>NC_064436.1:5398333-6765000 GCF_023343835.1 Lagopus muta | reverse complement strand
TTCCTTCATGTTAAACAGCAGATGAGCATTTTCTCACTTAAATACATACATACATATATATATATATTTATAATTTATAATAATTATTTATAAATATATATATATAAATATAAATAAAGAGAGAGGGGAAAATAGTATGTAGGAAACTCAGTGCTCTATAGTAAGAATCAAGAAGAGAGATAGCATCTAAATAAGGCCTTGTTCTCAGTTGAATTATGCTCACCTTGAGACTAGTACCTCGGTACACAACAAGAGTTCAGATTATATATATAATCACAGTGTTTAATCCATGCAGATGCCTTAACTTTATTTGCCATTGAATCTACAAACGTATCTTTGGATTCTAATACGAAATTTACACCATGGACTTCTTCTTAAAACAGTCAGTCATGAAATAACTGATTACAGAAAGGAACAGGCAGTAACTATGTGTGACAGAAGTAATAGCAGAAACTAATCCAGGGATGTTATGTTTTAATGTCAGGCATCACATAGTAAGAACCTTGCAGGAAGATAAACGCAACATGCTACTTCTGAAGTAGAAATACCCAGTTCAGTGCCAAAAGGGAGGACTGGTAATATTGAACAGATCATGTCAACTGAGAAAAGGGTAAGAAACATTGATAAATGCTTCAGCAAAAGCTGGTAGGAGATTCTGAACTTCCAATTTTAGCTTTTATCATACTAGACCATGTGAGCTAGCAAATAAACAGCAGGACATGAAAATCAAACAAAACTATTCAGTAGGGAGGACAAAGATCAAAGCAGTCTCGAATCTATCATTTTTTCCTACTGGCAAGTGAATGCACGAGAGCATTTTGTACTGAAAGATCATCACATAACATTTAATTATAACATCTAACAATGAAATACCATAAGTTTAAAGAACAACAACAACAAAAAACCTGTATTCCCTGTGTATGGTTTGCTTTGTTTTTATTTTAAAATAAAAATAACAGGTTGTAAAATGTCAGCACCAATAAACACAGATGATTAGCTGCCTCTTATTTAACATACAATAGAAACACTTTGAATTCAATAGTCATATGGATAATCCTCAAGTCAGCACTGCTCAATTCAATGTAGCTACAATTTTCCACGTAAAAATTCTCCCCTGATGGCAAAGCAAAACCAGTTGTAATTTCCAGGGGAAAAAAAATAATAATAATAAGGTAACCTCTATTCTGCATTTAACTAGAATGAGATCTGAAACTGGGAAAAATAAACATTACATGATACTCCAGAGACTCACTTTTCCATGGGAAAGGCATACTCATAAGTTATGAATCTGTTTAACTGTATGAAACCAAGAAATGTTCAATATCTGAAGAAGCATATAATAAAACTTTATTAATATCTATACACACAAATTGATTCATAGAATGTTGCTAAAATAAAGATGTCGGAAAAAAAATCTGCTTAACATCTCAACAAAAACTCCCCTCTTTCTGTTTAAAAACATTCCCCCTTGTTCTATCATTATCAGACTGAAAAATATCAGTCCTCCTCCTGCTTGAAAGCTGTCTTTAAGTACTGGAAGGCTGCAACAAGTTCTCCCAGGAGCATTCTCTTCTCCAAGCTAAATAAGACCAATTCCCTTAACCTTTCTTTGTAGAAGAGGTGACCCTTTGATCACCCTTGCACACCACCACTCCTCCCATTCCCCCCCAGTTCATAGAATCACAGCATTGCCAAGGTTGGAAAAGACCTCTAAGGTCATCCAGTCCAACTGTCCACCTACCACCAATGTTTCCCACAAAACCATGTCCCTCTAAACATCTAAACATTTCTCATACACATCCAAGATTGAACACACCACCCTCCTGGGCAGCCATTCCGGCGCCTCACCACTGTCTCGGAGTACTTATTATAAAACATCTAACCTCAATGTCCCCTAAAGGTGGCCTGTAGTAGACCCCAACCACTATATGTACTTTATTGGTCAGATGCCTGATTTTCACCCACAGGCTCTCAACCTCACTGTGGCTGTTTCTCAGAGGCAGCTATTTTATCTATCCGGCCTCATAACACGGAGGGCAAATCCCCCTCCCCTCTCTTCTGACAATCTTATTGACCTCTCATGCTCCAGTCACATGAATCATCCCATCACATTTCTGTGTTCATAATTATCTCATAGTTTACTAACTGCAACATGGTTTCCAGCTCTTTCTGCTTATTACCCAGGCTGCATGCACTGTTATAGAGGCATTTCAGCCAGTCCAATGAGGACTCCTCAGACAGGATAACATTGCCAGTAGCCTAGTTGAAGTGCCTCAGCCCAAATGGAGGTCTGGGCAGCTCTTTTACTCCTCTGGAGGTCCAGCTGGGTGGACACGTCAGCCCAGAAATGTTCTGGTCCTTTGAACTGGGTTGCTGCCTCAGCCTAGCTGTTGTGGCAGGTGGTCACCAAGTTAATTTTGATACAGTGCTGCACCCTTGCAGCCCTAGATGAAAACAGCCGGCCTAATGCCCTCCGTGCTCACCCTGTCTGCGCCAACAGCCACACCAAGTGCCACATGCTGTCCTATTTGCATGTCCTGTTCACTGCACTCCTTGAGAACAGCCTCTGTACATGCAGGGGGTTGGCTCACACAAACTTCTACAAAATAGGAAATAAGGCTAATGAAGGCCAATGAAGCTAATAAATCTGTATGTGGGAGCCCCCAACAGCACAAATCTAATGCTCATTCTGCACAAGATTTACCGAAATTAGTATGATCTTGCCGAGAGCCTGAATACTTTTAAGACCTAGAAGCCACATGTTGGTACCTGCCTGACTTTACATATTGGGTTTCTTTTTATTATTATTTTTATTTTCATTTAATTGCACGGTAATGAAGCAAGTGATTCTGGCTGTAAAGGAACAGAATGATTTAGTGCTGACTTTATGTTGAGCACTGCATACACAACCAGACAATCTGTGGTTGCTTTTCAATCAGGGAAAAAAAAACTGTGTGAACGAATCAGTTCTTTTTGTTTTGTTTTACTGCCCTACAGAAAATAGGAATGGTAATACCAAAACCAATCCTTCTACCCTAGTACCATCATTCCAGAGAACCCAGTACTGATCAACAGCTGGTGGTTTCAGTCAGGGTGTAAAAATAGAGCAAGCATATGGAGAGGAGAAGAAAAAATGCCCAAGTGCAAGGGTTTCTAAAATCAGAAATGCTGACTGATGCGTTCAAATCAGTTGGAATTGAGCTGGAACCAAGACCACGGGAAAACCAGACCAAGTTTACACCCAAATTAGTGAATGCTCTCTATTTTAAATTTGTGCTTCTGTTCTGCAGGTAAGAAATGGGCAATAAGGAAACACTTAAGACCCCTGTGAAGATAAATTCCTTAGGGTTTGTGAAGGAGTTCACTACTACCACTAAAGAATATACCAAAGGACAACACGAGGAAATTAGCAATTTTTTTACTCCGTGTGGTTCAACTGGCAAAGTAAATAAGGCATAGGGCCACGTACCATAAGATCCAGTGTAAAAAGAAGTTGAATTATTAACCCCATGATAAACACATCTGTGCATATATAAGCCAAATATGTATATTCACTATGTATGTATACATAAATACACATATCCAGATACTTATACACGTATATGGTATAAAAGGCAGGAGTCCTGTAGGAGGTACAAACCAGCACAAGATCTGGTAACTAAAACCTTTCCAACTGTACAGTCACAGAAAAGCTATATAAAGTACATCATCCTGCATTTCAAAACTTGATATTCTATTTTTCTGCTTTTTTTGTATTGTGTTCCTACAGAGGTAAGGAGCATAATACGTGCATTTCAGTTTATACAGTGAATCAATTGACTGAATTAATTTTCAATTTCCTTTGATATAAATCATATGCTCTCCCCTTGGTTATGTTGCTATTAAAGATATACACAGAATATACATGCACTAGAATTATTTTTAAAAGCATTATTTTAAATAATTTCAATAATTAAATTTAATTCAAATATTCATGTGTGTGTGGTTTTTTTTTTCCCCACATACTCATATTGACTGCTATTATCTTGTTAGGCACTAAGACTTCGTGATGTACCTATTTAAAGAATATATTATTATGACCATGTTAAACCTGGCACTTCTCTTCCTACAGCTGATTCTGAAATAATTTGCAAGTAATAAGTTTAACATTATCTAATGTCTTCTAGAAAACATCTATGAAATACGTTCTGCGTAAGCTCAGATACTTAAATTTCGAAGAACAATAATGTAAGAATACTAAGGCACAGCTTTCACCTCACCTGTCCCACACGTGCAATTTGCTATGTGCAAGACCGCTTAATAGCAAGTTGCCCAAGGTAAATAACAGTACAGTTTCAGTGCAATAGGAAAGCAAACATCACCGAGGACAATGACAAGCAGAAAGACAGCTCTCAAAACTATTTTATATGAATGATATTGAATCCTTATTTACAGGATTTTTTTATATTTCTATATTTGAAAGTATGTTCATATATACATTTCTGCTTTCTTAAATCACAGCAAAGTTCTCTCAGGTTTTACTTTTCAACTTCGCCTTTTCTGAAGTCTTGATTCACCCCTCAAGAACTACAACAGAAGCCTAAAACAACATAGTGCAAACTTTTAAAACTATTATATTCATATTCTTTGTCAGAAAAAGAACGTGGCTTATAAGAAACCTAATCATTAGGAAGCCATTGGTTTCATTCCAATTCTAGTCTATACCTGTAGAAGTCCACGTTTCACTCCCAGGGAATGCAATAAGTCAGAAACATCTAAGCATACAAAGCAGCAGCATCTTCCCAACCGGCATCAACACAGAAAGAAAAATGAAAACTAGTCTTCAGTACATGAAGAAGCTAACAAGCATCATCTCTGTCTGACTGTCATTCTGATACAGCTTCCAGCATAGAGTAAATATTTGCTTTTACTGCTGTGTTATTGTCATGTGAAAAGTCAGATTTTCCTAAAATGCCACTAGTCAGCGTTTCCAAGGACGTACATTTGAAAGCTGTTTCTAAAGGTACAATCAACTCAGATGACCTTTTCCATGTTACTGTGAATACTGTGTATGTTCTAATGTACTGATTTAGGATGCTACTGCATGTGTCACATCATACTGCTACCTGCTTTAACTTTTGAGCACAGGTATGCTTAAAAGCACCAAAATGTCAGTATCAAAAAATAAACACGCCAAAAAACTTGGGGTATAATGAAATCCAAAAGATTTTTCATTAGCTTTCATGTGAAGAGCCTCAGTTGTAAGACTGAGCCTCAGATCTTTGGTAAGCCTTGTGTAATGGGCAGTATGTCATGCAGTGGCCAAAAATAAGCTTACAAAATAAGCTCATACGTATTTTTAGCAGATATTTTTGCCAGAGAAAGCAGAGCAGTTTACAGATGATACCAAAACTAACTTCAGATGATCCAACTTGAGCTTCTGAGTCTCAGTAGCATGAAGTACTCTGAGGTTAATTTATCTTGCTGAAATTTAATTTATCTTGACTCAGTGAATTCCCAATAAGCTAAATGCTGCATCTTGTCAAGCAAAATAGCGTTCATTGTGAAAGGGGCATTAGAGACTTCCCCTCTGTTCATGTACTGCCATGTGCTGTTATCACAAATTGGATTTCAACCAAGATATCACCTCTCCATCACTTGCCCTATTTGTCCTCAGAACTAGCCTATCACATCCTGTAAATAGCAGGACAGGTTTTAAGAAATCAAAGTCTCGTTCTATCTATAACACACTTGATGTTACACCTTGTATTCAGGGCTTAAGAACATGCACGTTCCAAAAACACGACTACTGAAATGTTATCAATCCACCAAAACACTTCCGCAGATGGCCGTGGGAATAGTCTGCTTTGCTTGTGGAAAAGAAATTTTTGTGTAAGTGAATTGCTTCCTCTTGAACTGTCAAATGTATAAAGCTTATAAAGCAGCTAGCAACCACTCAATAATAGCATATTATCTCATAAACCCAAGCTTCATTAGAAACAATTCAGGAGAGTATTATACTGTGTGTAGAGTAATTTAAATTGTTACTTTCTTGATAGAATAATAGGGGTTTTTCATATTCATAACACGTAGGTAACAAAAAAGCTTTCAACCCTAAAGTATCCTGTAGATAATTTAAATGCATACAATTTTGCAGTAACAAATTAAAGCTTGAAAACTTTGAAATCCTGCCTGGTGGCCAAGCTTAATAATTTGTATGCAGGGAGAGAGTTTTTGTGTCAAGGCAGGAAAGGAAACGTTGATAACCTGAACCCACCTTCATGTTCATAATGTTTTAAAGCTGCTCCTGAGCTAATTCAGGCTTTTCACATATGCTATGTTATTTTCTATTGCCAATAACCAGAAAGCAAGAGGCAAACCACAACATGTTAGAAAGCAAGAAGATGGCTGCACGAGCCTTCTAACCAAAAACAAGTGTCTAATAGATGAGGTATTTACAAGTGGAATTTTTGCTTTCTTTCCTGCAGTGAAGACGTAGAGAAAATGGAGGATCAAGAGTGAAATCAAGCGCCTGCTGTTGTATCGGTGCCTGGGAAATCAGAAAAAGTTACTCTGTTTTGTCCACAGCTTTTTAACAAAACCATCACAAGATCCAATGAAAAAAAAAAAAATTAGGAGTTTGACTCTTGTTTTTACAGAATTCAGCAACATTATTTTTCTCCTATATGAGAAGAGCAATCACATTTGTAGGTACTACTCTCCACCGATTACCCGCCTCCTAAAAGATGTCAAAAAAGGAGTTTCCAGGTGGTCATCTCTGAGTACTCAAGTGATTCGTGTAAATTTTCTTCTACAGTATTAGTTTTCCAGGTTCAAAAGCCTGCAGTTGTTTTTCTCAGTAGCACAGCATCAGTCCAAGCATGCATACACATATTGGGCACAAGTAAGAAAATTAAACTTTGACATGTACTACTCACTCAATGGCACTGAGTGGAGAAGGGAAACACTGATTTCACTAAGCCATTACCATATATTTATTTCTAGGAAGTACTTCATCACAACTGGCAAATGTTGCCCAGTGAAATCTCAGACTGATACATGAAGATACTCAAAAAGCAAGCACTTCAAAAACTCTGAATGGCAAGACTAGATCTTGCTCAAAGCTGAAATTCCATTCTGAAAAATCAACTGGATTGTTCTTCTCCATGCGTGATATGATCATTCTGCTGTAGGCAGCACAGCTTCAAATGCAAGAAAACCAGCTCTTGGCAAAACAAACAAACAAACAAACAATCAACAAAACAACCAAGAATGAGAAAGGTTTCAAGATGTAGAATCTCAGGAAAATCAGACTGCTCTCTGAAAGTCAGCAGCTGCTGAGCACATTCCAAGCTCAGTTCCAGGGATGGTTGCAAAACTGCAGGTAGGACTCGTGCTAAATGCTAACCTGGAGTGACAGCCAAGCTCTCACAGCCCACAGTCACGTCTCTGCTGGAGCTCAGACTTTCTAATCCATGTTATCTTTCATTATTGCTTTTTCTCAAATCTGAAACAAAAGCTACAAAGCATCCTTACTTTTCAAAACGACAAGCACAACAGTCAGATGAAATAACACTCCTGGGCAATGCATGAACACGCAGTACAATGCTCGTCAAGCAGGAGTTGGTTTATTCATTCCAGAGAGCAGTGTGGGCTTTCAGGACGCTCAGTGGGCAAAAACATCAATGTCCAACACACACAGCCCCAGGATATCAGATCCTATTAATTGTTATACTCTAGTTCATAAAATAAAAATAATAAAAATAATAAAAATGTTTTCTTCGAGTATTTTAAAGGGTCTCTTGAGTTCAGCAAATTAAGTATGTTTTTATCCTTTGAGACTGGAACAAGTATATTCATGTTACTAAGGAAACCTGCCTGTGCAAATGCCTAGATAATAAAATAACGAGAAGAAAAATCCCTAAAACCATTGTTAATAAGATTATTTTCTCATGTTTTTGGCACACACCAAAGCATGACTGCACTGTTACTCAGTCACTTTCATGACCTACATAACTCATTCATGGCTTTGCTGCATGTCAGTCTTCGAAGTGTGTATCCAAAAGAGAGGTCAGTAAAACATTTATGCCGCACCTTACTATCCAAGTTTCTGTAGCTATGATAAATGCAAGCTGTACATTGAAGTAGCCAAAATTTCCATCCACGTGCCTTTCAGTAGCAAATACAATTGCTGCTGTTTTCTTCTTGTAAAAGCAAACTCCAAAATTCCAAAATAGAGACAAACTACATTTAATCTCAAACATTCCTTAGGCAAATACATAACTTCGTAATGGGGATCAAAGGTGAATACATAAGTCCAAGACGTGAAAAAGAACGGACTATGCTCACAGTGCTTAAAACCACTGGTGAAGAATCTATCATTGTCAGACTACCAACTAAAAGATAAAAAAGGAAAAAAGCAGGGGGAATCTTTTTGTATTACAGGAAAAAAAAAAAAAGACGAAAACTGAAGTACTAAAAAAAAAAAAAAAACAACAGATGCACAGTTCTCTTAATATATCAGAGCACATCTGTGTGCTCATCAAGAGCACTTTTAAGACAAAGTTTTCATGAATGAGAGAAAAAGACATTTCAAACACTAGGTAAAAGAACGTGACCTAAGAAGCAGTGATTACCAGGAGGTCTCATGCGTGTCGCGATGAGGAAGATGAAGACAAAAAGAAGCACTCCTCATTCCCCAGCTGTACAGATGATGAAGAGAAGAAAGGAACAGTTTAAAAGAGGACGCAGATACAGCAGGTGAAACGATACAAAAATAAGTGTCCTTGGTTTAAAATGAAAGCAAATTGTACAAAAGAAGACTAGCAAGAAGACAGCCTCAGCAGATAAGCTGGAAGCTGAACACAGCGCAGAAGAGATAGCACATAAGAGACCATAGGATTTGGTGCTATTTGGATTTTCAGAGGGGAAGGGAATATCAGAGTTGGAGACAAAACAAAGCTCTGAGCTGCAGTATCTGGGCGTATGGTTAAGGGTACGTAACTTCTTTTCTCTAAGCTATCTTTTCTAACATGACAGTGATACTTCTAAATTAAATCAGATTGAAGATGAACAAAATAGGCTGTTGTGTGCTATGGGCGTCATATTGTACAATATATCCACAAAGCTCTAAGTATAACTGGTGCCACATACATTAAATGTTCTTCAGTTTATGAGATTGGAATAATGTTTAATCTCTGAAGATAGGATTAATAACAGCAAATTAATTTACAATTCCTCTAAACTAGTAGACAGAAATGCTAGCAGCCAGTATAGTCCCAAAAATGCCTGACTAGTCCCAAGTGCAGTAAGTTTAGAGGAGAAATCTTCTACGAAAATAAGACAGGTATCTGATCCAAAGAAAGCAATATGGTATGAAACAATTTGCAGGGATGTATCAGGCCCTTTAAATTAATGTAATATGAAATCCACTAAATCAAAAACATTCTCATTTTTGACCTACACTGAGAGATGCAAGATTATCTCAGTGACAGGACTGGTAATAAGAGCTGTAATGGTCCACGCTTATTTTGGATTAAAATTCCGGTCAGCGGCAAGGTTACAACAGCATATTCTGTGAAGGATTTCATACATACAGGAATGAATCATTATAAAAAGAGCACAAAAGCCCTAGAAAGCTCATAGGCATGCCAAATACAGTGAAAATATTGCAGGCATATAAGTACTTGTGACAGTTTCTGTAAATTGTTTTCAACATAACCCAAATATTCTGCAAGATGGACGCCTGTCTCCCTTCTGTCCCTCGTAAAAACTTCTTCAGCTTACGGGGGAAAAAAAATGGAGACTGAGGGTTTCAGCTCCACAGAGCTCATCATGGCAGAGTAAGTGCTAAGCAGAAAGTCAAAGCGCCGTGGCCGTTCCCTGATCCTGCACCATTCTGAATCATGACATTATTTAGATGAGACTGAAGGACACTAACGTGCATCAGCTGGTTACGGTCTCTAGAAGACTGAATATCAAATAAATACATTCAAAGCACACTGTCCTGCCCCTCTTCTTGCCTCCCGCGCTGTGGATGAGCATAAGAAATAGAACAGTACATGAGAGGTCACCTTTCTAACATTTTCATGAATTCTAGGCATGATCTGCACATTGATTAAAGTCCTGCTGCATTACCTGAGTGCTTTTCCTTCCTAAATTTAATTCACACTGCATGAAATGATCAAAGCCAGCATTCACCCCAATAAGGTTGAATGCAAGCAAGTGTATGGAAAGCAAGTGTGTCTACCACAACAAGAGCAATAATGGAGGATCTCATTTTGCATACATTTTGAAAATAAAGAATCCTTCTTAAGTCTGACTTTACATGCACTGAGCATTCCCTTGTACTGACTGGCACCATGTTTACAAAATACTCTAATTCTGCTGGTCTCTCAAGTACTTAAGCCACCACCATTTACTGGAGTACAGCATTCTGACCCAAGGTGGAAAAGTTGGTCTGCAGTTTTTCAGCACTTAGCCTTGGAAATCTAGACATGTGAAAAACGTGATTCTGTGATAAAGCAAAGACTGACTTTCAGAGAAACAAGGTGAGAAACAGCTGTGCATTTGAAAACCAAGACAGGTGTTTGATCACAGTAGCATAGCCCAAGTCACATTTGAAGAAAATACTCCCAATTCTCCTCCTACACTCCACCTCAACAGAAAGTTTATCAGAGCTGGTGCCTCTGGACTTACATGCTTCAAAATATATACTAATAAAAGCCTTAAAAAATCCCCTAATCAAATGTAGAAGTGCACATTTTATTATCTTAATACATTTGATATTTATTTTTAACACTATGAATGGATTTTTTTTTTTTTTTAATGAATGGACATTTCTAGTTCTGTGATGGAAACTTTGCAACATCATAATGCATGAGAAACCTAAACTTAAATTGACTACTCACTCACCATAAATGACAGTGACTGCCTTTGCACTAACTGAACTGTGCAAACAATGAATAGGGTTTTGATGAAATCCTGATCAATATCTCTTACATTTAACCCATTTTTAATCTAAAAATGTCCTTTAAAGAGTCACATGAAAAATTAAATGCTTTAATAAAAGAGTACAGCTTTTAACTGTAAGCTGAATTATAATAAAAGCACACGGTCTTAACGTGGAGCTTTTAGCATATACTTTGATGTTCTTACATCTCAGATTTTAGGACATTGCAACATGCAAAATGAAAATACGTTCGTGGTACATGATACTATTACCATACATTCTGCCTTAAAGGGATCATAGTGTTCCTGGGCTTACATCGGTACAATCAGTGCGAAGCGTTGAAATTTAAAGTAATTTGGAAAAATTATAACAAACGTTGGAAAGAGACACCACTAACTGAATAGCATGCAAACAGGTCCAGTGGCTTGAATATTTAAAACACTCATATGGGGTTTTTCCTTCATACCCTTTTCCTGTGAAAAAGCACTGAAAAGTCACCAGTGTTTTACATTTGATGTCAGATGCCCAATCATAGCCAAATCAGATACTACAGCTGTGTGTTAGGGTATAACATACTCAAGTCTAACATGCATTAGGCTGTCAAGTGCATCTTTAAAGTGTGCTTCAGTTGCATGGCAGTGATTTTCTATCACGATGTTTACAAGCACTGAGTAAATTCATGTTTGTATCACTGGAATTCTGGATTTAGGTTGGTGTCATGTACAATTTATCCATTCATAATAAATGAGAACAGTTTGATTGGATGGGGTACAGCTGTACTTTTTTTTTTTTTTTTTTTTTTTTAAAACCAGTGATGATAACACATGCCTCATCCTGCTGACAAGGAGAGGAGCTTACTCCTCTGCGTCCTCTCAGGACACTCAACTTTTTACAGTTTCTTTCATTTGTATTTAGTACTTCTTGAATGTGGGTATTATATAGAAATAAAAATTCACCTTGCTTTCTTTAGAAATAAGGAAAAATCCAATTCTAACAGAAAGGTTAGGAAATTCAGGCAATATTGTGTGCCTAGTGCCTTAGTCGTTCTGGCAGCAGAGTGTAGGCCACAGCTTGCTTTTACTTGGAGGGGCATTCCAGTACACATGGAATTGACTGCCCCAGGGGTGGAAATACAGCTTTTCTATTTTTCATGAGCTGATTCTAACAGCACTAGATCAGGGGGAAGCTCCTAAACACCTGCAGTACATAAACAACAACATCATGCAGGGAAACACTGAAGTTTTGGAGAAAGAGAAGTAAATAATCCAAATCCTTGTAAAAGCTTTTTTTTGCCATGAAGCAAAGTAAGATGAAGGGACCTGCATAAGAGATCCAGTTTTTAGGAATAAAATGGCAAGTCAGATGCTCATGGATGCGATCAACGAAATAACTGCCACGTTTCCACCAACTAACTGAAGTGAAGTTTCCTTACGTTTTGTCCGTTTCTGAAATTCTGGATTACAGTCTGATTGTAAACCCGCTTTATCAAGGGACCCAGAAGAATGATTTCACATAGGGCCCTGAGCAACAATAAGCCTTTGAACAGATTAAACAGGAGATACTTTTTGGTCCAGTCCAGACAGGACAAAATATTAAAAATACGCTCTACACTGCAGCCAGAGAGAACGGTCCCACTTGGAGCCTCTGGCAGAAAACCCTGGGGGAGACTCAAATGTTTGGGAGCAGAAGGTACAGACGACTTGAGGCCCACTACGTTCCCACTGAAAAAGAAATATTGGTAGCATATGAAAGGATCGGAGCTGCTTCAGAAGTGGTTGTGAAACACAGTTCCTTTTGACACCCCAACTGCCTGTGCAGGGCTGGAGGTGGGAAGGGAGAGTTCCCTCTATACATAATGCAATTTAAGTTATGTGGACTAAGTGGGTTACACTTATCACCCAAGGGGTTCAAACTGGGAATCCCAACTGTCCAGCAATCTTAGAATTGATTATAGACTCGTCTGATGGTAAAGATTATGGAACATCCTAAGAAGAGAGGCAAACCTATCTGGGCTGCTGCACCGTGGAAAAATATTGCCACATAGGTAGAGAACATTATTGTAAATGTACGTCATGTAGATGCTCACATATCCAAGAGTCGTGCCACTGAAAATTGCCAAAACAAGCAGCAGATGGATCAAGATGCTAGGATTCAAAAGGCTCAGCTAGATTTGAACTGGCAACCAAAGATTTAATTATTTCTAGCTCACTGGACCCTTGATACTTCAGGACACTTCAAGGAAGAGATACAACATATATATGGGCTCAAAATCAAGGGGTGGAGTTGACTATGGACACAGAAGAATGGGGGTGTCCATTATGCACCTCAAAGTGAATTGGTGCTGGGTGAAGGAAGCCAATCATTTAAATTTTATGATATTAAAGTTACTACATAATACTTTATATAATCATTATGATAGTCACTATATATCTTTTTAATAGTACAGTAGGAACTGGCCAGGTTAAAGAAAAATGAACTCCGAAGGCTCAGAACTACCTTCTGCTGGTAGTAACCCAACACCGCGAATCATTCCTCCTCACTGAAGAACTGTTATGACAGATGGAGCCCAAAGTTATGAATTAAATGAATACCACGGAAAATTTATGATTGGCTCACAGACTATAGGAACAAAATGTGTCTGTGTGCATACTTATCAAAAAACAAGTTAGGAGATGGTAATTTTTTGAGATGTGTAGAAACTGTGAAACCTGAGCATGATGTAATGACATGGAGTAAGAGGTAGATATCGTCTTAGTTTCAGCTGGGACAGAATTGTTTTTTATCAGAGTGTCTGATATGATATGGTTTGGTTCTAGGAAAAAAACTATGTCGATAACACACCAGTGTTTACAGTTATTGCTAAGCAGTGCCGTTCGGAGCCATGATCATTCCAGTTTCTCAGCTCATACTAACAAAGGGTTAGGAGGGGACAGAATCAGGATCCCTGACTTTAACTGACCAAAGTGACATTTCATACCATATGATATCATACGGAAGGAGAGTTTTGAAGAAGGTGGAAGTTCGTGTCACTCTCTTCCACGACTCAGGCAACTATCTGGACATCGTCCAGCAGATGGTAATTGCCTGTGCATCACCTATTATGTACATTCTTTTATTTATGTATTTGTCATACTTATCTTTTTCCTTTTCTCTATCTTAGTAAATAGCTTTTATCTCAATCCACAAGTACTAACTTTATTACTTTTCCCCTATCCGTTCTCTTCCCCATCCCACTGGAAGTGGGAAGAGAGAGCAACCAAATGGGTGGTGCTTAGCCACCTGTCGGGTTAAACCATGAAACCTAGTAAATGGGGAAACCTTGATTTTGCACTTGTACAAATGGCATTAGCTCAGTCAGGCAAATGCAACACCATTACAGCATCTCCTATCAAGTAGTCAGATACCATGATAAACCTGCTGCTCAATAGTACTGTTAAAAAAAAAAAAAAACACAACCAAAAACTCATCTCTTCCAAAATAACTTCGTGACATCTGTCATAACTCACTTGCTGAAATGATTGAAATTGCATCTTAATATTGAAAAAAAATCAGAAAAGCTACGGATACAGTAAAGATACAGATATAGATACAAGCCTAGAAATGTCAGTTAAAAATTATCATTTATGACTTATTCAATGCAAGATGTAAGCTGTATTTTTTTTTCCTGTCTCTATAACAAAGTAACGACATACACCTGAGGACAGTGACAGCACAAAGCATCACCCTTCACTATTCCACCAACTGCTTATTATTCTCACATTGGGAAAATTCTTGTATTTATATACTGAAAATAGATCTATTTGTTTTTAGTGTCCTTATGTTTCTAGTAATCTTGACCCCACAGTAACAATAAACTGACATAATACCATTGATGACATCAGCATTGTTTAAATCTCAACATTTTCCAAAATAATGCATCTGGGAGCACCATAACGTACATTTACCGTAAGTGCTCAACTCATTTGAATCCACACTGTAATTCCAATAAATCCTATAATGCTTTTTGATTAATTTAATTTCCCAGAAATAAACACACAAAAAAAAATCATGTTAGTGACATAAAAATCACGAGCATCTAAGTTAATCTGTAGGTATCTAGAGAAGAATAAAATATATCAAGAACGCATCAGCTATTTTTCAGTATTTTCCACAGAAAAATTGTAGTAATTGGTTGTTATTACACACAATATTTTCTTATCTACCCGCTGTGCTTGAAAGTATCTGAGACAGTTGCTGATCTCAACTGAATGTCTGACAGAAACTAAAATTCAAAGCAGAGTATCAAAGAAGTTGGAGTAACGCTCTCACTCATACATGCCCACTAGAAGTAAAGAAGATTGTTTCTCCATAACTCAAAAAAATGTGGGTGTGCCAATATGCAATCAGGTGGGTGGCTATATGGAAAGACTGCATCAGTTAACAAGGGAGGAGTAGCAGATATCATCTACCTAGACTTCTGCAAGTCCTTTGACAGGCCTTCCAGACAGTGAGTATGTGGACAAAAAACCACTTACATTAGAACAAAAAATGATGTTTGTGAAATTTTCTGTTTCAAATGTCAACTGTGCACAGTGGTTTCCCCACGGTTACTTACATTTCAAATTCCATCATTTTAAAATCTCCATGCCATATCAGCCCATTTTTCCAAACTTCTTTTTACGAATTATTTTGTTAAGATAAAAATAAGCCTATGTCATATTCAAATGAAGATATATAGAAATGAGTGTGAATTTCCATTTCTCAGATGACCCAACAATGACCAGCATTTCTCAAAACTGTCAGTAAACCACTAAAGTCAGTTATAATCAAAATATCCTTTGGAAAGACTGTATTACATTTTCATGAGACCTTCAATTAGAATACTTTAAGACTCTTAAAACAACAAATTTATTAAGGCTCTGTGCTTTTCCTCATCGGTAGTTAGTGTTTATCTTCTCTATTATTTGTATATTGAGTCAGATCTTGTTCTATAATTTAAAATACACTTTCTTACTTTTCTGTAGCATTAGTTCCATGGTTGCTGTCATTCCTCCTTAGAAAATGCCCACCTCATTTAGAAATAGACAAAAAAAAAAAAAAACCACAACCCATTTTCCCCTACTTCAACTTCTTACAATACCTTCTAAATTGAAGAGTATTTTTACTTTCAGTAGCCCTACCAACACTTTCTTTCAACTTCATCTTCCTTTTACTCCCACTTCCTGTATTACTTCAGTGCTATCAGAAACTCTATGCTGGACGTATCACCCAGTTTACTACTCCTCTCCTTCCACAGTATCTCACGGACTTTTTTCAGTGAAGTGCAAAATGATAGTGCACTGCAATTCCTCACACATGTTGAGCCATTTAAATATGCACCTTCGTTTGCTCTATGTAGTGCTGACATATCAGGATCAAAAACTGTATAATCTTATGGATAAATTATTAATGAGATTCAGCTTGCCTTTTAGCTCTATAATTGTCATTGCTCCTATTTTATCAACAGAGGGAAGTTAATACTGAAAAACGACCCTAAGTAAAAAATGTCAATGATCAGATAATTAACATTTTAGTAGCACCCTTTTAAAGATGCCCTGCTGCTCTTCCACAGATTCCCCCTATAACTTTATTCAGCCCTACTTAGGAGACACACTTAGGGGATTAGAATGTACCACTGGCCACTTCCAACTCAGCATTAGCATCAAAAAAGAAAACCAAAGCCATTTATAAAGTATTGTTTAAGCCTGCATCAGGGTTTCCTATTACTTAAAAGAGGTGTTTGAAATCCAAAGGAGCTTGAAATAACCAGAGAGTAATGTAAAGCCAAAAATGAAAATATTCAAGAGAAATAAAGAGGATTTGAAATAGATTTCACACAGCTGCTTTTGCTGTAACTGTTTATTGAGTGGCAAGTCAAGGGTTTGGTTTTTTTTTTTTCTTACTGACATATTTACCATAAACTAAATAGAGTTGTTGGTGTCTCAAGTCACTGCCACAGAGAGCTCAGCATCAGTATTTCAGAGCAATGCAATTGCTTTGTTGATTCATTGAAAGGCCAAAAAAAAAAAAAATCAGATCCTAATGGAAGCAAACATACAACACTAGTATAGAATCATAGAATCACAAAGTTGGAAGTGACCTACAAGATCATCTAGTCTAACTGTCTCCTCATGACCATTGCCACCACAAGCACTAAACCATATCTGTGGAGGGAACTGAAAAAAAAAATGAAAAATGAGAGGCGGGAGCTGAAGTTATAGGCTGTGCTGATCCGTAGACTGAAAATAACTGAGAATTTGTTTTTTTTAAACAGATTTGAGACATACTTTTGTAGCACATGCTTTTGCATCTTCCATTTTTTCCAGAGAAGTTGCAGAATTTCCTCAAGACTTGAAAAGGTATGTGCTTTGGATGAAAAGAGCAATATGGAACAATAACTACCTGAAGTCATGCTCTTTCTGATCCAATGACATCACCTAAGATCCCTTCAGTTGTGCCATTCACAACTGATGTATTAATGGATTAGGAAGAAACACGGGAACACAGGCCTTCATTTCCCATCTAGGCACTCACTTAAAAAAATTCTCCATCAAAACTACCTTCCAACTGCACCAAATTACATTCACTATCACCAAGATTTTTCTTTTAATTAAATTCTTCCCCACTAAACCTTGATTAGTTTTTTAACTGTAGAAAGAAAAAATAATTGCTCTACATAATACCATCAAAATAGTTTAGTCATTCAGACTGGAATTTTACTTGACTAGGTTGATTCCAACATTAAATTACTGCCATGCCACTGCTCATTCTTATTTCACACCTGTAAACAGAGCAGTTCTGCAAAGCAGAGAAGAGGCTGAAAAAGATACAGAAGAGGCAAAGTCCGTTTGCCTGACTCATGCAAACACTTCTGCAGAAGTCAATAAAAGTACACTTGTGAATCAAGAAAGCGGGATATGACTTTGAGCTTTTCCCCTTGATATTTAGAGAGAAATCATTGCACTGCATAAGCCACACAGCTAGACCCCAGAATAAAAGACAGTGACCTTTAAGAGATTGTTTCTAATTGAAGTTACCCATTTGAAATCACACAAACAGTTTAGACACCTTTGGCCATTCATGGATACTAGCTGTTATCTGAAAAAGTACCAAAATATGAGCTGAAATTAGAAGTTCTTTGAAGTTCTGTTCTATTTAAATAATAAAAAAAAAAAAAAGTGTTCACAATGCTGCTAAATTTTCTTTCAAATCCTCTGAAAAATATTTTGAATACTGTAGAAGTCTTTCTTCCACAATCTGTCTCCACAAAAATTGTGAGAATAACCCATTATGGAGTTGCTAGGAAAATTTAAACAATAATTACGTGGTGCGTTGTTTTTTTCCCCAAAATAGTTAACTGCAAGATAAAATACCATATCTCCAAGGAGCTATTTCTGACAGTCCAGGAAATTAGCAAGTAAACTATGTCACAACAGCCTTCCTGTAGCACTTTTTTTTTTTTTAATCACACATTCTCTTCCTACAAAATAAGATGTTCAGGAAACAAATCAAGCATAAGTTATTATTACAAGAAGAACATAAATGCAAATCCTCACATATTCATGATCTGCGTCATCACAGGACCTTCAGTTCTTAATAAAGGAGAGCCGAGCCCTAAAAATTGTACTTTTTTCACATGACTTTCATTTAGGAATAATCTGTACCCCATTTTTCATCCCTTATCAGTGGAAATTTCTTCACCGACCCGCTAAGTTTTTCATGAAACCTATGGATTTACTATCTCTGACTACCATTAAGAGCTGCATGACCCAAGAAAAGTTCAGCAGCAACATAGCTCGGTCATGCTAGGCTTCAGAGTACATTTGGAAATCAAAGCTAAATTAGTACAGTGAAAAACGAGAATCCTAGAGTCACCGTAGTTGAAAAATACCTCCCAGAGCATCTAGTCCAACTGTTTACCTACCACCATTATTTCCATTCTAAATCACGTTCCTTAGTACAACATCTCTTTCTTGAACACGTCCAGGGACTGTTACTCAACCACCTACCTGGGCAGCCTATTCTAATGCTTGACCACTCTTTTGGAAAAGTTTTCCTAATAAGCAACCTGAACTTCCCATGGTGCAACTTAAGGCCATTCCCTCTAGTCATATTGTTAGTCACTCAGAAGAAGAGGCTGACCTCCACCTTGCCACTACCTCTTTTCAGGTAGTTCTAGAAAGCAATAAGATCTCCCCGAGCCTCCTTTTCTCCAGACTGAGCAATCACAGTTCCCTCATAGGACTTGTGCTCCAGATCCCCTCACCAGCTTCACTGCCCTTCTCTGAACATGCTTGAGGGCTTCAATGCCTTTCTTCTAGTGAGGATCCCAAAACTAAACACAGTACTCAAGGTGAAGTTGAAATGAGGAAAATAAATTCGGTTAAAAGTTATGGGCCTTCATGGGATGCTGAATTGGTACCTACAGATCTGTCCTTGCTAAGTCAGGTTTTCGCTGCTTACAACAGATGCTTTTCTACAGACTTAGTACAGACAGACAGTGGGTGTCCTGTGTCTCCAGCTAATGTTGTTAGCTATCTCTGGAATGCAAGGCAGCAGGATAGGATAGTAAACCACAAATTAAAGAAGAAGCAGCGGATTGGTGAACAGAGTTCTAGACCAGCCAGTGCCAGCCAAAGCATCCTCCAACTTGATACAGGTCACACACATACCTGCTTTATGACTACTCTGTGTTTATAGAGTTTGATTCTGCACATCAGCCTCACCGGAGCTGAGTATGGGAGTAATCACTTCCCTGCTCCTGCTGGCAACACTATTTCTGATACAAGCCAGGATGCCATTGACCTTCTTGCCACCTAGGCACACACTGCTGGCTCATGCTTAGCCAAGTGTCAGTCAACACCCCCAAGTCTGTTTCTTCCACATACTCTTCCAGCCACTATGCCCCAAGCCTATAATTTTGCCTGGGGTTCTTCTGGCCAAAGTGCAGGACCTGGCATTTGCTTTTGTTGAACTTCACCTCATCGGCTTCTGCCAAACTAACCAGATCCTCTGCAGGGCCTTCCAAACCCCAGGCAGATAACACCTCCTCCCAACCTGGTGTCATCTGCAAACGTGCTGAAGGTGCGTTCAATACCCTGATCCAGATCATCAGTAAAGATATTAAACCGAACAGACCCCAGTACCAACCCTTGAGGAGCATCACTCATAAGCAGTCACCAGCTCGATTTCATTCCATTCATCACCAGTCCCTGGGCCCTGCCATCCAGCCAGTTCTTTACCCAGCAATGACAGTACCTGTCCAAGCCATAGACTGCTACCTTCTCCACAAGAATACTGTGGGAGACCATGTCAAAAACTTTTCTGAAGTCTAGGTAGACTATGTCAGCCTTCCCCACATCTACTAGGCAGGTCAGTTGACCATAGAAAGAGATCAGGTTAGTCAAGCAGGACCTGACTTTCATGAACCCATGCTGGCTGGGCATGATCCCCTGGCTGTCCTACACATGCCAAGTGATCTCACTCAAGCTTATCAGATCCATAACCTTCCCTGGCACTAAGGTCAGGCAGACAGACCTGTAGCTCCCCAGATTGTCCTTACAACCCTTCCTGTAGATGTGAGTCACGCTGGCAAGCCTCCAATCCTCTGGAATCTGTCTACATACAAAGGGCAGTAACGCATTCTCATCATCAATACAATCAGCATGAAAAACTTTGCATATGGCCTATTTGTTTTTTTTTGTTTTGTTTTTCCCCTCACCATTTCATTGATTTTGTTATATTCACACAGTAATGGAAAGGATATTCACTGGTCACAAGAGGAATAACTAACAACTCAGATTCAGTGACAGAGGGTGGAATAATTACCTAATTAAGTTATAACTGCAGGAAATTAGGCAAATTCATGAAATATACATAGGTGGTGGATCAGTATATTTTCCAGGCTCCTACTCTGCTGTTTTCATCTGCAATATGCATGTGGAAATGGTAAGAGAGAGAGGGAAGGAAAAAGTAGTGTGGGAGAAAAATAGTGAGGAAGGATTGTGTCTTGCATCTACTTTGCAACTTGCAACTGAAAGTTAAAATAGATTTATAAAACAAGTTTCAGGTGGTTAATGTCACATGAGAGATATTATCATTCTATATTTCTGGTATTTAAAATTAATATTTGTCACATATAACTATAAACATCTATATACTCATAAGCATAAAAATCAGATCTTGTTGCTTGGTAGTACAACCTTCCTTGTTACTGCTCTTCTTGGTGAACTCTGGGAGGCATTTAATTCAGTTCACTGCACCTCACAGAGTAATAGATAACCAAATGAATGCCTGCACACCATCTCTAAAACCTGCTTGAGAAGTTTTCAACTACCTATCTCATTGAAGTTTCTTCACAATGCCAAAAAAAAAAAAAAAAAAAAAAAAAAGCCAGATTAAAGGAAAGCCAAATACAGGTCTTACCTTGAAATGACCAAGGTACCCTCTATAAGGATAGAAATTAAGTTTGCTTACAGTAAATTTTCTGCAGTTTGTCATATCTACAGTACATCCTGATTTTCTTTCTTTCTTTTTTTTGCAAATTACCAAACTATCTATACTTCAAACATTCTCTCCATAAAGATACTCTGTCAATTTGAAATAGAATTCAATTAACTCTTTATTCAAAACTGCTTCAAGCGAACTGAAAAGTTGGGAGAGACATCTGATAGAGCCTTCAGGTTAATTACAAAGGCCCTTCAAAATGACGATTACTAATGCATTTCTTACATTTTCAGTGTATGCATTCAAACAAGTACACCTCTAGATAGTAAAAAATCATGCAAACTTAGGACTTCAGGAATGTATACTTCATTAAAGAGGCTGTTGCTACTGTTAGGACCACAGAAAAGCAGCATAATGGCAGGCTTCAGAGAAGACCTCTAACATCTTTTTCATTTCCTTCTCTTCGTTTCTGTGACTACTCATAATTTTAACTCTTCTTCCACGTCCCAATCAATCCCTGAGTTGCAATTAAAGGGCACAACTGTGTGAAAGGTTGCTATGCTAAGCATACTACTGAGTTCCACTTTGATGGCTTTATTTTACAGGTGTAGAGGCATTGAAGTTGTTATTTGATTTTTCTTCTGTTGTTATTTGCACTTATGCATTAAAACACGGTAAATACATATTTTTAGAATTTTGAAGTGTTTTCCTCCCTCTCTGTTAATTATCAAGTACCTGGCTGATTGCTTATGATTGATGACTGTTGGGGAGAAGGTTCAGCAGGTGTTAATGGTTTAGTAAATGCAAGTGGCACAGAGAAAGCAAGTGGCCATAATTCCATTAGACTGTGCTGTTGTTGCCTGTGAAGGGACTCCTCCGTGGCAGTGTGTATGCTGATTAGTATTATAAACACAAGACTGAAATTTCTATGATGTGTTGTTACTAAAAAAGAGTACAACTATTTGTGATCTCTGCTTATGGAAACTGCTTATTTAAACTTTCATATAGAAGAATATATAGTAAGGTGAAAAGCCCTTGAAGTGGAATAATCAAACAAAATACTACAAACTGAATTCAGCTTCAGGGAAAAATACCTTGCAATGCAATCAAAAAACTATCCAAATAACTTCATCTAATTATAAAAATATATTAATTTACATGAAATACTTAAATCTGATTTTTGAAGTCAGCAATCAAAGTCATCTTAAGAACACAGTGCCTTCCTCCAAGACAGAAAATGCAGCCAAGTCATTTAAATACATAATTTGAACAGATTCCTATTTACTAGAATACAGATGACTTTTCTATATACATATATTTTCGTAGTTCAGTGCTGTCATGGTTATTGTTATAAAATGTTTGTAAGAATTAGACCCTAGCCTACATTTAATTTACTTTTCTTAGAATCAGCTCCTGAATAGACTGGCACTTCTGCTTACATGTCACTCCAGTGAAAGAAATGAGAATGTATAAAGAATCTTCTGATAAGATTTGGTTTCATGTAATCTCATGTAATCCACTAAGTGGTTGGAACGAAAAAATTGAAATGACAAACCCATTTAATAAAAAATACTTATGCTTAAGCACATGTGAAGTCTGGGTATGAAAGAGGTCACAACGTTTTTATTTTTTGTGGGGGGTTTTTTGTGTTTTTTTTTTTCCCCCCTAATTTCACGTACAATATTCTTCCATAATTACATTTTTCTGCTTCCAAATAGGTGGTAATTCCTACAACCATTAAGACATCTCTGCCCAACATAAAATTCATAGGAAATCATTAGGTTTTATCTTTTAAAAGAATCTTAATAAATTAAGTGAAAGAAACGTAAGTGCGCTGAAACAGTCATAGACTCACAGAATGGCTTGGGTTGGAAGGATCCTTAATGATCATCTAATTCCAGCCACACTGCTATGATGGCAGAGTTGCAAAACTATAAATGAGTTGAAAATTAAATCTTTGCTTCACAAGATACAATGAGGTAGCGAAGATGTTCACACATTTTGAAAACCACAATTTTATAGTGAAAATTTAGAAGTGTGTAGCAACTATACAGTTATGCAAAGATACGTAGTTCTAACAGACTTACCAGTCAGTGCTTTTACACAGAAGTAAAAGCATTTCTTTCCATAAGATATTTTTCAGGTAAGTACAAGGATATGTATATTAATCCAAAGTTGTGAAAGTCAGAAAATCAAAATACTTGCGTGACTCCATGTTAAAATATAGATTCATATTAATTTTGAAAAACATTGAAATCTGTATTTTTGTATCAAGATAAGGAATTTGATCTAATTGTCCTCTATAAATCAGAAAATGAACAGATAACTTCTGACAACTGTCGTCTATTTCTCACTCTGAACGTCACTGAAATTCATAAAAATTTTGCTTCAGAATCACTTGAAGCTTTAGCGTCACTCTTTAGGAAAATTTTCTACTCAGATGTAATAAGAAATTATTTCCAAAATCTAACTTAGAATCCTATTACTTTGAGACTAGGAAAAAGTTTCCAAAATTAAGCACAAAACTATTGAATTTACTTACCTGAAGTAAATTTCATGCATAACAGTTCTAACATGATTTCATTCTGGTTCACAGAATCACCCGGGTTGGAAGGGACCTCAAGGATCATGTAGTTCCAACCCCCCTGCCTAGCAGGGCCACCAAACATACACATTTAGATCAGGTTGCCCAGGACCCCGTCCAACCTGGCCTTGAACACGTCCAAGGACGGGGCATCCACAACCTCCCTGGGCAGCCCGTTCCAGGGCCTAACCACTCTCCTTGTAAAGAACTTCCCCCTAACATCCAACCTAAATCTTCCCTCCTTCAACTTGGATCCATTTCCCCTAGTCCTGCTATTGTCAGCCCTTTTGAAGAGTTTACTCCCCTCCGGGGTGTAGGTTCCCTTCAGGTATTGATAGGCTGCAATGAGGTCGCCCCGCAGCCTTCTCTTCTCCAGGCTGAACAAGCCCAACTCCCTCAGCCTGTCCTCATAGGGGAGGTGCTCCAGCCCCCTGATCATCTTAGTCACCCTCCTCTGGACCCTTTCCAAAATCTCAATGTCTTTCTTGTACTGAGGGCTCCACTTCTAGAAATATAAAACTCAACCTGCAGAAGCATGAGACCACATCCTACTTGTACCAAGCGTTGGTTAGGAAATTGCTTTTAATTAAAAAGCAGCTCTCAGTTTTAAAATCACCCACAAATTTTAGATACGAAATTCCCTTCAAGTTCTTAGAGAATTTGTACTCCTAAATCAAATAAGACCTTTTGTAAAATCCCATCTTCTTACTACCACACTGACAAGTATCTTCTGAAAAACATTTGGTAAAACTGATTCTTTTTGTTCTTCAAGTAGAACAATAAAAATGTGTTCTGCTCCAAATAGAACAATAAAAAAAAGTTCTTCAAATAGGACAATAAGGAGAACTCATTTCTTTTCGGAAGATTCTGAACTGTTCTGTAGGAAAAGAACTATCTTAGCAAAATAAAATCTGTGAAGGCTTTTAATCTGATTAGTAACAGCAGTTTAGATATCTTTTGCTGGTCTTTTATATAGAAGTTGAAAAACCTGTCGGTGATTTCTGCAAAACTGGTTGTCAAAATGAGACACATTTAAGAGTTTTTCAGCAAAAGAAAGACTAAAAAAACGGATTTATTTCCCCTCCAACTCAACTAAACAAAGATAGCTTTTGTGGTATTCTTCAGAGTAAAGAGCAAGTCTCTGATCTGACGCTCAGTGAAGTACCAGGAAATAATCTCATTGCTTTCAGTAACAAACGAGTACGATTTCAATACATGAAAGCAAACCCAACAAGGAATTCAATGGAAATACGAACACTTCCACAAGCATAGCAACTTCATTGCCAAAACCTCGAATATATATATACCCAAAAGTAACCAGATTTTCCATTCAGATCATTTTCTTTCCTCGCTGATCACCAATCCACATCTAACACCAATTCTTACTATCTATCCTTCTCAATACTGCACAACAAAATCATTTTTTGAGTGCACCCGTTCATAACATTTCTCAGATTCGTTCTCCAGAAACTGACCTAAAAGCCCTACTGAGTTCACTTACCCTACCATTTTCCATGCTTTTTCCTCTTTTCATATCTTCACCTATTGATTTTTCAGACAAACTTTTCAAAACATGTTATTCACGTGTTATATTTAACTAACAGGTTGATGGACAATGAAGAAGGAAAGCAAAGGAAATACAAAGCTGATACAGTACAGAGAGAGCTGCTACAGACCCAATGTTTTTAGTGTAATGGAAAGTAGAAGCTGGAAAGAGTTTAACTAAGGCTGTTGTGCATCAAGCAAAGCTTAATCATGGACCAAGTTTCTCATTTCTCCTGATTTTCACCCAGTATTTCATTTATGTGAAAAAGGAGAAAAAACAAACCATACAATGCTACTAGTCCAAACCAAACTCCACCTTACACTGTGATAAAATGAAGAGCAGTAGCCTACAACTCCAGCTGATCAAAACCCTTCCTCTCTCCTTATAGTATTACATACACATCTGGCCTCTCTGCCTTCCAGAACAGACATATATATATATATATATACACATATAGGAAAAGAGCATGGTTATGGCAAGAAATGAGATCAAGAAGCCGTAAGGTCAAGCACAATGATAATGAAGCTGACAAAGGGATTCCAAAAACAGTAAAGCTGAGGAGAAGAAAGACTCGAATCATTCTGTCATCCAAGGAAGCAAACCACAACTGACAACTTCAACAAACAGAGAGCAGCACAAATTATCCACATCTTATTCTCTAAAATTCAACCCATGTAAATTAAATAGAGCAAGCAAAAGCCAACTATAAAGTCTTTACTGATATTCATACACTATGAACTTATTTTCTCCTTCCACTAGGATTTATTTATAGGAGTTGTTTCTTACAATGTTTATTAATAAATGAGGCTGTCATAAACTGCAGATTATAAATAAAAAAAAAACTGAGATTAAGTTCTGTGAAGCTGAGGTGCTAATTTAAAGAAGAAACCTTATTTCTTTTGTTGAATCTATTTAGATCCCAAATTAATTATACAATTGAAATATCATATTATAGGCATGTTTTAATTAAATAAAGTATGTGTAAATGTGGCCTATGCAAGCAGACCAAAAGTCATTTTAGAGACATGCTTACTGGCATTTTATTTTCAGGTAAAATTAAGAAAACACTAACAGAATTAATCCATGTAATTTTAAAGATTCTGTTTTGCCTTTAGGACATACAAGCAAACAAGAAACGTGTTTAATAAATAAAGAGTATAATTTACTTTAGTTGATTTAGCACAATCTTGAAGGGCTTTGATGTCCCATATTACTAGCAGGCAAAGCGGTGAGTCACTATAAAACGCACAGCATCAACAAATCTAAACCCTATAATAATGAATTAACTGGATAGCTAAAATTTTATGTGCACAGTATTACTAGCTATAGATGGTCTTTGCATAGATATGTAGGCTTTTATATGATCTTATTTGGTCACTCAGTTAAATATAATTCCATATCTTGTTACAATTAGCTGGGTGTGTGTCATTTACATCCAGGATTTAATTACATCCAAATAATATCAAAAGTAGTTGGGTTTTTTTGTTTGTTTTTTTAAATAGGTTAAAATACCTTTTTTTTCCCCTTATTTTTAAGCAGAATTTATACTTAGAACCCGAAATAAGAGTTCATTTTTGTACATGAGCCCATCAAATCTAGCTTAAAGATAATTTGATGTTATCATGATAATTATTATGCATCTTGTGATAGTTCAAGGTACAGCATTACACAAGTGACATGGTGGGTACTAAGTTGTACACTGTGATTGTTATCAGAATAACATTAAAAGGCCAAAGTAGAGAGCTACTCAGCATTGCTGATCCTTGTACAAGATATTGATTTTATTTATTTATTCTTAAAGCTTACATTCAACACTGAAAGCTCAGCCACAACAAATTCACTATTCAGCACAATTCAGCTTATCTTTAAGAAAACCAGCCATGAGAGAAGAAAACAAATTCTGCCTTTCATAAACCCAGAAAATTGAGCTGAAGTGTTCGAGAAATAAGCAGGTGTGGTAATCAGGGACATAGTTCAGTGGGGAAACATCAGTGGTAGGTGAACAGTTGGACCAGAAGATCTTAGAGGTCCTTTCCAATCTTAATGAATCTATGATTTTTTTGTTGTTGTTGTTTTGCTTTAATCAGATCTCTCATAAGGTCTGAACCAAAACTGCACTATTCGGCACTGATATCAGTCACTGATCTACTGCTCAGAATTAAAATACTACTTATGATTGTCTTTAAAAAAATATCTGGAATGTTAACAATATGAAGCCTAGAATAAACAGCTACTGACTACTAGGATCTCCTTATCTTCCAGTTGATTAACAGCAAGTAAACAGTCTCAAAAATATTTCAGCTATAAGAAAGTATACTGCCTGCTAAAGGACAGATCTTAATACTTTAGTTTCTCTGTGTAGGCCTATCAACATTTCCAGCATTAGTCATGGTGGAGAATACTGACAAATTGAATAACAGCAGGAGCAGATTATGTTGTAAATAGCACTTCTAAATTTTTAGTGGACTAAACCAATTTTATCCCCATTAAAGAGTATTAAACACTGTATATTTTGAAGTGCTGCCAGTCATCTGAAATAAATGTAAGTATCACTACAGCAGAAAACTAATGTGTCCATTCTTAAGTAAGTGTTAATGCAGTTAAGTCATAGCAGTCTATAGTAGCTCAGTTTCAAAACAATGAACTATTTCATCTCATTAAATCATCAAAAGCACTTTCTTTCCTTCCTCTTGGTTCAATCCGTTCTTCTCCAACTGCTGAGATGTAGCCAGGCCTTATTCACTGTCTGTTCAAGAGCTGTTCCTCCTCTCTATAGCTTAGCATCATTAGCTGACTTACTCAGTTAACTATCTCCCTACATTGACTCTAAGAGAAGGGTGTTTCCTTATTGCCTTCATACTCTGGAAGGTGAACATCATCTGTATGAGTAGCAAGGGAAGAGGCAGATACTGTAAATTGCCCCTCCTACTTGCACTTGTCAAAAAATACCTGCCGACATAAGAAATACTGCCAATAATTGTTTGTCTAAGGGACATGAGACTAACTCCCTTCACGAGTAATCTTTCCAGTGAGGTTACTCAGAACATTACAAACATTCCCCTATGAAAACTCTAGAAAATACATACAAATATGACTTTATATAAAGCAATCTTCATTTTTTGCTAACCAGGAACAGACCTGCCACAATCATCACTTCACTGCAAAATGAAAAGGCAGACCAGACAAGTATTTGATATTTGCAAGAATAACTCAGAAGGTATCCGACTACTTACTGCAATAGACTGAGATTATTACATCAGAGCACATAACCCACACTAAGAGTCAAACAAGTCCCACAGTGGTAAATGCTACTTGGGAGCTTTGAATACAACAGCAAATACATAGCTCAGAATATTTATTTCAATAGTATCAAAACAATAGAAACAACAATAATTACCAGTGGCATTAGAACAAAAGCGTGACAATTACTAGAGGGAGTAAAAAAAGGTTTAGAAAGGAGTTCTGGAAGCTAAAATTAAGCAGAAAGCCTTTGGATTTTGCTGAAAAGAATCTAACTTCATAGAAATCCCATAGAATGTGTGTGGAAAAAGCTACAGAAGTTGCAAACTGACACTTTGCCTGAGGGGAGACAAATTTCCTTGCATGTTTTAGACAGATGCTTGTATAAAAGTTATTTTAAAATTTCCAGATTCAGGCAGTGACTCCATCTCACTGGACAATCTACACTGTTACATAGTTGTTTTCACCAGGATAAAGATTAGATTTGAGTTTAGAAGTGTGCATAAGCGCTTAAATGTGGACAGAACACACCCAGCAGTGAGTAAAGTAAATTACTCCGGATATTTTGTTTTGCAGGTTCAAGTATGTTTTCTTCTCCAAACGTAATTTTAGTAATGCAAAATTAGTCTGTAATTCACTGTGAATTCTATGTTCTGAGGAACTGTTGCCTGCTTATTCCTATCTAAGCACAACATCCATCAGTGGGACACAATTTCATAAGGAAAATCAAACATACGAAAAACTGTTGAGTCAGTAATAAAAATCAAAGGCTGGTAGATCTCAGAAGCAATTGCAGTTATACCAGATTTCACGCATAGAAAGAAGAATGATTTCAGTGCAACACAGAAGCCATTAATAAAATACTTCAGAGAATTGGATGCAGGATGGATTCTTCCCCACACAATGCACCACTCATTAAATTCTAGAAATACTATTTCCAAACCAGTCATAAACTAACTTTAGAGAAGTTCCACTTTATTTAGTGAGAAAAATGATGCGTAAGCATTTATCCTAGCTCTGAGAAATCAGTTTTCTTTGAGAGATTAATCAAAATGGATGGGGAATTCAGCTATTCCTTAATACTTCATACTGCAGAAGTCATGTTGGAAATTCTCATCACTTATAAAGACAGAGATCATTGCAATTGACTTGGAGTTCTGTGCATCATTATTCTGAATGTTTTATTCCAAATATTGCCGTTTTATTCAGAAAATGTACTGAGCTATTTTATACCAAATACCGTTCATCCTGCTTGGCATGCTTCCTTCCCTCCCTCTCCTCATTTATAATAACTATTGTACCATTTAGTTGCACAGCAGTCTTTGCTTCTAGATCAGTGATAGGTACATCTGATAAGTTTTAGACAAATAAACTTGCTAACATCTCTACTTCCAACTCAATTTCTAATCTGTTTCTACACTGACTTTTACTCCAGTTCACTACCTATATGTCTGAGCTCATATCAATTTTAATATTTACAACCTGCCAAAATAATTCACATTGCTCACTGTAATCTTCGCTCAGGTGTTTCACTGATCAGGCCCCAGCTCCTTTCTTTATACGAGTCTCAAATTAATTTCTCAGAGCTGGCAACATCCCTCATAGAAGGTAACAAAGATAATTTTAGCACAGATAAAAGCAAAAGATCTAATTCTTATTTAACTAAGCATTGATCAAGGATGACACCTCCCTGAAGTTTCAAGAGACTTCATGCAAACAATCAACTTGCAGCAATAGGAAACACCGTGGCAGAGAATTATTTGTGGTTTGGCATCAGTGGCACATCAGATCACTCCTTGTGAGCCACAGGGACTGCCTGTAGATACCACAAGGACACAAGCAGCCCCTTCCCATCTCTGTGATACCAGTTTGCTGTGCTGACAGAACAAGCAAAGCCAGATCTGGGGAACAGTTAACTGGCATGGGAAGACTTTAAACTGAGCAAATGAGACTGTTCACTGAGAAATGGAACATTCCTCTAAACATCAAAAAACACTCCTGGCTTGAGAAAATAAAAAATAAGTAGAAAATTTAGTACAAACCACTATTTTATTTTATCCTTTTTCTTCAAGCTGAATGTAGTAGCGCATTACCTTGATATGTCTTTAAAATTCAACATTATAAAATTTCAATTTTTAAATTTAATAGGCCCAAGCTGAAGATTGAAAACACCAAAATACCCAATCCTTAGATAAACAGCTGTGTAGGACAAGTGCTAAACGTTATGTGCAGCTGTGAACTGACTGTCAATGAGAAAAATGAGAAAAAATTTAAGTGATTTTATGACTCTTCTAATAAACTTGCTCCTTACAATCAGCCTTGTTTGTCCATGTTAATGAAACACAAACACACGGAACATCCAGTTCAGAAGGAAGGCCAGGCAGCATAATCTTGCAGTTCATTAGGTAAGATCTTCCATATCCAAATGACCTCAGAGGCTTTATTGGGCCTTGAGTATTACAGCTGCATGAAATATCCTCCAACTCTTAAATCTTATCCTTCAGACAATATAGTTAGGCCAATTTCACATTTAATTTCTCACTCTTATGAAGTTTGACTTTTCCACCTCAGCGTACCTTAAAAATTGAATATATTATTTGCAATAATAAAATAACTTCTTTCAAGGATATGAGGTAATTTGATGATCATTCTTTAAAGCAGTAGGTTAAACCCTTTTACTGTGAAGTTGATGGCAGAAATTATATCAATATATAAATGCTCTACAGCAGCTCTAATGTCATTTTGTAACACTGACTTCTCCCAGTTGGTCTGCAAATATGATGAGGTAAATCTCAAGGTCAGAAATCAATCGTAACACGTCTCTTCTTTCTGTCATTACCAAAGAAGATCCTTCAGAGGATTTTTACAGCTGCAACTTAAGGGCTAGGCTTAGTTTGATGATCTATCTAGTAATTTATTTATTTTAGTAAAATGCTTTTTTGTGGTGTTAAGAATAATTACTCCTATTTCCAGATGCTGGTGGACAACCATTATTTGAATTTCAGATTTAAACTTTACGTAATATGTGGTTACACAGCTGGCTTTTCATTTTCTATTTTTTCCCCAATGAAATGCAAACTTTTTTTCTTAGTGGTCATAAAACAAGAAGAGTAGCAAGATCTGTTCTGCAAACATTTTTGGGTAAGCATGCTTTTGCTGCCCTGGGTAATTCTTCAGACATCAAGAGAGCTTCTCATGTGAAAAAGCTATTCGTGTGGGTAAGCAGTGAATTACTGTCAATACAGGACTTCAAGATCTAGCAACGGAAGGAGTTGACACCAAGCAGCCTGAGACTTGTCAGGAAATGGTGGATGCTGGTGATACAAAAGCAAAGCAAAGGCAATCTGGATTGATTAATCAATTCCTGAAATTGCAGCTGTTATCGCAGACACATTTCTTCTGGCGTCCTGCAGTTCTTAATCAAGCTAAGCATCAGCAAGAGGCGCATTTGCAAAAGCATTTTAAAACCGTGAATAAATAACATGGTGCACTTGTGTTTTTATACATGCACTGATAACTACCTTTCAGTAATGAGGGAACTGCAAACTCACTCCCTGTATGATTGCATAGATATTGTCTAAGAATCTCCTGTGGAGATTTGTTGCCTGGCAGTAAAGGTTTCTATGGATTTCCCAGGAAATTTCTTACTGAAAAACTTCATGAAATTGTTCTACAGCCTTTTGCTGTCACTCTTCCCTTACATTCTCCCCACTGCCTGATCTGTTCAACACTATGAAAGAGAAATTTATAAGTTTTGGACTTGTAAAAAAATGGTTTAAAGTTGAAAGCTTCCTTTTCTTACCTTCCTTTAGGTGAAAAATGCTTGGATTTTTGTTTCTAAGCTAGATAAAATGGCTCCCTTGATGTCCTTTATGACATGCTTCACCCAGAGCAAATACATTACTATAAACTGGCAATTGTAATGGAAATAGTAACAAACTCCTAAACTGCAGCAATGATATCAGATATGATTAAGTTTGAAATGGGAGCTCCCATGATCGATCCGTGTATTAACTTTAAAGGCAGTGTCAAGTTTACAAAGATGATGGAAATATAAATTCAAGGAGCAGCACAAAATACCACACAACAGTATAGCTATAGTCTCAAAAAAAAAGGAAAGAAAACTAAAAAGCGTGATTGAATATTAAAACCCACTGGAAAAAATAAAATTATCAAGTGAAGTAGCTGCGCTAGCAGCAGCCTTCTCACAGGTACAAACTCGTGGAGCAAGAAGCACTTATCATGAGATATTAAAACAAAGAAGATTTTAAAAAGATAAAAGGAAGGGGTCAGGGAAGAATAAAAGGGGAAGGTTTGTATTTAAGTGCCACAAGTCTTCAAAACACCACAGAAGTTTTAAGTTCACATCTTGAACAAAAGGAAGCTTCTCTCATGTCCTCTCAGAAGGATGGGGATGCATATGAGTTTCCCACATTTTTTCATACTCAAGTATGAGGACCGACAACTGAGAAATTTACATTAAGTACTAATTTATTCCTTATTACCACATTAATGATAATTTCAACACTGCAGTTACTAAAGAAGGACAGTTCATCATTCTCAGACCTAAGCTACACACAAAGAAGGTAAACTGTTTTGACGCACCAAACTTCAAATGAGTCCTCTCAATACAACAGAATGCTTGCAGCTATGACATTTTGGGAAGGGCACGGAGACAACACTAAAGCTATCTTTCCTAAACAGCAAAAATACACAGCATTGGATGTTGGCACTTGAAATGAGACCACCTTACTGTAGGCTTCACTAAAGCCAGAAAGAGTATTCAGAGCATTCGGCAGCCTGCTCAGCACTCAAATATTAAAAAGATCCTTACATTTCATAAATGTTGAATCCATCCCATAACATAACGCATCTTAACAGTTGGATTAACGTACGTATAAAAGTATTGTAATAATTTTAAAATGTATTTGTCAGAAATTAAATATTAACATCTATAATAGCATTTCATGCTTCCACTTGAACTTCCACTGAAACTTCACCAGCTAAAATATAGATGCAAGAATGAAATACCATCCTCTGTTCATTCAAGATGCCATTTAAATTCACCTGTTCTGTAAAGCTCATGTTTTCTCACTCTCACCAGGAAGAATTCACACCACACTTATTCTAATAGTTCACGCTGCAAGTACAGTAGCTGGGGGAAGGGAGGAATAAGAAAATCCACTCTCACCACCAATGTAACCATCAATGAGCTCCTTTTCCACAACATTCAGAAGATTCAATATACAAGAACAACGGCACTAACAAGCACCTAGATAGCCATCCAAACTAAAAATCTCTTTGCACAAATTTCATTTTAGTCTCAGAGAAATCCTGTGCTGTTCTGGTGATGATTAGCCACTACTGACATAGAATCATAGAATCATAGAATCACTAAGGTTGGAAAAGACCTAAAAGATCACCCAGTCCAACCGTTCACCTATTCCCAATAGCTCCTACTAAACCATGTCCCTCAACGCAACATCCAGTTGCGTTGCAACATAGCAGCAAGCACCTAAGTTGTTCCACCAGTAATCACTAACTGCCAATTTAGATAATGCCATTAACTAATAAAAGCACAACTGCCTTATAATGCTAGAAGATGCATACTTACTGTCACACAACTTCATATGTATGTGCACGTGGTGTGCACAGGTAACACTGTCTAATTCTCTTCCTTTAATCCTATCATACTAATAGCATTTAACACTGTTTCTAGTCAAATTCAAATCGCAAGCACCTTAGCAAGACAAATTTACAGTTTCAAGTGTTCTCTGAAATCCTCTGGGGATCATCTTTATTGTTCTGGTTAGAGAAAAGTAGAAGACAGACTTCAGTTACATTCATAAACTGTGAAATTATTTCATTTTTCCACTTTGAAAGCATCTTGTATTAGAGTTTTTGTCATTGCACTTTCAATTGTATTGTCTTAATAGAATTACATTTTTTTTTTTCCTTTTTCTTCATGCACTGCTAAAGGATATTTCCATATCTCTCCAGAAGAAATAAATTAAGTACCTAAATAGAATAGGATATGCTCAGGTTCAAAAACCATTTGCACCTAAGCTGTAATGTTTAATGTGTCAACCAATCATAGTGACAACTGGAGAGATTTCACAGCAACCATCTGAGAAATCACCTTCTCACAGTGGCAAGGAAATGCATACAACTGTTGTTGGGTGTTTGGTTTTTTTTTGTTGTTCTTGATCTCTTTTTTTTTTTAAGAGCAGAGAATATTTTTTATTTTATCATACACAATTTTAGAACAGATGTCAAGTCTCTCATGATATTGAGGAGGAAATACATCTTGAAGCAATTTGGCAAAAAAGTTCAAATCTCTAAGTTCCAATTCAAGTAATGCAAATTAGGGTTGCATTACGCAATTTTCAACAGTATAATTTTCAAGGAGTGTAAAGTACAAATGTGTTATATCATCTATGGAAATCTCAATATTATGTCTTTGCCAAAAGTCATCTGCTTGGATTCAGGAGGAAAAGGCTACATTTTGATGACAAAATCTCAAGTAAATGGATCTCCTGAAAACATGCTTTTCCTTGAATTGGTAGCATGCCTGATTACACGGAGAACTGCAGAGAACTTCTGATAGACGCTCACCATGCCAGAGTGGTTACAACTACAGGTACTCTCTGGAGCCGCCATCACCTCTTTCATAGGAAGAGCACAAGCCAGAGAACAAAGTGGTTAGAAACGCACAGAAGGACTTCTGGGACTTCATCTTTGAGTCCCAACTCTCAGCCTAAAGTAAAATGAAATTCATGCTTATTGTTACTATTATAAAAACTGATTTCTCTCTCATTACAGTCTCTCACAGCATCCCATTTTGGGGCACAGTATTATGAAGTTCACTTTTAATAAGACTGAGGCTGTCCCACTGTAATAGGGAAGCCACTCTCCAGTGCGCCCAGTCAAGGTTATAATTTCAAAATCTTCGTTAAAAATTTTACTGCTTTGCCATATCGATGCATGGTACACTGCCTTTACTAATTAAATTAATAGCTACATTTGCTTACTAAAGAGATTAACTTCTGCATTGCCCTCACTGGATGAGTTAGTTGCTAGGCAGCTCTCACCGGAGGTTTGGCACTACGTTCTTATCTCTGAGGACAAAAGCAGCCATGCATCTTTCACTAGGACAATGAATGCTACGCTGCTCTCAGTAAGAACATTCATCTCCATCTTTATATCTCAATTGCTTTCCTTTAATTATTTTAATCACTTGGTGCATTCTGATGTTGCAAGCCTGTTTATTCTGGAGTATATTTTGATTTGTAAGCTAAGGAGTTGTTTCCATTTTCTCTCCCTCGTCAGTTTACAACCTCAACATTTATTTTAAGTCACATGTGAGGGTCTAGCACACCAGAGCATGTCTTGTCTATTGCTCTAGTATTATTCAGTCTGATGTTTAAGCTCTCCTCAACGTTTTTCTATCCACTGAACTGTTCACTGTCAAATATTTGTTTACTTCATCCTTTTTATTCTACACTCCAGTTCATATCTAGGAAGTCACACCCTTTATTAACAGCCTCAGGGTGTCAAATCCCTAATCAATATAAGCAGTGCTAATGCAATGACTTTCCTGCCGATACAACTTACTCCAACTGTTTGATCTCCTCTGTCTAGCAGATGGACCTTCACACATCCAAATAGGGTTGCCTTCTTTTTCATCCTGATCAGACCTACATACAGTCCACATCCCAAAAGATGGGGAAAATACGCTTAGTTCCCCCGATCTTAGCAAAGTTGAGACGTGGCTCCTAATCTCCAAAGCAAGCCAAACCAAAACAAAGAAAGAGTGAAATTTTCAGCTTTCAGCCGCAACTAGATTTAATTCCTAGACTAACTCCATCACTTACTCTAAATGAAACAAACACAGACTTAGACGTCATATGTCAGCATTACTCCAAACACACAGCAGAAGCAAATAACGGCTGAAGAATATATCATTAAATTGTCCTTTTCCCCCCTTTTTTGTGTTGTTTATATGTTACTGAAAGTTTTACTTGGAAAATTATTTCTTAATTGATTTGCAATTTGTATACAATCACGACACGCATGTTTATGCAAGCCTGCGCTTAGCTATTTTTCTTTTTGCCACACAGCTAACTCTGAGGACTCTCTATCCAGTAGATTTAACTAATATAATTATTCCAGAAAGCACCACAATATTTAACTGGATGGCAAAAACTCTAGAGATTGACACAGAAAAGCCTTTAATTATTAATAAAATCTCCATAAAAATTCAAATTCTATTCTCCAAAGAAATAACAATTCACATTCCACATAATAATAATGTGAACACATTCAAGTTGAAATATTTTTATAAATAATTTGTCTACCCTTTGGCCTTTTATGTTTTGAGAAGTGGCTGAGTTTCCTGTGATTATAAATGCAGTTGTTATCTGTCAGCATAAAATGAATTTTATCCTAGCTACGAATCACATAAGAAATAAGATAAAAAGTTGGTCAAATAATTATCTCTGGGAAGAAATAAGAACATAAAGATTTTCAAGTAAGAAAGAGATAGGAAAAAAATGAAGACAGTGATGATAGCTTTACAAGTTGAAAACAGAAATATTTGTTAAGGAAGATCGTGTTAACACTGGTTTCGAAAGAAAGATACATCATGCTTTTGTCTTTAAATAAAGTTGACATTGGTATCAAAATCCTTGATGACATTTAAACTTTTTTCACTTTTCAGGAAATTCAGAGGCAAAAAAAATGAAGCTGTCACCTTTTTATTTAAATATCAACCTAATGACTCTTCAGAGAAAAATATGAGGTAACCACTGTGCTTGAAGGCACCTTCTTTTTTCCTAGACAATGTCGGCATCTTTTGACATTCCAAGCAATATTTCAAAAATAGTGAATATTCAAAACTTTGAAAATTTACCTGTTCTGGGACAAGTTTGAATAATGTTCTCCTAATGATACATTAGTGGCTCCGAAATCTTTGAGACTGACATACATAATTCATAATGTGAAGTCACGTAAGGAAAAAAGGTGGGTGCTGTTCTGTTATTAACACATTAAAAAGTATTTCAGACGTGCAAATGGCTAGAGACTAGATTCTCCATCTTTAAGGCTCAAGGAAAAGCATTGCAACTTCTATGAATCTAAGGTAGCAAGGACAGAAATTCTGAGTCATATATAAAATGAAAATATGTTCTCCTTGAGGTAATTAAACATCAGCTAACTTTATGATCTCTGTACGGTAAAGATATAGCTATTGTAATGATGATTCAATAATAAGCAGATTCTGGATAAAGTGATATTTGTTTTAAATTCTCCCTTTTAACCATTTTTTGTTTACTCTTACATAGGCAAATAAGCCCGTATCTTTAGGCTTCGTTATTTAAAAGCTGCAGCTATGACTGGGAAGAAAAAAAAAAAAAAAAAAAAAACAAACCAACCCAAATCGAAGCAAATTTTAAAAAAATAATAATGAAACAACCAAACCAGAATTGTCGTCTTCCACTTTGGTTATACAACGTAAGAGTTTAGAGCCATCCAGACACTTCAAATTAATAGAATGTTTTGTCTCTCACAAAAAGCACTTAGAAAACAGGCAAGTATCACACTGTGTTGTTTTTTTAACACTTTTTGTAAGTAATGCTTTCGATGGCTTATTTCCCCCCAAAAGTCTTGGCCAGAATTACAAGCTTGAGCACAAGGACAACGCTGGGAAGCAAGATAAGCTAGAGCAATAGTTCTCCAGAGACCAGTGAAAGATTCCTCAACATCTGATCAGGTGAATTCACTTGATGACCTGACACACTGCTCACTGAGTAACTATAAAGTGTCTTTGGTTCAGAAAGGATTAAAAGCTTTCATTCCAAATAGATGAGGAAAGCCCAAACATTAAAAGATACGCTCTGCAGTGCTGGGAAATGGATGCATGCCAATAGTAACTCTCAATACTAAGAGCCCATTAACCTCCAATTTTTGTTTTTATTCTTTTTGTTTTCTAATTTCATTCTCTGAAAATGAGAAAAATAAATATTTAATTCAGGCATGACTCTAGTAAAGCATCATTCCCTTCTGTACACATAGATTTAATCATCATCCAAGCAGAAGCAAAGAAACCATAAAACAGCATGCGCCAAAGAAGAAAAACTCCAGGTAATCTCTTCTCAAACCAAAGCTGTTCAGCAGTATCACTCCAAAAACAGACCTGACTTCTAAATCCAGAGAATCTGCTTCAGCAAAAATATTGGATTAGATGGTCTCCAGAGGTCCCTTCAGACACCTATGGGGTTGTGAAATAACTGCTAGAATGTTTTCTGTAGGATGGTAAGATAATCTCCCATAAGTTTGCATTCTAAGAGGAAAAGTAAGAATGAAAACATCTGTTGAGGAGATATGGCATGCAAGCAAGAACGTCAAGTATCAGTCAACATACCACGTGAGGTCAAATCAGTTATTGGATTAATACTTACTGAGGTTTTACAATAAAGAATCACCAAGATGAAAGGGTTGGAATGATGCAGAAGATTAGACTTAAGAAAAAGAAAAAGGAGAGGAATGTATTAGCATTCATCAGGAAAATTAAGACAACAGAAAAACAACATACACGAATATTCAAACCACAACTGCCTGTTTTCTCCTTCTTTCATATTTTCATTCCAAATCACTACTGATGTCATTCAGATGTTGCAGTGGCTGTAGACTTTGGAATAAACATATGAGACCTTTAAATTTCACTGAAATCAGATGATTATACACTTTCGAGTTCATTATGTAGGGAAAAAAACTACATCTATCATGTTGGAACTGAATTTTATGACACTGCCTGAAAGATCAGGCAGAAGCTAACTTTTTAAGATTATGTATAGAACTTCATAAATCAAGTGTCAAAATAGAACTTTGTTTATTCTCAGTAGTATACAAGCAGATATTTTTGTAATGATATTTTACCAAATATATCCAAATATCATGCTGACACAATATTTCAAGGGAGTCCAGTGAGGCAAACAATGTGACAGTAAAAAGAATGTGGAATATATGTCAGAGCAAATAACTGAAGTAGCAGATGATAAAATCTAATGCAAATATAGCTTTTACCAGGGGGGAAATGGCATGAGAACGTTAGTCTCTGAAAATTAGTATTATTCAAGAAGTATATATAGCACTACGCCATTCATAGCAAGTAATGAGCCATGATAATGTACTGCAATATAAGGAGATATTTAGAAGACTCATTATCATTGTTTGGAGCAAGACTAGCTTTATGAACTGGTTTATATTGTCAGCTGAAAAGTTTCCAAATTTAAAACTTCTTTGGCATCATTATAGTTGCAAGAATATCAGAAGAAACTCTCCTCATTAGTTGTCCTTGTTGAAAATTCCATCACGCAAGTTTGAACAAATAGAGCTTCTGTGATAGGCAGTCCTGATACAACTTGTAACTTAGAATGAATATTACAATATCAGAAAAGCTTACTCTATTTTTATTATTGATGTTCAGAGTGATGGTCAAATTTGGATCCATTATTTTCTTTTTTTTTTTTGTCACAATGATTTATCACAGGAAGTCCAGCTTGCCCTAAAACTGTCAAAGCCTTTCTAGAATTATAGTAAGCAGAACAATCCTAATAAATAAATAAAATATAAAAAAAAAAAAAGAGATAAGAAAACCAACCCACATTCTTTCCCAAAGCAGATGCCACCAATACCACTTGAATCCTAACTCTCTACCGCTTACAAACAAGGCAGCCAGGTACCCTAATGTAAGCAAGATAAATCTCTAGAATACTACTGAATACCATTATTTTTTGATAACAGCCTGGATTTATGCAATGTCAAGTCACAAGCTTAGCCATTTAACTACGAGAAAAATTACAGAATATATATACACACATATACACATATATACAGTACTGTCATATAGAATATTATAAGACTTTCTATACTGCAAAGCAGTAAAAATAGATACCTGACATTAGGTTGGCTTTTTCCTGCCCATTTTATCTTTGGCAAACTAAAAGAATGTTGAAGTAAAATGAAACACTCCTGAAAAAACAAACTACCTTTGCTGAATGAACAAAAGAATTCATACTCTCATTCATACTGCCTTTACATAAGTTACCATCTATCTACAATTACAAATAAATTGACAGCTTTATGTGTAATCCACACAGAACCTGTACAAAGAACTGTCTCTAACCAGTTAGTAGGCTTTTCTTTTTAGTATGGACATTGTGATACTATGAATCACTTAGCTGCTGATGAATTGAACAAACAAAATTCTTCAAATTGCGCTTTTGACCAAAATATTCTTGAACAACTCTGTTTATTAAAAAAAAAATATTTACGCAAACCAAACAGCCTTCATCTCTCACTGTGTATCTTAGCCTGATGGATTTCTTACCTTCCCCATCTAAAATGGCACTGTACTGTATACTGGCAGCAGTAACTCACACATCATACCCATGCCTTGTTATTTCATACACTACTCATGAAAATCCATTATTGCATAACAATATCTTAAAGATACCTCTGAAAAACTCTTCATTGAATGTTTTAGGCAGAAACTGTTAGCAACAGAATCTGGAATTTTCCCTACATAAAAGCGGGGTCACAAAACACTCTAACGTTCAATCCTTTCTGATTTCAAGACTGTATCAAATACGAGTGCGTGTTTCTAAGATAAAAGCATGGTTGGACTTCTTGCTTGGAGACAACGCTTGCTTCATTTTAATTAAGGAATACTTTTCCCAAGTTCCCTAGGCTAACACAAGTCAACACTAAGTCCAATATGGTGTCACATGCGAAATTTAAATTCACATTCTAAATTTGCCTCAAGTAGATAAAAATACTTCAGCTAGACCTATTAGAGCTTGCAAAGAGTCATCAGCACTTCACATCTCTTGATATAGCTAACCAACACCAGCAAAGTGTGCTGGAAACACAAAATGGAGAAGAAAGATAGAGAATCACAGGAAGTCAGCTGCACCCAGTGAGTTCAATACACACTCTTCTGGAAGCCGTATGTTCACTCAAAGCATCTGCCTGTGCCTGCAGCAATGCTTCTGGGGTAAGCCTTTGTTCCATACTTCCCCAACAAAAAGCATCCAAGAAGCGCATAGACAATACTGAGTATTGAAACCACCTATTTCTGGCTCTGGGCTTCTGGGCTGGAGGAGGGTCATTCCTTCTGACATGCATTTAATTTTAAAAAAAAATAATAATAAAAAAAAAAGAGAATTCCCAAGGTCTTCACTTTTTTAAAAACAAAAGGACACAAAGAAAAGGAGAAATTGGAAATTAGTAACAGAAAGCACAGTCATTGTGGGCTTAACTCCCCTGTGATCATAACCTTTTATACTGAAGGAGGGCTTTATTATGCTTTGAGAAGGTAGCTTGGAGAATATGAAGATACAAACCTGTGTCAGCTTCAACTTATCAGCTCTAGAATCTAACTCAAATAGTAGTTTAAAGATTAGAAGAGATTCCATCATCAATAGCTTTAACCTCTGGAGTTTTCCAAACGAACAGTTTGTGAATCAAAATAATTATTAGCCTATCACCTTAGAGACCTGGGTACAAAAGCACGAGTCAATAGTTCAGAAGATAAGTAATGAAACTGGGAGCCTATTTTCAGCCTCGGTTTTGCTGCAATTCCCCTCACTCACCAGTATCTGCCACTACTCCCACCTCAACCTTCCCTACTTTTTGTTTGATACTTTCATTTTGTTTTTCTTTCCACAGTCAAAACAAAAGCCCAAGTGGTCAGAAACATCAGGTCACTTCATTGCCTTCTCTTCTTCAGGCTGAACAGCCCCAGCTCTTTCAGCCAGTCAGATTCTCCTGGTATTGGATGTTCACAGCTGTAAACAGCATCAGAGCAATATCAGATGTGGCAAACAGATGAGATGGCTTTAAGGCCATACGGATTTGAACAGTCTTGAACACAGAGACTGAAATCTAAAGCATAACCTGGATGAGAAACTTACAGAAGGCCATTATTTAACTAAAAGTGTGTTTCAAACATCACAAGTTTGACCCTAGGATTTAGAGAGCAGGAGATGGTGCAGAGTGAGAGAGTTTAAGGGTAAAATTTGGGTGGTTTTTTTTCCTGACTGATACATCTCTTCCAGAGCACTTTTTACCATACTGTTGGTCAAAGGCCAGATGAAGTAGTACGTGAATTATCTGCAGTCATTTATTTAGCAATTCTGCATTACAGCTAAGTACAGACATCTTATTCATGCCTCGCCAAATGAGAGTGTTAGACTTAAAGACAACATTGATAATTAAGTCATTTGTTATTTTGAGTCAATAACAATTTGTCCAAAAATTATACATGCTTCCTTATTTGCGACCCATCTGTAGCTAAAACGAGTTTGCCTATTTAAAACCATCTAAGGAAATAGAAATGCAATGAGTTGGCTGATGTTGTATGACACAGTGTGAACGTCTAGAGAACACGTGAAATTAAGTTGTGAAATTAACAACTTAAAGCTAGCGTGCATACATTGTTCAACAGACAAATTTTAGTGAATTCCTTCACAGAAGCTGTGGCCAGCTGGCAAATAAGTCAATGAAATAAATACAGCACAAATCAGTGATAACTATATCCAACAAATTCCAGGCTGGATGGTCAAATAACTTATGTATAAGTAGAACCAAACATATATTTCCAAGAGCAAGCATAAAAAAAAAAATCCTTACAGGTGTCATTATTTAATACTTTATCTGACTTTTTAAAAATACAAGGAAAATTTTAATAAATTGATTTGCAATTATTATTTTTCTTGTAGTGAAATAAACCATTCAATACTAGTATCATTTTCTATTCTAAACAGAATAATTTTCTGCTTTCAGTATAGTAAAAATTGAGAAGATAGTGCTTTTAAGCATTCTTTAGCTTTTATGAAGTATTTCTTAAGTGGCAGTAGTTGTATATGGATCTCTTCTTTCCAGAGCATATTTTTCACCTTGAACAAGAAGAGTGAAAGAAGGTACAGGGAATTTATAAGTCTGAAGATAAATACTCCAAGGAGCATCAAAATGACTAACTCAGATAATAACTTACCAGCATAATACTGACAATAAAATCATGTACTGTAATGAATATTTGCAACTCTTATTGTTTTGCATGCTGTTTTAAACTAAAATCTATATACTTAATTATATATTCACCTATATTTCAGTTTTTAATGCACATAAAAAAATACATATTTCATGATAGTTCCGAAAGCTTACATGATTTTTTCATAAATGCAAATCTAGCCTTACACACAGACAAAAGAAATCAAAACTGCCCAGTATAGTTTCTACACGTTGGTCAACTTGCATGAGAAAATCAAGTCACAGCACCACTTAGTAACAAAACCTAGCCATTAAATACAAGAAGGTTTGTAGGAACTGAGAATTCTTTGCTGTAGTATGAAGGACTATATTTAAACAAGTGTATGCCACCCACAGACTTAGAGCTCTTGGCAAAATAGCATAGGGTCTTCGTGATTATAACATAGAGGATTTCGTCTCGTTATCAAATGTGGAGTACATATGCTGGGCTCGTATCACACAGTGATACGATTACAATATACAAGATACAATCTACAAGGAGAGTCTAAAGAATACAGGAGCCTACAAGAACACAAAATTAACACCTCACATATATAATACGAATGCAATCCTAACTAAGCTACCAAACAAAATCTACATCAATCCTTCATGTAGCTTTTTACACGTGTTGGAAAAAAAACATGACTATAAACCTCATCTGGCATCTATGAGGAAAAAGGCAAGAAAGGAAAAGGCGTAAGAGAAAATACCACCTCTACAGTTTCCCACAAATAGTCTTAGAGAAGAGCTGTGTTAGTTGTTCAGCTCTTGGAGGCTTTGGTAGGGGATAGAACCTCTTACCCTTCTAAATTCAGATTTCAAACTTGCATAACACCATAGCAAATATGCCTATAAAACCAATACATTTAATGTATCAACCTTTTTCTAAGATAATAGCCTGCACTACTTTGATATGAACCTCACAGAGATTAGCTGTGAAGAATATAAACAAGCTGACCAGCATACTTTATTAGGGTATTTTTATGATTATTAATTTTACTCCGTGGAGCACCCCAAGACAATGAAAGGAGTAGCAGCAGATAAGAACTGATTGAAAGGGAAGCAAACATTTCATATTGCAAACTGGTTGTCCGACGCATTTTTAACATACAATTCAACAGAAAATCTAGAATAAATACAACTACTATTAATACAGATCTTAGACGGTTTTGATTAAGAAAACATCCGAACCACCAAAACTCATGTAAGATTATAGGTACTTACCATTTAATAATAATTAAAAAAAAAAAAAAAAGTAAAGGAGTAATGGCAAAAATCAACCATTCCAAACTCCATAGATTTTTTCCCTCGTGTACATTTGTTTTATTCTTGCTTCCTCTATCATAATATTAACAGCTGCATTCTCAATAACAACTCCATAGGAAGAAGGAGGATAAGTAAGGAACAGTTTTGTCTGTAGTTACTCTGCTCTTTTTTTTTTTTTAAAGTTATGTCTCAGACATATGTAAAAATGCAGTCAAACTAAATGACCACCTCATGATCTACTGGGAGCAAGACTCTTTCAAATCCTTATAACATATTGACAAAAGCAATTGCTGGATAGGTCATTCAATTCATAGGACCTTTCAACCTCATTGAAAATTTCAGAGGGAAAGAAAACAAAAACCATGAAAGTCTTTGTATTCAGTATATAGACCTTTTCGCTAGTTCAAGTTTTTAAAGACCTTTTTAAAAATGCACTGTCAGCAGCATAGCTTTTAAAGGGAAAATGAGTCCTTTAAAGCAGGTATCCCACTGCGCATTCTACCACTGTGCTGCCTGTGGAGTGTAAAAAACAAGGACAAAGACGGAACTGAAAGTCTCAAACACTCTCTTACAATAGCTTTCATCTTCCTTTCCAAATCTGTAACCTTTGAAGACAGAAGGAAATGCAGTTAATGCGTTTACAAATAGGCTGTAACCTGCTATGTTTTTAAAGGAAACTCACAAAGGGCACAAATGGCCAGTGGAATCTCATTACATTATTTAAAGGCACATTTACAGAGTAGGCACTAATTTCATCTGTTTGAAGAGTTCATGCAATTTCTCAGATTCTTTTAATGACTTAAAAATGACTTCTCACTTCTCTAAAAATGAAGACAAAAATGTGACTAATGCAGTATCAAAAGAAGCCTGAGACGAGTCATAAATCCATTCTCACCATTCACACTCTGCAGGGAAAATACTGAAAATTCAGCTGACAAACTATGTATCACTTTGAACATCAATAATTTGGTCTTCTATAAACACTAAGTAGTCAACAAGGAACAAAAGCCAGCAGAGCAGAATGAATGAATAAGTGTGAAATAAAGCAACATGCATCACCAATGAAAGAAAATATACTGCGTGAACATAATGACCGTACAGACCAGGCATGTCCAACTCCTGACCCACAGGCTGCATACATCCTGGCCCAGGCTGTCCTGCAGCCACTCCTCGCTGCATGCCATCACAGTGACAAGCTCTGCCCTACCCAGCAACCTGGCCTAGCCCCTAAGCATGAACTCGCTGCTCAGCAACAACATCACATCACTGTGCAATTAGCACTGCATGGGCTGAAAACAGGGCACGAGAGCAGGGTGCAGTGCAGGCTCAATTTATCGCAAATAATTTTCTGCATTCTGGTACACTGACTAAACACAGTCCTATGAACAGTGAAAAACATGCAGCCTTGCTTCCCATTTTGATAAAGGAATTTGAGAATAAGTTTCAAGAGAACCAGCAAAATCATTGATCTCATGGCTTATCTGCAAATCAACTTTCAATCAACATAAACAGACAATCTGTGAATTTTCAAGTGGAACATATGAAGTCACAATCAGATATTCAACCCCAAAAAAATCCAATCACGTTTCTTCACCAGATTTTTATAAGACCTGTCTTACCAAAGATAAATACAACTCTCTTCATAATAACACCTTATTTATATCAAGGCTTCTTGGCAGAATGTACATTTGTGAACAAGTGTTTTCAAGGACATTTCTAAAATATATCCACACCACAGTTTGAACCAGAAGATCAACCATGCCATATAAGCCAGGCAAGGATCTCCAAACCCATTCTTCTCAGAAACAGTGGAAGTGCACTAAGAATTTCTGCCTATTCGAAATGACACACCACCTGATTTTTGTTTCTGATTTTCTCTAGTACAAACACTTTGGGACAGAATTAAATTGATTGTCTTAAAGAATCAGTATCAAATTTTAATTTAGTAGCATGGATTGGTTCTTAATTCATATAGCTTCACTTTCTGCGTGATATGAAGATTAATCTGAAGTTCAAATGTGACACAATGTGATCTGAGAGGCCCAAAAATCTCTATTATCATTAGAAGTATTCTGAATAAACAGCCTAAAGATAAGATCTTCATTTATTTTGTATGTTTTATTCATGAACTTGAGTTCATAAAAATCTCTGCTACGGGGAACTATACAACATAGTAACTGAAGTGCACTTGGACAGGAATGACCCTGGGAAAAGGGTTTGACATGCAAAGCCTATGAGAGTCCACTAGAAACCAACAAACGATAGCCATTCCATTTCCAGAGTCTACAAAAGCCGTGATTTTTCTTGGGTGTTCTCACTGGTCATCTAAGGAAAAGATACAGAATACAAATAGTGACTGCAGCTTTTCAGATGTTTCAAAGCTTCAATTGTTTCAATAAACACATAAATAAATAACCACATAACTCCTCTGGGCTCTCAATATTACTCCTCAAGTACAACCACACAATGTTGTTTTCCACCCCATAGAAGACATCTCAACCAGTAAAAAATTGTCCCATTATAGTAATGGCAAGAATTTTTAAAACAATTAAAAGCAAATATAAAGCCCTCAACACCAAGCCCTCCATATCCAATACACTGTTACATCATCATGCACTCCATCCAGTTCAGTTGCAAGAGGAACAAATTGAGGTTCCTGTTCTGCCTACTCGGATTAACAAGAGCTCCCAAGGGCCAGAGCCATCAGGGCTAATGAGAACTACATTAGTTTCAGATATGTTTTTTAAGGACTAATTGCTTTGAATAAACAAGGATACTTGCTGACAGACATTAAGAACCAATCACTGGCAACAAGTATTGTCAATCTCATAAAATGCCAGGCTCAAGTTTGAAACTGCACTGATCTGCCTTTTTCAAGTATTCCTGTTTCCATGTCCCCTAATTCCCAAATTGACAGATGGATTTAACATACAGCCAGTTGCAACAGGTTCTGTGTGTCGGTAAACTTCTCTCTGGTTATCCTTACAAGATACAACCCTCTTAGAAGGCCAAATACTCGATGATACGCAGTACCACAGCTTCCACCTCGTTCTTGTTCTGCCTGCAAAAAGCAGCACAGGAACAGCTACAGACCAGTAAGTTGACTCCACTAGCTAGATAGAAGGTGGCAAACACGGAACTATTAGACTGACAGCATGAGACTTGATAACCCTGCTTTTATCTATCACAAACAAAATTGTCCGCAAGTGTAAGTGAAAGCTCTAGCAGTCTCCATTCCAACAGTTAGTGCTCTATTGAGGAAGTTGAGAAAAGTCTTCTGCTCTATTCTCGTAAAAGAAAATGGCAGGAATACTATGATACTTGGATGTCTTTACCCTTAAGAATTTGTGACAACTGCAGATATGTATTTTAACTTATTAAACAGGATTGCTTTGCACAGCAATAATCAAAGTATTTGGATTGAAAGTGGTCATTCAACTGATGCAAGTTTCATACAAAACTCCTATGATTTCATCATTGGGTCTTCTTAAAATGCATTTTGGTGTTGGTAGATATCATTAATTCTGCTGTGTATGTATATTGCCTAATTATTTGGTCTCCGTATTCTGCTGTACATTATAAAGCCAGCAGTATTAGTCAGAAATGGTTACAGAATAAAAATGGCAATATAGAAAAAAATATGAAAGAAAAAAGCATTTTCTTTTCATTTTTTAAGCCAAATTCATTTCAATAGTATTCTGGTTTATAGGTTAATAGAAGACAAGATAAATTAATTACTAGCAGAAATAAATACTTACAATGCAAAGACCACCATAAAGACAACAAATGAAAAAGCTTCCCAAAGTGCTTGCCCTAAAGGGCAAGAGATATGCCAACCTAATAACCTCACCAGGGGTTATGAAAAATTTGCACATCGCTTGACAGCCTAAGGTGAAGTCTTACAGTTGCTCTTCAAGTGGATAAAAGAGAAAATGGAATGCATTGCAAAGAGGTACCGTTTATCTAAATCAATGGAGACATTTCCTACTGCATTGACCTTCGCTGCATCTTGAGGAGTATAAAAAGCACTAAGGAACATTTTTAAAACACTCAGGAGTTGTTTTTTGTTTTTGTTTTTGTTTTTTTGTTTTTGTTTTGTTTTGTGTTTTAATCTACATTCTCTCCCTGATTAAATAAACTGGAACTCTGTATTACAGATATTTCCCATATTTCAAGTTAGTGTACACTCACCTGCAGCATTGCCACCTAAAAAAGCTTAACAATTCGTGAAAACCCTGACAGCCTCCCAGAAATGTCATATTCCTCCAGCAGTGAACATCCCTGAGAATGATAGCTTTCCCACGTCTCTTTGTGCTGACACTGAAACCATTATCTTAAGATGACCAGAATCAAGCAATAAATGGAAGAACCAATGTTAAACATCAGCACAAGTACATAGAGGTGGCCTACTAACAGACTGTCTATGTTGATACTGCATATGTGATAACATCACTGGCAGAAGGGCCCTCTCTGTCACCTATGACAGCAGAGTAAGTTATCCACATCTACACAGTTTTCCTCTGTCAGCTGTTTAATGCTGTTCTTCATTAACTTGGTTTTTGCAACAGAAGAAAATAGTGAAGTTCTGCTCAATAACCTACATACATTTAACTCCTAGTGCTTTTTTAATCCATAATACTATAACAAATCAGCAAGGCTTAATTAAGAAAAAAATCCAAAATCCTCTGCCAGTACTTATGGCAACATACATTACTGTGATAAGCAGGAATTTCTCACTAAATGAAGAATATTCATTTTAAAAAAAAAAACAATTATTTCCACCTCTGTTCTGTCCAGTAACATAGACTAGTTTCCTTGGGAAATATTTGGTAAGTGAAAAAGAGAATAAATGCAGGGGGGAGAGGAGGAGGGAAGGTTCAATTTCTGTAATATCCCAACCCATTTTCTCTCACTTTTGCAGCTACAGTATTCTGTTCACACATCAGTTTGATTGTATCTTTTCGTACACTCTTTCTGTTCTCTGCATAAGAGTCAGTTATTTGTTTTTTCAACCTGTCTTAACACCTAGTTCCATTTCCTGTTTGTTTCTCCAAGCCTTTCAGCAGATGTTTATTTGAATTTGAGCAGAAAACACCAGTCTAAAATTTCATTTACAGCTTTCATATAAATAATGAAGTGTGTAAAATATTTCCTGATCATTTTAGCAACATGGGAGCGATATTACATCAAAGGTAAATTGTATCAGATATGGATCCATAAAATACAAGCCCTTTATTTTCTATTTATATCCAAGTTCTCAAACTGACATAGGTGCTTTATGGTTTTAGGCTCAATATAGGTAGTTTTAGGAGGTTCTGCATTCTGTTAGTATCCTCTGCAGAGATGCAGAACATCGCAATACTTTCAGTTCCGTATAGCTTCTCTTTACTAGTCAGTCATTTTTCTTTATCGCACTTTGAAAGCAGCAGACTTATTTCTAAAACGTATATAAGATGCATGTTTTTCTGTTTAATAAGTAAACTGCAAAGAACAATTGTGATAATCGCTCAAATCACAAGGTTACTCTATGAAGCTGGACAACAGCATAGAAAAACCACAGAATAAATGCAGTTACCAGTAACATTTTTTTAACAGCTATTGATCAGAATATTGAATATACGTGGCCTGAAATTCTGTCATGAAAATTCATGTTTTTCATCATTAAGAAACAAAACAGCTCCTTTTAAAATTCAAGGTAAGGAACTGTGTGCCTAGCCTGCTTATTTTATTGAGTTCCCTGCGTCTGTCTTTCAGCCAAACACACTGAGGAGTTCTTGGATTTTATCCTCTCCTCAAAATTAATGTGAGCCATAAAAAGTACCTGACACCGGTAATCATTCCTTTATATTTAAAATCTATGTTTCTAGAATAAGTGTATGACTCACTTGGCCATGTTCCATAGCTGTGCTACTGTACCTGAATAGCTCTCCAGTACTCCACCTTTTGTACATATTGCATGCTTTAAAGCTGTCTGGTGTAACAGATAAATCTGGGCAATCGTGCATTTTGTAATGATTTTTCCTGACACTCTCAATTACATTTTGGAGAGCCCTAAGTACAAGATTTCCAGCAGTTCCCTCAACCAACAGCATAAATTTTGTTAAACCGCAGAGTGCTGCGCAAGATTTATTTGCTGAGCAGTTAACTCTGGTTCCACCATCAAAAGCATGAAGTGAAACTGCAACAGATTTCACTGGTAGTAATTAATTTGTTACTTTGAAGGGAAATGGTAAGAGCTAAGGCACAAAGATTAAATTCATACATTCACAGGGCAAAAGCATTTCTTTACATCTCCTACACATTAATGATGCAAGAAAACAGCATAAGAAGAGCAGTATATATTTTAATATATTTTCTTTTCTTCATATATTATAAGAGGCCTGATCATGTCTCTCACAACAAACCAGATGTCAAAAGGTATGAAGCCAGAGCTCTGAAACACCAACTGACAGCTGGTAAATTCCTATGTACAAACATACTCCTTACACACTATACGAGAAGCTGGATTGGAATGGAAATCAGTGGATTTTAACCTCTGCACGTAAAATCTGTATTTTGAAAACTCAAAAACAAGGTGGTTCCCCCCCCCTTTTGCCATTACAATGATAAAGTTCTTAGGAATAAAATATGAAAGCACAGATCTTCTACCATCCAACTGGAAAAACAGCCAAAAACTACTTACATGAGTAGCTCTTTAATAACCTGCAACACTGAGTTTCTCCTATCAGTAACTCACGCCATATCTTAGTTATTCTGAAGAGACATAAATCAAAGCTGTATTTCTGGAAATGAAATACCTGTCCAATTCTCTTCCCACAAGACTGAGAGTATAATTAACAGAAAGAATTATGTAGGTTTTTTTTAAAGGATCAAATTACTAATTGGACTACAGACTAAAAAGATGCAAATAAATAACTGGCGTACTGGTTTACACAAAACAACAGTTTGGAGAGAAAAGGCAGGTGTGTAAACTGACTTTCACAGAGAAAACAAAACACAAAAGCACAATTTCGTAACAAGAAAATACTTAACTGGAAAAATAAAAAAGACTAGTATTTTGTGAAGAAAAAAAATGTCTACCCTAAACATACTAATTCTTGAACCGGTCCTTAGAAGTAGCAAGGAGAGAGAAAAGAGGAGAAGAGACTGTTTATTGGTTGATCTTATAAAATATTATCTACAATTTTCATTTTTGACTACATTCGCAGTTCTTAGATCTCCTTTGGATAACCACCTCAGTTTCACACAAAAATCAATTTAAGTTAGACAACCAGTGGAAAATTTCAGGATAATCTATACCCACACTAACAATCTCATGGTGCCAACTTAATTTTAAGTCAGTTCCTGAACATTTGCTGTTAAGTATTAGAAGTAGTAAGTCTTGTGACAAAAGTAGTTCTGAATATTTAGCCTGAAATTATTTTGCTTTGGTTTTCCCCAACTATGAAGAAGGATATGCATGTTTCCCAAAAATAAGTCAAGGCATCCACCAAGAGATACTTGCATAACATGGTGATCAAGTACTCAATTTTTAATTACTGAAGCTTCCCCCCCCACCCCATGAAATAAGCAGATTGAGTTCTACATTTCCACTGAAGCTATTTAGGGACAATCTCCCACACTGGTCCCACTCTTGCAGTTAACTTTAAAACAACGTACATGTAAGCAGCCACACAGAAAGGCAGATTTGTAATAGACCCTTCCTAATGGAAACAGTATGTAGGTGCATTAAGTACTACCCCACTTTGACTGCCATGACAGAAGGCTGATAAAAGAGTTACCAAAACAAAGATTATCCAGCGGTTGCTTTAGCATGCGGGTGTAATAGAAATATCATGGAGAACAGAGTAAGGTCACTGTTTATGGACTGCCTACCATATGAAGTGCCCAGGTAGCGCTCATGACCAGATTTCTCTAGTTCTTTCCTTTTACATGACTTGCTTAGTTTTCCCTTTGCTGTACTTAAATTTTCATTTCTCATCTTCCACAGCTCATCCTCATTTTTTTGTTATTAATCTCATCTTCTTTCTTCTTCCTACTTCTTCTACTTAACTGCTGTCATAAACCCTGAACTACCCACAGCTTTGTTATCTGCCTTTCCCTTAAACACTTTTCATCTTTTTCTTTAGAAATGTAAACTCAAATCTAAATTCACTTGCAGAACGTCAACAGCTTCCTACCTAGGTTCCCTCTAATTTTTCTCCAGCACATTTCAGAATGTAATACCTCCTGCAGCAAGAGTCTGTTAGTTTACATGATAGAGAGTACTTGCCAATCTAGTAGGGAGATATATATTATCTGTAGGAGATGCAATTACCTCCTCACTGTAAACAGCTTAGTTTTTTTTTTAATATGAAACCAACAAAAATACTTGTTTTAGCACAGGATATGGGTGATCTTAATATATTAAGCTATTAAACATGGTGACAAACTGTCCACAAAGCATACACTGGACTGCAGGAACAGAGCACTTCCTACATTCTGCTGTGTTGTTCCTTCCAGAAGATCCCATCAGTAATAAAGAAGAAGCTGGTGCAGATTTCGCACAGTTGGAAGCCAGCAAACTGCAAGCAGTAAATGAATTCAAAATTAAATATGGAAAAGTTTAAAGGAATGGAAAAGAAAAGAAGAGCATAATTCTTCAGTACTGTAACTGAATTTAAGTTGTTAACCTTATTCTACCATCCATATTCAAAGTGATTTCTCCAGCAAGCTTTACTCACTCTCTAGTAATGTACAAAAAAAACCCCATAACCTCTACCTTTAGCAACAGCGAATTATACACGTTTCATTTCTTTTTTTTTTTCTTTAAACAGCACTTAGACAAAAATAATTATAGCACTTTTTCTTGAGGCATTTATGTATAGTGACTCGTTGGTATAAATTTGCCTCAGCAATAAATGTGCACTGTGATAATACTATTTTAAGAGCGTATTTAAGAAAATAAGCATGACAGCTGCTTGAACAGTGATATCTGTTGTGGCCATTCTTCAGCTGTAGGAAAGAAAAATAAAAACAGCCTCTGAGAAAAAAGTTTTGGGACCGCTGATTTCAGATTCATTGGTTTAAGTTTCAGTAACTGATATAATTTCAGCTATATAGAATTTTCTATTGTCCTGTACTTCAAAATATCCGCGAGTAGCTTTGTTACATGTATTTTCCCAAATAAAGGAAATCAAATGAAAGACAATTATATAACAACCCCTACAGCCCAGATTGCATTCCTGTAGAACGACATCTCAGGAATTTGTGTTGTATTTTGCATGAATACACATATGGAACTTAAAATCACATTCACTGGTGTGTAATGATAATAATTTATGCAGGAAACACTCATGACAAAGAAAAATCATGCATTTACCATTTCTTTACCACATACAATGTGTACAGAATATATACTTTGTTTACTGAGAAAAAACACTGTCTGTTGTGCATGTCCAATACTCCTTGCTTTCTTTTTTCACTGAGAAAAACTCAAGTTTTTGGCCAAGTAGCTTTCTAGAAGTAGATAAAAAAATTGACTAAGTCACACTGACTATACTTCTGTATCACTTCATTGTGAAGAGATCACAAGCAGCTATCATATAGAAATTATTTCAAAAGGAAGAGCCGGCATTATTATGTGTATTGAAACAAGAAAGTAGTTATTCCAACAAAGAAACAAAAAAATGAAATAAGAGATGACACATTCTGCCCCAACAAAATACCATAGCCAAGGCATTCACTGAGTGCATAAGGGACTATCTGGAAGAAGAGAGACAGCATTGCCTCTGCAGCTTGTACACATGTTGCAATACCAATGACAGCACCAAACACTGGGCTGAGTTCAAAAACCCACCATTCAGAAAGGACGTTGAAAATCTAAGTAAGATGCAGAGAGGAATCAGAACGGCTTTCAGAAACATCTGCTTTCACTGATGCATAATTATCTTTGTCCATAAGCACTTCTCACCAAAGGCTTATGGCATAACTCCATAACGTGCAAGGAATACCTGCAAATGAAGACTCCTCGTAACCTTCTTACATATAGAAGACACTTTTTTCTAGCAGGCATTTATAGCAAAATTAATAGCCAGAGACAAGCTAGATAAGTTCATAAAAGTGGACATTTTTAATAGTGAGAAGAAAAGCTAGAACAACTTTCCCAGGAACATATCTAATTCTCCGCACTTCACAGACTCTGAGTTGGTTTTAAATGCCACAAATTCACACCATAAGGTATAAATTTGCAACAGAAACAATTGTCTAAATAGCAACAGAACGCAACTATGGTGAGATGGGACTATGGCGAAGGTCAAATAATGATGAACTGTCTGTGGTAATGCTTTCAAATTTTGTTTCTATTACCCTAAGATAATCTTCCAAAAACTGAATTTACATCTACTGTAAATCAAAACAAAAAAAAAAAAAAAAGAAAACAAAGAGGCAGAGATATAAATATATACACCTGTTAGCAGCAGGCCACTGGTTTTCCGTGTCCAGCCCAGAATCAAGTTTTGATGACAAATTCAGAATTACTGAAAAATCTATGTGTAGAGTAAAATGTAAACTGCCCATGGCTGTGGATGGCACTTGAATGATAGCCTGGGATCAGCTCAGTGAACTCATTACTTTCTACCGGAGCTGCATTTTTGTGCCACCTTTTCATCTTCCTAAACCATAGAAGGAATACAGCTCAAACACAGCACCCAGATTAACACAGCAGTTCTGATCTCCTCAGCCATGCTGGAGCTGTTCCAAGAACCAGAGAGGGAGAGACATATATCTAAGAAGTACAGCACTCATCTTTTACAGCTTGGGCTTATGCACATCACTGCCAGACACAATAAATTCAGACAAAAGAGAGAATGAGATAACCCACATAAAGAACCCTTCATTGAACTCACACAATCTGTACTGCACCCAATGAGCACAGAAGCAAGCTACTAGGCGCAAACACGACAACTGCTTTGCTGAGTGCCTGTAAGCTCTTACATGATCAGAAGCAGGGTTCAATTTTTGTGCACAACTTTAGCATCATGCTGCCTGGTATTGGATTTTGAAAGCTTCAGACTTCATGAGCTTACTGTAAATGTTACTTAATATGCAAGTGTTGTGAGATTGTACGCTAACTGGAGAAACAATGTGATTTATCTGAGATGTAAGCAATTCTCCTATACTCAGCTAGACTGAAATAGCAAGTTAGCCTTTTACCATATGGCTTATTTTTAGCCATCACGTAACACAGACCTTTTTGCCTGACATTACATGTGCTATTGAAATCAGCACCCTGTCTATGCCTGACAATCTTCTTGGTTCCCTAAATATTTTCTTTTTTTTTTTTTTTTTCCTCCCTGTCTAAATCTGTCACAGTAAAAGCAAGGGAATACTCTTCAATTTGTATTTTCCAGTAAATTAATATGAATCAGAACAGAAGTCACTATCATCTTCTAGCAGGTATTCCCATATCATTCAGGCTTACAAGAAAGAATACTGCTGGCATTCTTGCCATATGCTAATATGAAAAAATTAGCATCAAAATGTATTGAATAACAGGAAAATGAAAACAAGTTACACCAAGACTGTGAGCTACATTCAGCAGGCAATAGCAGTTTTCATTACAGTACCTTCTGCAATACTTCCTTCGGCACATCCACTTTTTCAAAGTCTTGTCAGCCCTAGCAGGTTGGTCATTTCTGTTGACCTTGTCCTTGAAAGTGCAAGAACAGCATATTATGACTGATACATCTCTTGACACCACCACTCTGAACCTAATCATTCTTAGTTTTGAGATCTTCAGACACTATCTGAACTTCCTATAAATTCCATTTCAAAAATGATGAAGCCCATTATGTTCAGCCTCTCATTAGCACTAGGGATGCAAGCAGCTTCTTAAAGGCAAGAAAACATATCTATGTGATGTGAAGTATTCCTCAAATAGGTCATTGCCTTTAATCACCACTGCTTGAACTTGAATAAAGACTTAGGTCTAAAATGTAAAACGCAGAGAGAACACTAACTTCTGAAGTATTAAGAAACTCAAAAAAAGCTGCAGTTACTAGAAAAATTTTCAGCTGACATGCCTAAAAAGTGTGAAAGTCATTCAGAGCCAAGATATGTTCTAAGCAATTATCTTGCTTTTCACTTATTTTTTGCTAGTTCATAAACAATCCAATGCTAATCTCAACTATCTCCAACACTGAATCTTCTTTCTTCTGCTCCTCAGCTACCTGACAAAAGTCTGTGTGTCGATGGTTATATACTTAATGGCAGCAAAGAGATTTCCCTATAATTATTCTGTTTCTATTCCCACCTAGTTCTCACATTATTCCTATACAAAGGCTGTTTTTCTTCCCAGAAAAACCCAAGCTGTATTCTCCAGCACATTTCTTCGTCTGCTCATCTCCCAAATTAAAATTGTAAAAAATAAAAATCTATTCACACATTTGTGACTATTTAAGGTTTACAACTTTCCATTCATACACCTGCCTGATTTCCCTGCTTGCAATAAATTTTAATAGAATTTTATCTATCAAATCAGTTTTGGGCACCTCAGTACAGAAAGGACACGGAGGTGCTGGAGCAGGTCCAAAGAAGGGCAACAGGGCTGGTGAAGGGCTCGGAGGATATGGCCTGTGAGGAGAGACCGATGAACTGGGGCTGTTCAGTCTGGGGAAAAGGAGGCTGAGGGGAGACATTATTGCCCTCTTCCAATATCTGAAGGGTGATTGCAGAGAGAGTGGGGTTAGTCTCCTCTCACTGGTGACAAGGTGAGGTGAAATGGCCTCAAGTTGTTCCAGGACAGGCTTAGATCGGATATCAGGAAACACTCCTTTACAGAAAGGGTTGTTAAGCACTGGAATAGGCTGCCCAGGGAGATAGTTGAGTCACCATCCCTAGATGTGTTTAAGAACTGTCTGGATGTGGTGCTCAGGGACATGATTCAGCAGAGGGCTGTTAGAGTTAGGGTAGGATGGTCAGGTTGTGGTTGGGCTCTATCTTTAAGGTCTTTTCCAACCTGAGCTATTCTATGACTCTAGGATACTGTAATTGTACAGCATTTTTTATTCCTTTCATTGAAAGAACTTGGGAATTTAACAGTTCTTTCCTTTTAATTACATCTAAAATTTCATTCATCATTCATCACAATCTCAGTCTGCTTTTCTTTTATGAAAAGCAATTGTATTGTTCCAAGTCTTCTTTTTATACATTCCTGCAGGCTTCAATTTCACTCGCATAGAATTATTAAGAACTGTGCAAGTTGTCTTTCTGAAGAAATGTGGGTGTTTTTTTCTCCAGAAAATGTGCTTATTCATTAATTTGTAATGATAAAATCTGCCAGGAGCTGTATTTCTTATGCCTCTGTGTTAAGACCAAACTGCCTCAAGGCTAAACAAAATGCCTTTCACTCTGCAAAGTGGCAATATCTTTACACTAATTATGAAAATACTCTGCGGATCTGTTCTTATATTTCTCAAAAAATACTTTTTTGAAAAAAATTTATTGGCACATTATCATACTTCATTCATGATGACCTCAGTAATGAATCAAACCATGTTATAAATACCACCAAAAAAATAATTCAGAATAATTCCTTAAAAGACAGTGGAAAGCTGCATTGTACAATGGCAAAAATTGTCAAAATGCCCTCCACGATGGCAAAAGCTGAAGCCAGTATCAAACCAAAGAATCACTATTTTTCAACCATCCCTTTCTGCTTTCAAGAGATCTAAGACAGCAGAAAAGCTGACCCTTTGGCAAATGTGCAATATGAATTTACATCCAAGTTACAGATGTTAGCACTCACATTAAATTTCTCAGAGTAACAGCCTAGGAGAAATCAAGTTGTTACCACTATCTTTTATTCTTTTTTTTTTTTTTTTTTTAAATATTACCTTTTTTTTTTTTTTTTAACCTTAAACACCTCCTATTTTGGAATCATAATTCAGGTAAATATTTCTTCTACATTTCTGATGAAGACTTTATTAGGTTTGTATGCATTGCTGTTAATTCCATGGAAGATATCCATTGGGATGTATACAGATTTTCATTTATCCTATATTTTCTCATCTGAAGAGGACAGCAGAAGAGCTAAATGTAATTATCGCCACTATACTGAGATAAATCAAGTGTTCTGTTTTGCTCATATCAAAGTTAATATTATTTCATTTCTAAAATAAGAGTTCTCATGACAAATTCTCCTGTTAAATTCACCATATAATCTATCTGCTCAGAGAAAAACACGTTACCTACTAAATGCCACTTTCTACACCACCACTTAATATCAACAGTGATAGTTCAAAATACAATAGACTTAATGTCTGCAAAACAGAGCCAAGGGAATCAACACACCTGCTCACAGTTTTTGTCACTTCAGTTAACCATTACATACAAGCATACAAAAATAGATATTAAATACAAATTCTTTACAAAGCTGTCAACCAGTCCCCAAGCAAAAGACTTAACGCATGTTAAAGGCTTCTCTCAGCCATCACATGCATTGACATAAATATTTCTCTGAAGAACAGATTCATTTATAGAACTTGTGTTGCATATTTCAGAATAGTAAATGTCTTCTGCTGCTATCAAAACTCATTAGACAACAAAAACCAAAGCCAAACTGGTTGGTCCTATTGAATCGGCGCTCTCCAACAGATCTTTATCCCATCTGAAATTTCCTGACCATCCCTAATTGTACTCGTCTTCTTTCACAGTTCCTCTGAGGGAAAAAGGACAATATGAGAACTGCCTATTGTTGTTATTCATCGCTGAAGACCTTTTCCCCAAGGGCCGTGAGAAAACAAAGGACAGTTTAGCTATTAAGAAGGAAGTGTATTTGTATGCCTAGGGAAGAACTGAATTTAGCCGTAGCTCAGACAGCAACCAAATAAAAATTGCGCTGAAAATTGAGGGAAAGGATGATTCAGTGGTTAGACAGCGGCCAAGATGAACTTCCCCTCATTCATGAGCTTATGTAACCACGGCACCATATCTCACACAACATAGCCTGCAATAAGACATAACAGCTGGTTCATTCTCACAGCTATGGCACTTCATTCTTTAAGTAGCTCCAATGGCCATGCTTCACTGCCAGTAACCTACACAGAGCCATCTTCCTTCTCTGCAACCCCAGAATGAACAGGCAATCACCGTTCACCACCCAGAAATACTGATATTAGCACCTATCTATTTTTCTGGTATTATGGTAATAACTGCATTAGAACAGCTCTATGGTAAAATTGTGTTCTATAACAGGTTTTAAGGTAAGGAGACAACAACAGTGAAAGGGCTCAGTTTCTTATCGTTTGTTGATTCGAAACAGAAACCTATCCTATTTCTTAGTTCATCTTCTTAAATCTCTCAAGAGCTGTGCTTCTGTCACCACTATCATCTCTTAACAGCATGTTCTCATAGCAAAGGTGAAGTTGTCTTCTTAACTGACAGCATTTAGTCATCACTTTGAAGATTGGAGGGCAAAGCTGCTGTTAGCAGGCCTGATCCAGCAAACGCTTACAGAACAGTCACTAAACTGCAGTATTTAAATACTAACAAAACAGTAATGTGTCTCCCAGTGTGATGTGTTTAAGCACCTTCTTAAAACATAGCACGCATGTTCCTTCTGCGATGTACATCCTTTGTGTACAATCAAATTTTTGTAATCTATGTAATTAAAGCATTTTTTTCCTGATAATCATTACGTTTATTGCTTATTTACAAAGCTTTTCTGTATGTGACAAACTTTCACCTTTTGCTATCTGAATAAAATATATCTACTGAAACCATTGTGTAGCTTATAGCCAACAGACCAAAAATCAGGTATTCATCTTAAATAGACTCAGTTTACTTTTGTTTCTTACATTCTATTACACCCTGGTAGCATAAAACACAATATACTTTTCCTGGACTTCAACAGAATATTTGTGGTATTTATACCCCATCTGATACACCGAACATATGCTAACAAAATCAGTGTCAGCTGCTGAAATGCAATGTTACCTGTAGTACCATAATGCACAAAATTTGGCAGAAGCAATTTGGAGGGTTTTGAGTTTGATATCCTGGCCAAAATTCAGTAGGATCAGTGATGATGAGATCTTCAAGAACCTGCTCGTAACAATGCAGAAACAACACAGGAGTACGAACGTCTCAGGGAAGGTCAGGACCAAATATCTCCATTTGCTCAGCAGACCTACTTTTATTATACCGACTTCAGCTCTACATCAAGGCTCCACAGTGTTCAAGCAGTATCTACACCAGTATCTCCAGAGTTTGCCTTTGAAACAAGGAACCCTGATATTTTGATCCTTCAAAATAAGCATAGAGCAAGGCCTACCAGACCACATAATCCAGTGATATATTCAGCTAAAAGTTGAATTTCTTGGAGAGTTATGCATGAATTTCCCTTCACGTACCAGGAGGGTTGAAACTAGATAATCATTATAGTCCTTTTCAAACCCAGCCACTCTATGATTCTATGAAGTTCAGCTCAAATGGGAAAGAAAAAAAAAATAAAAGAGAGAAAGAAAGAAAAACATAAACTGTGAAACTTATTCAATTTACTACTTTTCCCTACCAGAGGGGACTGGAAAAAATAAAATTAAGAGAAGACTTGCCAAAAAGTAAGTGCAGAGCTTTTGCCTGGGCTACACAATCAGATTACCACAGAAGTATAAACCTGGGCAACACCCATATCCCTGGGGCAGTACAGAGGAACATCACTACAGCTCCACTTGCAGCCGATTGCTTTGCAGTCACCTGGTGCAAAATTAGAATCTTTGCAGCAGAGTTCACAAGGGGAAGAATATTAAAAATGTGCTGGAAGTAAATGAAGACACATTTTATTATAGGTCATTTTTAAATTGAAATATCTACTTCGTAACATGAAGTCTATGAGACTGCACATTTAAATATTGATTTTGTATTCACTGGCATTGACAGAACCAATTCTGTTTTTGCTGAATGTAATAAATATGGCTTTAAAAAGAATAAGACCCTTTCAGCAAGAAATTTTACATCTGTTTGTAAGCCTAAAATTAAAACCGCTGGAATTTTTAAAAAGAAAAAAAATAACCAAAGGGGTTTTCAAAAATTTAAAACTCTATCATGCATAAATGGAGCTCATCAGATAAAGTAATTTCCCTGCAGAAAACACTCCATCTTTTGTTTTATGCAAGTTAGCAACATGAATATTTTATTCATAGCGAAACTGCCATTATCCCCTTAGAATTTCATAGTTTTGCTTGGTGCCTCAGATAAATAGTGCTTTTTCCATCTTGCTCTTGCTGTTTGAGCCATTCCAAACACAAATTCTGCCATAGCTCACTAGATACGAGAGTCTGGGATTGGGCATTAGCAGCTACTATAACCACTGTCCCTGTCTAACGTCCATCCTAAAAAATGGAAGAAATGCACACTAGGGAAAAACTGCTACGCAGGATGTAATTCTTCTCAGGATAGCAATCATCATTTGGAAGGCACATGGCTGCCATTGTCTTCAGGTAATTTAGGTTCTTCTCAGAACTGTCTATATTCAAGCAAAATTTTACAGAGTAGGAAGTAACACCATCTTCAGTGCTTATTTACACTAAAACAACGGTCTAAGTAAATACCAGACTGAATTTACCAGAGAGAAGCATTTCAACTCCAGAAAGACAATGATAAAATGAATCAGTACAATGGATAACGTATTCCATGGCTGAGAGCTGTAGCACAAAACTGAACAAAATGGGCTGCACAAGAATACAGAAGATATACAGAATTATACTTAAAATGAATTTCATCTTGAGAATCTTAAAAGTAACTTTTTCAATCAGGCTGAGAATTTGGGCAAGATAGACTATGATCTACATGCAGTTCCATTATCATCGTAAATTCTCATCCTTGAGAGCAATTTTAATTTTGTTACTTGGAATGTAACAGTATGAGCAACTGGTATTCTCACTTAGGGCTTGGTTCTTTCTCAGTCACTTTTGCATGATTTTTTGTTCAGTTAGATTTAACACTTCCAAAAAATGGCTGCATCATATATCAGATCTTCCACCTAAACAGACATACACCTTCTTCAGATGTGATCTTCAATATCGGTTTTTTGTTTGTTTGCTGCAGCAAGTAAGCAGGGGACATAACAGGTGGTTGTGTTTAATACAAGGCTAGCATGCACTGAACTACATGGTTGCCTGAACAGCATGGGCAACGCTGATTGAAGGCACTGAAAGATCTGTGCAGCATTATTAATACAAACCTGTCCCCAGCTAATTAGCTCTGCTGTTCTAGACTAAATTGCTCAGGCTTCAAGTCATTCTGATAGATAAAGTTCAAGTGCTATCTCATGGACTTGCATACAGTGTTCACAATGCACAGGATAAGCAAGCCATGCATTTCAGTCTCAGTCATACACAGAAGGATGATTAATGACATAACAAATAAATCCTAGCCACAAATGACAACGCCTGCACCACGCTGCAAGAGCAAACCTCTGGCATGTTACATAAAAGAGGAAGAATCTACAAAATAAAATCACATTCCTTTTACAATAACCTAGGACAACACCAAAGAGATTCGCTTTCCTGGCCAAAAGTCACTGGGGGAACATCAGCTGCATTTAACTCCATTCACCACCACTCTCTGGTTCCAGACATCCAGCCAATTCTTTTCTCAGCAATGACTGCACCTGTCCAACCTACGAGCAGCCAGATTCTCCAGGAGAATACAGTGGGAGACAGTGTCAAGGGCTTTGCTAAAGCTTTTTACAATAGAAGACTATTACACTAGTTCACACACTAATTATTACTCATACTCAGTGAGTCCTTTGTGGTATTAAGTAAATAGTTGATCATGTAAATGTCTTCGGTGTTGTACTCAATGGATTTTAAACACTTAATCTTTTTTTTTTTAATTGTAGTTTGTCAGTGAAATTAATTGCATGTTTCTTTATCTTACTTTCTGAGGTCCTGTTACCTATTTTCTGTTTTATTTTCTGGGTGACTAATCAAATATTTACAAAAACATGCCAAGTTATATTTCAAACGATATTCTAACTGGATATAAAATAATTTCCAATATTGACAGGCATTTGCTGATAAGCCTCATTTCTCTAGTTTTTCCTCTCTCCATCTAGACTTTGATTTTCTCAATGCCTTTAAATCTCTTCAAATAAATTTAAGAAGAAAGTTGTCAGCAAAATACACCAGAAAATACTTGTTTCATTCACATCAAAGCTATAAAAAAAAAAAAAAAAAAAAAGGTATAAACTGGGTTGATCACTCCTCTGAAAAAGGCTTAGGAAATTCCAGAATCCAAATCTTCAATGATGATAACAAATGTTACAGTGGATGACTTCTACAAATTAATTAATATATGATACATAAAACAAGAAGATTGAATTCCTTTTTGCTGTTTTGTTTTTTTGTTTTGTTTGTTTGTGTATAATCAAAGAATAATAGGATATTACAATCACAAAATAAACAAGAGTTCAGCAAAGCAGACTAAGAAAACAAAAAAGAATAAATAGAAGGCTTACCCCTATCCTGGGCTCACTCACAAAACACCAGCAGAGCAGATCTCCAGAAGAAATCCTCCCCCACTGGTAGCCAGCTCTTAAATAGGTCTAGGAATTGCCTTCACCTGTGCTCCTCTGGCTGACTCATGGCTCGCCTCAGGTGATCAATCAGAGGTTCAGGCCCTGACTCAGCTGCTCTCATACAGTTTTTTTTTTTTTTTTTTTTTGGCTTTTTTCCCCCAAATATTGGAAAAAACATCTTTTCAACTTCACATTCAAGACAAAAAAAAAAAAAAAAAAAAAACCAAAAAAAAACACACAACCAAATAGCCAAAAATTCACAGTTGAAGTTCTTGTATTACACTGCTTCTGATAACAACCAACAGAGCACACTATCAGTGACCCGAAGTCAGAATTTTGTAAAAGTGCTCAAATCTCACTGGAAGTAACAGTTTAACTTTGAAACAAAGTCATTATTCATCTTGTCCATTAAACCATACTCCAAAAAACAGCTTAATTTTATTATCCACCTCACATTGCTTAATTCTCACAGCCTTCTAAGACATTACCTTTCACACTACCTTTTAGCTGTTATTCTGAATGTAAACATTGGGCAGACAGAAGCTAAAGCAAGAAAATAATTTTCCAAAGGAGTTGGACTACTTCCCAATTGTTTATTATTTATGTATTCTCTTTCCAGAAATCACGAATTAAAATTCCACCTTCTTGAAAGCTTCCATGTTCTTTGGATCTCTTAAGCATTTATATTTAATTTCACAGCAGTGTCACAATTCAAGTGGTACTTTTAATGTCTGCAACAGCCAATTGTTGATTTATTTTCTTTCAGGCAAAATGCAAATCATCTCTTAAGAGGTTTGCTTGCGACATTTTGTTTGTGTTAATATATTTTCAATGAATAAATTAAAAGACCAAATATGACTTTTTTTTTTTAAGGACCTCCTGAATCTATAAAGTTTGTTCATTTCCTGAGAAGTACTTACAAGTTTTCCTACAAGAACTAACTTGAAAGAAACTCATTAGAGATGTTGGGCTGCTCCATTTTACAGGTATGCTAACCATGACCTTCAAGGGAGGGGAAATTAGCAGCTCTAGAGACCTAGCACCTATTTTGAGCTCTCCAACAAAATACATTCACAGCCCATTCAACAATGTTGTGTAAGCCACTACTCCCAAAATTACCTGGAGGCCATCAACCCCGAGGAGCAATCTAGAAAGAACTGAGATGTAAGAAGCTGTCTGTCAGAGCATGTACCACCCCACTCTGCACCATTAAAGCATCTTGTAAAATCTGTTTTTTCTCTTTTCCATCTGGTATAGTCACAGGTTGTTACAATCAATGCATGAAAGCTTCAGAGACACCTGACATAGTTCAGTGTATTGCAAACAGAAGGAAAAAAACACATCCAGTCCTCACAGGCTCAGGTGAGCACATTTCTTTAATGGGATGCTGACTCCAAATTCAAGGGTCCCAGATCTGACCTCCCCTAAAAGAAAACAACAGCTCCTTCCTGGCCCATAATTTCTCATTTCTATATAAAGAAAAGCCATGCACATGAAGAGAAAAAGCTGATCTCTGGTTTGGCTTCATTACACACTCAGAACATTGTTATAACATTACACAAAAAAAAAAATATTTTGCCAAATCATCACAGAACATTCATGAGCTATTAGAATAATCTTCATGTTTCAAGTTAAGCAAAAATATTAGGAAGAATTTTTGGATTATCTGTCATGTCTGAGCACATTCAAGAAATCTATCTTATCTTTAAGTAGTTTCAATATTTATTTCAGTGGTGCATTGTGAGATGAATTATAATTTTGTAAGACTCCCTAATACCTGATAGCACTGTGCTTCACAAGAGGATGGCTGCACTGTTTAAACACTTCACAGAATTGTAGGGGTTGGAAGGGACCTCCTGAGGTCATCGAGTGCAACCCCCCTGCCAAAGCAGGCTCCCTACAGCAGGTCGCACAGGTGGGCATCCAGGCAGGTCTTTGAACATCTCCAGAGAAGGAGACTCCAAAGGAGACTTAGTCTGCGCATCTGAAAATCATCATCCCCATGATGATATTCCAAATTGTTTTTTCACTAAGTTAAAAAAAGAAAACACCCTTGAAGCTTCAATTCTATTCTTACAATCAATTCATCAAACTGGAATGAATTAAATTTTGCAATTATGTTGAAATAAGCAGGATGGAATCTTAATGTAAAAATGTTGTAATGAACAAGAGGTATTGCTTACATAAACAGATTTTGGTTTCCAGATCATTTTGTTTCAAATTAATCCCTAGTAAATTATTATTTCCAGTTTAAAAAGCCAGTTAACTTTGCATCTAACAGACTCAAATTGGTCTTTGGATCTATATATACCTAATTATATATTCATTTTATTTTTAGAATCAATTAATTCAGATTATGAAAAATGTTAGCATTTTCCCATGCTAACATGCTCATCTGAGACTACACTTTCTTTTATACAAGTTGTTTTCTATTTGGAAATGTAATTATCTTTATAAAAAGACAGATTAATTTTTGATAGCCCAGCCTGATTAATTGTTACTGCTTAGAGGAAGGAGGAAAGATTATTACAGAAGTTATGCAAATAATTTTTAGATTTTTTTTCCCAATGAAATGCGCTATTATTTCATATAATGTATTTTCTAATGAAGTCAAGATTTAGCTTCGCTGCAATTTATTCCAGATTATTAACTTTACAACTTTGACCTTCTGTTTCTGTGAACACTGAAATTGTACACTGAAAAATCAAGTTACAATTTGGAGTTAACTCACCAGAAAGATTGCGTTAGGAAAACTGAGTCTCTTAAAATCTTCTGGAATAGATTAAACACAAGTTTGTGCCTGAGCAATGTTAATTCATCTACAAATTAGTAATCACAGATGAATGACCGTGTTTATTTATTTATTGTAGTGCTTGCTCAACTCTTAATTTGATCATTACAACAAATAAGAAATTATATTCATGATTCTTTAAGAATCACGCAAATGCAAAACCATTATTTACTACTCTTCAGTGCGTAATTACAATGTGAAACAGACCAACTTCCTTATTTTTCTTACTATTCTTCTTCTTCGTTTTCTTTCAACATCTGTTCAATAAGAAAAAATATGATTTTTTTGAAAAATTTCACTATCTTAGGTTCTAGGTAATAATGACTACGTGCATTTCGTATACAAATTCAAAATTGTGTCAGGTATCACCTCTATTGCTCTACTCCTTTCTTTTAGATGGGCAGATGCACACATCTTTATACCACATGGTAACATTTCAGATGAACTTACATTTAGTTCTAACCAGGTAGAACAACCTCTCCTCCTTTTCCTTCTACATTCTTCCCTCCCGCAGAAGAATTTCTGACAAGGAACGTCTCTTCCCTGGCCTTTACTGGGATAACCATACTAAGAACTCAATCCTAATTGGAAACCTCATGCACTCCCAGCCTTTAGATTTCTAGCCTTCAGTGTACAAACTTGTTTCCAGCTGCCATTTTCCAGCTTCTACAATTGCTGCCTCTGCCTAGTGCAAGGTGCTTGACACAAAATAGAGTTGTCCTGATAAATTTGCTCTCAAAACCTCCGAGGTTTTACCTTCTGCCAATTGAAGGAGAGTGAGCTAATTGGGCAGCAGAGAGTGGCTGAATCATACCTTCTTCCAATCACGTGCAATCACAATCACTCAAACTAAGGTTAAACAACTCCTAGCAGATAAATTTAATTAACATCTTTGCCAATTAGAGAACATGACATTGCTCCTTCTTTGCTAAAGACATGGTAGATGTGACATTTCAGTCAAGTGGGCATATTTACTCTTTTTCCGAAGTCTAACATAAGGAAGACTAAACCATTGATCAGAAGACAGGTTATCTGGTAACACGGACCAAGTTACAAGTACTTTCAATGCGTCTTTGATAATCACCTTGATAATCAAATGGCTGTGGTTCTGAAATTGCTCTATTGACATCTTTTCGTTTCACTTCTGTACTGCCATATGCGCTCCACAGATTCCAAGTGACATAATTTGCCACCACCTTAACATGATGTAGCTGCAATAGATTTGCATCACTAAATGTCCTGAAGGCTTGGAAGAGCACTTCATCTGATGTAACAGCATGTCTGTGGATTCACAATGACATGCTCAGGAGATTAAGATCACAAAAAACCTACTGGAGCAATTAGGAAATCTGCAGCACTGTGAAGTGCTAGCCATGATCCGAGCAAGGATTTTAACTTCCTTCTGAGGGTCATCATTCCAGATGTAGGAGACAAAAGCATCTGTGAAGCAGGATTTAAGCCCTTAAGTCACTCTAGTGGCACAAGCTCTAATCGCCTGTAAATCATTCTGTGTTACCTGCTTGGCACATAAATCTTACCTATAAATATATAAGTGTTTTAAAATCCATATTTCTGCCTGGAAGTAACTGAAAAATGGCACACTTTTCTACGTTTCTTATATGGTTCAGACTCAGAAGAAAACATTTCCAAGCCGGTTATTTATGTTTGTTTGTTGAAAAAAAAAAAAAAAAAAAAAAAAAAGTCTGCTCCTAAACAGAGAAGACCAGCTTATTGTCTTAGCAGCCACACAAACTCCAACACTTTTAAGTGGCATTAAGAAAAGGTAACCTCAGCTAGATGAAGCATTAATAGCACTGGTATAAATTGCATTCATTTGCTCTCACAAAAATAAATAAATAAATAAATGAACAAACTATGATCTAAAGATATGCTCAGGTGATTTATACAGTCCTCAGAATTGAGTCTCTTGTATGCTGCTTGCCACTTTGCTGGTACAGCCAACAGGACCTAACAAATACTGGTTTGTGAGAGCATGCAAAATATTGCAGTTAGAAAGGCGTTTCATGCAAAAGAGATGTACACTGGTAGTTGCCAAGCTTCCCTCCCCCTGCCTTGGAATTTATGGAAGATCACAGTAATAACTTATCATACTGTGACTAGAAGCCTATCATGTATTAGAGCTTATCTCTCCTGTGATTTAAAACCACCTACACAAGTACTTCAGAGCTATTTCTGAGATTCCCTGAGCTGTTTTAGTCTGTATGAATCACGAAGCCAGTGAAAGTTTTATCAAGTTTCACTGTTCTTTTTTTTTTTTTTCCCCCTCTTCCTCCCACTGTCTAGAATAAGAGAGAGCTCCACCCTATTTTTTTGGGGAGGTACGCAGAGAGGAGCAAAGCTGAATCATCTGTGTCAGCACTGTCCTTTGTCCTGACATTTACTTCAGCACAACATAGGGCTGGGAACATGACCCCTGTGCTCATGCATATCATGAGATCAATCCAAGGCCATGACATAAGCTTGATACTTAGAGAAGGAGTATGATAAGACAAACTTTAGACATATTCATAGGCCACGGGATAAAATCTAGCAATACTCAATCACAAAAATCATTCTCAGTAAGAAATCAAGCCACCTCAAAAGAAAAGCCCTCTCCCAGGCACATTAAACTTTCCAGCACAACTGGACCATCTTGGCTGGTAGGAGTGCATCATGAATGATTAAATCCTCTCATTTAATGCAGGAAAAAATCTACAGCATAGACCTACATCCCAAGAAGAGTCTTGACATCATTAGATGCTACTTACAATAACTGATTGCAGCCAATGCCTGACATACTTTGCTGGTCCTAAATAATAAACACCATGTAAACATGCAGTGACATGCTCTATTTTCTTAACAACCAAAGGGCAACAAACTGCACTCTAGAAACAGCAGGGTCTTCCAGTAGGTTAAAGAGTGAAGCCTAACCTGCCTAAGCACTAAGTCCAAAAGCGTTTTCTCTCTCTATAAAGCATTTCAATAATGCCAACTTAATGAACTGGATTTTTTTTTTTTTTTTTTTGGTATAATCAAAGTGGGATTAGCTTTCTACTAGCAAAAGAAAAAGCTCGAGTGCTAATTGTGCTTCAAATATCAGCCAAAGTAGCCAGTGCATTGTTGTGTTGGCATCAGACAATAGAATCGCCACTCACCAAAAGACCCTCATTACACCAGAAGTGTTTCCATTAACATTCCCAACCTTCTCCACCTCCCCTCCACATCTGCAGTATTTTTCTTATGTTTTTAAGAGTGTGTATTTTGCTTCGCCTTCACCTTGTGCCTAACAGCACTCAAGGCATAGGTAGATACCACCTAAAAACCATCTCACAATCTTCTGCTTGTTCACGTCTCTCTCATGCTCCCATTGCACAAAGAAAAGCAAATAGATAAGAATTCAGAATCTTCATTATAAAAGGCTGTTGGTGTGAGTGTGTGGCAGGAATAGTTCTTTAAAATATACAGTCCACTGTGATAGATTCCCCTGTGATGGCATCTAAACCAGCAAGAAGCTAAAAATCAAAAGAAAATACGCGTGTTTCAGTCGTACGAGCTAACAGAATGAAACAGATTAGCTCTTTTCCAAAGGAGGAACTGAGATCATCTAGGAGCAGTGTAAGAGGACGCTGTGTCTGGACTTCAATAAGCATACTACCCAGCAAAAACATAGCCACAGGATGCTTTGTTTGTTGTCGGCTTTCCATTTGTTTTGATGTTTTTAGGAACAATGAAAATACAATAAACCCTGAATAGCTAAAGGCCAACTGTAATGTTCAGTAGTGCTTTATATTTTTTTCATAAGAAAATAGCATAAATGCACTTCAAATGAATATACAAGCTAGCATTCTGCAATACAAAAACGCTCTGCTACTGAAATAGCCACAAAGAGAAAAAGCACTAAGAACTCCAGGTTCAGCAGTGCTTCTAATACATCTTAACTTCTCCTTCTAATGCATGAGAAAGAGAAAAGGTATCTCATTCCAATTTTAAAAATAACATACTAAGGATAATACAGGATACAGTCATTTCCATAATATCAATCAAGACACTTTAACTTGCCTGTGTATTATTTATTACAACCACTGTCTTTAGTAAGATACATTGCTTCAAATCTGGAAATCCCCCACCTAGGTAACCAGAAAATGCACAAGACAAAATACCATGACCAAACCAACCAGGGGCACTCAAACACAGGGTACTTCCAGGAAATGCTCATAGTGAGCAGCTGACAAGCTGAACAACTGAACTTCCTCCTTAAAGTTTAGGGACATTATTTTAAAATAGCAATTAAACAAATGCAAACACAGTTTTCACATGGATTATTCACAACTAGGAAAGAGGCCTTCATTAGTCAAATTAATTATTCTTTTGTAACTGCTCACATGGAACTTGCAGAGTGTTGCTTTCTGCCATCAGTCACTCAGAGTGCACCTATGGGCACCCATCCTGGCAGAGCTTTGTTGCTGTTCTGCTATGAAGATGATTGCTGCATTTCTTCTTGCAATCTTAACTGGTAACATGAAAAAAAAATTAGTCTAAGAAAAACTCCATGATGAAAACCTTTTTTTAAATTTCTTTTTCCCTAGTACAAATTAAATTGCTGTAACATACCTGCATTGTTTCAAATAACAAACAAGCAACAGATCTTCATTATAATCTCTGTTAGATTTGCATATTTGTACTTCTTTAAAGATCTGGTCAAAATATTAACATGACAAGCAAATATAAAATAAGTAGCCAAGCATGTTACTGCATTAATTAATGCACTCAATTCTACTTCAGAGAAGTAGGATGAGACGTTTGGATAGTTCAAGTGAGTGCCTACATTCAAAGAATAAAACTTCACACTGCTAGTTTAAGTCAGAGGAATCTTAACAAATATTAAGTCAAGAATTGTGCTCATACATTTGTCTTATTCTCTGTGTCAAAATTTCAGCAATGAGGGAATGGGATACACAATTTAAGTAGAAGAGAATAGAAGAAATTCCAAAGTAGCTGACTGTAAATATGTCCTATCTTCATTATTCCTTTGTTGCCTGAGAAACTGAGTCACTGTTACGGCCTGTAGAGTGTAACAAAGTCAAAAATCCTCACCAAAACATACACAGTTAGCTCAGCTCCATTACAGAAGTGCCTGTGTTTACATGAAGGAATAAATCTGAGAATAAACACATAATCACTGCAATTAATCTTAGATTCCCTATTCCACTGTTCACAACCAGCCTGTGCGCAGACACAATGCACTCCTATAGATTCCAACAATCCCAGGTGTTCCCTGTTAGCAGTTTAGGCAGAGCCATGAGGTCTCATAATGCTTTGGTACCTTATAATGAGGTACCAAATACATCCTATCTAAAAATATATTTTCAAAAGCAGTTTGTATGCTGAATTTCCACCTACTAGTAGGTTACCCAAAAGCATTGGAGTTAAGACATGTAAGAGCAACGTGCAATCTCACACAAGATTGAAATGTTGAAACAATTTTTTTTTTTTTAAAGCCTTCCCTTAAAATAAAGCTCCCTTCCTAGCTCAAGAAAATTGAGTAATATTTCACATCTACAGTTATTTGTGATGATGAAAAGGAGTTCATCTGATGACAACCTGTCCCTTACACATCAAGCGCTATCTATCAGTATGAGAAGAAGGCAGTTAAGTGTAATTCAAGTGAAAAGATTCAGGTCTCTGCACATTCTAAAATAAGAGTTGATTATACTGCGTACACATGTGTGTGCCCATAAAAGGTGCCAAAATATGAGTCTTGCTCCCTGTCTGCCCCATAAAATTTTGGTATGTTTCATCATACTGAAATAGCAGAATTAACAATCCCCCAGACAGGTTATAAATTCAGCCTCATGAGAGCTAGAATTCAATTACATTTGCTTCTGAGAACCAGACACGTTAGTAGAGCACAACACTTGTGAGCCAGCACAGCAGCATTTTCAAATCAAAGGTTTCTAGCTTTTTGCTGAAAGCTGAAAGTTTCTGTTTTCATGCAGCAAAAAGTGGTAAGAAGTCAGAACTGCCTATAAAGAGCACACAGACAATAATCTTAATAAAGAAAATACTTGCAACAGAATATTTTGGGCCACTTCTACAATGAATTCATGCTGGTTTGCCTTTTACAAAACAGCAGCATGAAACCTCAAGGTTCAGAGCTAATCCAGTAGAGCAGCCTCAACCCCAGTGAATTTTAATCACAGAAGGTGCCCAGCACACCCAACACAGCTAACCTCACGTTATTCATTTAAATCAAGTCAAAAGAAAGAAAAGGAAAAATCCTCACTCTTTTCCTCTTGGTGGAGCGTTCTTATATTTGAATTACACTGTTTTATCTCTAGTGACAAATCTGTTATACTTTGGCTGCACCAACATCTTAGAGTCACGCTATTCCTTTCATTCGTTTCCCCTGTGCTTTTACCTCAGTACCTAATGCGCTGTCAGAATCTGAGAATCCATCCATAAGTATTATGCGATGAGTAACTGCTGTATATGCAAGTACACGGGAGAAGTGAGCTTTCATTTCTTTCACTGCAATCATTTACATAGTGAATATGATCCCGTATAAATTACTTCTTGTCATCTCTCTACATTTGATCAGCTGAAGGATCCTTCTATCAAAACTGGGGAAACGAAAGAAAAACTATCAGCTATTTGACACTCCTTTATACTTGAAGTTTGAGGGTTTGTACAGCTTTATATTCAAACTGCTATACTTTCTGATGGCTTCTCCTCTTAGAAAAGGATTCCTTTGATAGTAAGACAAATTCTATCCTATTCCTCCAGGCTAAAAATCTCTATTTTCGTGACTTCCTTCAGAACATTACAATCTCTGTATACCACAGTATTAAGCAGAAAGGTGATTTTAAGTGGTTACAACTTAACAGTAACTCCTTAGCTGGGGGAGAACTGACAAGCGCACTTCTGGAGGCTGCGAGAACCCATACAGTCTTCCTCGCTTGACATAAAGCTTCCTACTCAAGACATTTTTCGCATTAACGTTGGTCTTCAGCCAGGTTCTCCAAGAATTTAATATGAAGCTACATCTTGACATGACTTATCCTAAATCACATCTTGGTCTATGTTCCTTAATACAAAAAAATCCACTTTGCATTAAAGTGACAAAAGGGTATGATTTAAACTCTTAGCACAATGCAATTCAGAGCTGAAATAACTGAGCAGAGTGTCTTTTCTCTGTGCGGGTCGTACAAGGCATTTGAAATTGATGACTAATACTGAATACACACTCTATTCCATTAAAAAAAAATCATACTGCTAATGAATATTTCACAGCATCTTTCAGATGAGAATGCCAAGGGTGGTGTGGAGGTATTTTTTTTAGTGCCATTAACACACCTATCACATGTCTATAGGGCTTTCTCAGACAATTCTGTCCTGGGGAATGATGGGACTGGCTTTGCTTCACATATATTCAAGGGACTCACAAATACTAGTGAAAAAACTATGAGTTAAATTCTGCTTACTGCTTTCAGTGCCATTAACAACATGGTAAACAGGATTTGGCCACCACCACTTTTCATTTTCATGCACCTGGGTGATCAAGATAAGCAGCTCTTAGCACAGCATTCAAAAAAGAAGCAACTAAATTCAAGATGTGTTCTTCTCCTTGAAGAAACAGTTCTTCAACTACAATTTGCAACTTCTCTTAAAAAAAAAAAAAAAAAAAAAAGCCAAACTACACTGCCAACAGTTTTACTTATGTAACTACACTGGTGTCCTAAGAACACAAAACTCAGATGAACAGCATCACCAGTAACCCTGTTTTCTTACTCACTCCATATACAAAGGAAAAAATAAAACCACTAATCTTTAGAAAAGATTATTCTCATAATAAAAAGCCTCCAAGGAACGTCATTGTTGGTGATTTATGGTTTTAGTTTCCTCCTCATTGAAAGGCCTCCTGTTACAACTAGAAAGATTATCATGGTGGAAATGGGAAAAGAAGAAAAGTAGGAAGGAACGCTTACCTGTATCCAAAGATCCAGGTTCACAGGAAAGACTCCACAGAAAAGGGATCTGCAGAAAGAAAACCTTCCCCAGTCCCCGTCAGCCCTTTAAAAGGGGTCTACAACCTTCACCTGTGCTCCCAGGGCTGACTCAGTCCTTTCCTCAGGTGATCAATCAGTGGTTCAACCTGTGACTCAACAGTTCCCATACACCTCCATTTGTTCAGAAAAAGCAAACAGTTAGACTTTAGAGGAATATGGTAAGATAGAAGGTCGATTTACTGCAGTAGTCTAAAAATAAGTAACAGTAGAATTTTTCCATTTTGCAACTGTTAATTCTCACATGTTCTGTTCTGAAGTGGGATAGTAAGGGGATTTATTAATACCACTTGATTTCTTTTTTTGAATAAATAATTCACAATTCGAAACAGATCCATTCCATTAAGTTTTTAAGCATAATAGCCTTATTTAAATACATATATTTCCAGAGTGCACTTTCAGATTGGAAACTGCCACGTACCTGCCAAGTCCCACACCGTCTTCACAAAAAGGATTCCTAAAGTCTTGACTGAGGTAATGTAGAATCAGAAAAGAGAACCCTTTCCAGGGAATTCTAAAAGATAAACTGCCTTCTTGAAAAACAAAATCCCCACAAATCTGTGGCCACTAATCATTTATGTTACCTCTTTAAATCAGTGTTACTAGGAGATTAAACCCTTTGAGTTTGGGCATCGAGGCTTCTTTACAACTACATGCAGCATGATAATCCCCCTTATAGGAATGCCACAACACAGCTCTTCCACAGAGAAAATACGTATATTCCTTTAAAATGTGCTACAAATAAATCATCAGATCATATATCTATATAACATTGTACATCACAGAAAGATATACTTCGTGAGAACATCAGTTTCTGTTTTTTTCTCAGCTCTGCCCAACTGATGTAAAGTGTCTTGACAGGAAAACTATTACAGTAAGCTTTATAGAAGGCCTCCCCTATATTTTTGTCTATTCCAGGCAGAGTGCTACTGATGTTTCCCTCTCAGTTCAGTTGTATCAGTTGGGAACCAGACACAACAAAAGCTAGACTTTTTCTTCTTTAAATTTTAAGCCTGATAATTTTACAGCTGTTGTTGAGAACAAGATAACAAATTTTGTAACAGAAACTTCCTTGCTTAGTATTGCTACTGCTTTTGTTGCTACTACCTAGTAGCACCAGAGGTAGTGCTACTACCATTTTTATTGTCCTCCTTATCATCCCAATTATTTGCTATTAAAATTCATGCCCTCTCCTACATCAGCTTACATATGAGCTGAACTGAAAGTAGGCTGCTATGGTGCTCACAGACTTTTGAAGAGCAATAGCATGTATTTGAGTACAAAAAAAAGCCTGTAAAAGAAAGTATGCATCAGTAGCACAGAAGAAGACCAGCTCACACACTGAATAAATTTGTGATGAATATCACACAGACTCTTGTACAGGCAGTCATGCATCTACCACATTCTGCTTGCTGCTTCCCACAAACCCCATCAGCCTCGTTTAGGAGAGACATTTTAGATGATAATATTGCCTTAGATAACTGGTTCACATAACATGCTTTTTTAAAAGCGTTTTTTCTTGCTTTACTGTGAGCGAAGCTGCAGATTTCTGACAGAAATGAACAAACCAGGCACATCAGGGAGATTATTTAAAAATTGTATTTTTTCCCCCTGTTGTCAAGGTCTTCAGGGTACAGAATAGGCCCTAACAACCCAACCCAGGATGCCCCTCAATCCTCTCTCATATCTACACTCCAAAAGTCCATATCAGCTTCTGCAAGGGACCCCGATGTTTTTCCCAGCGCAGTACCTGTGCTCAGACCTGTCTGCTGCACTTTCCACTGTGATGAGACCCAACACATCACCTTACCACATCAGGCAGCCCCTGAGCTTCCAGGAAACCTGTCCTGGCCATCAGCCCTATTAGAATGCCAAGTGACCCGTGGTCATTACCATGCTTTCACGAGAGGCACTGCAACTCAGCTTCCATCAGGGTTGTCCTGCTGCTCCTTGACAACACTCACATACTTGTAATATTTTATAACACTGAGAATTTTTTAATGATAGATTTTATCCTAGAAAACACAGCTTTGAAAAACCACAGTAATTGCAGAAAAATATCACTTTTCCTACAAAAGCATCACTGATAAATGAGACAAGGTGAAAGTTCTGGTCAAAATCAACAGCTCCTATACTACTTCAACCCTGCATTAGGCACAAGCAGAATCCGAAGTTAAGATTTTTGTATCTCTGACACATGACCAAGTCACTAACACACTGCACAGTACATGCACACCTGTTCTCTCACACTCACATGCATTCTGGTTCAGGTTTATTTGTGTGAAGACATGAACTGTAGAATGGTTTGGGTTGGAAGGAACCTTTAAAATTATCTAGTTACAATTGTTCCAACGTTTCACCACCCTCACAGTAGAGAATTCCATCCTAATGTCCAGTCTAGATCTACCCTTTTCCAATTTAAAGCCATTTCCCCTCATCCTGTTGCTACCTGTCCTTCTAAAAGGTCACCCCCCAGCTTTCCTGTAGGCCCCTTTCTGATACTGGCAGGCTCATATAAGGTCCTTCTTAGAGCCTTCTCTTCTCCAGACGGAAGAGCTTTATCTCCTTCTTGTGTTGGGTTCCCAAGAACTGGACTCAACACTCCAGGTGAGGTCTCATGAAGGGCAAAATCACCTCCCTCAACCTGCTGCTCACGCTTCTCTCAATGCAAACCAGGATACAATTGGCCTACTGGGCCGCAAGCACACACTGCTGGCTCATGTTGAGTCTTTCATCAACTGACAACCCCAAAACCCTTCTCCTCAGGGCCGCACTCAAGCCCTTCTCCACCCAGCCTTTATCTGTGCTTGGGATTGCCCTGACCCAAGTATAAGACCTTGCACTTGGCCCTGTTCAATTCTATGAGGTTGGCATGGGCCCGCCTCTCAAGCCTGACCAGATCTTCTTAGATGGCATCCCTTCCTTGTAGCATGTCAGCTGCAGCACTCGGCTTGGTGTCATCTACAAACTTGCTGAGGGTGTACTCAGTCCCACTGTCCTGTCTCCCATCAGTCCCAGCATGGATCCCTGAGGAATGTCACTTATCACTGGTCCTCATTTGAACATTAAGCCATTGACCGCAACTCTGCGTGTGACCTCCAGCCAATCCCTTATCCAGTCAACTTTCTTCAAATCAATTTTTAATCCAGTTTGGCAACCCAGATATTGTGCCGGACAGTGTCAAAAACAGGTAGATGGCATCAGTTCCTTTTCCTTTATTCACTGATGCTGTAACTCCATCATAAAAGGCAACCAAGTCTGTCAGAAAAAGTTTGCCCTTGGTGAAGCTACAGTAGTTATCACCAATGTGGAAAGAACTGAATGCCAATTCAATAGCATAGAAATGGTATTTTAGGGATAGTGGAGTTTGAGTTGTTTGTTTTGGGGTAGAGAGAGTAGTCTGGTTCTGACATACTTCAAAATTCTCAAAAGAGGGAACGGAGCTGAAAAACATCCATGGTTAGATATTAGTAATCCAAGGAGTAGAAATCACTGCTCGAGACTCTGAGGGATCAGATACTGCTTAACCAGTGAACTAAGAATAAGGTAGAATGAAAAATCAGCAGGATATCAGTCATATTTTCAGTATGGAATCTTGAAGTTATGTGATCCAACAGGATATTTTTGTTGAAATTAAGCCTTTTTTTCTGCATATATCATAATTTTCACATTTTGGAGAATCCCAATTAAGGAATTTTTTCTTAAAATCTTAGTCCACTTCCTTTGAGAGACAGTAATAGTTTATGGTAAGTTTGTGTTTTTTTTTAATTCACTGACTCACATTCCATTCCCACTCCTTGGCATAAAACATTAATGCGTATCTGCAAGCGTAACTTGTTGGGAGAGTGGAATGGGAAGAATCTGTCAGCTGTATGTAATACTTTAAAAAGCAGGATAAAAGAGGAACCAGAAAAATATCAAGAGGATCCCAGTGGGAAGAGACAGCAATCCTCAGATTGCGTTTTGAGAGTTGCTGCTTATGAGTACATCCAGCTTCATCCTTTGAAATATACCTGTATGGAAAATATTCCAGACTCCTCTAAGACTACAGTAGTAACAAGAAGACTACATGATCTATTTACACTTTGGTCTGATTTACAGAAATATCTCTTGGCAGGAGGCAAGTTGATAATAAAAAGTGAAGCTTTCCCATTCCTCTTCTAAACACATCTTTAGATGTTGTCTCTCTGTTCTCCACCCATTAAATGATGGATCTAAAGACTAAAAAGAAACTGAAGAAGTGGCAAGATCTAACGCCTGCTGGACTAAATGTGTAAATTATGAAATCAAGTCTCAGAACTGGAAGACCTTAAGTCAGAATACTGGTAAGTCAAGAAAGTGATGAAAGCAGTGTTCACCATTATAAAGGATGCTGATTTTATCTGTGACATTTCTAGCCCTTAGAAGTCTACAATATTTTTCATACAAGATCAAAGAAAATGCATTAATATTTGCATATGGTTTTGGAGTATATTTCCCCCCTTCTACTTGCATCTCTCTCAATCCCTAACTTCAAACACTGGATAATACTGAAATCTCTAGTTTAAAAGCAACAAAAAACCCTCCACTTCAGATAACTAAAATGCATATTGAAATTAATGGGAAGCATTTGATTTCTTCCCATGAAAAATAAAAATCCGACATTTTCTGGAGAAGGCCCATCTTTAATCTCCAGGTGAATCATGAAAGCAGAGAAGTGTGATTATCTGATGAAAGCTTTTTTGTTATTCACACATTTTTCTGCATGAAATTTTTGTAATGTTTATTTGTATGAGTTCACTTATATTGCTTGAATTTTTTAAGCAAGCATTTTGCTTTTATTGTAATACAATTTTATGATATTTAACAAGAACTTGACATATTTTAATAAGTTCTGCATGATTGGCATTAAAACATTCACTGAAAGGAATTAATGAGAATATTGAATTAGATATGTCAAATGCATCCAATTTTTATAACCTCTACATAACACACACAAAGCACAGGAGCTATTTTGTCAGCATAAATGATACTTTATAATGAGATAACTGTATGATTTTGAATATCCAAAATGAGTTTCCATGGGGATTTCTTTGTAGTTTTGTTTCAATATTTTAAGTTTTTCTTACTGAGAAAAGAATACTCCTAAAGTAAGGAGTTAATGATGTGGGTCAGTCTTCCCTCAGAAGACTGAGAATCAATATTTATTAGTTCAAAACCAATAGGCAAAGAGCTACATTAAGACATTTCCCACCTTTTAAATTTTGGTGAGCATACCACGGCCATGGTTGTAGTACACTGAGCCTAAGAAGGTGACTGATCTTGGAAACAGCCATTCTCAGTCTAAACATAATGACAGAACTTCTGTAAGAAGAAGAACAAAAATATGTTTTACCAAACTCTGGCGAAAGATCAGTGGAAGTTCCAGGTAAGAGTTTTTCTTCTAACACTATGTATGTATATTTTTAAAATCTCTCTCTTTTCCAAAGAATGGATAATAATTAATGCTTCATGACATTAAGCGTATAAGTTAAATCGAAAATCCTATTACATGGCTATGAAACATTAGCAGTGGGATGACATAAGACACAGTCTTCAGCTCCTAACAATATAGGAGGAGTTCGTGTTCAACCATTCAGGAAGTCCAAATTACATATAATTCTGCACCCTTCTCATGAATTTCTTAAGGATTGCTCCCAGGAGCCTGGTAAGGAAGGAGGGTCATTGGGTCTTTTCTTTTATTTTTAATATTACAGTAGGAACATTCATAGGAAAAAAAAAAAAAAAAAAAAAAACTGCTGGCATAATCATTTCCATTGACATGGCAAAAAATTGGAATATTTCCTGTTATTTAATCATTGCTTACCCTTTGAAGACTGGTCATCTATGACTCTTTCCAGAATCCACATTTAAGAATAATCAGAAATATATCATTTGGTAGACAGAATATCCTGTTCTAAGTGACTTAGGCAGATAATTGCTGAGACTTCAGGACACTGGCGGGGTTTTGGGGTTAAAAGAGCATACCTATATATGATTTTATATTTTCAAATCTATTTACAAAAAGCAAAAGTATGCTACAGGCATTGGGCAAACCAAAGATCTAAAGCAACCATTCAGATATGTTATTTACCTAATAGGCAGCATGAAACAGAAGTCCTGATCAAACCTTTTGACCTCTCAGAGGTCCTTTAAGGATGCCTGTTCCACAGGCAGCTAGCAGGCAAAGACCAGGCAGGCATCCTGGCAGATGCATTCACATGGAAGGATTTTAAATCCAAGCAGTGGGTTTCCAAGCCTCAGGCTGCTGAAGAACATTGTGCTGGAAGGTGTTAATGGCTGCCAGCAAGTCTGCCTCTGATCCACAGGAAACCAGACTTTGTGCATGCCAGCAGCCCTTTGTTCAGAGGAATTAAGATCTTTAATAGAGTAAAGCAGCTGAAACAACAGAAAACCATGCGGGAAGGCCCAGGGCATTGATTGAAAACGTAGGGTCCCGTACTGACAGAAGGTAGATGTGTTGGTACATGTAGGCAGAAAACCACCAGGAAGGCAGAAAAACAACTGTAGGTCTGGCCTTGAGAACAGAAATAGACTTCCTTGGGTACAGGATTGAATGGAAATTACAAGTTGGGAGAAAACTACCCTTTATTATTCATTCCTGCTGCATTTAGGAAAAGAAGATACATTCACTGTGAACAACTAAGAAATACCTGACGAATTTAAGCAACTTCTCCTCCCCCACAAGCACACTAGTAAAGCCAGCCAATAGAAGCAAGGAGCCAAAAACAACAGTTTAGTGTTCAGGCTACAGTGAAAGGATTTATTCCTTTAAGAGATCAAAGAATAATTCAACTTCCAGTAGTGAGCAGCTGTCATAATTGCTTCAGTACCCCAAAACACTTCATGCTCGACAGCTGCTCCCTGCAGCAACTTGTTCTGGGCAAACTTTCCTGTGGAACAGCCAGCCTGCTTCCAGAGTTCCAGGAGCCAAGCGAGGAGCTCCTTAAGCCTTGTCCTCTTCCCACAGCAGGCCTGGCATGGTAGGGTCACCTCAGAACCAGCACCTTCACTCGCCAGTGGCCATGCAAGCTATGAGAGAGTGTGAACCATGTCTAGGGCAGCACTAGAACAGTACTGTAAAAATAGAGGTTTCTTCTATGTATGAACAACCTAACAGAAAAGGAAGAGCTGAGTAGCTAGGTTTGTAACTTCCTGAGGGACCTCAGCGTTCATTGGAGCCTTTATGGCAATCTACTGAATGTGAACAGCACAGTAGGCACAGCTAATGCTGCATCTTCCTAAACCTCCAACAAAAGCTTGTGAATACAGATATAGTGGTGGAGACCCATTACAGGCTGATTAAATGCAACAAACAGCCTTTAGACTCAGGGATAAGAGTGCTGTGAACAGGGACAGGCTGCTGCATTGCACTGCAGTATGATTTCTAAACAAGAACACGGTAATGAAATGGACTGTTCCTAAGTAAAGTCCTACTGAAGGCAGTGACCAAAGGCAAAGCTTTTGGTCAAAAAAAGCTTAACAAAAAAGCTCTACAAAACAGATTTGTAAGTTTTTTACCTTCTGAAACATTTTACTATATTTATTTTGTAAATACAAGCATGAGTCGGTCACCTCATAACGTAAGGAAACAATAGCAACTTGGCCTTTTCAACCCATGTCACTATTAAAAAAAAAAAAACAGATCCTGAAGAAGACTATTACTACATTTTTTCCAAGTCATTTTCCACATATCTAATGCGTTATGTTTCTCAGCACTGCTGTGGCATAAAATATTAACAGCAACAGCAGCAACTAACAACTAAACACATACGTTTTTACTGTAGTCACTCATGTTTTATATGACAGTAATATCTAATGTAATGCCATTTGATGAACTTCATGTCCCAAACCTTTATTTCTCCCTAGCTAGAGCCACTGTGAAGAGGGAAGAGAGGAAAGAAGAAACACCAGTAATCCTTACACTGGCTGTACTGTTGACAGCACAAGAACATGTTTATTTTTGTTATTCCTTCTGGTGCTCATTATAAGCACCATACTTTTGGATGAGTTATGGCTAAAGTGTCTAGCAATCAATAAAACATGGGTTTACTGAGTCTGTAGCAACGTGAGGCATAAGAGCAGTAATCTGTTTACTGATAGCACATTATGTGGCATGATTTTTATTCAACCCCGACCATTAGAAAATTCAATCAACTTTGATCACTTTTGGAAATTTTAGGCCATGGTTTCCATTTGTAACTATCAATTACTTAAAGTACAGTTTTAAAGGACCCTGAGCATTAAAAAAAAAACAAAAAAACATATATATATATAGTAATTTGAGCAGCAAATGAAGATGATGACAAGTCTTAAGCTACAGATGAAATAAAAAGTCTGTATAAAATAGTCACATTGCCATCTACTGACAACTCCTTATAAAAAGACTTGCTCTTTTCATTAAGTGCCTGACTATGTACTAAATGTTCTTTCTCCTGACATACAGTAGTATGAAAAATTAGGGACATACAATATATGTTGTTCAATACATCCCACTGCAATAATCCCACTTCTCTTCAAATCCATTTCAAGCCATTCAGGCTTTCAGTTATATGCTGCAATTAGATACGTTTATTAATGGCATTATTGAACAATATTTCATAGGAGGTAAAACAGTCTTCATGAAAGGAACTACAGAACGGTATGTTAATAAATCTGTGCTACAGGCACAGTACACAGGGACTCGCTAATAGGATTTCCATAATAACAGCATTTATCTCACTGCACATTTTAAGAGGGCTGCTCCCAAAGTAATGCCTCCTGTTTTCTTATGTTGGTGCACAATATCAGAAGCAGATGCCGATGGTATGGAAGTAGATGTTGAATCTTCCTGCCAATATCTATTACACTGTGTTGCCATGAGACAGTTGACAGCACAGCGGCAGTCTGACAACATGGCACCTGACACAGAAGTGTGTACGAAGCAAAGGTGTGACACTGAATTCCTCCATGCAGAACAGTAGCACTCATCAGCTCTCTTGCTCAGTATTGATGGAGCCCAAACAGTGGATGTGAGCACAGTGAGTGGTATGTTTTAGCAGCGCTAACTACAATATGAAAACAAGCAGTGTTCCAGATGGCCATGCGGCTTTTTTACATTGCAAGCAAGCTCTTGCTCATCACCAGCAAACATGCGTAGCTAACGGTGGTGACTACATTGAAGAATACTGTTTTGTAGCTGAAAATTTGCTTTCTTAAATAGTATTCTTGTTCTCTTTGTATCTTTTGTAGTTTCCATTGAAATAAATAGGAGTTACTCTCAGAGTAACCTCCGTATAATACCAATCACTGCAAACACAATATTATTATGTGAAAAGTAGGAGTTCATGTTGAGGACACATCATACAGACTAAAACAACAAATCACTGATTCACCTGTATATTCACAAAAACTTTCACCTCATCTTGGCATCAACATACAGTTTTGGCCTTTGCCTTAATGCCTTAGTTATTAAAATAACTACATGTAATTGCATTTGGAAACTGAATCTAGCCCTCATATCACTTCTACCTTACAGTGACATGGGTCAGTGGATTCTCAAGATGTCCTGTAAACTGATGAAAAATACTCCCATGAAAGCAAATATATCAAGTTCAGGGTCTCTTCGCTGTTACTCAACAAATAGTCGAAGGCCATCCTTACCTCCCCATTTCTTAATTCCCTACAAACAATTTCCGCATGCAAAAAATGTCCCTAAATTAACCTAGCAAAATCAAAGCTGGCTTTTTTTTTTTTTTCTCTCCAAAATAAGGTACCTATTACCCAGAAAGGCTAACATAAGATCCTAATGGGAAGACTGGAATTGTTTATTTCATTGAAATTGTGGCTGAGAAACACAGAAACACAGGAACATCATGTATGAGAACAGTATGTTCAGAGTATCTCCCCTCTTGAAGAGCTCAAATTTGAACCTCACAAGAGGCGATGAATGAATTTTTTCTATTTTGGTTTGGGTTATTCTTGTCTTTTTGTTGTTTTCTTTGTTTTGTTTTTGTAAGTCTTGTTGTTTTACTGTTTAAACAGTACATTGTGATAGCTCTTACAGTGATGGAAGCCGAGACAACGCTATTTATGTATTCCCTAAGAAGAATAATCTTAAACTTAGCTGCTGATTGTGCCCAGGGCTCTGCTCTTAAAATGATAAGCTGAAATGGCCAAGAAGCATGCAAAGAATGCAAACAATCAATTAACACAGTTCTGAACTGAAATCACTTTGTTTCTACAGCGGAGAGCACAACAGTGATAAATTATTGCTTTAGCACTGTAACAGCATCTGTTGCACACAGCCTGAAGGGCTAAGATCTGGCCTTTGATCTGCATCAGTCACACTGAAAATAACAAAGTAATTGGGTACCTGTAGGACTGTATATACCTATGGAGAAGCTATTAAAAAAAAAAAAAAAAAAAAAACCTCTAACAATCACAGCCCACGTGGTCATTTGTTTTGTGCGTTTGTGTTTTGTTGATTTGCTGTTTTGGATTTTAAGTTCAACAAGAGCATAAGCATGAAAAAAATGTCCAGTTCAGAAGGCTAGCTGGATTTGTTTCTCTATTGTTTCTACTTGCAATAAATGAATACATACAAATTTGCTTTTACACAAAGCATGACTGAATTAGGGAATGAAACAGTTAATGATGGTGGATACCTGCTTCTTAAACTCATTTGTGACAACCTTTTTCAGTTATTTTGTTTTTAAACAAACTCCATATACTTGAGGGGGAAAAAAAAGGAAAAAGCAAAGCAAATTCCATGGTGTCAGAATTGTTGCTTCTGCAGTGCAGAAGGTCATGTCATTCAGTATACAGTGTCCTGTGAGAGCCTCTGAATTAAGAGTTTGGTCTTTTAGTACCTATAGCTCATTAAAAACTAATTTAAAAGTCTCAAGGTTTCAAAGCCAGCAACAGCAGAAAATAGAAATTTGGAAAGCATACAGGAATCTAACAGCCTCAAGGGGCTTGTGCTCATGCTTTTGAAGACATCACTTAATCATCTCCTGCGCTTAAATTTATAAATATGAAAAAACACATTGCAAAGCTGAGCCGTAAGGAACGTTTCTCCAAAGATGTTATGAAACTTTTCAAACTGAGTAAAAGTTTCATGGTGGCCCCTTCTCACTTGGATCTGCATATTCAGAAGAAACAATCCAAAAAAGAGTCAAATAACTTTTAAGATGTTCACGGATAAAAATGTAACTCAGCTTTCAGACTCACACATTCTGCAGCATGAAACGCCTTTGGCAGTGAACTGAAGGCACAAGTGACAGAATGTAGGAGCGCAGCTGTCATCCCCAATGTCTTATAACACCAGTGGTCAGTGCAAAATGTTTCTGAAGGCTACAGTGGGTGACAAGGCACTTCATGAGGAGACAGTAACACTGAAGAACATTGACTGTTTTATATAGTCACTGAGTAAATCAAATAATATTTTGTTTGTAAGATAAAAGGATACCTGCATATTTTTTATTTTTAAGGATTCATTAGCACAAACAAATGTTTCTTATTAAAGGGTGGCTTTTCTTTTTGAAGATCTAGGAAAAATAAAAAAAGCTCTGTAGAAAGGAAGGATGCTAGACTGTCAAAAGTACACAGCACAGAACACATTCTGATATCCTTGTTACAATGGAAACATTCCATATTGAGTGATTAAAGAAATATATTTCTAGTTTTAGAACACTTTCTAAACAAACTTTCTAGTTCAGTAATATTTATATAAATCGAATATAAACATAATATGTGTATTTCACATATTTTTTATTATTTCAACACTAATTAGTGGGAAATTGTCTTATTCTTCCCTAATTATTTTGACCCATCAAATATCTAATTTTAAGTTTGAGCTCAAATGCTTAGAAAGAAGTCCCATGCTGAAATGATGAATTAAATTATTGCAGATGTATTCAGAACCTCAATTTTAACCATTTCAAATTATATAAAGATACTCCTAAAGCCTTGAAAGGAGACTAAATGTCTAAAATGTTCAATAATACTTTTTAGTAACCGTCTTATGCATGTCGCACACTGGGCATGACTTTCCATATTCAGAGAGCATTAAAGATTCTGCAACCAAGACATATATATCGCCCTTTGCTTCGAGGGCATCTCTCATACTAACAAATCTGAAATAGCATGTATTGACCAGACCCATTTTTGCCCAGAGGAATTTTAAAAAAAAATGATAGGGTGTGGATAAGTTCAATGAAAAGATAACAAAACCAGCAAACAAAAAGATCACCCAATAAATGCATTCCTTGAAAATAAAGTGTTTGCTCCTTATTTATTTAAAGAGAAAACAAACACAAAGAGCTTTGATTTATACTGCGTTCCAAGTCATGCCAAGAAACATGACAAAAAAATATGAACATCAAACATGCTTACCCTCTGCCTCTCCTACTTCCAAACATCTGTTTTGCATGCCATACCACTCTGTCCTCTTTTACAATCCTAGTTCTAAATGTTAAAGTTCTTTTCTTCACACCTCCATAAAACATAGTGTATGAGCAACGCTTCATGTTTGGAAGGCACGTTTTAGAAGTACTTACAGGTTATTTCCAATTCAAAATGCAATCACATGGATACAAATAAAAAAGTTTAAGTGTTTGTGTGTAAAATGAACCCAGATGACAATAGCAAACTGTTTAAATATGCTAGTTATATTATGTTTAATTGTAAATTATAACAGAAATGCTTTCAATAAGTATTTCTGCTTTGTAATTCCAAGAAGAGTGATCTGTCTTAGGAAGTGAGGAAATACTTTTCTCTCATGTATTAACTCAGGAAGATGTTAGCCAGCAGGTTCTGAAGTCTGACCTTTCAGAAACTGGCAGACCAGATAACAGAAGAAGAATCAGCCACGGATCTTTCTAGGCTGTCAGTGACTTCTGTCACATTGGCAAAGCTTCAGAAAACTGGAGAGGTTGTAGAGTTATAGCAGTCTGATGATGAGACTTCCTAAAATCCCACAGTAATTGTCATAGAGCAAAATACTGAGAAGAGCAAGCAATTCACCTCTCTAACTTAACCCCATGTAAATACATTCTCCTATGGACTCAAATACAAAATCACTAGACTCTGAATTTTATATCGATCAGAAGCAGAGACTTCTGATGAGAATGAGAGTTCTGGTACATAAAGACTTCTTTAGAAGAATGTATCAAATGCTTCTTTGAAGAAGGAGAGATGAAGTGAACTGAGTAGATTACAAGACATTCCTTCTCTATTTACAAGTTGTCTTACTGCTCTCTACATGAGGTATTTTCAACCACACAAACACAGTCCTTCACATATCAGTAGTCAGACAAATGTTTTTCACACAGAACATCTGGATTTCTAACTTGCTGTCTTCATTTTAGATGAAAAAGCACTTAGCTCTCTCAGAGCTATCATAAAATAAAGGACAGTAATTAACTGCCAGCTTCTACTGCATTAACTGAACTTATACTACTATGCTCAGCTAAAGAGGATAGTGGTTAAATTCATGTTTATTGTTTTCAGTACATTTAATATTAGGCCTAACTGGCAAATGTTCTTTTCCCTGCAGAGAAAAAAAATAAAAAATAAAAAATGCAGTTTTCTGTGCAGTGACTGTATGTGTAAAAGTTTATTCATTTGAATTAAATAGATATATTAAAAGCAATCAACAACTGGCAAAAGACCCCAAGGCTATTTGCATACAACAGGCAATACAACATGTCTTATGGTCTAAGCTGATACTTTCCAAAAGAAACCAAGCTAAGAGAGAAGCTGAAACTTAGTGGTTCAAGTCTTGTGCTTCAACTGGACTTAACGTAAAGGCACCTAATTTGGGAGCAAGAATTAACTGCAGTAGTCTTTAACAGACCTGAACTAAACATGTAGAGAAATGGCAGAAGTGATCCATTTCTACTTTCTGCTATATGTTTCCTTTTTAACTTTGTCTCCTTTCCATCTATCCAGAGGAAATTCTGCTCCCACAAGGCTCATTCCAAACCTTGTGCAGGTGACAGCTCTAAACCCTAAGCATTGTAAATGCGAGATTTAAGAGTATCACATTTCAATTAGAAATGTACTTACAACCACTGTTTGATTACTGCGATTTTTTCCTCCCTTGCCTCTAGCACCATATCCATACTCTTGAAACAGAGCATTTGTCAAGCTTCACTCTCTCCCTTCGTAATGGGGTTCTATATAATAATATAAGGATTCGGTTCATACTCCATTACACTGGGAACTCAACCATTAATACATAAAACTATCCAGTGAGTAGGATACATCACAACTTACAGTAGGTTCAGAAGTGAGTGATAAGAATGGAATTTAACTTATAAATCCGTGTGGACACAAGAAAATACTGAATTGAGAAATGTTCTATGAAAGCTCGAGCATTTGAAAGTGAGAATGCTATGTCTTACACTCATCAGGGACAAATATCTAGATAGACCATGCTGGTGAGACTCTTGCCTTTTTGTCTTATTCTTCTCTGAACTCTTTTAAAAATTCTTCTTAAAAATGAAAAAAGAACAACTTCTGTCTTGATAACCTATTAACTTCCTGGAATATTTAATATTCAAAATGTTTTCAAAACTAGAGCCAAATATAATATAATCTGTGTATGAGAAGACCATTAAATCTTAATGAGCTACCTGCTATTTGGTTGGCCTATCCAGGGCTACCAGTCTTTTCCCATCCATGGTGCCACCAGCACAATCTTGACACAATAGCTACTTACTTATGTGGGCAATTTTTAAAACAAGTTGAAAGTTGCTGAGGACAGGAAAGGCCCAAGTCTGTCCTGACTTTAGACATATGTCAGCTCAGTACAAAGTATATGGCCACTCACCAGCAATGGCAGAAGTCCCAGGTGTAATACGTGTAAACCAAATATGAAACGCGAAATGGAAAAAGTATGAGGACAAAACAATCACACAATCAGACAGAATATCAGTGGTTTACAGAATGAGTTTGCTAATTATTTAGAAAAATATACATGTATATATTTAGAAATAAATTAGATTACTTATCTGTCTGATACTGTTCTAGATAGCGCTTGAAGCTACAAAAAGCATTAGTGTATGGACTTCAAATAAGGATTTCACAGTATTTTATACACAGGAAAAAAAAAGCACGTATGGGAGAACAGATCAAAGGAGAGTTCAAGCATGGAATCTTATAAAGAGTGAATAAAAGACAGAAGTATGCAATTTTGAAATAAAATCTACATTACAAGGGTTCTCTTTCTAGTAAGTGTTTGGAATTTTAACCTCATGTATTTTAGCTTTCCATAAATTGTGCTCGTTTGCTCTAGTCTCCGTCTAAAAAGGAGCTTGTTTTACTCTCTTGGAAAGCACATTGTAAAGAATAATACCTACAAACATCTTTCAAGTTCACCCATAGCTTCTGTGACTCCACAGCCCAGGGTGTTTCTCTCCTGATTAGCTTCTTGTGGTTGTTATATTACAAAACCTTTACAGCCTTCTAATACTAAATGCTATAAAACTGGCACCCTTCTGAGAGCATCTTCAGCTGTCTACAGAACCTTTCGAACTTCCTTTAGATAAAGGTGGTTATCTGCAAGCACTTACTGAGAGACCAAGTTCAAGCATACATGATAAACTAAGGAAATGCAAAATAAAACCAGATTATTGACATCAAAGATTCCAGTTTTCCTCTTCTGACAACAGCTACCAGTGAGACACAACCTGCACTGCCAGGCTAGAGCTGTAAAGTGGCAGCAAAGAGAGGAGGGATCATCAAAGCTAATGGTGGGCAGGGCATCTGCATTCCCCTTGAAATCCTCTGTCGTTCTTTTGCAGCTATCAATAAGAGCAGCCGCAAGATAGGACAAGGTGGGTGGCACTGTGCCCAGGCTGCTAACTTTTGGTATAAAGGAAGAAAGCTTTCTGTGGCAAGCATAACTGGGGCTTCCTGGCAACACCTCTCTGGAAAGCCTGTGCCATAGCTTAGCACCATTCTTGTACATCAGCGTAAGGCTTGAACAAGGCCAAGAGACCTTGGCCATTCTGCCACCACACTAACAGGTTAGAAATATCTGTAGTCTCGTAGATGGGCGTTTACACCTTAAATGCTTGATTCACCAGTTATGACAACAGAGGGGCAAAGTAGAGAGAAATTACTGGATGCAGAAAGCCATCCGAATCTGAAATCAAGCTTGGAAGAAAAAGTACACGCATACAGGAAGACAGCTGACAGGAAGAGAGCTTCTTATAAACCTATTTTACACCTTATCACTCTTCCACATTACTCCAAGATTAATTTGTTTAAAGAATTAATTACTCTACCTTATATTCTACTAAAACATGGCTTTCAGCTTAAAAGCTTTATTACCTTCTTTAGTTGCCCATGATACAGGAAAGGAAGAAAGATGTATAACTCAGAGCTCTGGCTGCCAGGAGTCCTGTCATAAATATATTAAAATTATTTAGTTGAATTGCTCTCAGAATGTTTTTATTTCCACATAAGAGCATAAACAAGAGCATTTCATGCCAGCTCTTCTTTTCTTAAACAGAAAAAGCTATTACAAAAGAAGTCTATTTCCCTGTAACTAGATACAGTACTCATGCTTTGTAAGAGATTGTTCTGTGAACGCCTGTGTCTCAAAGCTTGCTGGGGACACAGATGGACTTGTTCAAGTGCAGACAAGTCCCGAGCAAGGACTGTGAAATGCTTTGTCTGAAGGACACAGACGAACAAGTGCAGGCAAGTCCTGGGCAAAGGTTGTGAGATCCTTTGTGTGGGGGATGCAGATGGACAAGGGCAGGGGCAACGGGAGTGAGATGAGCTGCAGCTGAATGGCTGACAAGTGCTCCTTTGTGTGGACCTATCTCAGGATGATGGCCATCTCAGAGGGCACTCAATGACTCTTGCTCAAGACCCTTCCTTGTCACGTAGGCAGAAGAACAAGGAGGATAAAAGGGGAATCGAAAACCACAAGAAGAGGTTTTCTGGCAACAGATTCCTCATGAAGCAGAACATAGGATTCCTGACAATCAGATTCCTCGTGAGGTGACACCTCACATGCTGACAAACTCTCCTGGGCTGCTGCCTGAGCGCTGCTGCTTCCTCCCGCATTGGCTCCGCAGCTGCCTCTGCTGCCTGCTCGCTGCCCAAGGCCGCCACGCTGCTGCTCCCCGCCCCCCGCTGCTTCTGCCTCGGACCTTCAAACGCCGTGCAACGGGACGCTGCTGGATCCTGCTGGTGACTCTCCCCACTTTACGCAACTCTTGCATCTTTCCCATCTTTTCTATCACCCTCCTTCCCTTCCCCGTCTCCCTGATTAGGTTTTGTAATAAACTGGTCGGACCAACATATGAACCGTTGTTTCATAATCTCACGCCGGGTATACGGATATTAAAAGAACCTCATCTCCCTCCTATAAATTGGAGCGAGACACTTTTTAAATATTATATATGAACTTTTCCATTGGAAGAAGGGACAGAGGGAAAAGCAACTAGACTGTACTGACACACTAAAAAAGAAACTTGTCACATCAAGGAAATTTAAGATGCCAAGCCGGCACCAGCAAAGTCTGTGGTAAACAGCATTTTGTAGGTTTGTGTGGGTTTTTTTGGAAAGCAGGGAAATCCAAACTGTGCTGAATACAAAGAATTTAATGAACTTTTGTGAGGTAGTCAGACAGGTTATTTATTATAGTGTAATTATTAACTAACTTTTCTAAATGCATTTCTGTATTTGTAAGGAGATACAGAATTAGAAAAACCAGAACATCTGAACAACCCTGAACATACATACCCAGTGGATAATGAAATACAGATAAGATTTCATATTACAGAACAATAAAACTAAATATTTTTGATGATCAAACACACACACTGATTGTAAAAATGCAGTAGCCAGTAGATGACAAAGTCCAGTTCAGATCCTCAGCTTCTGGTGAAGAAATTTAGTATACAGTAATAACGTACACATTAAGTGTTTGGAATGGAAAAGGGTTCATTTCATGAATGGTGGACTCTTTGGCATATTTCCCCCCCCCCCCCCCCCCACTTGACATTATATCACTAGGCTTATATGTCTGATATGTCTGGCAGACATGTGACACCATTTCCTTTTGAAATAAGTATTTTGGGGTTTTTGCTTCCCTCTAGAAAGTGATATTTTAAAGAGGAGTCCGGCTTACTGTCATGTTATCCAACTTCTTAGATGACCAAAGACATCTATTCTGAACCCCACAAAAAAATGTATTATAGTACTCTATTAGAAAAATCAGATGTTAATGACAGAGTCAAAATACATCAAAAGTGCTTCCATGAGACACTGAGATTGGTCTACAAGTATGAACTATTACCAAGGGGCATGATTTGCAAGCAGAACTGTGTCCAACCTCCAAAATGAAACTTCAGAAAAGTTCAAAAAAAGTTGGCTATTTTACTGACATCTTTACTTCACATCATTCTGATACAAGGTGAAGAGAATAAATGCTATCCATAAGGAAGTGACAAATGACAATTCTGTTTAGCAGACCATCATTTGAGTCACAAATTCGAATGAGTAGCTGACATGAAATATAGTGAGATAGTGGGAAAATGTATGCTCAGGATTACCACAGTGATGAGTTAATTTTGGTTTTTTGGACTTGGGGAGTAATCACTGTTATGATTTTAGTATTTGGACTTGTAGTCTCTATGTATTGGCTGCCTCACTTCTTAAAAATTGGGTTTGTCAAGACAACTGCTCTTGCACTTGTCTACTTCTATTTGCAGCCTCATGCACCTACCCATACTGCTAGATTCTTGGGCAGCATCCATTTTGCTTCTGTTTTTTGATATCTTACTGCCTGACCAAATATTTTCATCTAAATTTCAAAGACAGGCAGGAGTCTCTTTCTATGGAGATATTCAGGGGCCACCTGGACACCTGTACAACCTACTATAGGGTACCTGCTTCAACAAGCGAGTAGAACTCTGTGATCTCTTGAGGTCACTTCCAACCCCTGTGATTCTCTGATCCTGCGAGCGGCCTCTGGGAAGGCAAACTGCTCCTATACCCTTCAGTCCCATCTCCTTCCCAACAGCCTAATTTGCAACACATCAGCCCTCATTAGATTCCTCCCTGACTCAACAAGACAAAAAGAAAGATCACAGTACGGTTCACAAAATGACCCATTTGATCAATACACATCCTAACAAACAATTGGAAGAAGGATCAAGTAACTAGCTTATCAAGCAGTCTAAAATTCACTACTGCCTTATTCTCGCGATCCTACTAACAAGCTTGGGATTTGCTTTCATCTCTCTTCTGTGCATATTATGCAAAAAGTCTTGATCTCTTGAGTTATTGCCAACTAAATGCATCTTTTGTCATAGAACATAAAAGCACGTGTAATAGCAAGGAAACAGAGCAGGAAGATGCTCTTCTCTATTCTGCCACTACTAAGGTGCCAAGCTACCTGTGACCAACTTCAGTAATTTTCTGTTGCTCCAGCTCCCAAAACCCAAACCTGGCAAAGTTGATTTTCTTAAGCTTACTTGACAGTTGTTTTGAGTTGTTTTCATACTAACAGCTATGCATTAGCATGTAACGACCACTTTAATGGTCATCTTTGCTACTGAGGATGTTTTTGGGCTGGTTGTTATAAATCAAACATACATTGACAGACATCTATATTGGAGTAATTTTTTTTTTTTTTAATAATGCCTCCAAAACAATTTCAGAGTTTGTCTAGTCAAGATTCCCCAAACTCTTGGTCATTTCACATGAAGACAAACAGAAAATATTTCTTCATTGTAAATGAAGAATGTGATGAAAACTATTCCTACTCCAATTATGTTGAAACTCAGACTTAGATTAGATACACTATTACATTAAATAGGGCAAGCAATGAAGTACATATAAACAAATGCCATTTAGAAAACCAACAAAAATGGCTAGAATTAATATTGTGAAAGCCATTAATAGGAGAGTAAGCAATACAAATGTATGCTATTATTAACTGCTTTTGCTAATGAAGCTATCAATACAATTTAGAGACTGTTATAATAACATATTCTGTAAAAATTAGAAAACAAAAATCTTAGGACAAGTTGCTTTTCTAATTTACAGCCATTTATCTGAATAAGCATTCTTTTTATTTGTATCCTTCTAGTCAGGATAGAAGCTTCAGATAAAGTGGTTGAGCTTTATCATTCCAGACTGAATTTCCACTCATTTTTTCTTTTAAAAGCTGTCCGTACTGAATTAGGTACATAAACTTAGAAAGAAATACAAACAGCAACACAAATATGAACTGCTGTGCAAATACTGAAAGCAAATCAGTGATAGGAACTGATTACATATAGAAACATTGGAAGCTTTCTGGTATATCATATTCAGACACCCACAACAAAAGTTTGTAAATACCTCCACAGGTGGCATGGCATGAATGACCAGTAGACTCTAGTACCTACCAATTTTCACATATCCTTTCTTCCTAATGGAAAAATACTGCAAAAATAAACATTTAGTCTGTAAAGTGCATGCTCTGGAAAATTTCATGGAAATGAAGCCCTTCTATGTGATCTATTTTATTTTCAACATCACCGTTCATACACAGGATAAGAAAAAATACCAGTGCAGGAAATATAATTTCAGATGCAACAGCAATTCTTCCAGTCAACAGACTTAGTAATGATTCCATATTTAGAGCATTTCCAATTGGAGTTATTTTAGTATTTTCAGCCTTCTAGGGAGTAGGGTAATTATTTCAACAACACAAAGCATCTTTCAGTTCTTAGTCAACTATCCTTATCATCATGACACTTGAACACCGATTTAAAATGTTTGCTTTCTCAGTAATGAAATAAGGAGGATGCTGTTTCTAATCTTTCTTTGAACTCTTGATTAAAATACACAAATATATACCTATATCTACGTATATATGTGGTTTTGTGATGGTTTTGATCTACATTCTTGACATTTTACTTTGAAGTTGATTCAAAAAAAGAAATTCCTAGCATATGCCAGTACCATTACAAGCATAGGAAATACAGAAAGACTGTAAAAAGATATGTCAAATAAAAAAAAGGAGACAATTGTTTTTAGTTTATTCACTTTCAGAAAAAGTGACAGTATTCAAATATTTTAGAGTCCTTTGGGATGTACTAAGTATTTCATTTTATATAATCCATTACTTCTGATAATTTATTATGTTTTTTAAAATTATTTTTAAGAGGTGACGCAAGTGGTGATACAGGAGCAAATAAAGTATTTTATACTGGTAGCTAAATTTTGAATTAGTTTCATCTACCAAACATACAAACTTATGCATCAGTTTCATTATTTCCTCAGCTCAATTCCTGCTGAAAGATCACTTCCATCTTTGCATTTGCTGCTTCAAAAGTTTACTTACTGAATAAGCTGGGTCACCAGAATTGCAACCATTGTTTCTAGAAAGTCAACAACAAAGTGTTGCTTCCAACCATGATTATAACCTTTCAGAAAGGTGACGCTCACATTACACAGCTAAATATGTCTTCAGAAGGAAATGGACCTTGCTAGCCACTGCTCTGCGCTACATTCAGTACTAAATACATGATAACTGATCAGTAAGAAAAGCAAATGCAGCCTCATATAAATGACAACAATTATCCTTCATAAAAACAGCAAACAAATTACTGTCTCTTATATTGCACATTTATTCTACACAATGACAATTTGGAAAATGAATTCACGTGAGACTATCAGCTTTTCCTGAAGGTTTCCAGGACTATCTTGCAGGGAAAAACCTATGATGCATCCCCTGCTGCGAGCTGAAGTACAACATTTACCACATCACAGAATCGTTAAGGTTGGAAAGAACCACTAAGATCACCTAGTCCAACTGCAGACCATCGTTCCCACTAAACCACGCCCCTAAGTGCCGTATCTACACGTTTCTTGAAAGCTCCCAGGGACAATGAATTTGTCACTTCATGGGTAGTCTGTTCCAGTGCCTCATCACTCTTTCTAAGAGATTTTTTCCTTGTCTATCCAATCCGAGTCTCCTCTGGTGCAACTGAGGACCATTACCTCTCTGTGTTCCTGAAGCTCAGACTGAAAGCAGGGCAAAATGGATTAGTGAATGACAGTTTATACCTTTGTTCTGGTAAAATTTCTGTACAAACTTCACATGAAGACTGTACAAATGAAAATTCAATTCTTCCTTTCATGTTTCACAATACTGTATTTGGTAGGCACCAAATCTCCATTTAAATGCTTCTATCCCCTTTTTCATCACTTTTCTCTCCGAGTAAATCAAATTCCCCATTTAGGCATAAACACGTAGAGGTTTTCCAGTCACTGGCTCTTTTTTTTCTTCTTTCATTTTTTTTCCTCCAGAACTATACATGGTAAAGCCTTTTATTATTATTATTATTATTACACATCATGATAAAACCAAATGTGAAGCAAGCCTCTTTTATCACAGCATGTGCCTGAGCAGTCTGAGGGCAGCAGCACTAGATCCTTTATAGCCACTGAGAACCACAAGGCAGTTGTGAATCAGTAAATGTACAGAATCCCTAAGCACAGATCAACTAAATCTATTTCATTTCAGGCTAAACTACACTATGGAACGTGTAATTGGTTATGCCTTTTGCATTATTTCCAATCTAGCTCAGATTTGCATTGTAAACAAATCAATTTGCCACTTTAATTGTTTAGCTCTGAGTCAGCTTACAGGGCTGAGAGGGTAGACAAAACATAATAAATGCCTTCGTGTCCAGATTTTATCACAAGCAGCAGAACTAAATAACTTATGGGCCCAGTCAGTTCTATTGAGTTATGAACTAGCTCTTCCTCCAGAGTAAATTAAAATTCTCACTGCATACAAAAAGCCTAGTGAACACATTTCATTGCTCTTGCATGAAAGTGCAGAAAAAAGAGGTAGAGCTAAGGAAAATACATAACCCAATGCCTCTCCAGTGGATTGCTTTCTAAACCTTCTAATTTTATGCACTGGTATTTGAATGTATTTTCTGCCTGTCTATTCAGAGGGATCAGTAAAAAAACCTAAGTTGCTGGGACATGACAGAGTGAGAGCGCTGTAATGACAGAAGTTGCTACCATAAAGAATATGTCCTAAGAGCAATGACAATTTTCTGCTGTGTTTTCCAACAACCAAACTCATCCCCAATTCAGGAGCAATTGGTATTTTAGTTAGCATTTGGGAAAAAAGCTTCTCTGCAAAAAGAATAGAAACTAAGTAAATGGAAAAATTACAGAGTTCAGATGGCAAGGAAGCTGGCATTTACTCTACAGTAAGGATCCCTAGTTTTAGAAATATGCAACTAACTCTCATTGTGTATATGATCAACAAAGAGGAACACACAACCTTTTAATCAAAGAGCAAGGCTGAAGTCCCTTAGTAGGATAGGCACGCACAGAGAAGGTTTGTCAGATGTGATACGAAGGTGAACTAAGAAAAAAACAACTGCATCATTCTGCAAAAAGTTACAGGAAGGCAACAGGCTAAATTCACCACTTAACAGCAAAATTTTCATCAACTTCAGTAAGTCTAGGATTTTGTGCATGGAAGAAAATTGCAATGAATGAAATACATAGACTCATTGAAACAAAGAGGAAACAAGCTTAAATCTTATCAACAAAAAAAACCTGACATTTGAATTGAAAGCAATCTATTTCAACTTTTTTTTTTTCTGCAGTGATTAAATGAACCTACAGGCACCTCATACAGGAATTATAAAACAATTCAATATTTTTTTTTTTAGTAAATGACAACCCACAACCTCCAGTTTGATTCTAAAAATGAACAGGACTCATATAAATCACATAAGTAAAACATTCAAAACAATAAGATTTTGGAAGTCAATGCACAATTTCAGGCTAGTCTCTGAGGACAGGTCATGAGAAATATATCATACTAGTGCAACTAGTTGTGCTCTGAAATAAAGGAAGCTCTGAGCAGCAAAAACTAAGCAGCAAGTGACAAGCTACTTTGTAGATGGATGAAAACAGATCAAGAAAAATACATAATAAATGAAAAGATCAAAGTTATATAACAAATTAAGTTCTGTTACATAAGTTACAGAGCACTCTTAAATATTTTTTCCTTTTTGTAAATGGAATAAATTTAAACTAAATAATATGGACTGAAACTCAAGCAAGCCTCAGTAGTAAAGAATGTTACAGAGACCATCACAGAGCAAGTGTTATCACCTGTGGAATTGAAAGCCTGCTCAACATGAAAGCCTATAAAACAGGCTGGGAAGCAGGAGAACTAAAAAGAGATTTGAAGAGCAGCTTGCAAAGAATTTTCAGAGCAAAAAGTCTGAAACTACATCAAAGGAAGAAGTCAACAAGGAACTGAGAGGGACAGTTTGACAATAAAAGTGTGAAAGAAGCACCTGAGATTACTAAGACCATTGCAGAAAGTTCACTTACTGTTTTGGTGATTTACATCAAAATTGTAAGAGACATTCTTGCAATCAGATAATTTCTCATAGAAGAAAGCTCAGAGGATCAATATCAGCTTGGAGAACGTAAGGTAATAAACCAGATGGAATGATCAGATGTCAGGAGGGCCCAATGGCATTCACCTGAGAGCACTGTAGAGATTAACAGTAATAAAGGGTATTGAAGTAACTGCCACTGAATTGGAGATAATCTTATATTATGAACTAAAATAAAGGACAGATAGCAAAGGATGGATCTAAGTGGTCGTTTTTCACAGTGGAGGATTAGGGTTAAGGATCCCCAAGGTTCACTTTTAGGACCATTTCTTTCCACTACAGTCAATAAATTCAACATTAAGTAAGCGATCAGTTCAAATTAATTAACAGCCAGTGAAAGGACACTAACAGTGCAACTCAGCTCTTTCAGCTGGTCAGCCTGCCATGGAATGCCAGCAGGACATTGCAATCATGAGTAAGAGACAAAAATGTAGAAAAATCTAAGTTCCAATCCAGAACAGCATCTTTACAGAAAACAGTATAAGCCATACTTATATGAGGACTACTTCAGACTTGAAATCAAAACTCTGAGAAGATTATGGAGCCATTCTTGTCAAATTGTTCCTTCTCGTCAATCTGGCCCAATTCACTTTAGCAGCCAAAAAAAAAAAAAAAAAAAAAAAGGGTGGGTATTTGGCCCTAGGAACATTGCTAAGAACAATACAAAAGGGTTCACGTATTCCCACATCTTCAGTACTGTGTGCAATAACGGCCAAGGTCATTCCAGCATGTAAGGAAGCTGGAAAAAGTATAATGGAGGCAACTGTAATGTTTTAAGGTTTGGAGCAGCTGCCCTAAGAAGGCAGAATAAAAAGAGAGGAGAGAAAAAGGTCTAAGGGGAAGAGAATAAAGATTTCTAAGATCATGCAAACAACATGAAGAACTTTATCTTCTCACCTTTTAACACACCACAAAGAGGGGGCACATGGTGAAACTAAAAGGGAATTAATTTTATGGAAAAAAAGAAAACCACCAAGAAAGTACATCTTTACACAGTGGATATTGAAGTTCTAGGACTTGCTGCTGGAGGAAGAAGGCTGGAGGAAGACACTATCAGAAAGTTCACAAAGGAATGAGACGTTCATAGACAGCAGGTGCAAAGATCAAGACTCACAGTACTAAAAGAATAAAAATGAATTCTAACGGGTAGGGATGTAGCCTCTGATGTCCCTGATATAACTCCAACTGCTGAGGACTTATCTGCAGAAAGTAGGCTCACATGCTTCCCTTAGATAGCATCTCTTTCTACCACTGCAAGAGAGAATTCAGGCAAGAAAAAAATGTGCCCCATAAGTAAATGTGTTTAGAGAAACACAAAACAAATTTACAAACTAATTTAACGTAAGTTCTGCCTGCATTTTAGTAAAAAGGAGAAAGGATTTTGCAATCATTTTAAAGAACTTGGGCATATACTCTTATACAGAAATCGATTTATGTTTGGATTTTATGGTGGGTATTTTAGAACAAGGCTTTGCTGGCTTTGGCATATCCTGCTTCAAAGGTGAGATTAAAAAGAGCAACCATACCAGGATCTAGCACCTCTCTGATTGGTGAGAGGAATTTCTCTGGTTCCAAGAGAGGAAATATATCAACTGACAAAAAAAAGAAACAAAAAAACACTAAACACACATTTAGAAGGGGATTCAGGCGTAAATTATGGTGCACCTCAACCATCATGGCAGAAATGAGATCTTGACTCTCACAAAAGCTCACTGCTGTGTAGAACTTGCTTTTTAAAATTGTGTGATGAAGGTAATTTGTAAATAAAACCTGAGAGTAAGTCCTTACTACGCAGGAACTACAGATTTTTAATCAGACTCTGGCCTTGCTTCTTTCATAAAATCAGAAAGAAGCTACAGTTTATATGCCAGGAAAATAACTGAGGAGTTTGGAAAAACAGACAATATACAACTTTCTTGTCTGCACACCCAGGAAATATACTGCCATTTTCAATGCCACAAGTAATCTAGTACTGCAAACCCCACATTTTACCAATCATTTCTATCTTCCTTCTTTGGCTCTGAAATTCTCTGTAGCCCTACCACCCATGCACAATGGCTTAGTCTGTTTTTACCTCATACACAGTCATGTCAGCCATGTCTAAACTACTTCAGCGTTTCCTAAGATCTGAAGTAAAGGAAGCTGAAACATTCTTTCAAGAATCCCAAATGCGGTATCCATGGAGGAAGAAAAAATCTCAATAACAAAAAATGTGACTTCAATCAGTTTCTATTCAGGCCCTGCTCAGAAAAAAATAAAAATAAAAATAAAAAGTCTTATGCAGCATGTTAGCCCCAGGAAATGACAAGAAGTTCTGTCCGTTGCTGTGAATGGTGATTATGTGTTATTGTAAGATACTTCATAGTTCTCAGGTGGCCCATTAGTCATTTTTCCCAGGTCAAGATTTCCTATTCAACCTTTTTGAAAAGACAAAAGAAGACATTTTTTTTACTCATATTCATCTTGATTGTGTTTTGCTTATACAAGAGCTAAAGTGCTTGAAAAATTATTTCAGACCCGCATAAAATTTACTTGAAGTTTATTCACTTCTCATCCCTAATTTCTATTCAACGTCAGTATTATTCTTTTTTCTTCTTAAAGCCACAATTAGGACAAGGGATCAAAAGTGACATAAAGTGCTTCTTCAACCATTATGTGGCTATTATCACCATGCATTGTTTTATTGACAAAGGGGGCTAGCAATAACTGTTATTTTTGAAGGAGAGTCAAATAAGCTCTGTTTATAGTACAGCCAAGAGCTAGATGACTTTACTAATGAGTAACAAATTGCCACTCTGATCGGTGCCAGCTGTCTAGCAAAAAAAACTGGAATCATGCATGGATGTTTTGGAATGCTTTCTTTTGTAAAATATGGGCTGGGTGCAGCCCTATTTATATACAGCTCTTCTGCATGCTGCATCTGAGATGATGTGATAGCTGCTGTGTTAAAACAGATATAAAGTCATATCCATCATATAATTATATCAACTGGGATGTATTTTAATGTGTACTATTTTGGTTTTAATTAGGACAGTGAAAATTTAGGTCCAAAATGAGCATGTATGACAGTCCATGATTTAAAACAGTAGTCTTCAGAAATCTCTTGCATCTATTCTATTCTACTTCAGCTAGCATAGAAATTTGCAATTACACAAATGTGAACATTTTCCCTTTCTGAGGCTGTCCCATCTTTATGTCCTTACAGCCTGACAAGGAGGGGTGGAAGGAAAGTGGGACAGAAAAAGCACATTCCTCACCACTTTCCAACAGATCATGCTGACTGCATGCTGGCAGACTTTCATTTTCCAGGTCTGTAATTGCTTGTCCCAGTTACATCTTCTTCTGAGGCCAACTCCCTCCCTGTAGATACCTGAGCAGAGTTACCATGTTTTAAAGGCAAGTGAAAGGAACAAAAAGTACTGAGAAGTTTGATTAACCCTCCTCCTCAATCTAAATGCAGGTTTTAGTCTCTTATCTAAGACTTGTAGTTGCACAGCTGCTTCTCTCGTTGGAACTTCTTCATCTGTTCCCCCACAATTAGATAACAGGTTTTCTCTAACCATATGCAACACCTGTTGGCAGTTTGATAAAGGATGAGCTGTTCTGCTGGAGCCTCTCATGTAAGCAATCTAGAATTTATGTGGATACACTTCCACCTAGCAGGAGACAGTAGCTTTTTCACTAGGGAGATGAACAAAAAAGGAGCAATATGCAGCAACCTGTTAGTCTCCATCGAACGCTAATTCAGGCTCACTTCCAGTCCCTAGTCTGTGCTTTTGGATGTTTGGTTTGTGAAGTATTGACTTTCCATCACTTTCAGAACAATTAAAGAAAAAGGCTTTGGGGTGGTTTTTTTTTAGGGGGGTGGAAGTAGTAGCGTGCTCAGGAGAAGTAAAGCATTTGAGGACCAATCCAAGATTATCATTATCGTTCAAATCAAATGCATAAGTTAAATTAAAAAAAAAAAAACATTATAGTGAAACATGAACACAATATCTTAACCCCAGCCAAGCATCTTTTCTTCTAAAATATTTTCTTTTATACAAGATGATATGTAGACATATGTCAGTGACATTACAGGCTTAAATCAGAATGAAAGGATAGGATAGCCTGAAGAAGCTACACTGGTTTAGTAACTGGTAAGGGTCAAAGACGTTACAGATGTGCTGCTGGCTTTCCCTGCGTATGGCTTGAGATTGCCAGAGCAAGACAACTCCTGGCAAGCCACTCACATTTAATGAACTTCATTTAAGGAAACAACTGTTCTCCAAAAACGTGCCCAAAAATGGGTTGTCTGCTCAAATTATTATTAGTAGCGTTCACAAAAAAAGTCACATGAATTTATGGCTTAAGAGAATGACAGATTATAAAAGAGATAAAAAAGACAGGGACAGTGCTCTTCATGTGTGGGCCAGATTCTGTGTTCCTGCTTATCTAAATGTCCTACTAGAGCCCAGAGATATTTACTGTAGCATTTTCAGAATAAAAGGAGAGTGCTTTTGGAGTCTGGTAGCCTGAATTCTCACCTATTTTCTTTCTATTTTCCCCTCATTATTGCAGTGTCACAGCCTTTAGCATAATAACTCTTTCCAGCACTAACAGAGGCTGAGAGCAGAGAGTTTGAAGACATTTATTATTCTGCTTTAACAAGAAAAAAAAAGATGAAAAATTGGAAACTAAGAGTGGCCCAAGGCTAACCACGATCTAATGGAGGTAAGTTAATGCAAAAGGTCCCATGAGAGGCCAGATTTAAGCACTACATTTTGTATGCATGTTTAAAAAAAATATACAGACAAAAGGCCTAGATATAGATCCACAAACTGTATTGACAGTACAGCTTCAAGCAGTTTTACACATTCCCTGAAAGAACAGAAGTAACCAGTTTTTTTCAGAAAACATCCAGCTTTGGAAACGAACTGGCTTATCTTCACTAAAATTGAGAAATGCCCCAGTTCCTCCTATTGCACTTCTTACCAGTGGTAGGGAGAGAGAGCAAAAAGAAGTAAAATTCCAGTATATGTCAGACTCCTTCTGTTTTATGGACAAGATGACTAGGAAAGAGGGTTTGGATGTCCAAGTCACCCCTAACAATCAATAACAAAACATAAACTTGTTTTTATTCATGATCTGTAAAGGAGCATGTTAGTGATGCTGATGTGCAGGCTGACAGGACTCAATCTGTGTGACTTGAATCATTCATTGCAAATCCTCAACAATTCCACCAGCCTCCTGCCCCCAAAATTTTTGCATATTCACACTAATAAGAAAGCCAAATATGAGCTAGTTTAGGCACTTGGGGAAATTTCTCACAGCAGCAGAAGTCGGTATTTATAAAAGGAAATGCTACATTGTTAAAAAATAATGACCTTTGTGATTTACAACACATGAAAGTGCTTGGGTATTTCAAATGAATAAAATTATAAAGGACACCAAGGACTGAGGTTACTGAAGTTTATTCACCACAGAAAAATTCTGAGTAAGAAGTAAACTTTCAGCTGTGATTTTGCAGTCACTGGTTAACATTTGAAAATTTTACCACTTTCCTAAGCTTATGAGAGAGCCAAACGCACGCAAATATATTTGCCTTGAACACGAGAAGTTAACATGGAAATAAGATGTTTACAATAGATGAGCTACTAAAAACATTTCAGTGAAAGAAGCTCTCAGAAGCAGCAGAGTAATGTTTCAGCCTTCTCTCTCATCAGGTCCTTCTTTCTTACCACACCTCTATACAGAACAGACTTCTTGCATCCCTCTACCTGACCCTCAAATGGGTCATTTTAAAGAGCTTGAAACTAAACTTTTTACTCCTCCTGCTCCTAAATCTGCTAATCTAATGTTTATGGAAGATTTTACTCATTAACAGAAACCAGTATCATATAATACATATAACCTAACATGCAGCCACCTACTGATAGCTCCTCACTGGACTCTTTTGTCACCTATTTGCTGCTAGGAGACAAGCTGCTCTTTAAGATTCATTCACCCTGCAGTCATCCGACAAACAAGCTTAAACCAGCTATTCACAAGCCAGCTGAGGTTCTGCTAGCAGTGGCTGTGCTAGTAGTGCAAAGCTCAGCACAGGAGGCAATGATCAGTGCACAGGGTCAGACTGGTAGCTTTCTATTGTGGCAAGAAGCCCCAAGTTGCTTCTTTTTTCCAAAGCAAGTTAGGTCTGTCTACATGAGAATCTGTCAACATAGGGACTGCAAATGTAGATATGTTCCAAGAATTCCTACCTGCACAGACCTCTCAGAGGAAACAGCCAATTACTTCCCTAAGCCAGAGTAGATCCCCAAGAATCTGTGCAAGGATCAAGATGTTTTCTTTAGTCTTATCATGTCCACAGCCTGTAAACATTGATAAATGCTCAGCAGTTGCCACAGTTTCAGAATGGGTTTTTTCAGAATGGATTTGTGTGTCGCAGAAGAGTTTGTAAAACCCTTCTAAAAATACTATTAGCAAACTAGCAACATTTCTGCAGACTTCGCCGGGGTGGTGTAGAGACCCACTGCTCTACTTACTTGGTGTGGGCACTCACAGTACTGAGTCTCTGAAAAGCAGACGGTGGAGATAACAGACACATTAACCCTTATCAGTGGACATCTATCTTCCTTTACATGGCATGTTTGATAAATTCTGCTGAGAGGAGCAGAAGGGCAAGAGATTTCACTTGACTTGCAGAATCAAACTCTATAACCATGAAGAACTTATAAAGCTGGAATGTTCATTCAGTGCTGAGCACACACACTGGATGCAGGGGGAGTAGCCCCTCTTAGCCTACATAATAGACACAGGTAAGCACCTTTATTTATAGGTGAAAACATACATATTCATAATATCTCTAAGAAAAAGAGTGGTTATCACAGTTACTTCTAGGAATTCATTACAGTATTTCACACCCATTCTGCACCCAAAAACATAGCCATTCCAAACTCACAGCTCTGAAAAAAAAAAAAAAGTCCTCTTCCTATACCAAAGACAGCAACTATCCAGTATTAAAAAAATCTACGCTCAGTTTAATGATTCTGTGTGTTGTTGGAGCCTGATACTTGATAGTGTTGTCACAATATAAAGATACTTCAAGTATTTTGTACATTCATAATGCATGTAATAAAACTGGGAAAGATCGTCTCAATGCAGTTCAGTGTACACAAGTAACTGCAGTTTTCCTGCCTCCTGGGTAGTTAACGCTGCTTTTAATTTCATCTCTGTCTTTTCACATTATCATCTGCAGAAGCTCATGACCAAAAGTTTGCCCTGGTAATAGCTGACTGTTCTCTTTGATATTATCACTCCTTGCTCGTTATGGACAGGGCAATATTCATTGTGATTAGCAAGGGACAGCCCTGTCTATCCGGATTAGTCATGAATACTTAGCAGTTCGCTCCCTGCATCATCACTAATTGCTGCAAAAGAAAATGTCTGTTGTTTGTGGTATTTTTTTAAACAAACAAGACCATAATTTTCTCTCTCCAGGGAAGACAACAATGCTTCAGTTGTATTCATCACATTTGGTGAAAAATTATTCCAGTCAGTAATTCCTGAAGATACTACCTCGTTGGTCAGCTTTTGTATTTCCTACCTAAGATTCAGTGTTCCATTATCCTGTACTAAAATATTACATTCTAAAAACAGAGTTCAAAAGGCCTTCCGATGACGCAGCTATTCCAGTACTTAAGCTATGTAACCATTCATTTCTAAAAGATTATACTCCTCATGAAAGTTTAGTCCTTCTGCCATGTGAATGAGTGTGGTCAATAACGTGTCTCTCATCCTACAAAGATACAAAGGTTCTATTTCTATTCTCAATTTAGTTCATGTTCCTGAAATATTAATAACTTTTTTTTTAAAAGCCCCCCCCCCCCAAAAGCCTATCACTTTAAATGCTGCACACAGTTTCAGTTTTCCCCTTATTTGGATTGTTTTTCTGACAGAAATTTGGTCTTTCCTTAAATATTTTGTTTATAAAGTTATCGATTATTTCTCTTGTCTTCAGTGACTTTTTTTTTAAATGTCCTTTTTAACTGATCTGTAGTTGAAATGTCTTTCAGGTGAGATTTATCTAAAAGAATGCCCTGAGGCATAACACAAACCATAGCACAACTGAGGCATTCCCTTCACAAACATGTTCCTTACCTACACTACCGCACTTAAATAGATGCGCATAAGATGAGCTAATAAAATGAGCATTGTTTCCATCGCTCATTAATATATATTAATATAAATAATGTAAAAAATAACATATATAAATAATATAAAAATAACACTTATTTATACACAAAACAATTCAATTAAGGGAATTATCTTGCACTGGATATGAACAACTACTGTGTTGGTTAGGAGCTCGTAAGGAATTTTCTGTCAAGATTTACTGTATCTTAGTTTTTTATTGAACATCTTGCAGATGCAGCAGAGGAGGAACACTTTTGAAATGTCCTCAGTCAATCAATAAATAAACATCTGGAAAGAAGGATTTGTGTGTCCTATTGAGAGTCTTGACCTGGAGCTGTCACCATTTAACATTCACAATAACCTCTCTCTGATTAATATTGTTACACGTGGAAGGTAGAGGCTATGCAAGTGGAATACTTAAGACATCTCTGCAGCTCTTCTGCAAACCTGGTAATGAAATCAATCAGCTAATTATCTAGTATTATTTATTTCCCTACAGCCCATTAGTATGCTGTCACTCAAGCACCTATATATCATACCGTCAGCCTGTTTATTACTTTGCTCCACATTCCTAGGAGACCCACTGTGGATGTTAGTACCACATTCCAAAGCCTTCATGGCAATACCCACACGTACATTCCTGTTACTGATATGCACATTACCAATAGTAATAATTTATCGAGCAACTAAAAAACTTATTGGAAATCCAAGGTTCTGAGAGCTTTGGAAGCCTTTCCACATTGTTTATGATCACATTTTTTCATACAATTATTCAGAAATCATTTTTATTGCTCATACCACATCTAATGCTGAAATATGAGCTACTCTGTGTTACTGATTTAAATTATGTTCTTTCTTCCAAAATTACATACGCAGAACCTTAAATCTGGGCATAGCTGCTATTAAACTTAACAGGACATAAAAGCCCAAACACACAAATCAGTTTGAGCAATTGTGGCCTTAGATTTATTAAGCAAAAGATACCATTTTACTAACACTGAAAGAATCCCTTAAAAACACACACACATTTCCTGTAAGATCTTTTATAATTCTAATCCCCTGGCATACCTAAATAACCAAACACATATTTAATAAATGAGATCATAAAAAAAAAAGTTGTCTGTCAATCTTAAACATCTTCCATTCATCTGGAAATTTTAATTAAAGACATGTATCTTCACCTTCAGGAGGGTATTTTTAGTGGCTGTACTTTATTTCTATTTTAAGGCATTTCAATTGTCAACATTCTGATCATCAGCTTAATATACTGTAAATTCAGGACTGAGGATACCTGAAAAGTAACATCAGTAAATATAGGCTCTGCATGTCACTTCTGGACTGACTCGTTGATAGCTTAGACTGTACTTCCTGCAGGCAAGAGAACTGGAATAATGTGAGACATATGCACACTCCTATTTGTCCATCACCACTCATCAGGATTAGAAAAATAAGAGATGAAATCTTCTGCTGGTTGTTAATGACATCTATGGCAGAGCTTAGAACTATTAATGAATACAGAAATGCAAAAACTCAACCAAAGATGTCCCTTTAACAGCCCAGATGATTTTTACACCTATTATACCTCTACTTCTGAATGAAGGAGGCTCAGTAAGAACACGTGGGTAGCCAGAACTGATACTATTTCACTTTATCACTATTTTATCTGCAAAAAATTAAGCTCTAACTTATTTTTTGTGGATCGTGCAGCCAATCAAAAACAGCGCTGAGAGTGTTTGTGTCTCAAAAGCACATTTGTTCTTACGTCATCTTTTCAGATACAAGTCTACCTGAAATGAGTATGCATTCATATATATGTATGAATTTCCTCTGCAGTCAGTTCACTAGCTCTGATGCAGTCGTGACGGTTTGGAACTACAAAGGCAACAGCAGGGCCACAAAGATCTCTTAGCTGAGTGAGGATAAGGAAATGCTCAATACAACAAACTCTTTCCCTTCTTTCCCCTCCATGCCTTTTCCTCCTACATCTGAATGGAGAAGGTCATCTCCTTTCCACAGCCTGAGCACACAACACATATTTATTATGTTCAAGACTTCTGAGTAGGGAGTACAAATCTGTCTCACCAGCTGACTCTCATGCTGAGAGGCACAGCTTTTTGTGACAGCTCTGGAATCTAAAGGTGATTTATTTTTTTTTCCTCATGTAATAACATTGGCAAAATGCCATCTGGCATCCAGAGCTACGGTATGGGATTTAGGTTCCAATTCTTGCACAGTGGGAGAGTTCCAATAAGTCTGGTAGGTTAGAGTCAAACAGAAACCCTTGTAAGTCAATAGACTATCTGGTCATGGCCTGAAGCAGGAATATATCTTATGCAGCTAGTCATTCTTCCAATCTCTGTTCTCTACCTCCTGATCTTGGGGCTTCTAGACAAGTTCTCCAGAAAGAAATGTGGATGTACATTTGGGTCTGGCCTTCACACTGACCAAAACTTCCTAGTAAATCAAAAACCATTAAAACATCTGCAATGCAATCCCTCCAGGTAATTTGGTGCATACATCCAAGTTGGGTAAAAAGGTATTAAAAAAAAGCTACAGCCTTCCTACATAACTCTTATTATCTAAACCATATTGTGTTCTGATACATGCAGAATCTGTCAGTGACAAGAATCTGGTCATTTTTCTATAGCTTACAAAAATGTCCTACAAGTGAAAACAGGTTATTTCTACATGCATTTTCTTTCTACATGTATTGAGAGATTTCAAATGACATTTAAATAAAAGCATAAAAATAATCATCTCAATTGTCTCTGGTGTCTCTTGGAGACATTTCATGACTTTAGTGCCAAAGAAATGCTATCTGACCCGTTACAAAAACCCCAAGGATACATCATCCTTTTCACAAGGAAAACTAGACAAGGTCACATCTGGAGGGAATGAGGACTAAAAGGAGTGAAATATGTGGCTACAGCTGACTAATAGAAGAAACTACCAACACTTACCTATTCTGTGACCTGGCAGCATTGGAATATGTTACTCATCTTGCTGTACAAGATAAAATATAAATCATCTTAGTAATGAACACAGTCAAAAGTTCACTGGAAATATGGCACCGTATAGTAAATTGCACTACTCTCAATGGCTCAAAATATCTTTCTCCAGCTTAGGCTTACGTAATGCACATGAAATTCACATTCACTTAGAAGGGAATGTGTGACTTGAATGTAGTCTGAATTCATTTCTGAGACAAATAATCCAATTGAGTATAATGGGTCTGTGAAACTGCCTATAGTAAAACACGTAAGTGATTGCATGATTGAGGCCTGAGACATTAAGAAACATACTGCTACTACTCAGTAATAGCACCATTAATGCACTCATGTATTGGTTTATTTTTACTTAGAACAGGAGAAAATGCATTGCCCTTCTGAGACCACAAGAAATCAATACATTTTCAGCTTTTAATAACATGATCTAAAACACTTGCTATAGTCTGCAATGAAATCTGTTGTGGGTATATGATGCCATTCATTCTCTCCATAATATTATTTGCATTTTAAGAGACACAAGCAAAGATTTCAGCAAAGCAATAATTAAACTTATGCTACACTGCCTAAAATGAAAATGATGTGCACTTAAAAATTCTAAAAAGTAATCTAAGCATCTTTATTTTCATAACAAAGACAAACAGTCATCAAAATGTACACATAGTACATGTACAACTCACAACATCACCACACTGTATTAACTTGGTATCACTGAATACTGTGCTGTAAAAATGCAAAACTTCACGTACACAAAAATCTATGCTGAATCCAATACCATTTTTTGGAGCTTTTAACACCTTACTTAGAGAAGATCTGCCATTATATATTAAAATTTTAAATGTTATTTCTCCCAGAAGGTAAAAAGTATGCAAATGTGGCAAGACTTAAAATGCCAATTACTTTAAGCTGTTTTATGTCCCCTGATCAAAACAGAAAGGGTAGTATCTTGGGAGACACTATATGGAGGATCTAGCAAATGAAAGAGGCAACAGTGACTCAATAGGCAGCTCTTTTACAAGTATCACATCACCCATAGGGAATGCATAAGTCCCTGAAGTCAAAAAAGCAAGGATTAGTCAGTTCAGTGATCATCACCATTGCTGGTCAGTAATAGCATATTCTTCTAAAAGTCATTCGCATTTAATTTTCTTCAAGAGTCTCATTATTGATCATTATTATCACAGCTGGGCTATATCTCACAGAAACATCTTGGATGGATCCTTAGGAAGTCATACATGAAGCTGTCTTTTGGGGTATTCTGTTTTAGAAGCCAAAAAAATCAGTAGTAGCCATGCTTGACTGGCTTAGAAAAGAAAATTCATTTGCAATGTATGTAATTCAAAATAAATCAAAAGCAACCATAATTTTGTTGATTGAACATGATATTACAACCTCCCACTCCATTCTACGAGCATTTATAGTTGGCAATGCTTAATCTCATTCAAACCTTTTATTTTTCATTTCTACTATAAGAAAACACTTCTTTGCTTATGTCCAGTATGTTCATTTTTTCAGGCACACCAAATCACGTCTACAGATGTTTTACATGTAGTACCTAATATTTAATGACCATTTCTAGGTTACTGTCATAGTACTTCAAGTGTCTGATGGGTTTGTGTCTCAGAGCTTTTAAGTTTTTAGCATGCAGTTGCAATTTCCCTTCTGTCTTGTAATTAATCCCTGGGCACGTTCATTTTGGCCACTATATCCAGTTATGAAGGCTCCAGTGCTGTAAGCTTCACCAACTAGAAGGAAGTCTGTGGGACTTGGGCACAGACAATATGCTATAAGAATGTATTAAAAATATATTTATTTTTATGAAGCCCTAAACAACGTTAGGAATGAAATATTTCTTCCCAAACAGAATGCTTGCACTCTGTCCAAACAGATATGCTTTTATTCTCACCTTTCCTCCAAATTAAAAACTACCCTACACCATCAGTTTGTAACTGAACGTTAATCAATCAGCTTAGGGCAGGAATTTGCTCAGCATATTGGTTTCTGCAAATCCTAAAACCTTGATGCCTATGAGCTAGGGGGATTACAGCTTAACCGCAGATGGTCAAGTAAAACACAGACACTGAAATATTTACAAAGACAAATCTTAACAGGGCTGGTGGACTTGAGAAAACCGAGGAAACATGGCCACCTGATGTTTCTCATTTACTGATTATACGCTGTTCTATAAAGATAGTTATTTTTTTCCACCTGCTTTTGTACATTTGACAGTAACAGTAGTTCTCCAGTGTGGTACTGAATTAGAAGGCATTTTGTTTGCATTGTTAGAGACTTAATTGAAACAGTCAGAGAGAAAATGTTTTACTACAGAGAGAGAAAGGACTTTTTTTTTTTAATAAGGCTCTAAGGGGACTCAGTTTTAATGATGCTTAACACAGTGTTTTAAACCACACGGTACATTTACACACTATTCCTTGTTAAATGTTGGTTATTTAACAGCAAGCTGGCACCAGATTGCCTGCTGTGGATAGTTAGGTCTGCCTTGTACAAGTTCTGACAGTCTCAACACTGATGAAAGACAGTGTCAATTTTAATTCTCACAGTATTTCACTTCTTGACATTTTCTTTGTCAAACTATTTATAACAGATGTTCTTAGCATGGCAGAGAGACTAAACAAAAATATAATCAACTACTAAGCTATACGTCCTGACATCACTTGAAATAGTAGGTATGAGACCAGTATTCTAAAAAGGAGGTACAGCTGTTCCTTGTAGGTGCTTAACACTCAGTGATTTGGTAGGAATAATAAAGTATGCAAATGATAATAATCATAAAAACATAAATATCAAGATTCAACAACTGAAAAGAGCAAGCTTAATATAGAACCTCAGAAAATAAGAAATATATTAGTTTGTTTATTGTTCTATGGATAATAATAATCAACACTGATTAGATAAGATTTTGGAAAAAACTATATCAAAGCATGAATTTTCAGCTAAATTGTTTAGCCACAGTCCAGTAACCTTTGAAAGCAGTTGATTAAATTTCTTTTTCAGTATTTTTTTCTCTTCTCTCCTACGTGGGAAATGAGCATATTTCTACTCGCTTTTTGTAATGCAAAGGGAGGTTGATTATTGGAGACTTTTCCCTCCTTCAAAGGGAATAGGTAAACTTCTATCAATTCAACAGCTGTTTCTATAACCATTGTAAAAGACACCGTAACTAAAATAATATATACAGTACCCACTGAGTTCATGGGAAAGAAAGCAGGAACTTAATCTGTAGAAGGTGCAAAGAGAAACGAAATGAAATACAACTCCCCAAAAATGACAGAGCATTAAAACTGAGCTGTTCTTCATAGGCTAGGGCAAGTAAGCTTTAAAGCAAGCTGTTTTTAAACATCAAAACTAAGTCTTGCTTTCAAAATTTAATTTCATGTCTAGCATGTCACAAATTTATTAATGTGGCCAACTTTTGGCATTAAGACAAAGAAAATGTGAGAGTTCAAATAGCAATAGACAAGTCGTGGGCTGAAAATCTGCACTATAGATACTCATAAAAATAATACTGTTACTCATAGAAGCAATAAAAGCAAAACACAAATAGGGTGTTTTTAACCAGTCTCAAAAAGGAAGTTAACCATAGAGTTTTGCTTTCTTTCTTCTGATATTTCACCGTAACTTATTTCTAAAAGACAGTTATTCCCTAAAGAAAAAGCAAATCCAATGTTGATAAGGTGACTCAATCAATCATGGGACATATTAGCAGTGGTAAACAAAGTTTTCTAACCAGAGCATTAACCTTCAGGAGGAAGGAGGAGGAAGTAACAAAATAATAAATCCCCCAAACACGTCAGTTGGTATGCAAATCTAATAACCAGTTACTTCATTATTGGTACTAACATTCCTTTAGTTGTTCCAAAAGGGGAAACTGCACTCTGCAGCAGAGTTTTTCTAATGCAGTACATAAAAGGAAGGGTAATGTCCAAGAAGTCCTAGCAGCTGTCAAAGGTTTATGTAATGAACTAAATACAGTGTAGAGTAATGAAAGTAAACATCTCATCTTTCATAACCAAGTCATCAAGTATACTTTTTGCAATGGTTTGGGGTCAATGGCAAAGAAAAAATAAATAAATAAATAAAATCAATAATACATTAAAACAAAGGGGAAAACCGCACCACAGGAAAAATAATATCCAAACTTCTCACTTGAAATATTTCATGTTTGGATCACTTGTAATTCTTATAGGGAAGAGAAAGTAATCTTGATCTGAAAGCTCCCTAGGCCACATAGTATGGTAATAAATAAACATGCTGTTTCCAGTGGCTTGGTACTTTTCTTCAGTACAAGTTAAGTCCTCAGCCTTCTCTAAGACTACAAGAGTGATGGCAAGGGACTCTGAACCGACTCTGAAAGATTGTACGTGTTAGTTTACTTCCTCTGTACGTCAAAGGTAACTGGTTGAGAGGTGAGACATGCATTTGTCATGTCATTAGGGATGCTTGTCAAAAAGGCATATAAACAGCAAGAACACATGAAACATTCTCTGCTTGCACAGTAACTGTAATATCCACTCAAAATACAGTAGGTTCCCAAGCAAAATCAACTTCCAAATTAAAGCCATAGGATTTGCACTCAACAAAATTAATTTTGTGCAAAACAGGTTTGAGCATATCGCTGTTGGTACCCTAGTATTTAGCAGGGAAAGACCATAAGTGTCTGGGTCCATGAGTTTGTAGCAGTGCTCCCAAATGGAACATACATTCTGAAAAGTACACTGAAAATCTGTCTCGAATTGCATTAAGCACCTTAAATGTGAACAAAAGCAAACAAATAATTAAAAAAAAGGAGTAACAGAATTAGGATGAGACTAAAGTCTTAAGTTTCAACTTAAGTTCTGAAGTCTAACGTTTCATTTTCCAGGGAACAACTCCATGAGCACAATATATCTTTTTCAGTTGTCACCTTAATCATACGTGCACACACAGATCAGAGATAATGAATGCCCATGGTTCATTACTCCATTCTTCCAAATGCTTGTCTTTTCTCTGCTTCACATTGTTTAACAATTAGTACAGTTACACTTTTAATTATCCCAGCAATGGATTCTCTGTAGCTTTACTGGGGCTCCCATTCCACATCCTAATTAATTTTATTGCCATGGAAATTTTTTCTCTTTTTTCATCTACTTTTTATACTTAGTTTTGCTGTAGTGAACTTAACCTTTTACTTTAATTATGTTGCTTTCAACCACATTTTAAATTTTTTTTCTGTATTCAAGCATATGAGACATTTATCATATCTCTTGAGTAACTTCTTCCCTGACTGCTACATCTCCTTTCTTGGCTGTTGTTCCTCACTCCTCCAAAATCAAATAAATAATCTTCTGTTCAGTTTTGCCTGCATGAAAAAGGTACAACCAGACCATTTATTCTTTTTCCACTAATTATTCCTATCAATCTCCAGTCTCTTCGGTAGCTTTTCTTTCTGAATTATTTCTAGCAAATTCACATTTTTGTTATGCCAGCTTCAACTCTGCTAACATACACAAGCTAATGCGTGAGTGCTTACTCTTTAAAAATATATATATGCCAGTGTTAAGTACAAAATATTACAAATGTAGAACACAGTTTAGACAAAATCGCACGCTAGTACACATCCTTTGGATATCAACCAAGTGTCTCGGAATCAAGCTTTACCATAGGAAAAGGTGGGAGTGAGTATGTGGTAGTACATACCTACCTTAATCAGCAGTAGCAATAGAAGAATAATGCTTATTTATATCATATGAAGACCCAATCTGAACGTTTCCAACATTTTACAATTATCATACATTTATATGCTTGATTAATTTAACAAAGACACTTTCAGTTACAACAAATACAGAGCCTACTATATTTGAATGCTGGAATTAGACAGTAAGTCTAATTTTTTTTATACAAAAACTTCATCTTGCATTGACATGACACAGACAGGAGTACTCCATTTTGGAGGGTTAAAAGAGTTTATACTGTTAAATAAAGAAAGAAGAAATAACTGTCTTAAGCATCACTGTGATTAATCCAATGAACCTGGTACAAAGGAGACAACATTTATTGGCACCTGTGAAATCACAACTTTTAAGTGTTTTGAGTTTGGATACACCAATGAAATATACCTTGGTGCTTGCCAGGTGAAATCCAGAGCCTAAAACAGCCTCTACTCATCACAGACAGCCTTCATTTGTGCATGTCTGACCTTCTCATCCTGGAAAATTAATTCTGCTAGTCATAAACAACCTTTTTACCACACATATGCTCCACCTTACCCTTGTGGTGCCTCCAGGTAATTCTCCATGCTGATTTGTTCTAGTCTGACAACTGTGTGCTGGGATTTAAGTTAACCTTTTATACTTCCTTAACAGATGCTTCATAGACTCCAGTCAGGGATTTTGTTAATTGCTTCTCCAATGGTGAGGACATCTCAGCTGCAAGGGATTAGGAAAGATTCAGGAAATTAACAACAGGTAAATTAGAAGTGGATCAGACACTTTCCAATTCCAAAAAAAATGTAAATGTTAAAATCTAAGTTTGATCCTCATGTTCATGCATGCTTTCAAAATAGGATTTGTCAATTTCAGATGCAAAGCAGCTCCTATTTGGTATTACTGACTTCGTCTAGTTCATATTCTGAAATATTAAAATTGCAGAAATGACCTGCCAAGTATTGATGGAAGCTTACTGACAAAACAGAATGCTTCACAGTAAGGGCATCATATCACAAGGCTCCGCACATTGACTCTGTAATTACTGTTTCAGTCTCTGCATATCAGATCTCTAGCATACTGTGCTCAATTCACCAAAAATAAAAAGGAAGAATTAGCTCGTGTAAGTAGGGATAAATTATCTGAAACAATCTTTGAGAACTCACAAAACCAGAATTATTCTAAAACAATGTTAAACTTCTTTCTCTAAGCTTTAGAAATAATGGGTTGACACAGCAATTTCATCAAAAAATCACAAAATCCTTACCTAGTAGCACACAGATCTCCCATGCATCTCAAATGCCATTTGATTGTAGGGCAATACAATCAGATAGCCTAAAAAAAAAAAAAAAAAAAAAAAAAAGAGCATAAGAGAAATCTTCATACTAATATTCTGTGTAAAATGAGAACAGATTCATATTTTGCAGAATGTGCACATAAAGCAAGGAGAAGGTTGGAATATCTAGACAAAGCTTCAGCTTGGACTGGACAGGTAGGATAATTGTTACTTATTTCACAACATCAGATGGAAAAGAATAGCAAGAGTAGCAGAGATGAATAGCAGGCCCAACTGTACTTGCATTTATCAAATCCTTTAATTACCTCTTTATTCTCTCTCACTTTGCATTGACCTTATTTAAGAGTTTGCATATTCATTCAACTGGGAATATTTCCATTTTGCTATTCCTTAGAACTGAAACATTTTTTAAATGTTTTAAATTTTTTAAAAAATTATCATCTGTAAAATGTAAACAAGTTTATGCAAGCTTTTGAGAGAGGACATTACACTGATCTCTTCTACTGGACATAGCAGTTCTAACAACCGAGTTGCTGACAATCCATGCTTGCCTGGTTTGGGTTATTTCTTGGCCATCCCTCTTCAAGGGCATCTCTCTCTCTTACATAAATCTGCCTCAGACCAAGGTTAAAGCAAACAAGGTAAGTGAATGGTGCAAAGATTTCACTCAAGTTGCTTGCGTAGAAATCACTACTGGGAAAATGAACTCTGAAAACTCACTTAACAGTCAAGGAGTTATGCTATGAGAATTCATTTCTCTGTATAAATAACAGGCAGGATATCAGGATATGGCCCATATCTGTGCATACATCATTAACCCACCATTTCAGTATCAGTAGCAATATTTATTGAATCATACAAACTTTGCTTAATTGGCCTATTTCAGAAAGGTTTTGTTTGGAATTCCTTCAGGTTTTTACACCTATTAATATTTATCTTCAAGAATTGTCTTTAAATACTAATAACTGTCCCACTTCATCCATAATTTATGAACCACTTCTTAACACGAAATCCATAGGAATCACTTGCAGCCCCTTGACTCCAAAACTTAAAGCCAGACAAAGCTGTAGTGAACAGCATAGGAATATAACTGTCACTTTGTGTAGCCTGAGAAAAACCTGCAGTTCAGGTAAAGTTTAGGTAAAATTCATATTTATTTCACATTTAAGACAAAAAGCCATTACTGGTACCCAGTAGCTTCAAAACCATTTTGTTTATTTTATTTATATTTTAACAATGTTTGACAAGGCAAACCTCTTAAGAAATATTGTATCGCTTGTGGGAAATGGTGCTGAATCATAAGAAAGCAAATATTCTAAGCCATTACAAACAATTCCCTGAAAGAGAGGTGCTTTTTTTAAAATTACAGCTGCCAATCAAAAACATTGTTTTGTTCATTGGTATTCAAAGACTACGTTTCAAAACGAAGAGTGATGATTAAAAAAAAAAAAAGAGCTTTTCTGAAGTAAGGACACACAGGAGAATGGATAATCTGAAATATTTCAGAGATGAAGATGCAAGTCAACATCAGACAGAAATTTTTAAAAGCTTTTCCTAGCACACAGTCAATTACAATTTAAGAGATATCATTTGTGTTGGTTCTTCCAGTCTAAACAGCAAATTCAGTATTCTATATAGTGCAGAAAACAATGTTAATCACAAGTTAACAGTGATTTTGAAAGACGAGGAAGAACATAAAGTATGAGCAAATGAGCCTTCTCAGTTCTAGTCAGAGTCAAGTGTAATATGGCATATATGTGATCACATTCATAAACTATTAGCACAAAAAATGTAAAAATACTTGTGCCTGGATGAACAGAAAAAACTCACTGCAGACTGGACTTTGCAAAGATTTAAAGCATATTCCATTTAAAAAAAAAAAAAAAAAAAAAAAAAAAAAAAAAAAAACCCAACCTCAAATCATGTCTAGATAGCAGCAAAAAGATCCCTTAACTGACTGAGACCCAAACAGAACTGACAGAGACCCAAATAACTAAGTCTACACTTTGTAGCCCATAAAGCACCACTGCCATGTTCTCACAGTCTCAGTGCTAACAAGCACAGAGATTCCCAACCTGAACTGGAACACAATCAACCCAGCCAAAATTTTCCCACATGCAAACCTCAAGTTTCCACTTTAAAGTCTGCATGGGCAGAAGTGACAGTGTCCACACTGTGAGGTAGATATATTCTCAGGGAAGAAGATTCTTCAAGTCTAACTGATGCTGGGAAACCATGAACTGCAGGATTCCCTGGCCAGGAAAGAGAGGGATGATCCATAGAGATGCATCTACCCTAAGTGAAACCAGTAGACAAGTGTCATTAATGGCAGCATAAGTGCAGAAACAAGTTTACAGACACAATACTGTTACATTCCCACCTAATTTACCCTTTAAAAGTTACCAACAGCTGTGTCCATGAAACACAACTACTATTGTCTTAAGAAAAATACTACAGATAAAGAATAGATTTGTTCAATAACAATTGAAATGCTCACTTCAGCAAGTTCTATTACCTTTTTAATAGTAATTACTAACATAGCATCAGATAGTCATATTTTTCTACAATTCTGCCATTGTACTTAATCAATTTAAGTCCTCTGCAAGTCTGTAGGGGTTCCAGTTTCAGCAAAGGAACTAAAATTAGAAATCAATATATAAATTCAGATTTTATACAGGTTTAAAATAAGTATAGTCAATGAAACAGGCAGGAAAAAAAAAAATGGGGTACAATATTAAAAGGGTAAAGTGTAAGCAAAACAAATGTCTCATACCAGTACAGTGAAACTTCTGATCTTTTGATATTCCAGTGGCAGCAACTTGTTCAGCATACTGATTGTGTTTTTGCAAATACGTGCATGTATAAGAATAATTATAAGAATAATATACATCTATTACCTGCTTCTCAGTGTAAAAACTCTAAAATAAGATAGAAGATAAGAAATCTTGTTGCAGTGAGACCTGGTAACTGTAACCAGCAAAGCACTCACCAAAAAGATAGGGCATTCTGTAACCCCACAGCTATGAATTAGGTTTGTTTTTTTTTTATAGTATCTAAATAGTCATGGTAAAAAGATAGAAGATAGGTTTAAATTTTACATGAAGGCTATAATTTGTAAAAAAGAGTAGTTGAATGATGCAGCTACAGATTATTTATCAACCTTCAATCCTCTTAGAAGATATTTTTTTGTAGATCAAGTAACAATGGAAGTTGTTTCATCACTATAATGGCCTATCTTCTCTGCTCTTATATTTAAGCTATCAAATGTAAATCATCTTCCGTTACTCTGAAGTTTTCTCAGTGTCTCCCCAAAGGCAATGGATTGATGGCTTCTTGTTGAAAAGATTAAATGCAACATTTTTCAATCTCTCTCAAAACATTTTTTCTTCTCCCTCAGAGATGTAGCAGTTCACCTGACTGAGCTGTCAGAAAGGCGTACTCAGGCTTTCACTGAACCAGCACAGGTTGTAACCTGGGAAGCTGTTTATACGCACAGGCAGAAAACCACCCAAATTATTCCAACAAAACTTACACGAGGTCAATTTGTATGATGAGCAGCGATATCATACCCTGTGATATGATTAGGGTTGATCTGATGGCTTTCCTGAATATGAAGAGGCACATGTAAGGAAGCAAGAATTCTGGTACGAGCAGTATCTATGATTTGCAGCCAGCAGTGAAGTCTAGAAAACGGATGGGAGCTGGATCAGTTCCTAGTACACACAGCAGAATGAATTCTTAGTATACTCAGAGAAATTAATGTCAGTGCCAGTATATCTTCCAGCAACTTTCTTCCTCATTCAGTAGATGCTATACAGATTTTAGAGTGCATAGTAGGGGTACAGACATATCTGTTTTCCTCTTTTTTTCCTCTTTTCCCTCAGCATTTTCTTTTCTCACCCTTTTTATTTCTAATTCAAAATATAATTATTTTTCTTTTCCTATTATTTTTTGCTGTACATTTTCCACTTTTTTTTTTAGTTTAATTTTATTATTTTATTGCTTAAAATCGAGGGGCAACAAAGGCTTTCCTCTACAAATTTACAATTAAACATATGGCAGTTAGTACAAAGTGCTACCTCCAAAACTGCTTTGTTTCCACTCTCTTTTACAGTCTAGAATACACTTCTGCTTTGGTAAATTGATTTTTGTACAGCACGAGGAGATGCATTCTGCTTCCAACTACAGATTTAAAGAAACACTACACGTCACCTTTCACATTAAATAAAAATCCATTTTCTACCTGGATGTAATGAAAGTATTTCTCACTCCTGTTGAAAAGTCACATGTCTCATCAAGCTTAATTTCAAAAATCGGTTCATTTCACTAACATCAAATACAAAAGGCAATCTGTTTAAATATAATATTTTAGGTGTTATACAGTTCTTCCTTTTCAAAGGTTACGTGTAGTTTTATCTACTGTATTTAATATCAAGCTTTCTCCTCCCTCCCTCCTGCTTCATGTAAGCTCAGCAGTTATCAAGAGACTTTAGTCTCAGTAAAACTCCACAACACGTTTCATCTAAAAAATGCAGAGCAGTCATCTCTCCCTTTCTCCTCATGATAAAGGACATTCTAGAAGATGAGCTGCACTAAAAGCTCAGATCTGAATCAGAACACAACAGAAAGCCAGCCGTAAAGATCTGCCTGTAGACTGCTGTGAAAATATCTTACTTGCAAAGCATGCTATGTGGTAAGGCAGATGAACGATAACACCGTGAACTAGCAACAGGCAGAAGGCTTTATTCTGCACATATCTGGGTTTGACTTCCAATTTGTTATCAAATACATGGAGTTGAACACGTATTCATAAACATTCAGTTCAAGCACTTCTGTGCATGCAGCGTTTTAACACAGGAAAAGCAGTAGTAAGCTATTACCCCGCATAGCTGTACCAAAACAAATCTCTTAACATCTGAGCGATTGGAGTGGAATAAAATGGTAGTGAAAGAAATGGCTGGCAATAAACAAATAAATAAAAATAATGCTCACTTCTGGCAAACAATGCATTTCCAGTCAGATGAGAAAAATTTTTCCCTGACACTCTATCAATCAGTGTGTAGTTTATTTTAAGCTGGTGATAATATAGCTTTGGAGACTAGAAAGCTAGTGAGCTACTAAGATCAAATTAATTTTACGTAAGTGAAAAAAAAAAAAAAACACAAAACCAACAACAACAAAAACTTCCAGCAAGAAAGCACAAAACTTAACCCTCTCTGTCAAGTTGAGAATGCAAAAACTACTCAGAAATATTATCTAATGTGAATTTTGTCAATATCCTGAATAGGAAATACATGAGCCAGACAACAAGCAAGTCTGTAAGGGAGAGTTTTTGCTGGTGATTCAGGAGCTGGCAAACATCAAGGCATCCAAACTTGATGACAGCAAGAAGTCCAGAAGAGGAAAGGAAAAGCTGGAGTCCTACCTCCTCTTCCTCTGCTTCTTGAATGGGCTCGTCATACTCTTCCTATGGAGATGTGACCGAAGCCACTTGTCCCTGTGTCCCTGTCTCCATTTGATGTCTGGCAGCTCCCCAGGGCACACACACAAGGGGATATTAGACTGCAGAGACCAGCCCCAACACCCACACCATCCTTTGTCTGTGGGTGAAACTGTCACTTGGCCTAGTATGCTCTAACAGGCAAACCAGCCTAGCATGATGCTGTGACACGTGCTACTCCTGTCTTCTATACTGAAATTTAATTGGAAGTTAAAATACACTACTACACTTTTGATCAGCTATATCTTCATCAATAATGCTAAAAGAAGCAATCCTTCTTGATTCCCCAAGAGAGGATCATAGCTAAAATGAGACAAAGATTATTCTAAATGGTGTCACAAACCCCAAAAGAAAACATGCCTTTCAAGTAAGTGCAGCAGCTTTTAATTTCTGGATTGTTCAGTCAAGCATACACATTCTTGTCTGATGAATAAGAATATAATTACCTAAGGGCATATCAAAAATAACTGTTGCTTTTCCCTTCCTGTCCTTTCTTGGAAGAAGAGAGATTGGTGAGCCAATCAAGAAATTAAAACTGACGTTTCACAAACTGATAGTCATGTTACTATTTATTTATTTATTCTTTGCCTATTTAGACTGAGTGCAGCTATCAGGCATATTCATAACGAATCTGACACAGCCTTCAGCAATCTGAACTAATCCTTGAGAAAATTAATTCCTTTAAAAAAAAAAGAAAAAAAACACTCAGGTCACTATGCTGTCCTACATCATTTGTAGTAAACTGAATGCTTCCAGTTCAATTCAGCCACCTAACTTTCATTTTAAGAAATCCCACATTCACTAGCTAAGACAGAAATACCAAGTTCAACATTTTGAAATATCAGACTGGTTAAGGAAATAAAGAAGGCATGTTGCTTTGCTTTTTTTCCTTACTTAATGTGCACCCATTATCAGCAAAATTACTTTGCACTCCTTCTTCACTGCAGAAAAGGATGTTCTGATAACTTTTCAACATGAAATGTTAGCAAAAGATTATATTTCTTTAATTGATCCAACATAGTATATTGCAATAAAATAGTTTTGGAGGTCTTAAATATTCTCCCCAAACTCAATTTTATCTTCTGTTGTTTTACTTGTACAGTTACTTTGTTTTACAGATAGGAACCTAGATTCAGTGGTCAGCTCCATTAGCCTTGGCCACTCTCTACTTGAGATTTAAATAAATTATTTTGTACACTTGGTTACAAATTAATTTTGTTGAATTTCCAGAACAGTTCACATAGAAAGCAAATTTGTAAGCAAAAGAATCTTGTCCTACAAATCCCTGAATTATGAGAATCTGTTTGTACAACTAAATTTTAATCCTTGACACTAAGCTGTGTCTGCACATATTTAATACTTAAGACTATCTATAAAGACAACAAGGATGTGAGGTAAATATTACTGGATTTTCTGATACAGATTACATCTTCCCCAGGGATACTGAGAGATTTTCAAAGAATTATAAAGAACCGTTTCAGTATTTGAGATATATGATTATTAGCAGTCACACTCCATTATATTTTAGAAAGGATGGTTTATGGGTTTTGCTCTGATGTATTCTACTACAGAGAGAGTCAGGGGGAAGGGCAAGCCACTGAATATTTAGAAAATTGTTCCCTTTGATACTGATAAAAATTCAAGTAGAAAATCAATTTCTTTTAAAAAGTTACCATGAAACAGAACACTATTTATAAACCATTCAAAGAGAATGAGAAAATCACAATAGAGAAAGAGAAATTCACAAGTTCTGAAAACATGGACTGCATCCTCTCCTGTTGTCTGAGGCCAACAGAGAATCGTTTGATATGCTTGAGCTTACACACCGGTTCTTTTCCAAACTTGTATTTGGATCACCCAAATGAGCAGATCCTTAGTGAGTTTCTGACTCTTGTAGAGCTTTCAAAAGCTTTCTAAAAAACACACAAAAGGTAATAGTTCTGTTTTGTGAAATATTTTTACGATCCATTAGAATTTTAACAGCAAAGGAGCACATCTTTCTAGTAGATATATTAAACAGTTCATTATGCAGGAACCAAAAAATCTTCCTAACAATGGCCTTCAAGGTAATAATTCTCAAAAGACGATCTCTAGATTTTCTTAATTAATGGAGAAAAAAAAAAAAAAAAAAAAAAAAAGGACTTGTTACAACTTCTGCAGAAGGCTGTCTCTTTCCAAAAAGGAATTATTTTGTTTTATTATTTATAATTTTTTTTATAGTTATCAGTGTTTTCTACACCTTAGAATAATTCTTTAAATTAGTAAATCATTGTAACATTATCAGACTTGCTACACCATAGAGAAGCTGCAATACTAATTCCCAAATTAGCAAACAGAAGAGAGAAAGAAGAGAGAAGTTATTGAAGGTAGGTACCACAATGCACAGAACAAATGCACCTATTAAGACAGCTGAGATCATCTCAAATTCTAAAGGAACAGCCAAGATCTACTTCATTTAAAAGCAATGCTACAGCAAGTTACTAAAATCTTTAACACAACTTTTCCAAGCAACAAAGTTTTCTGAAGAGTTTTAGGGGCTTAAAGAAAAAAGATTCTAAAATCAAAATCTTCAGCAGTTTCAGAAACCCTACTTATGACCCAAAATATTCTTAAGTAGATGTGTAATGTGGGAATACCTTAGTATGGTTCAAAGAATTACTATGGTCTTGACATTGGTCAGGTGTAGGCTTTCTGGAAAGAAGAGCATTGCTTCTCACTGCCCACCTACTACAAAAGAAAGCAGCATTTCTTTCATTAGCAAGCTGCAGACTGATGCACACAGGAGCCTGAATAGCACAAAACTAAACACATTTAGAACCACTTAGATTAGCTGAGTTGGTGATGCTGTCAGCATGCTAGCCACGGCAATGGAAAATTTACCTTGCGCTAATTTACTTTGAGAAAGACTTACTTCAACAAATGCTGAATCCATAGTTCATTGGCACAATATTTATACTCTTGCTCACGAGTGAAAGGGTTTTGTATTCTTCATAGTTTCCAATTATGTTCTCAAAAACAGAGGGGTAAAGCACTCGTACTGTAATTTCTCCAGAAAACATTTCTGTGTAACTTCTTTTCTTTTTTACCAACTTTTAGCAATTCATAGAATATCTACAATATCACTAACCATAGCTGAATAGATTACATATCAACAAAATCCCTGTAGCCCACATTCATGTACTTCTTAAATACATACAGGCTCTCATACAAAGTGAAATTAATACAGTAAAAACACAAAGAATTTACTAATTATGAAACAGTTAATTATAGACATCTCATTAACTTTGGTCAGACTAAAGCATGGTAGTAACAGCCTCTTATCTATGAACACAGTGTAACAAATTTCTCAGTTATAACGCTATCAGTAAGAAACATCAATTAAGTGCAATAAAATTTCATTCTGGTTTATCCACTCTGCTCCCAACGAGGAGGAAATTTTATTCTGATTTTAAGAAATACACGGCCACTAGCACACAACCATAGTGAATCAGCTACTCATTTCTCTTCCACTCGTTCTAATGGAATATGACTGTGAAGTTCCAGATACTTAAACCTCACAAAAATACATCAAGTTATTTGGTTTCTACTGGTAGAAATGGAAAAGTAGTTGCTTCACTGTTTTGTAAAACCACAAATCACACAGAATTTACATCATTTCTCCAACACAAACTCAAAATGCTCATGTAACTAAGCAGTTAATATTTGCTTTGTGTCTCAAAAAGCCTGATTTACTGAGATGTTTCTAAACATAGTAAATAATTGAAGAAACTGCAAAGTATGCATGTGGAAAGGTTCACATGAACCTTGAAAAGTCTTTTGTTGCATTATTTAGTATAGTCATAAATGTCAGGCTACTGTTCATAGAGGTATGTCTGTTTAGAATGGCATTTGCAGAATAATCTTTGCTAAAGTTCATATGAGTTTTCCTATCAGCACCGCTGGCAATTTTTTTCTTACCTTTCCCACACACACCCCCCACTCCAAGTATGCTCAGCATCACTGGTCCATTTGAAGGAAATATTTCACCTTTGCTATTTTCAGCTGTGGGTCTCTTGTGGCAAGTTAAAACACTGGAGGGCATAAATTGTTATTACTGTTGCCATTATTTATTTGAACACTAAAGGTCTAATCGAGTAACAGGATTCTCCATTCTGCCCTTCATGTTGTGCAATTACTATTAAAAAAGAAGCTTCTATTTTAAGAAGTTTCCATTCCAAATTTCCAAAAAGAGGAAAGTAGTGCAACGTAAGAAAACAATTTGTCAGGAAATATCCAAAAACCCGGGTGAAGATTTTATTTTAATTAAAGCAAAGAGTATATTTAGTATATTAAGTCATAACGATGACTCAGGGCATTAGGTTCAATGCATCCATCTTCTGGTTTTGTGAACTCTCTGACAGAAATTATTACTGCATGTCTAACTTTTACCTGCTATTTATGATCATACAACTAAAACTGAGACAGTGAAAGTGCCATCTCAACCTTCATTACTTTGAAGTTTAAGTTAAAAAGCCGGATCTGCAGGAGTTGAACACTTAACAAAACTATCTGCTCTTTTTGGAGATGCTTTACATATTGTTCAAGGCATTTGAACTTTTTAGCACACGTATTTGTTGTTCAAGGACAATTACTTGGAACATGGCAAAACATGCTTCCATACAACAACTGATCAGATCAAATTAAAGGAAAAAAACTGACTTTCAGGCTTATGTCAAGCCAGCCAAAATCATGCCTTGAAGAAATTCATTAAGGAACAAGATACTGAAAAAAAAAAAAAAGCAGCTATAAATGCATCATGCAGTGCTTTCCCATATTCCTCTGCTGAGGCCTGCAAGGACCGTGCTCTGCCATCCTCCCAAGACCATTTTTCTCACCAGTGACAATTTACCTCCAAGCTTTGGTATTTAGCCTACCTGTTTCAAGAGGCAGATAGACAACACTGAAGTCATTTATTGATCTAATGTTGTCAGGAGTGATGCTCTAGATGTCCAACACTGAAAACACAGCAAGTTGTTACAGAAGTCCTGCAATGCACCTTCCTTTTTCTGCTAGAAAAACATATGCTTTTCCCATGCATAATATATACCTGTTTCATGCACATAACATAAAAGAAGAAATTATTACCATAACATTTTAAGTCATTTTGAAAGTTTTTGCAGATAAAATAGCAATCAGGCTTAAACTTCAGATCCAAGCTTAATTGCTATATTGTTTTAAAATATTTTTAATTCATGGATGAAATACAGATGACAGATATTGGTCACTGGAAACATTTTTAATTCTCTTTTCATTCCAAAGCAAAAATAAATAAATTAATAAGAATAGATACTATGACACTGGTGTTTTTTTCAGTACAGATCCTTGTGAAAATATGAATAGAGCTTCAGTTTCAAGCTTTATTGTACTTTTTACTATATTTCTCCAAGATCTTTCATGTAGAGTATAATCATTTAATAAATACAATTTCCTTCGCTTTGTTTCTTCTATTTCAGTCAGATCTGATGTCACATAAAAAGTTACTTCCAGTAGTTGGTTTTTTGTTGTACTTTTTTTGTTTTCCTGTCAAAATGTTTTCCTTTTGTATTTCCTTGCTGCAACAAAGCAGTAAATTTTAATAACATTTTGCTTTATGTGATCGCTTAAAAAAAAAAAAAAAAAAAAAAACCAAACAACTTCTCCTGATAGCAGCTTTTCCATAGGAAAAATTCGCAGTTATGAAATTCTGAATTCATACAGAGAACAAAAGACACATGTCGTAGGAAGTACCTTCTACAAAACACTGCAGTTCTGCTTGTTTTAGTAAGTGAAATAAGGATTGATCTTAATAACAACGCAAACTATCAATTTTTTGATAAGGTTAAAACCATCCTTTACCTTAGCTTAATCCATGACTAATAAGCCAAAGTCTGAAGGTGTGATTTATCCATGTAACATACATTGCACTATATAATTGCCATCTATTGAAAGCCACTGGAGTAGCAGTGCAAAATTATTATCAGTAGTACATGTGAGACATTCAGTATGGCAAATAGAATAATAGAATATCCTGAGCTGAAAGGGTCCCACAGGAACTGTTCAGGCCAGCTCCTGGCTATCTTCCAAAAGATCCAACTTCAATTGGAAATTAAATAAAACAGAGAAGCATCTTTCACTTTAGACTCATTGTAAAATCTTTCTTTACATGCTTCTTACTGTCTCATCAAAATGCAAAATCTTCCTTTTTTGAATTGCTCTCAGTAACAAACATCATGTCTGTCAGAACGCTTCACAAGCACTCCTTGGATCTTGAATTTCTGTTCTTGAACCTATCTAAATATTAAACAACAGTAATTTAACTCCCAATATGTAATATTTCATAAGATCATTTTAAGGCAATGTATTTCAGATTTTTTTTCACTCCATCTGTTTTTTTGGTTTTTTTTTTTTTTAGAGGACATATACATTTACCCTTTCAACTTGCATCTTTTTCCTTCTTAAATGATTAAAATCTCATGTTTTTCCAAAATGAAAGCACTTTATATTACAAATTCACAATAAAGTACACGAAGAAAAACAGCATGTTACTACGAAACTTATTAGTGGACCTGGAAATGTAAGACCGCAGTACCTACATCAAATACAGAAAATAACATTTACTGTGTTTTCTTAGCTTCTTATCTCCGTTCAATCTACTCTGTGCTAAGACTGGAAAACACAGAGAACTAGTCTCAGTGGATCTCCAAAAGGCCTAGAAAACAGAAATTTTAGCTGAGCACTTTAGAAGTAACTTGCTATGAGCTAAAAAGTGGTTTGGGTTGCTCTCTGGCTTCAGTCTCCCCAGTGCTTTGGATTTTAAAGGGGAGAGAAAAGATAAATCTTTGCTGTCCTTATTTCACCCACCCTCTTCAGTTTCTTCCATTACTTTAATTATATTTCTTTTCCATAAGCTTGTCTTGCCTTTATTTTAAAGACATGAGAGCTTGCAGCAAGGCTCTCTAACAAAACTTTCAGTTGTATTTTTAATGCATTAAGTTAGAAGCATACATTAGAAGATAGAAAAAGCAGCTGATTATTAATTCCAGTTAAACTATTACTGAGAGAGAATCGCTGATCAAAATTACACTAATTAATTTTACATTTTCAGTGATTTTCTACAAGACCAGCTTTGTGAGTACTTACAGTCTATCAAACCCTCACCTTTTGTGCCAGCACACTTTATACTACTGTTGAAGAATTGTTGACTAAAGTAGCATTTAAATTTCTCGCAAGAAAGCTAGAACTGGAATTACTTACTTTTGATATTCATTACTGCTTTGTATGGCTATTTATTAATCTACATACAAAGTCCTCCTTAAGGGTAATCATTTTATCAAATTACGGTGTGATAGAAAAACACAATTCAGCACTTGACAGTTTTTGTTAAGCTTGTTTTTGATAACTGGATACAGAAGTCGCTTGTGGCCATTTGGATGCATCTATTCTACTTTCATGGAGCTTTTGAATAACGATCAGACTTAAACACATCACTCATTCTGCTGAGCCAGCTTGACAGTTTTGATAGCCCATTACAGTAGCTTATATTTCATTTCTGGAAGATTTCGGTAGACATCTCAGAACTAGGCTACCTTGGAAGCTCAAACTCCAATGGGCTCTGACTTTGATCTCAGGTCATCTTTAGTTAATGCAAATAACTCATAGAGAGTTCTTTCATATTAACATTAACACGGAACTTTTGAAGTACCACTTTCTCACATCCTGCTTTATTTATAACTTTGTTGGGCAGCTCAAGAGGCATCTTCGTGAACCACCAAAAACTATTTCTCAATCATTCAATTAATAATTAAATCAAACAATAATTAATGGGTATGATATTTGTTTGATTAAAAGCAAACCAGCAATAGCCCTGTGGAAAATAAAGTTGTTTGCATTTTATGACAGAGAAAGTGAAAAAGAAATGCATATTGTAAATTCTCTCTGTTCTTTTATCCTTTGAAATGATAATAGCAATGCAGTGGGGAGAGAAGCTGGATGAGGAATGAGCAAATAGGGGGAATGTTATCTGTGAATACTCTGATGTACAAACCAACTTTTGACTGGGTATTATTTGTGCCCTTATGTTTAACTTCTTAAAAATTCATGAGTCCAGTAGTGGCAACACTCAAATACTAACAGTACATTACAATCAGTCTGCCCACAAAAGGAAGAAATCCATTTTTCATTTTAACAAGCAAACTCAGAAGGAAAAGTAATAACATAATAAAGCTGGAAAAGCAGCAGAAATTATTCCATTCCTCTAACCAGATGTTCCGAGTGGGCCTGCTTCACAAATCAGCTTTGTCACCAGCAGTAATCTCACCTGGCTTCCTAAACTAAAGACCTCTGACAATACTTTCGCACAGAAGAATGAAAACGTGCAAGGAAACATGAACAGCTTTCTATATATCAAAGATAAAATATGCTTTTTGTACTGCAACTTAACTAAAAACAATCCCATGTAGATTTACATGCAAGAATTTGCTCAAATAATCCAATGGTTGATGGAAACTATTCTATGTCATATAACATAAGCATATAACATGATTTTGAAGTCTTATCTTTCTGTCAAAAACTATAGTCAAATTATCATCCAATATAAAGCAATTAGCATTATAAGCTGGAACTCGCAAAATCACAATGTGGTTGGGGTTGAAAAATGACCTAGTCCATTGCCCTGCTCACAGGGTCAGCTATAGTAAGGCTGCTCAGGATCATGCTCAGTCAGGGTTTTGAGTATCTCCAAAGATTGACATCTCACAGATTTGCTGTGAAACTTGCTCCATTGCTTGACCACCTTTTCAGCAAAAAAATCTCAAACAAAATCTTCTGTTCTTCGTTCTGCACCCACTGCCTCTCCTAACATCACTGGATACATTGACAGAAGTCTCACTCATCTTCATTACTCCCTACTGATCGAGTAATCTTAATAAGATTCTCTTCCCCAAGCTAGTTTAGTCCGAACTCTCAGCCTCTATCCACATGCCCAATGCTCCAATCCTCTGAACATCTTCATAGCCCTTTACTGGACTTTCTCCATTATGTCTTCACCTCTCTGTCACTGGGGAGGCCCAGCACTGGTGCCAGCACTCAAGATGTGTCTCACTTGTGCTGAATAAAGGAGAAGGATCATCTCCCTCAGTCTGACAGCAACGCTCTTCCTAATGCAGTCCAAGAGACTGCTGCTTTTCTTTTTTGCAAGTGCACATTGCTGGCCAACGTTCAATTTTTCAACCACTTGGAAGCCCAGGACCTTTTCTTGAAAATCTGCATTCCAATCAGCCATTGCTGCAGTAGGTCATTCTTTCCCAGCTTTAGGACTCTGCATTTCCCTTTGCTGAATCTCACAATGTTCCTATTGGACCATTTCTCCAGACTGCTGAAGCCCGTGTATTGAATTCATACTGCCTTCAAGTCATTTCACCAACATTTTCATTGAGTAACATCTGCACAGATCAGTAGGTGAAGGTTTACTCATGTTAACAGTACTGTGTTGCTGCCTACTATTTCAAGTATGCAGATCACTCTATACTACAGCAACTTTCAACATCTTAGCAATAGGTCATTAAATCCATCACCATCTTTTTAATATTAATAACTACAATACAGTACTGTACAAATACGGTGGAATGTACGTACTTTCTTATTTCAGAAATTTTTGTAGAACCATGCAGTCTTTTCCATGTTCATATTCCAAGCCTCTACTTATCAGTCTCTCTTGGTGATTAAGCCTGCCAACCTGGATGACAAGCGTTCTACAAATAAATGGAGTATTTTCTGTTTCTCTCAGCCTTGCACAAAGAGTTATTCTGGCAGTGTGAGATCACTGAATCACTCTGAATACATACAGTTGTTAGATAACAAAGCACTGTATTTTGTGACTCTGGCATTTTAAAGCTGTTAAATAATCATATCAGCAGCATTAGTTAGAAAAAAACTATTTTTGAAAAGGAAATTTGAAAATTGCTTAGAAAGTTGTGCTTGGACATATAAAAATAACAAAAGTGGATTTTCATCCAACGTATGTATGGGCAGCACTGCATTGCTTTTTTTCTACAGTGGTTCTAAAGACACCAGTGAAAAACAAATTCTGGAAGATCCAACACTTTTATGAACAGAAGACCAGAAATAAGTGTGTCAGAAATTACAAAATCTGACTAAGAATTTTTGTACTCGTGTGATAAAATTCTTATAGTGTGTTTAAAACAGAATAAAATAAAAACAGAAAAATATATACACAAAAGCATTCTATTTACTCAGTTTCTTCCTCCTATAACACTCATCGCCACAGCAGATGTGCAATGTAGGAGTGCTTTATACAAACATAGCACTTACCTCTTTTGATAGAGTCCTAGATCCAAATTTAGCAGAGAACTCACGCAAACTATTTTTAGAAGTCCTAGCAGTTTTCTGCCTACTTAAATTTCTTACCTTTGGAACTCTAACTCATAAATATAGAAATACAATGGTGGCACTTTAAGAAGTGCCATAATACACAAATAATCACATTAATCTGCTTCATAACAAAGAGTATCCAACATAATAATCTTTCCTGTCTGGAACTCACGTCAGGGCTGGACCCTTTCCTGACACTAAGATATTCAAGGCAGCCTGTCTTGTCCTTAAATATCTTAGCTCCACACTTCCTGGATTCAGCACCAACTCCCTCTCTTCAGCAACCAAGCAATGAATTTCTCAGCTAATAATTCTTTAGAAATTGAACTTTGTAGTTCTGATTTGTCACTACCTCTACCCACACTCACAAGTAGTAGTGAGAGGTGACAACGGTAAGTTGGCTACAGCCTGATTACTCTTATCTGCTGGGTATAAATTGGAGGTATAACATGGTTGCTGTGAAAGACAGCAGTGATGAATCAGAAGCAAGAAAGTTCTGTTCAGCCACTTTCTCCCTCTTCCTTGTTCCTTTCCCCTCAAGAGAGGCTGACTATTTCCTGCAAAAGTACTTAAAAGTCATGTCAAGTCAAAACACTAGCATAGCAATTAATTACTGCCTTCTGAAAGTGCATTTTCCATGTGTTTACAACATCAATTTCTTGTTTTATTTTAATAGAAAAGCCTATACCTTTTTAAAGGACAAGATATTCCTAAATAAGCAAAAACCCCAATAGCTGAAGCTTTCAGAAAAAAAGCAGTTGGAAAACTCCTATAAACCCTAGACAGAACAGAAGAGTTGGCAAAACTTCCAGCTGCTCTCTTTGAAGTCTGGGATATCATCTTCTCAGGAATTGTGCCAATGCTGTTTTGCTACACACCTTATGGCTCAATGCACAAAGTGGCAGCATAGATGGCAGTCCCAAAGGAGAGCTTTCCATCAATCACAGCACATTCAGAGGTCTGAGTGCTGGCCTGAGACCCAGATAAAGCAGGGTGCTTAGGTTCATGCACCTTTTTTATTATTATGATATATTATTATTATATATATTATTATATATTATATTATTATATACCTTATTATAACAATTTTTATTATTTTAACAGGAGTTTGGGTTAGGTGATTTGACTGACAAGAGGGGTTGTTTTCTTGGTATGAAATCACGTTTTCATTCTGCATTTGAAGTACTTGCTAATGCAAACTGCTCCAAATTTAAAAGCCCATTTATTGTCAGGTTTGAACCTCCAGATTTACAAGTCACTTTAAATATGACTAGTCTCTAGTTATTTAGTATTTAAAATAAGTACAGCATTTCCACCACTGGCCTGTATTTCCGCTCCAAGGTGATGCTTGCTCTTTGCAAAGAGCAAGCCACATTTAGCATGGGAGGGAAATAAATCCCAAAGATTCATCCATGACAGACTAATAACCCAAAATTAAAATAGTCTCCACATTCACTTCAAGAGTTGATAGTACTATCCATAACTTCAGGACTGCAGGATAAACAAAACAAAACAAAACAAAACAAAAAGCCTGCTATTGCTATTGTGGGGAAATACTAATGTTATTTTTTGAATATTTTAACAAGTTTATACAACGGTGAAGAAATTTTACAGTAGTGTTACCTGGCTATACATAATCAAAATAGAAGATAAAAAATGAAGCAAACTTAGATGCTAGATTTTGAGATAAAATTGTTCTATTTATTAGTACAATCCACTTAATTTTACTGCAATTATAGTGTATTAGTTGTCAAAAGTCTTATGAAAATAATAAAGAATTATAACCTGTAACATCAGCATACTAAATCATTGCTTTTGCATGTAAGATTTACGCTGATGAATACATCTGCCTTCACATTACACTATGTTCAAAGGTTAAATGAATTACATTATTGTTGGCTTTATTTTCTTGTTGGATGCCAAATCTCCTCAGAAAGGCCTGCTGAAGGCAAAAAACTTCCCATTTAAGAAAACAATAATTAATTTAAAAAAAAAAAAAAAAAAAAAAAAAAAAGGACTCTAAAGCTAGGTCTTCAACTTGGGGAAGTTAGGAGAGGATCTTATTACTGGTTCTGTTCAGGAAACTATCTCATATATTTATCTCTATGCATTTCAGAGGCCCATAGCAATGCAAAGAATCTTTTTTAATTTTTTAATGGACAGAGCATTTCATCTGCAGAAAGAAATGAGCTGGAAACAATACAAGAACCTTTGAATTCTAACCTGATTCCACTTTAACATACTTGTTGCAGAAGAACCTACACTCAAAAGCACAGAGAGATCTACTGAAATTCATTTCTATACAGGCTTTCAACTAGTCCTTTCCTTAGGCTTGCAAGCAATATGCTTACCTGGGTGTTTGCTGACTGATCTGTTAGGATGATGTTAAACTCACTGTACATTTTTTACTGACTGTCTACAACAGTGGCATATTGATTTTGCCTTTCCTTGGTTCACTTCTAAAGCCTACACACTCAAAACTGTTAGTTACTTGAAGCTTTCTGCTTCTTCAGTTCTGTTCTGTCAGATATCTGTGTTCTGACACCATCTGCTATCTTCATATTCCATCACCAAACCACAGGCTAGCACTTCTGCTGTGACAGCTTTTGAGGTGTAAAATACATTTATCTTGACATCTGCCTCAGCTCATCCTTTCTCCAACTGAAAATATTCTTTAGTGGTACTTTACATTTTAATTTCTCTACAGGATCCGTCTTCACTCAAAGGATGCCAACTTTCTGTGGTTTATTGTCTTGCTATTGCGAAGAGAACTCATAATTTTTGCATACGAGCTCACAGTGTAGTATGCAAGCAGGGAACCCCAGATACAACAAATGAGTGCTGCTTATTGCTGTCTGCTGCTTGTGAAAGTGTATGAAAACTTCTGTACATACTTTTCAAGCGTAAGGTGGGGCTAGAGATTCCAACTCTTTCAACTTTGAGGACACACTGATTAAGAAAAATCTGTTAACCTAAAATGAAAATACAAAGCAAGCAGATTAGATGAGATACGATCTACTGGGCCATAAATGGAAGATGAGCCCGACCTCTGCACAAAATCAGTCCACCTGTTATCTTTAAAGTTATAACAACATCCACCTGACTTCCTCGCAAAAGCATCATGAGTTAATAGCTACTGTAAAAGCAACCTGGACAATTCAGGATCTAAAACACAGCTCGTGCTCCAGTCTTTAAGCATCACCATGCACCAAAGCTATTCATAGCATGTCTTAAATCTACTTATCTTACACAAAAAAAAAGTAAGAGGCAGGGAGAAGAAAATTTATAAAGATGGGGCTATTTCTTTTCAAACTATCTGACCATCGGAAATTCAATGTAACTAAACATATACAGATGATATTAAAACTAGCGTGTGGAACTCGTGCAATAAATGAGTAACAACACGTACAAAGGAAAAATTATCTCAGTTGCTAAAAATATTGGGGGAAAAAACACAATAATCTAATAAAAGTATAAAAATTATAAGCAAGAAACCATAGCTGGAAACAAGCAGACTGGCATTTTCACTAGAGGCAGAAGAGAAGACAAGAAAAAACAAATTACTGAAAATGTATCCTTTTCTTATTCTCAAGCATTCTGAATAACGAGGTTCTGCATCAAGAAAAGACAAAATAACCATGTTTTAAGCCTTTTACACAGCAGGTCCACTGCTCTCACAGTAGTATTTGCAAACAGACTGCCTATAAAAATTTCCAATTGATCTAAGTGCATATATCTAACTAAAGCACTTCCTAATATACCTGCCAACATGCTGACAAAAATCTCACCACCAGCATTTATTAATGAAACAGATCTATGCTATCAGCATTCTGTTGAGCTCTCTCCTTTTTTGTATATTACAAAATCCTTACTTGAGTCCAGAAAAGCCTTCCTACTTGAATGATTGTAACTAAATCTATCAGTGCAGTAGTTCCTTTTTTTTTTTTTTTATTTTACATAGTCCAGTGTAGGAATTGATATCTACGTCTGCTATCTTATTTAAGATTCTTTCACAAACATCTGCAGAGTACTGTTCCACATTTCTAAATGAAAGCAAATATATTTTGGATTGTATTTTAGATGGCAGTTAATTGCAGGGGGGAAGAGTTACTACTTTTCCAGCACATAATTCATAATAAAAATGTACAAAATCATCTATTACATTTAAGGAAATAATTATCATCTTCCAAATAATTCCATATCATTTTTTCTTAAAATCTATTTCTATAAACCTGTCCTCAGACATTTTTTCTTTGCTTACATTCTATCTACACCTTTCTGTTTGTTCAGAATGTGTCCTTCCTACCAACTTCATGGAAAGCATGATCTTTCTCCTTTTATAATTCATTCACTTTTTCTTCCTTGCTGATTTTCTACTTTGCATATATAGAATAACACAAGTCATCTTAAGAAAACTTTAACCTCTTTCTTTTCTTAACATTTTCCCTACCTTTTCTTCGCAATCATTTTGTTTTGTGTTTAGCAGGCTGGCAATCCATACTTCGATACAGTCTCACTATCTGTGTTGAGCAAAAACTGAATTTTTCAGGTTCTCTTTCTCTAAATTCAGTTTCAAGGATTTAATCCTTCCTTTTTTCTTCTTTATGATGTACTGCTGATCTTGATGTGTTCAAAAGAAGAAAAAAAGATCTCAATATTTTCTGTTTCAAGACAGACTGTAATCTTTTTTAAGTCTTTCTTCCTCAGTACAGTTTATGACAAGTTCTGAAACACTGGTACCATATGTTCTCCCTCAGTAAGATCAGAAAGCTCTCTTACTCTTTTTTTTTTCCCCCCTCTCCTTCCTTCTTTCTCAAGGACTTTTTCCAATTTAAAAGTTGCAGTTTTAAAGTTGTATTTCCATGTTTACCTGAACTTGCAATAAGGAAGTGATAGAGAACCATGTCCTCCATGACGAGCCTTGCAATTGTTTTCCACTATAGAAAAGTGCAAGTTTTCCTTCAATATTTAACAACCTCTTGAAAAAATCCTCAAGTCCTTCATGGTATTTTCTTTTATTATTTTCTGAAGTGCTTGCAAAATCTTTTTCTCTGTAGTCATATCAATTTCATTTCCTAAAACTACTATATTTAGACAGTTTTATTCATATTTATCTGTAAGCTCAATATTTTATTTTTACCTTCAACTTTTAACTTCCTATTCATTCCTCTCAAGCTGTATCTTCCACAGATTTCAGAGACTTGACAGAAGTGGACTCCTCTAATCCTTACCCAGCAGTAGGTACACTTCTGTCCTCTAAGCACATACTGCTTCCTCATGTAATGGAAATTTTTTAGTTTGAAACCATTTTCCCTTGTACTATCACAATAAAACCTGATAAGGTGTCTGTCCCCTTCTTCCTTACAGCCCCCTCTCCCTTTATATACTAAAATACTGCATTCAGGTCTCCCCAGACACTTCTCTGCTCCAGGCTGAACCGTTCTAGCTCTCTCAGCCTGTCCTCCTAGAGAAGGTGTTCCGCCTCTTGGACTTCTTACAAGGAATACTATACCTGCATATCTGAGTGTGCAAACCCCAGCTGGAAGTCAAACCTGCAAAGACTTCTGCAGCTACGTTCACCTCCCTTTCATCGTTATCAAGCTTTGCACAAGTCACATTGTGCACAACCCACTGAAGGATCAGTCTTTGCCTAAGGTGAGCGTCACCACATCTAACAGGCAAGGAAAGATGGCACAAAAACACTTAGACATGGCAGAAAAATGTGTCAGGAGCAGGTGACCTGCTGAAGCCTTTGCAAGCGCAGGTCTGTGCTGGACCTGCTGATTTGGGTCTAGAAAACATGCCTGAGGGTACAGACACAGACACAACCAGCACTGCACAGAGTACCATATCTCACCATAGGACAGCCGGAATCAGCCAGCAACCAGTGTCCAGACTGAAAGTAATCTGACATGGATTCACCTGGTGCGTGTGTTATCTTGGTAGAAGTTGTGACAGAAAAATGGGTTTCCCTTTACCAACTCTAGGTCCAACACAGACATCATGTTTGTCAAGGCAACATCTTCATTTCCTTTTGGAATAAGTCACTCCAGCTTTAAATCTGTGATCTAAGCATTACAACACATTTTCAGGCTCTGGCAAGAGAACTGTGTATTTTCAACCTTAAAACAGACAGCACTTGGGTGACATTTATTGTCACCAAAATGAAGAACAATTTCTCACCACAGTCTATAAATTAAGTACGCTTATTTTGCATAGGCAACATTTACTAGAAATTGTAAATAATGAGTAAGCAGAAATCACGTAAATCAGTACCCTAGCTAATTCAGTTCTGCATCTAATAGAGTGAAATTTATTGACAGCTCACTAAGATGAATTAAGAAAAGTAGTAACTGCATTTCTTGAAAGTAATAGAGTGTTGGGGTGGCTGTGTATGCATTTTGTTAGATGGGGTTTGGGGGTTTGTTTTATTAATTATGTTCTGGAGTTGGTTTTATTGTTTGCTGTTTGGGTGGTTGCTTTTATTTTATTTTATTTTTTTTTAACAAGCATTTAGAAGGTTATTATAAAATTGCTCTGGGCCACTCCATTAACATACAAAAGCCAATTACTAACCTTTAATCAGAGAACGTTGACTACTGTACTGAAGAGACATGTCAAATTAATGATATACATGTACTAATTTACATCGTATTAACTTTCTTCAGTCATTTCAGTATTCCCATCCTCTAATTTGGAGCAAATTAATGTATTTTTATTTAAATAATAGTCTTCACAGTGGAAGAACATGTGCTCAGACCTGTCCTGAGATTTGCTATGCCAGATCAGATTTTATCTTTACTTGCAACACACTCTAAACCAACACATCCATTGAACATTTAAGTGTTAAGACCCAGAGCAGAAATTATGGAAAACAGATATTCTGACGAGAAAATAATACAAAGGAAAAGCCTGAAGGAAGAGACATTAAAGAAATCAAAAATTCACTGCTCTGAGGTGAAGGATAAGTATAATAGGATGGATTCAATAGTAAGTGAAAAATAAATAAATACAAAGAGTGTTAAAGAAAGAAATAGTACAATTGACCCCATGGATCAACATTTTCAGCAGCTAGGCAGGATACAATAGATTATTTATGGCACACAAAGCACACTAATAAACCAATTACAAAAATACTAATTGCAATTAGCAATTTAGAAATAAGTAGGTGAAAATACCCAAGCAAACAAAAACATGATTCCAGGGTCAACAACAGGAAAAGAAAAAGCAGAGATGTTTCAGAGATGTCATTACCACGTGTGCTAATTAGTAAGTTTGAGAATTTGTATACAATTTCAATAGACAGCCTCTGCACAGGAGCAAACAGATTCACAGCTAATTATTTCCTGAATAACCTTTTATATGAGCACTGATGGCCAGCACAGAAATCACATACAGCCACCTTTAACAAAGCTATACAGTGAACAACGACGAATAATGAAATGTGCCCTTCATTTCCACATACATCCTGCACAGAGATGGTAAATTATTTTGGGAATATTTTCTGTCTACGTCTGCACAGTGCTGAGCATAACTAATTTCTTCATTCAATTGTTTCAGGATTCAGGGTTGTATTTTTCTGGGTTTGGGGGGAGAGGGGAGCTAAAGGCATCCTAAAGGTCTTCCCCAGGAGCCTCTTACACAGCAGTCAGCAAGTAGAAAGGTTCAGAGTGAGATATAAAGCTAAAAGGTTTTCAAACTCCATACACCAGCAGCAGAGGCTCTTCAACCTAGAGTTGCATGACAGCAAGCATCTCTGTTTTGATGCTTAACCACAGTCACCAGCTACCGCTGTTTATAGATTCAGAGAGCAACCAAAAAAAAATAAGTAAACGGATTATAAAGATTTATGAATCATAAAAGAACTAGTTTGTGCTCAGTTGTAGCACATATTTACAGCATACAGCCAAATATACTTCACTTCAGGTCCCCAGAGCCATAGCTCTCTTTATATTCTATTATCCCAGCGAACAGCAGCAGAAGATGCATTCAGTCGACAAAAAGATGCCCAACTAGTACCTTAAATCTGTCATAGGGTTCTTTTGGCTAAACAAATGAGAATCCTAAGGAAACCTACAGGTAAAGCAATGAAACCATTCCCTTCAGACCCACAACAAGTGAAAACATCAATTAAGGTACCTCAAACAGCGCAAGCCTGGCATTAAATCACTGTTGATCAAATCAGATAAGCTGAGTGTAAACTCCTTTCAAGCTGTATTCAAGTAAACCTTCTCTTATTCCTTCCCTTGATAGGAAAAAGCAAAAAATGAATAAGAGACGACAAGAAAGAGAAATCTCTGAAGTCCTTCTTGTTGTTTCCAATGAAACAATTATAAATACAGAAGAGAAGCACTAAGAGGGACTAACTAGCATGTTTGTTGGTTGGTAACTAACAGAAATATGAATAGAATAGTACTGGAATGAAAAAGCAAATAAATGCAATAAGCATTCACTTTACTTCTTTATGTCATAAATTATCACACAGTATTTCATTTATAATCCAGCTATAGCTCCTACATGAATATATACAGCATGAAAAACCAGGAGCAAGAGCTATTCTATACAGGAATATACAGTGTAGAAACCAAGAAAAACACATGTATTGAAAACTCCATTGTCTATTCCTTAGTTTAGAAAAGCTGTGACATTTTTCATCAAATCTTATGTATGGAATCATAGAATCCTAAAATGGCTTAGGTTAGAAGGGACCTTAAAGATCATCTAACCCATTGCCATTGGCAAGGTTGCCAACCACTAGATCAGGCTGCCTGGGGTCCCATTCAACCTGCCCTTGAATGTCCCCAGAGATGGGGCATCCACAGCCTCTCTGGATAACATGTTCCAGTGCCTCATCATCCTCTAAGTGAAAAATTTCTACCTAACATCTAATCTAAATATTCCCTCTTTTGGTTTAAAACCATTCCCCCATGGTCACTATCGGATCATGTAAAAAGTTAATCCCCCTCCTGCTATTTATATGCTACCTTCAGGAATTAGAAGGTCGTAATTAGAAGGCCTAACTCTTTCTGCAACTGAAGCAAGAAGGCAAAGTCTGACTGACATTATGTCATGCCTGTAATGACAGAAACAGATAAACAAAGTTATCTAGAAAAGAGTTAATAACGTTCATAAGTAAGAACTAGCCATATGCACTACCAAGATATTCAAGCAAGACTTTGGCAATAAAGACACACAAACTCAATGTGATGCTTTTTTGGTAGAAAATCACTACTTCTTAACATTAGACCACAGAGCTTTACACACAGCTCTGGGTTGTTTTCAACTCCCTCATCATTCTGAAAGACAACCTTAAGTTCAATGGGGAAAGGTGCCAGTTAAAGAACATTTTCTAATTGCTGTTACCGCAAGTAAAAATATAAGCCATATATGGCCAAATGAATCTGCTTGAATTTCTGCTTCATTCTAAATCCTCAGCTCAGAGAAGAATTCACTTGGAGAAAAATTACAAGTAATAAATCAGATGAAGTTTTCATATTCTTCCAATGTATTAATTTTCTTTACCAACTTAACGCCAAAAAAAAAGCACTCCTTGAGCAAGATCTTGCAATATTTTACAAACAGAAAGGAATTAAATTTAGATGAGTTCATCTCCACAAACAGCTCCACCACTTTCACTCAACTCTGCACTCTCTATCAATGAAAGACAAGATCAGACTTTTCAAATTGCATAGTGTTCGGTGTACAGAGAACTTTTCCCTTTGACAAATCAAAGAGATGAATTTTTCTAAGCCCTTATATCTTTGCTGCGTAGCATAGTCACTTCAGTTACAGAAACTTCTATCACTGAGTTTTCTATTATTAACATATTTATTAAGGTGCATTTTCTCCCACGTATTAAAGCTGTTACAAATGATTGTAATTGAATTTCATGCTTGAAAATTATTAAAAAGTATTAATTAAGGCAACATTACAGAGAACAGGTGAATTTGGTTAAGTCCTGAACTTTGCCTCTGAAAAGATGTGTTTTAAAATGTGCAATTAAAGAGCTTCATTTCCAGTCCCCGCATAACTAAGAATTCTTAGTGGAACTTTCAAGTTACCTTTTATGTCAGGCTACTTATTTTTAACATCTAAATATAAAAATTGAATTCATTTGTTAATAACAACAAATTTTAATACTCTGACATATAGTATTGCTTCTTTGGATTTCGTTTGTGGAATTCTTTCAGCAATAAGGACAAAAATATTACAACGACAAGACATGACACTTATAGAGACATTAACAAGCATTTATAATGACAAGTTTAGTTCCTGTTGCTGTCTAAGACAGAAGGTGGACAGATTCTTTGTTAAGTAAATTAAACTCCATAGGAAGTTTCCCTGCAGGAAGGCCGCATGCCTCTGCCTACAGCAAAACCACAGAAGAATATTCTGGTCCTGCAAGCTGCTCCCTTAAAGGCACTCAAAGAACCCTGCAGACAACTCAAATGCTTCAAAGAAAGTGGGGAAAAGAATGCTCCCTTGGACCCCCAGCAACCACAGAGAAATAAGCAGTGCTTCGCAGTTACTGGGCTGTGTCAAGGACCTCATTCTCAGCTCCTGTCTATTACTTCTACCTATGCAAGAAGAGTCTAAATTAAAAATCACTAGATTTCAATGGTGCTTAGAAAACTATGTTATGCATATGTGATTGTCACACAGCAGAAAGACCAGGAGGAACGAGACAATAATACAAAGCTTTTTATGATTATTCCAAAGAAGTCTTATGATGAGAATTATATAAAATTTCCTTTTTTTTTTTTTTTTTTTTTTAATTGAAGAAGTTCGTTATCTATTATCATCTGAAAACAAACACTGAAAAAGCAAATGAGAAAAGGATACAGGAAAGCTTTGGCTCAGCAAGTACAACGGTCACCATTCGGGGTTTTTAAGTATTAGATTCCACGCCTCCATCTTGCATAAAGGTTTTGACTTTTTCTATTTCTACTCAGATGTTCCTTGCTGCCATGAATGACCACTGGCCTGGGACAGATATGATCAACTCAATAGATAAGCAAAACCTCCGGCAGAAGCCTCAGCCCCAAGAGCTGCCCTTTCTGATCACAAAGACTTCCTAAAGGCTGCTGGTCCACAAGTGCATCTGTGGGATGAGCAGCAGGAATGCACCGGTACTGCTCTAGGAAAACTCAGTTGTGTTTTTTTATCACCACTTTGAGTTAGCTTAACAAAGAAAACTGCAAGCCTCTCAGATAGAGAAGATACATCTAATTGTATCTAATATTGCCTACTGCATACTTGTACCTACCCACCTGACAGTGGTAGACAAATGTTGTGACAATCGTTATACCCCTTAACGCTGAGTTATTAAATATTTCCCATCAGTATGTTGGGAAAAACACCTACACACTGTTTCACGTTCCTCTACCTTGTTTCACATTCTCAATTTTCAGCAGCCTTGGGACAGACAACATGCCTTCCTCAGAAGCAAGCAACAAGCCTTCTGCAGCCTGATCAGCCTCCTCGAGCTGCAGTGGGCCTTCACATTTCAGTGCTGTGGTAGCCATCGCGTAGCGCAGTGCCAATAATCCACCCCCATGAAAACAAGCTCCAGTGGTACATGCAGAATTTAGGAATTCAGCCAATTGATGAATGAAACAGAGTCCCCAGGTGAAAAGACCTCCTCAGCAGTCCATCAGCAAAAAGTAATTTATTGCAGTGATAAGCTTTTTGTCCCCTGTGTAATGCAGCTCACACAAACGAGTTTGCAAAGAACGGCAGCAGCTGAAGGACAGGGAAAGGTATGTGAGGTTTTAGATTGTACTGCAAGCCCTCCAAACCAGTCTTGTGTGTCCACAAACAGTGAGAGATGGCAATGCTTTCTCAAACTGTGCTGTATTGCTAACACATGCATCTTCAGCCTGCTTTTGAATGCATTCATCAATAATATATTATGTTATATATTATTACGCAGAGGGAGAAGCATTCTTTACTTAGAACGTGAATATTCCACCTTATATCAAATAACTAACAGTTTTCTCCTGAAAGTAGGATCATCTTCCTTAGATACCATCAAATTAAGGTTTAGACCTGAGATTCATATTCTGCTTGGAATTTGAGCTGCACAGTTCCTTCTTCGCTCAATAAAAACTGCTGGAAAGAAAGTGAAAAGAATAATATCTATGCCAGCTCTAAAATTAAAAAAAAATCTCAGGCATCCTCTGTTTCTGCAAGGTTGGTTAGAAGATGCAGCAGAAATTCAGAATTCCCATCCATTCAGAGATTTCTGAGGAAACTCCATGTTCTTCCCACTTGGCATTCTGCTCAATGAATTTGAGCAGGCATGCCTGAGATCACTGTCAGTTTGGAGGTAACAGTGTTGTCTGGACAAAAACACATTTCCCAGAGCTGGCTTTCAAATTCTTCACATTTTTGTTTGCAAAGTCCCATGCCGTCAAAACTACTAGGCATGCAGCAATCACAATCTACAGTTTTCCCTTCTCTTTTCCTAAATACAGAACCTTCTCCACTCAGAATGAGATTCCGAAGCATCAATACACCAGAATGGCCAGGATCCCCTTTATTTTTTTTTTTTTCTTTCTCCTTTTCTTCCCAAGGAAAGCTGTGTGGTTCAGACTTCAGAAGGCAGAACAGCTGCTTGTGTCTGAGAGACCACGACATGGGCTATTTGTTCTTTGAGATCAGAGAACAAGTACTTTTTAAACTTCAACCAGTGTTTTCTCTAGAGAGAACAGACATCTTTCTGAAGAATAAATTAAGCATTCAATTAAACTCTACAACAGGTAAGTACTGTTCTTATCCTTTCGGGAAAATATGTTCAATACTGCTATTGCAATCCCCTATAATTAACTCTAATAAGCCACAGCACACTGTGAAACTCAGTTCTCTGCTCAGTGTTCACTATTAACAATACAGATTTTGAAAGAAAGGCATTTCAGTTATTTCTGCAAAATACTTAAAGATTAATGCAGAGTATTGGCACAATACCAGACCCTGTTCTATATCTGCAGGGCTAGGTCTGTTGACACCTCAGTTTTTGTAAAGATCCATGTGCATCAGGGCTTCCCATACAATATCCAATTCTTTCCTTCCTACATGCATTCGTATGAATCCCGTCCTATTTCTAAATACAGAACATGGTATTGAAATTCACAATAATATAGCATTGGAGAATTGATTTTTCTCCATTGATGGAGAATCTAAGTTAAATGACTATGCTTATGAAATAGCCTCAGGATTTATTGTCTTCAGCATTACTTCTCATCGACTACAATTTAGCTTGTAGGAACTTAAGCAGAGAAGTTAATTAACAATTATGTTCAAACTGCCAAAAACTACTATGTAAGCTCAGTAAGTATATACATATAGCATGAACTAAAAATAAATAAAAAAACATTGCTTCCAGACCACTGAAAGTATTAAAAGGAACTGAGCAATACTAACTTACATATTTTAATTATCCAAAATGGTTAAAGGCAATAATAGTCCCCGAAGATAAAAAATTCCTTTTACTTTCCATTAAAATTTTGACCACAGAGATTTAATGAAGCAGCATGAGCGTCTCTAACCTCTATGTGCTTCAAGTAAAGGCTATGCTAGACAGTAGCTAATGCATTGAAAGGAGCTCTCCAAGTGATTAGCTTGACAATATAAAACAAAGAATGAACCAATGGAGTGAACAGACCTTCAGCTGACCGGGTTTTTACGTGACTTATTGAATTTATTTATTTGGACAACCTGGCGACATCACAATTAGAAACAGAAGCAGCAAGATTTGTGCCTGACTGTAATTCAGAAAAAAATGTATTTCATATGTTAATAGAAAAAAAAGTTGTATTATAATACCAAGAGGTGAGGGAAAACAATTTGAGCAGCAGTAACTGAAAGTTTCAACTGAACATCTACTTTTTATTTCTGCATGTTTCAGAGGACTTTTGTTTCTAAATCTAATGATGCTGTGGCCTGTAAGACCCACTAACTGGGTCACAGCCCTCTCGACCTGTAACAATTTTTTGCTTGTCTTTACACAGACTAATCTGAAAACAAGTCATTATTACAGCCCTGGTCCTTTTACCTTCTAAGATCGATTTTGCTGCCAAGAAGGTAGTAAATAAATAACTGATGTAAGAGTAAATAATGAATAATTTGTAATAAGTTACTATAAACTAAACCAAGCAGTTCAGAAGACCAAGCAAGTAAACAAGATGTAGCCACTTGGGAAGGATTATGAAAACGAGTAGACAACAATTCTGCATTACACGACTGTCTCCATAAAGCACGTTTATCAGCAGGCTAAACTTAACAAGACAGACACGATGGAGATAAAAGGTACACATGTATATGCTGGATACAGATCCTGCTTACTTGACCTACAATTGTGCTATGAGCACTGTAACTAAAGATGATAATGCATTGCTGAAACAGCATTTTAAATCACAATCACAGCATTATTTTCCTAGATACAGTTTCTGGTGTCACTGAAATGCATACAAACTTGTGAAACAGAGGCACGCAGTAGCGAGTGAGAACGGCTTCCAGCTTTGCACAGCTCGAGCAGCGCTACCAGCCTTGCCGAAGGGATGTTGGTAATTGGTTCATCCTGCAGAAACCTCTCTGAGTTGTTCTCTGTTGGAAATCACTTACATCCATAAGCAGGATGGGAAACACCACTAATTGGTTGTGTCTATTTAGAGAACCTGAGCTGGTGCTGGCAGCCAAAAACCATTGGCAACAAGATTACTGTTAGCTTCAACACTTCCTGAGCTTTCCATCCAGGAAGCACTAAAGAGCAATGTGCATGAGGATCATTTTATGATTATTAAAACACTTTTTACATCTCTAGTCAGTGAAAAAAATGAAAAAAGTCATGGTAATTTTCCACGGTTAATTTGGCATCACCAGAGTTCCTTGTGATTTTCTCCAGATCAATTCTGGCACTCAGACACTTTTTCTATGCTAAAATAGTGCAAAAAATAAGGTGAAATACAAAAAAATAACATTCCCCAGTTATTGTTTTTGGCCCTTGGTGAACAAAGACTTATTGCCTGACCGGTGCATGAGAAGCCTGTACTTGTACTTCTGCACAGGTGTCCGGGGCACCTGCAGTCTAAGACTCACCTGGTCCAAAAGCCACATCACTACAAATTTTGGAGCTCCAAAGCAGAGAACCCTGCCTCAGTACCACAAGTATGGAACCAGTGAACCAAAACTTGCCTCGCAATTTTTTTCCCTTTAGATCTGTGCAAACCTGCCTGTATAACACGCAGATTGAAAACAAATGCAACAGGCGGTTACAAAATCAGAAGAATTGGATCAAGAATAAAGTTCTTTCTTGAGATGCAGTTTCTTAGACAGAACTGCTGAGACAGAATACAAGATATAAATAATTTTAAGTTATCTTTGCCTCTCAGTTGGCTGATCTTAAATGACAGACTACGCCTGCAGCATGAGAGTGTAACACCCACGGCGGAAGGGCTATATTTAATATAGAAGCTCAGCTCCAAAAATAATGCTTTCTATTTGATCACGTTGGCCCACAACATCAGAGGAAGAAGTTAATGATATGGCAGTAGATTTTGAACCTTCCTGCCAGTATCCCCTTATATTTTGTTGCCACGTGCCTAATGGCAGCAGAGCAGCACTCTGACAAAAAGGCATCTGATATGGATCACAGATGAAGCAAAGGTGTGCCACTGAATTCCTCTGTGTGGAAAAAATAGCACCCTCTGACATTCATCGACACTTGCTGAAAGTTCATTGAGATCAAACAGTGGATGGTGTGTTTCAGCAGTGGCAGCTGTGGGACACCTCCACTGGCTCAAATTTTTACAAGCGCAGCATGCAGGCTCTTGTTCATGGCCAATGAATATACACAGCTAATGGAGGTGACTTGAAAAATACTGCTTTGTAGCTGATCATTTGCTCTATCAACTAGTGTTACTATACTCTTTGCAGTTTCCACGGGAACAAATAGGAGGCATTACTTTCAGAGGAACCCTACGCTGTTACATCAAACACCACATGGTTATGAGGAAGTTGTACAGCTGTGCAGAAGACTGTGCTGATGCTGCTCTGGGAGGCATGGCCTAGCGCTGGTTTGCCAAACTGCACTGGGAACTGCAGAACAAACACAGTTTAAGAATAAAACAGAAATCTGTGATGTTTGCTTCAAATTATTCCCAGTCACAAGATCTGCCTGATCTGAGCCACAAGCATCCTCATTGACGTACCAATGGTTAATTCTCCATTCGCCACCACTAAAAGTTGTGGTTAGCGGACTGAACTCGGCCTCAGCACCTGCATTTAGGTTGTCAAGAGAAAGGTGATTTCAATGGGAGTCAACTGCAATTCTGAACTTAAATCCATTAAGCCAGTAAAATTACATGCTGACAGGTGTGATAACTGTGAGATGGAGGGTAGGAATAAAGAAAAAACAAAGAAGAAATAGCACAGATAAAATTGCAGGTAGGGTGTTCTGCTAATATGATGGTCTTTAAGCAATTAATCTTTTTTTTTTTTATTGTTATTACCTGTGAATTGTCATTGCAGCTATGGTTAGCACCTTAAGATATACATTACACATTTACCTGGAAAGTGCTCTAAATATTACACTTCAGCTTTTTAACACAGCTTTTAAGATAGTTATGTACAGATTAAGAGGCTACGGTAATCCATACAGATCAGACACACAATGCTACAACATATGCTAGTTTAGAAAGTGTGCATTGGCACCACACAAAGCAAAGCACACAGACACAAAAAAAGCTCTTTCTAAACTTTTTCTGCGGTCACATGGACTTAGAAAGAGATAAACATTTAGGGATAAAAATTCACATATCAGATTCACAGACTGCAGAATAGCCTGTTTGGATCAGAAGATGCATCACTTCATCAAAATAACAGCACTGGTAATAGCACTGCAACTCCTTTCATTCTGTGCAAGACTTCAAAGATCCTGTATACTCACATCTTCTGAAACAGTTCCACAAACCTCTGAACATTAGGGCATAACAAGAAAGCTATATACAGCGAAGCCTTTGTATACGTGTGGAAATAACATAAACATGATAAAAATAAGTTAGAGGGAAAGAAGATTGCTAAGGTGAAAAGCGGGCATAGAAAATGAAAGAGATAATCCACTTCATCTTGGGTGTTTGCTGTATTCATGAATTTCAAGTCCATTCAGAAAATAATGGACTGCATTTGCACTCACAGCTGAGAAACATGTGCTTGCCCAATGCAAACATAGGAAAGCTCTTACATTAAACACTTCACTGAATCTATTTATGCACAGGGCCTGTTAGGACAAATGTAGGTGCTGCAAACTGAACATTTTGGTTTTTATGCCTACATCACTTAACCTGCAATAACAGGAACAAATTAGATACTCAGCCTATTTGTTGTTTTGTTGGATTTTTTTTTTTCCAGATGCCTCACTCCGTTCTGGTTGCTCACTGTCTGAACCTGCGACTCCTGCTGCAGCGATCCTCTGAGTTCACCCTGGATGAAGAAACCTCTATCTTTCATACTGAAAGCATAACCATCTTTCTGAATAGCCTAATTGCTGGCTTCTGTTGTGGATGGAATAATGCTATGCCCTTCCAAACAAGATGTTTAAAGATTAAAACACTACTCAGGAAGAAAAATTTAATTCAAATACTCAAGCTCCCAAAGGGCACAGGATTTAAGATCACACAATTAGACAGCACACAAAGTTTTTTTTACCACACAATTGTCACTGATGAAGTGATTGTGTTCTGCATGTGGAAACACCATCAAAACAAAGACACCCTCCAGAATTTGAGATCAGCCACACAGCTATTGGCATACTATTTTATTAAAAAGCAAACAAGAAACCCAGAAGACTTCTACTACCAATTATTTGTATCACAAAAATATAAATGTACAAGTAAAAAAGAGCATCAATTTTTTACTTCACAAGTTTGAGATCTGATCTTTTTCACCTGCTGAGAAGATTAATAATTTAATAAGTATACATATAAACACTACATTTCTGCCAGTTATGTTTGGGCCTCATAGTGAAGGTTCTGTAGTGGTAGGTGGCCTCATCCTACACGTATTCAAGGAAAGGCAACCACAATTATCCCATCAGCCATTTTGTTATGCTCTGATGTTGTTGGCCTGTGTGCACTACCTCTACAAGGACAGACAAGCTCACTGACAATAGCTCTGGCTTTCATTCCCAATGCTTCCAGTGGGCAACTGTTTTACTCTTTCTAGTCCAGGGATAGAAAAGTTCAGTCCTCTCTTTCAATTCATTCACAAGCTTATTTCAGACTTGCCATCAGCAGGCCTTGTTGAAGCAACAGAAAAATCCCAGATCCCTCAGTTCTCTGTTTTCTACATGTTAAGCAACAGTACACTTCTCTCAAATCTCAGACAAAATAAAATTTTGATGCAGAACTGCCTGACTGTAAATAGATGGAGGGAAAAAAAACTAGCACATTACCGCTTCCCTCTAAGCATTCCTTACTGCTAAGCTTGTTCAGTACCTCTGAAGTTCTGTGAACTGTGGGACTTGAAAATATTCATTCCCTCTCATCCATTTCTGCTTAATCCATTTAAAACTTCCAAGAATGTGTCACTTTCTGAAGTCTTGGAGAATACCATAAACACAAGCATTAACATAGTGCAGTTTCAGAACGAACTCCTTGAATAATCACATTGACACAATGAAACTGGGAAGGGACTGAATGTTCCCGCAAATTCCCTACTTGAATCCTTTTGAATTCTGGAGAACAAAAAATACAGCAAACACCAAGCCTTGTAGATACAGCTACCATATATTAATAAGTGTTAGTACTTGTCCTGATCACCAAACAGTTATATCTTGATTAGAAAGTCCAGAGACATTATGGACAAGCTTCTGCCATGAAAAAGAGACGATAAAGAAAGGAAGAGAGGAAAGAAGTTCAGTAGGAGAAAGAAAAAATGGAGAAACAGTAAGCAGAAGAAAACTGCTGCCAGGAGCAGATGCATTATTGGAGGAGAAAAGACAATAAAAATATGCATTTAGTAAGAGGACTGTAAAGTACACATTTTGGGGCAACTGGACAAGTATCCCGATCTAGTGATAATTAGTTTTGTTTGTTTTCAGTAAAAGTGAATTATTAACACCAAGAACATTTTCCCTAAAGACCAAATATAGACTAAGCCTTCTACAGAAAATTTCAGTTGTGAAACATTATCTTCTCCCCAGTAGGAATTAGACTTCATTAGTTGACCTGTGTATGGGAACTGCTGAGTTACGGCCTGAACCACTGATTGAGCACCTAGGGAAAGAACTGAGTCAGCCCTGGGAGTACAAGTGAAGGCAATTCAGCTGTGTGACCAGAAGAGGTGGAGCCTAGCTGCACCTCTCCTAGACCTCATTTAATGGTTTCTTTTCAGTTGTTCAGTGTGGTTGTTCAGGACTGCATTAGCTGTTGAACTGTCGATCATAGCTATTAGCATTATTTTTTTGTATTTTTAGTAAACTATAAATGCTCAGCAAAGCTTTATACTCAAAGGAACTCAGAAGAGCAGATGTTACTGTGCTACTACATTCAAATTGGGATATAGAAATAGAAGAGTCATCTCTGCCATGTGCTCTTCACTGATGGCTTGCATCCAACTTGACTTTCCAAAATCTAAATGAAATTGTAAGAGTTTGCAAAGCAAACAACTGATTTATCGCACCAGTATGAAAAGAGGTACACATGCAATGATCAAGCACTAACTCAAGTATGCAAGTATGCTCAGTTTAAGTTTGGAAATGGAAGGCATCAGTTTTCATTTAGAGGAAGGCTTTTGAACATGCTGGTCTCATTTGCTAGATTTAAAAACGTTCATTTCATTTACTCAGGACCGCATTACCCCAGGCTTAGGAACATGTCAATTACATTCTATACCTTGCCAAAAAAAAAAAAAAGAAAAGAAAAAAAAGGTAGCTCCAACTCTTACACACTTTTATAATTCTGGATATCTAAATATTGTTGGGTTTTGTTTTGTTTTTCTGGGAAATTCCCATTTAACAGTTGCTTTACGAATAGATCTTCAGTAAACTAATCGGTCTTCCAAAGAAAAAGATGTGGTTAAGAATAACTGCATAATGATTTGAAATTCTCCCTTGAAATTAGCTGAATTCTGCTATTACATTTTCAGCCTATTTTCATTTCAACTATAATGCTTGGTATGAATCTGCAACTCACTTTCTTCCAACTGGATCGTCTTCAATTTCAAAGGAATAATTATGTGACTTATAAGGCTTATATCCAAAACTGATATTGATCAGTGTTCCCCAACTGCTGTCCAACTACAAAGGCACCTACATTTCCCAAATCTTAAGAACTATCCTGGTGTCTAAGACTCCATTCCTTCAAGTGGCCAAAGTCCTATAATACTGGTCAGTACAACACAGCCAAATATATATTTTGATATTACTTTCAAATATTTAGACATTGGATTTCAAAAAGGCATTAATAGTACATTTCTAACTTAACCAGACCTACTAGATCCCTATTCACAGGTCAAAACACATACAACGTTTAAAATAGATTTGACAGAGACCAACTAATTTGACAAATGTTGTTAACGATGTGTTTTAAACATTCTACTCCTTTTTCATTTAATTTGTGCCTGCTCAAGAGATTTAATCTCTTTAAGTTGAAAGGACTTAACGAGGCAAAATGTAAATCTAAGATTCATGTTTGAGCTTCAGTTTCTAAAGGAAAAGCTAAGTATGTTTTCAGCAGCTTCTATCATTTAGAGGGAAAACTGTGCAAGCAGTCCAGATGAGTAAAAACAAGTGCTGTCCTGAAAAAAAGAAATTAATCACACTGAACACTGCTTTTTAAAAATGTGATTACTTGTTTAAAAGCCGTACTTCTACCCTTAGAGTGAGCATAAGAATGACATTGTGATAGCCATTGCTGTGTCTAATAAAAAAAGCTTGAAGTTTAAGAAAAATAAAACCAGATAGAGAATACAGGGGTATTTGGTGGGACTAACATGTACCATCTGCTACTTATTTTTTGCTTCATCATCAGTAAATAAGAAGCCTATATTTTGCTCTCCAGGTCTTCTGGGGTTTTATGTTCTTTGTTAATACTGAACATCTTACTAAGTCATCTAATAAACAGTTAGTCAAAGACAATTTGAAGAAAAAAGGAGAAATAGGTTCTTTAATATACATGTCAGAGCATCAAGTAGCCAGATTATGACTCTTGGGACACTGCCAAAACTTTGACAAATTTAATTATCGTTCCTAAGTCTAGATTCACATGTTTCTCTAGAATTGTGATCATTCAGAGGTCACCTGTGAAATCATTATGGAGCACATAACTCATTACAGCCTGTGAAATGAGTTATGCTTTCACAGGAAACTGAAAAAAAAAATATATATATATATATATATATATATACCCCAAAGAACAGTAAGGTAATAAAATCAGACAATCTGAGAATAAGAGAAAATTTATCATTAAAAAAACTAATAATGTCTCCTAGCACTTTTTAATCACGGCTACTGAACTGTTGCATCCTGAGGAACGTGGTTTGTTTTAATTATTTATTGGGAGTTGATAGTTTATTTGGAAGAAAATGCAATTATATCCTGACACTTTAATCACTATCAGTTTGGTTTTTTCCCCTGATACTATTAAGAGGAAGGTTATCTTCCTATGGAAATCCTGACATTTCTATAATTGGTTTTGCAACACTTCCAAGAGACTGTAAAATATTAATATTATTAAATTTGCACACAAAAAATGGGGTTAAGATATCATTAAGATTGATGGCTAATAACACCAATAAAGTGAACTTCAAATAGATTAAGTTTATTTTCTCCATTTCTGTTAGATACACGCTATGTAGACTGCGGGAAGTAAAATCCCCACTGCTATCAAAGATGAAAATCAAGTATTTCCTTTACAGACACAAACACACAGCTCCACCATCGGAAAAATAGTAATAATCATAATAAGTAAAAATAATCAGAGACTAGCAAATCAAAGGGTCTTTGCACAGATAAGCACTCAATTCCACTGAAATTTAAGGGAGTTTCGATAGTGTAGCCTTTGGGTTAAGGTCCTGCTCTCATCACTTGATCAAAACCAGGAAAAATAAGTTATAGTCTCAAAAATGTTGTGGTAAGCATTGGCTACTTGCAGTATTTAGAATATTTCAGAATATCCAGTAGAATATTCCCATGAATGAAATATTTAACTTCAAGATCATTTTATTTCATTCATCAGACTCTGATGTTGTTTAAGCATAACAACATTGTGAACCTACTAGCTAACCCTTAAGGAGTTATGTGTACAGCCACAAAAATAGAAGGAGAGAGAAAAGGAAAATGCTGTAAACGTAGAGACTAGATCACAACAACATAGTTTAGACTGAATTTAACTCTCGCACAAGGACTTTTTCATCCTTCGGTTATATCATCTAAGAACCTCAAGTTGTTCTGCAGCAGTGGCTATCAGGTCACTCCTAAGTGTCCTGAACACTATTACCTGTCCCTGAGCCAGAGCCAATAGACTACAGGTTTCAGTAGGGCTTAGTGCTGAACCAGTAGTTACACAGTTCCTGGCCAGCACCACACAAGCTCAGTGGTCTCTGCGGAACACTCTGGAGAGGGTCTTTCAGCCTCTCTGAAGAGGGCAGGCATCTTGCAAGTGTAAACTAAGCAGTCATCAAGTGCCGGATATTTAGACACCACACCTAACAAGAGGGACAAACGCATCTTTTCACCCCAGAATCTCACCAACACTGAAGTTCAAGTAAATATTAAAACACCTATATGCTTATCTCTAGCAGACTCGTGTTATGTAGCTTTGAAGGCTTACCTCTGTCAGCCAGCAAATTAAGAAGTAACCTGGGGTTGCAGGAAATTGGACAGGCCAGATGATCAAACAAATCCTACTTTTCTAGAATCAGGCAGTGTTTGGACAGTCAATAGCATTTTCCAGTACAGGAAAATGAAGAGCGATTTTAAGTTCTCTATATATAGAGATAACAGTGGGAAACACACATTGTTGAATCTGTCAACAACAGAAACACATGCCAACCCAAACAGCATGTACCATTCAAAGACAGTTGATTTAAAATATACTTAGGTGATGTTAAAGTGGCAGTAGGCAATTTGAAGAGAAAGATACAGTTGACTAAATTATCTCCCACAGCTCATAACCACCACTCTTGATGCCCTTTGGAGTTCATCAGTGCTGTGGAAGACATTTATCGACTTTTATTTTCCCTCCTACTGCCAAAGCTCACCGAGGTTAATGCAGTTACTCAGCACCTCTGATGCAGCCAGGACAATTGTCTGACTGGAAAACGCACACATTTTAAGCAAAAATCAAACAGCTTAAGGAAAGAGTGGCAAGAATTGCTTTCATGGCATCTCAATTAGTAAACCCACAATGACAACTCAACCCATAAGGGCAAAAGCTGACCAAGTGCTGAGCATCTGCAGAATCCAACTAAATTCAGTCATGGAATCAGGCAGCCTCCTGTTTTTTTGTTTTTTTGGGGGGGGGTTTTTTCGTTTGTTTGTTTTTTGTTTTTTTTTTAAAGCCACAAGTGACTTGTTGAAGCAGGATCTCACAGAAGTTATAAATACTGATACATATATAAGCTCTTTTTTTTTTTTTTGAAGTTCATTTCCAGAATTCCATGTGAATACCTTAAAATACTTTTCTGTTTTCCTGTTTTCTCTAGGTCTCATTTGAGATATGAACTGAAGAATTGTCCCTGCATTCAATCCCTATATTCCATGAATATCTGGCAGAAAGAAAAAAAAATACACGAAGACAAACACACAACCTCACACACACACTGAAGCAAAGAAACTCCTTTACAAAAACCTGACATCTTCAGTGTTGTGCACTACATGCCTAACTTAAGAAATAAATCTCCCTCACAGTCAGGAGAGCAGACATGAACTTTCCCACAAGGAGACCTAACGTACTGATGTGCAGTACTTTAATAATGTACTTCATCTGTCCAGCACGCTATGTCTACATTTACTTGCATGCAGCCCATTCAGGTAAATTACAAAAGACAGAATCCCAGCTTGCTAATTTTCTAGCCTTCATGCAAGTCAAATTCATCAGATATCATTAATATGTGCACTAGGAACATTGACTACATCCACAACTGATAAACTTCTACTTAAAAAAAAAAAAATAATAATAATCACTGACATCATTTGCCTAGGGATGGATGGCTTTCCTCTCAAAGTTAGGAAATTCTTTCTATTGAAAAAAAAAAAAAAAAAAAATTATTTCAGCACAAGCATAGCCATTCCCTGCATCTGAAGACAAATATTCAACAGGCTCTTTCAGAAACTGCAAGGGAAAATCTAACTTCCTTCTCATTTTTTGATCCTGCTTACTTAGTTACATAAATCTTATGCTGGACTTATCTAAATACATTAAAAGACCTAGGCTCTGTTTTTTAGTTTCATTTTTTCATTCTGACTTTCATTTTTGAAGATTACTTCATCATCTACTTTACTACTGCTCTTATTAGACAAGACAGTTACTGTGGCTGGTGCAGGTAACTTCTTACAACTTATTTTTTCTATTCCCAGGACACCAGTTTCCTGATGCAAAACAATGGGCTCAAAAAGTAGACAAAATGCAGTAAAATAACTTGATTTTGTGAAAATATATATTTTATAAGATACTGTTATTGTGCAATGGATAGTGCAAACCACTACATCTAATTCCAGAACTTATACACATCCATTTACCTAATTCAGATGAAAGGTTCTGAAATCTATTTTTTGTTTGCTAATGTACTAAAACATTACAAATATTTAAGCTTATTCCCAGTTGAATAGTATGAAATTTTTAAGTCATTCACATGCACGCTACTCTTAATTACATAGCTCTTGGTACTACCACTGAAAGAATACATAAACCTATCAGTTAAATGCTGAAATAGCATGCACTAATAACTCCAATTAAAAGGTTTTCCAATTAGTTTACAGCTTTCATTTAGAACTCTGAGATCAGAATAGCAGGAATAGACACAGGGATACACACTAAAAGAGGAAAAGCCAAATCTATTCCCTACAATATGGATCTTTCTACAGATATAAACATGTTTTTTGTCTAAATACACTATAAAACTGAGTATGCTATTAAGATACAAATATATTTGGTACCTAGCACCTAAACAACATAGATTTACACAATAATTACAACATGAAACCATCAAATAGTTTATCAAATGCAAAGTGTAAGGGTAGAAAATATATGAATTATCTGTAAAAAGCTGACAAGAAGATGCTTATCTGTACAGCTGTTTGTATTTTAGATGAAGACACCACCAATAAGCTGATATGAACATTCCATTTAAAAAATGCCACAGTGTCTCACTCAACTCATCGTTCAACTCTCTTTAGTTTTGTGTGTTTTAAATACAGCACTCACATCTCTAAAGTTATACTACCGTATTAGAAGAAAAAAAATGAAATCCAAACAGTGAACACAACCAGTTCCTCAATCCAGCCATTAATCCCTCAAAATTTCAAGTTTTCTACTGAGCCTTTAGATCCTAAGTTCTTCTTGAAACATTTTCAGCACAGCTCAAAGTCAAAGAAGGGTAAGACCTATTTTCTATATGTACTTCAAAAGTTAGCCCAAGCTCGTTGAAGTCTCAAGAGATCAGTGCTTTCTCTTTTCACTATTTAATCAGTATGGAGATAATTTCAGTGCCCTATGTTTAAAAAGATTTCACAGCAGTTGTCAGACACTTTTTATACACATATTAATGTATTTTTAATATATTATATAAACTATTTATTTTTTGTTTTTATATCAAGCTACATTCCTTCTATCTTACCTGAATTCAATAGATTAAGACCATTTAAAGAACGCACATTTTCACTCTAAATTTGCCTTTATATTAATACATCTGTATTTTGCTGGGGCAATTCATCTGGGATGACTATAGATGACAACTCAAAAGTAAGATATTCCATATGGTAGAGCAAATTCCAGTAGAGGAAAATAAATTCTCGTTATCGCCATTTAGTTTCACTTGCAGTTATAAGGGAAAACAGCAAAAGGTGTTTCTGTAGCCAGCAATCTGATTTGCTAGCATTGTGCACATCCAAGCCACAAAACAAGATGAGTACTTTTTGACCTAATCATCTACACTGGTGAAGACCTATGAAAAATATTGCTCTCATCTAAAACAGGATGCACAGCCCAGCCTGGCATTTACAATTGCGGGGCATATTCTCTAAAACAAGCTAAAATCTAAACTATGTTACAAACTGTAAAAGACAGCTACCATCAGACATCTATTCCGTAAGGACAAGAATACATCTGGAACGTAAGATTCCAATTTTGCAATGAATACTTTATTTAGAACTCCTGTAAGATAACTTGATTTGGAGTCCGTACTTCTCTTCACAACCAGCCTCCTGGGTTAGAGCATTCTTCACTTTAAATAACTAATTCTGGCCTGAGTATACACTTCAGCTTGTTCAAATTCTACCCATATTGCACATGTATCACAGATCTTTTGATTGAGGCACTAGATCAACTTAGAGAATGTTTAATCCCTGTACTATCACTATGATAACAGTCAGCTCAGTAAATAGTAACTTTTGCTAAAGAATACAGCACAAACACTAATTTGTTTTTTATTGTAATGACATTTGATTACATTTAAACCAAATGGACACAAAACAAAAATAACATTTCGTTCACAATTGTAAGTTACAGTATCATATTATATCTTATTACAATCCTGAAGACATACTACAGAAAAATATTTTACTGAGAGTGGCAATCCTGAGAAGGATAAGCAGCTCAACAGATTTCATCACTGGAAGAATTTCCACGCAAAATTTTTGCTTACAACAGATCTAGCTAATTTCTCTGAGGAAGGACACAGCAAGAACCTACCAGCCTTAAATAACTACATAACACAGACCACAGTAGGAATTCTCATGCTCAAAAACATCCCTGAGGCAGAATTTTTCCATTAATCCCTTTAAGAGAGGGAGTTAAATGTATCTCTTTTGCTCACTGTAACTGAAGACTATTATCTTTATTGAACTAGCTTCTTAATGGCGCTTGGAATTTTAGCAGGAGGAAATAAAGTAGTTGCAATGAAGACAGATCTTTTTTCTGCCTGGAAAAACACGGGAAGCACCTGAGCTCATGATAGGTTTCTGATATCATCATGACAATCAAATTCCCATTTCAACTTAAAGCAGCAAGAATTTTTTTTATCTCTACTGACTCTCAAGATCTGATTAGTTAGTCAAATTCCATCAATCTCCTTTCAAATGTCACTCCTCCTCACTGGAAATATTACATTAAAGCAGGCACTAGTAAAATACCATAATGCTACTCAACTGCCACAGTTCACAGAGCAAGCTTCTAATACTTCTCAGAAGAGTATTTGAACCACCTGGCATAGTTAAGTCACTCTCTCCCTAAAGGCACCTGTATACATGATCATCTTATCGTGGAAGCTTTTTTTTTTTTTTTTTTTTTTTTAATTTTTATGGTATTTTGTGCAGGAGGTTTTACAGTTATGGAAGGGACAGCAGATAACTTCACTTAAAAGGCTCTATAAAGATTGTATGCCTCAGAGGAAATCATGCTGTGTGTAGCTGTATTTCTTCACAACATATTATGCTAAAAGCAATTGGTTTAATACCTCTGGAGAAAAATCGCTCTAAGAATCTCAAGTACAAGTTTAAAAAACAAAACAAACAAACAAAACAAACAAACAACTCCAGTTTAGGGAAGAACTGGCTGATAATACAACTATACAGCTAACAATACAGCTGTTTTCAGCAGATTCCCAAAGACAACATTTTGAGCAAGATGAAGGTGTTAACCTCGATTGAATTACTTCAATTGATGACTTTTCTGCTTACACAAATTTTTGTGGATTTATTCAAGTATTCTTCTTCCCAGGCTTTAACTACAGACTGAACAATATGGGACTGTAATTGAAATTTTGGTATGCAACCTCCTCCTAGCCCATTGTGCAGATGTTTGTTTTTCGATTAGTTGGTTTTGTCACTCCCGCCCTCCAGCTGAATGCAAACAAACCCACCCACTCAGGATTGCCTACAGGGCAAAGAAAATCAAAGCGTCAGATCACAAATAAAGCCTCTTCCTTCCAGTAAGTCTCCAAAGAAAAACCATTTGAATTGTGACACAGTATCAGGCCTGCTCTTCTTCAGGAATACAGGAGCTGATCCAGAGGAACTTATCCTCAGCAGAAACCACAGAGCTATTCCCAGATGAAAAAGGAACAGCAAAATCCAAATTCCTATCTCCATATCTTACATCTCCCTCAGGCTTACCAAGACACAGCTGACCAAGCTCACCCTTTCTATTAACCCCATTAGAGACCCCCAGATGCCTTAGATGCACCTGGACAAAACAGAAAGATAACATAAAGCAAATTCAAAGCCACAAGTACCAGGAAGGTCCTGCCCCTTGACTACAGGCTGCACTGCACTGCCATCCGTGAGAAATGCGGAGTCCAGAGTGGCAGTCAGCATGGGGCAGTTGAAAATCAACTCAGTTTCCTCACAATTTAAGTAGAGGTCATTCCAAAGCAACCAGCCTTAAAGTCGTGGTAGGTAGCTAATCAAAATCAGAAATAGCTTCCCTGGTGTCTGCCAAGATGGAAAAAGGAACCTGCATGTCATCGTCCCAAATAGCTAGTTGGAGCTTTATTTCTGCACAAAGGCAACTTCAAGTAATACATACACAGAACGGCTAGGGTTCAAAATTTTTGCTCTGTAGGATTTCTCAAAGGACACTGGACTGCACTAGAAGAAAATCCCATCCATAAAATTGTGTTTACTGCATGAAATAAAGTTAGCATGAGATACCACGTGCGTCTTCCAGATACCAAAACTGGTTTTGAGAGAATAGCTGAAGAATTAAAACAAACTGCAGTGAAGCAGATAAGTTAGTTTATTAACATTCACGCATGAATCACTAACATATTAAAGACATACCGAGCTCTAAAAATGAATCCCAAATTAATGTATTTTGAGGCTGTATTAATACTGTTCAATACACTGTAACAGGCAAAAAAGATTATACATTGCTATTTTACATTTTAAAAGGTAGAAGATAAGGTGAAACGTTATGAAGTCATCATATAAATCAACATTACACTCAAGTGGTATACTGTGTTGGCATGAAGATTGATTTCATAAGCACAGATGATACTTGATGAATTCAGAGACAGGTGATAGATGTGATCAAAAGTGCTCTACACCCAAATGATAGGGCAAGGAAGGCATTCTCAAAGAAATATAATAAAGTGCACAGAAAATATAATTTATTAATTTCTATTCAACTTTTCTTGCCAAGCAAGACTGCTTATAAGAGAAAAAAGGAAAAAATTCAAAGGAACTCCCATTAATCATTCTCTCTTCCTAACATAGGGCAATTAGTCTGAAATTCACTGCTACAAGGTTATGACCTAAATGACAGCAGCAGAATAAATAAGTGGTCAAAGTAAATTTTTATAATCAGTCAGGATTAATGACAAATAGAAACCACTTTCTGGATAACAAGGTCAGCCTTGTCCAGACTCTGAAATTTAAGGAAGAAAGTTGCTACTGTTTTCAAGCAGTGTTTTCAAATAACCCTTTTGGTTCGTTTTAGTATGCTTTTCTTCTTTCTCATCTCTTTTTTAAGTCAGTATTTGACTAATTCAAACACTTCCATTTCAATTAAGAAGCTCAAACATAATGAATATTCTGAAGTTTATTGCCTTCCCAAGCATTTTTTTCCATACTTATTTTAAATACTGGATTCAGTGATTAGAGACCTACCCCTTCCACTAGTATTAAATTTGCACTACATTTTATCTTCCTATGGAGATCATTTGATTTACTATACAAATATTTTAACAGTGCACACTGCTTATAAAGGAAAAATCTATTTCATGTTGGAGAATACTTTCATAAGCACATTCTTCTTAATACGTCCATTTTTTTTCCCCAAGGATAATAGTGGGTATTTTTAATATCTCTAAGATAGAAAATTATCACAGTATAGAAAGCATTCTCTTACTAACTGAAATCTAGAAATCAGAGCAATTAGGCTGAATGTTATTAAAACAAGGGAAACTAGATCGCACTTTTATTAAAGAAAAGATTTCATTTACACCTATTCAGATGATTAAGCTTTAATCTATCCTGCTTTCTTTTTAACACCGCATGCTCCAACTCAACATCTCACTGCAGTGCATTATCACATTATTCATTTTTTCCCCAGTTGAACTGGGGGAAAACCTTATCATTTTCCCTCTAGTTTGCTTCTTCCTTTAAAACTGGGAATTATCTCTACTTCCCAGAGAGAACAGGCTGCTCAGCCTGTGACGAACTTCATATAAACTGCATAGAATAAGAACACTATTTGACTTTTAAATGCCTTGAAAACCTAAAAGTTACATCTCCAGGCATGCCATAAAACACCAAGAACCAACCAGCTCGTGTAAAACACAAGCAAAAACATAAGGAAAAGACAAAGGGAATTCAGCACCTGCCCTTTGGGTACACGAGAGATATTCTAAATGAACAGTATTTCTCACATGGCAGCAAGGCTATTCTCAACAACTGCAGGAGCCAGACCTGAGTCAAGGCACTGATGACAGCCTGCTGCTCCGTAAGGGATGGGTGGCCAGGCACGATGCCACAGCCAGCAGGGCAGGGCCTCACTAGTCAGGGTCCTGTCCCACAGCCCCAGCATGAGCCTGGCTCAGAGGCAGCAGTGAGGTTCAGCCAAGAGTCTCAATCGTAAGACAAGCTCATGGTGGCAAGGCAAGTCATCCAAGGTCAAAACAGCAAGTCCACAGATTGGGATCAAGGGGGGTAAGCAAGGTCAGATAGCAATTGAGAAAGTGTGAAATAGCAGAAAGCTGGGCTTCAAGAAACCTCACTAAAACACAATCTAAGATGATTCCTAATTTAGAATTTAAGTCCTTCCCATCCACTTAATATGTTCGAGATGGCAGTACGTTTCTTGCTTTCTTAGCTGAAAAGCCAGATATTAGCAAGTCAAACGCTATGAATACTTCCCACTGCATCAGTAATGCTACAATTGCAAACAGTTGCAAAATGAAATTAAGTTAGTTTAAGAAAAATCAATCATCTATTAATGTATATCAATTGGCATTAATTATCTAATAATTTCTTCTAATTGTGTCAAATGAATCTTGTATCGGGGTTTCCATTATCTTTACTGAATCAGTATAAGTCTGACAATTCTATAATTATCCTGGCCATCGAATTTACCCCTTTTACATACAGCACAGCATTACCTTACTTGCAATTCTCTGAAACATACCTAGTCGCCTGAGATAGTTTGAAAAATCAAAATTCTATTAACTTCTTCCTACTGTATGTTAAAATGCCAGGTAGGTATTCACAGAGCAAACTTGCAAGTCACTCTTTGCATTTTATAGATAGAGTAATATATTACCCAACATATGTTTTAATTATGCCTTTTTGTGAGATACTTGCCCCTATTTTAATGGTTAGCTGGTATCATTTTTTCTTTACTGTTCATATTATTGCATAAATATAGAAGTAACTTCTTTTAATCTACTTCTTTTCAATGAGAATCACAAGCTGCTGTCTTCATCTGTTTGACCCTAAGTTAGAAAAACAGCTGAGCAGATGCACTGTTTCAAGCCCATGAAACAGGAAACTGAACACGTGAGTTTTCAAGAACTTCAGTTATATTTAAAAGCAGAGAAATAAACCTGTACTTCAGTTATAAACTACTTTTCTTGAAAATAAACGTATGTAATGGGGTTTTGATACACCACAGAGTCTCAACTTGCACTTATTTTTCTCTGACATTTGTACAAACGAAGCTATAACATCAAAATAAAACCAGAAAAAAGCACTATGCAACATTTCCCTCCAAATTCTCAAAGAAATACTTTTTTCCACACCTTTTCAACTGGAAGATTTTTCATTAACCAGATGAGATCAGGAACAAAATCGGGAATATGTATCCTAATTACTCTGAATGCAAAACATTAAAAAAAAAGTCACATTCCATTCCTTATATTTTTTATATTTATATATTATATAATATATTATATATATATTATATAAGTAATTATTTAAAAATATTTATTATTAAAAATATATTTTTTTTTCCTACAGTTGGGCCCATATCCTAGCTGTTCTCAAGCTACCTACAACTATCTAAAAAAATTATGATTTAAATTTACATTAATTAAATTCCTGAATACTATCCTCATAGGATAGCCTGAGATTTCTTCTCTCAGGACATGAAAATAGGAATGGAAACGCATCAGCAAATGTTTGTTAAGAGAGATCTTTCTGTATCTGTAAGTACAGCTAAAAAGAAAAAGGAAAAAAAAAGAGAGAATCTGATTTGCTGGGGAAAAGAAAAATAGAGAAAAGCTTTTGGATTTTTTTCAAATTAATAATTCAATTTTTACTGTCAAGGGAATCAACTTGACAGACTTGAGACCAAAATCTTGTGTGTATTTGAACAGTTTCCCGTCAATGTTGTATGGACAAATCCACACATCACAGCATACACTTTTGGTAGCTGCTCTGTATCACTTTGTCCCACAAAATTTATTTAACATATATATAGGAAGAAGTTCACACTTGTTATATTTTTGTTATAATCTCTTAATACGTTGGCTTACAGCCAGAATATTGCCTATCATTAAGCCATCTCATTATCCCAGAAGCCCAGGCTATGCACTGAAAATAACATTGTTTACAAAATATTTTTGGTACTTCGAAAGAATTAGAGGTTCTCATTTAAATTTTATAACACAGAAGCCAGAAGCAGCATTAGAAGTTTTAGCTCTGGAAGGGACATCGAAATGCCATCACAAATTCTAATCATATGCTGCTGGGACATCTAGTCTTGTAAGCATAAGTCTTTTGGCAAGGAGAAAATCCTTTGAGTAAACAACACAACCTTGTTTTCATATGCAGCATTTGCAATTGGAGGCTTACATTTCAGATCTGCTCACTTTCTTGCTTACCTTAAGTCATATGAAAAATGCTGACATATGTCTTTGACTCCTTGCCAAGAAGTGAACAGAGAATAAAATCAGTGATTTTATTCACAAAGCCATGTCGATTGGAGGCTACACTCAACTTTTCAACCAGCTAGGAAAACTACTTTAATATTATGCACACACCAGCTGGAATGAAGAGCTGCCTCTAGGCTTTGGTTCATAAAAGCAGGTAAGAGCTTAAAAGCAGCCTCACTTCAGAACAGTTTCATTTCAACGTGTTTGCGACACCCCTTTCAAAGCAGAAACACACGCACAGCCCTACATCATCACCCAATACCTAGCAAAACACGTCCTACTCTCATCCCATGGGCCAGCTAATGCATTCAATAACATTAGATATGTGCAAACAACCAGGAGATGTCTGCGTCCCTAGGACATCTCAGCACAGAGGCAGATGCCAGTTGGGCCATTTCCCTGCACAGTGGGACTGAAGGGCCAGGAAATGCCACTGGGAGCAGCAACTCATGTTGGCACCAGCTTAGGGATCAGCTTTGTGCACTACAACCATTGAACCGCTGCTGAATTTCCTTCCCTTACGGAGTGGTTTTCACTGCTCTTGAACTAGTCACCAAACGCAACAAATATTTCCATTTTACTACTAAATTACTTTTAACTGAAATGAGACCCGTCTTTACACTCAACTTCTTCATCTGCAATTTAGCTGGACAACATGAAATGGTTTTGTTCTGCAATATGAGTTGTTTAAACTGGTGTTGACAGTTCTATTTTCCTCCTGCATCCTGAATTCAATTCTTCCCTGGATTTTAACTCTATATTTGCATTTAAAACTTTTGACAGTGTTCTACTTAGAAGTATTAAATGTCAGCAGTATTCATCTCAAGCATAGCAAGAATTAATGCATTTTGCTTACTTACACACTAACTTCATGGAAATAACCATTACACAAAATAAACTAAATGCAATGTTGTTAACACAGTGTTGGATTTGTTGTTTGTTTTTTTTTTTAAATTAGATTAGAAAGAACCTCAGCTTGCTCAGTTTTTTTAAACTCCTCAGCCCTTAACCACATGTAATTGTAAGTTCAGGCTGATTTACTTTTTTTTTTTTTTTTCCTGCCTTTTTTAAAATGTATTTCCAGCTCTGTAGTTGCTGAAGGTTTCTTTAAAATCTCAGCTCAGGTGTCTTATCTTTATACATATAAGATTTGAAATTGTCTTATAAGTCACCTGAAAAAACATGAGAGTGAATTTCATAGCTGGGTAAAGAAAAGACAGACAGAGGTCGGTTCCATTCTTAGGGCTTAAACAAAGCAACCAGCCTTGGCATTTTTCTCCTCAGTGAGATGAAATCAGGGCATATATTCACAGTTACTCATTTTTTAGGAGAAACAAACAGCTGAGCACCTTGTACATGCTGATCTTCAAGGTTTGTTTTCACATATTGGAAATAAGATGTACTCTAGTCACACTTGCTGCAGAACAGAAACTAGAATACAGTATCATTTAGCCACATACATGGCACAGATATCTTCGTTAGCACTGTACTATGAAAATTTGAAAGGATTTTACTTTCTCCCCACCCAACTCCCCTTCTCCTTCACCTCCCCAGAAAAAACGTCTCATGGTCTCTCAAAATAAACAACAAAAAAAATTACCACATTTGTACAAAGAAAATAATCACATGTGTGAAGATCTCTTGTGCATTCAAGTTCTATGAATCTTGATTAATATGCATTATGGTTAAATTTTACAATACAATTCCAATATGTACTATGGTCAGTACTTCCTATGCAAAAAATGTTTTTTTCCTTGTGGTTGATCTCTAATCCAATGCATCTCATTTTGTTACACATTCCAGTGATTAAAGCAAGAGCCACGAGGTGCTGCTTCAATTTCATTAATACCAAATTGCCTCAGGGTTTTGTTCAGTACCAGTAATACTGGATTTGCCAAAAGCTTAATAGTCAAAAAATCTTCCACAGCAGTTCAGGGACTTTGCATCAAGAACATCCATGAGGTGAACTTTTCTTGGTCCTCATTTAGGTCTAGTAGCAATTACAAAGCTATAAAATTAGAATGTCCTTTTTAACCTAATCGTAATATTTAAAAGAATGGAAGTAAGAGGAGCGTAAGGTCACGAAGAAAAGCAAAATCGCAGTTGGTTTTTTTTGTATTACCTGTTAAGGTATGCAGGCAAATCCCTTAAGACTTCTCTCCAAGGAAAATAAATAACTAACTTCAAAAAAATACACTTTTGATAAATCATATTTGGAAGGAAGAAAAGGAAGGTTAAGTGCCTTAACATCCACTTAACTTAGGTTGAACTCTCAGTAGAGCAAGCATTCCACCTTTAAAATAATGATCCAAGGAGAGAAATAAAACAGCGTGACTAAATGGGCACATTTTGTTGCTTGAATAATGGCAGGGATCCTCATTATTTAAAAAAAAAAAAAAGTGCACACAAGAATATGCAATTAAAAAGATACTAATACTGTTCCTAGGTTAAGTAAGACTGCCAAAAGACATTCTGAAATACATTTTGAAGTTTTCAGCAGGTGAAGGCAGTTCACATTTTTTGCTGAAATGTGAATCTGTTCAGAAAGGAAATTGAAGATAACTATTCAAAACATGCTTGAAGAAAACTTAGAGGAAATTAATAGTTGCATATCCAGTGCTATAAAGTCATTTTTAATCAATTGCTACTTTCACTTGATCCCATTTTGAAACCTCCCATAAAGCTATTGAGTGGAAAACCTTAATTTCTGCAGTCAGCACGGAGACAGCATGCAAACAGAATATAAAGCATGGATCCATTTGATAATCTGACCACCCTGATGGGATGACAGCACTTCCATCTCCACACTAAGCACACATTATCTCGACACTTAAGATAGAGCCAGTGCATTTTCTCACACGCGCAAAGATAAGCAGCGACTTAAAAGCTGCTGTGCATGATCAGTGGCATGATGAGTGATCTGCACGGGCAGATATGAAGGGCATGACTGCACCTCAAAGCCAGCTCCCCAACAGGTTTATGAGCGCAGCTCTAAAATAAACAGAGCGCTGCCAACTGAGAAAAGCTGGGAAACGAGTCCCAGACCTGTATGATCTTCCTTGCCAATTTACAGCAATCTGCAGCCCTTATTTATGTGACAACCAGAGCCATTCAATCCTATGTCTTCCTGAGACAATTCACTCCACACTACTACCATACAGCATTTGCCAAACCAGAATTGAAATGAGTTCAAAAAATTTGTCTGTAATTTAATTCACAGATACAAAAACCGTATGAAAGAAAACTCAACTCTCTTAAGATAATTTGAAGTTATTTTTGCCTCTCAGTTGGCTGATTTTAAGTGACAGATTTTGCCTGCAGTATGAGTGTTTGACTATGCACAAACAATAGCCTACCTACAGAGACACAGACATCACTGGCCTTGACTATTGGCTTCAGTAACACATTTTGATTATTTGTTTTCTGAGTACACAGAAGATACAGTTAGCATCTACGTGAGTACAAGAGAAAAGGGACATTATTCAGGATCATTAAATGTTCATTTACTGTCAAATTTAACAGTACAAGAGAATGATACACTGAGTTTTCATCTTTTGATAATAACTTGGATCCTTTACAGATAATTTTCCTGGTACTAAAATAGTTGCAAGGAGAAATAAAAGAGAAGCAGATGGAGAAATGAAGTTTGTACATTATATATCTTTTTGACATTTCCTATGATATCTTTTCTTCTCTCCTTTTTTTTTTTTTCCTGAAGGAGAAGGACTTCTCTCATACTGAATCAGGAAGAAAGAGAAATTAAAAATCCTTACCTAGCTCATTATGTCCTCATACTCCAAAACTTTTTCATGTTATAGGGAGTTGATTAACAGCTTTCAGTCAATGTTTCTACCAATAGAACCAGCTAAATGCAAAGCACAGTCTCCCATTGCCATACATTTATTCCTATTAAAGCATTGTCCACAGAGATACATGGATTTCAACATTTTGGACTTCGGAAGCACTCAGTAAAAGGCTTGCAAGAATATATTGGAACTATGGGTTGTTCCACACAGAAACTAATTGGGCACGTACAGTTCAAACAGCTATTTGAGAATGAGTGTATGCCAAGATAGGGAGATACATTTTTTGTTAATAATAACAGAAGATAAGCCAGCAATAGAAGACATGGGAGATCAGTCCATAAAGTCTTAGCATTGTTACCTACTTACTTTCCCTGCCTTGAAAGTGAACAGTGGGATGAGAGGTCATTGATTTTATTCCACATAGAGAAGCATCTCCAGATTTAGGCTGATTTCAAGGTTTACAATCTTCTCTGCAGATTGCACCTGGGAAACTGACACAGACCAAGTGATTTGCCAAAGTCTTGAAAGGAAAAAGAATCCCCATCTGAGCCAGGCAGCCGTGCCAGGCCTCTCCAAATCTACTTCTATGCCCAGCTTGCCAGGTACAATTTTCCGCCTAATCAATAAAACCAGTCATAAAATCCATAGAGAGAAAACATTTACTGAAAAGGAGAGTGCTGACCTGAGGGAGACATGTAGTGCCTTTATTGAAGTCTGTATGGATCAGAGCCTCTGGCACAGACCGCTCAGAACAGAGACCTGGTTAGGGCTCTGATGGATTGGCTCCAGCACAGCTCTGACAGGATTTTTGCACCCCTGCAGACTGTGTTTGCTGCAGTGTCACAGCCCAAAAACAAACCTTTCCTTGACAGAATGCTGGTGGTAAACCTCACTTACTCTTCCTTATTCTTCACTTCACAAGAGTTCCTCAAATTCCTCTCTCTAAAAACACTTTTTAAATAGTCTAAACACATTTTGTAATGGAGATCAGTTAGACTTCTCCTTTTCAGCTCTATTGAAGAGTTAACCACTTTCCAACTTCGCAGCTTTCTAGGTCATTTAAACCTAAAATTAATAAGAAAGACATAATACTAATCTATGTTTGATAACGACCTGCCATTTATACCCACTAAGAACAATAACTTTCATCCTTTTGCTTTCAGTACTTAGAGAAGCTGAGCTATTTCAACATTTTTTTGTGTGTATCAAATGCCAACATGACTGTTAATTTAGTTCAAATTCCTCTCCAACACTGCAAGCTCCCTGTTCTTTGTGACACTTCCCTACTTGTTTGTCCCATACAGGGCAGAATCTGTGTGAAGAATTTCTCCATACTACAGATATACCACCACCTCCTTTACACCCTCCCTCAGCATGCCAATCCTTTATATACAATGTGATTTTTTTTTACATATAATATTCATACTTACACATATGAATGGGCTTTTATGAAAAGGATTTTAAGTTACATCTGTAATAACAGTTAATTTTTATGTTTATGCAAATGTTTCACGTGTTTTATACTTGATACATCCTTTCTTAAAAAGACACCATGAGGAAGCTGGGCTTGTTCAGTCTGGAGAAGAAAAGGCTATGCGGAGACCACATTGTGGCCTTCCAGGACTTGAAGGAAGCTTATAAACAGGAGGGAAATCAACTTTTTACACAGGTAGATAGCAATAGGACAAGGGGGAACAGTTTTAAACTAAAAGAGGGGATATTCAGATTAGACGTCAAGGAAATTTTTCACTGAGAGGAAGGTGAGGTACTCACCCATGCTGCTCAGAGAGGCTGTGGTTGCCCCAGGCCTGGTGGTGTCCAGTCTAGGTTGGATGGCCATGGGTCACCAAGGGGGCGGTGGGGAAGATGAAATGGGATATTATTTGAGGTCACTTCCAGCCCAAGCCATTCTGTGATTTAGAACTTTACACTTCTTTTTTAAGGCAGTGCAAATGCTTTTCAGTATATAGTGCTCTGAAGTTTCACCAGTTCTGTAGCAAACTGCCACCATGCCCAAAAATGTATTTTTGGTTCCTGCACACATACACAAATACATACAACTTCAAGTATATGGGTTCACCTCACCACTGAACGGGACATGTAACAGAATATCAAAAGAAGAACAAAAATCATTGCTTGCCTATATCAGCTGTTTCTGTCCTCAGAAGGATAAATTACAATCTTAAATTCCGTGCTGAGTCAGAGAATGCACTTTGATCTCCAGCAGCACTGATTTTTCTGACCTTCCTCACCGAACTTCTCGAGCACAGCTTGCTCATTCATGTTCACAACCAAAATACTGTGGAAAATTACAGATTAGCTGCATCCTAGTTCAATGCGACTCAACGGATTTGTTTGTATCACATAGTTAGATTTAGAGCGATGCTCAGTGAGCACACTTCTGCTTTACAAGCAGACATGGGCTCAAACACTGATATACGTTGCTACTACCCGAATTACATCTTTGTACTTTCAAAGCAATTAGAATCCTACAGTGGCTCGAGTTGGAAGGAAGGCATCTTGTTCCAATTAGTTAAAAGGAGCTGGAAAGGCTTCCACCACACAAATGCCCCCAGAGTAGCACTTGAAACGTAGCTGTGAGAAAGCCAAGACAGACTCCTGTGAGGGGACTGGGATCTTTTTAAAAAACAGATGGTTGCAAGTTCAATTAAAATTATGACATGCTTACATTATTGGTTAGAGAGCATTAAAAAGCACCAATCTTATCACTAAAATCTCTTCATGACAGAAACAACCTTGAATGAACACCAACAGCAAAAATTTCCCAGACTGCTTAATGTCACAGTACCTAAGACAGCTGAAGAAAACATTTGCTTTTAAATCCATCCTTCACCCACGTTTTCACAAAAGCTATGGAACAGAACTTATGTTTCTAAGACCGAGTCTAAGTGGTTTAACAATGCATTATTTTGATAACATGACTCACTAGAATTAGACAACCAACACTTACAATCTGACAACTGCTTGCAATATGAAAGCATAAAGCCAAAGTTAGGTCCTTCACCTAATGTATCACACAAGGGAAAAAAAAAGGAAAGACTCAGAGCTGTTTCTGAACAAAAATAAAACCAAATAAATTTTATTCAAAATGATGAAGTTACTCAAAAAAGCAATGTAGGCAAACTGGTTTTAAACTGTAGGAAAGCTGTTTTTAAAACAGCTGTAAGAGAAGTTTTAGAATTGCACAGGTTTCTCAGTAAATTCAATTTCCTAAACAAATGTTTGTTTTAGCGTATAGCAGTAAACATATAATGGTAAACCTACAAGTTACTAATTAATTTACAAAAGACGCACCTAAGTATGGAAGCTTAGTGGGTCCTGAAAGATAAAATCCGTGGAACACCATTCATTTCAAATCATTTAATTTATTTTGATTCAGGTAAAGATTATTTGGCTCCTACTGAGGACATGAAGTTTTCTCACATGACAAACTTTCAGATATTAAGGAGAGTTTTTCAGACGCATGGGCAAAGCTTATGGATGAAAAATTGATATGTACTACATATTACCATAATGAATACCATACGTGGGCAGATACCATACAAGCAGTCTTTTTGAAGCATTTCTTGCTAGCAGAAAAATCCATTGAAGACCAAGAAATTATACAAATCAAAATAATTCAGAAAGAATTGACCCTAGGCACTGAAGCGCAACTAATTAATGCATTGCTAGAATAGTGCTTATTGGTGATGGTTAATTATTCATTTTTCTGTGCAATAACACTCCCTCTGCCATAAACTTGGGAAAAAAAAAGTTAAAAGGAGGGGAAAAAAAAAAAACAAAAAAAAACCCTTGTAGACCATTACAAGTTATCCCTCATGTTTTCTGTCTTAGTGGATGGTAACCATTCTTCTTTCCATTCTCATATGAGATATCCTGTTGCGAGAACCTGCAAGTGAAAAGGCAGCTCAGCTTGTTTTGTGCTGTAAGGGCATCCAAGCTTTCAGAGTAGTGAGTAAATGATGAATACAATACCTTCATTTTATTTACAACGCTATGCAACTCTCTAATTATTTGAATATACCCACTTCATAAAGAGAGAAGTTTTCCTTCCCACAGGAATTGGCACTAGCATGCCAGTCTGCAAAATAACAGTGGGAGGTCTTGTGCAACTACAAATAATTTGGCAAAAATAGCAATCAATATTTCTGTAGTCCCAAGGACAAAGTGAAGGGAGAGAAAGAGACACTGAGCTTTTCAAAATGATTTACATTAAACTATGGTAATCAACCCACAGGCAGCTTTGCAAAGTGAAGCCTAAGAAATTCTTTTCATCTTAATCTTTTTCTTTTTAAATTCTAGCCAGAGGAAGAAATTCAAGGGTACCTCTTCTGCAGAATAATGCCATCATTTATCATCCAGGCTGATATGCAAAGTGACAAAGGATACGGAAAATCTTTTCAAAAATATAAGGTAAAATCCTGGAGTCATTGACATTTCTAACAGAATTTGCATGACAGTTCATTGGACAATGAATTATTTCCCAAGAATGTGATTGCAACCTTCCAGTTTGCAAGGAAATCCTGTATGATAAATGTTCAATTCTTGCAGCTATTTTTACATGTTTTACTTCTAAGATTCACTCTCCAGAGCAGATCTTTCCACCCACAGGAAAAATTCAAGATTTATGTTCTCCAGTGTGCATAGCTTCTAATGTTAGTTTAAAGAGTGAAGATGGCAGCTGTTAAGTTTGATCACACTAAAATGATTCACCATTATTATTTTTACAGTAGAATATATCATTGATTTAACTCACAAATTTCTCCAAGCCACTTGCTTGTATCTACCATGCATGTATTTCAAACACTATTGTAGTTATTGTTTTTAAGTAGAAGCATGTGATCCAAATCTTTCTAGACACTAGAACTAACTTAGTTTATCTTCCGTCTTGACTACCTGCTTACTTGAGGAACCTATTGAATGATTAAATGCTGTTTTACTACAGTTCAAAAGACTTGTATACGAAACTGAATTGAAGGAGGAGAAAGCACGGGAAAGAGTATGGATGGACATGACACTGAATGGAAGGAATGAATAAAGAGGGCAGATGACTAGCAAAAGCACAATGGAAGATGCAATAATAAACTGCAAGAAAAACGATGAACCAAATAGATCTTCGATCAAATTCAGAAGCAAATGCTCCCAGCACAGACAAGTCACAAGATAGATATGCTGTAGGAGCAACTTGGGAGAAGGACAATAAATTTTACAAAAATTATCAAAAAAAAAAAAAAAGAAAAAAAAAAGATAAAAGATAAGTGGCTTGTCAGAAGAAGATTAAAAGGAGAAACTGATAACTTAATTGTTACCTCATAGGAATAGGCTGTTAATGCAAGATAAGTAGAGGTAAGATCAATGATAGGAAGGTATAAACTATTTGATGCACAGCCAAGCCTCAGAGACCATTAGTTATTAAGTGGACACCAAGTTGGCCAGAGAGAATTGTGAAGTAAAGCATGATGATGTTGGCAGAGTTGAGCACTGCTTGCTCTGTAAAGAATGATCTACAGGCAGCATTACCATCTGCTAGATAACACAGGAGAACGTAAGAGGAATAATTCATAACGTTTGAACGCTCTTGTTATTCTTTATGGATCATACACTATGAGCATGGTTAGAGTATGACAAAATATTTCACTGGAAATACAAGCATGGATTCTGTTAGGAAGTGAGAACATCTGTGTCTCAAAAATACAAAATACTTTTTTTTTTTTCCCCCCCTAGTGCTCAAAGACAGCTCTCTCGTTAGAAATTATGAAGAACAGTAGGTGGCGAAGACTGAGAATACAGATTTGTCCTTATAGGCATCTCTGGTGCTCTGATTCATGTGCCATATTCCATCAGCTGCACTACTGATGAAACATGTCACATAAAGAAAGAAAAAGTGAGCTCTAAAACTACTTATCAAAACTGCCCATCAGTTTATTTTACTAAATAATACTTGCAAATATTAGAATTTTGGCTATCTTGCATACTTGCCTCAGGCTTAACAAAAAAAAAAAAAAAAAAAAATCAGAAAAACTTCATCCATTTCTGAAAGAGAAATCAAAGAAAAATATTTTGCTCCAAGTCTAAAGTCAATGACTTCAAATAGCCTTAATGATCCTGTGGTTGGATCAGAATGTCTTAAACACTATCACTGGGAAAATTTGGCCAAGTTAAAGGACACCAGAAAAATCACTTGAAAAAACATGGTAGAACAGACACAAATTACACTTCCTGAGTTATGCAGCCCATCTAAGCATGCTCCTGCAACTGCAGGATCTGAGCAAAATTTCCCTTCCGTTTGCACCTCTGCATTGCTGTGGACCACAAGGTTTATGCGATGGCTCTTCTACTGAACCAAGTCAGTGGAACAGAAGAATCAGTCAGATCTAAGATATAAATGAGAAAGACATGAATATGAAATATATGGATAGAAAGGAATAAGAAAACAAAATACAGTAAACTGAAGTTAAAATAAATAAAACACGGACCAATCCAGCAAACAGGCTGAAGCTCAGAGCAGTTGGCATTAACCGTGGGAAACTGAGCAGCTGGTTGAGAACAATGTCAGTAGCCAAAAAGGAGACAGGGTAGGGACATCAGCATCTGAATAGTTATAAAATTAACATACTCTAATTTGGAGAGCATGCATACTTCTTGAGATATGTGATGGTATTTACTAGCAAACAGTATAGGTGACAATGAATATAATGAAAAGAAACTATCATTGTCTGGCTGATCTGTCAGGTGGGAGAAGAAAGCCCTTCAAATTAAGCAGTAAACGGTGCTACAAATATATACACACACCTCTGGATATTCCTATGTAACAGGTGCTGCTGGAATTGATAGCTCCATTTTGAATGAAGACTTTCATTTTACTAAAAGTGTTTAATTTTACTAAAATGTTTACACCGAGCAGGTAGACAGATATGACCATTTACAACACGCTTTCAGCCCAACTCAGCATTTAGACAGCCATCAAAACAGCTCAAGTTTGCAGTCAAATCATTGCAGGGAATGCTGGAAGCTGCTAGCTGGAAATAACACCGCAAACTCTTCCTTCTTTCACTCTTCTTTTCAGCACTTGCAGCACTGCCATTTGCTCAATTAGGATTTGTTATTACGTACACAGAGCCTCCCACACAACAATATTGCTATTTGCCACTTCAAAGTAAACTAATAGCATTTTCAAAATGCAATTAGAACCCTTCATGAGAAAGCTCATGCTGTGTTTGAATAATATGAAGTTAACTCTCTGCTACATAACACAGACAGACGCACCAAAGCTAATAAATTCTTCTCATGTCTTCAGATTATTAACACACCTACTGGCAATGTCAAGATGTTAGTTTAAAGAATTTCAAATATGAAACAGTTCAATAATCTGGTTTACGACAGCTGACTGACAAAGCTAATTAACTGCCTGGAGAAGATTCTTTATAAATGAAGCAACTGCTGTCTGAACACATTTCCAAGAAGAACAAAATGCTCGTTTTGTCTTTCTCCTGCACGTTCTCTCCCTTCTAGCTTTCTACATCTCATCTAATCTTTGATGCAAGGTCTCCTGATGGCATTTATACAATGCTTTTCTGTGGCCTTGTGGGTATCTTTCTTTGCTGTGCCCTTCACAGCTTCCTGCTGGACATTTTCACCACCCTGCTCCAGACCTTTTTGTTAGAAACTAAACTACATTTCCAGGCACACTGAACATTCACATTTCTCCTTCTGTCCTGGGGGAGCTTGATCTGTGAGCATCTATAAGCCTTCCTTCCCCAGATGAAAGGCTGCCGCTTCACAATATTCCACCTGCTTCAGACATCTTTCTCATGCCTTCCACCACACACTTCCAAAAAGAAGTAAAGTTTGATCAAACCCTAGCTGCACAGAAGGTAAACAGCACTTTGGCTGTTTTTTTCCCCCTACTTGCCTCACAGAATATTTTCATCTGAGAGATCTTTTTATACAGGAATTTTAATGCTGACAACAACTCCATTAATTTGGAGTGTTGTAAGACAGCAACATGCAAGCACTGTATGTTGCTCTGCCAACACTTCTCAGTCTTGGCCTAAAAGACATCACTATTGCCATCAGCTGGTCTCTCCCTAGTGACAGTGACCTGTTAGACCAGATTGCATGCCAGTTTTACGAAATGATCGTAAAGCAAAGTCTATGTAATTACTTGTTGCACAGTATGCAACAAAAAGCAAATTCTGAAATACAGACAAGTTGAGGCAGAAAAATACCTGCAAACACCAAATAAAAACATCTACAAAACGTGGGGAATTGTTCTTTTTATGAAGATGAACAACAAGCTCAGAATTTTGTTCCCATTAGTATCCAACTTTGAACCTATATATTGCTGAATTTTATCGTTACAGGCAGAACAATAAGAGCAGGTCTGGAAACGTTTATTTTTAGGCTGAAGCTAGATAGCACTTGTGACGCAAACCATCAGCAGCAGATGAATTTTACCCAGAATATTCACTTGTCTTTTGTACATCATGTGCCCCTGTAAAAACAATAGTCTTCAAGCAAAGCAGTTTATTGTCTAGACCTTTTTCTAACGGCATCAGAACACACTATCCTACACTGCTGCAAAACAGATCTCAATTATTACTGTTCTCCCTACGCTGCCCTCCATAGAAATCAGAATTGTTCACATCTGAAGCTCTACTTCTTAAGTATTTATAATACCTTAAGTGTTTGGATTTTTTTGTTCTAGAAACTAATATTTTGAGAGTTTCAAGGAAAAATTGGACTGGAATTACAATCTCTATGTCTGTTTTCGTGGAAACCAGTTTTGAAGACGATTCTTCAACAGACCACCTGGGCACTAGGTTTTGGGGGGAAACAAATAACTGATGAACATGTATATATATACACACACATTTTGGAAAGATAACTGGTAAATAATCCTTATTAATGAGTACATCATGCTTAAGTGAAAGAGTCCAACCACAGATGAGTCACTTTTTGCCATCTACCCTTAAAGCTCTGATTGTGCTTTGCTTTTAAGGTCTACGCTAGCTAATTAGGGAATTTCAGTAATCTATTTTTAATACGTACCATCTTCTGTTCTTTTTAGTACAGCCTTAAGATAGGCTTTTATCTTCACTGCTGTGCACAGATCATCTGAAAATATAAGTTCTCCACTACATGACAACTCATAATGAGCCTTAATGAAGCTTGGGAGCAGCTGTTAAAAAACTCCAGTTGAATAGGTTTGCCCAAGCAGCAGTAGCTTAGGATGCTTTTGCTCTTATAGCACTACTGAGTTATCTGCTCACCATACACATAATGAGAAAAATCAAAAATGAAACACAAAAGAAGCTTAATCCTTTTTCCTTAGACATTTTATTTTAATCAGAGTTTTAATAAGTACATTATGAACCATCATCTCTTAAGCCTTTCACCTTTTTAATTATATTCCTGCTTGGAACATCGACAAAAGCAAATGTTATTATGCAAATTCTGCTCCAAATTCATGTCTTTAGGAAGAGCATAAGAAACAGAGTTCAAATTCCATTTTTAATTATATTACAGATAGATGAGCTGCAAATTATTAGAAATTACAATAAGCTCTCATAATTTTACATGTTACCTAAACTGAAAGATTATGTATTTTGGATAGCATAAGGTATTTTGGAAAGGGTGATGGAAATAAATGAAAGTTTAAAAATAAATTCTGTAATTTAATGGTGTTTGTCTGCTCCGCCTGACCATTCATTCCTTATGCACTTACGGAATTTTGGACACTCCAATTTTTTTATTATTGTTATTATTATTATTATTATTTTTATTACCACAACGCATAGGGTCCCTCCACTCCTCCTTCATTTTATTTTAACATAATTTACTGATCACTTAATGAAAACAGAGAGGCTGTACACTTTCACGCATCAACTGAAAAATACTACTTTAGGAATAATTTTAAAAAAATTTTTTTCTCCTTTATTCTCATTATCTGTTTTTGTTCCAGTAACATCTACAGGCCTGATTCCCACTCTAGTAGACATGGTACAGGTGCAGAAAAGAGATAATACAGTTTGAAAGCACGTAGCTTAGAAGTCTAGAGCAAATGGATGAATAAGAACTCAGATGACAGGAGATAGGAAAAGAAGGACACAGATAGATGATTGCATCGGACCTGATAACCAGAATCCACAGAACACCTGATAAACTTTTTCTCTTCTCCTTCCCTCATTCTTTTTATCTAATCTTTCAATCTATGTTTCCCAATAAAAGTTTTGAAAAGCCAATGCATCTTGTAACTGCCAACATTTTGGATGATTTCTGTCAACCTGATGCTACCAAAAGCTAGTCATAGGCACTGGGCTTCAGATCTTCAGTAAACATAACATTTCTCACCTGTGAATGCTTCCTTGCTTTTTTTTTGTTTTTTGTTTTTTTTTTTTTCCCCTGCTGTTCTACAAGGAGCAGGCAAGAAGGGGAAGACTCCCCTAAATCCGTATTTGTAGGGCAAAAAGAAGTCTGCCTATCCCTTCGGCCCAAGGCAGTTTCACTACCAACCACAACAGAACTATATTTCATCCTTTTCTTCTCTGATTGTGAACTGTAATTTGACTGCCTTGTGTCAAAATTGGAACTATTTGTGGAAGGAGTATTATTTGCTAGGTTTTTCTAAAATTTCAGTCTAAAGATTTGTTACCCCAATGACACTGCAATTTTATTTTCGTGATTAACGTTTGCTTTGGAAGGTACTACAGAATTACAACTTCCCTGACAGCTAACAAATATCACAAAACAAACAAACAAAAGTACGTACACAACTTAGACCTGAAGTCAGCAGCTGATAACACTGGTGTTCAATTGAAATTCTGACCATACTAGTGCCACTGCTATTCTGAGTTCACTGTAAGGAAAATTAATGTGCTTTATCTTGTATAATCAAAGAATATAAGGATGTTATAACCATAAAATAAACACGAGAGTTAAGCAAAGTAGACTATGATAACAAAAGAGAATAAATAGAAGGCTTACCCCTATCCTGGGCTCACTCACAAAACACCAGCAGAGCAGATCTCCAGAAGAGATCCTTCCCCACTGGTAGCCAGCTCTTAAACAGGTCTAGGAGGAGGGCAGCCATGCTCCACCCCTTCCGGCAGCACAGCTGAATTGCCTTCACCTGTGCTCCTCTGGCTGACTCATGGCTCTCCTCAGGTGATCAGAGGTTCAGGCCATGACTCAGCAGTTCCCATACAATTTAATGCTCCCAGAAACAGAAAAGTAAAATAAAAAAACACTAATTCTCAGCTATATGGATCTAATCTGAAACACGTGAACTGCAAGCAATCCTAGTAAGGATCTGATGCTAGGTAGTGTTGAGTTTGCAAGTTCCTTTCATCCATAATGCCCATGGCAAGGGAGTTAGAACAAGATGATCTTTAAGATCACTCCCAACCTAAGACATACTATGGCCCTTTGATGTTTTGCACCAGTGACAGCAATGGTGAGTTACCTCCACTGGTGCAGATTTTTATGAGCATGGCATGCTCATCACTGGTGAAAATGAATAACTAATAGTGGTGACTGTGTCGAAAAATGCTGTTTTGTAGCTGGGAGTTTAGTCTATTACATAGCATTATTGTTCCCTTTCTATCTGTTGTAGTTTCCATGGAAATGGATAGGAGACATTACTTTGGAGTGACCTACTTAATTTACATGCAGCCCAGAACAGCTCCTGTTCACTCAGTGTGGCCGAGGCAAGCCAAAAGGTTGGACATTCATGCAGCAGATGCACTAACAAAAATGCACCTTAGTTGATCCTTATTCCCAGAATCTTGCCTATGTGTAGTGCCTGCCTGGTCAAGGTGCCGGTTATGCTAAGAAAACTGGAGTAATAACTAGCTGCAGAAACACAGGATTTTTCTCTACAAACACATAGCTCTTCAGCTTCTCTATCAAGGGATTTAAACTCTCAGCTACTGTAAAGAGAAAATGCCATGAAACATTAAGTCAAACAGGAGAAAAGAGATCTAGTCCTAGTAATTGAATCTCCCTAATGAGGTTACTGTATAGAACTCTGAGGGATGCACCTTCTGTTTTTATTCCTCTAAATGTGAATAGTCAAGTTCAGCTCTTGGAGTAAACAAAATGTGGCATCTTTCAGGAAAAAAAAAAAAAAGACAAAAAAAAGGAAGTTGACTGTTGGGACAGAGAAGATCATTACAAATCAGTGGTAGAAAATTATTTGCTGAAAGAGATCTATTTTCTCTTGCAAGCAAATTTTTATGCCAGTCTTAATGAAAGCAAAAGTACTATGCCATCCTGATTGTCAACAAGTTCAGAATCTACTTGCACAATGTGGTTGACATACGAAGGCAAGACACTGATCTCAGAAACAGAATAATTCAGCATTTAGCTGCTGAATAAAGAACAGATAGCCTGTTATTACCTCCACTAAGGGCGCCTCTTTCCATAGACAGCAGCCAACTAGCCGGTTAAAGTAGCAGGTTGAAAACACAGCACACAGGGAACCAGCCACCATATGCAACACCCCACAGCACCAATACATTGGTAATGGACACTGAAGGTAGAGATCGTATAGGTAAACTGGAATAACGTTCAAGAAACTGAAGGTAGTCATCTAAGGGCTTTGAATGCAAACTAGGGTCTTCAGAACACTTCATCTGTATTAGCACTCATCAAAGACATTCACCAACCTTCACCTTTGTGTAATTACCTGTTTCAGTCATCCAGAATGATTTCAAATGAAAAGGTTAATGTTATTCAGATAAACAGATAAAATGCAAAAAAAAAAAAAATCAATTTTCAGAGCACTCAAAAGTTGTTAATGATCTATCCTGTCCTCACAAATGAGTCACTAAGGTTGATAGACTTGTTTTAAAACCTATCTGCACAACTATACTTGCTTAGATGACTTTGGACATATATAAACAGAGAGTTAATATAGCTGCATGGTTAGAGCTTGGGTTTAGATCCCCCGACAGTCTGTGTGATGTATATTAATTACTTTAGACTTGGGCTCTCTGAGGTGGTGTGAACTACTTCCCTAAATTAAAAAAGAAACATCAATATCTCACCCCTTGTAAAGCCCACCTCCCAAACCTCCAAAACAAGCAAGTAGAAAAAAAATTACACCACACCACACCAATACATGAACCACATTTGACTGTGTGGTGCAATTCCACTAGGAATGGCTCCTGTAACTCAGCACAGGTAATATTTCATTAGCCTTGATATGCTACACAGGCCTATAAAACAATGCCAGCTGGTATTGCGCTTCCCTTGAACATTCATGTCACACAACACTACTCTGGTAACCTGTAACATATTGCTTCATACACAGGAAGCAGTAAAAAGACACCAAAATATTATTTTGTCATGTCTTACACTAGAACAGACCCAGGCAAAACTGTTGATGGATCCAGTTCACCACCAGTCCTGAAGAGCTTAAATATAAATCACTCTGCACCACTTAACTGCCTGCTCCTGGAGTAACACCATTCAAACTACACACATAGCCAACTTTGCCACACAAAAAAAACCACAAAAATCTGTGTCCTTTGAAGACTGAAGACTTCAAAATGGCAAAGCACAACCATGCCTCAAACAAAGAGAAAATAATGCTATAAACCAAAGTTTTGCATGTCTGCACTAGATCTCAATGGATGAATTATGAAACTACCTTAAGTAACACTGTGCCCCAGGAAGCACGCTGGAGCTTTGCCATTAAATTCCCATTAGGGAATGGGGCTTGTCGCAGTCTTTCGTGCAGATTTCTGTTGCTGAAGATCTACTGTGCAGTTATTCCAGAGCAATCAGAAAATTACTACTTGGTTTTCTAAGACTGGCTACTAAGTCCGGCTTTAAAACTGATTGTTAAAAAAGGAGAGCAAAGTTCATTTGCGTAATTGGTAATATAAAAATAATCAGATAATTATTTGCACATCACCATCCTATCAACCTATCAAACCATGAACAGCATTACAGCTTGTGTCAGGCTACACTGAATTGGAGTTACCCTCCTTCAAAAATGCAACGATCGCTGCCAAATGAAAATAGGCCAAACGTGTCAGTGATCTGATCCGGTATGGGAGAGTATCTTCCAGCCCTTAAAATACAATATTCTTACTTGAAAAACTGTGCACTTTGAGTCACTGCACCAAGCAGTAATACAATCTTCCCTTTAAACTATATATTTCTATCACCATACTGAGGAGAATGGAAGCTTACATTAAGGCAAGACCTTGGCCTCCTCAGCTGCTCATTTCACTGTACCTAATGAAACCTAGCTGGTCTCAAGCTTTAGCAGTTTCCATTAGTTTGAGAAAAAACACAGTTATTGCCCTTTGAGCTATCACGTAAAAGCAGAAATTACTTGAATCTTAAAGAAGGTATGAAAGACTACCAAAAAAAAAAAAAAAAAAAAAGAAATAAAATATACTGGTAAGAACATGAATTCAAGCCTTGATTAAGCACTGTAATTACAAATTAGGGAAAGACCAAAGCATTAAAACTAAACAGTGCCAGTTGGTATACCAGTAGTATGCTTTAATGATTCCCTGAAGCTAATGTTCTAACTACCAGCAGTATACATTTTTTTTCCTGCTGTGTAAGTACTCAACTGGTGCTACATTTCTAGACAGACCAAAAAAAGCAAGCGCAAGTTGTTGCTGAACAATTGATTTCAGCATTCCATGGATGCTGTTTAAATGATTTGTTAGCTGCTAGTGATATATGAAAATCAGTACAAAAAACAACTATGAACTTTTCCTCTTACTCACATTTTCTTCATTTCCATAAACGCCCAAGAATTGCACATTTCTACATCTTATATCTTCCTGTGTCTAAAATGGCAGACAAATATTTGCAACATTTTCAAAACTACCATCTTTATCTCATTCCTTTGCCCTCCTACCATCTCCTCTAATGAACATCCTTTCAAGTCAAAGCATTCGGAAAGAAATATTAACAAACTTTCTGATAAAACAATGACATTGTTTTAACATCAGATTTTTTTTTTACCTTTTCACTAAGTCCTTACTTAGCTCTTTTAAAGCTTTCTCTTTCTCCAACTTCCCACATACTGAAGGATATTCCATTATTTTATTTAACTGAGTGCCTAAATGCCACCTAATACCTTTTTCTTTGTCTTCTCATAACTTTGATAGCTTGCTTTATCAACAGTTCAGCTGACTGCATAAAAGCCTGCAGCAAGAGGCCAGTGCTTATAATGACATTCTTCAAAATACCTACTTACAAACAACTTTATAAGGTCTGTTTTGTTAGACTTACTAACAAATTTTATGATCACACTGAGTATTCCTCACACCCAAACTCTACTTTTTACAGTAATTGAATATTTCAATACACTGCTAATACTCACAAGGACAACGGAGCTACAGCACCAAATCCTGCAGGCTATACCCCTGGTAGAAGTCACTAGGGGAAAGCAGTGTACCGCTGGACACATTTAATAGCAGAAATGAAATATTCTAGCAGCACTGCCCTCATTTGTGAGCCACTGTAATTGTGTGCACATGCAACCCACTGCAAAAGGCCACAGCCAGCACACCATGCACCACCTCCAGTCTGCAGCAGAAAGGTCTCTGCAGTAACAGCAAGTACCAGGGAACACTGCTAACAAGTTGAAACCATGGTTAACTTTGCAGAGAGAGAGAGCAAAGGCAGAAGACAGAAGACACATTAATTTCACTTCTTTGCTTTCATCAGCATTAGAGCTCCAGCAGAAACCTCCAGTATAAAACCTGCTTCACAAGTGGTGTTCTGAAAACAATGAGATCCTACAGCATCATCAGAAAAGTCAAGCAATACTAAGCTGTCACGTATACCAGACCAACTGAGGGAGAGGTATCTGAAATGAGTGTGTGCACAAACTCTAATGCTATGACCCACGACACACCTAGAGATTGTCAGAAAACATGCATCCTGCTAGTTGGCATTCAGAGTATTTTGCCACATCTGAATTTTCAGTTGAAATCAGGAAGAACAAAACTGGCAGCGGGAAGAACAAGAATATATTTTTAGGATCTCCTGACAATTTTTCCTAGTGAGAGATAAGTTGTATTGCAAGTTTTCATGGCTTTCAGCTTTGCCCATTGTTCTGTGTTTACCACTTAGCAAAATTTAACCTGAATAAACCTGTTCTGTTTTAAAAGGAAACTAGTGCTAGCATTTTTCTGGGCTGACAATCTTAGTTCCTATATCACTTCATAAAGAACATTATTATTAGAACTACCACTGTGTGTGGAAACATATTGCCTTGCAAAATAAATGGTATCATTATAAACACTGTAGAAGCATTTCCCCTTAGTGAATAAAATAAAAACAAACAGCTTCATGTTTCTCCCTCTTAACTCAGAGGGCATCAACATGGACAAAATGATAAGAGCTAGCCCCTTGCCACTCCCTTTTATTAGGGGATCATCAGAAAATGACACATATTGCAGAAGATAGAAGGCCTGGATAGGTTCCATGTCATCAAGTCACATAATTAAGGAAAAACTGATTAGGAATCTACGATTAAACATGTACTTCTATTACTCCCAAGACTTTGGTGCACTACATCTAAGCATCCCTGTCTTCCTAGAAGCATCTAATTGGGGTGCACACTTACAACGGCTTCAGATCATTGCTGTGTCATTAAGTACCACTGCATCATTATTATGATTTATATTTATATAAATTTATATGAATATATTTTATATTATATATTATAATAATATATAATATATATATTTGCATATTATTTATGTTTATTTTTCAGTTCTGTCATCGTAAGACGAGGACAATTAGCCATAGACAGAAAATGTTTCAATAGAGGGAGCAATATGCGAAATGGCCCAGCAAACTGCTTGCAAAGTAACAAGCAGACATCACCCGTCACCACAGGGATACACCAAACAATTGCCATTATGCAGTTATTGATGAAATTTTAACCCATATCAAAACAATTTAAAAAAATAATAAAATCTTTAAAATAGAGTTGTCTTAAGTTCTCTCTGACTGTATCATGACTTGAAAACGGTGACTAAAACCATGGCAATACTGTTCTTAATGTTTCTCAATGAACACATTATTTAAAATTACTAAAATAATTGTCATTTAATCCAAAACCATTGGTTATTACCTAATCATACTGGTAATTAGAAATTAATCTGTATAAAAACCTAATTCTTCACAAGTTTCTCATTTTGTACAGCAGTCATACTTTCAAACTTAAGCATGTTTCAATTACACTGATAACAACAGTCATATAGTAGCTGAAGTCTTTTATCCCTCTGCTCTTAGTCACATTTCAATAAAATGAAGACCACGGGCTACAGCTCTCCAAACATATCCCTCCATATCTTTTCCCACAAAGACCAAAGTTTAATTTAGGAGACTGCATGTACGAACGAGATTCTTTCTCAAATCGAACAGATCAATTACATGGAATCTGAACGCTGTTGAGATGCACACAGTTTCCTTAAATGAAACAGCTGGACTTCAAAAATCAACCACATTTAGTGAATTTCTCCTAGGGGAAAAAAAATGTTTGGATGGTTCAGTCTAGTGAGATGCCGCTCACTAGCTGTGCTTCCATGGTTACATGCTACAAAGCCCTGCCTGCAATTCTCTCTTAAAATAATGAGGCAGCATAAATCTGGGTGCACTTCCAATGAGTAAATTACTGCTAAGCCAATGCTGAATAAGACCCACTGTATAGCACTGACTTAAAACAGGCTACTTTATATGCAATAGCTGCTGATATTATACTGATGCTTTGCCAAGCAACAAGCTTGGCAAAACAGAAATGGGCTTTAATCACAGTTTGAGTTAAGCTAAAATCATATTCAGAACAAACTATCAGACACTAGCCTGAAAAATTCAAGGCACAGCTACAAAAACACAGCCCTTGACTTATAAGTAAATTCATTTGAATTTATATACACAGCCCTCCACATATAACTCAGTAATAAATCTTTCCCTTGCATGGAGGCATGATGCCATATGCAGACAAGAGACTGACTGATGAAGCTTCTCCAATAGCAAAGCATTTTGCTTTTGCTATTGGAAATTTTTTGGTATGAGAGTTTCATAAATTCATATCGTGATATAAAAGATTCAAAAATACCCAAATAATTATCTTTGCAAGCTGTAAAGTCTTAAAGCACTACTGAAAGCAACAGTAATAGAAGATCAAACAGATCAAAACTTTCACCCTAACTTTATTATTTTAGGAAAAACAGATCCTAAAAGGAAAAAAAAAAGGCAGATACTTTTGGCCTTTGTCTGTAAAGGACACTAAAAAGCATTAAGTCTATCACTAACTTAGTAGAGTTCAGTGGGATTGAATGAATACTTGCAGCTAACATCTGCTGAGCTGCTTTTCAGTTCCAGATGTTAATTTGCACATTCCTAAGGTTCTTTTCATGTTAATTTTTACTTCTGTTATAAGTGAAACAAGTCAGGTGGATATATTAAACATAGAAAATCAATCACTTTTTTCTCCAACTTTTCCACTTCTTTTAGAGTTTGGAACTTTTTAAAGCCTTTCATTTAATTTCTACCTGTTATCCAGCACACAAAGTCTCTGAAATGGAATTAAAATTTAATTTCTCTGTGTAGCGCATACCCTATTAAAAAAAGAACCCACTCAAATCGATCCTATTAAAGGGACAGAGATTCCTGTGCTTGAGCAGGCACACACAATAGCCTTTTTATTTAGAGAAAGCTGTCTTGCAGCTGGACGCTTGGTTTTGTTAGTTCTCATTTCTCAGGTTATGGTTACCAGACATCCTTCTGTTCCTCACATGTTTGAGGCGCTACGGGGTGAAATTGCCAAACTAATGGGTACAGAATAATGTCTGAAATTCCAGGAGCAGTAATGGAACTAATGCAAGACATTCTCCACTGTACTGCTGTGAAAACATCCTTCAGTAAGTTGCCGCACGTTGTTACCGGAGCTTTCTTAATAAATGCCATCGGTAGAAATACAGAAATATAAAGTTATTTGATTTAAAATTCAATTTCAGGTAATTTATTTTATTTATTCTTATTGGCTTTTATCTATAGCAGCAACAGACAAAACAGTCATTTATGTGATTTAGACATCTAGCCATCTCATTTTTGCACTACCTGCTCCTAGAATAGGCAGAGAATTACATGCAGCGTTGTCATGCAGTGGCTCCGCCGAATGTAAATTGTCATCTCAATCTGTTATGATGTATCATACAGTTAGCACTGTAGGACACTTGAAAATTATCCTACTTTCCTTCATAACATCACATGGGGAAGGAGACACGCTGGTTTCTTTTCAAGCTCTTGTGCCTTCTCGCTCTATAACCCTCTGCTGAGTAAAAATATCTGTCAGTTTACACATTTCATTGTCATCTACTTTCCACACGTTGATTTCCCCAGAGACATAAGTTGATTGATTTTTTTAAGCTATGTAATACTTCAAGGGAGATGCTAAAGGAACAAAACTAGATACTTTAAAGCTACTATCTTGTGTTATACTTTCTACAGCATTCTGTTTCTTTTATGCTGATTAAATTGGCTTCTGTCTTTTCCAAAGCAATCTTAACGCATCAGAGTAGACCACTTTCTGGATATGTTTATAGTAGGTCAAAAGAAAGCAGAGAATTATCTTAAAGAAACACATCTGCTAACCAGATTCATAGTAAGTTTAACTGATGTATTCTAATACTAGTAACTATCTCTGAATATTCTTCACAAGTTTTAATTAAAATTTTCTTTTCTTTTTATTTAACATTACACATTCAGCTAGGCAAAATCAAGAAGGTGTCTTTACTTGAATACTGGCATTCACACAAAACTGAGTGACATTTCTCATTCCATCCTGCTCAGCATATGTCCTTTTATCACACTTGGAATTCAATTAAGAGTTCAACATGCAGGCTTTGAAGTAGAAAAAAATAGTAATAAAAAAAGGTAACTTTATGAAAACTCTATAGAACAATATAGAAAACCATATCTCTCAAGCAAACAGTGTGAAACTGTGAAGTGCAATTAGCAATCAGCAGAACCATAATGAGCTGGAAAGGAGACTTGTGTGTTTTCAGCATCCTTTCTGTATGTTTTAATAAATGCTTTGAGTTCAACAAATATAAATAAAGGTGGAATTACAATTTTTAAGATATGATCATATATATTAGATAGATAGATAGATACACAGCAACTCACAATGTCTTTCAATACTGTTTAAGTAGTCAGGTACTCAGGCTGTCACAAACAGTCAGAAATGTCATTTTCAGCAGCAGCTGAGCATGCTGTCACCAGCTACTTTTACACAACATAATAAACCAATGGCAAGCATACTTTCTGACTTCTCTATTAACAGAGCACTGCAGGCGATGGATAAATGGGAGCCTATTCTTCCATGGCAACTGGAGAAATGCATGAGAATTTAAGAAATAAAATAAAATAAAGGAAGGTAATCCACTCCCTGATACAAAAGAATCACTACTCTTCAAAATCTGGTCTCTCTATTGCTTAGGGGAAACAAGTGATTGCCATGGTTTATTACCTGTTCTACAGTTGTAAGTTATTAAGAGATCAATAAAGTACAGGACAATTTACTATTGACAAAATTGTTTATCTTTTCAGTCACAAAATACTCTGAGGTAGTATTGAAGTAAACGTGTCATTTATAATCCAGCAAACATCTAGGGCAATATAATTCCTGGATAACAGATTCAGATACCAAGAACTCACTGCCTACTACCAACGCTCATTTATTGCATGTATGATTTGGAATTCATGAAGTCTTAAAGACTTAACTAATGATCACCATCTTTTACCTCCAGAAAATTATTATTTGTTATGAAATGAGATTCATAAGAATCCTTATGCTCTTGAGAACTAAGTCAATCGTTTAGGTGGCATTAAAAAAAAAGTAGTTAATGCATTGATCCAAGCAAGAATCATTCGCAAAAGTTTTGTGAATGCATTTGCAGCCTGTCATATAGATTCATTTCAGCACATTACATCATTAATTACACTCTTACAATCTCTACCAGAGATCATCTGTTACTCACTTGGTTCTCAAACATTCTCAAAGTGGCAAATCTTGTCCTCTGTTTGCAAGTACTTTTGAAGGTATTTTTTTAAATGTGTAGCAATACTTCTCTAAGTTGTACTACAAACACCGTGCAACAAAAATTGCTTTACTGAGTATACTTGCTAAATTTGAGTTCATGCTTGAAGTATTTCCCAGTCTTGCCTGAAAGTCCTAACTGAAGGTCCTTCACTCAAGACTTCATTAGCTGTTAGCATTTGAATCAATCTTCTGTACCATCTTAAAACAACACAGAAGAGACATCTTGAAGCAATCACAAATATACGCCTAAGTTCACAGGATCAGCTCACTCTCCAGTACAAGCATGGAAAATATTACAGTGACTTAGCTAAAAGTTTTGTATTGTAAAATAATATCCTTGCCCACAAGTCTTCATTTACTTGATTTCTCTACACAGTAAAATGACTAGCTCTTGATTTCACTTCACATCTGCATAGGTAATAGGTGGTTTTCCTGAAACGAGAAGAGCCGGAGAGTCTGCACACCTGAGAGAGTATAGAAATAAATATGAGGAAGCTAAACTCCTCATTAACTCCAAGACAGACTTCTTCAGTGAGTTTTAACTAAATAAGACCACTTCACATACACTACCAAAGAAATTAGTCTCTTGTTCTGCAGGTAACTTTATTATTTCTATAAAACTGATGCTGTTCTGTTATTTGGGAAACCTATTGTAAAGGAAACCTTACAGCCATCACCACTAAAATCTCCTTAGAGAAAGGAGAAGCAGGGAAGAGGATTTGCTCTGTGAAGTAACATGGACTGCTAGTGTTTTACCTGGAATAAAAATTAGTACTTATTACTAGCAAACGTACAGATAATTGTCTGCTGCATTATAATGACTGAAATTCTCCAAACATTAAGGAAAGAAAATTGACCAAACTTCTAACACTAAAATTTTTATGTTAGAGACATAGAGTTGGAGTGTGTCCAGAGATACACAAAAATGATCCAAGGGAGGGAACAGCTCCATAGGCTGGACAGGCTGAGAAAGCTGAGGCTGTTCAGCATGAATAAGAGAAGGCTCTGCGGAGACCTGAGAGCAACTCTTGAATGAACAAGTTTAATACAGATACGTCAGGACTGCCACTGAAGGGTTTCTAGAGCCCAGGCAACGCACATAAGAGAACACTCTTTTAAGGAAATAGCATCTCAAAAGTATGAAGGCAGCTCTTGTACCTGATCTATAAACCCACAATGCCTGGAGCATTATTACACTCTGAACTTTTTTTTTTTTTAATTGAACCCAACAGCAGAAACACTAGTACAGATCTTTCTGGTAGACTAAGGAGGCATCCTGCAACCATTTTGCTATTACCTTAGGAATAACTCCAAAATAAAGCCATTAAAACAATCCAGTTGGCAAGCAGTAAATGGATACAGAAGAGTTCAAAGAAATCTATATTCTTTCTCATATTTTGTTTACTCGTGCTCTTCACCAGCATTTTATAACACTTTTTAAAAGGTCCCTAGAAGCCTTCTAAACAGAGCTCACCAGATTTAATCTATTCCATATTACTCAGGTCTTCTTTCACAGAAGCGAAGCCTGAAAATTGAGGTACTTACAGCTAGCTTTACACAGAGCTCCCTGCAGAGTGACTCCTACCATCACCCTAGAGCCCGTATAGAAGAGAACTCTAATTAAGAGCCTAACAATGCAGTCAGACATTTAACCTGAGATATCCTCTTCAAAAAAATACCATCTCCCTAAGAGCCTGATTTGGAAACCCGCTCAGAGAAATATGCTTTAAATCCACCCTTAAAAAACACACCTAACTTCTTCTGCCAGTGGGAAAGAGTTCACTAAGAAAGATTGTTGTTAATCATTTTCTTCCATTAAACACTGCCGGCATCACTAATCTTACTCGTTTGCTCACAAATTTCATACTCATTATAGAACTTGCGGATTTTTATTCTTCAGTGCAACTAGGGAACGGATTATTCTGCTTGAGATCAGTGTAATTACATATAACTTGGCAGAGAACTTTGGCATCCTTTTCTTTCTTGTTAATTCAGTCTTTAGCCTGAAGTTGGACAACCACTATTTGGCAATAGAATATCAGCACAACCCAATTTTTCACAGGTCTGGTAGAGCTCTTGTAGCTGGGCAAACATACGAGATTGCTGTGTCTGTGAACCCAAACAGTTTAATTCCTGAAAGCTATAGTGCCAGCTCTTTCTTTGGCTTGCCCACTACTCTTGTGCACAAGCCTTCTCTACATGCCATCTGTTTGTGAAAATGAAATTTTGCAGAACAACTCACCAACTCTGCGTGTTCGTGCATGATATTGGTTCCAGTTTTGATAAAAGAAATGATAGCAGGCTTCAAGATTTCCAAAAAAGGTCCTCAATTTTTTTTTGCATATTCATGACTCCTTTTTCAGTTGACACAAATGTGACTATTCCTCTTCACTTAGTATGGCCCAAGCAAGCCGAAAGGTTGGTTATCCATGATTTAGTAGTTGAGGTAAGTAGAACATTTTAAGTACATTTTACAGAAGTAATTGCTACAAAATTTGTCTTTTATAAATTTACATAACACTAGAATAAATTAAGGAAGTGTCTCAGTTTATTCCATGGCAGTACAGACCCATCTTTGGATGTTACAAAAAGAAGGAAGCAAGACTTCAGTTCATCATCATGATATATTTTTCGACAATGTGTTTTGCCTGGGTTTTTTGTAGCTGAAGCCACTATTCTATTGACAGCCTGAGTAAAATATGTAAAACATACCTGTTAGACTGATCTTCAGTTAACTGTTTTAAAAGCTTAAAACTCACTTGCACCATTTTACAGTAGTCAAAACTACTATCTGCAGTCTAGGAAGCGTTTCAGTAATGCTTAACATTACTGGAAATTAGAATATGAAAGTTATAAATAAGATCTACTAATCATTTTAAAGAATACATGAAGATGAGAATTGTTGCAGCGCAGGATAGAATTCTCATCAAAAAGTTGTATTTAATGAACTCAGGTTTGAAATACTGAAATCATATGAGATACCCTACTTTCACATTATTTCATGGCATCACACATAATCACCTCCCTTGACTTGATGAATCCTACGGAATTACTGTCAAGCTATATTTGGCTTAGAGATCTGTTTACATGAAGCTCATTTGTAGTTTTGCTTCTAAGTGAAAAGATAAATCCATCTGCTGTCTTTCATGTCACCTTTTCATAAAAGCCTGCAAGATAAAGCCTGTAGTAATTTTTTTTAAGATCTTCCTTCAGCTGTTCCATTTTCAACTATCAAATGAAGGCTTTTCAGTACAGCACACTGAAGCTCCTCTCCACTGAGTTTATGAAGCATCATTAATTCTTAGCTTTAATATCTACACATGCAAGATGGTCACATATTCTAATCTCATCAGGCATCTACTTCAAACATAGGTTGTGGTGCAGTAAATGTCATGAGCAGGTTCTTACCTTACTGAGTTACTTATTTCATTCCAAATAAACTATTACTTAGAGCTAAAAGATTTTACTTTCTTACCACTCAGCATTTTGAGACTATTTTCTGTCTAGGGACTTTGTTTCCTAAGTTGGAATACTTTCTCAATTCCAAACTAGCCAAGCTATTAAATAAAGGTTAAACACATTCATCTTGTTTTAGTACAGCCACCTATGGGAAAGTGGAAAGGAGTTTTAGAGAGACACCTAAACCCATCCTTATCTAATTGATGTAAATCAGTAATTCATGACTTCTTAAATACAGCTTCAGATTAAGAACTAGAATAAACCTGAAATGGCCAGCTGATTAGAGGGCAAGATGTTTGCTTAGCACAGCAGCAGGCATGCTGAGTCTGAGAAGCGAGAAAAGCAGCCACCTGATTCTGCTAACTCTACCTGGTTACTCAAACAAGAGTCCCATTGGAATTTATGGAACACAAAATGACACTTCTTTGCTCCTGGGTTTACCATATTTCTTATGCCAACACTCTAGTGCCACCTGTGCAAACTAAGCTAAGTAGAAGGCTTGTAAGGCAGATGTACAAAGCACAAAAGGAAAAACTACTCACCTTGCAATACTGAAAACCATCTTATAAAATGCATAAGTAACTAGAACTCAGATAATGAAGGAAACATAACTTTGCCAGCAACTCACCTCAGGGAGATTTGTTAATATGACACAGGAGCAATTCGCAATTCATTCTTTCATTCTTTCAGAGTTTGACTCACATTGAATATTACCAGCCTATTTCTTTTCCTATTTAACGCCCATAAAATTTCCACTGTGAGTAGTTTCACCTGAAGGGAAGGAATACACATTAGTTCTTTTTTATCTTCCTAATTCAACGAGTAGCAGCTATTAAACATAGAGAATAGGGTGCAAGGGCAGTCTTCTGCTATGATCCTAAAATACTACAGAAACAAGGAGTGGAACAGAAGATACAGCATATGTGCCAAACACTTCAAAATGCAGACAGTCAACCGCTGATATGGGAGATGCTAATCCACCATTTTTGTGTACTTACTGGTAAGCAGACTTCCAGATAAGTAAGACAGTTTAAAATCTAGGTTTTGAGCTTTGCTGTTCTCAAGAACTTGCAGCTCTAACTTATTTCAGCTTTCCCTGCCATCACAAAGTTTCATCTGAGATTTCTGTAATTTGTAAGAATGGATCAGTCATCGCAAAAGTTAATATCCCTAGCCCGGTACCTCAGTTTAGGAAGTAACATTTACCTCAAGCTCATGTTTTAGAACCAAAAAAACTGAAAATAATTTCTCCCAGTTCTCATCTCCCCATCTTTCACAGAACACAACTTAGTAGTGAAAATGATCAATTATTAGAAAGGATCATTGAAGACACAGATTATAGCGTTCAGAAAGTTCGTCAAGAATGCAACATCATAACTTAAATACATGCTGAACAAAAACATCCATCCAAATCCTATACTCTTTGTATTTTTGCATGATGACAGCCCTCTAGGTGAATACTTTGACTGAAAACACATCTTCTAGAACTTTGCCATAACACACATTTGTGCAAGAGCTGCAAGAAAACCAACAGCCATTTGTTGGCCTCCAGGACACTGGAAGTTGTATTTGCTGTTCCAGTGTCTTTTCTAACTAACAGGGAAAAAAAAAAAAAAAAAAGGGAAAACAAAAAACAACAGGACCTCTGATGCTTTCTACGCAGTATATCCACTGCATTTATTTGCCTTTTTTTTTTTTTTCCTCAATATGTTGGTCTTTTCACATGACGCTCTCGTTTGATCCTTCCCTTGTCTGTATGCCATGATTCATAGAAAATCACATTTACTTGTGTTCATTCCTTGGTTTGCCAAGTGACAAGTTTATTGGCCACGTTAATGATGTCACAGATTTTCTTCATACATCAGTCATCTCGAGTGGCATTTAGAAAGGGCATTTTCTGCCTACAATCAATAGCTTCTGTAGCTGCTGTAATATTTGTTCTTACTTAGGGATATTACTCAGAATATAAAAGCAATTGATTGTACGCAGAAAATACACTTGCCAATTACAGATGGAAAGGGGAAGAATCTGAAGTGCCCTCCAGCTTAAGTAGTTCCAGCTGGTGATACACCACTACTAATCACATACGTGTTTGAAAGTCACCAGAGCCTTCTCAAGCAAATGCCTGATTTTCCTCACAAGCTGAAACCCAAAGTATGATTTATTCCAGTGAAAACATGAATCCAAATTTCTAATGCTGAGTTTCTCAGAGGTCTACTTTCACAGTGGCTGAACAAGAATATCCTGACAATGAATTAAAGTGGTAAAAATGCAAGTTAATAATGCTTCTTATTATGCAAACTGGAACAGATTTAAGGTATGGTTCTTTGTTCTTTGGAATGAAGTTTAAGTAGGCGATAACCTGCATATTTGATTTTAACAGGTTGTGATTAACAAAGAGTGGCATTACTAATTACAACAAAATGTCAGCATATCTTTGGTTTGGTGCACGGCCAGAACATTTTCCAGTTCTGAAGTCTGGCCTGATAGCCACAGCCTGGAAAGTGGAACAGGCACATACATACTTGCCTCATTTCATACATTATGTTAGACAATTACACGCAGAAAATTGCTCCAAACAACCCTATTTCAGACTACTTTCTTATCTCCAAACTCGCAACCACATAAGCATTCATTTCTGTACTCCATTGCAGATGGCTGCAAGGAGTTATCCCTGATTTCAGTAGTATCTCTGTTCACAAACTATTCATTCTCATGTTCCCTCAATGCGTAGCGTATACCGTATGAAAACAGTAAAGCCGGAAGAAGAAGAAAATTCAAAGGCAGCTTTCAACAAGCTTAACATAAGCAACAACAAAATGGCCAGATCCCAGGAGCTGCCAGTTTGAACAACAGCATTCACAAATTGTGATAGCTCACTTGTTATTACAAATATCAGAGAATTCTTGTACAGGCTGCTTTAAGGCTCAATTTTAACACGTACCTCAGCGAGATAAAGGTACGAGTTCCAGCGACACTGGATTGGAGCACATAATTCCATCTTTCTGAAAGAATAAAAACGAGCTGCAGTTAGCACAAAATCAGTATTGCTTGTTGTTTTCCATGCAGCTTTTAGAGATTAAGGAATTCTTCTGAACAGATGCAGTCATTAGACCCTACCATAGATGGAATTCTAGATTCATGATTCAGAAACAATACTTTCAACACATTTCTTCCATAAATGAAATTCAGATGCCAGTGCAAAAGCTATATAAAATGTGAACCTTTTGCCACTTACTTATGCCAAATAAATCTTTTCATTATAAAGAAGCTCTTGCATTCATAGGCATTTATAAGATATTACTCTGTAAGATATTATTCGGTCAACGTCTGTGTCTCAAAGTTTGCTGGGAACACCGATGGACTTGTTCAAGTCCAGACAAGTCCCGAGCAAGGACCGTGAAAACCTTTGTCTTCAGGAGACAGATGGACAAGTCCAGGTAAGCCCTAGGCAAAGGTTGTGAGATCCTTTGTCTGGGGGAACGCAGATGGACAAGGCCAGGGGCGACGAGAGCGAGATGAACTGCAGCTGAATAGCTGTGAAGTGCTCCTTTGTGTGGACCTATCTCAGGATGACGGGCCATCTTAGGGGGTACTCAATGACTCTTGCTCGGGGCCCATCCTTGTCACGTAGACAGGAGAACAAGGAGGATAAAAGAGTAAAATGAAAACCACGAGAAGGTGGGGGGCAAACTCTCCTGAGCCTGCTGCCTGACCGCTGTTGCTGCTTCAAACGCCGTGCAACAGGACGCTGCTGGATCCTGCTGGTGACTCTCCCCGCTTTACGCAACTCCTGCTTCTTTTCCACCTTTTCTATCGCCCTCCTTCCCTTCCCCGTCTCCCTGATTAGGTTTAGTAATAAACTGGATGCAACAACATATGAACCGTTGTTTCTTAATCTCACACCGGGTATATAGATATTAAAGAACCTCATCTCCCTTCTATAAATTGGAGCGAGACAGTATTTCAACAGAATGTCTATGTTAAAGCACCTGTGTAGAATAATAAATATCATAATACCATAAAATAGATTTTTTTTTGCATTTACAAATTCTAGTACTTGAGGATTTAAAATTTATCAATTTAATTATTATTATTTAATAATAAAATATATAATTAATTAAATTGATAAATTTGAGTACTCTTTGCTATATTTTGGGACCCATAATCTAATTTCAAGTCTTTCTATATGCACAATTTCCTTATGAATTTCTATATATTATCACTCTACACATATTGAGTCCGAAAAACTGCTTTAGATTGTTTTAATATAAGCAAAAACAATGTGAAATATGTTTTTTTTTATTCAGAGTCATCAAAACAGGCAAAGCTTTCAGTCACTGCTTCAGTCAGCACCTTTGCACTTGATCCAGTCTGAAGTTTTCAAATTTAACAGTCACCATCCTTTCTGCTCATCCCAGTATTAAAATATTGAATTAAATGTTTGTTGTGGGTTTTATTCCGATGTGCTTTTGTTCTTCAGACTCCCAAGCAGACCTAGAAGCATAAGCAGAAATAGCAGTAATCAGCAGTTACTTGGAAATAGGATTTAGAAGTAATCCTTAAAAAAATGCTCCCTTTCAAAATTTCATCTTTACTTGAGATATTCACTTAAACTATAAATTTGCACCAAATCATCAGATTCAAAATGCAAAGATCATTCTCAGGAACTGCACTTGTGTTGCTAGTCAGGATTTCTTCTGATATACCATTTACTCAAAGGAATTTTCCATGCTGTCACTGCCCTAAAGATTCTTTTCACGGTCTCAGTAACAGTGGCATCTGGAGAGGGGAGCTCCAGCCACTTGAAACTCATTAAAACATACTTGAGATTGACAATGAGTTGAAAACATCTGTCAGACTTGGCCAAGATTTCAATCAAGTGTGATGTTGCTCTGCTACTGTGGTACATGGACTTAATAAATGACTCATCTGCTGTCAATGCAAGGAAAGTTGGCTTCTAATTACTAGCCTGGTTTTTTGGGTTTGTTTTTTTTTTTTTTTCCTGAATCTGAAATTTATTTTCACTTAAAGGTTCACTGTGCACGTGACATACGTTAAAACTAATTTGCTGAATCTATAAAGCCAGAGTAAGATGGTACAGACTAGCTTTATAACTTGCTGTATTAGGCATCAGCTGATGTAGTATGCATATAAAGCACTACTACAAACAGCCTAAGAACGATGAAAAAGTGTCTGATACTTTTCAGCTTCATTTTCTTTTAACGTCAACAAGTACCAAACAACTCTGAGCAAAAAGCTTCTAAGAACCTACTGTCACTTCTGAAAAATAACATCCAGACAAACCTCTTAGTTAAACAAGCTATTTTTCAAAGAAGCTAAAGAAGTGTATACCTAACTGAAGGTCTGCCACATTCAGAAATGAAAGGCCTGTTCTTCTGTTTCAAATAGAATGGGAAGGAAGTAGCATATGATTAATTCTTACCTCCAGAAAGCCAAAGTTTTCTCTCAGATGTAAGTGAAGCAAATCCTATCTGGTGACAGATGGTCTTCTTTCTTTCTCTTCTCCTCATAACAATTTTTTGTCTTATTTTGTTTTCAGAATCTATTTCATCCAAAGATGTTACAGGTACTTCTTGATCTGCCCTTCCTTGGAAAGGGTCACATGAACACGATAGTCTAGAGAAAGTAATGATTTTACACCATAGGTCCGTAGCCTAGAAAGCTGTTACAGTCATTTTTTACTTGATAGAAGCCACTCATATTTGATGAGTATGCCACATAGTAAACCTACAGCTGCACAAAAACCTTGTCAATTGAAGATTAAGTCCGATCATTCTCACGCGTGAAGGATGTCAATAGAAATTGTTTTATGAAATCTTACCTACAATAAACAGATTTAATTCATTTTGAGTTTTTAGTTTTTGGCTGGTTGTTTTGTTGTTTTTCTTTTTAATTTTTATCATTTGTTTATTTGTTTGTTTTTGTAAACGCTGTTGTTGTACAAAGACATCAGGCTTATCAACCACTCTCAGAGGCTTCTTATTCAACTAAATCCGGTGAAGATTGACCTTAAACCAACACAGCAGATAAAGGCAAATGAGAAAGTCTTTAAACATCCCACCCAGGCTGCACACAGACAGGAGACCAAATTCAAGGCTGTATCTCCAGGTAGGAACAATGAAGAGTAAAGCCCATGGTTCTTGTTCTTTATAAGTCAGTCATCCCCACTGCAAACACTGACAAGTTCAGATTGTGTGTGCAACAGAACTGTAGCTCCAAATAATGTTTTCTTCATTTTTTTTAGGTTATTTTTTCTTTGAAAATACCACTGCCATTTTCTGAAATGATTAATATTACTTGAGGAAAAAGAAGGAATAGGAAAGAAAAATAAATAGAGTTAATTATCTATTACTTAAAATCATTCCTCACTTAAATAAATATCATCTAGATTAATACAATGAGAATGTTAAATTTTCCTTGTGAAATGCATACACTCACAGAAAATCAGTTTTTTTTTATTTTACAGTAGGCAGCCCAATTACATGCACGGTTCTTCTGTGACAGGCTGGAATACCATTTGCTGCTGCGTTTTCACTTTATAAAATAAAGTTCTTCGTGCAGCCAGCAGCTGTCTCTCCTAGCAACCTTTCAATTGAGAGGAGAGCATCTCTACTTCCATTAAGATACTGCAATATGAATCTATGTAATATACTGACATATACATTGCAAGGCTATTGAACATTTTAAATAGTCTTCTGAAATGCACAATAGTATTGCAATGACTTCTCTTTTTACTTAGACATAATAAACACAAAGATGTGTTCACAAACCGACAAAGTAAGGTACTCTGCACTAGAAATTTGCACTTCTTTCCTGAACTGAACCAAAAAAAAAAAAAAAAAAAAAGCAGCAGCATTTTGGACAGGCATCAAGGGTCGTAATAATAACGTATCCTTATCCTTAGGGCTACTCACACTTCAGATAATCTTACTCTAAGCAAACTAAGAAATTAGGGGATAACAAAGAGTATGGTGCAAGCCAGTTCAGGTAAAGGAGAGAAATTTAATCTTAGAAAATGTAACTATGTTCTCTGAAGCTTTCTAGTCTCCAGGTTTTAATGATAATATCCATTGACAGCTTAGTCACTGGTGGTGACTAAGTCCTTGGTGGTGCACCAGGCACTTCAACAGACATCCAGAGAATAAGTCCGCTCCTGCCTTAATCCTGACACAATTCATACATGCAGATTTACTTAAGAGGAGGCATGAATGAAGCTCATTCATTCCTAAGTACAATCGGACTGAAACGCTTGTGATGAGCAAACAGTCAGATGTTATTACTCCTTATGAACCTGCTATACATACATCAATTTCTATCCCTTTTTAAAAGCAGACAGACAAGATGATTAAAGAAGCAACGTACATCTCAAGATTATAGTGAGGAAAGACACTGTCATTGCACAGTGTACTCTAGAATCCCTAAGAAATCTGTATTGTTTTATGATCTCTAACAACATCTCATTCACTTCTCAAAAAACGCTGCTTGAAAATATAGGTGAGGTCATAAATCCCAGCTGGTCTCCTGCTTTTTTCAAACAAAGAGAAGAAAACCGAGTCAGCTCTCTAGGAGAGAGTATTAATGGCTTCTAATGTGTTTGCTCTATTCTTTATATTCTGTATGCAGCAGCCCTGCTGTAAATCTCTATACCCACCAAAAAAAAAAAAAAAAGTGATGAAAAAAAGTAATAATAGTTACTCTAACCTAGTTGTGCTTTTTGCATCGTTTTGAATAAAGCTAGCAACAATACATAATTTGACATTATTTTTATTAAATATCTACAGCAAATACATTAATCTAATGTTCACCTAGCAGCAGCGTATGTACCAAAGCATAGTTGCAATAAAATGGAGTACCGCTTCACTGTCAGCTTAAGACAAAAAGCAAGCAGATTTTGCCTCACCTTAAGAACAGACATAAGAGATGCCTCAATTGCATCCATACAGGATGAAACTCTCCTACATGCATAAAGGCTTCCTAGTCTAATGAGTGTCAAGTTTTAAATAATAATACCTCTGGAACATTTGTTTCTGCTCTAGGATGAATTTTATTAAGAAAAATTTCACAGACACCGTCATTTAAAAATTACCCTTTATATTTGCTTTAGTCTCCAAAATAAAAGATTTTTCTTTTAGAAACCAAAGTCTTTCTGCATTTCTGCTTCAACACCTCTTACTGTGTAACTAGCATCTGTACAGGCAACAGTAAATTTAGCAACCTGTGGAATTCTTAGCAATAATAGGAATATCACAGTATGAGCTAGTTAATCACTTTCAAGGCCAACTTGAGCCCATTTCACTGGCTTTGTATTCCACTCAAGTTTGTCAGTGTCAAGGCAACTCTGCCCACAAATAACACATCTTCAACTAGAGATAGCAAGTAACAGTTTGCGCACAGTCCAAATCCTGCAAACTGGCAATCTTCTCCTGAAAACTGCAAACAATTATTTCCATTCTCATGCAACAGTACTTCTGATCCCCCATCATTTCTCAGTTATATAAACTGATCATTAATTTCCAAGAGCAGGAAAAAAAAAAAAAAAGAAACAATGTTTTTGACAGGGATAAGTGATTTGCCATTTAGTCTCTGCACACAAACACACGTGCCCAAATAATATTCTTATCTGCAAAATTATTAACATAACTCACAAATTACCACTCTAGCCTCATTGAGAAAGGCTTATCTTTTTTCATTCCCCCCCTAAAACAACATAGGCCAGGCTTCTGAGCGTTTGGAGATGGCAAGCTTTCTTACACTGACTCCAGATGAAGTACAATCTCATACAGCAAATCCAGAAACTCTGGAAAAGTGAAGTAGATGATATTGAAGGTACTCTCTGGCTTGTGGAGTGTGTCATGACTTAATGGCAGAAAGGAGAGCAGATAAGAAGTAGATAAACTGCAATACTTCTTGCAGCACACCAGCTGACCACAGCCTGCATGGACCTGCCCAGGTGGTATTAAGCATTTTCTCACACATGCTGCATTGATTTCTATTACCAAACATCTAAATAAAGGTTTAATTGAGTGTTTGCTGTTAGAATTTTTCATTATTAAAAATGGCAAGTTTCTGTTAAACTTGGATTTAGGTGAAGTTGTATTTTTCAGGAATAAGAAGCGTCCCATAGAACATTATTGCTCAAGCCTGCTTGACCAGGACCAGAACAAAAACAAAGGAATTCTTTATCATTGAAAAGGGATCTTGCTTTTAAACAGAAATATCAACTTGCTTCAGAACGAACAGCATTTCTTCAAGGGGGAACACTTACAAAGAGCACAGGCCCATTTCCAAACATCCTTCCCATGGGACATGTACAGCTTACAGAGCAGGTCCAGACTACCAGAAAAGATAACATTTCAGCTGGGAGCACACAGGTCAATCTAATATTTAATCAGCGGACAGATCTGTTACTCAAAATTACAGTCATGTTCTTCACATTCCTTATATTCAAGTTACTTACTCAAAAGGGACTTCTCTAAAGAAAATTAATTGAAAATTTGACCCCAACAGACCTGCAGTAATTGTTAAGAGATTGATTATTGTTTAAGGAACAATTTGGAAAAACAGGGGCTAATATACAGTCTAAATATGTTAATGACCTAATGATTTTTCTCTGAAAGTAGAGCATCCCTAAAACCGTTGCTCCAGTACTACGATCAGCACATTTGTTACAGCTATATATCATCCTATGCTCTTTCTTTGAAGGGCAGAATAAACCACATGCTTCCCTGCACTGCACAGGAGGGCTATTAGGGGGAGGCAATGAATGGCTGCAGGTATGACCTGTGGGAGAAAAGACAAGGATCTAAGCTGTGCTGGGCACAGCTAGCTCCATTGGGACCACTGTAGGACACAGCTGAGCCCATCAGCCAAGCTGCTGGCCCCCATGAGTGTTTAAGAAAAAGTAAAAAGAGGACTGGGAAAGCAAAGAATAAAGAGTGATAAGCTGCACTGGAAACTGTAAGGTCAGTGAGGAAGGAGGGGGAAGTGGTGTACCAGGCACTGAAACAGATTATCCTGTAGTCTGTGGAGAGGACCATGATGGAGCAGGGAAGAGATGTGAGAGGGAAGAAGCTGCAAAGAAACTACTGATTGTATCCTCTCATTCACCTGAGCTGCTCAATGCGAGATAGAGGAATTGGGAGTATAGAAATGAAGTTGAGTGAGGGGGGAGGGGAGAGCAAGGGGAAAACAGTCATTGTTTTAGTCTTTGTATTTTGCTACCATAATTTATTTTAATTTTCAGTATATTCATTTTCCTTAAAATGAGTATGTTTTGCCCATAACCCTCATCGTCAAGCAAATTCCCTGTCTTCATCTCAACCCATAGCTTTCTCATCCTTCTTCACTCTACTGAGGAGGTGGGTTGAGCGACTGGCTGGATCATTTTTGCCCTTGGACAAGCTTAACTCACACGTCTCAGTGCATGAGATGAGGTACTTCCATCGACAACTAGGAACTTGCAACTACACTGAACTTAAAAATCCCACTAATAGCTCTGATTCAGGAGCTCTCTGTAGTCAAGAAAACACAGGGGAAAGGTTCATGCAATCTCTTATTGATTTTAATATATCTGCCTGCAAAAGTATTTTCCATACACAGAAGGCTGTGTATCTTCTGCGAAGACTCTGTGAAGTTCTACAGTAGCACAAGGCTCCACCAGCCACAAGGAAACTGCAGGATGGGAATCATGAATTGCTCAAATGAATGTAAGCCAATATAACTGTCAAAGGCCTATGAATCAAAACAAGAAAATCTCTTAGCAATTAGCCCACAACTATTTAGATCTATGGTCATCAAAATACTAAAGAAAAAACTGTTGCCAATATAGTCAGGGTTCTCTTAATTTCATGCACTGTGACTTCAACAATTTCTTCATTTCTCATTTTATTTCTCTAAAAGTGGCTTCATTTAAAATCAGGGAAACCACATTTCATGCTCTTCAGTTTCATTAAAAAATATACAAAAGCCCTTACTAAAAGAATACTCCTCTAATTAAACCATTGTTGCAAAAGGAATTATTGAAATGATGAATCTGAAAGCATTCTGACACACTCTATATTCCCTTGCACATCATCTCTACAGTACACAAATAAGAAAAAAAAATAAACTCCTCCCTTAAAATAAAACAGGTTTAGAATCACATGATGAAGTATGAAACACTCAAGAGTAACACAAATGAGTTATCTCACAGATTTTCTAAAGGGACTCAAGAAATAAGGCCACTGACCACTTCTTCATCACTGCAAGAACATAATATCACACCCTCAGAAAATCTACATGTATCCTCTTGACAAGAAAGATATGATTATGAACCTTACTTAAAATTCTTCTCATACGGAATGTAATATACATACCCCAGGAATTGCATACAGTATTTTAGGAATTTCTTGGTTACAGGACTGTTACAGTTGGTGTTACAGCTGGAAAGATGAAAGATCATCGTGGTGAAAATGGAAGAAGAAACAAGCAGAGAAGGAATGCTCACCTGTATCCAAAGATCCAGGTGCACAGGAAAGACTCCACAGAGGAGGGACCTCCAGAAAGAGACCCTTCCCCAGTGCCAGTCAGCCCTTAAATGGGGGTCTACAGCCTCCACCTGTGCTCCCAGGGCTGACTCAGCCCTTGCCTCAGGTGATCAATCAGTGGCTCAGGCAGTGACTCAACTGGTCCCATACAGAGGACAAATACATGATATATCAAGACTTTGTTTCTACCTAGGTGAGAAAAATTCCTGGTAACAGCTCGAATCAAAGCAGCTTATATTTACTCAAAAAGTATTTAACAATTTAGTATAAGGATCTTTAGTGCCCCTTTAGCATTCAAATGTTGTACAGATAATCACAATCTGTTGGCAGTTGCATCAAATGAGACTGACAAAATATTTCAGCTAAATTCCTCATTGGTGAAGATCTCTATCACAGCCTCTTCCTTTCCAGGTTAGACCGCAAAAGAGCTTGAAAAGGATAAATGTTGAAAGTTTTCTGCTTTCTTGTAGATCTGTCCAAGCAATGGAGATTGTTGTAAGCTTTCTAACACTGATGCTTCACAAATGCTCCTGCCATCTTTGGTCTTCTACGTTCTCTGCCTACTCCCTCAAAGATGTGTTACATCAGCATCCTATAGGTACACCTACAACTTCAGGTGTGAAAAAGAAAGAGACACTGGGAAAGCAAGCGAATATTCTGAGTCTTGATAAAACCTATTGTGTTCTCATGTGGTGTGTAACACCCTAAGACTTCTTCCTTCTAGCTCCAAGTTGACAGAAAGATGATATCAATGCATTATCTCAGTGCCATAGGTTTCCTTTTTTTCATTCCAGAAGCTACTTGAAAATTGAGCTGTTCTGTTACCTATGCAAAGGACAAATGAGAGAGATACTAATTATCTGCATTTTTTAATTCCTATTGACCTTGTCACATCAGCCCGGTGCCTAACGAAAGACTCAGAAAATCATTTCCAGTAAGAAAAACCCTATTTTTACTAAGCAAGAGGAGTAAGTGAACAGATTCTAAGAAAGTCAGGAAAGTTAAATTTATTTTATAGCATGAATGAAAATAAAAACAGTATCTACCACCCAGAAGAGCAGATGAATTAGTAAGCCTTGTCTCAGCAACACCTCTCTATCAAGAGCCATTAAATGTCAATTCACTTGTTTTAAATTCACTTTTGTTACTCTCCTTACAGTCCACAAGAAATGCTGGAATACTGGGAATATCCACAGCAAACATATGTTAGTAGCTCTGACAGCACTATCAACAGCAATCAAAGCAGTGAAAAGTGCAAATGCATTACTGAATGATTATAGGGAGACTTTAATCTTTTCTCATAAATGACTTCTCTCCAGCTACCTGATCATTTGTGTTCCAGAACAAAAATGGCGTGCTTTTTAAAGCTTCTGACTGTTCTGAGTGGTTCACAAGTAGGACCACGAGGAATCTCACATGGCAGTTGTCACATGCTGTCCTGTTTTATATTCAGCAGAATTAGACTGCTTCAAACGAACCATGACATCAGCTCATGAAGAAAGATTTTGTATTTTTGAAAGAATCTTACTATTGCAGAAAAGAACTATAATTAATCTATATTTTTTCTTTGTATCATTTAATTAAAGATGTATTGAAAATATATTTTTAAAATATTTGCTGGACCCATACATTAAAAACTAACAATTGAAAGTCTTGCAATATATACTTCACTCACGTGCTTACTCCATTGCTAAACAGTGGATTGCACAGTATGTTAAGTGGTGGGAGAGTAGATTCCCTAAAAACACACTGTGAGACTACTCTAACATACTTTGGCAATTCTGCTTGAAGCTGCTTCTATCAACAACAAAGAAAAGAAGGTATCATTGATTTCTATGGATGCTGGCTCAGATGCAAAGACAGTATGCACAAACAAAGCTTTAGGGACTGTTTTTGATCACTCCATTTTTTTTTTCTTTTTTTTCTTTTTTTTTTTTTTTTTACTGTTGTTCATTTCCGCATTTCCTTATTTTGCTGAAATACAGAACAGCTGTTCTCACTAGCTTACCAATTCAATACTGTGAAGAAAAACAAAACATCTAAATTTCCTTTATTGTATTTTATTTTAAGTAGAATAGCAAAGATCACATTGAAAGGAGAACAAAATAAATGTCCAAAAAAAGGCAGAGAGGGAAGAAAATCTACTGTGCTGATTGTGTGGGAATGTTTCTCCCTGGACGAGTCACTACAGACATAGTCTACTGGAACATCTTGCTCTCCAATATGTGGCTAATAAATACCAGATACCATAGCAAAATGGCTCACATTCTAAGGAGTGAACCCCAAAATTCTTTTAGGGTCATTACAGCAACAAACATGAAATAGCTTTAGTAGAGCAGTTACTTATATACAAAGAAATGCACACCACACGTGAACAGAGGCTGACCCTTGCAATAAGCTACACAACACAGTAAGATCAGCTGTACACACAGCACAGCTGACGTGGACACGTTCACCAAACACGCTCAGCTGTTCTGGACATTCACAACTCCAAGTATTCTGAATGCTATGCTTTGTAATTCAACAAAATCTGTGGGAAAATAATTGGATATACGCAGAGAAACGTGAACATCAGAGTAAAAGGCAAGCAGAGCACAACCCCACACATTACATAGCTCTGCATGTGCTCTAAAATCTGCCCAAAACGTTGGGCAAGAGCTTTGCTACCACAGACAAACTACCAATGTAGTGGTATATGCTACAGGTCCCTGGATGAGTACAGGAAAGACCCTTCAGCAGGGACCAGTCTGCAGAAAACAGAACTACACTGACACAGCTACCATGTTTTTAAGAAAAGTCATTCATTTCTGAACAAATTGTGCAATGCAAATATACCCACAGCCTCTGAGCTCTCCAGTCACCTTAAGCGTCACCACACTATGGTTGGTGCTATGGCACAAGTCTACATATATCCTTAAAGCAGGATATGCCCTGCAGCTCCACAATTGATCCTCCCTCCCTTTTTAACTCAAGGAAACAAATTAAGCACGGTGCCTGGGTGCATATTGCTCCTGAGCCTAACTACTGTGCTTTTCAAGCCAAAAGGACAGATTGCTGGCTGTGCATAGGTGGGGGCAGACAATTAGTGCACTACACACACATCTATGGCTAGAAAAACCTTTGTCTCTCTGACACAGCAGCATATAACAGAGAATGACTTCTATGCCCAGCACTTTTTTTTTCCTCCTTTCCCTGCTGTCACAGACAGTGAAATGAGGCAAGGGATGACAGCTATCTGATAAGTCACTACTTAGCTGAAAAGTCAAGTGCCACACACAGCTATTTGGCAGTACAGTTTTCCCCACACGTTAAGGACCCATTCAAAATCCCAAATAATAATTTACCTCACAAGAGTTTGCTCATTATGTGCTTTCCCTGGCCCTTGTGCTCTTGTAAAACCCTCTTTGAGTAGGTAGGCATGAAATAATCTCCTGCTGCCTGTAGCACTGGCCTTTTTTTCTTTTCATGTGACTGCAAACAGAAACTTCTTATTCAAAAAGGAAAAGGTTATTAAACTCAGCAGAGTTATTTTTAAAAAAGATAGAAATGAACTGTGACTGCAATCTTAAGTGTGAGTCTTGCCTGGAAAGCTGTTCGACTCGCAAAAGGCAAGCGGAAAGCACAGATTCAAGTCAAGTCTGGCCATTTTCACGTATGCTCACCATTAAACTTACCAGACAGTAATCTGCTACCCCATTTTGTTATGGATGGTCCTTGAATTTTGTCTTTCTATTGGTTTTATTAAAGCTACCTTCGAGCTTTCTGCTCTCTTGACAGGAATCTGCCTTTTCCAAACAAGGCAGACATCTCAAAAGAAATCAGATATCGTTTGTGCTTCAGAGCATTGCCTCACTGATGTCAGTGACTGACATGAGGAACACGAAGGCCATGATGGCACTGGAGCTGAGCCTGATTAAATCTTTATAACCGTACCAGGTCACCTGCAGAACAGCACCACAGTCATGACATAAAAAGCCAGCAGTAGGTAAGCCATTGAGTCAACACCACACTTCTCCAAAGGCTAAGCATCAGCTTACCTGCTTGTTTTAACCCGGACGATGAATGACAGCAAGAATAGCACTTGTTCTTAGTCTCTCTCATCTCCTTGTTTGTTTAAAGGCTGGACAGCCCAGCTACAATATTTCTTTTACGTAAAGCTCATTAAGAACATTCCCAACCTGAAATTTTAATGCCAGTATCTCTCCGATGCATTAATTGCCACAACGGTTTCCCAGTGACTGCGATGACTGCATAGCGTCGTGAAAGAGCATGGACTCAGGCTGGCCAAAATGACTACTAGCACCAGTCACACTTGATTGAAAATAAAACAGATAAACTGTATTAAAGCATCTTACTGGTAACCATCAAGAAATGAAATGAGCTAATTACTATTTCCTTTCTTTTCCCAGTGATCTGCAATCCCTGGATGAACGCTGTATAAACCAGAAAGGTTTTTGTGGCCATCCTTTAGTAATTGACCTTTAGCTCTCCCCATTTCATTTGCCCTAAGTGTTAATTGACTTTGAAAAAGCAGTATATTATCCTTTTAGAAAAAAAAAAAAGTCTGATTTGTGCCCGCCAACATCTTACAGCATCAAAGCCTTGTTAAATCATAGCGCAGTATGGCTGAAAATGAGTCTCCAGAAGAAATGGAAAGAAGGTGGGGGAAGGAAGCAGCTCTGTCACTGAAAGAACTTCACTGCCATCTAGAGATAAACTGTGATAGTTTTGTGAAGGGAGGATCAGGTTGTTAGTCAGAATATTTCCATTCTGCTGCTGTTTAGGGGGAAAGTAGAGGCTTAGTACAGGTTCACTGCATCTGTACATGTTTTAAATCAACTTTGTTGCAATTTGCACTAAAAAATATGTCCTGGAATATTATCTGCCATGAATTCTAAAGAAACCCTGGGAGATAGCTTTAAAGGTCCACTCATAGGCTTTTCTACAGTGAGGTATGATACGCGTACAGTTTTTGTTTCTCAGAAGGTCTTTGAAGAGTTAGGTGCTGTATCTTTGCAGAGGGAGCTTCAGTCACAAACAATTTACATTTTGACAGATACACTCTGCTCCCAGCAGCAGCCTTTATGATATTGCTTGTCAGTAACAAACAACCCATGTGCTATTTCAGGCTGTGATTTTTTATTTCTTTCAAATATATAAAATTGTCTTTTCTGAGCATTTCATATGCAGCAGGCTCATGGAGACCAAGTCAGACAGGGAGCAGGAGGCGCCCATTAAAGGCATGAGCAGTCTACTTCAATCTGGCCCATTTCATTTATTCTGCTTCTGTCCAAAAAGCAACTGAGCTCCATTCAGCAGACGTGTTGGGTCAGCTCCTACGAAAGCCAGAGCAGTGATCCTCACCACCAGCACCTAACCTGGTTACATTCAAGACAGCTGTCACGTGGGTGTACAGCTAACTGCATTTGGAACAAAACAAATTAATTTGTAGCTCAGGGTACAGTCAGCACACATGGAAACTGTGTTATTAATGCACCTTAAGTGAGAGAGTTCATTACTGCTGTCTCACAAAAACACTCACTCTGAATTGTGGTCCTCTTAGTCACTACCACTGCTACCTGAGTGCTAAATAAAATATGTTGTGGGACTTGCAACAGATGACAGTAGTCCACAGGTTCCCTGCCTATTTACTCACTGAAAATCTCAATACCAAAACCCATTTGAGGCCCAAGGATTGTTAGTATGAATCCAGCAGCAACTACTAAATGCCCTTGTTTTTGTTTTTGTTTTTTTACTGCAGCACAACATTCATTTACTTCCTTAGTGTAATCCTATCAGGCTTGAGTATCTTGAGATCTCAGAAGATGTATTTTATGACTACCTTCTTAGCTACTACTGCAGCGCTCTATGATAGTGCAAGGTATTTGCCCACTGTGGCAGAAGTAACGAAATAATACTGCACAGAAAAAGATGACAGCGATTATATTGTAACTAGGAATATGTAAAACACGCTGCATTATAAAATTATGAAAGGCAGTGCCTGAATTATTCACGCTCTCCGTTCCTGACTAAGAATAGGACCTCAAAACAGGAAATTAAGCCTACAAAAAGCATTCTTAATTTGAAATAATACTGAAATCAGAGACTTTTAATTCCATACTACTCTGCACTCCTTGACATTTGCCCTGTCTGGATACTAAATGAGACCGTTCTGAACACTCATTTTGTATGGGCATGGGTGGCTACTCAAGGTGAAAGCAATGAAGAATCAAGCCCACAGAACCTATTACACAAACCGTAAGGTTCACTAAGCCAAGAACTGGTCTCGCTGAGGTGACTGGCTGTCTTCTCATTCCTATTAGTGGCGACACTGGCAAGTTCCTGGATGGAAGAACATAGTAATTTTGAGTGATGGGTTTATGAGGACACAGCAGTGACCACCTTAATGGAGTATTAGGAAACACTGAATACAGAAGAATGAAGTGAGTGACTGACTAGATAGATCTTCCAGTCCAAACGCCTTGTAAAATGCATAAGGCGATTCTTCCATTCATTACAACCAACAGATTTGTTGGGAGGGAAAGCCCCAGTGCACCTTTAAAACCCAATTTGTCCTTTTTGCTGACAAACACAATTAAGCTGTGCAATACAGGGAAGAGATCAGTAGACATAACAATAGTTATTGTGAAAGGATAAAGATTCAAACACAGCTAGACTGTGCTCTGTGCTGTTACCCTGCTTCTTACCCTGCCAAAAGACCTTGAAAACAATCCTGAAACAGTGACAAAGAGGGACAGCTCACCTTGCAACACTTGAGCATTAAAACTGAATTAGATAACTGTCCAAATGCAGGCAGTTTTAGATACAGTAGTGCTTTTCTGGTGAAGTAGAACTATAGACTTTTTTCCTTCCATTTTTTTTAAGGCAAATAAATACAGCTTGTAATAGTTGCAGCATTGCAGACCAGCCCTTTGTCCACTATATTTTAAGAAGTTGTTGTAGGCGCTATTGCCAACAGACAGTACTGTTAACACCAGGCACAAGTACATGAACTTGAAATAGGAAGCCAAGATAACATTCATATTGTAGAAATGAAATGATAGCATCTCTTTTCTGTCTGGAATTTATTGTGGAGTCAAAGGGCACTAAAGAAATTCTGTTTTATTTGTACATGCCACTGGAGATAATAGGATGGGCCTCACGAAGATGTGAATCTCTCAGCTTTTTTGAAGGCTCGCTTACAATGTATTATTTTTCAAGGGATATAAATAAAACTCCTTTGAAGGTACTTACTTTCAGTATAACTGTAATCAATTCACTTCGCATCTTGATGCTTCCATCCCTTTCCAGTCTTTCTCTTGCTTATTGAGACTGCATTTCTAAGGGTAGACTGTTCCTCACTACATTTTTGGTGAAATGACGAGTACAATAAAACCTAGTGTCCACTTCAAAGTTAACTGTCGTGTCACTGTCCTTGTACAAAGTGAAATCCCCTAAATATTTTCATTCCCTCCTCTTTTCACGAGCTCTTTCCTCGCAGGTACACTGACTGATGAATATCATTCCAGATGTCTGTTGCTGCATAAGCTCCTCCTTAAATACTACCTAAAGCATATTACAGCTGTTACTGATGCAGAGCAAATAACAGTTTATGGCTTTGTATTGTAAGACATGTTTGTTTTTATATTGATTGTAAACATTTTGGAGAATAGCCTAGGTCTGCTCTGAAGAAAGCAAAAGTCTAATGTTGTCTGGTTTGTTTCAGCAGCCAACATTAGAACCTAGCCTGTAACTTATTAGCTGACAACAGTTACCCTTCTAGCACAAACGTCAGGGACTCACCCTCTCCATTTGGGATATATTGAGGCTCATCATGATGGAAGATCATGTGTGCATGCAATCATAATATCTGATATCAAAGTCACAAAACAATATATTCAGGGATAGTAAATATCATCATGGCAGGGCATTAATGTCATTCATCACTGAAGCAGCCTGATCCAGGTGCTAGTCAGGCATAAATCACTGTAACAACACTGAGACCAGTCAAGCTTCACCAATTTTCACCAGCTAAAAAGCTGTCCTGTAATATTATGATCCACAGAAGAGCTTTACAACACAGAAATAAGGCAGCAGCTTTCAGTGTTTGAGAGCTCTTCTGCTGTTTGCATGTAACCTCCACCTCCCTGAATTTGTTCACTTTTTAAAGAGTTTACACAAATTTTTAGTCAAACAGTTTCAAATCAGACTGGAACCAATGTTCCACTTCTAATTGAGAACTCTGTAAGGTGCCTTGCAAACTGTCTCATACTCACTTCATATGTGAGCTATAGGAGGTGAGCTGCTTGAATGGGTAACAAACTATCTCACACACCAGAGCCAGAAGGTACTTATAAGGAGAAGCAGCTCTGAATGAAGGGAGTTGACTCGAATATCGTGACATTAGTATTGATTTTGTTTACTTTAGAACCTGAAAGGAGGGAAATGCACTGAAGTGATGAAATGTGCTGATGATACAAAATGGGAGAATCAACAGATGCACAACAGGAAAGCAATAAAATTCACAACAACTTGGCTAGACTGGAATCATGGGCCTTTTGAAATTCAATTTGAAAAAAGGTAAGATAATGAATCTTTGGACAAAACAGCAAGAAAAGAGAACACTATCTGCAATGGGCAGGGGCAACTGCTGAAAAGGTTTGCATTTTAACATTTCAATGGAGGAGGAAATGGCATGCAGTAAACACAGGTTTCTCTAAAAAAGCTCATTCTGCAGGCTTCCCCTTTCGCCCACCACCCACCAGTTGCTGCTGTAAGGTTTGGGGGGGGGGGGGGGGAGGGAGCAAAAAACTCTTATACACGAAATTAAAGGAGATCATTCTAACACTGGTTTAGATTAGGTATAATGAAAGTGACATTTATAATATGAATATCACTCTCGTTAAGAAAATGAAATAAGAAGTAGGATGTGAAGACGAGGACAAGGAGAAACACAAGTAGGCCAAGATAAAATATGTACTTATGAAGTCAGAAACAGAGCATACATTTGGAATGCAGTGAGGAAAATCAGCCGATCACTTAGGGGCTTTACAGAAGTAAAAGTCCCAGCATACTACCATGAGAACAACTAACATCTAAGAATACTGTTAAAGGGAAAAAAAGAAAAAAGGAGGAGGGAGAGGCTGCATGGAAGCACAAATTAACCTGACATCTGAGACAAGATGTAAAACATCAGAGCTGTCAGGTTTATCCCATTAACTTAGGTACTGCAGAGGGTTCCCAGAGCATTGGTAAGGTCACAAATTGCAAACCTTCAGCAACATGCCAATAACCATAAGAAGCCATTATTTTCAGCAGCATCGTTCCAGTGCCAATAGACTGGTTTCTGCTGAACTGTTCTCTGGATCCTGAAAACCTGTTCTAAGGAGAGAATAGGAAGTGTTAAGAAGCATCGCTAAGTGAAAGAAAAGTAGTGAGAACTTAAAAGTCCATTCGCTTCACAGTATCTCCTCACGTAGAATATTTACCTGCACTGTACAATTCAAACTTCGATCCCACTGCAGGCCTGACAGAGAGGGAAGATTTGAATTCACCTCTCCCATGCTACACATGGATATTCTATAAGAACTTTTCCATTACGTTCAGTAATAAAAAAAAAAGAAAACCAACCAAACCTAACAAATACCAACCAAATGCCCCAAGACCATAAGAGTCCACATTTCCATGGTCAGCAAACCAGTTCTCCACTCCACACACAAAGTATCCACAAAATATAAATGCTTTTTCTCCCTCATGTGTGTCTCTGTCACTGGGAGAAGAAGGACACAAGACCAGATCCTGCAAGCTCAACAAACAAGCAGCAAAAACTATTTCTAATAAGTAACAAATAACAGAGTCAAGTATTGCTGCAAACAGAGAAACACATAGGAAAGATAGATCTAATGAAAGCTTAGGTCTGCTCTGGTTAGATTCTGGACAAAGGAGCAACGTTTTGTCCTTCAGTTATAATGAGGTCAAGTGCACATAATTTGCATGCAAACAAGAGCCTCCAACCATACTAAGTCCATCTGAAGCAAAGTGAAGTCTGAGGTCTTTGTGTTTAATATCTAAGCAATATCAGTAGTGCGTGTCTTTTTCCAAGCCGTTACAGTCAGACTGATCCTACAGTCCACAGCTCTGTTGTCTAGTATCACCTGGACATGAACCTGGCCAATCCAACCAGTGGAACATGACCAGCCACGATAGGAGAAGAAAAAAATCCCTGTTAATTGGTAAATGCTACACTTGCAACTGAATCTGTTAAATTTAAATCATTGCTACTAAAAAAATCAAGGTAATAATAAAAACAATCAACAGATGTGGCAACAGAGAGAGAGAATCATATCACAATAAACAAGTTTTTCCTCAAGTCCATTTGAGTTTCCTGCATTCCCATTCTTGTGCCTTTTGCCCCTTCTCCTGTTGTTGGGCAATACTGAAGAAAGTTTGGCCCTACTTGACACCAGCTCTTTAGATATTTATAAGCTTTGAGAAATCCCTTCTCAGTCTTCTCCAAGCTCAACAGCCACAGGTATTTCAGTCTTCTGTCATAAGAGGGGTGCTTCAGGCCCTTTGTCATTTTTGTGGCCCTCTGCTGAGTTCTTTTAGGATATCCCTGTCTTTTTTGAACTGGGGAGCCTAGAACTGGACACAGTCTTCCAGATGTGACCTCACCAGGACAGACTAAAGGGGGAGGCCACACTCTTTTTAATATACCCAAGATAACTTTGGTCTTCTTGGCCACAAGAGCACAGAGTATGAGAGAACAGACTACACCCTCTTGCAGGCAGGACACAGAATCAAATCAAGTAGTGATCTGCTTGTCCTGACAGTAACCATCCAATTGTCCATTAACATCTAACAAGAAAAGCATTGTTTGCAAATCTTCAAATTATAGTTGGGGTTTTTTTGGCACACAAAAATGTCACAGCAGCCAACAGAAGAAAAACCATCAGCCAGTCAAATCATCTGATTTTCAATACTATTATTATGTTACCTTTTTTTTTTTTTTTTTAAACAATATGCTTCTTCTGCATGCTCCTAACACATACAGGATACCCCAGCCCCTCATCTGATCTACTGTCGCAGTGTTAGAAATTGCAACATGCATTACACTCCTGCATCACTGTGGGCCAATGTTCATAAGTATGGCAAGTAACACCTTTTAGGAAGCACATAGGCACTTTCAGACCTTTGTGAAATCTCTCACCTTACAGATTACTAAAATAATAACATCTCACATTTGTTTCAAACAAAACATAAAGGTAAAGGAAGGCACTACACACAAATACACACAATGTCTTTTTTTTTTTTTTTAATTGTCTGGCTCATTACACTACTGCTAGAGGCTGAATACTAATCACCTAAAATCGAAGTAAAATAAGAACTTGTTTGCTTGACAGCTGGTCATTTCTTCATATCTATCTGATCAAGGATCCTTGGGAGAAGATAGCTTTTAGAACTATGTAAAGTATATTCCTGTAGGAGGCAAAATTACAGCAGGGCTTCAAACAGGGATCCTGATGCTTTTTTTTCTTTTTTTTTAATAGACTGGCAGCTAAAAGAAAGAACTCCAGCACACTTGCACATACGCCTATAGCTAACTAGTGCATGTGCAGCTCTGAAGGGTTACAGATCCCTGCACAAAACTTTGACCTAAAGCTAACACTCAATTTAGAATCAAATTATAGGGGTGACACAAATGTGTAAATAATTCATAAGAATTTTAATTGACATTTCTTTTCTGTGGCAACGGGCCCATTAGCATCATGGGTGATTACCTGTTTTTTAATCACTCTGTGTTATAGTCGCGCATTATATAAACTCCCCAAACCCCTAGAACAATTTAATGGCTAATTCTGCAGTAGTACTCACAGTCACACAAGCAGTACTTTTTTTTTGGTGGAATTGTGCCAGTAAAGGCAACTTATCAGTGAGAATGTGTTACACCACACCTTAACCCTGAGTCAAATTAAGCCAACGTTCTATACTCTCCGAAGCTCAGCTGGTTTCTGCACCACTAATTACAGGGTTAGATGTTGTTTAATTCAGGGGCAGCTGATCCTAGCCCTGTTTCAGGCAGGACTGGTGTCACAGCAAGAGTGAAGGAACAGTACGGAACAGTACATTTATACATATTCCCACCCACTCCCAGACTTTTTATAACAGCACTTTACTAGTGTTATTAAGCCTCCTCTAAGATTCATCCTGTGGAGATATTATAACCTCTCATTTTTTATTATTATTTTTTTTTCAACTTCAAGCAAACCCAGTGGTGGTAGATTAATGCTATCTGAAGGTTCAAAGTTAAAGCAGTCTGGAGAGAAGAAAAGCCATAGGAGCTATAAAACCTTGGCCTTGGGATCAGATTATAAGCAAGTCTGTTCACTAGTCACTGAGGTTAGCCTACTCATTTCACAAGAAGCATACTTGTGTACATTAATTTACCATCGATGTGTATAAATGCCTTTTACCAACTTTGTGGCGTTCAGAGAGAATGGGAAGTGATATTAGACAAAGGTTAGAGGTTGTTTTTTGTTTTGTTTTTTTTTTTTTACTTTATTTTTCCCCCAAATGCAATCATGTGTGTTGACAGATTTCAAGTGCCTTTTGAAAACCTTTGTCAAATCTTTATTCCTTTCCACTGTTCTGCACAAGTCTGCCTTGGGAAAAGCTGGTGAAGATGACAGCCCAGGAGATTCTGGATAATTATTCTGCTCAGCCATAGCTTTCAGCATCCCCAGAGTTCCCAAATGTTCTCTCTTGTCAGGAAAAGTCATATCCCTAACAAGATAAGGTCTATACTGCTCTATTATAAGATGTTCTTAAGGTGAGTATTATGTATGCACCAACAGAAGTAGCATGAGACGCTTTTATGGGAACACATAAATAATAAACAAGAGCAAAAATAAAATGTACAGTGAGTTTAGAGATAAGAATCATCTTTATGACAACTCTAATTGTGCTGGCTGCAATGAGAGAGAAAAGAGATTTTTCTGTAAAATAACACCAGCTATCAGGAATAAAGTTTCCCCATATCCCATGTGATTAAAGTACCCAGGCCAGTTCCACATGTTGATTTACAAGCAATGCCCCAATCCTGCGATCACTCGTAAGAATACTAAATCCCCAAGTAGCTCTAACTGCTAGTAAACAACTCACATGCCTAAAGTTGTGCATGTGCGTAAGCATTTGCAAGAGTGGGACCTAAATTACAAATTACATTCCTCATGCCTCCCTGATCAAGCATGGCACCTGTTTTACCTTCATACATCAACACAACACAGCCACTGAGACAAGGGAATATCTGACCTTATGATGCCACTGGGAGAACTGCAGGTAGGCCGATTAAAATTACTCAGATGGAAGGAGTCTTAGAATATGAAGCATATAAATTATATAGTTCTGCCAATGCCACGGGGACGAACTACGCAGCAACTTCCACAGACTGACTCTCATTCTGCATAACCACGTTTCAGGGGTAAAGTTTGGACGGTGGTCTCACATGGAAGAAAAGGCGAAGGGCAAAACCTCTCTTGGTAAAGAAAAGATAGCAAAATCATCAGAATAATCAAGCTAAAAGCGTTTCTCTAAGTTGTATTAATCGCATTAATTTTAAAACCGGAGCACCAGCAGACTAGAAGTACTGGACTGCCATCTGCTGGCACTGCCGAGTAATAGAAGAGCTGCAACAAAATTAGTTTTGGGAAGTTCCTGCAGGACGTGGCTCTTGGCATATTTGCAGGTGATACTGTACTAAAATAACTGCAGAATAACTGCACTATCAAGACACGGGCTGCCTGGAGCAACTGTTCTAAATGCAACAAGAAATACCGAGATTTGGATGATTTCTGACACGGACTGCAAATGGACAGCAGAAGTCTACGGAGGAAAAGGGAAAAAAAGAAAAGGGAATAAGCAAAAACCAGGCAAAAGTTTGCTCATAGCAGCAAAGTTGGAAGCAGGTTCTACCCCAGCTAATATGAACTGAAACTGAGGCACACTTAGTTAAAGGAAAACTGTGGAAGCTAAATGAAACTAAGGCACGACAGAAATTCATCAGCCTGAAGAATATTCTTTACTGAGGAAAATGAGTATATTTTGATACACATTCATGCTAAGTATTTCCATGCCATACAATTCCATATAAGAAATTGGGAACAACTCACTGCCTATTCTGAAACTTAGGATAACATCCAGTATACGCTAGCAACCTAACGCCGCTGTAAATTCATAAGCTATTTTGATTCCAAAAAAATTCATACAAAAAAAAACCAAAAAAAACCAACAGCATATACATTTCCTCCGAACATTCCCCAGGGTCACTCCTTAACTCTAAAACCACTTATGACTAAAACTAAGCTGCCCAATTGTTCCATTACTTCCCAGTTCTCATTATGCACTAAAACATCCATTCAGCATTTTTTTCCCCCTCTACTAATGTAACAGAAACTCATCTGCTCAACAAGATTTATTGCCAGCTTTTTTTCTTGTGTTCACAAGAGATTGTTGTACATTTTGCAGTAGGTCTTTATTATCTAGTAATGATGGCTTGCAAATTAAATTAGTTTTTAATGGCACAGTTAAATTCTAATTTATGTTTTGGAGCTTTGTTTAATTCATTTAGTTGTAATGTAATTGCCTTCTCAGTATTATCTTGCATTAGATAGGAAGAACAAAAGAATAGTGACTCTACTCCTCATATTCCGTTATTTTGCTTTTATTAAATCCTGTTACTAATTGCATTTCCCTGAGAAACTTTCTGAACTACTGTAGGCTTATCTAAGTGGGCAGAGCATACGGTTGCTTGGCTTTCAATGGCCTGAAGGAGTCAAACAACAGTTACTGTAACTCACAGGGGTCCAACTGTACTCATGGCTTGTTCATACTCTTTAGATGCAAGAGATATTACTGCCCTGCAGATTTTTGGCAGTAGCAATGCATGAAAACAGGACAGCAAAGGAAAGGTAACAGCTCTTCACTCTCTCAGCTGGGAAGTTCTGGCACCAAACCAGTCAGTTACTTGTAGCTTCATAAGAGCTATTTTGGACAACTGAAATCAGACTTCAGGGACAAATGCACCTGCAGGTCTGCCTCAGAGTGATTTTTGTCCTGTATTCCCATCGAGTCGTGTTCTGCCCTCTAAAACTTTGCTTTTGTGATAAAGGTTTCTTACAGACATCCCTCCTGCTCAGCAGGAGGTTAAAAGGAAGGTATTTGTTCAGTATCTCTCACAAGATATAGCTAGTCTATGAGTTAAGAGTTTGGAGGGCACTGTGCACTGCAGATGATTCCAACCACAAGTTAACGTAGCCCTGCAATGGAACTTAAGATATTTCTTTGAGTGGAAAAACTACAGGAAGGTTAAAGCATTATGAAATCTTATGTGCTAAATAGTTGATAAGAAATAGATACCACACTTTCAGTACATTAATTCTGAGTCAGTGGGACTTATTTTGCCCAAAAAAGTTAATGAACAGGTTAACCTTGCAGTCAGTCCTGTAATCTCTGTGAACCATGGCTCTTGCCAGCCATGCAGGCGCAAAGGACAGGTTTGCTCAAAGGGGAGACCATGAGCAAGGGCTTCAGAGGTCAGCTTCCAGTACAGGTGACATCTCTTAGAATAACCCAAAAAAGACAGACCCCTCCCCAGTGCCCCAATTTCTAGTCTGAAACCTGTCAATAATAGCTTTTAGTTGGTTCTCTAGTTCAGTCAAAGAAGATGGCTCGCTTCTAACAAATGATGGACTAAATCCATCTGAATAAAATAAAAAGAGCTAGAAACTCTTAAACTACTGCTACTATAGAACTGGAACTGGTTGCGTATGAAGTGTACTGCTTAAATACAGAAAGAGAGATAGATAATGTTCTGCACTGACATATTTGGGTATAGCTTCATCTCAGCTTCACTGTCTTCTGACATGCCATTTCTAGAAGCGACCATAGATGGGCTAACAAAATGCATTCACCCTCCACACTCTGTAGCTCCTCATAAACCAATAAAAGCTGTTTCGGAATAATTGTGGTGTAAGAAAAGACCCTGGAAACGATGACGGGTCTACATTCAGTCTCAGAACACTTGCATTATACGTTTACAATACCCTCTTATGTCACAGACCTTCAGAGAACAGCTTATTTGGTTTATGACCCTAAGACATAAATTCACTTTTATGCACCTCTGCACGATAAATGTCATTAATGTGATGCTGTAAAAAAGAGAAATTACAATTTTTAGTACTGAAATGTAATAAACATAGAGGTTTTTATCCTACTTCTGAACAAATACGAACCAAGATTGTTCACATGGGAAGAACTTGCCTTTCTTTTTAAAGTTACCAAAATTCATCTCCAAAACTACGTAGAACCCTGTCTGGCTGATTGCCTTTAATTATACTATCAATACAATCCTTATCATGAATAATCATTTGTTGAGAATATTTTAAAAGTCAAATTTCTCTCAGAGTTGAGACACACTGAAATGCTGCTGTAAATATATTAACATTTCATAAGGGCAAGATACCTTTTTACTCAATGTATTTTTTAAGATCTAGGAGACAGCATCCTTTTGCATATTGTTGACAGCTTTAACTATCAACAGGCAAAATCATCTTCCAATCCTATATGGTGCTTAAAGTTTTTCCATATTAACAAACCTACCCAAGGTGAATCTTCTGAAAAGATTATCTTTTTGGCACAAAAATTATTACTGAAGTATTTGGCCCAAAGTATTTCACACAGGTTTGCTGCTGAATACAACAGGCAGAGGCTGCCTTCTTCAAGGTAGTCATATAGTTAGTATGACAGACCAACACAGATTTCAATTACTGTATTATGATCAGAGCATAAAATAAAGAGGGAAAGTGCGTAGAAGAAATCCACAGGAAATAAACCAGACTGACAACTGCCTAGAATTCAATTTTCCTGAAGTGATATTGAAATACAGAGAAGTAGCGGAACATTGATTAAGTTTCAGACTGCCACATTACTGATGCCACCTCAGGAACCTGTATGCTCTGTTATCACCATGGCAATGCAATCATCAGTGCAATCTGGAGTGCGTGGCACTGCCACTGCTCATTTACATCTCTGATAGATGCTGCAGAGACTTGGGATTCGATAAGCCCACATTTTGTCAAGTGTACGGTGGAAAATAAAGCCCAGAACCCTGACTGAAGTTCATAAACAAACGTTACGTAAAAGGAAAGGGGGAAACGTTCAGTATTCTCAACATGCACATTTAATCCAGGCTTTATAATATGAGTTTCCACCCTCCAAAATTCTCACAGCTCATTATGCCACTGGAAACACTCTACTGTTAATGTCTTGTGCTGCATCCAAAAAGAAATGCCATTATATTCATCTTTCTTATTTCTACTCAGCAGCTGAAGTGGTCTTCAGATGCTTGCCTTTCATCTTCACTTCAAAAATCTTCATAAAACACCCTGCATCATCCCAAATTTTTGAATATTTATATCTGAGATATGAAAGACATCGAGATTTATGCCTCCAGGCTCATAATTCTAAGCCAAATGGATGACAGCTCTGGACCTGTCCCTTGGGTACTGCATGCAGCCGCTCTCAGCGCACGCAGAGCTGCAGCCAGCATCACCCTTTGGTGAGAAATGGTGATCCATGTTACGCAAGTCACAGGGCTGCAAATTAAGTTCAGTTAGGGATAAACATCTAGGAAAAGGAACACTGAAATTACACCCTACATCAGGAGGACTATATATTATTAGACTATTGAACAGTATTATGGTATGCGAAAGGCTATAATGCTGGGGACATTTTTAAATGCAAGTTCATGAATAAAAAATATTACCACAAATGCTGGGAAAGGCATCCAGGTTAACAAATAAACTCACTTTCAAAACATTGCTTTGACCAAACAGAAATCAAAATATATTTACAAATATCACAGGAAAAAAAGAACCGTGATCTTTTCTAAGCCAAAGCCCCTCACCATGGTGTAGTGTAGCTGCAATTTTAGTCTGAGTGATATCACTTCAGACAACTGTATGACTGCATGTGAAAACCTAAATTTTCCAAGCTCTTCCTGTAAACTCTCTTTTGGGAAAGGTTTGTAGCCATGTACTAAAAAACTAACTTGAAGCAAACTTGAGAAACAGAACAAATAACTCTTTGAAACTTCAGAGAAAAAAAATGTGCTTTAAAAGCAAATTATACATGTTATCCTGCATTCTACACTCACACTCCCTATAGGTGTGCATTGAGTTTACAAACTGAATGTTACGTAGGTTTATAGGAGAACGCGTTTTCCTCTGAAGTTTTGTTGGGCATTTTATTTCTCTGAATGGTAACCCCTGAAATGCCACTGTAAATCCTGGAGAGAAGGATTGAAGTTGAAGTGGTCATAAGATAAAGGTATCAAATCCACTTTGTCCCCACATACATGGCATGGTCTTTATGTAACAGAGATGGGTTCACACGGCATGTGTACACACACAGTACATTTGATAACTCAGCAGTTAGTACATTAACTAGAATTGGAAGCCAGAACAATCAGACACTCCAGTGGTTAAAAAAAAAACCTCAACTAAGTACTTAAAAATAGTAAAAGTAATAACACAGGATTAAGTATCATTGAACAGCAAACACTTAAGTGTAATTCAGAGCCTTTGCAAGGTACTTCTTGCCCACAGTCATCTGTTCTTTGAACAATGAGGAAAAGTAAAATGCTGTCATTTTCCAAGTGCATAATTACAGCGGTTCACAAAGGTAATTGCAAATGAGTATCACCCGCTCCAGTTCCCTGTACAGCAGAAACTTCATGAACAGGAATGTAATTATTATAATTTGCCAAGTTCCCATGTAATCAGCTGCACAACCAACACTGCACGTGTTCCAGAACTTCTGTGTGAACAGACCTTGTGTTTGGCAACTACCAGAAGGGACACTTTCTAGCCTAAGCTGATAGGATGTGTGACAGGAAAATAAATAATAGAGGAAAGCCACCTCTAGAGGCCCAGTCTGTAGCAGAAAAATAAAAAAAAGAAATTGTGATGAAATCAGTCACAGACCATACTTGCAATTTTTTTGTTGTTCAAAGACACGTTTGTTGGATTACATTAAAACACTTTCAACTACCCTTGTGGTACTTCAAACAAACAGAAAACATGGTGGAAACCTGTGAATAGCAAATAATGTCTTAAAAAAAAAAAAAGTCAAACATGGGCATGGCTTCCTCTCCTGATTTTGAGGCTGGCCTGGAATATGGATCCAAACACTAAGCTCTGAGTTTTCCCTTCCTGTTTTCCCTTCTGTCTTTCTTTCTTTCCACAAACACTACAATACAGGGAAAACTTGCTTCCTTATTGAGCTCTCGTAAATGCTCAATGATAAACACATATTATTATATAGTTTTAAGCAGTACTGAGGAGAGCTTCTAAGCATCCGCATGTAATATTAGAAGAGGTAAGTCATTACCTTTTCATTCAATCGCACTTACTGCTACAGCAGTAAAAAATAAAATAAAATAAAAATAAAAAGACTTCTCACTTACAGAAAAGAGCCTGAAACATATCTCAGCAGACACTCAAGACCTTTTCAAAAACTGAATTACACCTATAAAAGTAAGAACATGGAAGTACTTCACAAACATGTGGCACTACGTTTCTGAAACACATTAACAGCTTTTAAGCACCGAGGACCTGCTGTAAGTCAGCACCAAAAAGTCTTAAATATAATTGCCTTTGACTAATAGGCATTTTATGTTAAAGGATAACCTCTAATTCTGTTCCAAGAAGTACATGTTTGCCATTCAATGCAGACATTAGGAATTGTGATGAATAACTATGAATGGTGTTACAGTCAGTGTTACAACTGGAAAGATTGTGGTGGTGAAAATAGGAAAAGAAACGAACAGGAAAGGAATGCCCACCTGTATCCAAAGATCCAGGTTCATAGAAAGACTGCAGAGAGCAGGGATATCCAGAAAGAAATTCTTCCCCAGGGGCAAACAGCCCTTAAATAGGGTCTACAGCCTTCACCTGTGCTCACACAGCTGACTCAGTCCTGTCCTCAGGTGATCAATCAGGGGTTCAGGCCATGACTCAACAGTTCCCATACAAATGGAAATTATTATGGGAAAAAAAAAAAGAAGAAATCTATTTAAAATTAGGTGAATCAAGTCACTAGAATTAAAATTAATTAAAATTATGAAGTTTAAAAAAAATCCGTAAAACTCAAAGGGTAAAAAAGGAAAGAAGGAAAGAGAAGGAAAAAAGGAAGAACTTTAAAAACTAAGAGATTATTTGTAACTCAGTAAGATAAAAAAGATAAAGTAGTTATATGGACATATAAATATCACGTATCAGTGTGTAGAAGGAGCCGTAGGAGAGAGACAGGGAGAACTCTCTCAAAATAACATCCTAGTTTATTACTTGCAATACAGTATGACCCTATTTTCATGCAATGTGGTGTAAAATGGATTTGAGTAGCAGTGGGAACTACATTTATCTCTACGAGATGCCCAGCTTCCCTATGAGACTGGATATTATGAAAGACTTGCACTGTACAGACTTTAAAAGGGCGAAGCGAAGCTCCTTTATTTCAGCATTCCTCCCATCTCTGCAGTTTTTTCAAATCTTATAAAAGAATTGCAGAAAAGACATCATTTCCCCAATGCACACAGACAATCATTCTTCAGCCCAACTGTGGTTACTAAGATTAAACAGAAGCCCAGCTCTTGGGAATGGAGCTTTGGAAAATAAATAAATAAACATAAATATAGGAGCATATAGATGCTGCATCCATAAAGAGTATACACTAAAGCTCCATTCAAGCGGCACCCCAGGATAAAACCTGTCTGTGTCCACTCTCCACTCCCCTGTCCTCACCTTAGGACATACCTAAGCTCTGACCTGAAGGGATGCAGGCAGGCAGGGCACCACAGTGACCCAGCTGCAGTGCCAGCAACATTGTTTGGGGAAAAAAAAAAAAAAAGAAAAAAGCATCCAGGGCAGTGTTATTCCCTCCATGAGCATTCCTTCTTTCCATACCAACTGCGGTGATTCCTTACCGTTTTTAATTTACACGTTATTTCGCAAATGCATACATGAGGGTGGTAGGAAACAGTCCTGTTAGAGACAGACAAGTTCTGCTGAAGGGAAACCCTATGACATAGACTTGCATTCCTCTGAGACTAGATGTGCCAAGAGCTGTGGACATGGAAGGTGAGTGTTATTCAAACCAAAATTACACTTGGAGACTTTTGAATAGGGGCCTGCTCTGCCCCTCCAACAGCTGGACACAGGACTGATGAGTAGGTCCTAGGGAAACTGTTTTAAGTTGAGGAAGGGAAGATTTCGGTTGGATGTCAGGGGGAAGTTCTTTACAGAGAGAGTGGTGAGGTGCTGGAACAGCTGCCCAGAGAGGCTGTGGATGCCCCGTCCATCCCTGAAGGTGTTCCAGGCTAGGCTGGATGGGGCCCTGGGCAGCCTGGGCTGGTATTAAATGGGGAGGTTGGTGGCCCTGCATGTGGCAGGGGGTTGGAGATTCACGATCCTTGAGGTCCCTTCCACCCCTGGCCATTCTGTGATTCTGTGATTCCCTTCCACGTCTCCTCCCTGGCTCTGCCATCTGGAGTTCCTGGGGTCACTACATACCCTCCAGCCAGCCAGGACCCAAGGAAATCTCTCTCTTCACTTGCCTTCATCCTATGCATTGGCACCAGCGTGGTGGCTGCTGGTGGCTGCAGCTGGCCCCTCATGGCTGACTGTGGCTGGCTAACATGAGCCCCTGCTAGAACACTAGACTGAAACGCAATCATGTAAAGGAATGACATTTTAAAAACAATTTCTTGGCAGCTGTACACCAAATCCACGGGGAGACACACTCTACGTATGAGAATAGTTATTCCATTGGAAGCAAGCAATCGCTCAAAAGGATTTCTTGTAATGTTTCTTCATGTTAACACAGCTTAAGTAAATAATTTGATGTACGCATTCTGATCTTGAAAAACACATTATTAAAAGCAAAAATCACTGCTTTTTCTAAGCAGAGAACAGGGAAAAAATTAAATCCTCATCTTGAGCTGCTCATTACTAGAGCAACGATAAACTCTTTGGCAAAGAAAATGGGGAGTGTAAGGCACAGGTGTAGTTTTCTGTATGTCTGTGTACACGTGCCTGGGGATAATACGAAGCCTGATCAGCCTGCAAATAACTAAGCAACAGGTCTCTCCAGTGTTTATATTTCCAGAAAGCATCAAAAAGGGCAAGCAGTCTTCTTATTTGCTCTAAATACAGCAGGCAGTAATTGTACATTTAAGCCATTTATGCCATACCCTGTAATTTCATACATAACAATTTATTTTTTTACAGCTGTACCATACATTCATTATGCTATATGCATAATGGATAAAATGCAAGGTGAATCCACATCTTCATTTTTAGGGAAAGCTTTCAGATAAGCAAGTTATGATGAGAAACACCTCTGTTACAAGATTTCTATTTGTTCTGGTGCTTGCAAAGCAACAGAAATCTGAAATCTGAAATGTTTGTCATTTCCTACGTAATTTAAAAAATAAATAATAAATAAAATGAGGTTTGGTCTTCGTTCTCAATTCAGAATCATACATGTGCATCTCTTTCATTAGTTTCAATGAGAGCTGTACACAGGATCACGCACAGTAATGTCCTTTCGACTTTGTCCTGAGATGTCAATTAATTTTTTGGGAAATCTAACAGCATACAAAGGAAATATCTGTTAACCATAAATAAAAATAAATAAATAGAAGAATTCTGTATGTGAAACTTCAGAATGGATTGCAGCAAAAACTGAGAAAATAACTTTTCAAGGCAAAATTATATGTATACTACACACATCTTTTATTTCAAAAAAATAAGATCACTGAAAAATAATTCAGCACCTAAATAGAGGAAAGTATTTTTCCCCACAAAGGCCCCCTAAAGAAATCTACTCCCTTTTCCAAAGCTTCAAATGTACTGTAAGATTCATTCCAGCAGAACGGCAAAAAATTATAGCAATTTGAGAGTAAAATATGGACAAGATCGAGGAGAAAAGTAGTCAATCTATTCTCCTTTCAGCTTTCAGTACAATAGTTAGCACACAGTTTAGAGCAGTAAAGGGGACTCAAAGCAGGGAATGTTTATTCTTAGCGCTCACCTCAGGGCAAAAAGACTTCCAGCTGAACAGTCTACCTACCCCAGCCATTTCGCCTTCAATTGAGATTAAGGCTTTTGGTTTGCGGACACTCTCTCTCATTTTATTTATTAGCCTCAATTCCAATTAAATTGTATTATACTGTGTTATCTTACCTTCCTTTCTTTTTTTTCTTTTTCTCGGGCCACTTGGCATGCTGTCCCCCTGTCACAGACACCAATAGATCGTGATAACTCCGTGACAGTTATCCTAATAATTTTATCAGGTTAGTATCTCTGATAAAAGCAGATTTTATTTGCAATTGCAGTAGCGGGTGTCCTGCAAGCAGAAGCACCTGCAGAAAACAGCATTAAGGCTTTTATGCCCTATTTCCCAACACTTATCTTTTCCACCCCTGGCTCCTCATTGGCCAAGTACTTCAGGTTCACAAATCTTCCTGACGCTTAACTAAACATACGGAAACATAAATTGTTGCAACCTAAGCCTATGTGTTGCTAATTAATTAAACTCTAATGTTTGCTTCTGTTACTTCTGGACATCTGCTCATCCTTGCATAGAGGTAAGCTTAGAAGGAGGACAGAAGGGAGTACCCTGATGCCTGCCTGTTGCATCCCAACCTACTCACAGAGCAAGACAATCCCACCTTGTGTGGAGGCCCTGGCTTCTTTGATGCTCGTTAAGTGTTTTTTTCTTTTGTTGAGGGTCTCTTATCCAAAAAGAATAGCCTTACAACATGCTTTCTAGTCCATAATACTATACACATACCATTCGCAACATTTAAAAACTATTGCAGCTTTGTGAGTGAGAATTAATCACATAATTCAGCAACTATAATATACTACTAACATATATGGTATTTGTAGTTTTTCACACCAGCTATTTCTAAGGACAAGTCACAACATACAAATACTTTGTGCCCTACTTCTTCAGATCGATTCCCCATTTTCAATATCTAACACTGAAACAACATTCCATTCCTACAGAACTGTTCTGTAATATCTCCAAGTTCTGATTTGCACCGTACAAAATATTTCATTCTTTTCTCTCTAACTTCTAACCCTCCACTACTAAATTGGATTTGAAACGTTTATGAGTTTTCAAATGTTTAAGCAGTCCTTTCCTGATATACTGAAGCTTCTCTCACAACATTACATTTTTCATTAAAGACACGATTCAGATTTCAGCAAAGTCAGCAGGAAGGGTCTTGTTAATTTCAGTGGTCATCTATAGAACAGAACAAAACCCAATTACCAGCACTTAGAACCTGAAACAGACATCGTACTTAGACTGAGGGCAATTACATGCAAGATGGTGCATCTGAATAGAAAGTGTTAAAAGGTAGACTGAATGGGCTTCAGCAACTTCACCTAGCAAAACAGGTCCCTGCAATGACAGGAAGGCAGGAGTAGATGATCTTTGTAAGTTTACTAAAACCCAAACCATTCTATCAGTCTGTGACTCTAAATAATTACTAGGAAAAGCTGCTGACTTTTGGTGCTAGCTTACAGGAGTTAAATGGGCAGCCCTAGAAATGCTAAACCTATCAGATGCAGTTTTGCACCCAGCAGACTACAATAAATATTGACACATAACAGTTTGCCTTTTCCCTTCTTGTTATGCTTATTATAACAGTTGTATTCTCACTTTGCTAAATTTAAGAAACTTTTTTTTTTTTTTCTTACAAGAACATTTTACTGCGGTCTTCACCTCTGAGAACTACTGCTATACAACAACAATCTAATACAAAAATAAAAATAAAAAATAAAATCAAACACCTATTTTCAAAGTGCGTAATGGCACTTTGCTGATTAGATATCAGCACACTTACCATGTACGCAGGTTGTTCCAAAAGTAAAGCTTCCTCTTTATTTCCATGGAAGCTACAACAGACAATCAGAGAACAATAGCACTGTTTGGTAGAGGACATTCTCAGCTACTAAACACTATTTTTCAGCATAGGCACCATCATCAGCTGTGCTTTTTTGCCAGCAATGAAAAAGAGCCTGACTCAATGTGGCCACCACTGAAACGCACCACTCGCTGCCTCACTGTGCTCACATCCACTGCTTGGTCTCCATAAACGTTCAGCAAACAGCAGTGAATGCCAGTGGGTGCCATTATTTTCTGCATGGAGGAATTCAGTGACACACTTTTGCTTTGTCTGCACTTCTATGTTAGATGCCATTTTGACAGACTGCCCCTCTGCTGTTATGTCCCACAGCAACAAAATGGAATATTGGAAAGAAGGTTCAGTCCCTACTGCCATACCACCAGCATCTGCCTCTGACATTATGGGCCAGCATAATAAAATACGAGGAATTTCTTTCATAGCAGTCCTTGTACTTCATCTCTCATTTGTCTGGGTGCTTGCACAAGTTCATCATGTAATCCCTGAATCGCTGATTTATGTATCTCCTGATTCTGTTTTAATGGAGTTGCACTGGTACAAACCTTCTGGCAAAGATTTTCAAACATGCTTTCTTCTTCTAAATTTTTCCAACTGGTTCTGAATTATTCAGCCTGCTGCCAAGATCTGGCCTTAAAGGATAGACTCTGACAAATGAGAGGGACAAGCTAATGGTCTTCTTTGTCTTTCATCAGATCTCATAGGATTTTCATCATCAGCATAACCTTAAGAAAAACGCATGTTTAAGGTTTGCTTGTTAGCATACAATAATCAAAGTGATTTAATAGAAGATTACTTTTCCTGGCCAAGATCATAAGTACGCTCAGTTCACTGCCTTATTTCAAGCAAGGAAACAGCAGCACACATTACATGCCCCCCACAACACAAAACTTACATCAACATGTGCTGCAAGGATAACTTGACCAATGATGCTGGTGCCAATACTCCAGAATAAATACACATTATTAATTGTCCTACTTCAGCCTGATACTAACAGCTTATATACAGAAGCTTTGTGTTGAGAAGTGGGAAGTTAAATAAAGATGGAGTCCCATCTTAGCAATTATTTTCCACAAAACAGGTATCCCATCACCAGACCAATCTTCAGTATCTCATCCCCTTTCCAGCATTTCTTTTTTCTCCAGCAGGTTCAAATTCCTCAATAATCAAGAATTTAAGATAGGACCATTACCCTTTTTTCCTCTTTTGTCTACAGAGGACAAAAGATCTTGATGTTACCAATTACTTGATTGCATCAGTCTGTCACTATTTGCCTAGAATACAAGAATTGCCTTTAGCAATGTGTTATTTTTGGAGGTTTGAAGGAAATATTATCCATACTTGATATTGGATTGCATGCCCCAAAACATAAAACTTGAGTGTAAATTTGTACTTAGGCTAAACTGCCTCACTTGAAGTTTTCCTTTTACAATTCAGATTTTCTCGGTTTTCAGACTTACAAAAATTCTTCTACATGAAACGTACAGCTGTCAGTGCTCTGCTGCTGGCTATTCTCCCATTTTTCCTTATGATTGACAAGAACTGTTTCTATCCAAGTTATTGCTCGTGCTTCACACCAACCACTACTCTCCAGTTCTAAGAAGTAAAGATTTCCATTGCATAAACTTGATTAATAAATTCTGGCCATGTAAAGCTTCATCCAACTGAACATTCAATCCATCAAATACTGAGCTATACAATTTTAAAAATAATTTTTCATTATTTAAGATGCAGAAAAAGGATGGTTCCTAGAAGTCTCTTATCTGCTTCCAGCACAGTAATCATCCTAAGCAACAATTCCACCTGGGAGCACGTGGTTATTGCTTGACCAGACAGAAAATATCAATGGCTTCTTTTGTATTTCTTGACTAATTGAGAGGAATCCACCAGTTCTCTCAGCAAAATTTATACAAGTTACCTTGTATATCAGTTTGAAAAAAAGGGTTACCCACATTTGTACATCAATACTTCCAGAGGAAGGTTCTTCTAATGCATGGATCATTGACTGATGGCTCATTTTCCCCAAGATTCAGCAAAGAACATATGGCGAGAGCTGCACAGAGCAGTAACAGCTTATCTATCTGTAATACTGAAAGTCACTGCTTATTCCAGCTGTGCAACAGTGAAACCACTGAAATCAAGAGATTTCCACCAGTGCATAATAACACTGTTACAATACAAGCAAAATCTTGGAAATCTGAAGGTTTGAGTTTCTCTCTTTTTCTTCCCTATTTCCAACCCCTCTGAAGTGTCGAATTCAATTTGTGAAAATGTAAGGATAGAGAAGTTCTTAACAGACCACAGCAGAACGTATCAGCAGCTTAAGTTCTGTCACTTTTCAGTTCTAAAGTCTACAACGGGAAAATCACCCCAGAGACTGTGGGAAATGTAAGTATGTATGAATGTATAATACTGAGGAGAGAAGCAACTCCAGAATATACTCGTGATGATAAACCTCGTGGCAAAGCATATTAAAGCAACTTGTAACATTTCACCCGATAGTAGTAGCTTCAATAATACTGAGAAAAATGATGCTTTTAGTGTGAATATCAGTTTTTAGTGTGAATATGCTTTAACCTTACAACTAGCCCAGATAGAAAGTTGCTGGCTCTGAGCTAAGGGGCCATGTTCATTCAAAGATTCTAATGCGCAACCCATTCTTACCTCCATCACAGATGCAAGCCATATGCTGCGAAGTTAAAACATCTTACTGCTTCCTCTACTGAATTTTGCATTTGCTAATGACTGTTATGGAAACAGATGCTGCTGCAAAGTCATGGGAAAGCACTGTGCTGTCTGTGTGACTGTGGCAGTAATGCAAAGTTGCCCATGAGAGGGGAAGGCTTCAAATTAAAACATGTGTAATTCATTTCCCTCTCAGAATATTCTCTGGTGACATTTGTACAGATCCCTGTGTGGTAGCAATCTATTTGTAATGCTTTGCAATTGGTTTGAAAGCAGTTTCTGCTCTGTGGAGTGACAGCAGTGGCAGTGATTAAATGAAACTGGAATGTAAGGCCCCGCTGAGCTTCCCCTGCCAGGGAGCAGCCAAACCACTGTGCTTTGGAACTGCAGGGAGATATTTGGTATTTTTTCTTCTTTTCCTTGCCAACTTGATTTGTTCTGTTTGACTTACTTCCCTTTTCCATAAGACTGTCACTATCTCTGACAAGCTAATTATGATAATTCATTTCTGAATACTTTTAGAGAGATGTCTCAATGTCAAATAATGTTGTAATAAAGATGAGGAGAAAACAGCAGGTACTTGACATCTAATTTAGTTAGAGCTGCTAGCCTGAAACAACAGAAGAAATGAAAGTACAACACATATCATGCATAGATTTATTAAATCTCTCAGTATCAAGAAGAAAACTTGAACTAACAACCTGGCCAATGAGTTTCACTGTTCTGTGAGTCTTATCTATTACACATTTAAGGAAGAGAAGGAACACTTTCCATCCTCTCCCCAGTTATTAGAATTCAGACTCTTCAGTGCTCAGAGTACAAGGATAGAGGACTGTGAAGCTTCATAGACCTTCTGAGGGAGCTGCAAGGAAGCTGTCCACGCAGCCAGCACCTTTGCATTAAGTGAGCAAACCTTTAAAGCCTACTTCTGTTTAAAGGACTACTGTAGAAAATAGTGAATGTCACCATTCTTGAGCCATAACTGGCAACAGAAATCAGTGCAATTTCACTCTGAAGACCTCCTTCATCCCATCATTGCTCCAGGACAAAACCAAAATCATACTCTCACAAGCCAAAATATCAAGACTGAGATTGGCACTGAGCAGATCTGTTTAGGCGGAAATTCACTTAAATCCTCCTGTGAAGTAATACTTCCTGTCATTCAGGCCATCTAATGTTTGGTAAGGACAATGCGACGACACAAGCAAGGATGAAGTAACAGACTTCCCCATACATTAACTGTAAAGAGGCTTTAGCTTTACTCTGTGCTAATTTACAAGATCCAGCAAAACCAGTGATAAGCTTTACCATAAAAAATACCATGGTCAGTTTTACTAATATACACACATGATGCAGAGCTCTATTAATAAAATCAAGGTTTTTTTGGAGTGCTCTGCCATCTGTGAAGTATGCAGGAATACACAGAAGAAAAGACATTAATTACTGAACTGAGAATGAAAGAACACGGTCACCACCATATACAAAAGATCCCTGGAAAAGCAGCCTTTCTCGTGAAGTACTTCTGAGACTGACGTGCTAAGGGATCTTTCTTTTGCTTTCTTTAAAGTTGCTGGATACATCCCAACCAAAGATACAACAGTACTCTCTGCAAGACCTCAAAAATTACAACGTTATTCACTACCTCAACTTGCTAACTCAGTAATGCTCAGCCTCAGGTCTGGTTGCTTCCACTTGCCTCCAATACAAAAATCACAGCTATCTCAGTATTTGTGAAACTGGATCCATAAATTTATCTCTCACATATGTGCCCTGCACTGCTCTTCAGCAGAGTTTCATCAGTTTTGTACTTTCATTATTAATTTGAGCATGGAAAGAGTTGGCTCTACTTCCAGGTCCCAGAGAGTGCTGTGTGCCCTTAAAAAATAAAATTCTAGCAACAAAGAACTTACTAAAATACAACTATTAAGATTCCCAACAGTAAATATGCTCCAGCCACATCTTGTGCAATATCTTAAATTCCAGTTTATATACAGATTCTGTGAGGACCCTGGTGACTATCTGAACTGGCAGAGTTTATACATTACATATTGTACAGGAGCACTAACAAGTTCTCCGGTCTAGTTAGATACTTTGTTAGCAATCATTCCCATACTGTAATGAAACTTGTACAGCAACCTCAGTAGGAGAGAGCCCAGGACTGTACGCTGGAGGATACCAGCAGAAGAGCACTTCAGTCCCTTCACCAAACCTATCAGGATCCCCAGGACATAAGGAAGAATGCACCCATCCCTCAGTACAATTGCAGCATTAAAAAAGCATGACTGGGTTTTTTCCTCATGCAAGACAAGCTCAGCAGATTTTTCTCCTTTCCTTCAGGTAGTGTTAAAACAGTTATCAATTGTGTTGATTTTTAGATGAAGGGCAGTTATACACTTGGCTTCCTCTGTGTGAGTTAACTCAAAACTAGCTAGATACATCAACAGAGCCAAGCAAGATGTTATTTTATATACGACTATTTTCTGTTTTCCTTTTTCCCTTGCTTCTGTATTAAACAGTGAAGAGGCATTTAGAACTGCTGAGCAGTTTCTGGCACATGATTCCTCTGGAAGAACTTTGAAATGCTCTGTCCTTCCTCTCAAAATTTGTTGTGTAGTTGAGTTTGCTCTGATACAGTGCGCTGTTCTGTAATCAGAGACAACTGAAGATCAGGCGAAGTCTAACAAGTTGCTTAATGAAGTACAAAACCATTACCTGGTAGCAACCACCTCTCACAAGAGAACCTACTGAGAGTGTAGAACTATTTCAGACAGAACAAGTTTTCACACCTACCCTGCCAGCAATCATCCTTATTTTCTGATAAGCTTTAAAGCTTTCTTAAATACACCTGTGGCAATGTCTTGGGAATATAAATAGCTATTTGAGTAGTTAGGTAAAATAAGGCGCAACACTTTTAAGAAATGATGGAACCTTTTGCTGAGAGGCTCTCAAATCAAAATTGTAAACTCCTCCAGTCCCTGATGCTGCAGAGCATTTTGTTACAGGTACTTAACAGAGACATTGAAAAATTCTCTCAGGTTGCCTCAGCAAAAGCTTGAGAACAGTCCTTATAACCGTTATGAAATTACATGCAAGGAAAGTCTCCAATAGAAATTCATACATGATCAGACTTCCAGAGGTGCCTTAAAACATGCACATGAGTAATTTTCTAGCTTCCTTCAAATTTACCCTGGCAACTGGCACAAACAGTCAGGTATGATCAATTAACTGATCTACTTGCGGCACATTAGTACAAATACTCTTTCAGACTATATTTAACTTTGGATCCAGTGCCCCCCAAAAATTTAAAGAAACAGTCACATCTCTCAAGTCGTTACTCATGGGGTCATGAATGGAAAACGTCAGCAAGCACCATGTCTTTTCTGACAGCTCATATTATTGCAAGAACATCCCTCAAGTTTGGATGAGAAAACAAATTTAAAAGACAATAATCAAAGGAGATGAGAGTGGCTTGCTCTCGTTTTAATAAACATGTGCTGATCCTGAGACAGAAGTATGCCTTTGTGGCTGACATGGCCAATGGTATTCTGGAGTGCATTAGCAAGAGCATTGCCAGCAAGAAAAGGGAGGTGATCCTCTCCCTCTTCTCTGCCCTGGTGAGGCCACATCTGGAACACTGTATCCAGTTCTGGACTCCCCAATACAAGAAGGACATGGAGATCCTAGAGCAAGCCCAGCAGAGGTGTAAAGGGATGGTTAAGGAGTTGAAGCAACTCTTTTACACAGAAAGGCTGAGAGAGTTGGGCTTGTTTAGCCTGGAGAAGAATGAGGGGGGATCTTATTAATGCTTACAAATATCTTAAGAGAGGGTATCAACAGAGCGGGGCCAACCTGTTCTCTGTGGTGCCTGGCAACAGAACAGGAGGCAGAAGGTTCAAACAGGAGTACAGGAAGTTCCATCTGCACACGAGAAAAAACTTTTTCACTGTAAGGTTGACTGAACAATGGAATAGGCTGCCCAGGGACGCTGTTGTGGATCTCCCTCTCTGAAGATACTCAAAACCCTCCTGGTTGTGATCCCAGACCAATGTGCCCCCAAGTGATGCTGCTTGAAGTAGAGGATTTGGACTGGATGGTCCCAAACGATCCCTTTCCACCTCAAGAAGTATGATGCTAAGCATTTCGGTAGCTTCAGCATTGTCTGCTGTCCCCTTCCTTAAGCTTATACCTTTGCAGTTTGCTCGTACAACCTAATAAGAAATTTGCCTGTTTTACTGAAACTGTTCAGCAGGATAGTGGTTTCAACAATTTCTTCCAGATTAATCCTCAAATCTTTTTCTTGATCACTGTGCTGGATGATTGCTCCACTTAGCAGGTATTCCCCAGATTAGTTCTTAACTTCAACTTTAATTACCTTACATTTCTCTACATTGAACTGTATTTGCCATCTGCTGGCCTAGTCTCAGGTGAAAATCCCTTCTAATTTTGATTGCACTGCACTGCATTATTTGTTCTGCCTTTAATCCTGGTATATGAAATCACAGATTTTATTTTCAATGTTCTTTTTCAATCAGCTTGATACATGTCAAGATAAACGGTTCAGCCCATTCAGAAAATAAATAAATGCTCAGGGAAAGAGTCTTTGCTCCCATATGAATTTAAATGATGTTCAATAATTCAAAATAATAAAGAAGCTCATGTTTCATATACTATAGAAAACATAAAGTATATTACCATAAATAACCTGTTTGCTGTATCCTTCTCTCCTGAAAATTAGCACTCAGAATAAGTTGTTCACTATTCTGGATACATCTCTGAGCCTGTGAATCCTACTTATCCTTGAAATTGGTCATAAAGCGACCTGTGAATTAGCCGATGATTTTAACTCCCTACTGCAAGTTCTATTTCCACTTACTGACAACTAGTAGCTGCATTTTCCACTTGGGGGAACAAATCCAAAGCCTGCTGCATCTACTTATTGCATCTAGTTTTCCCATTGGCTCAAGCCTGTCTTGTGTTTTCCATCCACAGAACTTCAGTTAGCTTAATTACATAAGGATATTTTCCTAATATTTACCTTTTACAGAAAACAAACGAAAAAAAATCCCAGAGGATGCAACTTGATTTTCTAAGATCTGTAACAGGTTTTGACCATAGATTTTTAAGTATTTACTGAAAAATTAACTGTCATGTAGGGCAAGAATCTGCATCACAAATCATTATTCTAACAAGATTACACGATTACACACAGCTTTAAGTATTACCCAGCTTACTTTTGGAGGCAGACTAGCAGTAGATTCTTTCTGAAGATTGTGAAGTTAATTCACATTTAGACTTCAAAAATCATTAATATTTCCACGTTTGGATTTAGGTATTGATTGTTTTCCTTTACCACCAGAAGCAGAGAATCTAAGTTCAACAAACACAAATTTTCCACGCTTGCTGAGCAGCAGACTTTCATTTCCTCTGCAAACATGATGGCATCCTTTAAGAAGGGCAGAGAATCAGCTTTCCTAGAGGTCAGAGTTTATTATTTCAACAACTCCAAGAAGAAGAAAAGGTATCTTGAATTGAGGTCACATTAAAGAATTATTTGTTTCTTGCCCTAGCATTTTGTATTCTTCAAGTATATACACATATGCAGTTTTGACTGGAACAACTTGCTTTGTTGGACAGCTTTGGGATCCATTCTAATTTGGGTTCTGTCGTTCTAAATCCCTTAAAACTGATGGGCTTACACATGCCTAGACAAATGGAACAAGTCATGGAGATGACTGACACAAGAGGCATTTTTACAACTGAATTCTAGGTATTTTGCCTCTTATGAAGATCTCTCCTTAACATCAACTCAGAAAGCTACCAAAGCATTAAATAGTAGGAACTCCCAACATTTGTAAAATATGTATACTATATTCAATAACAAATCCTTAATTTAAACAATGCAATTTGCTTTGAAAACCAAGTGTTTGGTGCACTCACACCCACCTCACTTCTGAGGCCTTGGCCTTAGCCAAATGTTTAGATTGAGAACTCATCTATATATGCGGTCTACTAAAAGATCAAGCTATTTATTTGCAATCAAAATCAGTTCTACCAATCATACTTCTGCAGCTCAAATCTTAGGTTACCCCAAGGAGCTGAACATACCTTGCTCGATTTTCTACTGTGACGAAACAGTTGCTTCTGTTTAATTCCTGACAGGCTTTGTTCCATTTCCGCATAGCTCTGTCAGAACATGGGTTATGTATAAACTATCAATTATCTGTAATTGTTCATAATGTGGCATCGTCTTAGCACATATTTACACACAACTCTCTCTCAGTGGATGCTCTGTTTGTTTCCATAGAAGGAATGTCTTCACTTGAAAAGATACTTTTGAAAAACATCAGAGAAATCGGTTATGTGCAAACATGATTTTACCAGGCTTTGTTGAAACCACAGAAGAATTCACGCTCTACCAGCCCTTTTAGCAGGGCCTTAAATTATGAACAGGAACCTCTGCCCTAGTGACACAAAGGGTTTGGCACAGAAGTATGTCAGTCTCTTACTGCTCTCCCTCTTCCCTTAACCGCCACTGGCAGAGGTCTCCCATGGAGGAGAGCAAGAGAGGGCAGTCAGTGCTATTTTTAAAGCAGCTTTAATTCTCCATCAGCTTCCTGCCAAGAAATCTGCAGGGTCAACAGGGAATGTTGTGAGGGAGTCACAAATCTCGTTGCTTACATTTTAAGATTTATTGCAGCTTGAGCTGCCGTTAAAAATTTATACCTTGAGAAATACACTGCAAGCACTGATAAGGGACATCTGTACCATACAGAACATTGTTCTCATTCCTCTAATAATGAATCCAACAATACTTTCTGCAGACATCTCTGTATGCTTTCTAAGAGTTATCCAAGCCTCAGTACTTAACGTTTCCCTCAAATAATTGCATAATATCTTTCTGCTGCCAGATTCCTATTTGTTTCCTCTCTGAGGAAATGATATTTCACCATTTCTTTCCTCTAATAGAATGGTCCTAGCCCACCACACTTGGAGTTGTATAAAATAAATCAGAAAATTCTTCACCTTTCAATGCGTTGTACATGAATTAAAAATTTAGAAGCAGTAGAAGTAAAAGAAGCCCAAACCCCATTCACAGTCAGAAACCTTGAAGCCATTTTCTTTCTATCTTCTTCAGTACCACTTAATATGTTTTTAGTTAAAATCATAGAATCGACAGGGTTGGAAAACACCTCCAAGATCATCCGGTCCAACTGTACACCTACCACCAATATTTCCCCACTAAACCATGTCCCTCAGTGCAACATCTAAACAATTCTTGAACACCACTTATTGGGGTTATAGCTGTGTTATGATGTCTTGGCCATCACAGAATTCCACAGTCTCTGTTAATGTCAACAGCTAGGCACTCAACCTTCCATCTTACTATTCGTCTCCCTAGACAATTCATTTCCAACCTATCCATACCAGCATTTTACTCTCAGAGGTAGACACGTACACACACTCAGCTACAAGATCCATAACGGTTTCCTGCAAATGTTCCTCACGGCATAGAATCTTTACAAGATTGGTATACAATCTTGACTAGATTTTCAGCAGAATTCAACCGCATCTCAAAATTACTCCGCAAAAACCTCTCAGCCTCTCCATCAAATTCTAGTAAATACTGTGGATTTCCATTGATTTTCAGATTGCATTTAGATAAGAGACAATCATTCAGCATCAGCTTTACAGAGATGAGGTTCAGAATGAGCACATTTAACTGAGGTACCAAGGGTAGGCGTGCAATTACCTTACACACAACTTCTGTAATCATTAAAGAAGGACTCTTTCAGAAAGCAGCTCAGATCTTCAACAGCATGACTGAATTTTGGAGTGTGCTTATCTTCTTTCAGTGGCTGCTGAGGCAGCCTGAGGCAACCAAGTTCTTACTTCAGGCGTATATCAGTATAGCACTACAGGCTGAGTGGCTGGAAGGTCCAAGCTGTTTTCACTCTCACTGTTACACTAGGTGAAAGTAACACAGTACACATGCTTCTCTTCTCAAATCAAATACTGGTTAGAGTGAAGGGACTAAAAATAAGGATCCCATCTCTTCTGTGTAATTGAGCTATAGACAGTACAGCAGCCAGCAAGTGTCCATCCTAACCTCATTTAGAGCTCACATATCCCCTGTAGGGCTTCTCATAACAGTTCTCATATCATGCATCCATTTTCTAACCTCACTTTAACACCTACATCTGGATTTTACTGCCCAACAGCAATAGGGCCTTATTCACGCTTTAAAACACGTAGGACATGCAAGTAAATATAGCAATGCCCTGCCCAAGCTTTTTTGCAGGAACATGCTGAACGAGATCAAATGTAGTTAACTGCAATGAAATCGTTACAGGTTACACTGTCACCTGATGTTTACAGTAAAGTGAATTCACTGAGAATAGAAGGTGGTCATGTGCCTAATCTCTTGTTAAGAAATAGAACTGTTATTTTAAGTCAGCCAAGCCTCATTAGCACAACAGCAGCATTTGTGAGTCACAGAGGCACTAGCAGGCGGCAGACCGGCTTATTTGATCCATTTTAAAATCCATTTCTATTAACCTTCAACTATTTTCAAAAATACAATGTTTAAACTACTTACCATAACACAAAAATCACCTTCCTCGATGTACAATTGAAGCATTCAGTGAACAAGATACTCTGGCAAGTAATGGAAACAGGGCACTATATACAGCAGTAAATATTTGACTGGCTCTTCTAAAGAAAATTGCAGCATTTCAATATTTACTTTTACTCAGAAATGTTGATTATTTCCTTGCTGAGAAATAAAAGAGGAAAATTAGAAGAGCTTCCACAATCACTTGGCGTTTCTTTTAAAAAATAACATTTGCCAAAATGTTCTGCCTTTCTATTATTTGTGCATCAGACAAAGTAAACTTTCAAATACATTTGCAAGTGTTACTGTTTCAAAATAGCATCCCAAACTTTGTTTTTTCCTGTCTGCTTTCTGCCCTTAAGCAAATAGCAGTTTCTCACTGTGACAAGATGAATCTGGCATCCTCAAGCTATACCAGCATGTACTATCATCAGTACTTGCTGAGCATCCATCTCACATTGTATACAGCTCCTTAAGTGTTGATGCTACAATGGCAATTACAGAAGTAACACTGGCTGCCTGCAGATGGTTATTTGATCCATAACAAAAGTGAGTCCTCTCATTGTTTATTGTCACTGATGTGAAATCTGTCCTGAGTAGGAGACAGATAACGGATACCTTATTTAACTATAGAGACTGTTGAGAGTAAATCATCAGTTATAAATGGTGATAAGGATGCCCAAAAACGTCATTTCAACTTTGATCATTCAAAACATTCAGAATAAATCTTGTCTAAAGTAGAAACAGCAGCCTGCCTGCCCACGCCTTTCTCCAAAATTAAACGTGTATTTAGTGAAACAAGATGGAATTCTCAAGATAGCAAATCACCTCATTTGCTGTATCCCATCTAACAGACATGCATCCAGTACAGATTTATGACTGTCGTCTTCATGCAAAAATCACACAGTGACCTTCTCCGAGAATTGGCAGCATAATTACTTTTTAAAGATTCAATCTGACGCGTTGGAAATATTTACTCCACAAATGAAGGGCCAACCCCCTAGTTTGTCTTGAGAAGAAGTAACCAGAGAGGTTTGATATGTCTTTCTTTGAGTATATTATGTATGTCGTATCTATATTACGTACATTCTGTCTGTTATACTGATAGGTTAAGCAAGCCCTGTAGGCTCTACTTAGAGTCATTGGATAAAAGCAGGTACCTCCAGATGGCTACTCTTCCCATCCCAAAACAAATGTTTTGATGCAGCTAAATCACTGACGCCTGCCCGGTAAGTGCTCAGTAAATGAGATTCTTGCTTTTTACTGGTATCTCACACTGGATGAGTAACTCCTCTTTGAGAGCAGGATGTCCAAGGTGGGACACAACTCAGCAAGAGCAAACCAGAAATGACATTCATTACCATAGTGAGCTATAACCAGCCAGGGATTCTTGGACTGTAACTGTAGGACACCAGCAAAAGTTTAATAGAACAAAGAATCATTAGTTAAAAGTATGCTAAAGATAATTGAATTATTGTTTAGATAGGAACTATATAAACGATACAAACTGGATATTGTTTTCTCTGTCAGCAGAGACTCTCTTTAAAGAGGAAAGTAGAAAAAAACCTGTATTTTCCATTGAACACATGGCTCACAACTATTAGCCCATTGCTTACATGAGAAGACTGGATTTTTATGGATAACTATGAAATGAGAAAAATGCTGTCAGGCTTAATTTTATATTTTCCACTTTTATCATCTTGCATGAGTAGCTTCCATCCCACTTTGCACAGCTCTCAATGTATTAAAAATAATGAATAAAGGAGGCTCAAACAGGAAAAGTCAAATATGACAATATAATTAAATTACTCAGCAGCCAGAAATCTCTTGCTTTTCAGACCTGTGAGTTAAATATATGCCAATTCAATTTCCTTAAACACTCGACAGGACCTATTTTCTGTGAGATTTCTTGCTAACAGGCTTTCAGTCACATTAAGTGCTCACAAAGTGCACAGAAGTTGCATTTTACTGCACAACCTTAATTGAGTTGTCTGGGCTAAAATAGCTGTATGTTACAGAAATGTTTATTGTAGAAGCCCACTTACTCTCAAACTAGAAAAGAACATTCCTGTAGATTTCAGTGTAATTTATCCTAGGGGGGGGAAAAAAAAAAGAATGAAAAGTTCTTTTATCACCCTCTCATTTCAGTGAGTTATGTTTATGGAGCTGCTTTACAACTGAGAATTTGCTTTCACTCCAAATTGCAAAGTCTCAAATAGCTCTCAAGTTGGCACTCATTACATCTGATACCTTTCTGTCCAAGTTGCATAACTTAGCTCCCTGTAGCACACAGTAGTAACCTTCTATTTATAACTTCTAAGTGATGGTATGGCAGCAGCACTCTAGGAATCAGGTGATCAATTAATATCTTACTCTGCATTTTGCTTTTTCCCCTATAGCTTTTATTTTTCCATTCCTTTTGAGAATCTCTTGATCCAATCTGAGATAAAAGACACATTTAAAGACATGGAAAACGCAAAGAAGAAATAAAGGTCAAAAATCTAATTTCTGTTTGTGAAATACAACACACTGAATTGATACATTCCCTGGAGAAGAAACTACAGTCTAAATGAGAACCTTAAATACCAGACTTCGGGTATTTTTTGATCATCTCTGTAGTTTTCGTAGAATAAGTAAATAAGTTACTGAAAAAAAAAAAGGCAAAAAAAGGTAGAATTGCAACCAGCTTAGACTTATTACCAAAACGATTCAGCCCAAGACGCTCCAATCTAAGAAGAAAAAGGAGGAAAGAGCAGTAAAGAAAATCAAAGATAAAAAGCCATGTCCATTTGTTTGTAACCAAAAAGCCCCAAAATAAAGTAAACCAAAATATCCTCTCTTGGTAACCTCCCTTCCTCAGATGCAGCCAGTGTAATTTACAGGCTGGGACACTAGATCACAAAATAGAAAGGAACATAAAAATTAATAAAATCAATTAATAATAAAGATAATTAAAATAAAATAAAAAATAATTAATTTTACTCTTCAAACCCTTTCTCCTGTGAATTACTTCTGCTTTTCCAATTCATTATTTTATTTGCTTCTCTCAAATTTCCTCTCATTATAATTCACTGTCTACACCAAACCTGCCCCGTGATTGACAGATTTTTTTTCCCCTTATGTCCACTCTTGGCAAGTGTTTAATAGCAATTAAAGATTTCTCTAGTCTATTCAAAGGGTACACAGATAATCAAGAGCAAGTGACTTTGATTGATAGTTGCTGTCATGAAAACTGGAAGACAAAACCTGTATGTAAATTTCATTGAAGAAAAACTCTAGGCAATGTTCCAGACCATGACAGAGGCATTTTTACCACATCAGTGTTGCTCACAGATGGTACAGAACACCAGAGACAAGTACCATTGCTGCAACCACCTCAGTTTCTTAGTGATCTTACCTTCCCTAGGGTGTCTCACATTGTCAATATTGCTTTAGACTCCTTAGTGTAGATACAGCAGCTGAAAATCCATAGCAATAAGCGTAGTGGTGAAGCAACCTTCACAGCTAAGAAATTGAGATATAAAGTGAATGCCATGCTTTCAATATAATGAGGAGATGATGACAAAAGCAACAGGGATGGTGAAAGGGCAAAAACAGCTGAAGAGTCTCTATGGGTCATCTCTGGAAAACATTATTTCCCATATATGCATACAGCCTCAGCACTTGTGCTTTATCAAACAAGAGAGAGCCTCTTAAATTACCTGGAGAAACAGCTGGAGACCATACAGCATGTCTGGAAGAATCTCCTAAATCTCACATCAGCACACTGGTTAGGTTCATTTCATTTTCAAATACTATTAGAGCTCACAAACACTTTATAGTAATATTTATCCTTCTGCCTTGATTACTGATTCTAGGACACTATCACTTTTGCTTCATGCACTAACAGTTGTATTACTTCTGATTTTTGAAGTAATGTCAGCATGCCTGTGACAACAGCCCTGTACACCTGCTAATATAAAAGGAAAAGCAACAGCTACAGAATGATCTTATAAAAGCCCTTAGGCACTTGTACTTGAGAAGAGATTGATCGTTTATTTATATGAGAAGGGAGTGATAGGAAAAGCATTGTAAATGTTTGGCTTTGTTCTCAAACTATTTGTATTTTCTTTCTTTGAAGTAAGATCGCACCAGATGTTTTCCTATGTCAGTGAAACATATTTAGAGTTGAATAGAAAAATTTGATTGTGTTGGCATCAAGTAGATAAATTCCACTGAAGTGACAACCTCTACTTATATCAGCAGGAAACAGTGTTGTAAGATCTTACTCTATGCAGATGAACATGAAACTTAAAGTAACCTCACTGGTTGTATCTCACATTCCAGCCTGGATATCTCTGAGATTTATTGTTCATGAGAAATGAAGCTACTTTATAGCAACTTTATTTTGATTTGGAATAGTTTAAAAACAGCAAACAAACAGAAAAAAAAAACAAAAAAACAATCCACTTCAAAACTGGAGAAGCAATTTACCGTGATGGGTTAATCTCAACTTGAAATCTACCATTAATTCCACCTATATACAAACAGAAATTCACACAGTCAAAGCATCAATAGCTACTTGTAATAAACACCCCACCAAAACTCCTGATGTGATGAAAGTTTATTTCCGATTACCTCTCATTAATACATTACATGTCATGACTTCACATCTGAGACAAATTTTCCCCTTCCTTCTTTTAAAGGATAGACAAGAAAAAATGCATTACAAATTTCTGTGACAAATCTTGCAGTGAATGGGATCTGTAAGAACTCAAAAAAAAAAAAAAAAGATCGAAGAAATGTGACATCCATGGAGAAAGGTAGAAGTCACATTCAATTCATTTCACAGTCCATAGTCACCACTGCAGAAATTGTCTCTCTTAAAGACAGTCTTTACCTTTACATAAATACTGGCAGAGTTCTTTACTCCAGGGGTTTAAGAAATCTCTCGGGTATCACGAAATCATGCGTGGTATCCACTAAAGGTAAGAAAAAAGTCTTTTAACTCAAAAGCTGCAAAGTTATAAGAGAACTATGCTTAATGCTCTGTACAGCTGAGATCCATTGCAATTATTTTTTCGTTGCTGTTTTTAGGCTGGGTAGGATATCTTCAGTACTGGAGATACCATACAAAAAATAGGAAACTGTAGACAAGAAGTGATGGAAACAGGAACACTACAGTCAAGCTGTGATCCACCAACAGTGTGGTTGAAATCTGATGTTACAGCAGCAAGTTACAGGCCAGACTTATTAACCATTGACACCAATGGCACACAAGTTCTTCATATTTAATTCACCTAGGTCATCAGAATCTAGACTGTGAAATAGGCTAGTGATCCATGAGACTCCCCAGGGATTTAGCCCTGGCTAAGTAACAGACTATCACAGGGCTCTATCATCAGCCATCACTCTGGGTGGCTGGGGACTTAATAAGCTGCAAACTATGAACGTGTTGAACAGTAACGATTACACTCCTAATACAAGCCTTCCTTCTTAAAGCATACCTCTTTTTTTGCCTTCTTGCTAATATAGATTTCTTCAGATTCTTCCCAGTCACAGAAATCGTTAAGAGCAACAATCAGTAGAGATTTAATAGAAGTGTGGAAAACTCAACTGCATGACTTACAAAAAAAAAAAAAAGTACATGGATTTAAACAAGAGTACAAGAGCAACAGTTCATTCATCACCCAAGCAATGTCACAACAGCATAATCATAACATCATAATGCCATACAAAGACTGCAGTGAGATCAACTTGTAAAAAATGGTATGAAGATTGTGTTACTGTTCACAGCCATTGTGCTATCTATAACTAAAAATATTTTCATTAAATTAGTGAGCTTATTTTCTTTAAGATGGCCCTTATCTGTCAGAGCATTGAGGTTCAGAGGATGAACGCCTCAAAGTTTCTGAAAGCTGCAGATGAGTTGCAAAGAATTTGCAGTCCTCATTTCAGGCTATATTAGCAGTCTGCCATTCTACCTGTTTAATTGACAGGTCATTCTATTTGCTTCTCAACTTATTGCTTTCTTCTAGCTTCACTAAATCGTCATTCACAAGTGAAATAGTTACCCATACAAAACAGTCTGTTAGGAAGGCCATAACTGGTGCAGCCTGACATTATCTCAGCTCATTGCATTAACTCTAACCGTCCTGCTAACCTCTAACAATCATTCCTGCTGTCACGTCTGATTCATCACTCCCAGTGAGAAAAACAGATGCAGAAGAAATGGAAAGGGAATCTTTAGATTGAAAACAAACAAACAAACAAATAAACAACGACAACCCTTATTAGTTATTCATATTTAGGAGTACGAGCAGCTCAGTGTGGAAAGGCGGCCCAAAGCAGAGCAAAAGGACATGTAGATGTCAGTCTTGAATTCAAAGATAAAAAACAGCTGTGTTCCTAATCTATAGTTCTAGATCTACAGCCACAATGCACATGCATGATTTTGGTCACCTGCATATAAAAACCATTAGTTCAAAGACATCTTCAGAACAATACAAATACAAACTTCAGTGCACAGAGAGCCCATTGCTGCACTTGGGAACTTTGCACATGCAAAGTTACCAAACTAAATATCTGAGCTCTTAAGGGAAAACAAAACAACTGCTCTCAAAAGGATGAGAGCAAAATGCATAGGAACAGAAACAAGTCGGAGTCTGCGTGACTAGCAGTGGATGATCTTATTTTTATTTTTGTGGGACACAAAATGTGTTTCTAAAACTCAATCGAAGAATTAGCATGCTGCAAGGCAGACTGTCATATCAGTATTCAGATCAAATACTTTGTACTGTAGCTAGAATCACAACATCCTCAACTCAGTCTAGCAGACTAATGCACAAACTCAGGGATTGAAGACAATTGAAAAATGCTATTAAAAATGCCTTTTTTCTTTTTATCCCCCTCCCTCCCCCCCCCCCTTTAACAATAATCATTGCTGTCTCTTGGGACAACATGCAGTTGATTTGATAAACGTTTTAAATGATGGACAAGTGTAGATGTCTTCCTAAAATAAACATTTAAACTCAACTAGAAATCCATTGGAATTTAAAAACCTGGGATCAAAATACTGTTATTTATGGCCATTTACTTACCAAAACATTTTCTAGGATTAAACTGAATCTTATTTTGAAGTAGTTTAAGTAGAAGTGCTGCAAAACTGACAAAGCATACGAGTCCAGGTTAAGCTTCACTTAAGCTAAACTAAATGTTTATTAATTAAAAATGGAGTTCACAAGATTGTTAGGCCTCCCTGAAGTGAATGATCTGGTTGAAATACCTATCTCAGAATAAATGCATGTAATGTTTCTTACACAGACTAACACTTTTATTTTTGTGAAGGAGAGTAAACAGCAAAGATGCTCCTTTATAGACTTCAGAATTATCAGAATGTTGCAGCTCACCCCTACCTTAGCAATACATACAAGGTCAGTGAGTTTGCCTGTGGTAACTTTTCAGCTCTTTACTGCCTGAACAATAACAGTGACCATCTCCTAAAGAAAGCTAAAATATTACAATGGCTTAATATTACAAGTAAGGTTCCTTACCACTCGTGCTCATTAACCGTAACATAACTACCCGTTACACTATGATAATTATGCTGTTGTAACTATATGTAGAAACAGTCTTGATAACATTCCTTGATACATTTATTTGGCAAAAAGGCATGGATAAATAGTGCTTTGACAAAGCATGCAAAATCTCAAATGGAGGAGTAACAGAGTTTGGAAAGGAACTTCCACTGCCTGACCTCTTCAGGGCTAACCACAAGTTAGAACAGATTACCAAGGGCACTGCTCTGTGCCCTTGTACACTGACAGGCACTGTCCTCAGCCCCCTCTTGCAGGACATGCCCTCCAGCCCTGTTACTAGCTTTGTTACCTTATTCTGGATGTGTTCAAGCATGCTAACGTGCCTTCTATATGGTGATGCCCAGAACTGCACACAAAATTCAGTGTCCAGCATTGCTCCAGCCCAGAGCAGATCCTGGCATTTTCCCTTACTGAACTTCATGCCTTCGCCGATGACCCATTGCTCCAATCTAGCTAGATCCTTCTGTAAAGCCTCTTGTCACCACCATAAGGCCCACTTTCGGCCATCTATTATCACATCATCACTATCCCTGCCAAAAAGAAACTTAAACAGAAGATAAATGGCTGAGCTGTACAGCAATTTTTTTTAATTCAGTCAGAAAGCAGCACTGCCAAGCAATATCTCCTACAAGCGCTCAGTCTTACACATTCCTGCTAATATCAGGAAGATGTCAAGCCTTCTGCTTTCTATACCCTGAAGTCAGTGCTAGGAATATCTGTGTATATTAAAATTACATGCATCTCAAGCTTCCATTGGAACTCATGTCCAGCTCCTGCAGACATCGTGTCTGACAGGAGCAGATCCCATATCTGTGCTGGTCCCATTAGCACTACTTTCATGTAGCTGAATGGTATGGCTGCCCACCACTCTCATTACTGAAGCCAGAGGATGGAAGCAAGATCTTCAAGCTTGTTTTCGCTTTCCAGCCAGATTTCTCCCATCTCCCAGTAACCACGTCATGCAAAATCTTAGACTGCATACTGTTTCAGAGAGGCTAAATGTGAAGTATCCCTTGAATGTGAAATCTTCCTTGATTCCTTGAAGCCTTCACACAAGCTGGGATTTAGGCATACAGGTAAGTGGGAATGGAGAAACTGCTCCATTACTGCCTACACGGTGTCTGCAAATAAATGGCTCCATGCTCAAGGCCTTCTCTTTTAATCAACAAAGCCAGCTATACATTTCCAAAAGGTTACATTATATTCTTTACAAAAACACCCCCATTTAGATCGATCTGAAGTGAACTTTCCTGCATTAGACTGCTAACCTGCAGCACATTCCGACTGCAGCATTTTATTGATTCTACCCACCAGTATTTTGACAAACAAGTTCAACATTGAAACCAACAGTTGCAATTTGGTAGCCAGGAGTTTTCTCCCTTTCATTTCAATAATGTTTCTGCCAGCGCTCATTGTTCTTGCTATTCAAGGCACAGCAGCTATAACTCATGTCTGCTGGGTCATTACTGCATGTATACTTTGGAGTAAAGAGGGCTCTTAGGATGTCTAATATGGTGTCCTTTGTAATCAGTTATTGAAGTATGAATCACCTTGCCAGTTAATCATACCATTAAGAACGCTGAAGACATGAAAACCAAGCGGGATTGAAAAGCGCGTGTTCCCAAATGATGAAAAGCTATCTGAAAACACAGGGAGATGAGCAAAGACAGGTTTTGAACTTTGTTACATAGGGGTACAACACTAAAAAAGAAGAAGGAAAAAAAAAAAAGCTATTTCTGTTTGTTTCTTTTTCGTATAATACTGGGAGAGAAAAAGGAAAGAAAACCCCCATCTGCCACTAAGGAACTCAGTGCACTGAGATCAAACCCAGCATAATTAAAAAACGACAGATAAACACATTACTCCTCTATTTTCCTGCACTGTCGTTTCAAGCTAGAAAAGTCTGATGCATTCAGTCAGTCATCAGTACCGCATAGCATCATTAATCTCTTGCTAGTTTATGCATTAATGTTCATTTTACGCCGTTTTACTTTCCTTGTGTGTACTTTGCTGCCACCTCCAGGATTCTGCAGTTATAACGAAAAGCTTAAAAAAAACCCTGTAATCCACTAAAAGTTACTTTGCTCTGAGGTACAATATTTCAGATGGTAAGCATGGCTTTAGCTTCATTAATAAACTCACCAGAAGTCTGTTTGCAAACAACATCGGCAAGCATGGGTGTCAAGATGGCTTACAGATGCAGAAGCTGCAGGCTACTTGTTAGGAAAGTAAAGTGGTACTTTAAAATAATAGCCTCATTAGCATAATGCTAAATTACAGAGGCAAGGCTTTAAAAAGATATTTATGGCATACATTTATTCCAGTGGATTCTTTTGTGATTGTTATTCTGCATCATTTGAGGAAAGCAGAGTGAACTGTTCTTAACTGGAACTATTGCACAGGTTTGGGATTTAACTATGCAGGGAACTCAAGGCAGACTGTGGACCCCTTAGAGGGTCCACAGGTAATGAAAGAAGGCAGGTAACGCATGCAAATGAAGCAAAGGTTCAAAATCCTCCGGAATGAGTAGAAATGGCAACCTTTGTCCTCTTTAATTCATGAGAGAATCAAGTTAAAGTAGATGGAATAACAATATCACTAAGGAATTCATTAAAAAAAAGAAGTGTTAAATCTCACAGCACATAGTTGTGCACAGACTAGAGAAAAACCTGCCATGAAATTAAAACTGAAGCCCAACGAGATCAACGTTTGTTAAGATGCTATATAGTCAGTAATATCTACTTAATGTAAGTCAAGTACAACAGTATTTTTTATCCCCATGCAAATCTTTCCATTCTTCTGACCTTTCCTTCCACCATCCTTTGGATATTTACTGATATTTTAACAATTCTGTGTTGTACTCAGCTCCTTTACTCTCCTGTCTGCACGTTGCCCATCTTCACTTGGTCACAATAGCAAACTACACCTACGTTAACAACACACAGACAAGAGTTCACTGCATTTCCATCTATACCTAAAATCACTTCTAAGCACATCACTTGCCTTTTCTACACTCAGTTTCAACTGTCCCTTTCTTGCCTAACCAGCTTTTGAGCCATTCATACAACATTGCAGCCTTCATTAGCTAATGATTTCGGCCTGGGCCAAGTCATTTTCCTAACTATCTCTGATACAACCCTTAACAAATCCTGATGTACCTCATTACCACCCTTTTTAAAACATTCAGTACTTGCTGAAAAAAAATACTCAAGGTACAGCCTGGTTGTAAACATACTATGCATATTTTTTTTAATCTCTAAAAACAATTCATCTTGAAGTCATAATTTAAGCAATGAAGGACAGATGCAACTGGAATTAGCTTTCAATTAAAAAAGGATTCAGTGAAAACTAGTTCTTACCCTGCTAGTATTTCATTTTATTTTATTCATTTTATTTTGCAAGGCTTCTCATCTTGCAGTACAGTATGCAGCCCAGTTCCTTTGCCTTGAATGTACGCTACAGATTTTTCAGTCCCTGATAACAGGCAAATGAAGACACCACATCTAGGGTAGAAATGGTCTGCACTGCTGCATTAGGCACTGCTACCTTCTTTCCCCATTAGGATCAGAACAGGTACTGCACGTATACACAGAAGCCACAAGGTAAGTTTAGTGAAATGTAAACAAGATGTGCAACTTCAGTTAGACAGTTTGCAAGGTTTATCGTGCCCAGGAAATGCTTCTGCATGAACAGTGCTCCCCTTGCAATTTTTTGAGACAAAGAACTTGCAAATGGGAAGCAAACATAACAACGTCTTTCCACATTAAAGATGAAGTAACTTGCCAAAAATATTTCAAGATATTCACATATGTAGGATAAGGCACTTGACTCCGTCTTCACTAAATAAATAGCTGGAAGAATATTAATGTTACAAACGCCATTGGCTTTAAGATGTACATCAGTCCTATCTCTTACACTGAATGTTTCATCTTAACTAAGGTTGCACAGGATGAAGCCCGTACACACTGAGTTCTTCTAAAGCACTTGGTTACAATCTTGCCACAAAAAGTGGATAGCAGAGCAATATGACTTTCATTGATTTCCTGCAGTAAGATCATTACAAGCACACCAGAGCTACAAAAACGCATAGAATAAGATAGGTGCTGACTGTGTTTATAGTAATACTGAACTATACTCAACTTTTGGAATCCAAGAGGCATGATTGCTTCTCCTCTATTATAAAGGGAATTCACTTGCTTTCCAACCTGAACGGAGTTTGAAGCAGTTATTTATGTGTTCACAGTTGAAGTGATTTATTCATATATGAATTTATATGATTTTTTTCATATATGAAATTTACAAAGCTTCATTAGCGTTAGTGCAATACGTTTATGTAGAACGACAAGGCTTGACCCAAAATTCAGAATATAGTATAGAATGTGTCAGTATTTCAGTACAGATCAATACATTTTACAATGATAAAAGCTCTCAGTGAAGACTGAGCTGCCAGGAAAATACTTCCACAGTATCCTCACAGTAGACTCTGGGATCTTGGATAAATCTCCTGAAAATGCCATCAAAAAGGCGTGCTGTAATAAACCCTGTTCAGGTAGTAAGAAGGACTTCTTGATTATTTTTCTTTGTTCTTCTGTTTTCTCTCTACAAGGTTATGTAAATATTAATATTTATGCACCAAAAATATTCTTAATCAGGAGAAACCTAAAATTAAGATGAAAAGAGATTTAGCTAGCCAAATTAGAGACAAAGCTGAAAACTCCTTAGATAATTTTCTATAGCTTGCATCAACTTTTCGTAGGGATCTGGCAAATAAAATGCTCGTATAGCCTATATTTCTGAAATGAAGTTTTATATCATGTTTCTAGAGCGCATTATCAACTCCATTATGGTTAAAATACAGGAGATAAAATTTTCCATAATGGGAGGCTGGATCACATTTTTCTCACCGTTTGTAACTGACTACAGTTCCGTGTAAACATAATCCCAATTAGATGTTCATCACACACAGACTTCTGCTGTCAATAATCAGTGCAGTTCCACACCAGAAGACATCAATATGACCTACACGTGTATTTTCTAACTGTCAGGCCATGCATCAGCCACATACTGTTTATTTGTTAGCTTCATTGATTCAAATGCTTTCTTATGCTTCCACTTCCATATCTATGAGGGGAACAATATTAGCAGAGGCCCCACAGCACTGATGCAGTGAACTACTCAAAGTGAACACACCATGAGACGTGTATTCCATGTTCCAAAGGGCAACAGAAAATGAAATGCTAACTGTATCAAGCTGGTTTTGTCATCTTGATTAAAGGGTAACAAGGACCTTTCAAGCTTTCAGACATACACGTCCATAACATCACTTACACACTCCATTGACCACACAGTATTGTCAGTATGACTTTTTTTCCAACTAAGCTTTGTCTTTATTTATTTATTTTAAATCCTGAAGTGCAGCAGCAGTTTTGCTGCAGTTTACACTGCTGTTGTAACAGATAACATACAAGGAATAAAAGAGTTCAGGTCATCGGTGTGGACACCGAATCACAATTTCTGACACCTTTAAACCAGACAGCCTCTTCCTTGTCACAAGAAGTTGAGTGGAAACAATACTGGAGAACTCAATACTCCCATAACCTTGCTCTATAAAACCCTGCGTGAGATTGCAGTAACCAAAAAGGTGTCCTTATAATTTCCATCCGGTAACAGAAAAGGGTCAGATTCCCTGAACAAAGGCAGAAAATCCACGGCACCAGAGAATAAAACAAGTCCCAGTCAAGGCAAATCACAAAGGTGAAAAAGGCAAATAGCAGCCACCTGTAGGTACAGTGCAACTCCCTTCACATGCCAGAACTCATTGAGATAAGCATCCCAAGACATTAAATTAATATAGCACAAAATCCCACCCAATATAATGGTAACATCTACTCTCAACTGTCTCCTGCCATTTACTTCTAATCTATAATGATCACTGCCTTCTGCACAGTTTTATGGCATTAAAAAAAATGCTTATAGAGGCTACTTTAAAATATTGTTTCTGGTTACGTACTATTAGGTGTACAAACACTCGTGCTTCTTTTCAAATGTCAATATTTTCTTCCATCAGTACCAACTATGACCATTGTCTTTCAGATGTTGCACAGATGTCGTTATTGCTACTGCTACTAAATACCACGACACCATTTTCAGGACTTAGAAAAATCCAGGAAAAATACTCTTTTTACAAAAGTGCAGTGCAAGTTCAGTGCAGAGTTCATGAATTGGCTGCCTCAGGAAGTGATGGAAGAAACTGGGAAATATTCAATACCTTTTTCCTTGCAATATTTGGTTTGTTCTTCACAGCTCCCATCTGCTCCAATACAGCAGAGTCAAAAATCTAAGTGTGGCCTATTCCTCACCTCTTCCAGTAAAAGAGACATTCACAGAACGGAGCAGGAACGGGGGAGAGACAAAATCAACTGTGTGAAAGAGTGCACTGAAGATCACACAACCCCCTTACCCTCAAGTGTTCTGGCCACTGCAATCATAGAAGCCAGTGCTGAATATTCTGGCAAGCTCATACTGTTTGAGTGAACAATTCTGTATCATCTTTGCCTTAGCTGATTGAAAACGATGCCATATTCTATCACCTACACTGACAAGTGATTTTTGTTTGTTTTAATACTTTCTATTCCTCCAAGCTGTTTTAATTACTAGTCTTTTCTGTAACTTTACCAAATTTCTAATTCTATATGAAATAGAAATATCTCATTGCTAACAACCTACTACAGCAGTCTGTTTTTTTCCCCAGGTCTTTTTACAGTTGCTTTACGACAACACGTGAAGGCTGATTTCAAAGTCTTGAAACTGGCCCTTTTCATAACAGATGTTCTGCCAGTGCTCTGCATCTCTAACTATTGCACAGGATATCATGAGAAAGGAATACTCCTCTATGGAAATTTTTGTTGCCACACAGCTTAGCGTAACTTACACTGGGCCATTTCAGACGGCCTCTGGGTCACTGGCTAAGTGAACACAAATAACCAACTTCAGATGTATACGAATCCTGCCAAGCTAGTTCAGTTCCAAGATCACCTTGAACCATTTTCCATTTTTGAAAGAATCAAAGTTGCTTTTTCTTTTTCCCCAAAATTTCTCTGAATTCTCCTTTCACAGCATTCCAGAAAAAAAAAAGAATGATTTGAAAAGAAATAGTAAAAGAGCAAAGGTATTTGAAATCCAAGTATGGTTAACATGCAGGACAAGCTGCAGTGCCCAGAGTCATTCTCTTCTGGTATTGTAAAGGCTTTTTTCCACGTAAGTTAAAATTAATTACCTGATACTGAAGTAACAAACCAGTGATTACTGCAGAACAAAATCCAAGAACTGAACTACCTTCATTGGAAGTTTCACTGTTAACAGGTGGAAAAAAAAATCAAAGTGCAAGATTTTTTCCCTCAAATATTATTTACAGAACAGAGAGAATATCTTCCTACTAGCATTTAAGCAGGCATCAATGAAATACGCTTGGCCTGAGCCCAGCCTCCAGCAAATCAGCAAGTACTGAGCTGAAGTAGAAAAGTTAACACTCACACCTGTTGTAACAGCAGGGTCAAAATCCTCAAGTTTCCAGCAGAAACCTGGAGTCATTGCTGTGCCATTTAACCATCTCCTCCTTTCTTTAATTCTACTTGTTTGACTACCAGCACAACTGCCTCTTCAGAAGAGACATGTTTAAGTAATGCTGATCATTGCAAGCTGTTTAAAAGAGCAATCCTAAATACAACTGCTACATTAATGTATCCTCTCTTTCACTACATCTAGTTTGTGTATAATAATGAAATACAATTGGAACTAATAAAATCAAATAAAATGAGAGTGTCCAAAAACCAAAGGCCTTACTCTAATGCTGAAGCAGAGCCATGTAAGGAGAACACATGCTGCCGAGATGAGCAGAAAGGGAAAAGGGGCATCTTGTGACCTGTAAACTGGTTTCATCTTTCTCTCTGAGGGGAAAGTGTAGTTGTATGTAGTTCCTCTTCCCTTCTGAGACAGCTATACCTGGAACTATCGACGATCCATGGAACTGGAGCATTAACTCTTTACCTCCCAGTGCACTACATGATGTCATGATGTAGAATAATGATAACAAAACCATAAAACCATGACAATGTATGAACCAACTTTTAGTCTAGCAAATAGTCATAACAACATTTATACTTACAAGTCGTATTGCATGTTCATTTTTTGTAATCCTTCTGACAGGTTTCACATAACTAACCACCTCACACGTGGCTTCAAACAGTGGGAAGTTCGCACCAACTTTCTGGTGTTGTAATCTAGTAAGACACCAATATATGAAATAGCCTGATGATAACCAAACAGCCTCTCAGAAAAACATTTTGTTGCATAGGTCCACAGAAGCACATCAAAAATAGCTTAAGAACTTGGATATGATGCTTAAAGTGTGGTTTTGTAGTTCATGAGCCACTGATAAACGTACTTCAGAGATGCATAATATTAGGACTGATGGAAGGCTGCTAACCTAATACATTTTTCAGGTATTATTTTTTCTTTGGGAAGGCCCATTGATTTCAAGGGACAGTCACACCCCATCCCAAAGTGACCCCACTGAATTCAGGAGGACTGTTGATGCTGCTAAAGCATGAACTCCACACTTGAGAACTGACCAAGGAGGCTGCAGCAAAGAATCACTGTTTCATCCTCTGTAGCCAGGGTTACAGCATGCTCCTGAAGAGCACAGAGAACTGGCAATAAAGCTTCTCTTTGCACAAAAGATGTGCAATAAAAGCTGACCTTGGGTTGCCAGATATTTTCAAGGGTGTCCTTTTGGCAATGTCCAAGTGCACAGGATTCAGTGAAACAGAACGTGTCCTACTAATGAGTTATGAAATCGCCAGTGAGGATAAACACTGAGAAACTCGCCTTTAAGACCTCACTTAAGCAGCGATATAGTTTAACTAGAATCCCACATTGTGTGAACTTGCAAACAAAACCAGTTTATTGGTAATAAAAACAAGCCCAAAGATTTATTTTCTGATTAAACACACGTGCAGGAATTCCTAAAAATGGGCAACGTTTTCCACTTTCAATTGCTTGTACTTCCAAAAGCTTTCCAACTAATTCCTTTCAACTATTTCACCAGTGCTTTATTTTTTATTATTTGACAAAAACCCAACAAAGGCCTGTGTAGTTGGTCAAGTGTAAGACTCATCACAAGTTAATTTCCCATTTGATGGAGTGACCAGCAATAAATCAAAACTCCTTAGCTTTGAGTCATCCTCTATACTTAACATTCCATTATAAAAGAGCCATTATTTTTATCATGACTCAGCAGACAGGATAAATCAAGAATAGTTTTTCTGTAAAAAAAGAAAAGAAAAAGAAATGTGCATTGCTACTAAGGGAAATGTTTCATATCAAAGCATATATACTCATATCAAAGAGAAAAGCTCTGCATGTGAAAATCCACAAGAGGGAAAATGAATTCCAAATCATCATCTGGGAAACCTATGAAGTCTGATTTTATTTTAGTATCTTCTGCGCAACTCAGGCTCAACTCATTTAATAAAGTCACCAGCTTAAAATTTAAATGATTAAAGAAAGGACACGCAATGAGAAAAGACATAATAAAAGTAAAAGCCCAGCTCAGATGTAGCCATGTTAAAGAAACAGAAAAACTGTCATGAGCCCAAAGCTTAGAAGAGAGCATTGTGCACTTTATGTAAGTAATGAAGCTTTCATGTGAAATGATGTAGTGTCACAACTCATTTGCATCCCACTTTAAGTGTAATTAAGTTTCCCTGACAGCACTGCTTATGGCTGAAAGAACAAACCTGGCTGCTAAATTAATCCGGAATCCCTCTCGTTAATAACACTCTGCAAAGAAAGCACTTCCTCAATTAAAGCTTCTCAACTTACATTTAATAAATGACACTATAAGGAATTTCATAGTATCTTTTTAAAAGACTTGAAGGTACATTCAGTCGTAGATCTGACTTGAAGATGGGTGCACAAGGCAAGGCTTGATCCAAACTGCAGTACACAAGATCACGTAACATTTTCCACTGCAGTAAGAAATGTAAGTTCAGAAGGTGGAAAAGTGCTCCTGTCAGAGCAAAACAAATTATGTTCAATCATTCTTCAGTCATTAATTACGGGGTCCAAGGATATCAATATCAGATTGTTAGGAAAGGGTATTCAGTAATGCTCATTAATAGTCACTGTTATGGCACTGTTTTTGGCTTTTAATTGCAAGAAGCCTATTACTGACCATTATTTTCAGCCATCTGAAAGACTCATTTAAAACAGGAGTAACTAAGAAATATGTAGAAATACTGTCTCCATAAGGTTGTCACAGCTTCAGAGGGGAAAATACCTTACACTTTACCAATCAATTTCCAGTTTCATCTTGAAGGATCCATTTACAGAATGATGAAACATTCTGGAACCCACAAATCCTATAAAATCCACACCAAAGGCAAGTTAACCCATTTCCATGACTAATCAGAATCACAGAGCCATAGTCCATTTAGAATAAACAGTTCATCAACATCATCATCTTATTGACCGGTGTATTTCTTCCTGCCAAATACTTGCAGTAAGGAACCTATGCAGCCCCTCCATCATTCTGAAGACATTTAGAAAAAATGTCATCTTTGCCAAAGGAAAGAATCCAACTTGAGCAGCTCCACAAAATCATTTTCAACAATCACTCTGAAATACACTGCTTGTGAAAATCTGCACAGTCAGAAACTGGATCCAAGAGGTCCACAGTGGCTACAGTAAAACAAGCTGTAAATAAAAAAAGCAGCTTATTCTTTTTCTACAAGATTATTTAGCAGATTTTGTGATGACCAAGTACGAAAAACTTATTTGCAGCCTTCAGTATCCTTGAAGTCTCACTTTATTGACAAAAAGAAACGTTTCACGCTCACAAATCAGACTCCTGGTTCAGTTCAGTCTCCTCAGCTACAGAGTGAGATGCTCACAAATGGTTCCAAACCTGTATCTGTGGACACCTTGACATTCATTTTTCTCAGGTAGCAAATAATTTCAGTAATAAATGTATCGTTGCAATTACTTCAGCTTATATCCACTGCATAAAGGAGATCAACCCATCTGCAGGGCATTTAAAAGTCTTTAAAATTGTATCCTCATTTGTCATGTCAAATTGCCATAGTATTTTTAAACAAAACATTTTCAAATGAGCCCAAATATTTTTCACTAGCTGCGTTACTTAGACAAGCATCAGCAAGTTTCTCTACTATTTCACAACTACCACCTGCTGCCCAGTCAAAGTTCCAACATGTATTTAAGAAATGCCAAAGACTACCGATAGAAAAAGAATGACTAAAGGCTGCCTTTGGAATTATTAAAGTATATATTGAAATATGGGCAGTGATTTTGATTACTACATTGTTTTTAATAGTCTTATTTTACAGATTGCAATATCAGTAGCATATTAAAAGAGAAGTAAAGCTTCTCTTCAAGAATCAAAGTGCACTATATTGAGGGGTAATTCCTGCTGAGTAGAACACATAACTCAATGCATTCCAAACTAGTGCCATTCCTACACAGCCCCTCTCGCATTTCAGACTGGATCAATTGTTGTGCACAAGATATTTCCTCACGCTCCCTATTAAAACAATTGTGATAACTTAATAATAACTCCTTAAATGAAAAACGTACTTAAGACACATTAGCTGGTTTAATGCAAGGGGGTAATGGAAAACCAAACAGCAAATGGCACCACAGCTCTACCTCATAGAATCACAGAATTGCAGGGGTTGGAAGGAACATCAAGAGATCATCAAGTTCAACTCCTCTGATCAAGCAAGTACCCTACAGTAGTTCACGCAGGTAGGCATCCGCACAGGTCTTGAATATCTGCATACAAGAAGACTCCACAACCTCTCTGGACTACTGTTCCAGTACTCCATCAACCATATTCTGAGTATGTTCTTCTGTATGTTAGTACAGAATTTCCTACGTTCAAGTTTTAAGCCATTACTCCTTTTCCTATCACTACACACCACCAAGAAGAGCCTGGCCTCATCCATTTGCCTCCCACCCCCCTTTAGATATTCATAAACAGTCATCAGTTCTGCCCTTCAGTCCTCTCCTCCCCAGGCTGAACAGACCCAAGCCACCCAGCCTGCCTTTCCTCTTACGGGAGATGCTCCAGGCCCTTCATCATCTTTGTGGCCCTTTGCTGGACTCCTTTTTTTCATGGAGATCCCTGTTGTTTTTGAACTGAAGAGCCCAGAACTGGACACAGTATTCTAAATACGGCCTCAGCAGGGCAGAGCACTGTGGGCCATCACCTCCCTCAACCTGCAGGCCACGCTCTTTTTAAGGCACCTCAGGATGCCATTGGCACAAGGGCACACTGCTGACCGATGGCCCAACTGTCGTCCATCAAGACCCCCCCCAAGTCCTTCTCTGCAGAGCTCATCTCCAGCAGGTCATCCCCTACCCTGCAGCAATGCATGTGACTGAAAGATGGAATGTACTAGGGATCACACCTTTAGAAAAAATAATAGAAAAAAATCAAAACATTTAATGGATCTCTATTACCTTACAATGCAATATACTGCATTGATGGTATTCAAAACATTCCCATTCCTTGTATGTGCCAGTCTTATATCCTTTATAAATTTCTATGTGTACAGAAGAGTGCAGGCCTATCAAAGTACTTAGTGCTTCTTTCAGCTTTAACACATAAGCTGAATTTGAAAACAATCTATTTTGCATTTCAGCATTGTTGTAACACTAAAATTAATATGTAGAAACTAATTTAATTATTATGCAGGGTGTATGGCAGTTGTGAATTAGGACAAGAATGTTTAACGCTACCATGGTAATAGGACTGTTCTTTGGAGTGTTGCTTGAGTCCCTCTATCAGAATGGTATTGGTAAAGTTTCAAGATGACATCTGTTAAATCCAGCCACCATTATAAGTGACATTGACAGGAATCTGAAAGGACCAAAAAAGGGAACTTGTAAAAAAATGCAGCATCTTTTACATGCCTAACTGCAATCATATGCACGTTGTTCTTTTATGAGACCAGCAGTCAGTTACTTTTAAAAGCAGGAGTATTTCAGTTTCTTACAATAGTTTCTCCTGCTATTCCACCTTATATGTGTCAGCAGTATTATCACTTGCCCTCTCCTATTCGTGCAGGAAGACGAGAGGGCAAATGATCTTTCTCCTCCTTCTACTTATGTTTAAAAACACAGCATTTCTTATTCTTGTGAGAGATTTAACAGAAAGTTGCCATTCTTCATAAGATTAGAAAGTCCATCAATTACCTCATTCTATAGCTTTTATCTTAAATTTCTATACAGTCTGTGTACTTCTACTAAGCACTGATCTCAACAAGACCCTTCATTTCTCATCATTCCCAGAACCTGTAATTTGCTTTGCCAATCCAAGTCAACCTGTTTCATCTTCATAATTAAGGTGCAGTGAGGTTAGAATTAGCTCACCCACTCACTTGCTGATTTCTCCTATACACTACTGCAGCCTAGTTTTCTTCCTAACTGGAATATCTGTTCTATAACAAAGTTCATATTTCTCAGTTTTTTGGCAAAGAATAACAGCACCAATACTGAAATCATTTAAGGCAGCACACAAGATTTCCATGTCAGATGCCACAAGTCAAAGGATTCCGTCAGATTAGAAATAAGTTCACTGTGATTTCATGTGCATCTGCCTAGCACCTGCAGTTAAGTGCTCCTGCTTTTATGAGACACGAGTCATTTCCTCTGTAGCTTTGTCAGAGACTCATGAAAAATAAAAGGATAATTCTGAAGTTGTCCAACCCCTTTATCTAACTGCAGGTCAATATACAAAATCAAGTCACACCAGAAAAAAATTACTCTTCAGCCTTGGTTACAGCATGATTAGGTGTTAGAACACCTGCAAGAACACAAGCACTACTGATTGGACAGAAAGTGAGAGATGACAAAACACATTTGTGTGCATCTCAGAACAGCAAAGTCCAATTTTATTTGCGTTGCACTCCTAGAGGTGTTTGTGATGCTGTAGATAGACAGACAAGTAGCATCTTCTTCAGACAGTAATTTGACTTTCCTGTTTCAGATTTCCATCAGTACTGAAGAGCATTTTTAAGTATGCAGGCACACATTTTCAAGACACAGAGCTTTTATCTTCATGCAAACAGTTTACAATAGTTACGAATGAAAACAGAATCCACATTTAAGTTATGCAGAGACACACAAAACATGAATCAAAACCTCATCAGCAAACGTTTTTGTTTTCTCTGAATTTAATTACTAGGCATAGAAACAATTTGAAGAACCAGATGTTTGCACTCCTTTTATTAATTTCTCACTCCATATATAACTGGCAAAGAATCCTATAAAGGATTAAACCTATGAAGGTTTAAAGTCAGCTGAAATCTGAGCAAACAACAACCTCATAATCAGTGCTATGTCCTTTCCAAAAAAGAATAAGCTATAACTTTACATACTCAGAACAAATTATAGTTTAGATAAATCTCTATCAACTAGCTTCTTAATTCTGGATGTTTTTTGATGTCTCCACCTTCAGGAAGCTACACAACCTTTTGTCTGGTTTCCCATGAAAATGAAGTGTATGTGGCTGCACTACTTTCCTATCCTCCCTGTTCTGATTACTTTTAAATCACAGAATCATTACTGAGTTGCATTGCATGACCTCTAATGCCCCTTCCAAACCCCTGCAATGATCAGGGATTCCTGCAGCTAGGTCAGGTTGCTCAGAGCCCCATCCAGCCTGACCTTGAATGCATACACAGATGAGACACCCACCATCTCCCTGGGCAACCTGTTCCAGTGCCTCACCATAATTACTGTAAAAACAACTTTTTCCTTGTATCCAACCTACATCTCCCTTCTTTTAGTTTCCCTTCACCCTGTCGCAAATCCACAAAGAAATCCCATCTAAACAGGAGAAAAGCATGACCACATAAGCAAACTTTTACCCATTTTCGCACAGAAGACTTAGACAAAAGGTTCAGTTGCTGATCCTCTGAAGTAAAGAGGAGTACAATTCCCAGTCATTTGTATTTTGTTTAATAAGCATCAGCTAATCCATCAACTAATGCATGCATCCAGCACATGGGCCAAACTACTTGGTCATACACAGCTCAGGTAGAAGCTATGTTTTGATAGGGGTAAGCATCAAATATAAAAAATGAATATTAAGATGCCATAATTACAAAATAAACAAGAGAGTTTGGCAAAGCAAATAACGATAACAAAAAAAGAATGGATAAAAAACTTACCCCTATTCTGGGCTCACTTACAAAACTCCAGCAGAACAGATCTCCAGAAAAAAACCTTCCCCCCGGTAGCCAGCTCTTAAATAGGTCTAGGAGGGGTGCAGCCAGGCTCCAACCCTTTGGCAGCACAGCTGAATTGCCTTCACCTGTGCTCCTCTGGCTGACTCAGTGCTCTCCTCAGGTGATCAATCAGAGGTTCAGGTGATCAATCAGAGGTTCAGCAGTTCCCATACACATCAGAAGACAAAAAGAACACAAAAAAAAATACAGTATAAAAAACTAGGTGCTACCAAAATATTTCGTGCAGTGGGTCAGTAGGGTGTAAGATTCTGTTGCAAAATGGCACAACTCTGATATTGTCACAGGCTCTAATTCTGCCAGAAAGGAAGCATCCACCACACCTGCAATACTACACTGGACTTCTTGCTAATGACAGTCTTACAGATGCTGCTCAGCAAATCTCAGAGTGGAACACAAATTTTATGATTCAGACAATGGATGCTTAAATACTTGAAATCCAACCAAGGAGAAAATGATTTTTATAAGGAAATTCCAACAAGTTTTCTGAGAGCAACAGTGCTGATTTAACACAGCTGGAAAGGACATCTGAAACTGCAAATAAATCTGATTTTTTTCCACAGTATCGCTTGCGGAATGAGTTTTCTATGTCATGTTCTCCAACATGCTTGCACTTTAGACTACTGAATTCCACATAGGCATTCTGGGGCTGTATAATATCACTCATTACAATTTGTAGCTCAACTTGACTAGTCAAACAAGAATGGGTAATGGATGCCAACAGATTATTTCTTTATTCAATATAGCTCCTCCAACGCGTAATGTTTCCCAACGCACAGCCTTCTAGACCCACACCTCACATCAGGTTTTGCCAGCTTTTAACCATTACATTTTAAATTAATCATTACCAGTGCCGATGGACTATAAACAAAGAGTGAAAGCTTCACACTACTTTCTGCTTTCAAAGTACTCCTAAAATGTCAAAAGCAAAATTGTAGACTTGCCTGAAAGCTGACAAGGAAACACAAGGAAAGAAGCAGTCAACTTTTCATCAAAATAAACATAGATATTCCTGTTGTCTGCATTTGTGCAGAATAGATGACATACTCAGCTCAGAATGCAGCAGCCCTGGGACTGTCACTCTTCTAAGAAGACATAAGATCCTCAAGTGATCTCTAGTGCAGATAGAAGGGCTCGTGTGGATGTGCTTCATGCCAATGTGGAATATCCATACACTGCAAACTAGGTTTTACAGAACAGCTTGTAATTAGTATGCTCTTAGATTAGATGCTGAGAGACAACAGACCACAATTACGTAGGTCGCTCTGAAAGTAATGCCTCCTATTTATTTCCGCAGAACCTACAACAGATACAAGAAGAACAAAAACACTACTCCATAAAGCACATTCTCAGCTTCAAAATACTGCTTTTTAACATAGTCACCACCACCAGCGTTCCATTTTCACCAGCAATGAACAAGAGTCTGCATGTTGCTCTCTTAAAAATCTGTGCCAAAGGAGGTGATCCACTGTTGTTGCTGAAAAACACCACACACCACCTCACTGTGCTCACGTTCACTGCATGGTCTCCGTAAATATTCAGCAAGTGTTGATGAATGTCAATGGGTGCCATTTTTTCTTGCATGGAGGACTTCAGGTACGCACCTTTGCTTCATCTGTACTTCTGTCAGAAACCACTTTGTCAGACTGCACCCCTGTTGCCATGTGTCACACAGCAACAACATGCAAAGGAATATTGGTGGGTAGTGTCAGTCTTGACTGCCATCCCAACATCTGCCTTTAATGTCATGGGCCAGAATAATAAAATAGAAGGCATTACTTCTGGAGCGGCCCTTGGATTCTATTCTCAAGTGTTTTAGGGAACATTGCAGCTATGAAAGAAGTTACTGAAGACCACAACTGCCAAAAATCAATCAATACATACATAAAAAGTAGTTTAATGAAGTTTAAAAACTCATCATTCAATGAGAAATAATACAGTGTAGGTTTTACAAAGTTTAAAACCACTGTAGACAACTTTTCTGAACTATGCCCAATTGTTACGATTAAACCAATGTTTTGAGCTCCTAATGCTGATACACAAGCTAAACAAGAGTGAGAAGTCACACAGAGCTTTTGGACAAAGCTCTATTTTAAGTGTGTTATTCTAGTCTTGCTGATCTGGAAAAAAAAGATCTCAGTAGAAAAACAGATACTGTTGGAAACCATAGAGGTCTTTCAGAATACATTCAAGAACCACAGAGAAGGAAGGTAAGTTAAAATAAAACATAAAAAATAGGAAGAAGAAGATAAAGAAAAAGAAGAAGAAAAAAAACAAAGAGGAATTCAGTATTTTACATTACTGTGAACATCACAATGGGAGAAACAGTCAACAGGACAAGCTGTGCAATCATCTGCATTTTGAAAGACAGATTACACATCTTAAAAGCAACTCTACTGTGATTCTAAGCACTTCAGGTACAGTGGGCTCATGAGCTGAAAAGGAAGTCTTGGCACTGTGACACCAACACATGCAGAATGTGATTCCTGTATCATTTACTGAAACTGCTGATCAATCTGGAGAGCCTCACCCAAGCAACAAATCCACAGATTAACCGAGATGGAAAGCAGTCCATTCACTTTCCTATTAACATCAACTAAGCATACACTAAAATAGACAGAAATGGATTTCCACTTCTCATTATCTTAGATACTCTGTTCAGTCCTGAGGGCTAAATCTCACCGAGTTTGACAACACAGAGACACAACATGGAAACAGACTTATCTAAAGGAGCCTCTACCACAAAATAACAAAGCTTTCTCCAAAGAAGGAAATGCCTGCAGTGCTCTCCTTCTTCAGCCTGATGTCCGTGTCCCTTTTATTTCACTCATCCAGCTTGCAAATATATTTTTGTTTAGGGATTTTGTCTGTGGGTTTCTGGGGGGCTGACATCGCGGGCCCAACAGAACAAAATAGCAGGCATTATTTTCAGAGCAGCACTCCTATTTCATAGTTTTCAGTTTCAGGTGTGTGACCATATGATCACACATCACGCTGGGCAGCACATGGATCACATGAACTATGTTCATTTAGTTCACCTTTCACATCATGAACAGCACGATGGGAAGGAGCCTGTCACCAGGCAGACGTCTGCATTCACTGCAGCAGCTGGGAAGAATATCCAGAACAGCAGAGAGATGAAAAATGGAATGAATGGATGGCATGGCAATGGATGCAATTCAGTAGCTCAGGTGCAGAAGGGCTCTCTATCTTGAAACAGAAACCATCCTCAGTAACAGCTGAGTTATAAGTAACTAAAGGGTGAAGTACGGATGCACTGTATGACCCACCAGAATATCTGCATCTATTAACAAATATGCTATTAACAAATGCTATTAACAAATACCATTAACACAAATCCATGATCACCTTTTGATAATTCAAAAAATAATGCACGTAAGAAAGAATAATAGCAAGATGAATTAAATGAAGCCTGTAAAGGTATGAGATAAGTGATTCGTGGTTTGGAAATCTTACAAAAACAAGTTTGCATCACAGAACAGCTATTCTGCAAGAAATCAGGTGACTAACTATAAAGCTCTATTATCAACTATTCAAATAAAATACTTTTCATCTTGAAGCAGCTTATGACAAGAAACATGTAAAAACTTAATTAAACAAACCATTTTGCGTGGAGAAGAATGAACACAAATCCTTTCACGGCGTTCCATAGGTGCAAGTCTACCGCAAGCCTCATTCCACCTCTACTGCTTTAGTGCTCTTTTCATTTCTTGTTCACTTGGTTCAGCAGGAGATTTTTTGACAACATCAACAAGAGCAGTGGCTTTGTCCCTTGGTTGTAACGTGCACTTCTGGTATCATTTGTAAGTAATGAGAAACAACTGCAGGGAATTAAATAACAACTCTTTCAGCCTTTTTTCCCCCAGAGATAACAGAGATAAACGCTACTGCGTTTCAGACCAGCGATCCACGTGGCACAGTGGTTTTTATCCATAAGTAGATGTCTAAAGAAGAGCGAGGATAGAAAGTTAAAAAAGCATATGCTTGCTCTACTGCACTCCTTACTCCCAATTGTTTTCAGCTGAGAGAATTCCTGGAACCTGAATTTTATTTATCTACTTATGGATTTTAAAGATTCCGTACACTTTTCATCTCCCACTGAAACAACAGAAAATTCTCACGTGCTATTTCTGGCCATTTGTTAAGAAAAGTACTACATTTCTCTCCTTGGAGTGCGACACTCACTCACTAGCTTCATAGAACCTCCAGGGAACCTTTTCCTATGCCAATGCCTCCTTTTCACACAGAGGAGGCAGAAATGCCTATAAATACACAATGCTACACCTCCTGAACTTAAATACTTTATCCTATGGCCCCCTACGCTGGCCCTATTTTGCACTGCTCCAGTGACAGCCCTGGAAGCTTTCTGCTGCAAGGGAAAAGAGGGCCTGGAGTAAGTCAGAGCTTGGTAATTCTACTCAGCAATGGTGTAGTCCCACTCCTAGCAAGAGCTGAGAGAAATCATGCTGCAAAAAATACTTCTTAGAACATGCAGACCAGCTTCTATAAAGCTGTTTCACAGGGATTACAAAAGACTCCTCTTGCCAAGCCTCAAGATTCTGTGCTGTCACAAAAACCTCATGGAGGTGAAGGACTGCATGCTCTTGTCTTCTGATACCATGAAATGGCCTTCTTACGCAACCAAAAATAAAACCCAGGACTTGCATAAACTATGACTAACACTGAGAAAAAGCAACAGTTTCCAAAATGTATCATTTGCTGACAAAATCAAATTCGAAATTAAGAAGAAAGTAAACCAATCACATTGCCTAAAATTAAAGGGGTGAATAATTTTATGACAGCCTCCAAAAAATAAACTTCACTGCCTGCTATGAATGGAGTTGAAGAAGGAATCATGAAATAAAAGATTAAATTGGATAAAAATGTTTTTTCTGCAGAGGGCAGTTGCGTATTTGAAATGGTTATATCAGAAAAAACTCCTTTGTCCATTAAGATTGTGTTGTGTATTCCATGAAAGCTATTAGGCATTGGTCTAAAGAAAGAAAAAAAGCAGTGCCCAGCATTATGCTAATATGGAACTAGCTTCTAGAACTGTATTCCCTGATTTCCAGGGGTAGAAAAGTAAGGGGAAAAGAGACATGATTGTGATTTACTGTCTCGTGTTAACAGTCGCATTGATCTCGCTGGGACTATTTGTGGGAGTACAAGTATAGCTGTTTATACAAGCAGTGCAAATAAGGGCTCTGTAATTAGGCTTAAAGCACTTCCTAGGGCTTTTGTTGAAGCACCGTTCAGAGACAAGATAGTAAACCAAAGCACTCACTGACAGCGGGATGAAGGAACCATCAGTACAAGAAATACAGGTGAACCATCCAATTTCAATAGTATCATTATAAATGCAGTGTAATGACTTGCAACGAAATCCACTTTAGGAAAGGCTTGGATAGCGTGAAAGAACTGTATTAGATGTTATTTGGGGCAGATTAGCACTATGCTGTTCGGGAAGACAAGGAGTGGATCCGATCACGGATAACTGGTCTGTTAGTGCCAGGACTCAGCTTTGCTAACCGTCTTCCTCCACCTCGTGGCATAAAAAATAAGAAGCTTGACAGCGAGATTGCTTGGAATTGAAAATTTCATTAAATTCTGCAGATTTAATACCACAGACAATGTGAACTACGTAAAAAAGCTCATTTCTACTCCCTACAGACAACAGCAGCACTGGAATAAAATATAAGAGCTTGTGAAAAGTTTCGGCTGAATTATCTTACCATCGTGGGTGGGAAAAACAAACAAACAAAGCCTATTTGTCTTAAACACTACAAATGCAATGGAAATATATCCATTACATCAACTATAATTTCAACTCACGGCACTTTCAAGCTCATATTCTCCTTCAGGATCAGCATTCTCACAACAGAACACAGCGAATGAGAAAACAGAACAGATGGAAGAGCAGTTTCAGAAGCGGTGACAGACCTGCGTCTCCGGGCTTCAGTTAACTCTAGCATTGAACTTGGGGAAACTCAACCCACCATCTCTTGTGCAAGAGCTTCTGCACAGCAGATCAGGAACAGGGAACTTATTACCCCAAGTTTAAGAACATGAACCTCTGAAAACATGCCCTGAAGTTTGGTTGGTTGGTTTTTATTTTTACTGTGTCTGCTAGCAAAATTTAATATTAAAACTGAACTAATTGAAATTGTAGTACAAAACTACTATGTGTGTAAGTAGTAAAGCAATTGTTCTCACTGCTGTGGTGATGGAAAGTAGAAAAGTATCCGGCATCTTACAAGCCTGAGTTGACCAGCACTCTCAGCAGGACGCAGACATTATTTGTTTTCTCAAGATCCCCACCATTTTGCTACTTTTACACTATGCTTAGGTTACCACAGCCATTGGTGCGCTTGTCAGTACTTCAGTAACTGAGTTATTGTTACAGATCAGTGCAGCACGGTAGCATGCCATAAGCAGCAATCCTTTGCCATGCTTTTAACAGTTTCCTTAACCACAGTGACAGCGCTGTAAAACATGCAGGATGCTGTTACTGAGCAGTACTGGTCATACGTGAACAAAAGCTGTTGCTCAAGAAAATAAAACAAACCAGAAAAAATACTTGTTCCTATCTTGAAGATTAAGTTTAGAAATAAGGGCTGCATCCTAAACACTGCAAAGTAAGCATTATTTCACTGTAGTCAGATGGGTTGTATCAGCAAGGTGCTGTTATGTAATGCAGAAGCAATACCAGTGATGTCCTAGAGACAATTTTACTTAGCTTTCAAAGCGTACAAACTAAAATTTACTACAGCTACTTATATAATGCTTAATACCTGATAACTTCAAAGGAATTGCTCCAAAAGAATGTGCAAGTAGATAAATACAAATTGTTTTAGATGACAGCAGGCAAGTTGCAGACAAACACCTATACAACCACTCTACCTTTCTTCCTGAGAAAAGAATAACAGTCAGAAACATGGGAAAATATCTTGAGAACTTCCTCCCTCCAGCTCCTCAGCATGCCTACAGGCTGTTTCCTTCCCTTTCTTATCAAAATGCTTTCCTTGGGCTCTTTTAACTCTGCCACGTATTAAATAACCCATTTCCCAGGCATTAGCAACTGCCAGCATTTTTCCCCATAGAGTTTTCTGATAGGTTCCCCATGAGAATGACTTTCAGGAGCTGGCCTACTCGTTCACAACGTGCAGACAGCTGAGGATGTCCTGGTAATTCTGAATTATGTGACTTCACTGGCCTTAGGGGAGCCATAATGTAAAAAAAAATAGTATAATTAGCATATAAGATAAGCAAAGCTTATACTGTATATACCAACAGCATTATTGTGTGTAGTATTTCCATGGGCAATTTGTTCTACAGAGCAATTCAACTAATAGCATTCTCAATCAGTGTGTGAATAACACACCAACACAAAAAGATAAACTTACATACTACCAAGAGGAAAAATAAAAAATAAAAAAAAAAAGGAAAAAACCACATTTGGCAATTCCCAGAAACATAATCCATCAAAATTAGAAACAAAGAAACAAACCAAAAAGATCTGTGGTTTCAAATAAAACAGAAGTGTTACTGTACTTTGAACAGATTAAATCCAGCTGCTTGACAGGCTTGCAGTTGGTGCTTGATGTTTTCAGAACTGAAGCAAGAGAGGCCTGTAGCAAACAGGGAACTTAAGCATTGGTGCTCTTCAACAACACTGAACTTCAGACTTTGACTTGCATCTTAGAAGTGTTTCTCATTCCAAGGATATCTTGAAGGGTTTTATGGAAAAGGCAGGGAAAGAATGAGCTGCAGGCACTGACAAACACAGATTACAGGAAAAATACAGTAAGGTAAGAATCAATTCTACAGTTGATGCCCCCATTAACTGAGGCCAGAAAAGATGTACAATAGGGTCGTCCAACATATTTCTGATGGATTTTAATTGTAAATGATGCTTTCAGATATCATAAGAAAGATACGGAATAAATTAAACAGATTACACAGATCTTTGCTAGCCCTTTTAAACCCATGCATGTCCATAAAGTAATAAAATGGCTTGCCTACTCTGACCAGGAATGTTTTATCAGAACTTGAAGCCTCCTGATCCAGAGGAGGGCCAGAAAGATGCTCAGAGAGCTGGAGCACCTCTCCTTTGAAGAATGGTTGAAAGAGCTGGGCTTGTGCATCTGGAAAAGAGAAGCCTCAAAGAAGATCTCATTGCAGTCTTCTACTGCTTGAGGGGAGCTTACAAAAGAGGAAGAGGACAGACTTTTTTCCCCCACACAGGCACACTGTGACAGAACAAGGGAAAATGGCTGTGAGTGAGAAGAGAGGACGTTTAGGTTAGATATTGGGAGGGGGTGGTGAAGCATTGCAACAGGTTGCCCAGAGAAGCTGCAGATCAAAGAATCACAGAATGGCTTTGGTTGGAAGGGACCCTAAGGATCATCAAGTTCCAAACATTTTGACATCCAAAGCTAGACATAAGATTTTTTTAAACCATTTAAGATCTCATTGCGGAAGGTTTGGGAACATTACTGCCTCTGAATTGCAACCCAAGTTACACTTTTGTTTCTCACTATTATCTCAGAGCAAGATGCTTACTAACAAAATGAATAAGAAAGAAAACTGAGAATGGCAGCATTTAAAGAAGCCCATTGGGAGCTCTTATCTACAGTTACATGACCATTTGTTGTAGAGAAGAAATCACAACTCTTCTTGGAGACCAAAGGCAATGAGGACAAATTGCAAAATGGAAAACATGTAAAAGTTGTCATCATATAACTATTTGAGTATTGAAAAAGCCATCCACAGCCTGTTTGCAGCATCTTCGTCTATGGAGTTAATTGAAACTCGGCCCTGTGCAAACTGGTCTAGCTTCAATGACAGCCCTGCTTTGGGCAAGATGTTAGATTACACAAACACAGTTTCTTCCAGGAAACTGCAGGACTGTAAGGGGTAACTTCTGAAACATAGTCTTTCCCTTGACTCAACCATGTGCTCTCAGACTCTCAGAACAATCCTCCTTGCCTGTAATATGACCAACTTCCACTCTGTGGTGATGACACTTCAACAGGATGCAGGGAACCCTCTTAGCAGTAACAGACTGAGAACCATGTCTTGATTCAAATACTTCTCATTCTGAACTAAACCAAAGCATTTTGATTTTGAAGTCATCCACTATTCAGACATAGGATCAGGTCAGTGGGAAAGCTTCCTGTTTTCTAAACAACACCTTAGAAAGAACAAGAAAGGAACAACTGAATTCTGTGAAAGTTCACAGATTAGATCTTAAAATCCAGCAGTAGTCAGAGGTGTTAAAATACTCCTACTATTAAGGAGGAAGGTAGGTACCCACAACACATTTGCATACTTCTGGGGTTAAGTGGTAAACAATGTTTGTTAGTCTGCACTGAATCCTCGAGGTGACACGAAAAAGCCAAGCTTTTGTAGGCATACAACAGTATTCAGGTCTTACTAAACATGACTTTCCCCAGAAACTTTGCCTGGATCGTGTGAAACCTTTTTTAGGACTACTCTCTGTGCACAATTATTGCTAGAAATTCCACATGGAATTAGAACCAGAGACAAAGTAACAGAAAGAAGTTCCCCTTCAGCAACATGCAAGTGAAAAGTGTAGGAAATGGGGGTGGCTAATGTACCTGCACAGCATCTTGCAGTGTGAGTACTGGATTACAAAAAGCCATGACAATTATGTTCCTGAAGGTGGCATTCTCACTCCTGGTTGCAAAAAAAGATGTAGGCATGCGAGTTCACATTCAGCAATCAAGAGAAACAAAACATGGTGAAAATACAGCAGAAATGCAGAAACTGCAAGGAACAGATTCCAAGCCAGATACTTGTCTTATCAGTCTTAGAGCTCTCATGGAAACTCAACTGTCATTTAAGCACAATTTTCCCCTTATTGAAAGGGTCAGTTCATCTGTGCTGCATGGGTTAAAAGCTCCAGACCCAGATGAACTGACAGATTGCCAGTTACACACTTCACAATTTAAAAGCAACTGGCCCAGATATTTTACTGTTGCTTTTATAATTGATGAATGCTTTTGCTGTCAATAAAAGCTTTTACTTACGAATTCTGCACCAAATAATTTGTTCTTATACAGCTTCATCCAAACTTAACGCTATCAAAAATGTAAGCCTCAATCCATTTTGCTAATTAGTGCAAGAATTCCATATATCAGATTCAGGCTGCTACCAATCTTATTGCATTAGTACTTTCAGCCTCAATTCTTGGAAAAGTTCCAGGGAATGACAATAGATAAAGGAGAAAAAAATCATGTCAGTTTCATAGTCCTGCCTTACAACATTCTCAGTAGGTTTAACTGATGGGTTTTTTCCATGCTTTCTGGGAATGTAAACACTGTTTCTGAAAATCTCGTACTGGAAAGAGAGCAAAATCCTTAGCTACTAACAAGTAACACAGCATGAAGTGAAGTTAAAGAGATGACCTCTGAACTGTTAATTTAAGTTGACTGAAAATGCAGTAAGAATGAAAAGGATACCCTGCTTTACAACACATCTGCACTCCAGCCAAATCCTGTTTACAGCTATTGACCAGCTGAAAAGTCGTATCACAGGGATATCCTCTCCTTACAGAAAACAGAAAGACAGAACAGGATAATTAAACTATGAAGCTAATAAGCGTTCTTGTTTCCCCTAAGACTGCATCTCATTTCCTTTTAAACATTACGTCCTTTATATTACAAAACAGAAACAATAGAGAGAGAAGACCGAGGCTAAGTTTTTATTGATACTTAAACAGCTGCCAAACAATGAGCAGAACATCCAAAACCATTAATCACTTAAATAAGTGAACGGAATTTCCTAAATAAGTAGAGCCCACCTAACGTGAAGACAAACCAAAAGCAATTAAAGCAGCAAGAAGCGATCTCTTGACATAAATACATCTGCTATCAGTTTCTGAAACAGTCAGGATTTTCATGAAGCAGTACCCTAAGCAAGAATCCCTTCTTGAAAGATATTACAGGCACTCTGCAGTTTACTTTACAGTAACAGGTTTTCATGAGATAATACAAGAAAGTTCTTCATATTTTCCCCATTCCTGAGCCATGAATTGCAAACGTATTGGACACGTCAGTACCTGGTGGAAAACAATTCCAAGGAAGATGAGCTCTACTCTTCCATTTGATTTCCATTCTGGTCACATCAAATTCTAAGGGAAGTTCTTCCTATTAAACATGAGGGGGGAAAAAAGCCCGGTTCCATGACTGATGGAGCAGGGAGATCCATGCCCTGGGAAAAGGGGAACACACACTACTGAGATGAGCAGGAAGGGAAAAGGGGCATCTTGTGACCTGCAGACTGGTTTCATCTTTCTCTCTGAGGGGAAAGTGTAGTTGTATGTAGTTCCTTTTCCCTTCTGAGACAGCTATACCTGGAACTATCGACGATCCATGGAACTGGAGCATTAACTCTCTACCTCCCAGTGCACTACATGATGTCATGATGTGGAATATCGATAACAAAAAACCATAAAACCATGACAATCTTTTTCTCAAGGAGCACTGTTGTACATTAATGCCATTCTGAAGTACTTTCCAGATTCCACCTGGTGGCTCGTACGATGCCTGTTACAGGTGGCATAATCACATAGGCTTTTTCAACAGCACCAGAAAGAACACTGCAAACCTGTGCAGGTTATCACTATGAGGATAACCAGTACAACTACTGCTACAAATAGATGCTTTAGCCTCCTGTATGAGCCATTATTATACCTAAAGCCAACCTGCTTTGAAAGACCACCCCTTTCAATGAGTTTACCTTCTGGTTCAAGAGATAAAGAGCTCCAGCTGTTGAATTTGCTATTACCTAAATTTCTGCTGCAATATTCACTGTAGCCCCTTCCAGCTTTGCTACACCTAAAGAGGGAATCAAAACTCTAGCAGAACTGTGGTATCCAGCCTTATACCTAATCAGGGAATTAGAGACAGAACGTTTATTAAAGTTCCTCCAAACACCTCGTGCAATGCCAGTCATGCTATGGGTACGAAACATTTGTAATGGAGGAGACAGATAACATGTAGCACAATCCCCTGTCCAATTGCATTGGTCACAGTTTTCAGGCTCTTGAATCTCTACACAACCACCAATACACACGACATGCTTATTGCTCGTGTCACCTGGGTAGTGCTCCTGCTGTACAGCTAGTCTGCCCATCTTCATTCCTTTTGTATAATTTGTTGGCTGATTTTCCTCAGCCACTCTACCTTCAACCACGGTTACCTCAGTCCAGTTTTGTTAAGCTGTCCTAACTATCTTCCTGAGGTATTACAGTGTTGAAGAGTTCACCAAAATCATCCTAAAAGATATTAGTTCTAGGGAGGAATTTCCTGTTTTACACTGGTACAGGGTATTGAGCATCTCAGATGGATTCACCTCCATCCAGTTATTCATAGGGACTCCAAGAAGTGGAGCATTGAAATTGTTGACTTGACCACATACCCAACAATTACTGATCTTAGTATACTTTGCAATGTTTTTCACAGGAAACACATAAGCTTTTGTGTCAAAAGCCACGCTCCTCAAATTCAAATTTCTGACAAATACAAGAGCCCATATTGCTGCTTTTGGATCTGCAGTTTTAAAGGCCCAGTTGTTTTTCCCCTAGCCTTATTCTAACCAGTGGATCCGCGAGGACAGACTCCCCAGGTCCGCATCGCTCCTCGGTAACAGGGGAACGCATTTGAGCCCGTCCTGCCTCCCTTCCCTGCCTTCTGCCTGACACTGGTTCCTCGCTGTCGATAGATGGCGCTCTGGTCCTTCTTCAGGGGCCTCCTCTGTCCAAGCTCTCATTTTCCCAGCTTCTTGCAAACCAGCATCCTTTTCTCTTTTTTCCTTTCTTCCTCCTCCCTATTACTATACATCCTCCATGCTTCACCTACCGAATTTTTCAAATTCCTGCTCTCTAACAATTTCAATTTCTGCAGCTTTCAGCAGATGTCATCTGCAGCCTGGTTGATGAACAAGGAAATTATTTGTACCCGTTTCTGACCCTGGGTCTCAAGGATAATGCCTTCTTATGGTAGTTCACAATTTGTCCAAAAAGTCAGATGGGGATTCCTGTGGACCCTGTCTTGTTGCAGACAGGGCTGACCAGTTGATCATTTTCAGAATGGCCCTTTCCATTCCCTTCACAATCCATCCCCTATAAGCAACCGAAAGATCCCACCCAGCAGCTCGATTAAGATCCAATGCAGGTCCTGCAAAGGGAAAAATGATCCTTAATATCCTGCCCTTCTTCCTGCAGGCTGTCACTGGTCAAATCCTGTGCTGGCTTTAAAACTGTCTGTTTCTGTCATACAATCTAACAACAACTGGATGTCAGCCCAGTCGGGTTATGTTGCTTAATCAAAAACTGAAAGCGATGGGTTATGTTAACGGTATCATTTTGGTATGCTTTTGCCACTCCTTTCCATGTTTCCAGGTCAAAGGAGGAAAACTGCACTTTGATTACGATGAGGGTTCCCCTCTGCTCCCACTGCTTACCACAATGGAGTTATCTTTCAATGACTGTTCATGCAGACATTGGGCTGTCAGGAGGGGTCCCCATCTCTTGGTCACTCTCCTCATCCTTCTGTTTAACTCTCACTGGAGGTTTATAATGTTCTGGCGATTCCTCAGGGATCCTCATTTTCTCTCATTTCGCACACCTTTGTCCTATACTGCAAACAGAGCAATATCACAGAGCTGGTCAAACCCTTCTCTTTCACGTCCCTTTCCCAGGGTTAATATTGTAGGGTCCGGGGGAGGTCCCAGCTCACACTCCTGTTGCCATTTGGGGTGGTTTTTAAGGGTAAAGATTTTTAAGGGTAAACATATTTGCATACTCCATTTCATCCCATTTACCTTCCCTTCTCAGGAACAACATTAATTGCGACAGGGTGTTATAATTCAGAGTGCCATTAACGGGCCATTTCTCCCTGCTCTCTAATTTATACAGGGACATTGATTACAATATTTAATGAGCATCTTTTTGTACCAGAATGCATCCCAAAGGGGTTTTATCACACTGAAAACACTGAATGTGCCTAAGGTTTCCTCAGCTGTAGAGACCACTCCTTACAGTTTGTGCACAAAAAGAAGCCTGACGAGTCCAAAGTCCCCAGCTGCTGACAACTGAAACACTTAACTAACCTATTTCAGTTTCACCTCCCCCCAAGGCTTCCAGTGCTAACACTGGGATATTTGGCTTCCTAGATCTCTGTGGGGGTGTTCTCGTGCCAGCACCCATCTGTCTCAGCAGATCACAAGCTCTAACATCTCAAACTCACTTCTTTTTTTTTCCCTTAACCCTTTCTGGTCCTGTTACTTCATTTATGTTCCTGGTTTCTTCCTTGGTGTTCTTCCTGGTTCACCAGCAACATCTTTCCACTGAGCCAAAATACAACCCATGGGATCTTTTTGGTATCTCTTTAGACACCCCTTGTCCTGTAATAACTTTTAGTATTCCAGCCAACCTTAAATATTGGACAAGAGAGAACTGCGGCAGGAATGGGTTCAATTCATTTACCCCTAGGAAATTTAAAACTAAAAGTAATTTCACAATTTCAATTTCCAAATCTAAAAAGGTTCTATTAGTTGTTTCCCTCAGAAATAGTTAAGAAGTCTAACAGAAGAATGAATCAATTCTGAGCTTATTGAACGCTTGCAAAATATAACAGGTACAAGGAAAGGAAGTTATCTTCATTCTGGAACAATGAATTTTGGGTCAGCCTATGCATCCTAAGAATGGAGATGGGTTGTAACAGTGTTTCTCATCACTAATTCCAAGGACAAACACATCAGTTACCTAATTTTGTGCAGGGCAAGCAGCATTCAGATCTAAGATGAAACAAGAATGCAGAACCGTAAATGGCAAAAAATAAACTGATGAGTGCATTGCCAGGGCTCTTGCGTCAGAGTTCAGATGATGTCAAGTCAGAATTCAGAACCCAACTCCTGTAGGTGGCGTTAAGCTCCATTTGTTAGTCGAGAAAGCTGACATAGCAGAGCATTGCTCAGCAGTCCCTGTAGCAGAAATGCAGCTCACTAGTTCCACTGTCTGAAACAGCACACCAGGCCAGACAGAAACTTGGCCTGACCAATACAAGTACTGCTTTTCGGGGCAGTCGTACACAGTAAACTGTGAAATGAATTCTTGTTTTCATATTGTCTTCAGTTCTGAATTCCAGATTTGAAGAGTAAAAATGCATTTTAAAAAGGCAAGCAACACTTCAGTCAGGTCCTATATCGCATTTGGGATGTCTTTAGAAAAAATGTAAAAAATGAAGGGCAAGTATGGGCAGCAGTCAAGTTACCAACATATGACTGATGGCTTGACTAGTAAAAATGGCAGTACCAGCTGCCCTTCACCTTCAGTGCTGTCTGAAGAAATTCAACTATTCTCTGGCCAGTTCCTCCTATCAAAGAGAAACATAATTAGCAGTTAGATTTTTGGAACAGACACATAGGAAACACAGCTTTTCACAGCAGCACCACCTCTCTTCACAGGTAACAGTAAGATAAGGCCTCCAAAAAGGTCAACGTTTACTGATATTTTACATTCCAAAAGCAACACAAACAATTGCAAAACTCCCTGAAAACACAACCATTCCTTCTGTTATTTCTTAGTACAAATACCTGTGAGAAGCTTGAAAATACGCTCTCTTCTGGCACAAAGACAAAACTTCCCAGCCACACAAATGAAGAAAATCTCAGACTTTAAAGACTCCAAGTTATCATCAGTGAGATCTCTTCTTTCTGTACTTCAGTTTGTGCCAAGATGGGAAGACATTTCAAAAGCTGAATCAACATCTGGATCACGATGCAAAGAACACTGGAGCTAAGAGAAAATCCTAAACCACATTTGCAGTTTTCTTCAGAGAAGATAAAAACATCAAATGCCAAAAATTACTTGATCTCAATAGAAAAGCCTGAGGTCAACCTCTTGGTAATTTTTCAGTAAGAGAGCAACATCCAAGATCATTTACAGTTGAATAATTACCTTGCTTCAAAAGCTGCTTCGAGTAAAATAAATGGCTACTTTATTGACTATATATACATGTTAAAGAGTGTCAACATAACACAGTTGGACCGAGCAGAAGACACACAGCACCACTTTGCACTTCAAAAGGAATACTTGTCTTCTCAGCATGCACTGAGCCTGTGAAAAGACTTCATTGCAGCAAGGCCTGCAGCCACACCATTCACCAGTGACCAGTGTCTGTGCAGCTGGAACTCAGAAAATTACAAAATGGGCAACTCTACTGACCTTTAATGGTCCTTTAATCTAATTAAGTGCTACTGAATTAATTAATCACTGTACATACATTGAAGGATGGAACTGCATAGTTTTTGTTCCCATAAAAATACATGGCATATAATTACACCTTGTAAAGGCAATTCAGGAACTCTGGAGACCAAGAAGCTTCTGCCTTTGGAGTTCCTGCTACAAACAAAAAAACAAAGGAAACTCTTTGCCACTTTGTAGGGACTGACTGATAAGAATCAAAAAACTATGTGGTTCACAGTCTTCAACATACATGAAGAATTGCAATCGTAACTGGCAGCAAATAAGCATTTTATTCACCTTTGTGTAAGACAATAATTCAGATTATAATCTCTACTCCGTTTCCAAACTGGAAAACGTGTCTTGATAAAAACAGTGCTTTAAAAATGCATCAGGAAGTGATTTATAACTATCACCATACCAAAGGCAGACCTTTTTAGAATTGTTACATATGCAAACTTCATACAACCAAATGGACTCTTTCAGGAAGAAAAGCATACCTGTCGGACTCTACTGCAACAAATTAGTTATCTGATTAAAGAATATCAAGTCAATTGCATACATGAATCTTAGACTAATTTCCCCCTCCTTAATTAGCATGTATATGTTACCCACTCGACATTTAAGCAGGTATTTATTCAAGGTAATATCTAAATCAAAAGCTGCAAGCCGCCATCCACAATTAGAGTACTGCCTGTAACATAAGGGGACTCCAGGAGAAATAAAACAGCTTGTGCAACTTCTTGAGGGTCTCCAAATCTTCCAAGGGGAATTGCTTTCTTCAGCTGGTCTTCTTCCAAATGAGCAGTCATCTCTGTGTGAATAAAACCTAAGAAAGGAAGAACATGAAGAGTAACCTAATTTCCAATTAAATTTTCCCAGTGGAGTTTCCCCTGAAACCTCCAACATGACCATCCCCAGCAAGCATTCTCCGAAGTCTTAGAAGCCAGCCTGCATCATGTTGTAGCCAAGAACAAATTTTTTCCCTACCCAACAACATAGTTCTGGAAGCACTGACATAACGAGATCTGTGTTAAAAAAAAAGTGACTTTTTTGCACTCAAAAAACATGTTGTGACTTTTCTGAAAGACAACAAGTCAACGTGCCATCAAAACATACACAATTAAAAAACATAGGGGTGAGATCCCTAACAAGAAACACCTACTGAGGCAAGTGCTTCCATTGAATTCCAGAGCTTATTCCAGCACTTTCAGAATTTCTATTATAACTCTCCTATTATAACTCTCAGAAGGATATTTCTCTACAGTTTTGAAGGACAACACTTCACAACTTCAATTTTCTGAGATTTAATTTTCCCACTGTTTCAGTTCCCTTCACAAAAGCTGCAGCTTCATAAAGATCTGATCTACTGTCCTTCTGCCACTAAGAAGTCGTCTCAGCTTCACCTTCTGCTGTATCAATCTCCCCTATCAGCTGTTCAACTCACTAACCAAGGCAAGATATTTTTCCAGCCTGGTTCAGGAGCTGAACTGGGGAAGTCTGAAAGACACAGCAGCACAAGGCGAGCAGCAGAGTACACACATAACTCAGAGCACAGAATGTCAGACAAGACACACGAGGTTTTTTTCTTAAGGGTGGTGGTTTGCCTGGAACAGACTGTCCTGTGAAACCATCCTCAAAAGCTTTCTTTCCAGACCGTCTCTGTTTACTAAAAGGAAAGAAAGGGATGTTTTCAAGGCAGCTTCTTATGCTCTTTAATGTTCCTCTAATAACAAATAAACATTCTTTAGCAGCATTCTTTAGCATTCTTTACACAAAGGTAGCTATCTGTATATAGCTATTTCTAATTCTTCCATCTGTAAGGATGGCAGATTTTGAAGGAGGAACAAAGGAAAAAAAGCCATTTTTTACATAAGTGTGGATAGAAGAACAGGCAGATGCATGCTCCTGAGTTTCTCAGCGTTCCCTTGGAAAAACGACAGTGTTTTCTAAAGGAATATATAATATGTTAAACCAGGGAAAAAATAAAACAGAAAAAAACCTCACTTACTTACAAAGGTTGAAGAAAAAAAACCAGTAATTTGTCTTCAGTACTTTCAGAGTACATCAAATATCTAGCAGGCTTGACAACCACTCACTTATTGCAGTGGAGATATACAAACTTCCCAAAAACTAACCTGGAGCAACCACGTTGACTCGAATCTGCTTTCTTGCTACTTCTTTAGCAAGAGAACGTGAAAATCCAACTATTCCTGCTTTGCTAGCACTGTATATGCTTTGACCAGAGTTGCCTTTAAGTCCTACAACACTTCCTAAAAGAAAACAACATTGGAAGAGGTTAGAATCTATTAGCTGTGTTATTTCAGCTTTAAATTTCTAATAGAAAATGAGATTAAAGGAAAAGGAGTTAAAAGGATATTACTCAATGCACATTACTGTCTATTGCAATAAGCAGATCCCTGGATTATCTGTGATTTTTGTGATAAGTGCATATCTATGGTGAGGAACAGGGATCAGGAAAGTAAAATGGAAAAATACTATTGAAAAAAAAAAAGGAACTGCCACACCAATTTAGTTCTTATAACCAGAAGTTGGCAGATTTAGCTACTGAAAGGCCACTGATATGGAATGGTAACATTGGTTTGTTTGTTTGTTTCAGAAATATTTGATCTCTTAGGTGTTTATTATTGAAACAAGCAACATTCAGAAGTTGCTGAAATTCGTTTAAGGATGAGGACTCACAAAGAAATGCTGCACTTAGGAAGAAATATAAAGAAAACAGGCAATTGCAAAAAGCAACATTTCAACATTGCACATGCCAGACCATTCCAGAAAAGTACTTTCCATATGATTCCATGGGATTAGACAGGCAATTTACCTATATTAACAATAGCACCTCCTTGATGATGAATCATACTTTTTACAGCAGCTTTACATGTCAGCATTGTTCCCAAAAGGTTTGTGTGAATCTGGGATACCATATCTTCAGTCTTGGTTCTCAGTAACAAGCCATCCCTGACAAACAGACCAAAAACCACACGTGAGCTCACTGCACAACCTCAATGATCACATTTACTCATAGTTAAACACGAGCAATGAATATTACACTAACTAATAACTTACCTGTTGATCCCAGCTGCATTAACCAAGTAGTTTATAGGACCTAAATTCCTCTGTATCTCTTCAAAAGCGCGTTGGACTTCTTGTTCTCTGGATATATCACAGCTAAGTGCCAAATGGCCAGCTGCATTGAAATAAAGGCACGTGATGATAACAGTAGAAAGAAGTTTGCAATTCATAAATCTTAAAAATTTATAGACTCAACTGAAAAAAAAAAAGAGATGTTGAACTAGTTGTAACCTGAGGAACCCATTTCATCTGCAGAGAATTAAATCAGCACAATTTTCAAGAACTGTATTAATTCGTTACATGACAAGTCTCATCATACTTTCAGCCTTTTGAAGTCAGAACTTCAGCATGATCTGACTGGTCTCTGTTTTAGCTTGCTCAGGAGCCACAGATGACTCAATTCCTACCAACTCCCTGCTGCAACCTTGAACAACTCCTTGAATCTATTCTACCTGCACGATATGAATTACAACATATTCACTATTCCCAAAGAGTACTGTGGAAGCAAAGGTGTAAGGAAATGACTTCCCCTCTGCTCCCAGTTTCCTCGTCTATTTAAACAATACAGTTCATTTAATGACTTAGAACTTTCACAAGTTACCTAGGCATTTGGCAGTGAAGAAATCATTGCAAGCCAGCAGTATACATACCACCAAGACCGCATGCAGTATTTTGGGCTACTTCAAGATTTCTAGCAATAATTGCCAGCTGGCAGCCTTTCCGTGCCAATAATTCTGCTACAGCTTTTCCTATTCCTCGGGATCCTCCAAAAATGGCACAAACCTTGCTCATCCTAAAAAAATAATCCATAAATTGCAAATAAATGTGAGTTTCAGGCCCAACATTGCAGAGAACAACCACTGTTCTTATCAATATCATGATACTTACTTGATTGCAGCATTTTGTAATACAGAATTATAAAAGTTGTAATTTTGTTTTAATTTTATTCATGGAAAAATAAATAGCTGAAGTAAAGTAGACACCACTTTAATTACATCTGAAAAAAAATTATGCATGTAGTCTAGAATTTGAGGAAATACATGATTTACATATCTAAAAACCATAAGGTATCACTCAGCTGTTTATTCAAAGCCAGCACAGTAGATGTAATTATACTGTTTCTGTACTATTCTAGTACTAAATTCAGCCTCGAGGTCTCTCTCCATGCTATGTATCTGTGCTGGACACCCAAACTGCAAACGCTTCTCAAGCATGACATGATAACACTATATTTACAGCAGGTTAAAACTAAGTTCCATCACACAATACCATGTTTTGCCACTAGTCTTAGAGTTTGTTTGTTTGATTTTCTACATTTGAAGGTAGAAAATGCTTTTTGAAATCTGAAATGACTCAGAAATAGCTGGCTTAGATGTATAGGCAGGACTGTAAAAACATGCTCCTGTGGAATGAGATTTTAATTTGCAGTCTCTACAAATCAATCATCAGCTGCTTAGGGACTTCTTGAGCCAAAGGAAGGATACAAGCAAAGTAACGAATTTCTTTTCCATACATTTAAATAAATCCTTTTTGACCCAATTATACTTTGCCTTTATTATATCTCGAGGCAATGAGTTCCATTATTTGTGGAAAAGTACTTCGTTTTATGTTCGGATGGCTTTCTGATTAGAAAACACTCCTTGTGTCTTCCCCTTTCTGCCCACAACTTCAGAGACTACACTTCAGCATTTTACCATACCCCCTGTACCCTCTTCCAGGTATACTTAGTGACTCTCAGACATGTGGAAGCCATCCCATATTCTACCAGAGGCTGTTGAAATCCTGTCGCCCTACCCTTTTCCTTATTTAGTTCTATTACGCCCTTTTTGATGTGTTTTAACTAAAAATGCACATGCACATACACAGACACCATCAATTCCTTTCTTCGTGTAATGATTTTAGCCACAGAAGACCAGAAAATGGCTGGGTGCTCTGACAGATTTTGGTTACAGAAGACTGAAATCTGCCAGAGGGAGCAGCCCATCCATTTACAGACTAGAACATGATCATAAGTGCCTGAAATCAATCCACGTGCCTGCTTCCCAGCTGGCACGTTGGATCCCTAGGAGCAGGAAGAAGATAGATGCTTCTATCTCAAGAACACACACAAAAAGATGTGCTGTGAAAAGACTACTTCTCAGTGACAAAAACAGGTACTATAGTCTCATTAAGAAGGCTAACCTGTCTGGTACTGGCATTAGGTAGCTAGTGTGCAACAAACTAACCTAGAGGTTTTGCACCCAAGAACTGTAGCTCTTACTGCCTCAGCAAAACTAGAGGCACAACCAAGCTGTATTTTAATGACCTACTTCATTAGAAACAAAGTCTCAGTCTGAGTTTTCCACCTCGAGGGATCAATTCTGCTCAGGAACATGACTTAGCAGAGGGTTGCTAGAGTTAGGGTAGTATGGTTAGGTTGTGGTTGGACTTGTTGATCTATAAGGTCTTCTCTAATCTGAGCGATTCTTTCACACAATCAACCACGCAGACTCCCAGAAGATCTTGTCTTTTTGTTGCAACAATGTTCTCTTTTCTTCTATGTTCTAACCACTCTCTTATATACACAGAATCACAGAACAGCCAGGGTTGGAAGGGACATTAAGGATCATTAATCTCCAACCCCTCTGCCAACCTCCACGTTTAATGCTAAACCAGGCTGCCCAGGGCTCCATCCAAACTGGCCTTGAACACCTCCAAGGACGGGGCATCCTCAACATCTCTGGGCAGCCTGTTCCAGTACCTCACCACTCTCTGGGTAAAGAATCTCCCCTTCCTCAACTTAAAACCATTTCCCCTCATCCTACACTTATCAGTCCTTTCAAAGAGTTGATTCCCTTCCCTTCTGTAGGCTTCCTTTAGGTAACGAAAGGCTGCAGTGAGGTCACACCGCAGTCTTCTTTTCTCCAGGCTGAACAAGCCCAGCTCCTTCAGCCTGTCCTCACAGGAGAGGTGCTCCAGTCCCCCGATCATCCTAGTGGCCCTCCTCTGGACCCTCTCCAACAGCTCCCTGTCTTTTCTGTGCTGGGGGCTCCACACTTGGGCGCAGTATTCCAGATGGGGCCTCACAAGAGCAGAGTAGAGAGGGACAATCTCCTCCCCGTCCCTGCTGGCCACCCCTCTTGGATGGACCCCAGGATACCATTTGCCCACCGAGCTGCAAGAGCACACTGTTGACTCATACTAAGTTTTTCATCTATCAGGACCCCCAGGTCCTTCTCACAAGGCTGCTTTCAAGGACCGCTTCTTCCAGCCTGTACAGATGCCAGGTTGAGAAGAACCTCTGGAAGCCATCTCATCTAATTCCCCTGCCCAAAGCAATGCCAGTTTGTGTCTCATCACTCAGGGCCTTGTCCAGGTCAGTTCTGAACGGATATCTGTAATTAGGAAAAAATCTCCTAGGAAGTTCGGAGTGTCACCTTACTTGTTGTACCCACAGTCTCAGAATCAGTTCTGGAATTACTACAGTGAGATATTTCACACTGCTGATGGATGCAGTCAGACCTACTCAAAGAAAACTCCAACAGCGCTGAAGATGCCTGAGCACACAGAGCCCTCAGCGCTGGTCCCATGGCTTTTTTTCCAGTCTTTGGAAGGAAAAGCATCATCCTGCCCTTCCTGTGGGAAAGGAAAAGGTTCTGTGCTTTCAGAAGGAACGCTTCACATCCTGGTGCGTTAACCAGCTGTTTACAAGAGACATGCATGCTTTGACACACACAAAGTAAAAAACACCATATCCTTCGGAGCTGCGACTTAATCCCCAAAGACCAAGCTTTCTCCGAGCAACAGCGTCTTCTCGAGGCCAGCCCGCAGCCGCCCACAGCGCCCGCTCCCCCCTCACGCCCCCGTGACCCCGCGCAGCGCAGCTCCGCTCTCACCTCGCGGGGCGGGGCTCCGCAGCGCGGTTCCGGCGGTCGGGCTCAAGATGGCGCCCACGCGCGAGCAAAGCCCGCCCAGGAGCCGCGGGGCACGCCGGGACGCGCCCGTCCCACAGGCCGCGGGGGCGGCGCCGTGCAGGGCCGAAGGCTGAGAGAGGGCGGCGCGCTCAGCCCTGGGCGCCGCTTATAGTCATGAAACGCTCCTCGCGGGATTTGTGCCAGCCGCAGCAGTTGAACTGTATGGGTGACCAAACTACCATGTTTATATTCCTAAGTCATCTTTACTACTGAAGACTGCTTTGTTTCTTCTTGTTTTTTCAGACCATCTGAAACCTCTGTGGTGCTTTCAGTGTGTTTTAAGGAGTGAGCTGTGTCATTCCAAAATTGGATGGTTTTGTATGATTAGGTGCACTTTTTTCAACATCTATATACAGGAGTATACATTCCCCTTATTTGCCATGCTTCTGTGAAGCCTCACATCTCAAGCAAAACACGCACAGAACAAAGTCATGAGAGGCTCTCGCAAGTCCCTGTTCCTCCTGTCCGGCTCTCCTGACCAAACAGGTTTCCCACAGCAACCCCCTGATTTCACACCTAAGCTGATTTCACTCCTGAGGTCTGTGACAAAGTTCCTCCCAGGCACTGAGGAGCTGCATCCCTTCCTTCTGCCCCTCCCAGGGCTGTCACACATGAAATAAAATCAAATCCCCTCTACCACACCCGGTCTTAAAAGTTGGCATTCAGGAAGCACTGCAGAGATGGCATCTCACTGTACCTCCTGAAATGTCTTGCCTCCCTCGATACATCAGCTCCACAGCGAGGAGAGCAGTGCCAGGGAGCACATCAGTCTCCTTCACTTTTTCATCGTCTCCTCTTTCTCATTCTGGCTCATCCCTACTCACGTTCGCTACAGATTTGTATTTGCTGCAAGATAACATCTATGGCAATGATGCAAAAAATTTATCCTGCAACAACCTCTTTGGATAGCATTCCAATTGCTGATAAAACGAGTATTTTTTATAAGTATTTATCAGCAAACACAACTGGGTTTCAGTTCATATGCTTACAGAAAATTGCTGTCAGCGTTAGCACTAACAGCAAAACATTCTGAACAGCCAGCGTTCTCATCACGCTGTGATGCTGAGTTATTCCTACCCTGACCTATCACAGTAACCACAACCTCAAGCATTGAATCTCCACGCAGGGTATGGATAACTTGGCATTGTCGCCCACACCGGTCCTGGTAATGCAGCAAAATTCATTTCTGCATCTATTCACATTTCCATTCAGTGCATTGTATTCACTGTGTCTTCAAGTTTGTTCTGTTGGGAAAAGGGAAGAAACTGGGATGTTGTGAGATGACAACAAGGAGAAAGGAGCAAAAAGAAAGAAGAGGTTAATGAACATGGAAAAAATTAACTGAACTCAATAGGATACAAAAGTGAAATACTTTCATGATTTCTCTTGCTATCTACTCAGAAACCTGTAGCATGCATGAATAGCAAGAGACCACAGGCTGTGTGAACCAGGAAACTGAAGGCATAATGGCATTAAGCTATTTTATTTTTATTAGTATCACCGATTTTGCAGGATTGTTCAGAGTAGGATCATGAAAATGCTTGCAAGATTAGCACTAATAAGGCACAGATTTATTGAGCAGAGGAATACCTGGTTTAAGGTGGCACATCTACTTGCTGACAGAAAGCAGCAAGTTAGGGGACTATGCAGCCATTTCCCCCATAACTGCAAATACCTGTGATCCTAACCAGGACTTACACTGGCAGAACTTCAGCTGGTGATTTGCCAGCAGTGAGTGTTGAACACAGTCCATAATAAATAGCAACTGTGATAGTGACAGCAACAATCACTCCTATCTCACAGACTGCTCACCTCCTTTATCTTCACCAGCATTACAGGAAATGTCAAAGACAATATTCTTTACAGCTGTTACCCATTTTACAGCTTGAAACACATATAGTAATCCTTGGAAAACTTTCAAGAAACTCAATTCCAGACATTCAATTTTCTCTATCAGATTGTCCTAAATTTATCTAGCTTCGTATCTCATCTCCTCACAGAAACATGTTGTTGTCATTTCATCCTGTTCATACTTTTCACTAAGCAGCTGAGAACTTCATCTCCTTGTGAGAGATACAGAAGCCTTGGCTGTTGTAGTTCCTTCCAATGATCGAGCATTAGAGTAGTAAAGCATAACAATACCCAATCAGCTGGCTTAATGAGGTAGAAAGTACATTATTAAAGATAAGAAGAGCTATTTTTAAATGCCTGCTGGCACATTTTTTAATTTATCTATTGTAGTGAATATTGTCCTTCAAAAGCAAAAAAATACAATAACAAAACAAACCCAAACATAAGCAATTAGTTTTCTTGGCAAGAACTAATCTATTGGCCACTCTGGACCATACCAGATGAAGTGATGGCTGTTTATATAAAACACATACCTTATTTCAATAGTTTTAATCACTTTCCATAGGTATGGATTTTCAAGAGCACAGTTCATTACAAAATTCTTCTAGAAGCCCATTTCTAACTTCTGATGACCACCCCTGCCCATCCATACAATTGACATGTGGCTTACAGAAACCTGCAGATAGCACAAACTACTGTCCTGAAATCCCAGAAGGAAATGTTATCATCTACATATACATACACTTACTCATTTTATAGAAAATATTAAATATTAACTGCAAAGGGGAAAAAAAAGAGCAACTTTGAGATGAGTCCAGAAGGTATGCCTTTACCACACTATGATTACTGCTGGCTGTGAAAAGGTGATGCAAGTTGATGCACCTGCAGGGTGTTACAGGAATCTGAGTTATTTTTCCAGAACACAATTTCATTTACGTACTTTAAGTACTTTTTAGTTTCTATCCTTGCTTGCCTCAGTTTTCTCTGGAAGATTTTGTACTGTTTTTGTACTGAACATGCAGAATGTAGTGTATTCCACATACTACAGAGATAAGATTATTCCCAGCCTTCTGTGGATAAACTCTGCCAGAGCTCAACTCCCCTTATCATCCAGTGTCTTGTCATCATTTTCTTTATTACTGAACACAGGAAATGCTTTCCCCTGCCCATCCTATTTCTTTCAACAAACACAACATTCAAATACCACTGCTTGAACAGGGTACATTTTTTTAGGGAACTACGTGTTAGCAAAAGAAAATGTCTGAAGAGCACTGAAAATGACGCAGAAACAAAAACCATAAATAAGTGCATCTTCAGGAAAAAAAAGGGAAAAAAAAAAAAAGGACATTTGTCCATGTTTTGATTTATTTTGTTAAGAAAACTTAAAAGGTTTACCTTTCACATAATTGCTTAGCTGAAATAATGCATATTCTGAGGAAAACCAAGCTAGCGTTTCTCTGTCTCAGTTCAGCCGCTGTGCCAGACAAGGTGCACAAGCAATGACCAGATGTTTATCAGACACCCTGCTATCTCCCAAAACCAGATAGCTAGCTGCTCCCAGCTTACTCTCTGCAACAAGACTTCTTACGATGTGTCTGCAGCTCCAACCAACCTTCACTGGAACAAAGTCCATTGCTTTTCTGTCTTTACTTCCCTCTTCCTACTAGGCAGAAGGAAAAAGAACATTTCCCTTTTTCTGTTTTACAGGAAAATGAAGTAGTTATCTTTATCATCCACAATCTTTATTTTTACTTTCCCCCTAATATTGCCTACAGGCCGAAGGTTTTCAAGCAAAACTGCCTAAATCAGGATTGACTACCACTGCACCACACAACTCCGCATCCATTTCCACTCAGATCACAGTTTTAGGCATTCTATACACAAACAGGTAATATTTCTGCAGTGTGAAATGTTTACATAGCAGAACTCATTCCTGTTTACTTTATCAAATCATTGCTCAATTGGAGGCTGCCTTTCACAAACAATTATTCTGCTCTAATAGCAACACGTCACACATTTGCTTTGCAGACACCCCAGTCAAGTACTGTTGTCACCATCAGTTGTCTGTCATGCGCTCTAAAATGTTTAAAAAAAAAATATGGTGTGCCATCTGGCTCCTGTGTGCTCATTAAATCCATTGGAATATGAAGGTTTAAGAAAGCATCACATGATAATAACCACCACTTACAAATACATGATAAAACAACACAAGTTTTTTTGTTTTTATTTCAATTTCTTACAACTCTGAATATAAAAACCATTTTAGAGAACAAAGCAGGATAGCAGCTCTGATTCCCAGAAGCTTGTGGTCCAATTTTATTTTCCAAGTGAAATGAAGAAGGAAGAATAACAAGCATAAGGATGGGAAGCAAAAGCTCTTTAGGTTGCTAATGGCAGGGGTGCAATTCAGAGGATGTGCTACAAGTTTTGTTAAGACCTGCTAAACTACTTCATGTTTTTCCCCTCTGAGTGTTCTCCCATCTTTGAGGTGAATGGTTGTCAGCTCCCTTATTGTCACAGCCTAGGGAAAGATATCAGTGTACAGGGTTGGGGTATTTGTTTGTGTTGAAGAAGCACTTGTAAGAATTAATGTAGAAATAGAAATGCACCTGAAAAAATCCTGATTCACCAGATATAGGTCTTAAGCCCCATTTGGAAAACAATTCATCTTTTATAAATAAAGTAACTGATTTTTTTCATAGGAAGCAAAAATAAATTCAATAGGGAAGAGTAAGAGAATTTATTTAAAAAAATTTGCCCTTTCTGTGATTTTTGAAGTAAAATTTATCCTACTTACTAAACACTCCTAGACTTCCATTTTCTGGAAGAAATGCTCTTTAAGAAAAAATAAAAGCTTATCTGGTAATGTGTGTCTAGATTGAACTGCTGTTAAAGACGTATAAATAAACGATCTGCTAAATACGTGTGAGACAGCACTATTTATGACATTTTGGTACACTGCCTGATAAGAACGATGCAAGAGAAAAAAACAAGCTGAGAATCTGCCAGAAACAGCCTGGGGAACACAGGGAAGCACAGCAGAAAACCAAATGGGCCGAGAAGGGAAAAATCAGACCAGCTTCACCCGATACACAGCAGGACTCCACTCTTGAAAAACATGTGGGCACTGGGGGTAGATTTTCCCTGTTTTGAGAGCCGTGTAAGGTTGTGTTGATTGACCTTATACAGCCTCCCTGCATTTTCCCCAACTCAGTGCGTGCTTATTTTTAGCAGCAGAACTCTGCACAGTGTTTTTATAACCCATTTTGGCTGCAGCGCTAAATCCAGTTGCAACATCCTTCGTATCTCTAACCAACCTAAGCTGCCTATTTTGTTGAGCAGTTGGAGGAAAAAAGACAAGACTGAGAAGTAAATAAGGCAGTGATCACCATTATTCAGCTGTAACAAGGAAGCCTTTTGCTGCTAAGCTTCTGTACCTGGACACTCAGAAATTATAACAAAGACAAGTCAGTTAATGGAAGTGGGGGGAGCTCGCAGGCAAATAAAATAGCTGCCATGCTCTTGTGCTTTGCCATCTGGAACTTCACAACACAGCAGGAGGTTCCAAAACAAGATTCTTGGAAGTTAATAAATCTGTTATGCTGACAGGAAGGTCATTCTGTTTCTGATAAGACAGTCTGCTCCCTCAGGGATGAGAAAACCCATGTATGTGGAATTAGCATGCAATGTCTGTGCTAGCAAATTTATGTTAAAGAGACACCAGGCATTGCTGGGTTCCTGATGAACATCTCCAGGCAAGGCAGCCATGCAGAGATTCGTTTTATGATGAAATGGATACGCTGGAAGAGCAGGACACAGGTAGGTATTCCACCTGCGGAAACTCAAAAAGCAGCATAAATTGGAAGATCTTTACACCAGCTGAGAAATCACAACTGTCACTGATACGAACCATTTCTGTGCATTTTATCAGTCTAGTAAATTACTGGCTCGTTTCTTTTGTCAAAAACAGAAAACACACAGGATACTATTCTCCATAACAGTATCTGCACCCCAACTATTTCCAAACTCGGGAATATTACAGTCATGGGACTGAAAAATGGAAAACACAAAGCCCAGTTCAACCATGCAACTGAAGTTCTCCTACTGTAACATTACTCTTTGTATTTCCTATGTCTCTAAATATAATCATTTTGTACATAAGATTTTTTTTCCCCAGCAGATATATGCATTACACACAGTATAAACAAGCAGACAAAATAATACCTAAGCAGAACTCTGCAAGGATCACAGCTTTACTCTATAGCCCTGTTTCCTGTAATTATTACAATTTATTCTGCTATAGCATGACTCAGTTCTTTCAGAAAAGCACTCACATTAGCACAGAAATGTTGAGGTAAGACAACTAGAGCCATACAAATACTCAAGGCATAGTATTCATCCATGTCGCTTCCTTTTCAGAACCAAGTGGTGCAATGCTACAGGCCCTAATTTCATTTTACAGCATCATTTGAAAGGCAGCTCTTATTTGCAGATACAAGCTACACATCTGATATAATTTTCATACCTTTAGTGCATTACGTAAGCATCAATCTTATAGTTAGTAAGGTGTGCAGCCATTCAATTTCCAGGTACAGCAATTTTGTCAGATTATTTCCAGCCCTTCCTGCAGCTGATACCAAGCACTGCTACCAGTACCAAACCCAGAATTACTGCTCCCCCTTGCTGACACAATTGCAGTTCTTTGTTGTTAGGTCTTCTTCCCTCTGTGCCCCCCAATAAATTCACTTGTAAGGTGAGGAATCATTTGTCTTAATCTTTCCCCAAACCCAATGATCTCCTTTCTAAAAAGTACAAAAAAAGGACTAAAGAAAAGCACATATATCCAGACCAGTGGACATATTTAACGTGACAAGCCATAAGTTGCTCCTAAAACACAGAAGATAAAAGCTGTTATGAAATAAGCCAGATTTTGGTTAACCTGAAATTAAGGAGCTTCCAACATCTGCTCTAGAGAAAGGCCTTTCTCTCCCACCTCTACACATTCAGGTTATCAGCATACACAATATTCAACGTCTCCACAGTAAGCAGTTCTCTCAAGCCCCACAGGCATTCTTCCTGCCACCAGAACCAAAGCTGTATACCTATACTACAAACGCCCGAGCCAGTGTCTAGCTTAAGTCCAACAATTCATTGCTTTCTTCCCTAAGAAAATACCTGCACTCTTAATTTCTAACGCTGCGCATACAAAACTTCTCACTGCACACTACAGCAGTTTTCCAGCACTAGTGATGGAGAAGACTTCCCATGACTAACATGGGACGTGTACAAACAGATCAAATTTATCATCAGCATTGCTAAGATTTCTTGGAACAAGTCTCAATCCATGTGCTGAGCTGCTTGATTACAGCACTGATGGCCTTTGCTCCAAACTTGCTTTCTGTGGAGACACTCTACTCTGAATGTTCATGTAGCAGATCCAGTTGGAAAAGTCTTTGGGTCTGAAAACACCCAGTTGGAGAAGCCTCTGGGGTCATCTGCTTAAGTGTGGTCCAATACATCATTTAAGTCTCTGACTGAGCAGAACTCTCAAGTGTCCAAAACTGCCAATGGAATCAGTGCAGCTTTAGAGCATACACCAAAGGATTACAGCAATTGCAGTCATACTGACTAATGCATAATGTATTATGCAGGCATGTTGCTTTTTTTAATTATGATTCCCTAGAATCAGATGCTTCACAGGCAACACTATTTCTGGGATGGTCCAAACAGAATAAAATTGGTTCAGCAAAACACCTCCACATAGATTTAACTTTTGAAATCATGCCATGTTCTGTCAAGCGCTTAATATTTTTGTTTGCTTTTTTCATTCCAATGAATCCAAAGCACTTCATCCTTTATGACAGAAAGGCCTAGGAAGTTAAGAGAAAAGCACGTGGCTGGGCACAACATCAGGCTACTGTACAATCAGCCGTTAGACATACTAGCTCTGATTACAAAAAAGTCATTTGAAGTTAGAAGCAAGAAATCGCATTTGTGCCTTAGGGACCTCTTTTATATTTGGAATCAGTATTTCTGCATATGGTACCTGTTCCAAAACCATTACACTGTGTTACAGCACAAAAGATAGCACAAGCCAGCTATAAGCTATTGTAAATTTATCAATTGAGCTTTTAGTTGCAAGAACACATACTAGTTACTTATTTTACAAGGGCTGACACACTCACAACTTTTATGAAGAAACATCAACCAGAAGTGGACTAGAATCCAGTATTTGCCCTTGCAAAAATTACTTCTATTTTCAACTATTTCCTTGAAAATGTTGGGTTTGATTTTAAAACAAAAAAACACGCAGATAAAACGCAGACTGACCTTTGGACTTGCACACAACTAGGAAGAGATCCAGCTTCTTTCTGCCAGTTATCTGATGTTAAAGTTCAAAACACTCAGTACAAGTTCACTAATTTTTCTCTAAATTAATTCCTGTACTTGGCAGAAGATACTTTTTGTTCTGGTGGATTGAGCTATTACTCAAAAACAGGGCTGTAGTGTAATCAAATCACAGTTGTGTAAGCAGCTATTACTATCAGCTGTGAGAGTGCAATGCTTCACAGTTAAATGCAAACTTGTTACATAGATCAGCAAAACTAGGAAGACAGCAGATGGAAAAAATCCCACATCATCCTGTTCATCAGTAATGAGCTTTGGCTGAGTGTACGCAGCAAAGGTTTGCCAACATAAATACACGACGGTGTGAGGACAGACACAACCTGCCAACTGATCTTTTTTCACCAGCACAACCTCTGAAGAGATGCAACTGCTCTGCAAGCGGAGAGTTTCCATGGCTCGGTTTAGCCATCCAAGGATGCCATGCAGCTCCACCACCAATTCAATCTACCCTGTGCCAGCACTTGGGGGATTAAGACAGGGGCCTCCCTAAGGGGAAGCTTCACAGATATGACGGTAATCAAGCTCTGTTGTGGCCCTTATATCCCAGACATCCACACACGTGGTCATATCCAGTAAGGAACCACCACAGTGCCCTATGGTGGGAGCACTACCATCATTTAGGAAGAGATAGCTTAGTGACAAAAAAAGAAACAATTGTGGTTAAACCAGACAACGTTTCTCTGATCTCTTTAATTCTAGGGTTGTTCTCCTCCCACTCATTCCCCACTCACACACTGCTGACGCGTCCACCCTGCATGCCAAGAGAATTGCAGCAACTTTCTCCAACTCACAACTCATCTTTAAGCCCAGTCAAATCCCATGCTGCAGGAACACTTGAGGAATGCTACCTACAGACATTTATATTTTAACATTTGAATTTTCTTGGTCTCAGTGATCCTTCCAGGTCCCTTTCAAGTATTTTACACATACATTAATACTACATCAAATGAGAGAAAACAAATCAAATTACAAGAGCACCCCTGTTTTTTGCGGACATTGCCAAATCTTATTAACATTTGACACAAGGTCAACATTGATTTCCTTATCAAGGAATATTCTGCATCTGAACAGGTAGAAATCAGTACTGTCTGGCATTTTCTTAAGCAAAACTATAGCAGGCCTTCACATAGAAACGTGGTTGTGGCAAAAACAACGGGGTCAGTAACAGACAGAAAACAGACACCACATCAGTCTTGCTCTCCTCTTGCTTATTGGAGACTTTCTCAAAAGAAGCACTCCAGCTTTCTAAGAGTTAAACCTAGCAGCATTTGGCAAAGACCACCTACTCAGTGTTAAGGAATATGCCCTTGGTGTGAGAATACTGAACGCACAGCCAGACGAGGACCCTCTTTTTAAAACTATTTTTACAAAGAGTTTTAGAACATTCATCTACTTCCATGCTTTCTCATCCTTCCTGACAAGTCTGACCTCTACACAGATGAGCATTATTAAATTTCATTATATAGGGAAAAAAAAATCACGCATATCAGATGTGAATTGTTATAAGCAAATAATTTCAGTGATAGACAGGACAATAGTTGTTTGCGTTCTACTAACTTAGAAGTTGGACAGAGGAAAGCTTTTATAATGGAGCAGAGAACCAGCAGATTTTCCTGATCTGCATGCATTCAGAAGTCACACTGAGACTGACTACCAGAGTGGGGAAAACGTCTTTGAACTGTAGACTTTTAAGAGCTAGCATTCTTCAGCTTATTGAGAAGTTCAACCAGCTGAAATAAGATATTTGACCTAGGTCACATCCCTTCTGTGGAAAACAATGCCAGTGACCACTTTAAAGTCATTCAGTTGCTGACTCATCTTTCTCTTCCAAGCAGTCACAGATACACCATGAGAAAACACAGCACGAGCTAACCACAAAAGATTCTGGGGCTAGCAGCTGCCTGCCAACCCAATCCTACTCTCTAATTGTGGATCTGAAAATTTATAATTTGACTGAAAAGTAACTGATCTCCTACGCTTTACAGAGCAGCTCGATGGCATCATCTTTGATCTAGTGCCTTATCCTTTTTAGCGGGACAGACAGTTATTGAGAAAAGAATAACACAGCCCCACTAGCTCTTATTTTCCAAGTATGACAATCAACAAGCTCAGTTTCTTTTCAGATATAGTCATTTCTTCAGAAAAGATATTTCCCTTGACTATTTAACAGCAGGGGGCATATTCAGTGTATGCCAGCAAAACCTAATGAAATCAATGAAGTAGCACTGATTTGCAGTAATTCCAGAGCAGAAGCATGTATTCCAGAGCCAAAGAATTTGGATGTTTTAAAGGCTTATACAGCCTTCCTTTCTGAGAAGTGTGTGTAGAGGGTGGGGGTAGGGGGCCTGAAGCAGGAGGAATCAAAGTCCACTTGATTTGTGGAATGGGGTTGCATCTAAGACAGCTACAGTAAACACCTGCACAGATGTTTTAAAATCCTGACATACTTCTTTCTGCCTTTGTAATACAGTGTATTTTTTTTCTTTCTGTGTCCAGTTTCTTCTACTTGGTCTGTACACACTGTTCCCAGCACTCCGAAATTAAAATGTAACTACAGTTTGGGTACATCTCCTGAATCGGTTTTGATTTAACCACCAGATGCAAATATTTGAAGGCCTTGAGGTTCTGTGTGCCATATAAACAGGACCATAATACAGGCATGTAAGTTGGTTGCAGAGTGCAGCTGAGCACTGCTCATTTAAATGTGCTAAGAGGAATTTTTTACAAGCTAGTTGTAACTGTGAGTAATTGAAATCTGGGGCTAATGTTATTGTGTTTAAGTTGTCTTCATCCACTGAGTAGAAACAGCAGAGAAATTAAGAAATGAAAACAGGCTCAGCATCACAGACCTCACAAGATCTCAAAATGTCAGTTCGGCAAATGAAGAAACGGAGGTTCAAAATACGAGACCTCAGCTTTTTAAGAGCAGCTGCTAACTTCATGGGTCTCAACAAGTTTGTCCTCTAGAAAGTAAGAGGAATTGGGATTACACTATGGAGCAAGACTTCATCATATCCGTACTATTCCTAAAGGCAACCCTCATATATCAGTATACCATATAGACAGCATCATAAGCAAACACTACCACTGATGATTAGCAACAACCTGCAACTCCTCGTGTGTTTTTTGTGGACAGATATTTGTTTTTAAACTTGAGCCAGCACTCAGTGTAATACATATTCTCAAAGCACATCCATCAGGTGCTTTTTGTATAATTGAGGAATGCAGATACCTAGTTGGGGATTTCAGACATGTTTTGACATCAGAACAATCATGCAGTTCAGCCCAACCAGCATAGTAGTAAGCTTTACACATAGGCAAACAAACACAAGCTTAAGAAACTATGCAAAGATCAAAGGATGCATTTTCACTCTTAAACTTTCAAGTGCCTCTTAATACCTTTCACAGAGCTGGATTCTGATAACAGAAGTCATATCACAAACAAGTCAGGTAAGGTGCAGGTGCCACATACAGGTCTTCTAACTCCTTCCTCACACTTAACGTCTGGATCCTCATCTTCCACCATCACCATTCTCAGCTCTCATTCTGTATTTCGAGTACACCAGCTGATAAATGATTAAATCATTCAAAAGAAAGATGACACTGGTTTTGCTCAAGCCAGGCTTCAGACAGTTTAAGATTTACCATTACCTGTTTACCACAATAGGAAGAAAGCACTTCATAGTGATTTGACATGTACAGGTGTTTGAGAATCATTCTAAGAATCCTCAAAAGACATTGGTATGTCCTAAAAAAACATCACTAATGTACTAGTGTGTCTAAGAGACCATACTGCCACAGTTTGTAAAAATAAAGCTTTTTAAATAGACAAAAGGACTCTTCTGTTTCGTTAAGTCAATACGCACCTTAGAACACTCTTGCTTAAAGCTACTGGACAGAGCCATCCAGTTAAATCACTTTGCCAGCTCTATCAAAAAAGCTAGGATGCTCAGAAGCCACGTTCTTGAGCCTATGCAAAGCTACTGGCATCACTGTTTTACGGCAGAAATAACAAAGTGAGGGTGAACAGGATTTCAGGCACCTCTGGCAATCCAAGTGTTGAATATGTTAGAATTACTCAGTAAGTGCAACACAAAAGCAAAACAACAATAAAATCCCTCAAACCCAAAGAAAGAGTTTTACTTCTTACCACGATTTTATCCGTTTTTTTCCTCCTATAGACACATTGATGCCTGATCACAATTCTGGAGGAAAAAAAAAAAAGCTGTTATTCAATTATCTCAATTATCTCTGTTCTCCATTTCTGGCACTGTTGTCTCTTCTTGGTTCCAATCCCAAACCCCATATATTTTTTCCCCCATCAGCTACATGTAGACAGGTGAACTCATTTGAGTGAAGAAGGTCTAGTTAGGCTTTACCATTTGACTGCAAACTTCTTCAGGGGAAAAGAGCCTCTTCCCACCCAACACTTCTGCCCTCAGACAAAGTCACGTGGCTGCTTTGATCTCAGAGTTGAGGACTCTCCTTCCATGCACACACTGCACTAGGCACTTCATCCTCTAGGGAAAGCACTTCTTACCTCCTCTGTGCCTGACACAACAAGACCTAGAGCAAATGAGTCAATCACGATCAGATTGAGATGGAAATCACCTGCATGTTCTGAAACGGCCTGCAGAAATAAGGTAATGGAAAAGATGGGTTCTCTCTAGAATTTTTGCTTAACGTTCATCATTCCAAACTTCCAACATCATGGAATCTGAAGACTTCCTCTATGAGCAGAAATATCCCCCTATAAATTCTAACATGAACTTCATGTAATTTTATTGTCAAATTCTGAACAAGAAATTGATGTGCAGTGTTTGCATACGCATTTTGATTTAGACGTTTGCTAAGAAAATATTTATTACGATTGGAAGTTTAACATAGTAAATCAAACACTTAACATCCACTGAGCTTCAAACATAGATATAAAATACCTTACAAAATTTTTCTGTATGGAATTACACAAAGCAAATGCACAGGGTTTCTCTGTTTCGACACTGAATTAATCCCAAGCCAAAACCAAAAAAATAACTCCTAGAAGATCACAAAAAAGGCAGGATCATTTTGTCATTGCACTGCTATGTAATAAGCCCTTTCTACAAACATTTATTGTTAAAAAAAATCAAAACCATATTCCATCTAACAGAACTATTGGATTAACAGCTGATTTTTTACTGACTTTACACCATGAAAATCTATTAACAGAGGTAACTTAGTCGCTTAGTTTAAAATATGGAGAGCAGAAATAGAAAAAAATTAACCTTTAGTAGTCTTTAATATAAAATGCACTACGTTTTTCAAAATAAGACTATTATGACACACTAGTGCCAATTTATGCTGACGAAAGCTGATATCAGCTCCTTTCTAACTAAAAATTTGTTTCACAAAACCTTTATATATTACATGAATATTCAAGTAAACTATTTAAAAATATTAAAAAGCACAAAAACTGAATTATACAGTGTTTCAGAGAGATAATTAATTTGGGAACGCTGTCATGTTCCACTACATATATTTATAGATATAAATTTTTTCTTATTTTTAAGACCATCACAATGATACTACATGATAATGGCAAAGAATCTTAGTTGTTAACATTTGATATTTTTCAATGTATAGCTTCAAAAAAAAAAGAAAAGAAAAAAAAAAGGATTTCACACAGTGCTGTGTATTTGTTCCTTGCTTTCTATATACTGCGTGACACTGCATCACACTACTGGCTTCCCCCCTTTGTAAAGTGCCGAGTAACAGCCAAATTACACCAAATTGTACTGGAGATGATGGTGCTCAGTGTCTTGCAAAAAAAATCACAACTAAACTTCAATAATCCAAAAATGAAAGTGTCAAATCTCTAACAGAACCCTGAAAGACTAACATTTCCCTTGCAGGCTGCGTTCTTTATATCCATCAGCTGCAAGGAAAGGAAAATATCTTATTAATGATTCGAACACTGGACACTTTCTCTGGTTGGAAGTGAGCTGATCACTAGTTTTGGTCAAGTGGCTTTCGGGAAACTTTCAGAACAAAACAACCCAGTAACAGGTAACTGAACAGGAAAATGCAAATCATGCACAGCTATTTTACTGCAAGAGTTGAGTAACACATGCAAGACAAAGAAAAGGTCAGAACATAACAAAGTAGAAATGATTAAGACGTTAGTAAAATTTTCACAGTGTTTCATACAGCCTTTACATTAACACGAGTGTATCACTTACCACCACTATTGCTCAGACACTGTAAAACACCTCCTGGCCATGCACATCAGTATGAGAAGAAAACAGCAAATTATACTTCTTAGGCGTTTTTAGACAGTAAGTACAATGTGTAATTTTATTTTTATATTCAGTCTTATCAAACAGGTGTTTTCAAGACATTATTCCTCTAAGTACCGGACTTCAACATTCCCTCTAATTTTGTTGGATCCTGAGCACAAAATGCCAAAGGAAAAAAAAAAAAAAAGGCCAAATATACAAAGCTAAGCTTTGTTCAAACAGCCCAGTTATTACAAAATCAGAAGGTATGGGGAAACTGTCATTGACACTCTGAAATTTCTTCCTTCCTAACCTTGAGATCACTCTAACCTTGGGATGGTTGAATTTCAAACATTTTTTCACGTACATCTTTGCCTCCTGGAAACATTACTCCACTTGTGTGATTTATGAAGGAGTGGAACTAGATTGAAGAACACCACTGACTTTTTTTTCCCTCCATTCAAAGAACAGAACACATTTTTCCCCCACTTGGGCAAATTCTATTTGACGCCACATCACCACCATTCAATATTAACTCATAAAACAAGAGACTTACTCCACTGTTAAACACCGCAGGGGAAACATGTCCAGAGGATAAATGGCAGGCTCTTTATCAGATATAATCGCTTGCTCATAAGGAGAGAATCCAGCTTCCCCTTAGCTATTCTTTCATAAATTAATAATTTGTTAAAATCATAGCCACGAGATTTTTAACTATTACACAAAATTCAAGTTTAAAAAAAAACAAACAATAAATTAGTTACAGCCTTGTAAACAATTGTTCATTTATGTAACATACGTGGGGAAAAAAGTTCTTCTATATAATAAATCAGACAGTACAAGGCACACATCACACTCAAGAATAGAAAGTGATAAAACCAGCAGATGCCTTCATCTTCTTTGTTTGCTGGTGTAATTGTGCTATAGACACTGTAAAAATATGTATATTTTTGTTTACATTACAGTCATTCGAAAACATTTCATGACTGTGCTTTCTCTAATAAAACACTTGTGCTACTTTACAGTACGGTGTGATTTGAAGCTTTTGGAATCAATTCTCTCAAATGTTCTCTACAAAGCTGCCAGGGAAAAGGCCAGTTTTTCCATTTCGTTGCAGAGTGCCTTTGAACCAGCCATCCTCACGTTTTTTATGTACAAATACAATGTCACCTTCTTTAAGTTCAAGTTCTGCTTCACTCTGAGGAGGATAGGATACCACAACTCTGTACCTGTTTGACAGGGGGGGGAAAAAAAAACAAAATTTAGTTGCCTTATTTTTTAAACAATGCCTTTAAAATATCTCTATGCATGTTCAAACTTAACAAGAAACTGTCTAAAACTGTTAAGTATGCCTTGGACAGAAGATAATAATAATGTAATGAATTTAAGTTAAAAGCATGCATCTCCTATGATAAAAAGGCAAGTAACAGGAGAAAACCATAAGCACATTTTTGAAGGCAAGTTTGAGACTCTTCCAGTAGAACAATTCAACTATAATCAAAGCATTCACAACAGAAATTGAGCATAATTTTTTAACTGTATCTTTAACATGATGTTATCCCAGGGAACGCTCTTAAGGAAGCGTGCACAGAACAAAAATATGTAACAAATAACATCTACTAATTTGCTTTTGGTTTTAATTATTCTTGTTTATCTTAGAGCTTTTCAAGTAAAGAACGCGTGTCATCTTAATTAAACAGCTGCACAATTGGTGTACTACTTCATTAAAAATAAACATTTAAAATAAACATCAAAATAAATGCTTTTTAGAAGCGTTCAACCCAACAATTTCCTTCAGCACTCAGCTGATAAAAATCTATTTTTCCACTTTTTCACAATAAAATCACTTTTCAAATATGACATACATTGCGCATTCAGTACAGGCTTCTAATACTCTTCTATGTTTAGTCTCTTCTATGATGGCTTGAGTTCACATAACCCTAAAATTTACATGTTATAGCTCTATAGACAGTTATGCCAACTTCTTGAAAGTTTTCTGATAATTACCATAGTTGAGCCTCTAGTTACACAATCAGTCATGTCTGCACCTTGAAACTGCATACAATCAACAGGTAACAGCAGAATTCAAAAGCTTCTAAGGTTAGAGAGCCTTCAGTGAAGTGCTACTAGATGTGTTGGACAAAAAATAGTTTCTGCTTCAAATCAGAACACTGCACTCATCAAGGTTTTTGTTGTCCTTGTTTTTTAAGAGAAAAACAATGAACTAACCATCTGTTGAAGGCAAAATACTGACTGTAGCTCAATACAGCCCTAACAACACCAGTTAATTCTGTAACACTGAAATACCACAATATTAAACGACTGCATTCTTCTCAAGAACACATCATCACAAAAAATGAAGTCTGCCTGCATCTTTAAAAGTGTTCAGAAATGGGTAGCAGCACTGTGTGAATAGTTACAGTCTCTTGGGAGATCTACGTATAGCAAGTCATAACTGGGACTTCATCAGTTCTCGAAACAGGACTCAATGAAGATATGATATGATGATATGATGAGAGTGGATGCCAACAGGCAGTCAGTTTAGCTCATGGGAGAAGAGTAAGCATAGTAATGGGAAGCAAACTGCTGGTTTGCTACAAACATCTGCAGCAGCGAGATGAAAGGCAATGCCACCACCTCCCCTTCCTTTGGAGAAATGGCCACAGGTATCAAAGTAATGATCTGCAAATCCACGCCACAAAGAGCCTGTGTACACGCAAATCTGTTAATCCATTTATTCTGTATGAATGGATTGGAGTTTTACTTCTAATTTTCTACAGAACACACACTAAATACGCTGTAAGAAAACTTGGCAATTTACTGAATGGAAAAACAGTGGGATTACAATGAAGAATGTGTTCCCGTGTCTGAAACGAAGGCAAGACTCTGGGGAAAACTCTGTATCAAACAAATATTTTCAAGTGCTTTTCAGAGTTGATTCAGGCACTTCTTATTCATGCACAACATCAGCAGAACATAACTCCTAAATCCTATAGTCGACTTTGAAAACAGAACTTGAATGCTAATAATTATTCTCCAAAGTCAGAGTACTGCTGTGGTTTTTTCCAGACTGCAGCTTGTGATTGGAATTGTGATATGTAAGAGCAGAACAATCTTAGCAGGGGATTTCTCTGTTCTTCAGCTCCTCGTGATGTTTCTTGCAAGAATACTTTTCCATCCCTCTCCCATAATTTTAACAGAAGATACAGTGCGTTCTCTATGCATCCCTCCCTAGAACTAGTAACACTGATTCATGTTCACAAGATACTCTGAAGACAGAACAGAAGTTAGGATGTAAGTACATAGTCCTATTAAGCAACACAAGTAATGTGGCCTAAAGAAACAGAAAAAGTGACAAGAGCACATCAGCAAGAGAAGTATTAAACCTGCCCTGAAAAGCACAAAGAGAATCTATATGAAATTCTATTTAAATACACTGACATAAGGAATGAACTTGTGGTAGCATTTCTCCGCTACTGACTATCACTTCCCTAAATATTAAGGATACAGTTTTATTAAAAGGATTTTTTTTTCATATATGTTATTATTAGATTAATATAAGTATACAGCATCATTCTCAGTAAGTAGTTCCAAGAAATGAGTCTCCATCGTTAAAGTAAAAAATGTATTTTTTGTGAAGATGCAAATAGCTTCATATAAATATTCACTGGTCATACCAGAATTAATTTGATATTATTATCACATTCAAAGCAGAAGAACATATTACTGTGCCAAACTGACTCACGATTTTATGAAAATAAATTATTTTTAAAGAAAAATCTTGTCTTATTTTCCATCTACAAGTGTAAATCCACTTCAGAAGTTCAGTACGAGATAGAAATTTCCTCCAAGAAAACTGCATAGAAACAGTAAGAAACTTTTAAATAATGTTGAAGGTGTGACAGAGGTCAAAAGAAAGTAAAAACATACATACTGCCTGGCTCTTAATACACAGATGTAGCTTAAGATCAATGAGACTCGAAGTACAAGGGTTCAACTGCGCACTTCCAGTCTCACTTGTCGAGATGCAGAGGCTACCCTAACAATTCCTATGCGGAGTGCAAAGTAACAAGGAAGTCATGTAGGAAAAGCATCTCTGCAACTGTTTCAGAAATCATGTATTAATCTGACACAGAGATAAATTACTTATTCAGCATAGATTTGGGTTGGTAGTTAAGTACTGCCAATAATCTTAAACATCTAACCTGATAATCCTATATGCAAAACTGTAATGTTGTTTTGCAAAAGAGACCTGTTCTCTCTACCTCAGCTCTCATTCAAGGCTATATCACTGTATTTTACCATGTATTTACACCAAAATTTCAAAAAAAGCAAACAAGCATAAATATTAAAGTTGGTTGCAAAGTATGTAAAGCACCATTAGAAGAGCAAACTCAGTTTTTACAAGATCTCAGCATTTTGAACAACTGCTAGCAGTTCTAATATACAGAGAACATCAGAGTGCAATTTTTCTTTTTGATTTGCCTAAATTTGGAGGCTGAGGATAACTTACCTTTCACAGACAAGAGGCCTGGACTCGTTCAAGACCGGACCCAGGGACGAGCAAGGCAGCCGTGGTGGTGGTGCTACCGGAACAGCAGAATCCAGGCAACTCGTTTTCCGCTGCAGCATCTCCTGCGCTGGCCCAGAGACCTCACAGTCAGTGGGACAGGTTCCAGCTCTGCTATGACCTCCTGCTGATGGAAGCTCTGGCCCAACTGCACCTTGCAGGGCTAACTCTGCGGCTGCTTGCTCGACCTCCAGAGTTGGAGATGCTGGAGGTGACAACCGTGGCTTGCGTTTAGTGGATGCTCCAGAAAGCAGCTTCAGCAAACCCTTTTTTTCTTTCTGTAAGCAAAGGGCAGTGCCTCATTTCAGAACAAAGGTAATCTACAAAGAGTTAAAACACTCCCTTCTTACAGATGCCACCTTGTCCAGAAGAGACTTAGTAATGAGGAAATGCTTGATGAAATCATTGCAAGAGACTATTATGAAAATTATAAAAGAGAAAGAGAATTACTAAAACTGTGAAGAGAAAGACAGTAACTTATTCAGATCATAAACCAGCTAAGCCCTTTTGCTTAGTTAAGGTAACTTGAGGCTAACCTTAAAAGGCAACTTGAGTGGACCAGAAAGTTGCCTACAGAAGGAGGGAGTCACTAGAGACCCCCAAAGGGGAATCCACAAAGTAAAACCGTTAACTCTCTGTTCCTTCCTAGAAACTTCCATGTTATCTCAGACCAAGCAGGGAGAAAAGTCTGCCCTGGAGGCTGCTGTTTCAATAAGTGTATTTTATTTGTTTTCCTTCAGTAAGGGAAGGCCTTCACAATATTTAGCAAAAAAAATTTGCCACAAGAGGAATGTATTGTGTTCTGCTGCTCTGCTAGAAGGGAGAATTGTAAACATTCTTTTTGCTTGCCCAGACAGGAATCCCTGAAGACTAGGACTCACCCTGAAGAGAATTATTTAAGCTGCTTTTGTGTTTCTTGTTGTGTTTTTTTCTCCTCTAAGGGGTGCGGCAGCGCTTCTCTCACCAACTCCCTGACTAAGTGAATTTAGTGCTTAGGAGAAGTGCCAGATTGTAAGCCCCGAAGACAAAAATAAGCTATAAGCTAACCACAGAAAGAGAAGAGCTCAGCAGTGTGAGACTTTTATTACAGCTTAGGATACAGTGGAATTGGTGAACTGTGAATGAAAAATCCTCTGTCTTTTTTCCAAGTCTCCAATAACTTCAAGCTATTTCAGCAAAAAGCTGCTGTCTACAAAATGGGAAAGAAAAAAGAGAAACTCAAAGGAATTAGCATAGTCCAAATACATTAGCATCTTTCACCTTTAACTCTAAATCTGTTCTTTAAAAGTCCTTCCTACAGGCACGTTGGTCTGTTTTCAGTGGTTACAACTGAAAGTCATTTTAAAATCAAGTTCTATGTTTCTCCATTCAACAATAACCAACAAAAATAATTAAAAAGTGGGTGAGATCACTGTTACAGCCTATGATTAAAACTTTCATAAACTTCATTATGAAGAGTATGTGGGTGAAAAGTAGCAAGGTAATGCCTAAAACATTTGAGATCTAAAGGAAGTTGTGGAAAAAAAGAAGAAAAAAGGTTTTAAATACTCCACAACTGTGAAACAAAAATGGCTAGAAATTTGTTGGAACGTTTCTGCCAAGAACGTAACATAATGGCACTGCTGGACAGTAAAAATGAATCTGGATGTGGAGTAAAGTACTTCAAATGGGAAGGAAAAAAATGGAATTGCCAGACCGACCTTCATTTCAAAAAGACAGTTACATGTCTGGTTTTTCAGCTTTCTTTTTTTCCTTCTGCAACAAACACTGCTTGTAACACATTTTCCATTACCTGTGTGTCTGCTTAACAAGGAAGAAAAATTTTCTAAGGCTCATTTTTTCCACTCATTTATCCAACCTAAAGGAATACTGATTAACATTAAGTATGAATTTTATTTCATGAGATTGAACTCTTCATGGTCCTGTAAGTTCATTGCCTTTTTTTTTTTGTTTACTCTTTTTTTTTTTCCCCTCCTCCATTATTACATCAATATATAAGTTTCGAGATACTTACAGCTAACATTTGCTAACCATGCAGCTTTCTCAGGTATCCAGCAAACTGGCTTCAGGTCCACAATATAAATTATTTAAAATCCCAACAGTCAGTCAGCTCTTCTGATCTTCCTCAACTCACCATTTTTCATCCAAATAACAGCATGAACCAGCTACTCTGTTTTAACCCTTTTCCAACGTCTGCTCTGTATTTTATATACCCGTATTTTTGAATGGCCACGAATGGGCTTGCCTGCAGCTGTAGTCACAAAATGGCTGCCTGAGTTTCAGTTTAAGCCTTGTTCATCTTACAGTGCTGCAATTCAGCAAAGGTAGGAAAAAAAACATAGAGCTCTAGGAAGCGTGCATGAAGAAAACAGGAGCATTCAAGGGAGTGATCTGATTCTCTACGCACCTTGACATCCTTGTCTGTTTTACTGACAGCAGCACCACCACCAGCTGCTAAAGAGCTCTCTGGAGACGCAGGAGCTACAGGGTGAGTGTTCACAGTTCTCCCGCTTAGATCTCCCTCCAAAGATGAAGCAGCAACGCTGGGAGAATTCAAAGAAGCTGCTGCACATGCCAGTGGGATGGCTGAACGGTTCACATTCACAGCTGTGACATAAGCAGCAGTATTTGGAAGCTGGGACTGGAGCTGCTGGGAGGCAACGGAATGGTGGGGAATGATCACAGCTGCAGGAATAAGGCATGTTTGACTTTGTGCTTGTATGGGTGTGACTGCTGCTGTAGGCCGGTCTTGATTGTGTACAGCAACTAGAACAAAAGAATAACGTGAGAGAGTTCAACTTTGCACAAGGCATGCAAAAAAATGAGGCACTGTCACTGCCTTGCAACTAGTTGATTTTAAAACAAAGTTTTCTTCCTACTGTATCACTTGCATTTATATTACCATAACATCTTACACAGCATCAAATTTATCTCCACCTAATAGTGGAGCAGCATATGCCTAGTCATCTACTTGCACCAGTATGCCACAGCAAGCTTAACAGCACTGCAGCTATTGAGGACATGTCCAAGCTGCTAAGCAAAGTACTTCACATGCAAAAAAGCATTTTCACAAGAGCTAGATAAATATTGCCTGGAATTTGTTTGTTCCTTATTATATGCTGCGTTGTTGTCAGTGCAAATAAAACAATGCAGAAAGAAACACTCCTTTACAGAAGCTGCTAAAAATATAATGGGATTGTTTTCCCTCAACAAAATCCACAACAGACTCAGTGGGTCTTTCAAACAGCAAGCACAGTGGCAATTACTGCTATGAGTGGTTTTTCTGACAACATATGCTATTGTCTCTTGGGATGTTTAAATATAGAAATGGATTTACTCATATCCCTGGTGAATTAAAAGCAACATTGATGCAGAAACTTGGAGAGCAGCATAGGGATGAATATATTAACCTGGGCTGCAGCCCAGCTGCAAAGCACAGATCTCTACATGAATTTATCCTTCCCATAAAGCAACATCGCTTGTTACAGTAATACTGTCAAGAATACGTGCTTTAGCTCACTTAAACAGGTTGGACATCTCTGTACCACCGGGTGGTATGAAGGGCAGACATCTCAGCTGTACAGTACAAAGCTAAATGCAGCATTCCATTGTTGCACAGGGTCTGTCCTTCAAATATGCTGAAACTCAACATCTAGCAAAGGGTGAACCCTCTGGTATGGTGCAGGCACTTCTCAAATACACCGATTCATTTTGATTTCTCAGATACTAATTAAGAGTATCAGGCTTGTTACAGAAGTAATATCCTGGAACCAAGCCTCTAGTGCTTTCCTCTCTTCAGTCTCCCCTCTACAAATTCCCCTGGTAGATTGTACCAACAGTGTATTAGAGAAGACTGACACAGTTCTTCAGTTTGATGCAACAATACTACAGTAAGTATTATATGCAATTACTGCCTCTGAGATAAGAAACAAGTTCTTTCTCAATAAGAAAGCAGCACTAAATGCTATGTATACTTTTTGATGTGATGTCTCCCACCATATCAGATCTTTTTAATTATCATAAACATTTCAAAAAAAAAGATAAGAACACAGGCCAGTGTAAAACCTAAAGCGGCTTTTTAATTATTAAAAAAAGTACAAAACAAAAACAAACCAAGAAATCCAACAATTATTAACTACCTTTTGTTAGTAAGATCAAACCAGTTTTCCTGCAAGTACCTGCTGTTCTGCAAGCTATGTCTATGCTTGCATGCAATCAATGGAGCGGAAGTATGGAATTGCTTTTTGGCTTTGTTTTCTGAACTGTAACAGAAACCACAGGTAGGCATCTGAAGTCCCTCTATTTCCATACAGTTCATCCTTTAATGAAACAGGTATGATGTACATTTCTTTCCCAGTTCCTTTCAGAGAAGGAAAACGAACTCCTCAAACACTGCTTGTCTTCAGCAGCACTAAGATAATTTGAAGAACAATCCCCAAAGCCCTAAGCTAAACAGAAACTAAGAAGAGCCCTACGAATTGCAGCATTAGCCTGTGAAGCCTCATCAGGAGAGTAATACTCAGACAGCAGCAGTTCAAGACGATCACATTTCAGATGCTGACTACACAGTTCTCTCTAACATTTGAATATAACACAGCTATTATTGCTTCAGTTCCAGTTAAACAGGCCTTTACAAGGAACACGTCTATAGCTGTCTGAAAAGTATACTTTTACATCACAAGCCAGTGTTAAAATTCCCAATGAAGAGAGTTCTGCTGCTCTGAATTTTCCATTTGGGACCTGAGAAGTTGGTGGGCAATATGCTGTCATGTTTTCCAGCTGAATAAACTGTAAGAACTTATTCATCTTGACAAGCATCAAGATGCAGAGACAGAAAAGTCTTTGGAGCCCACAGGAGCTTTCTTTTTTGCACAGTCACTTGCAAGCTTCCAGAGAGATTGAAAGGATTTCAAGTAGGAACCACCTGTGCCTGAGAGGCAAGAAAGCATGTTTTGCTTAGTTTCTCTTAATGCCTGCCAATAGCACCTGGTGTTGTTCTCTCTCTTTTTTTTTTTAATCTAAAAGTAAAGAATGAGGTTGTAACAAAGGATTATTGCATCTGTTCCAGCCTAAGATCAGACTGTAGGAAGATGGGCCAATTAAGGAAATACAGTATCTGAAGACATACACATGGATTCTGAAACAAACAGACCCAGTGCTGATATCTGAGCATATGTAAGAAGTCTGGGGAGCTGCATGACTCTGAAAGAAGGATGGGTTCTACAAGTTCGTGGATGGAGAGCATAAGGAGCAATAACCCTTGAACTGATAACAGATTATACCATTTGCAATTCCTTTTCTCTTCTGCTCTGACAATTAGAATCTAGTGAATTAAAAAAAAAGAAAAACAACACTAAAATATTTCCATTCATGACTCTTTCAGCCAAGAGACCTTAGAGCCTAAAAGATGGAACACCAGGGTAGTTTTCAGTGGAAGCCGATTTTGTGTTTTGGGGTTTTGTTTTTAATTGTTGTTTTTGGACTTCTTCTTCTAAAGAAAAGAAAAAAATCCAACAACTGAAACAGATTAGAATCTAGCTGCATGCTATTTTCCTAACTTGGCAAATCCACAGTGGAACAGCACAAAAACTCCTGAAAACAGCATTATCGATCTTTTAAGATCAGGGTTTAAATAATCAGAAGTTTCACTATCACATGACCTGTCCTGTACATAAGAGACAGAGTAATACCTATCAGAAATACTGTATTTTACGACATAGATGGTGTGCATCTTGAAGCCAGTACAGTCCTCAGGGTTTCAGTGTCAAAGCTGGACAAAGTTACAGCCAATTGCAGACAACAAACTAAAAAGCCTAAGAACAATGCTGAGCCCTGAGAAAAAAAAATTCTAGACATCTTCAAAGATAATCAGAGATAATTTAGAAGTGCTGCTGACGTACAGTAATATGAAGTTATGTAATTATCTGTACACTGTTAACATGAAAAATACACAATGACTCTTATTCATATCGTTTTTATTACCACATGAACTTGCATATGAGTAGGGGAGATCACATAATGCCTCCATTCCAGGTACCACTGGAATAGAAAAGTAATTCCAACTAAAGCACCTCTATGTAAGTTTCCAACAGGAGGATTATGTATGTGCATATAATTGACTGGAAGAGAGTAATAAAAGATTCAAAAATTCAGAGAGTTACACTGGAATTCTAGAAAATATCTTCAGCTCTGTGAGACTACTTAAATAAATGCTTAAGAAACCCAACATATTTATACACAACCTGACTCAAGCCACCTGCTCAGACAGACCCTACGGATTGTCTACCACAAAGATACTACTGCACATACAAAGCTTTTTGCTCAATTGTTTGTTTTTGGGTTTTTTTTTTTACCTGTTCTAACTGCGTTGCGAGCCTGGTTGACTGTCATTTGTCCTGTCACGTGCATAAGGACCTTGGTTTGCGGGCTAGTTTGGATATGTGCTGCAGAAACCACAGCTGTGGGTACGGTGCTAGAGTTCACTGCCACACCGTTCCCCTGGAGCTTCTGAGATGTCCCACCAGCACTGGAAGGGCTGACCACAGTCACCACTCGTCCTGTTTGACCAGCAGTAGACATAGGAACTTTCGTTTGTGATGCACTTGTCACTGTCCTGTCAAAATTTAACAACAAAATACTGAAACACAAGGCACACCGACACTCATCTGCAGCTCCGACAGTAGCTAGCATTAGGATTAAATACACAATCATTTTAGACCTGAAACCAGAAGAACTATTTAGACACCCATTTAAAAGCATACCTCGTAGCTGGAGCCACGTAGTTGCCAGGAAAAACACCAATCTTGCTCGTATGCATGGAAGTTCCCTTGAACCAGCCATCTTGACAGCGTTCAAATACTAAGAACATTTCTCCCTTCCGCAGTTCCAGTTCATCCTCTTTTCGAGGGGTATAAGGGTATATAGCAATATATCTGAAAGACAGCAAAGTAGAGGTAGCTCTTAAAATTACAACAGTTAAGAACATCACTTGTGCTTCTGAACCAGAGAGAGTTCAGAGTCAGAAATGAGAAGATGTGGTAGAAGAGGCTAGGTGATAGCTGATCCATCACATTGTTGCAATACTAAAGCAGAAGTCTGACAAAATCGCTGGAAGCAGTGACCATTAACAAATATTCTCCTAATTGCACTTTACTGTAACGTACATTACTTCCAGTAAGAATGAGCACTTCCTTAATTTAGTGTTCTTAATTAAATGTGTTGATCAGCTGCAGATCCCACCAAAACCCACCTCTCTCACTACACCTGCTTCTAATACATGACATGCTAAGTTTTACAACAACTTGACATTCATAGCTAAGTTAGCTAGCAGTTATTAACCTTTTACAGCTTTTTTTTTCCTTGCAAAGCAGCATTACTACATAATACAACACAACTTAAATCAAAATGAGAGTTGAGAAATGTTCTAGTTTTTTTTTTTCCTTCTTCTCCTTTTTAAAGAAAGATATTTGTGGAAAGCTGTGTCTCAAGCCCTGTAATGAACCTCAGCAAGAAAGCAAATGATGTGCTTTAATTGGTGTTCATTAACTTCCCTTTTAGTTAAATCACTGCAAATTTCATTAGTGTCCTCAAATAAAGCAATCCTTTGAAGATGGAAGATGGGAATAAATGAGATGGAACTTGATTAACAGCACTAAGCAATAATGATCCGCAAGGAGCAGTGTTAAAAATGCTTGACACCAAAGAAAAGGCCCAAATCCAGATGCACCTGCTACACATGATGGGTATTCTTTTGGACAGGAAGGAAACCTGGTGCAACAATAAAAACCAACACAGGACAATAGAGGTCCTTGCATAATTCTAATGCGTCTTATCAGATGGCTCAACCACTTTGGTTTTTTTCTTCCTTTTCTTATTCTCCAAACTGCATACAGTGAAGTTTCCAAGAAAGATGTTGTCACAAGTACATGTTAATACACAAAATACTTTCAACCAGAAGGATCATACACACTTGCTTACACAAGCGTGAAAACAATGTTAACTAGCAGCTTTCTGCCTTCATTTCAAACTGACACCCAGTAATTAACTGAACCGTAGAATCCTCAATCAAATTTCAATTGCAACTTACACAAGCAGACTGACAAAGACTTGCTAATATAACAGACTAAACGAGGAACAGTATTTCACTGTTTTAGCATGAATTATTCCATACGAGAACAGACTTTTCATTCCACTCGTAACTGAAAACTTTAAATAAATTCACTCCACTGTTTGCCACTTGCAATTCATACAGTCTTCACCACTAACTTCAAGATTCATTCATATTCTGCATGATAAATGCTTTATATTTTTGAAGTGAAGTTTGTTGTTTTTTTTTTAAGCAAATGGCATCAGCTGATATTTACTTATGACATGAACAATACTCTGTACTCAGGCCATCTAAGGATATCACCAATATGCTTTTGTTTGAAGTAGTATGTGTGGCTTTTGGGAATTTCAGCAGAACACAACCAGTCGACACGAGGTAATTACAAAATGAAGTCACTGATCACATTGCATTTTCTGATTGGCAGAATGTTTCAATTTTACTTACACACTGGGACGAGTCTGTGGTCTTAAATGTGCCATTTGGTCAGCTGATCCTGATGCAGACCTTTGAATTACACCTGCAGGCTGAGGTCCAGAAGAGGCTGATGCCACAACTGCAGCAGACAGAGGTGGTGGTGGAAGAGGGGGATTCATATTCTGATATTTTGAAGGAAAAACGAAAAAGGGAAAAAAAATTCAGCAAACGAGCAATATTTTTTTCAGCTGATTCAACTCAAACAAGTATGATATGCGAAGGAAGAAAAAAAAGCAAAAAAAAAAGAGTCAAGTTCTACATTCCACTGCCTGCTGGTGAAATACAGAGTTTGAATTGCCTGCGTTTTGCTTTTTCAAGTTTAAATCTTGAAGTCTTGGCAGCTAATTAAGCAAAGGACGAGTAAACTAGGAGAAAAAAAACTGACGGCATTGTTTCTAACTGTAACATCTTTTAAGGATAGGACTCAATGGAAATTCAGAGGCCTTCCAGGAGGCTGATTTTGCATCCTACTGCTGACTGTACTTCAAAACATTACTGTTTTTGAAACCTGAAGCTGAAACGTAATACACTATTTGAGAGCAGTGCACCCCAAACCACCCCTTTGGGGGAAAATTTCTTTTGATGTATGGGTAACAAAAAGCAAGCACAACATGAGATCATAGCCACTGAGCTATTGTTACTGCTTTCACTTATTCTTCTAGTTTAAAGGGTTAGCTTTTGAAATTCGGTATTATCGAGATTGGTAATCTTTAGCAAACACTCCAGTAAAAAGGCAAAGCTCCTTTCCAGGCAGATATTAACAGGGGTTCTGCCTACAGGATTCTATGCCTTTTGAAACTCAATGGCGTAATTGTTACCTTCTGCTCTATAAAGCCTCAGACAATTCTTCAGGAGCTTGTGTACTGACACTCCTGGGAAAATTATCTCAGAAAAGCAGAACTTTTCTCCTTCCAAAAATAATTGTTTGCATTACAACAAGCAAATAAAGAAATCTCACATATTTCATAATGTAAAACAGAACTCATTCCATACATGATCTCGGACTTAAATCGATCTTTAATGCTCCAATTTGTGCTGAATGAGATCTAGAAAAAACCCCACAAAAGTAGAAATTCACAAAATGTACTGAAACGCTGCCTGGCTCATTCAGTACATCTGCATATAAATGCATTGAAAGCAATTTTAATTCCCCTCAACCAACCTACATCTAAAAGCTTGTTGTTTTCCTAAACAAAAAGGTACAGACTAAGTAGTTCTACACTGTGGGATTAGTACCTCACTGCATTGTGTGAGCATTAATAAAAAGATGACAACGTAAGACTAGAACAGAGAACCACAGAATCACAAGGTTGGAAACGACTTGCAAGATCATCTAGTCCAACCACCCTCCCATTCCTATTAGTACCACAAGCAAATCAAGACACAGTGAAGCACTACATGATCAAATGGTACAAAACCTAGAGAAAACTGATCGTCTCTTACAGCAACCATAGTTTCTGTCAAACTTAAGCTTAATTGAATATGAATAGAAAGGTAAACTGCAAAATACTTTATTATTTTTCTAATGCTGCATTATTTTTCTTTTTTTTTTTTTTAAACCAGACCAACTGTATCCAAAACAAAGGAGCTGTGGAAAATAACTGTGAACGTTGATACTAACAACTTTTACAAGAGCTGCAGATACACTTGCTTCAACATTCCAGACTCCTACCATTCAATATTTGTAAAATAACTTCCATCGTGAAATACTAGCATTTCTCTTCTCATTGCTTCACAGCAGAATTTCCTCTGCCAATCAGCTTCAGCAAACATCGTATGTGAATCCAAACTGATCGTAAGTAACTAACTTTTAGGCAACTGTATAAAATCGGATGAATTCTCATCTTTTTTGGGGAATGCAGATTCAGTTACACATGGTGGAATCTGTAAATGCACATTAGAGTTGATCAGCTGGAAATTCAAGTTCCCTACAGAGAGAGTGGTGAGGTGCTGCCCAGAGAGATTGTGATGCCCCGTCCCTGGAGGTGTTCAAGTGAGTCAAGGCCAGGTTGGATGGGGCCCTGGGCAGCCTGGGCTGGTATTAAAAGTGGAGGTTGGTGGCCCTGCATGTGGCAGGGGGTTGGAGATTCATCTTCCTTGAGGTCCCTTCCAACCCTGGCCATTCAGTGGTTCTGTGAAATCTTTACACCTATCCATGCACCAAGGCATGGCTTTCATACTTCCTGCATCTCTAACACCATAACTGCTGGGTGTTGTACTAATCAGATCACATATTATAGACAGAATTTTTAGCAGCAATAAAGGCACGTTCCCAGCTCCATTTTATTTTGCTCCATTCTCCTCCCCATGTCTATTACTACGGTAATGAAACCTGCAGTGAGCCACAGCCCAATTAAACCCCTAAAGACTGGGCAAATACTCAGAAATTTAAACAGACTACCTGATAGGCTTTAGGAGACAACAGCTTCTCTGCTGGCACTGCTACAGCTTAATAAAATGGGCCCAAATGCTCTAGTTAAGTTCTCAGTAAGTTATCCAACACTCAGCTATTTTTGCAGCTACTGAGAAACATGCCTACCTTCATTCAGCACAAGCTAATATTGATGGTCTCCACGGTCAGCATTTTGTGAAAGAATATATGCAAGACCCAAATGATATAATAAAATGTATTTCTCAAAATAATTTCAAGTATTTTTTATATCAGGCAGTTGAGTTGGTAACAATAACGAAGCTTTCTGCAATGTCTCTACAGGCAGCAAATGTACTTTCAGCATAAAATGGCATCTTTCATACATGTCTGAAGCATGATGATTGTTTCTTAATTGTTACATGGAACACTATATAATTTGATAATCATGTTAAAAATTTCAAATTGTACTTTTAAGTATTCTAGAAACTCACACATATTACTAATTTTAAATATATTTAGGCTTCATTCCCCTATCGGTCAGCTGCAGACCAGCAATCAGCTCACCAAAAGAAAAACACAAGGCAAAACAGTGGAAAAAATAATAATTAACTAACTTCACTCCCACAAGGCATAGGAAAAAATACACAACTCACAAAATCCCCTCAGAGCTAACAAATTAAGGCTCATGTTTCACAAAACTCCTGAACTACGCATTATCAAGTGCAGGCCTCTCACATAAAACATCATTTCTTTCAGCTGCTTCCTCTTAGCAGCAGAAGTTAGTTTGACTATTTGTTGGTTTAAACTCAGATAGTTCTTGTTTAAACCTCCTCCTGACGTACACTGCTGAATCAGCTGGAACAACAGGAAGGAGAGTTGTAAGTCATCTGTATACGATAACTCTCACAGCTTGTGTCTCATCACTAACAGATCAGACTATCTTATGCACTTCAGCACAGAAGGGCAATTTTTGTGTGGGTGGGTGAGAGAACAAACAGAACCAGAAAGAGGGATTCTTTTAAATTTTATAAGCCTTCAGCATGTAAACTAATGGAAATCATCCAAATATAGACCATCTATTTTGCATATGCTACTATTTTGAACATAATATATTTAGCTTCAATAGTTAGGAGTGTGGATATCTGGGCAACTACAGTCCAAAACACACTCCACAGCTCAAGAGAATATAACAGACAGAATGAAAAGATGTTAAGCTATCTGTTGCCTGTTTTTCTTATGCTGCTTATGAATGTAACAAACTTAGCTGTGGTGTATTTCATCTCTTTCTTCTGTATCACAGCCTGAGTCACATACTTCCCATAACATTGCTTTCTGGCAAAGACTATGGCAACTGGATCTCCCCCATTAGATAACTGCCTTATAAACTACATCCAGGAGCTCCCTCCAAAGTCAATGTGGCTTACATAACTGCATGTGCCTATTTTTACCCGACAACTATTGAACTTAACATCTGCTATAAATATCTTACAAAGAACTTCAAACATACTAATTGCTCGCAAGGTTCAAAAACACCAGTAGCCAAGAAAAAAAGACCAATTAATGTCTCTACTAAGGACAAAGCTGTAGTTTGAAGTTCCAGAGAACACTGTAAGCGATAGTATCAATCAAAAGCCTCAGCTAGGAGAAGTTTGTCTCAGTTCACAGCTTCTTCAATTTCAAAGAACCAAACCTCAAAATGAGATTTCATGCTGCTGGCAAAAGAACTAGTTTCAAGCTGTAAAATAAAACTTCAACTACCACAGGCTTTCTTAATGCATATAAAAACGTGCTGATGAGATCCATGCAGCAGACAGCTTATGAGGCCATTCAACACAAGCACTCAACTGTTATTTCTGTCAGTTTTGGCTACAACTTCGTAACATACAACTCATACAACTTCTGGTACCAAGTATCATCTGCAACAGGGAACAAAATAAAAGGAATGCAATTGGCATCTTCAAAACTATTGTAAAAAGCAACACGGTAACCTGAAGTGTCATCCTGTAATTGTAAGCAGATACAAGAGTCACAGATTTGGAGGCTAGGAAGTCATCTCAACCATCTTATTAAGAGTGACTTTTTACCTAAACAAGACAGGTAAGAACATCTTCTCTAAAATAATCCACATCTGTCTTACAGAAGTTAAGAGCAGGCTGTAAAGAAATTTCGGCCTAACCTAAATCTCCCCCCTTTTCTTTCCCTTGTCCTATCACTATCAGGCCATGCAAGCAGTTGGGTCTCCCTCCTGTTTATAACGTCCCTTCAAAGACAGAAAGGCTGCAGTAAGGTCTTCTTGGAGCCTTCTGTTCGCCAGGTTGAAGGAGCCCAGCTCCCTCAGCCTGTCTTCACTGCACATCCAAACAACATCCCTGTACTCTTGGTGTAAGCACCACATCCAAATGGTTTTTGAACACACCCAGGGATGGTGACTCAACCACCTCCCTGGGGAGCCTTTTCAAGCACTTAACAACTCTTTCTGCAAAGCTTTTCCCCATAGCCAACCTAAACCTCCCCTGTGCAATTTGAGGGCAGTTCAAGATGCTGACTGCCCTATGCCAGACCCATACTCATTGAGATCACAGACTCACTCAGTGTGTGCTCTCTATAGCCCAAATTACCTTCAATAATAACCTCTTTAAGAACCTCTCCTGCATTGGTGAGCACCTGGCCCACTGTCCACTAATGCTTCACCTCCGGTTGGTCTGTCTAGTATCTAGACCAGGATGTTATGCTTAATGGACTCCAGGTATCTCCTCGAGTGCTTTCTAGCTCACTGTGTTGCTTTCCCAGCAGACATCTAGGAAGCTGAAATCACCCATCATGATGAGAGCCTGCAAGCACAATGCCTCCTGTATCTAAAGCACAAAGGCCTCATCAACAGGCTCCCCCTGATCAGGTGGACTGCTTTTATTGCCCGGACCCTAATTTTAACCCACAGGCTCTCAACCTGGTTGTGGCTGTCTCTGAGGCAGCTCTTTGCAGCCTATCCGCCTGCTTAACACTGAAGAAAAATCCCCTACCCCCTCCACCCTGCCTATCCCTTCTGAAAAGCTTGTAGCCCTCAATCATAGTATTCCAGCTGTGTTATTCCTCCCATCACATTTCTACGATAGCAATTAGGTCACAGTTTTCTAATTGCACCGTGGTACCCATATCCTCTTGCTTATTTACCACGCATTGGTACAGAGGCACCTCAGCTGGGCTGTAATCCACATTACCTTCTTGCAGTAGTCTTCCCAAATTCCTCCGGGACAAATCTGAGGTTCTCTCCTGCTACTTGCCCAAAGTGACAGTGCTCACTGGCTTCTCTTTCACACAGAAGTACATCCCTTTCCTAATCAAATCTAGTTTAATTACAGCAAAGCTTCCTGTTCATCACTGGTTGTGAATTACACACATGCTTTCTTATTTCTTCCTTCTCCCTTTATTTGAGCTCAGCACGAAGCAAAACAAGTTGTATCAAATGGCTTACTCTCAAAGAACAATCAATCGCTTTAAATAATGTCAGAAACACCAAAACCATCGACAGGTACAATATCCAATAAAATCATATTCATGCAAAAGAGAAATGCTCCTCGTTCCATCCCAGCCCTCCAGCTATTTGAATAATGTTCATAAATGAAGAGAAAAGGAAGGGAAGCTTTTACTCAAGCAAAAAAAATACCAAAGCAAGACAACTCAGGCCAATCACTAGAATATCATATCATACAGCACAATTATTCTGGAGCTTAAAATTACTGCTCAAAACGTTAAGGAGGGTGTTTTCAGAGGGGAAAAAGTATGTAAAGGGAAAATATCATCACTTCCTATCAGAGCTGTTCTGCATAGTTCTAAAATTAAAGTAAGTTTCTGAAGCAAGTGGAAAAGATGAACTTCAGTCAAATCACCTAGTATCACCTACAGGAAAAGAACAATCTGACCATAGCCTGAGCTGTAAGCCTGTATTCTAACCATGCTGAAATCTAGTTAAGAAATTGAACATGATGTACAGAAGGTTATTGACTTTTTAAAAGGGTGGTGGAGAATAATTTAGATTCTCAATGGGAATTATATGCCTAATTGGAAACGTAACCAGGAACCTAGTTATCACAAAGAGAAAGCATCACTGCAGGAAACAGGACAATCCTGTGGCAAAGGTTCACTCCATGTTGCATTTAGCACTGTAATTTAATTCCTATGGGTACTGATGGTGAGATAGCTTTTGAACAAGCTTACGCAACTAAAGCACCCAAGGTAGTTTAATGACTTTGCACCAACACTAAAGTGTTTTTCCACTCTGGTATCAAATTAAGAACTACTGATTCTTAATAACAAGAAAAAGTGTCACTAAGAGGGAAAAAAAGACTTTCTGATAGAAAATTTGACATTCTGCTTTAGATCCTTTCTAACCCATCGTCGCCAAAACTGAGCGTCTTACTCACAAATCAAATCAATATCTTATGCTTGCAGCAAATACATTAACTAGAACTGTATTCTGCCTAACATCAGTATCAACCATGTATTTGTTTGCCCAGTGCTTGCAGGTACTTTCAGGACGATGGGATCAAAGAAGTTTAACAGATTGAGGAAAACTAGAGAAATTGATGGGGACCACATGATGCAAGAATTATTTTATTAAAAATGTTTCTGCTGTACTTGATACTATCATCTGACATAGATCACCATCATAAGACCATTATTTCAAATCAGTGTATCAGAACTCCAGAAAGAAAAGTGACTGTACAGACCAAAGCTGTATGAGATGTATGAGATTCCTTAAACAGTACTTACACCAAGAGCAGCTTGGTAAGTAACTTCTGATGGGAAGGTAAATGAAGGCCCTGTTGTGACTGGGCTGCTAGGGGGTGGAGTCACAATCAGCCCTGTAGTACCGATATGAACCTGTTGGGGAAAAAAAAAAGCAAACAAAAAACAACAGAGTCAGTTCTGATTAACTTTATAGGAATAGTTTTTTACACAGCTGTAAGCTTCGTGGTCCAAACAATCAGCATTCTTTCTACCACCCAAAATTTTGCAACAGAAATAATTTTGGGTTAGATACTCATGAAAAAGGTACTGGATGACACTTCTTTTTGTAAAAAATAAATCTGATACTTCTGAAATTTCAGAGATGCATTGAACTACATATGGAACGTTACTACCTCCACCCTCAAAATGTGTTCTTTATGTGAAGCAGACAATTGTTAACCAACTGCTGTAGATTGCAAGTAAAAGCTTTGAAGAAGCATGAGATTAACAAATAAATTAATCCAGATAACTACTTATCATCACCAGACTAACATTTCTGGAACGTATGCAACTTTCACACTGAATTTACCTTTCACTTACATATGCTTTAGTGATATCCAGTATTACATTCAATTTAGATGAAAACGAATTAAGTCATCATTTCTAAAATTTAACAACCACCTGTGATTAAGAAATTAAGAGCAGTAAAAAAAAAAAACAAAAAACCTCAGAAGACCTAAAATACCTGCAATCATTTCTTAAGGACCACCGTGAATATTTTTCTTTAAAACGTCAACTTTGAAGATGAGCTTTGTGACATCATAACATTGATTGCGCTTAAGAAATAATTGGGAATAAACAATGCAAGAAAAAGCTTTTACAGTTAGTTAATAAATAAAGCATGATTTATTCTTAATTTCACATAAATTACCTGAGAAGGGGCACTACAAGAAAGTCCCGTCAGCTCACTTATGCGTGCTGCTGCAGTTGGGTTGCTGGAGCTGATGAGGACAGGAGGACTAATTTCCATCGAGTGGCGATTCTGAGAAGACTGTGAGGATTTGTTGGACATAGTGAGGGAGGTAAAAGAGTGCCGTTTTTTGGTGTTTTTCTTAGTATCGCTGTGCTTTTGGACTGAATTGTTGAGGGCTGCCCCAGAGGTACCTTCTCCAGAGTCTACAGCAGAACCTGAGGGCTTATCCAACTCTATCAGCTGCTTGGCTGCTGTGTTAAACTACAAGAAAATATTCACACATGAAATATTAGTATATTTTTCTAAATAAAGATCACCTGACAACCAAATTCTATTTTTATATTTTACTAATTAATCACACGAATTTTACTAGTCATATCACAGTGAAATTACAACTATGCAACTCAAAACCTCAAAGATGTGCCACACTGGCCAACAAATTAGTCAACAGAGATTGATGAGTCTTCCACTACAAACTTAGCACAGTTAGATTTGGACTGGTGTGGGCCACCAACAGGAGGTATGATCTCAGTGCAGAAAGGAAGATGTGAACCGGTCCAAAGTTGGATTAATTCAGCAAGACTCATGGCTTGTGTTATCTGGAAGTCAGACTAAATCGCAACAGCCTCCTCTGACCTTATAATATAAACATCTGTATTATTTAAAAGCTCAGTTCCATTTTAAGCCTTTTTCGTTGTTTATGACACCAACCCAAACCATTGCATCCAGGTTCCTGAAGACATTCCTCCGAGCATCCCTTTCTACTTATGCACTTATAAGAGTAGCAAAAGTGAAAAACAGGCTTTCTAAGCACAAATTTAATTACACAGTAGGGCAAATTCAACTATATCCTTATACTGCCTGACAACAAGTAGCACAGAACAGGATGCTGAGACAGCATATTTGTGTGAAAACATGAAATCAGTTCTTTTTCAAGTTTATCTAATGGGGTTCCTCCCCTTCCCCCAAAAGAACAGTCCCGATTTGCAGATTTGTTCTAACAAGATGACAGAATATGCAAACAAATCCTTCCTCTCTGATAACAAAGCATGGAATCCTGTACTCTTTCTCGTTACAACAGATTACTCGGAAAGGAGAAAAAAAAACTAAATTTCTCACAAAACCTTGATTTCATCTCATCAATATTTTAAAGCCAATACAAAAAATAGCATCAGAACTCTCCTTTATTCATAAGCTGATGTAAACAAGCACCAGTCTTCTGAACAAATTCATACATCCCATTAAATACCAATAGCGTTACTCAGGTAATTCAATCCATTGTGAAGAAAGGAAAAAACCTCATCTGAAAAACACCACGATGAAAGAACAAAATTAGCAACTGTGGAAGCACTACCTTTGCTTTTCTGTGTATTTTATTTTTCTATTTATTGTAATCATCTCCTCATAAGCCTTAAGACACCAAACTATGCTCCTAAGGAGTTTTGAAGCATCTTGTCCCATCAAAACTTTACTACACAAGTTACACATTATTCATCATTTTATATCAACATCCACTGAAGTGTGTCTCATAGAAACATCAGTAGCTTATATTCTGAACACTTATACTCTGAACACTTTCTGAGCTCTGACAACAAGTGGTAAACTACACACACACACACAGATTTGTTAAATAACCAGAAGATTCTCAAATAGTATTTCAAAGACAAGTTCTAGAAGGAAATTACACGCATAGACAGAAGAAATAAACAAGGATCAAAATGGGAATTGCTGAACAATGAGGAACTGACACAAAAGCCTGTTAGGTCATACAGGCAGGAAAAATTAAGTTATTGAAAGGCCTTAACGAGGAAAAAGGACCCACAGCACAGAGGAAGAGGGAAACAAAGGAGGATTTGAAAAAGATGACAAAAAGATGTCAGCAAAGAAATCATTTCTACAAGTTCCTATTATTGGTTCTTTAAAACGTAGCTGAAAAGACAGGGCAGAATACTAGAGAACAATGTCACAGTAATAAACACTCCTAAAAGAAGTGTAAACACTAGGTTTTCCTCCCACTGGACATGAATCATATAAATAAAATACTCTTATACCATATTTATGTAGTATATAAAGCATCCATACAGGTTTTCTACAACTCATTTGCAAACCCATCATTTGGATTTTTACTTTTTCTTTGGCTAATTTTTTGGTTTTTGATTAAAATTTAGATTATGCATACACTTCCAGGAGACTACTGAAAACGATTATTTTAACACAGAACACCAATAGGAGGCTGAAGGATATAAAACAAACAGCAAAACAGGACCAAAGACAGACTTTCCTGCTATTTCCTCTTCAACCTGGAAGAATAGGCAGGCTTTTCAAAACTAACAATTTCATCTATGTTGTACTGGTAGCCATTTTCTATTTTTCAACTCAAAATTGAGTTCTTCACATACTACTAAGAACCTGCTGTGGATTCCACCTTGTCTTCTAACACTGGCCACAATCAAACCTACCCAATCGATTCTCTATCAGTCATTTAACAGTTTGTTCACAAATAATGTACATCACAGAAAGAAAGGCAGTACACATTTCTAAAACATGAATTATCTAATCAGAAGAGTTAAGGGATCTCCCGTGAGTAAAAAACAGAATGAAAGCAGAAATGCCTCACTGCCAGAAGCATCCTGAGGCACATTTGTTACAGCTAATTCTGTTTGTTTACCTCCTCAAACTGAAAATGACCATAGAATCCGGCTCTTCTATCAAGCAAACAGCCTATCAGAGAAAATTTAAAGCTTGCTCATGGGAATGATTCAAATATGAGCAATATACTGAGCTTTCCTAAAGGCAGAAACAAGCACAGGATGGTAACATGCAACCTAATGATGGCTGTGAAAGGATGGCTGGCCTTTCCAAGGAAACAACCTGAGGACAGCAGTACTGCCCAGTATTTTTGCAGGTTTTCCTGAGGAGACACTATTCAATTGAAACTTCTTTAACTTTCACATAATTTATTTTTCTTTTAAATTAATAAAATAATCGCTGCATCAGGTCACATGAAATCCAATTCCCCTCTCCTCCAAACCCTAGGAAATACATCTCCCCAGATGGTAACAGCACAGTCAGCTGGCTTCGAAGCAGTACAGTGGGCCTGTAGGGCTCTGGGCTTCCACCTCCTTGCAGCTGTCTGCAGAAATGACCAAGCAGACCACCACAAACGGCTACTGCCAGCCTGCTGCTTATGCTTCACTGCACTTAATTAACAAATGAATTCTTTTTCATTCATGTGTTGATAGATGGAATTCAAATATAATCATTTCCTGAACTTAAGTCAAAACACTACCTGCTCTCTGTTACCCTCGTTATTCTTCATCCAGAACTTTTACTTACAAAACTCCACTCTGCTATCATGCATCAAAAAGCTGTTTTCCTCCCATCACCGACACCGTTATTGGTCAAACACAGATTCCTAGGCTGCATTTCACTTCCACAAATATATTTTCAAAGAAAGTGTAAGTACAACTAGAGACAAATATTGTCCTCATTTGACATTATTGCTCTTGCTAAACATCCCCCTGGACAACAGGTAATAGCTTAGAAATCTAAATTCAGCTTTGTAATTAAGGTTTCAGAATACATTCTGTTCAAACCAGCAGAAGAATCATTTCAGAAAACTTGAACAGCTGACAGTCAGAAGCAGAGCTGTGTTCACGTGAATTACTGAAATCAACTCAGTAGTTCTGCACTGCAGTTTCTGTAAGGAAAATTGATTAAAACTACGACACTTGGCAATTGCTATTGGAATGACAACACTGAAGTTACTACATTCAAATACAGTGTGAATGAGACCATCATTTTCTACTAAAACCTAACTATCCCTGGTTTCAAGCACAATATACAATATCCACTTCCTGCATAGATTTTCTATTCTGGTCAGTCAGAACAGTCAAAAAGCATTCTTCTGAGTCAGTATTGCTACAGAAGTGTTTCCATTAGATCACATCATCTAACAGTGACAGGCAGAAAGTTGAATCTAGTAAGTGTGTTTTTTTAAAAAATATGTTTAGAAATCCAGTCTAATAATCCAGTCTGAAATGCAGAGACACATTAAAAAATGTTGTGAAACATTCTTGTTTAGTACTGGAAAAGATGCTAATAAAAAACCAAAACAAGAACAAAAACCAACCAACCCTGACATAGTAGGTACATAAAATCTTATTTGACCACTTCTGAATATGTTGCACTAGTTGGCAAATGCAGCAGCTTAAAATCATCTACAACCATGAGCATTCAAGATATGGATAACAATACTTCTCTGTATTTCTGAAAGACTGCTTATGAATTAAACTAGAGGAGATGGATTAATAAAGAGATGTTTTCCAGTTGTTCACATTAACTAGGGAAGACAGGAGCTGTCATTATTTTCCATTGACATTATGATTGAACAATGATTTACTTTCCAGTCTTTCTTTTTTCCATTCTGGATATTTGTGTTTTTCTAGCTTTTTTTTTTTTTTTTTTTTTTTTTTTTTTTAATATTTCTTGCAATAATATCAATAGCTTTTAGATTCTGAGCCTGTTTACTAAATGTTCATCCATACCAAAGTATCAAATTTGATGTTCTAATTCATTTACACTCTACTCAGGACTATATCTATTTTTAAAGCAAACACGTTGGAATTCCATCAGTTGAAAGTTTATTAACTTAATAATATTAGCTAGGATTCACTCTAATACAGCCAGAGGGCTTCTTCCAGGATTCTGTTTCAGCATTTCTCCTTCTTAAATCTTCTTTTTTGTAATGTTTTCATAATTTATTTTACACTTGGAGAGAGAAGTGATTATTTCACAATGTCACATGTCTACAAATAAAGACAATGTTATGTAAATCAGTTACCAAATGGCTCTCTTAATGCAATCACTTCTAAAATACCTTTCAAAACGTCATCAGTCTTAGCTTTTATCATTATCACAGACTTAATATGTTTGACTTAAGTAAATGAATAGAACAGACAGGCAACCATTAAATTAGGGATATTCCTCCAGGTAATAAGCTGACCACAAACACAGTCAATGAGAGTTTTTCAAGGATTTCAAGATACCTAAAGCACTATTCTCCGTGATATCACAAAGCATGTTTTAAGTTCTTAGGAAAAAGCAGGACAGATTATACTCATCTTAAACTTAGTGACAGAAGCCATTAAGACCTCCAGTAAGTGCAGCTACTATCTGATCAAAAAATAAAAATAAAAAGTGTACTGATGCACAAGGCAGAGATGCAGTTGTCATTATGACAAAATGAGGTAATGATGACAGGACTAAGAAATGTATTGGAAAAAAAAAAAATAAAAATAATTAAAAAATAAAATGTAAAAAATTTAGTTTTCTAAATATAAAAAATATAATATAATGTACCTAAAAATGGTTCGATTTACTTGGTTCCATCAGCTGTTTGCATATTTTCAGAAACAACAGTTACATCATCCCAGAAAACAAGAATTCCAAAATACAAACATTTATTTTTTTTACATATCTCACTGCTCTTCACTGGAGCAAGTACAGTGCTTAGGTATCTAAGTAGTAATTGGTATACAAGTAACTCAGTGTAGTCTGAAAAAAAAAATAAAAGTAACATCTACATGATCTGAAGTAACCCTTTGGGTTCCACGTGAATGTGAGGAAAAACTTTCCTGTGTGGGTGACTGATCAGTAGAACGGGCTGCCCAGACAGCTTGTGGAATCTCCTTCCCTGGAAATTTTCAATAGCCATCTGGGTGATGTGCTCTATGGCACTCTCACTTGAGCAGCACCAAATGATCTCCAACAGCTCCTTCCAACTTCCATCGTCCTGTGATTAATTGATACTGATCTAGATTCTCATCATTACACGGTGGATTTGAGTGTATGTATAAAAGTGCTCATGCCTATTTTAAATCTGTTCACTTATCTAACAGGGTCAGTTTAAGACATTCTCTTAGCTGATGGAATTTATCCAGAAATTTCAATTGACATATTTTTTGAGACTACTGTTTTCAGATAAACTGTTCTCAAGAGTAAATTTCCATTTTGCAGATTTTCGTAGCAATGGGATCTGAAATGTTAGCTAGGTAGCCCAAATGGCAGCCCTAGAGAATGGTTTTTTTTCCCCTAACTTGCTTGAATTAAGTGATTTAGTTCAAAGAAGCGCCAGAAAAAGCTGTAGTGACTGGAGCTGAAGGGACAGTTAACTGCAAGGAGCTAGGAATGAACAGCCAGGGGCAAGGACTTCTTAAATCAGTTTCTGATATCTTCTTAAACCGAAGACTAAACTGCACTGAGCAAATTGAAATGTTCACGTTTTTCTTCTGTTTCATTATTAGAAATATTGTTTTTAAGTCATTTGAAGTTCTCAATCCCCAGGTATATGATTCTTAAACCAACCTACAAACATGAATACACCCATCTTTCCTTTTTTAAAGGAAGTTTTCCATGTTATCTGAAAACAATGTGTTTCTGTAGGCTTTTTTTTTAGCAAGTTCCCATTTCTGCAGGGCACTCATGAATGGCATTAATAACAACTGACTGAACGCTTAATATGGTTACACATTTCTCCTGCGACCTAAAGTACAAATTTCTCATCCCAACTACAACATGAACACACTTCCTCTCATCCATCTACCTCATTTATTTAAACAAAACCACTTTGGCCCAAGAAGTCTACGTTAACATATTCTCAGCATACCTACCAGCGATGCAAATTTCAGTAATGACTTGCAGATGTAGATGCTATCCTTAATGACTTACTTCTACATAGAAGACAATAGCTTTCAAATGCGACACCCTAAAATGTTGGGGAGACTCTCTCAAGCACTACTTCCAGAAATATAGGAAGACAAAATTTTACATAACAGTCTACCTGATGTAAAATACAATGCTTTACTTGCTTAGCAGCAGCCTATATTCTCTAACTTTCTAGTTGTGCTGATTTTGTTTGAGGGACAGCGCAAAGCTTACTACTTTCTGATTTGCCAATTGCTTTCATTCTGTGGTTAAGTGCTGTCTGTGATTGATTCATGGTGTTCATAAGAAAATACAGTGACTGCCTCCAATACTTTCATTCTTATTTCATTCAATGAAAGCAAGTATCAAATGACTACATAAAAATCACTGATTCAACTGCTGAAATCATGAACTTTCCCAAGCTAAGCATACAGACCTTATAAATAACTTTAGACCTAGACTAGTCTATCTCAGGTTATTTAGAATCACCAACAGTACCAACTGTTGTAGAAATGCTATTCATTAATTCATTATCAATAAAGTAGTTCATTTGTAGAAGACGAAGTACACAGTGGGCACATCCTCATTGATAGCACAACTCACCTCAACATAGGAGATTGGAAATATTCCTATCTTGTCAGCTAGCATTCCTTCTGCCCAGTTTTCATCCACTCGGCGAATTACAGTCAGAACATCATCCTGTGGGAACATGCAGCAATTACGTCTCCCAACTCTAATTAAACTTCTAATTAAATCTCCCTCCTTAATGCACAGGTAATCAGAGAAGGTCCTACATGGGCTAGAACCTCACAGAAAGCATTCTGTAATACAAGCATGCCATTCTTGGGGCTGACATCAGTTCCAGGTATTCCTTTTCCTATTTTGATGGAGATAAACCATCCACAGCCAACCTCAAGTGCCTAGTTTGTCATTCATACCAGGCTTCCGGGCATGTTCAGTTTGTTGTGCTCTATCAACCTCCCTTTTAAATGTTGGCATTCATCCACAGGATCTCTATTTTCATTTATTTATTTTTACATCTCATTATCTAACGTTCCATAGATGTTGCTCTTCTACTTAAACATCCAGGAGCACTGGTAAGTGGCATGACTTCTCACAGATATATCCCAAGCTTGTGTTTCTAGATATGGCTTTGAGCACGATACAAAAACTGCATCACGTGCATATTAAAAACTTATACTGAGATTCATATTTATTTTGTAGCTAAGTTAAAGCACGTGGAAACATAAGATGCTAATTCAAGCATGAGTGTGGATCAAAAATACAATTTGCCAACAACTTAATCAAAATATGCAATCTCATGACAATTATTCTCAACATTAAGTTCTGTGTAGTAAAAACCACAGCCTGACCACATGTACCTTTGCTAATTTCACAGAAAGAGATAAAACCTTTTGCTTTTAGAACTGTAGCCATCCCTTCCGTTTTCAGTAGGCAAGGATGAAAATGCAATTAGCTCACATTTGATCCTGAAACATTTTTGTGCAACCTGATAAAGAATCAGAAGCAAAAAACAGAACAGCTCTGATTTCTCTTAAAACACAGCCTTAAGGGATGGACAATTGCAACAGAAACAAGAATGTCATATCTTCCAAAAGGCGATTAGTGATATTACAGAATGACAAAGCTAAGTACTGCTTTGTATTTAGTATCTAGAGCCTAAAAATCATACAAAATGTATAGCTGAAAATTAATATCAAGAATTTCTTTTGAAGATGGAACACTTAATTCATAGGTTACTTCTTGGAGATTAAGAATGCAACTCCTGCAATTATCACAAGTTCCAACTACAAAAATAAAACCTTAGAGAAATCGTATGCAACTCAGAAAAGGCAGGCAAAACTCATCTACATAAGAGAAAATACCCACAAAATTATCTGCCCTTTTCATATTTGTACAGATCCATTAAAAATGCAGACAAGACTACATACATTTTATCATTTCTTTTCAAAGCGAATGAAATGATTAAAAGAAAATATTTATTTTATTCACATTTTACCTTTGCAAATGGCAAACAGTCCTTATCTGCTTCCTTGTCTTTTACTTCAAAGTCATAAAGTGCTTTGCACTGAGGCGGAGGTTGAGGTAAAGGTTTAATAATCTGAACGAAGTTGGTAGGAAAAAAGCCATGGACGCCATTGACTTCTCCATGATACCAATTTTCATCCACCTGTCGACGCAAAATGATGATGTCTCCTTTACTGAACTTAAGATCTCCAGGTTCTTTTCCCTCATAGTTGTACAATGCTTTGGCACATGGTAACTGAGGTACACCCTAAAGAAGACAAAAAAAGGAAAGACCAGTAGAATTAGGGAAGTATCGCTACATAAAATTCATATTACATTCTCTGAGGGATGATGAATAAAAGTAAACACAGAAAATTGTCAAGTAAAATTATGCATAATAGAAGACCGCTAGGCTTTATCAGTTCAATATAAAAATAGAAGGGTGAGGGAGGGGAGGGAGCACTTTTGGAAACTATTCTGACCACTTGAGAGAGATGACAGAAAAATTCTGCAACAAAACACAGCATTAGAATAACAAATCTGCTATGAGACCTTAGAGGCACGTTTTCTGCCTGTCTGGCTTGCTTACTAATGATGAGGATGAGGACATAAGGGAGGTGTTTTCCAGCCTGAAAAACAAATCTCATTTTATTAAAGATGAGAGCTTTCATCCTGAACAACTGCTTTTATTTGTTTCTCAAACATAGCTGAAAAGAATTACTGAAAAAAATCAGTTTAAACGGAATATCCTTGGTTTTTCTTCCAATTCCGCCATAATATCTGAAAACTGTAGGTAACCGGTGCTGCTCATGAATGCATGTGGGAATTACAAAACAATACTGTAATCCCTCCTTACAGAGTAAACCATAAAACTCTACCATTACAGATACATCTTTCAAAACTTTCTTCTATAATTAAGAATATTCAGAAGAGGGTGCAACCCTTTACTAACGTAAGCAGCAGTAACTTGCATTACCAGAACAGTTATTCCGTGCAAAAGGTAGCATTTATAGTCAACTACAGCATAATATTTTTTTTTTTCTTTAAGGAACTGTACTGAAGATTTAACAGAAAAGACAAATTGTAATGAAATTCAGTGCTGGCAACGTTACTCAGAAAGGTCTACACCGTGGTATGTTTCTGCTCTACCAGCACGCTGCATGTGCAATTGCAGTTTGCAATCTATCTCAAGAGGAACACAATGCAAGGAAATTCTCAGAATGAATTACCACTCAGAGTCTGGGTAATGAGACAGGAGGCAGAGCATGGATAATTTATTTCATAATTACCACTTGAAATTTTATCTTTCCGTGGAATCCAGTTTCGTTGGACTCTCTCAAGTCCTGCGCGTGACTTCACAATCTCAGTAATGATGTTATTTTAAAGGTATTATTTATTTGTAATTTTATTAAACAGTTTTCTTTCTATAACGAAGTCAAAGGATCCTCGTATACACATACACAAACAGATGCAAAGGTGAACTTGATTTATATAGGAATAAGGCAAGCCACAGTTTGTTCTACTGCAGCTAGAATGGGCACTAAATCCTTGATACTATCAGTATTCATGTAATTGTTGACAAAAATCTGGAGATGTTCAGACTGATGAAAACAATACATGGTTCCGTGATCACACTTAACAGCACTGAGGCACATTATAAGCAGTAACAGCACACTCTGTATGAGTCCAGAGAGGGAAAAAGACAAAGATATCAACTAGAGAATTTGTGCGCTCTAAATGGTTGAAGGGGAAATTCATGGCCACAGAAGCAGCATGCCTCTGTATAACAAAGGAAGCACTGTCTGCTCATCTGTTTCCCTCCCCAGTAAGGCAAACAAGCTAACAAAAAAACCTGCTGCACTTCACAGATTATGATCCCAAGAACTACTTGGCAGAAAGAGGGCACCCAGCAGTCATGGCTAGGAGAAGACAGTCTCTATCTTGCACTGAGGAGAATAACTGGAGTTGTCCCATGATAAAGTCACCTGTCTCCCTATGTTAGGAAAAAACTTTTACCACTGCTTAGAAAAAAAAAAAATCCCTTTTTGGATACACAAACAAAGCCAGAATAGGAGTGCCAGTGGAACAAATTACGTCAAAGTAAACTCAGCATTGTGCTTAGACAGTTTATCACAAAGTCCCGCATGAACGAAGCTTCAAACACACAAATGCTGAAGCAATCCGAAAAAGACAGGCAGAAACTGCCTTCTGCAATAGATGAAGCAGGATGAAAAGGATGAAGCCGGAGGGACGTGTTGCACACAGGCACACGTGCTCAGGACACAGCCCCCAGCCACACTGCCTCGCTGCTCGGCCTCCCCTCCGCCTGCTCACCAGGATAGCCGGCCGCAGCGATAACGCTGAGCCAGACTTTCCAGCTCGCTCCCTGCCTTTCGCTTGGCTACACTTGAAAGGAAGGCTTTGGAAGAAAAACTTCACAGGCTACCCTGAGGTTTACAGCTGCCATTTACCCCGGAGCTGTTTGAGAAAGCAACCAAAGTACAGACAAAAACATTCTCGGAAATTAAAAGTTAAAGCCCAGAAAGACATCGTGCAAAACAGGTTTCTTAGAATTATTCCCTTAGTCATCTCTGTGGAATTAAAAATGCTTACATATAAACAGCTTAAATTTAGTTTTAGCTCAGACACAGATACACGTAATTTTTCACTTGCGAGATTCCTTTACAGAAGAAATGTGGTGACATCAAAACAAGCAGCCCAACAAGAGTATCAAGAAGTGCATACATATTTATCTGTATGAGGCTAGGATTTCTTAAGCTTCCTCCTATTTCTTCCCATCCAGATACTTAGCCTTAGAAACCGACAGAAATTCCTTGCAATTCCCTATGGATTCACACTTTCTCTTCAGTCACCTTACTTCTAACTTGCTTTCACCTTCTTAACAGACAGTACGCAACTGTATGTATTTTTCATGCGCTTAAGCCAAGAGAAACTTATGCCATGGGAACACGATATCCGATTTCCTTTCAACAAGAAGTTTCTGTGGCAGAAGCCCAAAAGTAAATATGCTTACACTGGCATAAAACAGAGTTCATTGTGTAACTTCTTTCACTTGGAGAACCGGCAAAAGCTGAAGGAGCACAAGAATGACCTCCTACTCCTGCCCCACAAGAAAAGCGTTTTCCACGGGCAGTTCTCCTCACCAGCTTCTGCTGCAGCACTGCTGGTCATCTAGGATGGATTCCTCCTGATGCCAGGCTGCAGTTTGGCTTGGGAATTCCTCTGAACCAGGTGAATTTACCTACACTACATACAGAGCTTTCATCTATCCCACATTCCCAGACACTGAGTGTCTTCAAGGGAGCAGGCTGTCTTCTTTTTACAGAGCACTGGACAGACAAAAACGCTTTCTGGAACTGTGTAGGTGCAAGACCAAAGCCCTGTCTACCTCCAAAAAAGACAGCCTGCTCTTACAATTCAGCAGCAGTTTCTATGCCCAGATTCCCTATGTAACTGCTGCCTTTCCATTGCAACATGCATTTGGGTCCTTATTATAAGAGGATCTTTAATTACCAACAGTTACTTGTGATTTTATTACAGGTAAAGGCAGAAACATTATCTTCCTCTATGTTTTTACTTGCTTTTCCATCGAGTTCCTAAACCTACCTAAGTCACGTTAATATCCAACACAAGATGAGGAATCGATTACTGAAAATCTCCAATTACACAGCAATAGAAAGTACAATAATTTTAGTGTTATAGAGGTACTTTTATTGGTGCAACATATATATGTACTTTTTGCCTTGAGAACCAGTACTTTAAGACATACTCAGTCATCAATAAAAGTAAGAAAGGTGTTAGCATGCTACAACAAACATACAGTCAGCTTGTTCTGAAGGCAGATTTGGGTTGAGCAAATTCTTTGTATGTATGCTCTCCAGCAAATGCAGGTATACCCAAGATTTCATTTTCTGACGCCTACTGAAAAAAAAAATGCATTTCAGTGAGAGTATTGTTCCTTTCAATTTTCTAGTTGCTTCTTTATCTTACCTCAGATCTTTCAATTTCCCTTTCCTGCCTTGTTTACTGCTCAGTCCTCACCACAAAATCATCCCATCTGACAGCCGGATTTACAGAAAACACAAACACAGAGGTTTAACATTTTCAACTAAATCTCCCCATTTCTTTTTGAGTTCTAGGACACAAAGCATTTCTACTGTCCAAGAAGAATCCTAAAAGCTCTTTTTTTTTTTCCCCCCCTTATTCAAGGAATGACAGAAACAAAGTCAAATTTGTTCAAAGAAAGGCCTCCGTGAAGCACTATCAACCTACATCCAACACTACATTAATAATGGAATATATTTTACACGCTTATAACACCACAACTGTTTTGGAAGACTGCAGAGGTCCTGAGTGCAAATGAAATGTTTTCTAGTTAGAGAGCTTCTGTACTAACAGCAGTATAAATGATAAAAACGTGAGATAATCCTACATCAGGAGGTTCTATCAAACTGTCAGCATGCTGCAGTATCCATTAAAACAAATCTTTGGGATTCACATGATGTGAATTACTATTGCTGAACATCATGAGAAAGTATCAGACAGATCACTTTTTTCCTAATGACAGTTGATTAGATTTGGGAAGTAGGCAATGCCAGTGTTGGCAGCTACATTCATTTCTACTAGCTTATGAGATAGCTGTTCTAGTTCTCATTCTTCTCAGTAGAGTTATAAAACAACCTCACATTTGATTTAATAAAGTAAAAAGATGTACAATTGTTTTGAAACGTCATACCTAAAGATGGTTACTCACAACTCAATACAGTTCTTCATTTTAGTAAAAGCAGCTTTTCAAAATAAATAGCTAGCCAGGTTACCCCTGAAATCCATCACTTTTGTGCACATTAGCAGCGCCCTACATCACAACTCTGAGGCAAACTCACTTCAGAAAAAAAACAGGATGCAGTATAAGAGGCACAATCGCATCAACATAGTTCTTATACTTTTGGAGAAACTGAACAAATCAGACAGGAAAAATATTAGATTAATGAAGAAACTAGACGCTATTTTTACTGTTATTTAATTCAACAATCAAGTTAAAGCAGACCTTCAAAGCTTCTCTGCTAAGAGCCGCAGAACTGTAATTTCCTTCTGTTCTAACCTAATTCTTGACACCAATCCCAGTACTAGATGTATCAGAACACTGCTCAAAGGAAAGCATGTTGACTTTCAGGTTTCAGTCGCTTAACAGCTTGGAGTTGCATGCACTGCTACAGCCAACTCTTGCAAGGTCTGTACCAGCTAACTTAGCTCTTGGCAACTTTGAGCAGAACTCCGCAAGACAGGATCAGAAAAACCCTGCACTTTGCAGAAAGGTTGCATCTCTCTTACTGAAACAACTTTCATATCTTCTTTTGAGTAAACTACCATTGGCAATTCCAAGTAACAGGGTTGGTTTGTCAAAGATTTTTTTGCTTCCTCTGCCTCAAATGTTTCTAGCATACACAGAAGATAATTCAGCATTTTCTCCTTGTCTGATGTCAAGAAATAAATACAAGGTTGTTTACTATAAGAATGAGAAACAGTCGCCCACAAAGGTGTTGAAATTAAAAGCTGGAATACAGGAGAATGTAAGGAATTTAAAAATATTGCCTTGGGGCCCAAACAGACAAATAGCATGGAAGGTTAGAAAGGGACATTTACAAAGCTTCCCAAAGGCACTTTGCTCAGTTTCTGTGCAATACCTGCATTTTTGTCAACTTCTTTTAAAATGAAAATCTGACCGTCTTCAGAATGCCAGCTTCCTGAGCACATTTAGAACTCTTTCACAACCCCAAGTTTCCACCACTTCACAAAACACATTATTTGCTCACATTAAAAAACAAAAAAAGTTAATCTACTTAATGCAGAAGAGATTGCAACATTTGATTTACCAACACAGCACTGAAACACAGGAGGCCCTGTCCCTGCATGAGGGAACTGGTGTTTCAGCTTTAGTATCAACAGCCCCAAAGGGTTTATCAGCAATGTAAAAATTAGACAGTAACACTCTGTATGGTTCTAAAAGGTTTTACGCTTTGAATACAAGCATAAACAAACTTTGCTCGCTGTGATATGAAGATCAGTCTGTTTACTTACTGCACTAAGAAAAGCAGAGGGAATTCCACACATAAAGAAAAAAAGAAGAATTATATTGCCAAGAGCAAAGTCTTACTGAGCTTTGAAGGTGAGGAGTCTGAACATGATATAGGAGCAGCAAAGCCAGCAAGTGACTTTATAAGTTCATTCTTGATGAGCTCAGCATGAAGAAACATACCTTTAATCTCTGAAATACTTTGCAGCCTAGAATTGGGCTATGGGAAAAAACAGTAGCAAATGAGCAGGTTGCTGCATTTTTTTTTTGTGAAATTCTATCAAGGTTGTGACTTTATTTGAGCATATTTGGTTTTCATCAGGTTCAGGTGCTAAAGCCAAAACAATATCAGGACTGAAATTAAAACTGTTCTGTCAACTAAATTGAAAAAAACAAAGTAATCAGACACAGCCCTCTTATGTGAATTGCATTTAAAAAAAAAAAAAAAATAGCATCTGACATCCTACTACCTGATGAGAAAGTGTTTTAAGGCTTATTTCCTGTCACCTTCAGTATTTTGCAAATGTTCAGCTGCCTGTCAAATCATGTGGTTGATCTCGACATTTCTGTCACACACTGTTGTAGTCTGGTGTCACATAGATACCTTCTGCCAGGAGAGACTTCTCCTAAACTCCATTTGGAAGCAACACAATGTCTCCTGAGACTCTATCACTGCCTTGAAGTTCTTTTGGAACCAGCTTCATTTCTTTTAATGCTCTGACTTCCAAACAGCCCCGTGCCTACAGCAAAAAAGCAAAGACGTGTGCTAATTTTAGTCTTCTCTGTCGTACACGCTAATGTATGCATGCTGTGTGCACAGACTAAGTGACAACCTCCATTTGCTTTTTTTTTTTTTAATGTATCCTTCCATTTTTTCTTGCCTTCTCCTTGAAGCAGCTGGTTGGTCTTTTGAAAAGGCAACTAATCCTAGCCAAATTACAGTTTTCTTAACAGAAATGTTCCTTATTACAACAGAAGAGCTGAATAAGCCTGAAAAACACTACATTAACATTTATCTTTTGTGCAATGACAAGCTAGAGCTTGCACCTCACAATCACTTCAGCTAGAATGTAAAAGGTAAATGAATGGCCCAGCTATCGTGTGCCTTCTGCTGAGTGTAGCCCTACTAGAAGAGATTAGAATCCATTACGTATCACAAAACACAGCACCGCACTTCATGTTTCACACTGTTCAAATGAACGGTTTTAGCATGGAAGTAATGGTGCAGAATGCAAAACCAATCAACGTGTCTGGAGTTTATCAAGTCTGAACTGGTTCACAGGCATTTCTTCCACATACCTTGCATCACCACACTCCCTTTTGCTGTTCCTGCACCTTTGGGGAAGCCTTTCTTTCTGCCATCTGCAGCCTCTCCATCTGCAGGTCTACAGGCTTTGGCTTCCTCATTTCCATACCTACACACTAAGTGCTGTCAAATGCACCAAGCTCTATCCATCCCTGTTCCCATCCTCTCCACGTCCTCCCTTGTGAAATGGTGCTCTGTGGGGAGTTCCTTCCACCTCCCTCCAGGCCCACCCCACTCCTTGCCTCAGCCTGGACCAGATCTCCTGCTCTCCTGGGCTCTGGTGCCACCCCGCAAAACCCATTTCCAGCAGTACCTGACCACTTCTGAAAGCATGGCAGAAAAATCCATCTGTGAAAGTTCATTAACACTTCATTCCACTGAGAGCCACTACTGATTTCAGGAGGGAACTAACACCTAAATAAGGCGTTACTTCAGAGGAACGTGGCCAGATTTTCTTCTGAATTGCAAAGCTCTACAATGTCTTCAATGGCAAGGGATGCTTAATCGTTTTTTTAATCTAATCAGTTGACATAAGCAAAATCTCTCTTTTTTTACTACTCATTTTCAAATTAATACTCATTACTCCATGGACAAAGGCAAGGAGAGTAACACAAAGGGTCCATGAAGCAGAACCGGGTGTTTCAGCACAGACACGAAAGGATTTGCCACTCTGCATTCAAATGCAGTTATTCATATAAAAGAGGTTTGTTAGATTTCATTTTGAACATTATAGGCGAACAAGAGTTAGAAACGCTAAGAAATTAGGCCTACACTGAAGAGACAACCTGCTCACTCACACTATTTTACCACAGAAGCACTGCCAGAATTTTAATCCACAGAGGTCTGCTTACACAACTTCTCTACTCCACTTGCATTGCTGACATGGTATTATTTCTTGGTAACAACAAACAGGACCAATTTCACAACCCCACAGACATAAGAGATATTTTAACTATTCACATGAATTGTCTTTCAGTAACTTTATTTGAGTTCAGTACAGAAAGTAAAAGAGATTCAGGAATAACAAGCCAATCATTACTAAGGTGTTCCAACACACATTATATCACATCTCTTTCTACAGACTATTTCATCTGGTAATCTTCAACCATCTTTTTTTTGTATTTGATAGATACTGCCTCAAAATGGTGCATTAGGTATCACGTACAGAAAGCCTCTCCTTAGAAGCAGCCCTCTTTTTCAAAATATACACATTTACTATTCCAAACAGCAGTTTAACACCAACTCTAACCTATGGTCAGTCAAGCTTCTCTAAAAGTCCTTTGTCTCTCCAAAAGTGACAAGAACTTGAAAGCCTTCCACAAAATAAAGTCCAAAATAAGCCCTGAACCTATATCACAACTTATCAGCCTCTGTATCTATGAAAAACAAATTTATACAAGTTCTGCGCTTTTTTAAGACAACTTAAAAAACTTTTCCAATTTGCCTATGATAGAAACACAATCATTCCCTTCTCCAGCTCAATGAAAATTACAATTTTTCCTCCCCTAACAAAGGCAGATTCAAACATAATACCACTAGCTGTTTCAGATCTACTGGTAGTTTTCATGTCTTTCATGCCATAAATGAAAATCTCACTAAATACAATGATTTCAATCAAGTAGCTACATACATAATAAAGCTGTGCAAGTAGAACATTTCTTTTTTTTTCATTTTGGAGAAGTCTTCAAGTGCAAGAACTGCATTACTTATTGATGGAAATAAAATGGAAAACATGCTCCAACAATCAACATAATGATACTCATTCACTGAAAACAGAGCAGAGTTGGCTAAGAGTATTGCCTCTGAAAAAGTACAGGCTAAAGCCACAAAGTCTTCAGCATCCAGTGTTTTTCCTCTGTGAACCCACTCCCACTCTAAATGACTTGCTAACATTGATAAAACATTGTCAACCTAAAGAAGATTTCAGTCCTCTGATTATCAGATGTGACACACGCCATGATCTCCAGGTTTTCTTTCAAACAATTAAAATATCTCCTATTACAGCCAGGTTAACTGTACTACAAAGTTTATTTCATGACAGCCAGATCTTTCCCCCCCCCTCCCCCCCCCAAACCTGCCTTCTAAGGATAGTAAAACTGCTCAGATAAAATAGTAACAAGTTCCAACTAGATATCAAACTCTGTTGTAGGAAACAGAAAGCTCTTCCAGTGGGCTAAGACCATGCACTTGGGCATTGCTACTTCTTGAGCAATTTGAACTTCTACAACTTTAAGGAGCCTGTAAAGTTCTACTGCTTAAGCACCCCTGGGCTTTAAGACTCTGTAGTAAGCAACATTAACAACCATCTACTTACTTTAACAGGGAACACAGAATAATTATGTCCCACAAATAAATTCCAAAGAACAACTTAGAATATGTACAACTCTCTCATTTAGATAAAAAGTACTTAAATTATGTGGCTCAGTTGTAATGCATTATAATGGAAAGCACAGCTCTGGAGCCAAGAGTTAAGGATCAGATAGGACAATGAAAGGCTGACGGCTCTTTCTCTCTCAACTACTCGTACTACTAACAATTTAGTATTTCATTTGGAAAATAGATGCTGTCAGTGCTGCCTTTGAGGTCTCTGATCTAGGCTCTAGCATGGTCAGATGCAAGACGACTCCTTGAGCAGATTGCTCAAATTGACTGAAACTCCACAACCTGTTAGTGAATTCTTGTCCCTGGTTTGATCACACTAGTAGAACAGCTTGCAGTCCCGCCGCTACCAGAGCTGGCTTTTCTCAGATTTTACATGAGATTCTACCTGATCTACACAGAATCAAGCCAACAAACCACAAACATACATAAAAGCCCAACTACAATAATTAACACTTGGTAATTGTTTCACTCAACACCCTTGTGTGAATCGCTATTGATACAGAAATGCTGTAGAGAACAAAAAGCCTTGAATAGACATTCTTGTAGATGTATGCATAATCAATGAATATTAAGATATTATAGTTAGAAAATAAAGAAGAGAGTTTGGCAAAGCAGATTGTGATAACAAAAAGAGATTAGATAGAAAGCTTACCTGTATCCTGGGCTCACTTACAAAACCCCAACAGAGCAGATCTCCAGAAGAGATCCTTCCCCACTGGTAGCCAGCTCTTAAACAGGTCTAGGAATTGCCTTCACCTGTGCTCCTCTGGCTGACTCACGGCTCACCTCAGGTGATCAATCAGAGGTTCAGGCCTGACTCAGCAGTTCCCATACAGTGTAACACTTGCACATGGTATGACAACAGAGGTATGAAGCCAACATACATGCAGTTGTCACTTACATTAAACTATCTTGCAAAAGAAGCACTCTTCAATGCCCCCAACTAGCTCCAAGTGAAACAACTTGCATGCAGTGTAACTCCTGCATTCCTACTAACTGTTCTCCCTCTCAAGTTCTGTTGACACCCAAATCATTCTCATCCTTCATTCAACTCAGTTCTGTCTTTCTACCAAGGCTGAGGTTTAGCATTTGAACTGATCAGCTCCAGGAAGTACAGTACTGAAATGCCAATGAAGCAGTCCATCCAAAATTTGCTGACTTTAACAGAGCTGGTCATTAGGACATCACAAACCAAGGTTCAGGCAGTCCTTCACGTACTCATATATCTTCTCAGTAGCTCTAACCCATTCTTCATCATTGCCTTCTGATTACATAAACCTGTAATCTGTATTAATCACAATGGCTTTCTCTCACTTGTTACAGAAGACTAGTTTGGCTCTGCTTTCAATTTTCCCAGCTGTGGGGAACTAGCTCTTTTGACTTAACAAATTAGGAATTGCTTATACTGCATAGAGTTTACCATCTTCATAAGCAACCACTTCTTGTCTTGAACTTCATTACGACAGACAAAAATGACTGAGGTCCCAGACTAGGAAGTTATATTTCAATCACATCTTCTATAATTCACTATAATCTGTGAAGAAAAATAATTACCAATATTATTAAGAAACTAAAATTAAGTTAATGCAAGCTGCATAAGGTCTTCAGAATAAGACTATTATCCTGAAAAATTTCAGTTTAATTTCCTTTATATTACAGAGTGTTTTTGTTAACTATTTAAAGAGTTGACAGCTAATTACATATAATCTCTCTGTTCTCTTCTTTCTTCAAATACTATTTAAGATGTTCTCAAATTTCCCAACACATTAAATTCTCTCAAATACAAGGTTAAGCTGATCTTATTTCTTAATATATATATGTATCAGTTATGAATTCTGGAGGAGACAGGAGCCAGCCTGTAAGAATACAGTCTACTCCTAAATGCTTTAACAATGCTTACAATCCAACAAGCTGCTCTTCACAGCTATCTGCAGGCAATCCCTCTGTTCTCTATATTAGTAACAAACCCTGAGACAGTATTTAGGAAGTTAGGGTTTGTCAGGTCACAATGGTCTGATCACCAGACCACTAACATTAACGTTGCTGTTATCATTGCTGTACTGCAAAATAAGTTTTCTTCATGAAAAGAGAAGGATCCAGTCACACCAGCACAAGCTCTGCAGCGTTTATACAGAAGCAGCACGTGAGTAAATGCAAACCCTGCAAATGAATTACAGAAGCATAAGAAAATCAGCACATTACTCCAGTTTCTGTCAGTTTCACTCTTTCTATTTTAATATTTATTTCAATACGGTGGGCTGTTATTTAAATACACACACTGGTGTATTCACAAATAAAGATAAAATTCTTCTAGCTGGGGGGGGGGGGAAGCAGTTTCAAAATCTGTTACCTCCAAATGTGATTTTTTTCCTTTTCTTGAGGCATGAGTTTGGAGGCCCCTCCAACTCTATTCCGAACGTTTGAGCTGCTGGTAAGGGAGGCTGAGTCTTTAATGTCTCTTAAGTGAGACTGGGAGCACACGACAGAAACCACACACTAGCAAATGTATTCAAAGCACGCTTTGTCTCCTCTTCAGGAAAACTCCAATCTTCCCTATTAATAGCCTTAAATGAGTTTTCAGTGGATCCATTAACAGTCTATTTGTAATTATGAAAGGCCAAAGGAATAGCCTAATGTGATAACAGTCCTAACACAGGAATCCTTTTCTAAAACTGTGTGTCTTTCCACATGAAAATCCATCTTTCAGTTTCTCAGATTCAGCTCTCAAACTTCGCAGACTGAAGAGAAAATTTAAATGCAAAGAGTACACCAGGGATTTTCCCATTAAACACAACTTAAAATGCAAAAGCAAGGTTGTTGCAGCTTTTTTTGCAAAGTGTCATAGAAAATATGAACACTGAAGGTATTTTTTAAGTGTGTTGATTATCTATCAAATTCTTGATAGTAAAAACATGAAGGTTAAAGAAAGCCCATACAGAATTAAACCAAAATAACTTCTAAAGCATGTCTTCATTTTTCATTAACAAGTTTCTCAAGGACCCCAAGAAAAGTCTTTCCTTAGGCATATGAAGGCATTTTCTTCTTAGGCAGCAGCATGACCATCCTGCAGCACAAACAGCAACACGATGTCCTCCAGTCCTCCTTACACTACTATGAAATGTCTAGGAGTTCATTTAATAGCTTTGTGAGCATAAACACAGCATTGGCTTAAACGGCCTCTGCAGATAGACAGCTAACTAGTTGCAAGTAAAAGCCTTCCCAGATGTGTAACAGAAAGTACAATTTGGTTTCCTCAATTCTCCTTGCAGCTGATGCAAGCTTGTGTGAAATGCTATTTAATTACAAGAAGTCACTAAAAAATATTCCTTACCAATTCAATGTACATCTGTAACACTGACCCCAAAACTAACCAAGCACAACTCTTCTGTTTAAACTCCATGTCTTTGATCCCTGTACAGAGGTTGGCGTAAAAACATATCTGAAGCAACCACATTTTACAAATCAGCGTTGTTGTAACGACAAATCAGAACGTATTTCAAAAGCATGTTCTTCATTTTCTTTTAAAACGTTAAGGACAATAATAATAAAAGCCACACATACTTCAGGAACTTGTTGTAAACAATGACTGTTATTATTAACATGTGCTGTAAGCATGAGCTGGAGTATAAAGCTTAATAACGTGGATGAAAATTCCACGCTCCGATCATGACTTTATGAAAAATTCCAATTTGTTTGAGACGTTCCATGCTTGCTGTTGAGCCAAAAGCAATTTTTAGCTTGGTTACATTTGAAAAGGAATCCCTGCTGCCTTGGCCGGCTCTGCTCCTCTCTCCGCTGAGCTGCATTAAAGCAAGCAGGCATGCAGAAGGGCCGAGCGCCGTGCTCATGCCATGCTCCCTGTGGCTGCTGGCTCTGTGGTGCCGACACGCACGGCTGGGCACCAGTCACAGGTATCTCTTCTCCAACTTGCTGGCAAGGGATGAGTGATAAGGAATGCCAGCAGAGTCAAAATACTGCGGTAGCAGCTAACGCAGGACACGAAGAGGCATCAGAATTTACCACAGCGTTGGTACGAGCAAATCTCTTAACCAGAGGAGACTGAAAGTTTAAATGCCTTTCCAGATAGTCACGTGTGTACAAACTGAAGAAATAACATCGATGGCTAAGAATAAGAGTAGTGCTTTCTTTTATTCACCTTCAGCAATGTGCCTGCTGTGGCTTGTCATTAGCTAACAGTCAACATACTGAACAAAAAGCCAACCAGGAAGTAAATGGAAAATTGCTCTAAAGCATTCGGGCAGGGTATCAAAGAGACAACTACAGCACACCTGGAGATTGACAAAAGCACCAGCTGGGGGACTGCGGCTCACCCCGTCTCTCTTAGAGAAGGACGTGCTGCTGGACACAGCAGGTTCACTCAGGGAAGCTCCCAGAATTATACTGGGACTGTATTAGAGCTGGGAGGAGGGCAGGAGCAGTCCCCAACGCATAAGGCTACCACCAAAATTCAGGCCATTCTGTTGCAGAGCAGTAACTGCTTCACTACTGCCTGAATGAATAAACGGCGCTTCTCCTGTCTTACAGTAGAACTCATTTACCACAAAAAAATGAAGCCAATCTCAACTCGCAACGTGTAACATGGTGACCATTTTGAACAAGGACTTCTGACACACTGCTCAGACTGGGAGACCTGCAGAGTTCCAAGGGGCCCAGCAGCCCCACAGGTCACTCCTTACTCATTCTGCTTTCAGAACAGATGAGGACAACTTGTTATCCTGCCACGTAAAAGCTCACCTCCTGGCACAGAATACATCAAACTGACTTCTTGTAATGCTTTCGAAAGCAGTACTGAAGTCATTCCACAGAAATCATTTACTGCTTCTTCTGAATTGTTACGTTCCATCACATCAACATGCAGTCAGAGAAGCAGATTTACGTCTCAAAAATACCAGACAGACTGTAATGACCTTATCTAACCAATCATTTTTCATCATACCAGTGAACTTCAAGAACAAGTACAGAAAAAAAAAACCTGCGTTTAGAATCTTACATAAAACATATACTGAAATGCCACTTGAAAGAAAGCCTCGCATCAAAATGAGAAAGACTGAAGATCCCAACCCAGTTTCTCTTCAAAGGAGTCGAACTCCATCACATCATGCAGTGATGATCTAGATTTTCCAAAAGATATACAGCTTGTGCTTTGGAACACAGAATGTACTGAGCTGCTTTATGTAAGCACAATGATCACATCTCACCTTAAAAGATCATTTCAGTGATACCTTCTTATGCTTCACATTGCATTAACAAAAGTTCTACTAAAAAGCCTATTGAAAATGTGGGTTTTTTTTCTTCCTGGAATTATTACACCCAAGTCAGCCTAGTTAAACAAGGACTGAAGGTTGAATTATTGAGCCTTGTTTTATTGTATACAGAAATGAAGTCACGCTAATATATCTATTACTATTATATTTTCCCAACTTTAATCCTCTGAGATTACACCAACCAAACACACAGTCAAAAGAAAAATGACTCAGAATAACTTTGAATATAGCTGGCCTGCATAACACAAAAACGAACAAACATCCACCAGCCAGCCTATCAACATGTTGATTTCTAGTCTTGTTTATTTTTATACACTCACAGTAATCAATGTCAAACAATTTGATTTTTTCCCCTAAGAGTTTTAAAACTCTACTAACAAGCAAAAAGATGCTGCTTCCATGGCTATTTGGTGTGCAGTAGAAGAAAAATGTTATCCATATGTAATTCCATTTCAGAGGCTGTAAAATCACAGTAAATGCAAGTACAGGCCTAACTTTCTTTTTTCCCCGATCATCCCCTAGCAGTTAACGTCTTTAAGGGTTAAGGTCAGGGTTTTCTCTCTCTCCTATCTTCAATTTCATCCTCTAATCATCTTAATATTAACAGCTCCTTTCAATGTCTTCTAGCAAGAACAGCTTTTCTTGGCATCCTGTCCTGATAAAGCTTCCAAAAAAGCAGTATAATGAAAAAGATACTGTTAAACTTCTAAAACTGTTTGTGTAGCCCTCTACATTTTAATGGTGTGGATCAAGACCTCTTTATTTTTTCCTGCTGCATTTGCCAAACAAATTCTTAAGGCAAAGATAACACAGTTCTGAATCGTTCTCTCTCCAAACATTAGCTGATCCCTACTGCAGCTCATTCACTACTGCCCGGTTATTACTTCAATCCTTTGAAAGTTCACTTGTTTCCATCAGATCAAACCAAGTGGAGTGGGAAAGAATTCTAAGTGGTTTCTGTGAGCCTGGAACAAGATGCCTCTGAGAAGGCAAGTATCCCATGCTCAGGCCTATGCTCTCCCACATTACCTGAGCAAATGCACTCCTCAGGGAGTTCAGCAATTCCTCTGATGAAGTGACGGTCATTCATCCCTTTCAGAAGCATCAGTTCATTTTTGTTTGATTCAACAATGAAGCACCCATGATAGAGCCAAGGAAATCTGGACTAGGAACAGAGAAAGCTTTAGGCCAATCAGCATCTTAATGCATTTCACCAGAAAGCCTCTCGAATACAGAACTTAATCCAACACCCAAGTAAAGAAATGAAGGGCAGGTATAGTATGGCAAATTAGAGAGTGAAGGTAAGAGAGGCACTGCCCTATCTAGATTAAGAGATCTCTCCTGAAAGGTAATACACCATTTTGTATTTAAGAGGAAAGCCATAACATTGCAACAAAAATAAGCATTTGAATCTAATGTCAACTTCTCCCATTTGCCCGAGGAAGCCTGAAATACAAATCATTGTCAGGGGTCAGACTGCTGCAGGATCTCAGTAGCTCTCCTTATCCAACCTATTTTTAACCAAAGGCGTTTTTAAAAATATAGCAAAATCCATATGATGCCAACCTTAGCTTCAGCTTCTAGACAACAACAAAAAAAGTAATAAGCCGTAACTTCCCCTCGCAAGATGGACAAGTAGTGCAGACTGTTCTTTACTACTGGTGTTTACACTGGGATCCGAAGATAAAAAGCATTTCAGTTCAAAACAAAGCAACTCCTCCAACAATAGCCTCAGTGGTTCTTTAGTGGAACTTGCACTTAGGCACAAGGTAACTCCTCTACAGGCTCTTCCTCTCAACTGCAGTTTATGTTAAAATCACTAGTACGAGAGACATGTCCTCAGTCAGAAACGTTGACCTGAGAGAGCATGAAGAACTTTACCTTATCCCTCTGAAGTGTAATCTTCAACTACACGATTGCTGTTTTAGATTTTAAAGAAGAGACTATTATATCCTTTTCTTATAGGGGATGGGTTGTCTTAAGTCTCCGAGTCCTATTCATTCGACTAATGCCAAATACTAATCCTTAGTTTACCTTACTAAGGTTTTAATTATGCTAAGCAAAATCTTGTTACTTATAAAAATTCATAAATGCTTTGATGAGATGAGGGAGTGAAGTGACTTTCTTTGCACACAAGGAAGCAAAAAGCCAACAACACAAGCCCTAGCTCCTTTCTGGTGACTTGTTCTGTTCCTTTCTCTTCCAACTCTCCTTTCCAGGATACAGAAAGTGTTCTACGAGTTGCTGAAGCACTCAATGCACAGGTAGCAGACACGGCTGCACAAAGACACACACGTTTTTCCAAATGGGAAACTGCTGAGTGCTTTTGAATTGATACCATGTTACCTGTTAGCACCTTGATTTGTTGACTGGAGAAATGCGAGACATCATGCGACTTCAAAAGGAACACCTGAAGCCCTCAGCTGGACACTAAGAGACCACATATTATACCTACAAGTAAAGATGAAGCACAATTTCCCTTTCCAAAGTGTCATAAGCAAAAATATGAGAGAAGTATTTATCTAGAATGCTTGAATTGGGATTTGGATGGGTCTCACTTTAAGCAGCATGGTTTTTATCAACCTCTAATTTCCATGGCTTGTTAGATTCAGTCTTTTCTGATAACAGAGGCAAAAGTATTGGCCTTTGGAGGAAAGAAACTCCTTCCCTGCATTTTTGACTCGCAGCCTCTTCCTGGCCCTGCTGGCTAAGCAGACCAGCTAAATAACAATTGAAATAGTCCTGGGGGAGGGAGGGTTTACAAATATACACATGATTAAACTAACTGCAACACAAATTTTTATAACAAAGCATCATTTATATCCGTAGACGTGCATCAGATTACAGAATTCATCCCTTACTTTAAGACCTATGACATTTATACACTCCTGATTTAAACTGTACTTTTAGTTAGCTGTAGATTATCTGATATAAATACGAGAATTGCCCAGAGGAAACTGGCTGGAGTATTCATTTTTACCCATTTATAATGTGTTTATTGTCAGTCTGTACCTTTCCCTTCCCCTACCAAGATTCTTCACTCCTCTCATGGACAATCTCATTTTTACCTTCCTCAAAATGGAGAGAGGATAACTGAGACTGAATTGATTGGCCTTAAATGCCACTGTCACCTGTCCTTCATTAGTACAGACTCAAGTGTAATCTCAATTATAAACATTAAGTACAAAATGATAAAAATTTTTAACTGTGGTACACTTTCATGCTGATTAAATGAAAAGTGAATGTCCCTATTTCTCCCTTCATCCTCCACATTCTTTTTTTAAAGCAAAGACCACTGAAAAACTGTACTCTGCAAATGTATTTCCTGATGTTCAATAGCAAAAAAGAAATCTACTCAGTTAATATTATAAAAAAAGCTCTTTCAAATGAGCCACTTACATTCATTGTGCCAAAAACTCTCCTATTCTGAGAGTACTCTGAAGTCTGACTCACTGATTACAGTATTTGAGGCAGGCAACTGAAAATGGAAAAGTTAATGCCTATCAGCTAGCTATTTTCTATATACTGTTTGCATATTTGCATTTCAAAGGATCTATGAATTAGAAATCAGCTACCTCCAGATGCACAGTGAGACTCCAGTTACACCAAAAAAAGAGACAAATTATGACAGGAAATCCAAGAAAAAACCACCAGCATCTCAACAGCATTTAATGCAATAGTTCCTGACTACATTAAGACAGCTTGTAAAAGGCTTTTTAAATTCACAAGTGACCATTTAAAAAACACACCTTTACACCCATGGCAATGCTTACAGACTCATCTTCAAATCTGCCTGTTACCACAGTGGTAGTCAGCATCCCTACTATAGCAGGTTTTATGCAGTTAATATACTTCTACTCAGACCAAAAAAAAAAAAAAAAAAGAACAGAAAAAAAAAGAAGAAAGAAAGAAAAGGAAAAAAATCAATTATTTTTCTGTTTCTCTAAGCTTGTGGGCAAATATCAGATCAGTTTAGAAGTCAGCCAGGGTTACTAAAGTCACACTAAACATTTATCACGAGGGGAAAAAGCATTAGTACTCATTCATATTTCTGCACAAACTATTTCACTGGTAGCTTGATAACAAAAGCAGAACAGAAGCTTTCTGCAATAAAAACTTACTACGCAATCTTAACACAAAGCAGTTTGGACACAGCCAAAAAGGGACTACTTTAACACACGGCTTAGAAAACACGTGATTCTCCAATCCGGTCCCTCAAAGCCTAATTAGAGAAATGAATGCACACTGTCAGAAGATAACTAACTTCCTCCGGAATAGGTGCAAGTTTTGCAGCTATGCAAAACGCCTCTACTTTTAGAAAGAAGCACTTTGAGAATGCTCAAGATTAGAGTTTGTTTTGTTTTCCCTGAATGTTTGTTATAGGGAATATAGGCTGTTGAGAAGAAATATGCTTTTTGTTGGCCCTCTGTTTTCCCAGCAGACAATAGCTGCTACTGTCCAGCGTTTAAATGACCTCTGCCTTGCCCTCCTACTTTGTTTCCCTTAGGAATGTCATTCATCCCTCTGTAGCACATTGCAACTCATTATTGCCTTAGTTTTTCCTGCCACTTTTGTTCAAGTCTTTACAAGAGCACACATACACTCTCAGTTGAAGGCAAAAAGAAAAAAGGAAAAAAAACAGAGAGAGAAGGAAATGGTTAGGACCTGAGAGAGAGCTCCCAGACAATTTTTCAAGTTCTATTACAGTGTAATTGCACTGTTTTTAACACTAACTTGACCCAAAAGCACGTGCAGTTAGTGACTTAGTAAACTAAGCGTAGACAACAACATCTCATCACGCATTACTTGATAACGGAAAAGGAGTTGTCATCCCAGATCAATCCACAGACGTCCTTCATACAATGAAGACCTTTCCTTAGGAATCTTAGTAAGTAGAGGCATAACCCTTGCCTGCACTAGTAGTTTTCACTCAATATTTGCACTGTTCTGATGCTCCTTCTGAAGCCAGAGGACAAAGGCAGACCTCCCACCTCCTCACTCGCTCATGCAGCTGAGCCAGCATTAGCAGACTGATCAGAGATAGACCATGTTTCTTTGAAAATGTCTCTGAAAAAGTACCTGAAAAAGCTTGTTTCATCTTTAGAGCTGAAAAACAAAAGAGCCACTCCATTTCCTCAACTAGCATATAACAATGGCATTTCTACATCCTGCAGTACACACTAACAATTTTCCCTGACCACAGCTCTTTGCCTAAGAGCAGTGAAGACATCAGCAATAAAAAATGGAAGCATCCAAAGATTGCTGGAGCGTGGCAGCTGCAGAAGTTCAACATTTTATGCTCCTGACAATTTCTGCATATGCAAACATACCTTGGTAATTGAGCCTAACTCTCAGAAATATAAGCAGCAATACGCAGAGTGAAATAAGCATAGTGAATAACCCTTGGTAACAATAAGCATTACAAGCAAACAGTTATGAATAACTTGCTGTTACAAAAATGATACAAAACATTGCTATTAACAAGGCAACGCTGTTCACATTGACAGCTGTTCAATGAGAAAGGCCCAATTTACATCTCTGTAGGAAAACAACAAGGGGTGTTGTCGAAGGATGTAGATGAGCAGACGCTGGGTAGCCAAAATTGCAACTATCTACTGTGAACCAGCAACCCTGGAGGGAGAAATGTTTCTGTTCCTTTTCTTCTAGCTCACCAGATATTTCTCCCTGTGCCTGCGGCACGTGCTAGCAAGGAAAATGAAGTCTCTGTTTCCCCCTTTTCCTTCTATTTGTAGCCCTACAGTTCCAAAAGCTTGAAATGCTGTGCCATGAAAACCACCATTAGGAAGAGCAAAACAAGGCACCAAGTCATACACACAGAAAGGTGCTGCCAGTTCTGCTCTTCTACCACAGGGCAACCAACACCAGCGCCAGCCAGGAGAAAGGGCACCGCTTCCCACTGCTATGCAGGCACGTGAACCACTGTCCTCAGGGGAAAATAATTAAATAGCCTCCTACATACTCCTGAAAATGTCATCAAGCTCAGAGGAGGAGCAAACAGCCTCACATGTTCATCTCCCTGCGGCCAAGCAGGGCACAGAGCTGCTCCTCCTCCAGCTCTCTTGCATATGGATTAAGGTTCTAACAAACAAGAAAGATCAAAACACACGTACATCCGAAGTATTAACAACCCTTTTAAAAGAAGGCATAATGAAAGTAATTAAGGACCCCATGAGAAAAAGGCTAAAGACAAGACTCTGTGCTAGTTCAACTGCAATTTTCTGAAGTGAATATGCAACCATTAGTAAAGCAGCAGACACACACCGCGTTCCCATTTACTGAATGGATAAAAGAGTACTTAAACATCAATAAAGTCATTCACAAACGCAGCACATTATAGAGTTAATCTAATTTATGCTACAAAAATATCTGATTTATATTGCTATAATCCACAGGGGTTTTGTAACCAATTTTGCCAAGAGTTGCACGTGTTCTTTTAATACCCTGCTCGCCATTGGGAAATTTCTATTTATTCTGTTTCATCACTACAATGAATTCCATTTCAACAAGCATGTACACAGAATGGCTGAACACATTTGCAAGTAAGCAACTATAATTTCTCGTGTTACAGAGCTCAAGAGCAAGATGTATCATCTGAAAAACACCACACAGTATTCTAAAGCAAACACCATCAATACGCAGCACTTCTATGTTTGAGATTTCTTATCTCTTACAATCAAAGATCAAAATGCGCTAGAAACAAAACAGTAGGTATTAAGTATTTATCGTTTAATTATTTAGCAGGAAAGAATGCACATTTTGTGTATTTAATAAATGACACACCATGGATTTCAGCAAGCTTTCTGCAGATTAACAAAACTGAGAGATATAACAGCATAAACTAAAGGAAAGGCACAACTTCTCTGACGTACAATCCAGGGCTAAAATGATTTCTGCACCTCCACCCCCTGCAATCAGGTGTACAAGGCAAACAATGAATAACGTTTTTAAAACATCAGTGTGACACCTTTTCATGCTGCCTCATTTTACACTGGAAGAACTGAAGATGAATTCAATGCCTCTAGAAGACATCACTACAGCAAACAAGACGTCACTGCCTCTATTTCCTACCCTACTTTCCAGCACTGGGTTATTGTCCCTTTGGCAAGGACAACAGGAAAAACCTGCATGCCAGTTCATTGGCAGGCCCAGCTCATAACCTGCAGATTAGCCTCAACTGACTGTGTCAGCAACCTTCAGCAGAAGGCAGGAGTGATAACAGCTGAAATTGCCTCAGATAAACCTGTCAAAGATCCCGACTCAGCTCACGTACCGACTAAGAGACTTGTCCAGCATCACATATTCACAGCTTAAGAGCTGCAACTTCACAGTATCTTCGTTAGCCTTATCTGCAAGATACTGCTCATTAGCACACTTTATTACCGAGGGCAAAAGATGAAGTTTTTGAATTCATCCTCTACTTTTCCAATTTTTTAAGTGCTTCCATTTTTCCATTCCATCACGTACAACTTTGACCAAGAAAAAATTACAAAAAAACTACAAAAAAAAAAAAAACAAAACAACAAAAAAAAACTTAGTATTCTAGATAAACTGCTATCTCTTACCAAACCATTTTTTTTCTTATTCATACGCCGTCATATGTTTTGTGCAGACGGGCTAGGGAACAACCTTGATGGCTTGAATCTGAATTGAAACTCTGAAGTTGTGATACAAGGTCATCTCTTTCTCTCCACAGTAATGTTTCCTTTGTCTTTCTTTTCAAAAACAGGAGTCAATCAGTGTAAGGGAAGGAAACTGAGAAATAAAAGGCCCAAAAGAAGCAATAGCTTTAGCTGAAAACAAATATAGCTAACCGAGAACAGAGATCAACTTTGCTTCATATTTCTCTTTTTTTGCTTAACTATGAAATCAAAAGTTTAATTTTCTTGTTCCTGATAAACAGGCCAAGCTATCTTACTTCATGACATGCTATTTCACGTTTTGCTCCAAAAACCTGCCATGCTTATTCAATACAAATACTTGAGCTCACTAGAGTAGAAAGAATATGGGAGATGACGGTCATACTGATAATTTTAAAGGAGTGAAAGAAGTCTAAGAAAAAAAAAAAAACAACAAAAAATTTATGGAGGGTTCCCGTAAGTCCACAAAACCCAAGCATGGAAGAAAAACTGCCCATATAGTAGGAAATAAAAATGTGGAGAGGAGATACCGTACCTTGCATGCAACACGCTGCTGAACACACAGACCAATATTTTGGTCTGTGTTTGCACATTCATGCACATGGAAGTGAAAACAGCTTTCTCACACAACCTATTATTTGTCTGAAAGGAAATAATGGGCTTCAATCAGAACTCTGGAAATACCACCTTATTTTCACAGCTTGCCAGATCTACTGCAGTTGACAGCAAGATAAACCACTCAAAAACTTCAGCAAAGCAGAAATGTACATCACTCAGTTCTTTAAATGCATCTTGATTACAGGACTTGTGAACTGGATTCGATCTAACTTTGTTCCACTCAAATTTACGTGCTTAGAATTATGGGCCTCATCTCCCCATGCTGGGAACAGGACCTAAAAAGCAATCCAAGTCATAAATAATATGCTCCATAAAATAATTCAGTATCGTAATACAATCGTTTTAACAAGGACTCAGAGTAACATGCTAAATCCTTCAACAGGAAAATTATAACAGAAAGAAAGCAGTGATTGTTAAGTAATAGATATATTTTTATATTCATCTATTAGAATATTATTTGTTGCCCTTCTCCTTCCTAAAAGCTAGCAATATTCACATAATCTCTTTCATTATAACAAAATGGTTTGCCATAAAGTGTCCAAGTGAAACACTACTAAAAAAAATAGGAGTTCTTAATCGATACCACCTTCTTGTGACCTTTTTGAACAGTTGTGTGCAGTACCTGGACACCTAAAGAATTTTTCAGAATCTTCACTATACTTACAGAAAACAGGAAACACTGACTCACCATGCATTTAAATTAAACGCTGTCCTCATCTTAATACTCAGGTATACAGATTAATACATTTTTAAGAGACATTTTTAGGATATGTAAGGTGTAACACAGACCTCAAGTCTTGGCTCTTTCCTTTTCATACCACTTAAGTCTATGATTTATCATTCTTGGTTCCTTTAACTGCATCTTAATTAATAAACGAGAGCATTCCACTCAAAATTAAGAAGGCAAAATATACTCAGGTGATCACCTCTTTTATTTTTCAAGGGATTTCTCCCTTCATAAGGAAGCTGAGTACCAACAGCAGCATGGAGCATCTAGCTGAAGACTATTAAATCTCAGATTATTTTATGTAAGATACATTTTAAAAATCCATGCTAAATATATGCTTAAATACCGTGATTTAGGTTAATTCTGAGTACCAAAACTGAAAGTCACCTTTGACTGAACAAGAAAGTGACAAAAACAAAACAGAAAGAATTTGCAAACGGAGATAGTAAGGTGACTGAAGGCAATTTGTGTTTGCCCAGTGAAAACGCTGATGCCTCTTCTCCTTCTCTACTTGAAGTAATCCAACTGATTTTCAATTGGAAAATTCACATTAAGCACTGTGAGGCATTTATTTACAGTTTGTTTTCTTAAAACTCTGCCCTCTAATGTAACTGACATATTTTTTAGAGAAGCAGAAAAGGCAAACAAAAACCCCTTAAAGCCCAGCAAAAACATTTTTCTCACTGTGAATGAGTATGGTTGTATTTGACCTACAACATGGTACTCTGCCTACACAGGATCCTGAACTGGGGCTGTTCTGTGTTGATTCAAAGCTTCTCTTTTTACAACCTTACATCTGTTCTGTGAGTTTTATATCAGGATGTTAGCGTACCACCTCCAGAGTCATTTGATATCCTCCCCACAAGCATAAAACAAACAATCCTTTATTTTGCCTTTGGAAAATGAAGACAGTATAGTATCCCTCATGCTGATTTGGAGACGTTTTTAATTGGACAATACTGAACTCATTAGGTCTTCCTGGATCAAAAATAGGCCTTCCTTTTCATGGAGAAATCTCTTGATTTTGCCATCCTTGGCATAAGTTGTATCTAAAGCAGAGTACCGATGGCTCCAGCAGTTTGTTTTAACATCATCCACACACCCCCAGAAAAAGGAGAAGTCTGGGTCATACACTGTTCATAACCTTGGCAGCACGCTGCTGTGCTGCTACCACTGCCAGCACTAATGAAACAAAACTAGACGCAAGCGGTTGTTCCTTAGAAACTTGGTGTTAATGCTGGAACAATCAGCAACGCTCGCACTAATTATTCCTGAGGAACTCAGATCACGGAGTGCAAAGCCAGCCCGACAGCCTTTTCCCTACACATTCTGCATCCTTCTCAAAGCAAAACTGTAAGAAATAGTTGACGCCAAGGCAAACTGCAACCAGCTTGAGAAGAGTCAGAAGTGAAGCACCCTGAAGTCAAAAGAGTAAGAAAATCAACTCGAGCAACATGATCTACGTTTAAAGACATAACCAAGTGAGACATAACTATGCACATAACGAGATAAGCCCATGAAAATTCTCATTTTGATTTTTATTTCCAGTACTGCGCAGGGTAAATGAAGGACGTGAAAAGAGAACAAAGGGGTAATTTGCACACAACAGCAGTTCAGCTTTCCAGTGCCAACATTTCATACAGCGTATCACAGTCGCTATTATGCCCCCACTTGCATGAGTACAGTACAACAGTTACATTTCACCTGGAGCTGTAAGACGAGTACTCACTTGTAATTCTCAACAACACTACATTTGTATGGCCCTCGTTGCTCTCTTGCCTAGGAGGTAGAAGACTGCAGTTCTATTTTGCTTTTTTTAAAAGGGAAACAAAGGAATACCGTGGTACCACGCTGCTCAGCAGTTCAGTTTAAATACCAATTCACTAGCGAGGCTTTCAAACGCTTTGTGCGATAACCTAAAGCTCCTAAAATTTAATTACCTTTTTCTACCGCTTAGAAAGAAGGTACCTCACGCTGATCTCATGTACGACAACGTTGCGTTGGTAAGAGCAAAGGGCTACACGTACTTTGCAACACCATACAACAAACTGAGATCCACACGCATCCCAACGCAATTTGCAGGTTCTTATGAAGGGAATGACAAAGGCCACACTGGAATTATTGCTTTTGCTATCTCTCTCTCTCAAATTCAACTGAAGTTAGACAATCCCCACAGACATATAGATGACCTTAAGTGGATATTCCAAGTTATGTATGCTTTTAAAACTGTATTTTTAAGAGTGAGCAGAGAAAAAAAAAAAAAATCTTAGTTTATGCTTTGATAAACATTAGTTCCTTTCAAAACAATAATATTCCAATGTATGAAAGTTTATCTGAAGAGATATTAATTTCTCATTTAGCACAGAAGTCAGAAATAAACTATTTACTCCTAAAACAATCCTATCTTTATATCACAGAGGAAAATAAGAAGTCTCACAGCTAACGAATCTTATGTCTGATAGCTAGAAATCGAGATCAAAAATTCTACACACAACTGTTTTTCTTTTGGACAAACCTCAGCAAAAACCGGGGCCACAAAGGAGCAGGCTAAGAAAAAACAACAGAGATACAGTTTTCATAAAGACTGCCATTAATATCTGCAATACACTCCGCTTCATTTGGTAACAAAAAGGGTTCCTGCACTCACCCAGGATGCAGAGACCTCACCTACAGCTCCCTTTTCTCCCCAGTCAATCTGACTGAGCAAACCACTGCACCCTGACAAGAATTTCCCACAGCCTCTATTGCAGCAATCAAAGAGACAGCAGAGCAGTTCTCTGGCTCCGTGGCCCAAGAACTCACTTGGAAATGGGGACAGTTGGGTTCAAATCCCTTTTCCAAAGGATGTTTTACTTTCATACAGTGGAACAGTTTCAACTACAGAAAGAGACACCATAAATCTACGTAACTGGGCTACTACAACCTCCACTATCCATCTGCACAGGAAGTTAAACACTGAACTGAAGATTGAATTACGCTGATTAAGGTGATTCACTTAAGGTAGACTTAATGCATCCTGACAGTGACAACACAAAAAGCATGTGTCACCTCTAAGTACCGTTGGTTTTTTCGGTGCCTTTTGAAAATACTGCGCACAAAGAAAACAAAAAGCAGAAGAGCTAAAATGCAAAGTATTGGTTACGTGCAGATCTGAATGGCCTTGCTACCCTACCTCAAAAAGCGAGCTCAAAACACTGTTTACCAACACTCATAAAATCATGATCCTGATCATGATTGTAAAGAGTACAACCAACAGCTCACACACCTTCCCATGCAGGCTTAACCAGCACCTTCCATGCCCTCTGGCTCGTGTGCATCTCTCCTTCCTTTTTCCCTTCTTACCGCCTCCCCAACTAAATGTGGTTCTCCTCAGGCACTACTCAACAACCTAGTCCTCTACCTTTACGCTCACCTGTATCAGGGCTCACAGAGTTGTTTCCCCTGCTGTACATCTACTGTGCTGATCAGTGCCTTGAGCAGCAGCTGCTGTTCTTCCAGCTACTGCAGGAACACCAACACCAGTGTCCCTTTAGTGAGGGGTATCTGCTGAATTTGTTAGTTTTTACCAGATCTGTTTTCAAGGACACCATAAACTGTTGGAATGCAGTGGGGCGTTAATTTTCCCAAGTATATTTTAATAACAAAGTTCAAGTCTGCCTTTATATCCCTCAAAGTGTTGAAGCTACTGAAATAAAAATACAGTGAGTATTTACCTAAAACCACTTAGGATGCCTTTCTTCTAATAAACTTAACTTGCTGAATAGAAGAAAGAAATCCACAAAAGATTTCTCCTCCCACAGCACCAACCAGCTGGTTCACTCACAGCAACACATTCAGCTTGGGCTTCAGGATTTGACACCTGGGCCCAAACCCAGAGCACCACAACGCTGCAGTGCTGCTCCCATGCGAATCCTGGTTGGCATACAGCATCATCTCCCTTTAAAGTCAGCAGACCATATTCTGCCCAAAGATTCATTGTACCCCTCTCCTCCACTGAAGAAGGACCACACGGAAGATACAGAAACATAGAAGGAGGGTGAAAAAAAAATGCAACCAAATCAGAAGCTGGAAATGCACTCTTCTTCTCCTTCTTTTGACTCCTTTTCTCCAAGCAAACTAAAAAACTTGTGCCAGCCCTATTAATTCCTAAGACGTTAGCACACCCTTTCCAATATACTCGAGTTCAACAGATGCAGAACCGAATTTGTGGATTTACCACCTCTACAAGAACACTGAGAATAGTTTATTAGTAATGAAGCTGCTATCTTCAGAATGTTGTGCAGAATCTCAAAGCGCTTCAGAGACTTGCAGGAAGTAATCGTCACAGTCCTATCAGTTGTTATTCAGGTGTGAAGTTCCTTCACCTTCAGCATGCATTAGAATTGAAATACTGTAAAGCCACACAGCACATGACACTATTTCAAAATAAACAACATGTGGCATTTTAAGGCTAAAATACATACATACCAAAGGAAAACAGACAACATGTGAGTCAACATAATTGCAATTTTCACCTATTGTCTACTCAGGTTTTCTACAGCAGCTTTTCTATTTCGATGCTCTTCAAAACGTTCCTAAAACATCAGGGCTACCTCTACAGTTTGTTTCTAGAGCACCTTCTCCTCCCCAGGTCTCAAGTTCAATCACAGCAAGTAGAGTCATCTGTTGGATCCAGCCTCCTCCCCCTCCATTTCTCCTCCAGCGTTTCCATCACTGTACTCTAAATATACTGATGCATTTCGTATTCCTTCATCCCAATTCACAATCACCCCACTTCAATTGACTTTCTGCTCTTTAGCATCCAGTCGCACTGAAATTTCTCTTCTTATCAGATATCTCCGCCCTGAAGCGTCCTTCCATTCCCCCAGTGAAATGAGTGACCACCTTTGTGCTTCACCCTTCATGTGCCTAATTAACTGCTATCCCAGTGCAAGGTCACCCTCGGCATCTCCCAGACCTGGCCTGCACCTCACATGTACTTCCCCTGCTCCTGCTTGCACACTGTGTGGATGTGCCAGGCATAGGCCCTATGGCTAGGCTGACTTCTTCCCCGCATGGTTTTCCCAGCCCCTTTCTCTGGCTCCACAACCTACCTCCAGAGCCTGATTTAGGAGACAGATACAGCTTAAGTCTGACACACCTTGAAGAGCCAAAATTGAACAAATGTGCAGGCTGCGGTGGTAGCAAATACCACATCATCTGCATTTGTGCTTCTAGAACTGTGATTTGTGGATTACCGATTGCCTGAAAGATTTACAAGATAGCTCATGAAACAACCACAAAGAAGCTTTTCATTTGCATACAAAGGCAATGACACCACCTTATTTTTATTTATCCTATTTTATACTGAAAATCTTGCAACTGCTTTGTGATGTAAATGAAAGCACAGGAAATTACCTTCCTCCTCCAACAAATAAGCAATAGCTCTCTCAATCTTTTCCTCTCGTACTTATTTAGTGTGGTAGCACATCTTACACCAAATAGCAGCTCAAATTGGCATTTCTCAACTTTCAAAAACCAGTGTAGACCCCGAGACTTATTTCTGGAAGACCTATATGTCTTTTGAAAGATTATCTATTCATCTGCTTATTGACTATGCCTGTCCTGCTTAGACTGAAGATCTAAGAGGATTACAGAACCTGGTGGCAAGGCTGAAGGCTTGTTAACTTAATAAGCCAGTGGATTTAAAACTGTGTTACATTAAACAGGTTTTGAAAATGGTTTAACTCTGCCAGCGTGGGTAAGATTTAAGAGTCTCCTTTCAGATCTTTATCTAGCTCATGCAAAAGATGACCACAGGAAACAGCAGCACACTGACATACACAAACAAGTGAAAGTCCTTGAGAAGTCTGTTTTCTTCTGGCACTCGCCGATCTTCAAAATAAAAGCTTCATCTTTTCTCCAAGGTGCATTACCACAGCACACCAACTGCACCTTTACTCTGCTTAAAAGAAGTTTCTAGAATAGCTACGCCCTATGTGTGCCAGTCACTTACCTGATCATCTCTGAATACTTCTAACGTGTAAATCAGTCAGAAGTGTCTGCATTGCTCATTGTTTTTAATACACATAAAATATCAACTACATAACCTGAAGTAATAGAGCATGCTAATGAAGAATAATTTAAAAGACCTGCTTCAAACTATTCAGCGTTGATCCTCTCCTGTCTCTGTGCAAGCAAAACTACCTTCCATTAGTTCAGCAGTATAAAAGAGCGGGTTCTTCTGTCTGTAACCAGAGCTTTTCAAGTGCTTGTCTTGGAAAACTGTGCTTCACACAAGATGAAACAGGGCTTTTGTTCTTCAAAAAGCTTCCCAATGTCCATGCGTATTTTCAAAGTTTAGGTACTGAAAAGGACTTCAAGAGAGGTAATATATACATCTTTCCTCTATTAAAAGGGGAATAGTTACCTCATCTTACTGTAACGTCAATGACATGAACAAAATTAGTTTTGTTAATGAAAATACATTACAGAATGAGGAAAGTGTTCGACTGCTTTTGAGTGCTCCAGCTGTGAGGAAGCTCAATAAAACATCCGCTGGTGTCAGACTTCACTTCTAACCAAAAATTAAGACTGCTGTGCAACACTGATGGCACTTGCTTTCGAGAGGAGGAGAAGGACATTGGTATTAATTTTTAAGCACCTTTCAAAGGCTCACCTGTAATCCAAGATACACTTATGATAAATAGTTTACTTCCCAGCTTGAAGCTGTCAAATTTCACTCATTTACAGAAAGTAGAAATGGACAACCCACACTGAGCTCTAAAGAAACGGGGTAAGAACAGTTAAACTCCCCCTCTAAGACCTTTCATTTCAAAAAGCTAATGAGCGAACATTATTACATCCATACATTTATACCTCATTTTGAAACCTCTGCGTGGAAAGCGGAATTTATCCGCACTGTTTTAAACACAATTACTGTGTGAAAGAAACAGCATATAAATGCATCAAAGAGAATCACGTACCCATTTTGAGGACCAGACACACATTCTTGCAGGCTGTTTTTCTACTTCCAAATTTAAGCATTTACAGTGCAGACGGAAAAACAAAATTAATCAAGGGTCACCTGAGACAGAGAAGACCCAGCCAATAAATTCAATTACTTCAAATTCTGAAGTGTTGACATTCCTGTGCTACAAAAACCTTATGCTGGATAATAAAAATCACATGCTTCAGTGTCACATAAGCATCACAACCATTAGGTCGTAAGGGTACGTTGGTAATTGATTTCCACCATGGATTGCTCATATTTGCCACAATTGATTTGCACCTACCTAGCAGCTCAGACTCCCAGACACCTTACTGTCTGTAAATGGAAGACAGTTCAATTGCACTGTGGTGTAACATTTTCCCTTCAGCTGTACAGCCCAAACATGCATGTTTCCACCCAACTCTGAATGGCATTTTGAAGTTATGCATAGAAGCATCAGATCATGGAATCAATGCATAGAAGCATCAGATCATGGAATCACTGAACAGTTTGGGTTGGAAGGGACCTTAAAGATAATTCAGTTCCAACACCTCTGCAGCGAGCAGGGTTGCCAGCTGTTAGATCACGAAGACAAAGAATTCCAAATGCTGAACTCTGCTTATGTAGAATCTCCAGAACGATGACCAGCTCACCTGTAGCCTCAACTGGATCTTGGCAGAACTAAAATGTTTTGGTTTTGATAGTTTTGTTGTTTTTTTTTAATGTTTTTTTTTTCCCCCCTGTTGTTTCAGCTTTATTTCTTAAAAGAAGTGACTCATCCTGCCGGGAAATTACATGGCAATTTGTTAATACCAAAATACAACTCTGTACAGCTGCTAAACGAAAGACTAGAACAGACTTTTGTTTGTATTGGCATTTTAGCACTGCACTGACAGTGACAAGTATTTCATCTCCTTTACAGAAAGATATGGAATACTGCAGAGACCATTCTGTTCCATTTTTTTTGCTCTCCATGTTAGTACTAGCAAGCCAAAACACCATACAGTCTGACTTGCCCTTCACAGGTAGAATGTACACATATCACACTCACTGCTGTAACCATGAAGCCATAGAGAAGCCACAGAGATCTGTGCAAACAGGATTATGGTGTCCTTAGCTTCCCTCCTCTCACCCAGTCTAATCCCCTCTCAGTACCATTTAAAGTTTCTGACTCATGGAAGAGACAACAATATTACTTATCTGCTCAGGAAGTACCTTTAAGAACACTGAAGATGATTATATGCATACACTCTAGGAAAAACACCTGAATCCTGATAATTTCCTGACATTTAGGAGGATGGACAAGAGGAAGAAAAGACTTAACGGCTTGCCTCTGTGCTGACCGAACCAGCCAGGGGCCCAACCTACACACAGCCCAAGCAGTACCTACAGGATGAGCACAAATGAAAGCAGTGACTCAAGCAGAACGCAGCAAGGCTTTCACTGGGATGATGCCCCCAGCACGATGATCAAACGTGACAACTCTCTACCATACCACAGTCTTAACTGCACAGACAGCGCAATGCCTTGGAGACTTCTGTCATCTTCAACTATCAGCACTGCTGAGCTGGAACCTGATAGATTTGGAAACCAATAAAGGACTTTTAAGACAGTTGAACTATTGTTTCTTTATGTTAACACTTCTTGGAACGCAGACATCACAGCGTAAAAGAAGTCCACCAATAACAGAACTGCAACACAGCGCTCATAAAGCAGGCACATCATTTCTAGGAAGCTAACTTTGAAGCTCTTCTGTCGGGTTGTTCTGACAGGTTGTTTTTCCCTCATTCAGATCTACAGGCAGCTAGAAATGTATAAATAACACACGCTATATCACTGCTCTTCAGTATTCTGAAAGTGTGCCAGAGTCAAGGTATCCATTACTTTGTCAACACATATCAGAAAGGCTTAAGCAACCTTCACAAGTTTGGAGGACAAGGGGAAATAACATTAAGTTGAAGGAGGGGAGATTTAGGTTTTGGATGTCGGGGGAAGATCTTTGCTATGAGAGTGGTGAGGTGCTGGAACAGCTGCCCAGAGAGGCTGTGGATGCCCCGTCCATCCCTGGAGGTGTTCATGGCCAGGTTGGAGGGGCCCTGGGCAGCCTGGGCTGGTATTAAATGGGGAGGTTGGTGGCCCTGCATGTGGCAGGGGGTTGGAGCTTCATCATCCTTGAGGTCCTTTCCAACCCTGGCCATTCTGTGATCCTGTGAAGCAGCCTTCACAAGTTTGGAGGGTGAGGAATGAGCAGAATAGGCTGCTTTCTCTCAATATGCTATTCTCCCACTTCAGGGCTGCTCATTTCCTATAATTAATCCAGCTCACCTCTAAACAGGCATTCTTGGTCCAAAAGAGCTGCTCTTAAAAAGATTCCCATGGGGTAAATTGAAAAGAAAAGCAAAGAAACTAGCATAATACAACTAACCCAAGAATTCACTGTTGATTTTCCGAGATGAAGCTTTTGTGCCTAAAAAAGAGGCATCTGATTGGGACTGAGACATAACAGATGCACACTTCCCTTTGTGTAAGAAGGGTAACGTGTGGACAGAGCTGACCAGATGATACCTCAGCTTCAATTACTGAGACACATTTCTATCCACACTAAGATACACACGCAGCCAGTGATAAAAAGGAGATGGCACTCCTGTCACAACTGAAGGAGGCTAATCAACATAGCAGCACTAACCTATGCTTTATAGCCCTCATTCATTCAGTAGATAATCATAAACACCATGCGAGCTTCTGCAGTCCAGACACGTCAGAGCATTTTTTCTTTTCCTTGTTGCTTATTTTACTTTCCTTAACTTTGACACAGTCCAGGGCAAGTTGGACAGGAAAGGGAAGCAAGATATGTTTTCTTTTTCTTCGGAAGAAGTACACTATGTAAGATCAAAGATCACATGGTTGAATAAAGGACAGCGATGGAGCCAAAGGAGGAAGCTAAGCATATGATACAAAGGAGGCACTGCAATGGGAAGTCCTCTGAAAGACAAACAAGTAAAGAATTCCAAGTTTAATTAGTACACCTGCAGTTTTAGGAATGCAGAGAACAGCAGGCCTACACGCACGTGTAAAATGAGGATGAGGAAATACCACTTAAAAACCATTTCACTCAGGTAAAGGAGAGGGACAAAGAAAGATTTCCTGGCTGAGCCCCGTTTTAATCACCCCCTCTAGCTTCTCCTACCTTACAGTGCATCTATTAAGCCACAGAACAAGAGACACCAATCATAAAAAAGCTCAGCAAAATGCTGAAAGAAACACAGCAATAGTACAACTGTGACTTTTATTTTTAAACTAGAACCTGGACCATCTATGTAAAGCAACTGTATAATTGTATTCGTACTGATTTCTATGGTAATAAAGAGAAAAAGAAGAAAAGATTTTTATATCATTAAAAAACAAAGACGGCTGCCCTTCATGAACCCATTAAAATACAGGCTTTAAGCATCTTTTTTGTGCAGAAGTTTATGTTTTCCTGAATGATCAAAGCAAAAACCTGTAAATAGCCAAGTTAGAGTGCAAAAAAAAAAAAACAAACCAAAAAAACACCACTGTAAAATTTAAACACATCTCCAGTGATGGAGGAATACCAATACTAAATCAGGAAATGAAAGAAAGTCAAGACAGGCCCTCCTCTTCCTGAAGAGCAAATAATTATAGGTGTGCCACTATGAAGGTAATGCCTCATTTATTTTCATGGAAACTACGACAGATACGAAGAGCACAATAACACTATTTGATAGAGGGAATTCCCAGCTGCAAAACACTACTTTTTCAACACAGTCACTGCCATTAGCTATGCATTTTTGCCAGCCATGAAGAAAAGCCTGCATGCTGTGCTTGTAAAAAGAAAAAAAAGAAAATAAATCTGCACCAGCAGAGCTGGCCCACTGTGTCACAGCTGCTCTCACAGCAGCGCTGCAAGGAAAATGTTGCTCACACAGTCCATCTTCCGTTGGCCTGGAAGCCAGAAGGCACCAAACAGTAGATGTGGTGGGACAGGACAGCCAATATAAGCAATGTACAGTACTGTTTATAAACTGCTATGGCATTCCCGTGTTGCAATAGAAAGGTTCTTTTCTCTGGCCTGACTCTGGAAGTCTTCAGCTTAGTCAGCATCACGATCAGATGATGTCAGAGCTCAGGGTTTGTCCAGCTTCCAGGAAATCCATAAGGATCAGCTCTTTCCAATCCCAGAAGACAGTGCACATCACCTTACCCAAGGAGGGCAGCATCTTGAACTTTTTCCATGGACGGGGAATTCACACACCACCAATCTGCAGACTGCAATTTTAACTCCATCTCATAGAGGCAGCACCGCATCTTGTCACCAGTAATGATGTCAACGGGTGCCATCTTTTCCTGCATGGAGGAATTCAATGGCACACCTTTGTTTCATAGGCACTTCTATGTAGGAAGCCATTCTATTAGGCTGTCCTGTTACCGTCTGTCACACAGAAACAAAACGGACCAGAATACAGGTAGGAAGCCTCTACTGCCATATCACCATCCGCCCCTGGTGTCGTGGGCCAACATCCTAAGTAGGAGGCATTACTTTCAGAGCAGCCCTCACACAACACTATTATGAACATGCAAACATGTAAGAGAGCGACAAAACCAGAAGATTTAAGAGCCAAACCCACACTGCGGATTTATTTTTGAGTTTGGTTTGGGTTTGTTTGGTTGTTTTTTTTTTTGTTTTTTTTTTTTTTAGGTCAAGCTACTTCAAAACCTAATTAGTATAATAAAGGAATCAGAGCAGTTTCTCACCTATTTCATCAAGCAGATTTCTGTCAGCTTGCAGAGAAAGACTACTATCAAGGTTCAAAGCGTGGAACTAAATATTTCAGTGCTAGCAGCGTCATTCACATTAGATATTCTCTTTTCATCCCTTTCAAAATACACTCACATCTACACACAGGTCTTCCAGTCAGATACAAATTTCCCAAGATAAAGAATGTAACACCAGCTTCCAGCTATTTTTAAGCATCTCAGTGAAGAAAAGGCAGACATTTACGTGGCTATCAAACACTCAAATACAAAAGGAAATCCTTTTAACAAATCAACACTAGGCACTGCACCATCTCTGGTCCAGGAAATGGATTATCAACAGCTCTTCAGTAATCTGGAAGTCAACTATTTAGTGAGCGCGCTGCGGTATCTACTGACCTCAGCTGAGACTGTGGACCCATTGTAAAACACTATACATCATCCAAAATAAAAAGTCCATCCTTGCCCTACAGAGTACACAGTTTAAATAGCAACTCAGACAAAGGACGTACTATCAGTCATATCTGCAGATGGGAAGCAGAGGCACAAAGGGCTGCGGGTGACTTGGCTCAAGGTTGTAACAGACATCTGTGGGAAAGCCAGAAACTGAGCCCGGAAGCACTGACTCCTAGCCCAGCATTTTCAGATGGAGATAATTCTTCCTATTGCTTGCCTTCCTTCTCTCTACTTAATTAGTTATCTAGCAGCCATACACATTAATAAAGAGATAATCTGCTATTCTTCTATATTCATAATTTCTATTAAATTTTTATCTGGCTTAACATAGCATAAAGAAGGCTTACAAAGAAGTAATTAAAACGGTACAAGCATCTGTAGATGTAAAATCAGAATCTGTTGTTTCACAAAGTGTGAGAGGCAACAGAAGTGCATGTGCACGTTTTAGAGAGGCTTCTCAAAATATTTCCTAACCACGTCTGACGAATAGAAATGAACAGCTCTCCCTGCAGTCAGCACAGCAAACCCCTCTGAGTTGCACCTTGCTTCTTCCTACTTTTCTAAGAAAGAACACATGCAGAATTGTGATTCAAACTGCACAGACAACAGTAAACTTCTCTTACAAAAAAAAAAAAGAAGAAAGAAAAAGCAGATATGGTACAGACCCCAAAAATACAGACCCCAAAAATCAAGCACTGCCAGGTAATGACTCGCTAACTTATCAGCACAAATACCAGGCACGAAACTAACTGCATTAGCAGCTGCATGTTTCTACAAGAGCGGATTTTTTCCAAGAGTTACACTTTATAACCTGATCTATCATCACAATACAGGCCTCTGCTAAGTGTCCTATTGGTAAACATCTGCATTTCTGAGTACTGTTTTGTTCTGCTGACTTTTGTTCGGTGCAGATTTTAAACACATGTTCCATTCAACATCTGCTGTTATGCGTGGTCAAAACCCCAAGTGGACCTCATGTTTATTTTCAACTCTTTGTTAAAGTTGCAGATCTATGAATAGCACATTTGCAATCCCACGGTTTTCTTCTGACATAAACAAAGACTCGCCAAGGTATCAGCTGGCCAGTGAGCACCGTGCCTACAGCTGCAACACTCACTTCAGCTCCCAGTGGGTCCACGAATCCTGTCCCAAAGTCCAGCTGTGTAGGCTGCCAGCACGGCCTCTTCTCCTTCAGAGCTCTCGAGCATAAAGGAAAACTCACTGCCAACACCACCCATCAAATCTGACAGATAAACAGGTCACACTTCCCAGGCCCTAACAGAAGAGAAGGCAGCCCATCAGACCCACTACCCAAAGCTGAGCGTCCAATTCAGACACTACCATTGGGAAAAGACAGCCTGGATCTCTCTCTTCTCCTTCCTGGCCTTGCAGCTGCTTCAGCAGTTCCCAGGCAAACCTATTAGAATGCAATGGAGTTTAATCTCTTACTGTTAAAACCTTAAACCTTACTTTTTGAAGCTGGGGTACACCCACATCAGAATGGAAGCGTGGGGTCACAACGCAATGCCAGGCTGCCACTTACTCATTAGTAGAAGCCTGTGGAATAAGATTTTGTTTGTGGGCTTCTTTTCTCCTCAATTTAGAAGAACATATCTCAAACAGCTGAGATGTTAGTGGTTAAGAAAAATGGAATGCTCAGAACAAGAATTTATTAAAGAAATGAGGAAGCCCCATCAGCACCTTAAGTGAGCAATTCCTAAGAGCCTGTAATGTTCCTTTACCTTCTTGTTTCAACGAAACATCACCATCTGTGGTGAAGACTCTGCTTTTAAGATGAAAATGAAGAAAAAAAAGCAAAGAGTTTTATGACTGATCCAATTTAAGATTTCTCTTAAATCTGAAATCTGTAAGATTTCTCTCTATCATTTCTCACTTAGATTATACCATCAATACCCATTCAGCGTAAATCAAATCCATCAGGCTTGGCCAGTTTTCTGGGAAGGAAAAACATCTTTATCTCCCACTTATCTATTTTGCCTACACCTGGTCCAGGCAACAGATGAAAAACAGAATCACAGAATGGCCAGGGTTGAAAGGGACCTCAAGGAAGATGAATCTCCAACCCCCCTGCCACATGCAGGGCCACCACCTCCACATTTAATACCAGCCCAGGCTGCCCAGGGCCCCATCCAACCTGGCCTTGAACACATCCAGGGATGGGGCATTCACAGCCTCTCTGGGCAGCTTTCAGACCACCTAGGCAGCTCCATTCAAGATTCTGTGGAAAAGACAACCCTAACTTTGTTAACTAGTTGAACCATAAATAAACTAGCAGGAAAATTCATGACTTGTTTTTTCCCCTTGAATTTGTACTGCCCAAGACATACATATCTACCAACTTAAACCTATCCTCTGCTACAGCAACTAGAACATTCTCCAGCACCTCCCAACTTATGCCCACAGTAGGCTTAAGCCTCCAGCAATAAGCATGCCCTCTTAAAACTGCCATAAGGAACTCAAGATAATACCTGTCTGACATCCCTTGTGGAAGTGACTTCAAAAGGCACCAAATTATTATCCGCACCAAAAACAAGGAGCTCAACCACCACTTGTTCTCCCAGGCAAGGTGGCAGCTCAGAACAGCAGAGCTGGACACTCATGTGAGGCAATTTCCATCAGGCACAGCACTGTGCTGCCTTTGTCCAACTGGCAGTCAGAGAAAGGTGCAGAGGGCTTCCTCCATCAAGACAGAAGGGAACACAAAGAGGTTTAGAACTCATACCAAGAAATAGCACTTGTTTAGTGGTGAGAGATTATACAGGCTACAGAAAGAAACAGGGTTATTGCAGAGGGAGGAATATGAGGTGCAAGGCACATTAACCCCCATCACCCCCAGCTTTATTAGATTTAAGGCACAAGGAATCATTTGTTTGTTTATTGCCATGTGTCACCACATACACCCAGAGAATGCAATACAGGCAGAACTCTAAAACAACAGGGCTGGCAGTCTCACAGCCATTGATACAGCTCAGGAAATGGCGTTGCAGTACATGCTGAATTAACCTTTTCTCTCAACTATGGCATCCTCTGAAAGGGCGTTTTTGAGTTTAGTATTACTTCAGGGTATAAGCAGAATGTTTATGACTTGACAGCCTTCACCCACATTCACTTCATTTAACGTAACAGCAACTTTCATTTATTAGTTCCCCTTCAGCAAAATTAGTTCAGGAAATCTGACTCTGCCACTCATCCAGAAACAGATTTTCCTCCCCAGCTCCCAGAGAAGAACAGTATTTGAAACCATCTTTATGCTATAGCTCACAAAACAAATGCAACATTCACTTCAACACTGTCCATTCAACTGGCATTCTGTCTTCTGAACTTTGTTTTTTTTAAACAATTTAACATAGAAAAAGGAAATAGTGTTCCTTCACCCCCATTATCATTCCTCAGAGTAGGCTCATTCTTAAAAGCACTGGCCTCCTCATTAAAAGAAGGCTCTGGACAAAGTGGACAGAGGATGAGAGATCATCTTTCCTGTCTCCCAAAGGAAAGAAGACACAAGAATGCCTGTGTTACTCTAAATAGCTTTGAAGCTCCAGAAACAAAGACTTATTGAGACTTACTGTAAAACACTGACATCTACCACTAGCATACACAGAGTATCAATTAATTGCAGGAGGAATCCACATGGTCACAATTTTAATGGCACATGCTATAAAACAGCTAACGAATTGAAGCAACATTCCATACGTTATCACTTTCTACTCTGTGCAACATCTGGAAATGTAAGTGTTCCACAATATCCTGTTGTGCAACACTGAAAAGAATATTCCATATTCCATATACCATTTTATTATTTTTCTACCGAGGCTTTGAGAAACTCTGGTGTGCACCCACTTGCATATGCACTACATTCCTACACCACAAGTCTTCTCCAAAAAGGCATCCGTGACAATACACATATCCATATAACTTGTTTTTGTATGGTCATTTTTGCTCTATTTTGAGCTGAAGAGCTTCTGAAAAAGCAAGATGTCATAGCAAACTCTTCAGGGTAATGGACAAGACCAGATGATTGGTTTGGATTTTGCTGATGTTTTTTTTTTTTTCTCTACTTAACTTGTTTCAAGGCTTAGCTTCTAAAACAGAAGTACATCACCTCCTCTCCCTTACCAACATATACACACAGATCAAAACTCATTAGCAGGAAGCAGCATGACACTCATCATTGTTATATTCTAGAGAGAAGAACCTAATGAGATTATCCAGCAGCTAAAACAATACAATCTAATGAAGGAACACCTGTGCTTGAAATTCTCTTGCCAATTTAGGGGGTGCATCGAAGATGTTTTAGAAATGCCAGTCAAAACGCTTATTTGTCTCCAGAATTATGTGTAAGCTTTTCCTCATTTGGTAAGTAAACGAAAACATTCAGATGTACCTGAAGATAAAGACTAGCCTTGCCAAGTACATGTTTAAACCCTCTCCCTGAAACTCCATAGGACATTTCGCTAAATTCAGCAAGAAGGAAACAAACATGAATTGTTTGGACAGTGTATATCCATCATGGGAACGCAGGACAGGCAACATCCCCAGGAGGGCAGCAGGACCCTTCAGAGAAGCCCATCTGCCTTCCTGCTAAGACATAACAGAGCAAGGTCGGTAGTCTCATAAATGATTATTTCCTGATAAGGGCTATAGAACAGATAACCATAAACAAGGCACTACAGTCTCGATCATAAGGCACAACAAAGTTCACGAGTCGCATGAATCCTGTGAAGGAACCAGAGCACAGGCTTAAGACAGTGTTTGCCAATCACAGCACACTGATTCTTCTACTTGCTTCAAAAAATACTTTCAAGAAGAAAAGGACTGACAGGGTGAGGACAGGAAGGACAAACAAACTTACCAGACCACAGCAATTCAAAGATCTCTTCTTTTTCAAAATCAAAGCTTAGCTCTTTAGAAGCCAAAGGCAAAACTTCCATCACCTTCAACACGAACTTAACTTCCCTCCCATCTGTAATACTCAACGTACCTACTTTGCAGGAAGCGTACAGATAACCAGAAAGGGCAAGAGCCAAAGTAAGATCTCCAGTATGGAAGTATTATCCCTAATCATCGATATTTACACAGCAATAAACCATCACCAATAAGAGAACTGATGCCAGACATCCACAACAACTGTCCAAAATAATTTGTTTTGCCACATATACTACCTGACCGATCTCATCCTGAAACAAAGGCAAATAACATTTTGAAACCACGAGGAAAAGGATCTCAACAAAATATACCACGTTCCATCCTACTTACCCTAACAGGAGGGCTCCGTGCTTGCACCCTTTGCTGCTGCCCAGCCTGAGAGCTCTGCAGGTCCTTGGATCCGCAATTAGCAGTGATGGGGACCCTTAAATTATTTGCACCCCCGGTCCCACCAACAGTGCCAGGCTTCCGCGGCCGCTGTTTGATGCCATCCAGTAGTCTAACAAGCAAAATGTTGCTCGGAAGTTCATCAACACTGCAGTCCACTAAAGTCCTGCACTCGGGGCAGCGAAGCTCGTTCCGGGAGCTCACGATACCCAGCAGGCAGCGTTTGCAGAACGTGTGTTGGCAAGGCAAGACTTTCGCCGAGGCATCGAGGCGCTCCAAGCACACGGGGCACTCCAACAGATCCAGCAGAGCCGATTCATCCATTTTCTTCGCCGCGCTTAACCAAAAAACCGAATCTCCACAGTGCGTTTTGAGGACTCCAGGGCTATCATGTTACATCCATTCCTCCTCTGGCTGCGCTCTGTAATTTTTTGAGGGAGAAAGGCGTTAAGAAGCTCGAAAAAGAGTCACCGGGTCCACTTTCCCTTCAGATATTCCTACAACGAGCCAAACGTTGCACGTCTAGACTCTAATCCAACACTGCGTATTCAATATAGGAAAGAAACCTTGAGACAGCACTAAATAACAACCACAGCCTACATTTAGGCACCCGATTAGAACAAATACCACGGCCAACAGGAACAGCCGGAGGTTCGAATCCCAGCCGTCGGCAATCGGCTGTACCTCGGGCTGCGCCGCCGGGCGGGAAGGAGGGAAGGAGGGCGGGAGGCGCGGCGCCCAGGGCGGCCGCCAGAGCTGCGGAGCCGCGGCGCGAACTTGCGAGCCCTCGCGATCCGCCGGCCCGCCCCAACCTGCGCCGGGCCGCACCTCCATGTTGCTCCACCGCTTCTCACCCCGTTCGGCGCCCCTCCCCGCCCGTACCCCCACTTCAGCCCCGGCCGGGCCCGGTCGCGGGGAGCGGCCCTCGGGACGGGAGCCGTCACGCCGCCTCGGCCGCCCCGCGGCCTCTCACCGTGCGTCGCCGGCCCCGCTTTGTTCCCGCGAGGAGCCGCCGACCCCGCCGGCGCCTCTCCCGCCGCGGCAGCGCCGAGGCCGCCGGCCCCTCCCGCCCGCCGCGCTGGGCTGACGCGGGGAGCGGCTCCGCTCCGCCCCGCCCGGCACCGCCCCGCCGAGGGGGCCGCGGCGGCAGGGAGGGTGAGGCGGCTCCCCTTCAGCGGCTGCGCCTCCCTGGCGGGTGGAGCCGGCCCGTTACGGCCGCCCCTTCCTCCTCCTTCGCCAGGTGCCGAGGAGCTGGAAGGCGGCCAGCCGAACCCTACGTGACGTTCAGCATCTCTTCTGCTGCCAACTGGGAAAGGAAACGATCGGGACGTGTCCCTGCTCGGGGTCACCGCACGCACCTGTTGTCACCTCACTGAGTTCTGCGTGCTGGTGAAGGCCTTTATGCACAGGTTGCACAGTGCATATGGGTGCTCTGGGTTGTTTCCTATGGAAATCCTAGTAGAAACAGCAAAAGTTATAAATCTATGCAGCTCGTTAAGAAATAAGGCCTCCTCCCCCATGCCTTCTGGAGGTTAGGGAAACTGATACAGGCGGGGCTCTGCTCTGTGTCTGTGCTTTGCAGGGAGCACTGTAGCGTAAATAGAAGGGTATGAACAGCTGATAGTTTGGAGTATCGCCACGTCTCACAGCATTCCTCCATCATTCAGGAAGAATTATCAGTTCAAAACACTGTCTTGCTGAATCAAAACAGAAACCCGTCTCACAAGTCGGTGCCGCTTTCTGCCACGGCGTTTCCAAAAGGCCTCATCAAGGCTGCGTGGTAACAGTTTGCTGCTCACCCTTCCAGCACTGTGCTGTTCTGTAAGCAACCCAGTTATGGTTGTCTGAGCTCGGTTTGTTGCCTCAGGAATGCAAAGTGTCTACTGAAACAATGAAAGCATTTAGACGGCAGGTGAGGCACCAGGGAAGGAAGATGAAAGTTCAGAGGAGTGGGATGAAAAGATTAGCTTTTTATCAGGGCTAGCCTTCGGTAATGTTTCAGGTAAAGTCTGTAAAATATTACGTGTGTTTGAGTATCCTGGCCAGAGCAATAAACGCTCTGAAGAGCGTCAGATGAACACGTTACTTCCTGAGCAGCAGCAGTAGTTAATTTTCAAACAAATCTGCGTGCAAAACAGTGGGTAGGCATGCTGGCGTACGGCACTGCCCTCTAATGGATGAAGTGTTAGGCTCTACCTGGCCAGAGCAGGCCAAAAGAATTCCCTCTGCAGTTAGGTGTTTATTCGTTCTCGCTGGCAGCCACAAGCAGGGAACTGCTTTGTAACCTGCACATATTTCACAGGGAAACAACCCCCCTCCTTATTCTTGAAGCCATTCTGTTTCCGTGTACAGTTCATTACTTAGCAAATGTTGTGCTAGATTCTGCTTGATTGAAAGAAGAGGTTGTGTATTGTGGAGAACAACTGCAGTTTGAGTTTAGAGGCCCTCCCATTACTCAAATAGCTAGATTTCTACAATGATATTTTCTATTTTTCTTTCCTATTTGTAAAAAATTATTTTACTCGTCTGTTGTGTGCTCTGGAAGTGGGTTTTCAGGTGCAAACTTCTTTTTCTCTTCTGTGTTTCTTTTCATCTGGAAACCAATGGATAAAGTAGGACGTGAAAGGAAACAGGCAGACGAGAACTGCAAAAGATCAAATGGCAGCAGCACGACTGGTAAAACTTGGTTCCTTAGGAACCCATGTTCTCTGTGCTTCTCTTTCTCTCCAGCTGGTCTCTTTTTGTTCTTCTGTAGGCCAGCCACCCTACAGACCTTCCCATGTCTTCAGCCTTCTCTGCCAACAGTCATACTTCTATTTCTCTACCCCCAAACCCTCCTGCATTAATTCCTTTTTCTAACACAATTCCAAGTACCCCTAGTTTTTCCTCTGTCTTTATGATGCTAGACAGCTTAAGCTGAGCCTGGCTCTGAGCAGCACTGACTATCTGGTAAGCTGGCTGGCCAGCAAGAAGATAGCTTGACCTCTGCTGCGGGCACTCAGTTTTCCCCTTTTCTGGCTATGAGCAGTTTTCCACAGAAACCTGCAGAATCTTAACATCTTTACAAATCTTCCATTGGATTTTGTCAAGGAATTATAAATAATTGGGAAGTGAGGCTGACATGCACTCTTTATATCAGCTTTTATGTCTACTGTCTCAGGAAATTTGACTAAGATATTTCAGAAGAGAATTCCGTTTGTTGGCATGAAAATCCTCTGAAATGCACAGCACAAGCAGTGAATGCACTAAAATACAGTAATGGGTTGCAAAGCAAAACCAGATCCAGCCTCCGTTTGAATATTACAAAATCTCACTACAGATTGTGACCTCAGCAACACGATAACCCACGTGCCTGGAAACACTGTATTAGCAGTCATAAAACAGAGCTAAGTGGAGGCTGAATACGAGAAACTGCTCTGAGGGAACCCATAGATGGATACCTATTTTAATTTATTTATGAATTACATCTTCAGTGTCTTAAGATGATTGCAACTGACTTAACAGGAAGGCAGAAAGAATAGTGGAACAAGAGGTTTTATGTCCTACTGAAAAGAATGTGCAACAGAAGATGATGTTTCGAGGAAGTAATGGGCTGAATTTTGTTTGTGGGTTCAGGAATGAATTTCAACAATGTTATTTCTACTGAGAAGAATAGGCATGCTTTCGTTTTAAGATATTGTCTGCATTGGAGCCACTCATAAATAGATCGGTGACTGTAACACAAAGTACATGCAGGGCTTCTGCACCCTACAGAAGGCTCTGTGCTGCTCTTGTATTTGCGAGGAGGCAGGAGAAATGGGTTCATGTGCTCTCAGTAGGTCTTGCCTTCTAGTTTTACAGCTCCACCCTGTATCCAACCAGGCATTTAGCTTGGAGTATTGACAAAAATCACCTGGCTGTACCTCAGACCTGACGAAACACAGACGTCATTTGAATCTAGATTACTTTTTAGTTTCCTATTTCTTAAGGAGAGCGTTGTCTGTTTATGAATGCTGTAAGCTAGCTCTCTGTGGCACCATGAAGCTGGGATCACGTGAAGCTGTGCACACGTTCTATACGTGATGCTTTTGTAGCAAGTTTTGAGTCACAGTGAAGGAATATGCAAAAGAAAAATTGGATGTGACACTGGAGAATGTGTAACAAATTAAGTGAGCTCAGTTATCTCACATTTCCCCCACTTTAATCACTGGAGGATTCCTAGTGGGCCTACGGGTGTTTCAGATCCACGCAGCCTAAGCTGCAGCATCCACTGCCCTATCTTGCAGCGCTGTTTTGTGTAGGTGGTCAAGAACTTGATTTGAATGATCCTCGCACTGATGGGAATGCAGTGCCTGCATCTCATTAACCAGCAAGTTTGAAATTGCCCTTACTACAAACACGGTTAAAGAAGAAGCAAAGGAGAATGTTTATTTAAAGAAATCACGCTAGACAACACAGCTGTGAAGATTTTAGAAAAGATAAAGCAAACAGAAATGTTAGAACTTGGTATTTGATAAGCTCATTTTAAAATAACCTTTCTTCCTCCTTGGGATCCAGCTGATAAACTGCATGCCTTCTCGGTGAGGACACAGAGTTAGTCCTAACAGTTCTCTGCTTCTCTAGAATTGGTGTTCTGTCCACAGGGGAGATTGCTGTGAGGACGGCCTGCCAGATGCTCTGTTCGCTCCTTTCCTAGCTATCTCCCAATCTGATTCAGGTCTGCCCTCCCAGGCATTCACAAGTGGATCAGGCTGCAGTTTTAGAATTACGTGTCAAACCTAGACCTTTTGTAACGTTTCCATGCCATTTGCATAGTTTGCTACACTGTTAGCAAATTTTAAGCTATTAATATTTTCCCCTCTTAAAAGACTTCATACAAGTCACAGGGCAAAACTTCCTGAAGAACTGACGCTTGCATTCATACGGACAAGCAAATTCACAATCATGTAAGTGTTGAAATAGAATTATTGTGTCACCCACTCTACACTGAGAGCAGGCAGAGCTGTAATCAACCCCTTTGAGTAACTGTTCAAGTGAGTAAACTCCAATTTTACCTTTGAGGAACAATGTGACAGAGCTCTCAAAATGCAAACGGATGGGATGAGCTGTAAAGCCCACGCAATTAATGTTTGTCTTTAATTATAATGAGCAAAAAGGTAACATAATGAAGGATATTCAGTGTTCACAGAAGTTTATGTGGTTGCCTGATCACATCATTACTGTAGCATGTGAAAGGAGCTAAATGTCTGGGGACTGGAGCAAAAATTAAGATATCAGACAGAAGGAGCCAGAACTGCTGAGGAGAGTCAGGCACTTTATAAGCATGTGGACTGGGCAAAGAGAGGTTTGCCATGGGCATTGGTGAAGGCTGCGTTTGCTAGATCGGGTCTACAGATCCTAAATATTATCTTGGATCACATTTTATAGTTCTGGAAAAGCATTGGAGCTGCACTCTCTAAAATCCTGAGAGATGGACAAAGTTAGTAAGCTTTATGAATTGGAAAGAGTCCACAGCACTATTTTATCTGCTAGGGTAAAATGAAGCCCTGCAGAGCAAACATTCCTGGCCCACCTCAAGGAAGTGTCCTTGAAAGAGTAGCAGGCTGGAGCCTCTGACCATCTCCACACTTATACACCAGGTACATCTTTAGAACCTGCTGTTAGCACTCCTGGCAGTCTTTCTCAACGCCAAGTTTTCAGGCCCAACCTGAGCACAGGCTCTGTAACAGATGATTTAGGGATGTTATTTCTATTCACATGCCCAATACGGGATTTGAGCAACTGCATGACATCATATGAAAACCCAGACATTTTTTCAGGTTTAAACAAACACCTGATAGTAGGTGTCTAATTCACTTACTGCAAGGCTTCCGTGCAGTTACAGGGGAGCAGCTCTTAAAAACCAGTTGTGCTTTTCTCTTAAAGCACACTTAATGAAACCTGCTGTTAAGAAATACATAGCAACAGTAAGGCTATATCTGTAATATTGTTTGTGTGCATTTTAGGGCACCTCCTGCAGTTCCTCCCATCGTTCAAATCAAGAGATCTGTCAGAAAACACCGCCCTCCCTTTGCCTGCATCTCCTCTGCTGTGGAGTTTGGTTGCTCTGATTCCATCCCAGAACTGAGTCCTGGTGTACAGAGCTGTGCCACACTCCCAGGCTTAGGATCAGAGACTTGCAAGATGCTCCAGGACAAACACGTGCCATCCTTGCACATGAAGCTCACGTAGCTTGTTTAAACTCTAAATTAAGCCATTTTAGTATTGTGAGTGCTGCAATAGTTTGATAGCCTGCCAAAAAAAAAAAACTAATAATCTGTTTGAGCTGTAATGCTAGTTCTTAAAAGCATGCTCAGCTAGTTTCTTCAAAAAGATTGACTTCCTTAAAATAGCTTTTCTCCTCCTAAAACTGCCTGCTGTGCAGAGCTATCTGACAAGCAAGTACAATTATCAGTGTGTTTACTTTTCAAATGTCTCTGCCGCGCTTACAGAGCTCTGCTGTGGTATCAAAATATGAGTGATGCAGTGGGTTTTGTTAGGGTTTGTTTACTGAAGTATGAGAAACGATGGTAAGTTACAGCATATAAACTGCTCTGTCACTTTCATCCAAAGCCAGTGAAAGCAGAGGTCTTATCCCACAGTAAAGCATTTTCTTTGTCTGCAGCATCCTTTTCAGGATGCATGCTCATTAGCACAGGTGATACTTGCTGCATCGTCCAAAGGACACAGAAGCTCTTTTTTATAGACTCACACATCTACAGTCTCTGGTACATGAGGAAAGATTGAAGGCAGAGGTTGGGATGTGAGCACCATGCCATCCATTCACATTGGTGATAGGTTACAGGCAAAAAGCAAGAGTTTCCAATGGACAACGTGACTCTGAAGGAAAAGCTGCTTAGATGGAGCACTGTAAAAGTTTGAATGACATTGAGATGACAGTGGGTGAATTCAAGGACAAACTCCCCAGTGATTTTTTGCAGTCACTGTCATTCTGCTCCTAGGGTTCTTTACAAAGGAGGGAAATACAGACCAAAAAACCCCTTTCTTTGTCTATAATAAGATGTAGAAAGTGAGATAAATGTATGAAGTATTCATGGCAGTACTTTGGATGTCTTTTATAAAGCTTGAGACTTGGCTTTTAAGTTGATAAAGACAGTGAGATACAAAATGAATTCCTCGAGGCTCCTGGCGCTGCAGGCCTATAGAAGCGCTTGGGGATTGCCAAAGATTTGTGTGTGTTTGTGAATTTGTGTCACTTTCACTCCCTCACATCTGGCAATTGAGCTCTCTGCACTAGTTCAGCTGAAAATCTTATCTCATAGATCATTACTAGCAATAAATTCCAGCCTTTGTGCTTACTTATATTCTCCCACAGCCTGGAGTCACCGATTTTGTGGAACTGGGGATTTGGTCTGTAAAATATTTACTTACTAAGGCAAGCAAAAAGAAGAAAATCCCTCAAAACCACCCCTCCAGCTCTTCCTTTGCTCTGAAAATGTAAATCATATCGATCTGACTCTCAGGGCCAAAGAAAACAGGCAGCTGGATTCCATCTCTGCCGCTAAGAATCAGCCCCTAAATTCTGCTTGAATATACACGTTATACAAGCTACAGTAAAACTCGTTTTATGGAATTATTTTCTCACACGTGACAGAAAACAAAGTATGGATGTGACTGGGGCACCAACAACGTTAGCAAGCATCATTCACTGGCACTGGAATGGATGCCCAGGGAGGTGGTGGAGTCACCGAGCCTGGGGGTGTTCAAGGAAAGGCTGGATGTTGTGTTGAGGGACATGGTTTAGTAGGAGCTATTGGGAATAGGTGAACGGTTGGACTGGGTGATCTTTTAGGTCTGTTCCAACCTTGGTGATTCTATGATTCTATGATTCTATGATTCCAAAGCCCTAACGCAGCTCTATCACCACTCTTCTTCTGAGGACACACCTACAAGAAACAAAGGATGCCACGGTCCTCAAACATAGGTGAGGCAGCTGTGGCCAACACAGCTGTCAGCAAACAGCCTGTGCTAGGTGTTTGCCTGCATGCTGCTTTCCCATCAGCCTGTTATTAAGCATTCTTATTAAGCAATCCTGCTATGTACCCACATTTACTGCCAAGGTCGGTGTGCTGTAGCTGCTGCGGGAACTTGAACTTGCTTTCATCAACTGCAGGAGGATTAAATCAGAAACAATCCTGTTTTAATGCAATCTTCTGTATTTACTTGGCAAGCGCTGTTGTCCATTTAAAGGTTCCCGTGGGAGGTGTCAAGAGGTCACCAAAATTTTCCTGGGTAAAGGAGGAAGAGTGGTTGCAACTTTGGCCTCCCTGCTGCTTCCTTCTGTGCTTTTCTTCACGTCATCAGGGCTGTGCTCAGCCCTTTTCTCCCAGCTTCCTTCAGAGAAGGCAGTGAGTGAGTGACTGTAATGATGTTAGGAAGAAACGGATGCAAGACAAGCAGACAAGGCTTCCCTGTTGTTTCATTTGACTAATTTTAGGCCTCAGTAACTTCTAGTTTAGAAATCGAGTCAGGAATCAAAAACACCCCAGTATTTGGTACATCCTTTAGCCCTTGATTCATGCCAGAGAAACATTCTGCACTGCACACCTCATGCTCCCCAAGCAAGCCTGTTTCATTCCGTATTCACCTGTAATTTTCCAGCCTTAGATCACCCTTAACAGAGGAGCTTCAGCAGCCCTTACAAAGTGGTTCAGTTGTGCCTCCATCTGTGGCACTCTGCCCTTCTGATGGACATTGCTTTCCCCTCAGCACAATAAACACAACTGAAGATGAGCTCGGAGCCTCGCTGACTGCAGCTCGGAGTCGGGTGACCTGGCTCCAATCCATCCACTTTAATCGAGGGTGCTGTGTTTTGAGCTCAAGCACGAGGGTAAGCACACATTTCATTCTGCTGGTCCCAATAATCACTACCAAAGAATCTTCGCAGGTCACAGTGAGATCTGACAGAGCTCAGCTGTTTATCTCTGAAGTTTGATTTAAGTTTCACTGTGAGGAGGGGAAGCTTTATCGCAGGGCTCATCCGCGCTCCACTGCTGCATGCGCAGATAGATGCTGATATTTATAGAGACAATGTAACTACTGCCTTTCCAAGCCGTGTAGTTACTGCAGTATCACCGCCTGGTTAACAAATGCTGTGGGACAGGGTTGAACGCTGCTCCCTTTCCCAGCTGGCAACACTTAACCCTGCTGTCTGTTCCAGGCAGTGTTTGCTGGAGCCTCTTCCTGGACAAACAAGATTGCCCAATGCAGAGAAAGCAAGAGAGGACATCTGAGAAAAGGAAGTGCTCTGGGGAATTAAGTGAATACAGGGAGTTGAGTTATTTAGGGCACTGTGAGCACTGACATACTGAAGTCCAGGGTAGAACAGGACACTACACTGCTCAATCAGGCTTGTCAACAGCTGAAAAAAGATACTTCATTGGTAATGGCTAAGGATTGCATTAGAGATGCTTTAGTGCAGTGGAAAGAATTCTTCATCGATGTTTACTATTATTTAGGAGGTTTATTTTTCTGAGGCTTTACATCTGTTAAGCAGGAAACACTAGAAAACACTAACATTTCACAATTACAAAAGCATGACAACATGTCCAGCATAAGTCCAAATGTGTGCTGCAGAGAAGCTAAACTGCCATGATCATTTCCACCCTCTGGTTTTCCCTTAGAAAGACTGAAGAACAGCGGTAAAGTACTCCAAGATACCATTTAAGTTCTCAAAACTGACATCAGGGGGAAAGGATGAACAAAGTGCTCTGCGGTACTGGCAAATAAGACGTGTGCTGTCCTTTAGACATCTTTATGAGCAGTTGTTACGGGTTAATAGGAAGCAAAACAACAGGTGAGAAAGTGTGACAGCAAGGGCAGTTCATAAGGAGACTGTCTGACTGGAGCAGCAATCAGAGATTAGGATAGCCCTGCAGTGGAGAAAGCTCTGATAATCGTTAATGGTACCTCGAGCTTTTTCTTTTCCATATCCCCATCGGATCGCTCTGTTCTTCAGAAGAAAAGGCCCTGTACCGCTTGAAAATTACTGTGATAACACTGAAAGTAGCTCTAGAAGCAATACAACTAACAGCAATGAGGGCTCCTGACTGCTGATGGGGAAACTGATAGAAGGTAAAAATAGCAGCCCTAAAGCACTGCTTGAAGCTTCACATTTTATCGGCAGAGCGAGGATGGCAGAATTTTTGCCTCAAATGTGAATAGAAAGAAGTTTTATCCCATGTTCAGGAGTCAGCAAAAATGCACGCTTCATCCCTTCCCCTAGAGAAGAGATTACTGTCAGGACTGCCTGCAGGACACAGCAGAAAATAGGGGATGTCAAGGAGGGGATTATCGTGCCATTATACTCGCAGCACATCTGCATCAGCTTGAGCCACAGTGCTATTTAAAACTGAACTTTCTTTTCTCCTGGCTGCCTGCGGTCCCTAAGAGACCATCCATCAGCCAAGCACAAAGTGCCTGATGCAGGACAGAGCCAACCCCAAGGAGGGCCCAGCAAACACGAGCACGGCCACGTGCAAGGAGAGACAACTGTAACAAGCTCCAGCAGCCGACTCCTCATACCGGCTCGCACTCAGCACAGCGAAGCTCGCCCCCCCACCCCCCCCCCCGCTGCTCCCGTGTGCGGCGCGGCGTCCCGCGGTTATAGCGCCACCTCGCGGCCACGCGGCGAAACAGCGGCCGCTGCCAGGCAGGGAGAGGAGGCAGGCGTAGATCAAGGAATCGCATGATCGCTCGCGTCCTCCCAAGGCTTTAGATCCATAACATACACACGCCGCGTGAAATAAGGCTTCTTGCTGTACTTCTGCAACGAAGGTCGGAAACTGAGGCGCTCGCCCCGACTGCTGCACTGAACAGAAAGCACCTCTTGTTAGTAGGTGGGGAGCCATGAATAGCAGCTGATGGACAGAACCTTGCTTTCTGTAATTGCTCTGTTTAAAAGAGATCAGATCTCTGTTACATGCTTGCATAAAGGAGCAAGAACGAAATGAAAATAAGTATCGGTCGGCCCACCAACCCACCGTAACCCACCAAGAAATGAAACTGAGGTCATTTGCTTCAAATTTAATAGCTGATTTATAAAACATAGAGGCACGTTATTTAACACATCAAGAAACACAAGTATTTAAGAAACAATTTAGATATTTGCTGTACTTAAACATCATTAGATATTTTACTTATTTTCCTTTGAAAGCATAACTTTCAAGTGTGTAACAGGCATTCTAATCTTGACTTGGAAAACCAGCCCTTTGCTCACAAGGAAGCATTTCGTACATGACATGACCCCAATCCCAATATTTCAGCTCTCACAGAGGCAATTAAATGATTCTATCATACAAAACAAACACCAAGCAGTACACAGCAAATATAAAGGCAAGCAAGCTTGCTCAACACTTGCTCTTCTTCGCCCACCCAGCTCTCCAGCCTGAAGAAAACATAGAGAAAATGTACGGCACATCAGAATGCTTATGCTAAATACTGTGCTAAGAACTCACACTTCCGTGTGGAATTGAGGACCATCAGTCTCTGAAGAGTGTAATTACTCTACAAACACGTGTAGAAAGAGAAATCCTGGAGAAGTAGAGTTTTCAGCAGATTTGTGCAAGGTTGTAAAACTTCAGAAACGTTGAGGAAGCATATTTGAATGATGTACAGCATTTCTGTGCAAACCAGAGCAAGGGGGAGGCAAAAGTAGGAGGAGCCAACAAAAAAATTCATCAGTGCTGTAAACAGCTACACGAACAGACGGAATGAGGGAAGCTTTGTTCTCACCAGCCGTTCGCTTTCCAGATCACAGAAACAGGGAGGTGCTTTGGTTGTGATTTGCATTGCCTGACCAGGTAACAGGTTTTTTTAAAGTACATTCGAGTAGTCACTTTACATACATTCTCAAACTAAAGCAAATCAAAGAGCAAAAGCCACTTCACTCCCATTTCCAAAAAAAACCAAAAAAAAAACAAAAAAAACACCCAAACAACAACAACAACACTGGAATAGGCTCCCCAGGGAGGTGGTTGAGTCCCCATCCCTGGATGTGTTTAAGAACCGTTTGGATGTGGTGCTCAGGGACATGACTCAGCAGAGGGCTGTTAGAGTTGGGGCAGTATGGTCGGGTTGTGGTTGGACTCAATGATCTTCAAGGTCTTTTCCAACCCAAGTGGTTCTGTGATTCTAGTAAGATGTAAGGCATCAGTGCTTTAAGTAGGATTACTGTCTACCTGTTCCACCCCGAACAAAGGCAGCTGGGACAGCACAAGACTCATCTTCCTGCCACAGGCTACAAGCTCAGGTTCCTTCTGATCCTGCTGTGCTGCAGGCATTTGTCCTATTTAGTTGAGGGTCAGGAAGCTGGATGCACACATACAGCTATAAATGTCACAGCTTGCCTTGCCAGAGGAGTCTCATGACAAGGACTGTAATCATGTCTGCAGGACAACACAATGTAGGCAGGTACTGAGATCTATTACTGTTGTTGTGTTTTGGATATTGATAAATATGTATATATATTAAATTGCTTTTTCCTTCTCTCACCTACAGCTGGTTTCAGGGGTCAAGATAAAAGCCAGAAGACAGGGACACAACACAAAATAGATGTTCTGAGCCAAAACCACCATTCTGTATGTTTGGTACTAGATTTGTAGCAGAAAGCTACCCACAGTGAGTGCAATTTTATCAATGCAAGCCAAATACTCAACCAATTCAAATAAGTTATTGCAAGCAGATCACTGCATTGCCCTTAAAAAGAAATCACTGACACAGTTACACTGTACTCATGCACAGGGCTCCTCAATAGGGTTCTACAATTTCACATGAAGACATTACTTTAGCATACAAAATTAATTACTGCGTCAAATTAAAATTAGCTGCTGAGGATTTTCAAGGATATTCAGTATTGGTAGGTCTGAATATTCATCTCTGAAAAGCTGTGCACAGTCTAAGCATATTTCTCAAATCATTCATTGATAAAAAGCTCTACGTCTGTAAAGCTTTAAGTCTGCTAGCCAGCAACCTGCATAAGAAATGAAGGATGTCAATAATGATGTGATTTCAAGAGAAAAGCAATCGAACACAACCTAACCCCTAGGTTGTATTTGAGAAAAATCCCTTTGTATTGAAAAATTTCAGTCCTCCTTTCTCCTAAAGGGTGCAAGATACAATTTGAAAAGCAGTACTAAAGAAGGAAGATAATGCAGACTTGGTCTGTGTAAACTCTTTTGAGGTGTATTAGCTGAACAACATGGATGATGTAAACTGATGAGGATCCTTCCACTGCACTGTGATCTCATTGAAGACAAGTGGAATGGAAGAGAAGCTTACTGAGAAGGACCAACATTTAGCATGGCAAACAAAACAAAACAAAAAGATGAAGCATAGGTCAGCACCAGCAGAGATTGTATTTCCTCACCAGATAAAGCAAGAGATGATCAGGTAATCATCAGGTAAATACACATACAAAAATGTAGTCAGTATATTAAGGGCAAGTAAAACGTGCAATCTTTTTTTTTAGATTTCTCACCATAAGTTCCCATGATACAGCTGAAATTGAGTCCTTTTGGTCTACCTTAAATCAGACATTTAAAAATACACCACATTTCAGTGGGTGAAACGTCAATCTTAACTCCACAAAACCATTATACAGAAAACACGTACGCATCAGTTCTAAATCATGAGTACCTGATGGTACTTGGTGGAAAAGCTGGCAGTTTTATATTGGCTGTATTTTACACTAGCTGGAAAAAACATTTTATGTTCTTCAGTAGGGCACAGTTAGAAGTGTGACAGTTCATTGGGTTTGCAACAGGAGACTTACTGTATGGATAAGCCGACTGAACCTCCGCAGGGATGATGTGAAAACAATGTAGCTCATGGTGCTCAAGTAGCTCCGTACAACAATACTTGGACAGGAGAAACAAAAAGGTGGGTCAGGTCATTAATTTCAGGGGTGGAAGATACAAAGCTACAAAACATGGCCCAAAAGATGAGCAGTCAGGGAGCACTCTGGCCTGTAACATTTCATACCTTCCCCTCTGGCTGTGAGGCCAGGAAAATAACATTAAGAATTTAAAAACAAACATGAGAGAAAACATCTTTCAACAATATTCTGCATTATCGTTGACTGGATGGCAAAACTTCAAGTGTAAATCCTTGGGATTTTCAGAGGAAGAATATAAGTGAAGGCTTCTAGCTCCATGTTAATTGCACTGCCTCCAAAATAAAACACTCAAGTGTTTTGCTAACTGAAATACCAGTCTGCCTCGAGTTCAGAACAATGCCTGTCAGATCTTGCAGATGACACTTAAGAAGTGACAGAAGTCATTAGCTTCAAAATACATTTTATTAAGAAATAAGTGAAATACTCAAACTGGACCACTGGATTAAGATGCTATTAAAATACAAACACAGGGGTCAATAAAAACAGTTTCTTTATGTAGGTGTACAGAAGGACTACTTAAAGTATGCAAATGAACAGCTAGAGATGGCTGCTTTCACAACACTGTAATCCTTCCAGCTCCAAAACCCTATCAGCCAGCTGCTGCTATGACAAGAACTCAGGTTTACCTTGTAGGAATTGGTTTTGTATCAGAACAGCTATATTTACTCCTTTTTGAGAGAGAGAGAGAGATATTATAGCTTGTTTTATCAAATTTAGGCATCTAATATTTAATGACCACGTATGCAAGACACACAAGAGAAGTGTATACATATCTGAGGGTAAAAGGCATCTTTTTTCCTCTGCTTCATACTGTCAGCACTCTTTTTCCAGCTCTTCTTTCTCCTGCCCCGTGTTACATTCTCATTACAGTCTGTTACTCTGCTGTGCAGACTTTGAACACTGATGTGCCATGCAGCACTAGGGAGTTTCCTGAGTCAGCTTTATTCGTCATTATCTGTAAAAACCATGAGAGGGAAAGGCAGGGTGAAAAGGATACAGTAGAGAAAACAAGCCATAAAACCCAGCAAAACACAATCTGGCCTTACATAACAATCTACAGAACAGAGTACTTGACGAGTACAAAACTTTTGAGATAGAAGCTCCTCAACACGTTTTTGTCCTCACTTGCCTTTGTTAGCACTTTTTTTCTTTAAACTGCACAAGGGAAGAACGATCTTTTCTTATCATTCTCATAGGGAATCACAGATTTGTAGAATACAGAATTAAAACTGAAGCTATTAAAAACAGCCACTTGTTCCTCAGCATCTCACAAGATGGAAGTCAGCTCATTTTAACAGTATTCCCTCAGACAAAAGCTTACCGTTTGTATGCCAACATTTTTTTCAGCAAACTGGCATTGAAACCTTTCAGGATTAGTTTTAAAATACCCTTAAACAGAGAAATGTCAAGGAGAAGAAATGGGTAACACTGTGGTTACTATTTTCTTCCTGTTCTGCATTGCCAGCCCTCCAGATGCTTGACAAACAACTGCAGTTTATTTTCCAGTTATTCAAAGTGGCTGAAAAAATATCTATGATGCTTTTCTGCCATCCTCCCATAACACAAAATTAAAACTATGCTGACCTGTTTGTTCTGACTCAGCAGCTCTGTATCAGTAGCAAAGAAAGGAAACATGAGGAGTCATTTGTCCCAAATATAGATTTTTAATGATTGTGTTCTTAGAACTGCTTTTTAAAACATTTTACCCATTTCTGTATAAACAGCTTAGCAAGCTGTAATCATTTGACCTTTTCTTCACTTGCTATTGCAACATAGTTGTGAAATTGAAAGATGCATTTAGCAAACGTTGGTTAACATGCATTAAAATACTCAGAATTTGAAACTCAGCAAATAGTGATTATTGCACACATTTCTAGAACTAATACGTGAAGCTTCTGACTTCAGTACAAATAACTGACGTTTTAGATTCCTATCTTTTCTTCCCCAGTTAAGTCTTTTGGCACCAGACAACATTACATAGCTGCAATGAGTTTTTTGACATGAGAGAAAAAGCCAACAGCATTTTCTCACAGACAGGGCCCTGGGTGGCATTGCACCAAGTGACTCTGAGTACCCAGGAGCTGTCTGCCTGCACAGCACACTGTGCAAACACACGGGGGGCTCCCAGCAAGTTTAATGCTCTCCATGTATCACTGAGCTACTGCAAGACTAAGATGGATTCTATCTCCACAGCAAGGTCTTTCAGGAAACTGCAATTATAGAATAAAGACCCACATCAAGTTTCCTTCTCTGAATCAGCATCACTACTTTTCAACACCAGAACCCATTAAAAGTAGTTTTGGAAAGGGAAATATTACTTCACAATTGAATTCCTAAAACAGAATCATTTGTTGTTCTGAGAACTTCATTCTAGACTTCATCTTCCCAACCTGCAGAATGGTTTCACAGAAAGTCATTATTAACAGATGCCTTATAAAATGTGCAGCAATATTACAGTTCATTCTACGTGTGCAATGTTAAATCAGAGTGTCAGCACACTGACAGTTTGCCACATCATGCTGCAGCAATAAAAAAAGCTGTTTGTGGGAAAAAAAGACCATCAATCTGTGTTGCTGACCAGCTGTATAACAAAGCATCTGTTTTAAAAAGTATTTTTCACAACTTCTTTATGTAAGCAAGAACAAACATTAGGACAAACCATCATTGCCAGTGATATTACCTTCCTGGTAGGCTCCATCTGCCATGACTAGGTGAAGTACTTTGGCATACAAGTGTTTGTGTTCATTTCCCAGAATAGTCTGAACTATGCTTGAGCAAATATCGATATTTTCATCTTCATCTTCATGTATAGCCTGGGAAAAAGAACAATCCACGTGGTGAGGTCTGAAATGGGTTTAGAGTAAAACAGTTCAGGTTTACTCCATGTAGTCTGTTGCTAACCCCAACGTTTTCCTCCTTTAATTCACTGGGATTTTCTCTGTTAATGTTTTAGTTGTGTTGAGAGAAAACAAAAGACTCAACAAATAAGTATTAATTCTAGCCACGCAATGCTGTTTGTTACTGGCACAGTATGCAGCCCTACATACACATCTTGTTTCCTAAAATGGCTTCCAGTTGAGTTTATTCCACAAACCTTTATTTTATTATAAACTTCAATTAATTTCTCAAAGCCTATTTCCTGCTCCAGGTTGTATCTCAGCTCTTCCAGATGGCTGAAGACACTATCACACTCTTCACATTCACTGGCAATATCTCCATCGCTGTTATCTGTAAAGAAAGAACACACCAGTAAACAAGAACCAGTGGAAGAAAACCACCAACAGCAGAAAACTATTAGATTATTCTAAAAGGATCTTCCTGATCTTCCCTGGAAGCACATTTCAGGCAACTAGAGTAAAAAAGACTTATGGTCATTGCCTAACAAACAGCTGCTACATAATTTGCAACATAAACATGTACTTAGATGCTGACCTTCACGCACTGAAAACTTCAAGTAACATCAGAACATTTTTAAGTCTCTAGAGAAACTATTATTCAGAACTTGATTCCCTTATAAAATGCAAAACTCTTCCGTGTCATTATTGTTAACATCAATGAACAGCTCATGAAACAGGTATAACAAATTGTACCTGACTGCCATTCTTCATTAAGAGCACTTTCACTGCTGGGGTTATTTTCATCTGCTTCATCCAGCTCCGTACCATTTGTCATGCATTTGATGACGTTAGCCTTTAAAGTAGATTCCTCCTCTTCACTTAATTCCTCAGGCTGCTCCCTAAGCAATTGCTCCATTGAGGCCCGGAGTTCCTGCAAATCCGTATCGGCCTCCCCAAACATGCTAGGAGAAAGTGGCAAAGACTATGTGAAGATGTGCTTTTCAAGACAAACTCTAGGAAGAGTTCATATTTTTTGTTAAGCCAACAAACCAAAGACAGCGGAGCTTTTAGGAGAAGAAAAATGAGTAACATTTGCATACATTAGACTAATTCTTTTCCTATAACTACTAGGTTAAGCAAGAAAATTAGCACTTTCTGAAGATATTTACGTCCACAGCTCATCACAACAGTCCTAATACCACTACACAGTGCCAAGCACAGGGAATAAAGATCTGCCTAAGCAGACACTAGAGCATCTTATAGAAGGACGATGAGACAGGTGATCTGTTAAACTTCATTAGGAAGATCAGTTCAAACAACCTTTGTACTCACGCTCTGTTATAAAACCCTGTGTTGCAAGCACAACAATACTAATTATGGTAAAATAATTAATCCAACTCAGACAACCAACTCTAAGATTCTTCTTCAGTCTCTGTCTAAGAGACTGTATGCTGGGACTCAGACCAGGCAGAGTTCTCTTTCCACACAAACTCAAGAGGAGATGTGATAACTAAAGATCAGGTAGATCTGGATTACTCTGACTTGGCTAAGCACAACTGATGCTCCAGAAACCTCAGGTATCACTTTTCAAGAAGAGAACAGGAAAGACTGACTTAATTCCACATCAGAACGCTCACTTATGCAAAACATAACAGAAAACCTTAGACAAAAGCAGCACGTGTGCCAAGGGCAGCACTTCAGCACCAGAAATAACTGCACAATTTGTTCCTCTGCTTCATGTTTCATCTTTTGTTCATTTCCAAATGTAGGATTTCAGGGCACTTTCTATGTATGTGGGACAACTGCTACAAGAACCTCCATTCCTAAGACTGCCAGCTAATCTTAGTATGTGAACAGTAGGAACTGGCAGTAAGAGCCAACAAGTAGAAATATCTTAAAAATGAAGCAGAAGGAAGATGGGCTGAGGATAAGCAATGAAGTACTGAAAATAACTCGTGTGTTTTGCATTTGTCAATGAAATAAAAACAGCACAGGAATACAAATGCAGAGACAAATAATATTTGTACTAACATTCCCAATGCACAGGTATGAGTTAAATACCTTATCCACTAGCCTTGATAAATGCAAATTTCATGCATGCAGTCCTAAGACAGCAGGAAACTGATAAAGTTGGTTCAACCACCACCAAGAACAACCACAAAGCAACACAAAGACCTAAGCTCAATTTACACCGACAGGGAAGATGATTGTCTTGTTTGTAAGTCGCATTGAACAAATGAAAATTTAGGATGAGAGAAACAAAGGACAACTAAGAGCTAGGTTATGGAGTCCAGGGATGAGTAACGAAATGAATGCATTTTAAGGAAACCCTAGAAACCCTAGAAAGAAATGAAAACCTGAAACCACATAGAATTATCTGGAGCAAAACAGACAGAGGTCTCATCAGAACAGACAGACTGGATAGTTTTCATCCCTGCAGACTACTCAAGCTGAGTGTAACAGTCAGCCCAGGGTCAGACCTTGAGGCCCCTGGAAGAATCTGGGGGAATTTAAGGACATCCCAATACCACAGCAAGGAAGACAGGAGAGCAGAGATCCCTTGAACATGAAAAGAAGGGATATATTAAAGAATTCTTCATTTTCAGAAGAATGGTAGCCATCAACTTTGATCTGTTTCAGGGGAATGTAAGGAGTAAAGACAGACAAAAAAGCATCTTGGATGCTGTAAGAGACTATTTCAGCTCCTTTGCCTCAAAGCTTGCTGTTGGACAACTTCAACAGGCAGACAAGTCCAAGAAATCTTTTGCCTGAAGACTTGCAGGCCAAAGGCAATGAGAGATAAGCAGCTGCTACACTGCTGATGAACTGCCTTTTGTGGGCACATCTCAAGCAATAGGACATGCCTGCCAACAGGTGCTGCACATGATTCTAACTTAAGTGCCCAGGAATGCTGGGCAGAAGAAACCTACAAACCAGGAACACTGAGCTCGGTATCAGACACCTTGTGGCATGAAACTTGCCTGCTGCCTGATTCTCCTGGGCCTGCTACCTGAGACCAGCCTGCCTCCTAGATCCCCTGTTGGTTGAACCATTTGCCTGCTTGCTGCCTAATGCCAGCCAGTCTGCCTCCCTCTGCACCCTTCATTCTGCATCAGCTTTGGACTGTTGGAATTGGCACACAATGGGACACTACTGCATCATTGCTGGTGACTATCCCTGCTTTACTGAATTCTTGGTCTCTTCCCATCTTCCCTAACACCCACCTTCCCTTCCCCGTCACCCTAATTAGTAATAATCACCAGCCTGTCCCTTCCCCTTCACTTTAATTAGATAATAAACTACTCAGACAACATCTGACCATGCTTGCATCTCATTCTTAATCAGAGAATATCAGAGGATCTCCTCTCTCGCTCTGAGAATCAAAGCAAGACAGATGGAATTTGGGAACAGTTCAGACAGACATTGCAAATAGGACATCCCATCAGCTGTGCCATTTTCTGAACAAGACTCAGACCGAACACTGATTCAAACCAAACAGATATGAAATACAGGGTCTTTTAAAGTCTGGCTAGCTAAACAAATCCATTCTGGTCTACAATGGTATACAGTATATCATAATGTGTAACCAAAAATATTCTTGATGTAAGACGCCTTTTTAAATACTCAATAATGCTACTGCACTCACATATCCTCCGAATCAGAGGGTCCTTCTTTGGCCTGCTCATCTTCTGTATCATCTATTTCAAGACTGTGTTGATGCTGCACATCTGCTATGCTGGGAACATCAACTAAGGTTCTGTACAGTTTGTAAAGATCCGGGAGCGAACACGTCCTCAACATCTGCAAAGGTAACAAAGCCTCGTGTTTGGAAACAACCCAAGTCTGTGGTTACAAGTTGCTTCGATCTGTTTTTAAACGTCAGCTTTTATTTCTCAAAGTAGAATACTGAAAACAATAATTTCAAAGCAGTTCCCCAGTACTAGAAGTTTAAAATACTATGCTGTTAGCAGCAGAAATAAAGCAACAGCGAAACAGTTTGCCTCAGTAATCCACAGAGATATCATCAAATTTAAGAACCCCTAAAAAACACTAAATATTCACCCCAATTAAAAAAGAAGCAGAAACTAATTATCACTCAAGTTCTGAACTTCCTCTGGCTGCAATCAAGCAGGGAAAGGGAATTAATTGCTCTCTTTGGTCTCTCTGTTGTGACAACAAAACACCTGCTGCTTTTCTCCAAGTTCTCTGCTACTATGTACAGCTCATCTGGCACTGCATTAACCATTAGGACACACACTTATGGCCAAAGAACATGTCAAATCAACAGGAACATGACATGCTGAGATGATTCATAGTCATACTCTGACAAGCTTCATCACAAAGCTTGTCCACTGCTTTAAATCTATTCAGGGTACAAAGTTCATTCTGTGCTTAGTGACAACTTCACTGTAAATCCCTTAGTCTGTGAAAATAGTCTCTCTGTAGCTCGTCAAGAAGCATTTATTCTTCTGAACACGCCAACAGCACCATCTGCAGTAATAAACTTCCTCATCAACCAACAGGTATCTTCCAGTATTCTATTAATCAAGGAGTGCAATTTCCATTCATGCATTCACAACAATAGCAGAATCACAAGAAACATTCTTCTTGGTCTAGCATTTAATCAGCTAGGAAGTCTTCACACCAAATACTGATCAAATTTGCACATGTGCAAGTTGCCAGTCACCCATGTTTCCTCACAACGTAGCTTTGCTTCTACGCACTTCGCATTTGAGAATCTATCCAAGAATTCACAGTCTTAGGCCTGTTTCATCTACTGGTTGCATACCTATTGCTAAAATATTTCCATTTCCATGCAATTTCACACTGCACTACCCCCTTTCTCTGAATGTTAAACCAGTCACCTCGTTAACAGAAATTATGAAATGCCTTCATTGCTCTTTTCAGTTTTTATGATGGCAAAATATTGCAACGTTTGTAAAACTGTAAAAAGGGGGAAAGGTAGAGAGTAAGAATCTCCTCAGTTGAATCTAAGTAACATCATTCCTCAAGTGATGACAAATCCTCCATAAACACTTGGAGGCATGTATGGGAACTGCTGAATCATGACCTGAAGCTCTGACCTGAGGCAAGCAATGAGTCAGCCCTGCGAGCACAGGTGAAGACAACTCTCCCGTGTTACTGGAAGGCATGGAGCCTGGCTGCACCTCTCCTGGACCCCACGTAAGAGCTGACTACCAGTGAGGAAGGATCTCTTCTGGAGATTGTTCCTCTTGGAGTCTTCTGAGTAAGCCCAGGACAAGGGCAAGCTTTCCATCCTATCTTCTTTAGTGTGATAACCTGTTTAGCCTAACTTTCCTGTATGTTTTTTAATTATAACACCTGTTTATTCATTGATTATACATGGCAGAATGCAGAACATGAAACCAGAGACTCAAAACACCATGCAAGCCCTACTCACACAACGAACACAGTGCAACCATACTGCATGGCAGACACAATTACATCAGTACAAACCATTATGCCACCTGTTTTGGCCTCATGGAGACTCAGGAAGATGAAAAACATTACTGAAGAAATAAACATTTGTTACCTTCGGGTTGTTTGCATCAAACAACCCTGTAGAAAGTCCAAAAAACAAGGAACTTTTCCCTTTATTTTTTGCTGGCGATCTGGAACGAGAACGAGGTACAAAAGGCTCCTCCTGGGAAGACTGAGATGATAGAACTGGTGAGGCTGTAGGTACAGCTGGGGGCTGTATCACCCTCTGGAATAACGGTTCAGGTTGCAGAGAGTCACTGGAACAAGTTTCTGAGGTGGTATAAAAAAGTTCATTACAAATCTAAATAATTTATACCTCCAAGCTCTCACGCAAAAGGAAACTAAAATGAGCAGAGCCTAACCAAGTTCTGTTGTACAATTAGAAGGAAAATAGATCACACCATAAGAGTATTAAAGTCTGTTTGGATTACTTCAGTAAAAGCATTATAATGTGAAATTCTCCCATGTATTTTTTAAGAATCCATAACTCCTAGCTACAGTCTATTCCATTCTTATGCCCTCTTGTTTACCATGGTCCAATCTGTATCTGCAATGATGGAATCATCCACTCTCATTTTTTTCCTTGCCTTATACTATATTTCTTCAAACTTATCTCAACATGTGTTTCAACACAGGAAAAAATGTACAGACTGCTTCATGGAGAAATTAATCCATGTCTCAGTATCACCAACACTACTGTAGATGTATTTTCCCTTCTGGAATAAAATACTTACATCTTCTGGAATTAGCTTAGAAACCTCAAAAAGCAAGCAACTCCTCCAGGCAATAAAGATAACAGATTATCATTAACAGTTGTTTAAAACACATCTTTTTACCCACGCTGCATTTTAACATTAATATTAGCCATGTCAACAAACAAAGAACACTTTTACCAAGTAAAACCACCAGGCTTCTTAACACTTAGAACAGTCATTATAGAAGGTCAGAACATTCTTGTGAATGATATTCACTTGTTATTGTGCTTGATATTTACTTGTAAGTAACAAAGAATGGGCTATTCTCCCTGTGTATACATAACATAGCTTTGATGCTACATCTTTTCTTCCCAAGTGGCAAAAATAATACCCACAAGTCATCTTCTTAACTCACAACAAACTTGTCCTGAACTAAAAAAATAGAATGAAAACAGAAAATCTGCTCTGTTAGGTTAGTGAAGGAGTGAGAAGAGGGATAGCTCCAGCATTCTGTCCCATCAGTCACAACACAAAATACACTCACTGACCTCCTGGAGCTTCATTTTGTGATTGCACTTCATCAAGCACTGCTTTCTCCAAAGCTGCTTCATCTCTTCTGTCATGTTGTGCACTATTAGAAAACAAAATTTAAAACAGTCATTAGTCCATTGAAAAAATCCTCAACCAGGAAGTACAGACAAGCAACAAAGCTTTAGGTAAGCTTAATGTTGTAACTAATGTAGCTAGTTATCTGAACTAGAGAGAGAGAGAGAGATCAATAAAGGAATAACTCACTTATCCTGTTTTTCTTTCACCCACACTTCATTAACAGAGATGGGAAATTCCTTGCTCTGGTCTTTTTTATTTTCTTCAGTTTCTTTCAACACCTCTGCTTCCAAATCATCAGGCTCTAAAATTAATTAAGTCATACCTTGTTAGAAATGAATCCCAAACCAGAAGTTGTTAGTGTTTAATAGCTGGGAGTCTGCTCTAACAGTATTACTGTGCTCTTTGCATCTGTTGTCATCTCCATATAAACAAATGGGAAGCATCACTTTCAGAGCAACCTACATATTTGGAATGAACTTGTACTGTTCTGTAATATTTTTGATTTGAATTTTACCCAAGGTTGTCAAGATAATCATGTTTTGCTGCTTTAAATTTAAAGATGGAAAGGTACCTGAAACAGCCTGTGGTGTTGACTAACAGCCAACATTCTCAGTATATATAGAACAAATATAACTAAGCCTTACATTTATTTTTTTGAAGCAAAATACCACCATCCTCAGTTCTATTAAAAGCAACTACTTGACAAGGACCAAAATACACTAAAGCTCTAAAAGCTTCCTGTGTCTACCATTTATAAAGCACAAGAAAATAGGAAAGAGAACACAGAAATGGCAATAACAAAAGAACAGGTAAGAAAGTTAGCAAAGACAGGAAGCAGCAGAGTTGGTACCCAAGACAAACTCATCCAGAATGAAATTCTACTACTATGCTAAGTTACACCCCAACAGCAAGCAGTAGGAACTGTGCAATACAGTATTTGGTTGATGGCATTATTTAAAAATACACAGACTTGTTTATATTAACAAGCCAATTCCACGGCTTTTTGACAAAAGGAAGATCCTTGCCTTGCTGCACACCCATCTTAATTTCTAACTACTTGAATGAGTGAGATATTTCAGCATCTTTTGCTATCAGCTTATGCTGCCATTCTGAACGTTTAGGAACATTTCACACTGAGGCAACACACGGAAGCAACAAGAATATGGACAGAACATGTTCCTATCACTTCAAAATTGTTCTCAGTAGACTAACTGTGAAGCTAGAACTTCCTACACTTGCAGCATAAATGGTCACCAGCAGTGCTTACCATTTATTACATCTATTTCTTCCAGTACTTCAGTTGGTAGCTGCAGCTCTGCTTCTCCTAGAATCTTCAGGACCGAATCAGTAGGGCTTTTGCCCCAGACTTTCCTGCGAGGTTCACCAATATCCAGCCTAATTACTTCTCCCATAGTTTGCCCTGTCAAGACACAAAAACATGTTAAACTGCCGTTCACTTTACATATAGTAAACAAAAAACCTCCACAAAACCAAAAACTACAATTTCAGTATCATGCTCCACACCTCAAGTCAGAGAGCTTAAAGACTATGGTGAGAAGTATCGAGTTCCTCTTCTGCCAACTCCTTTTAATGATAAGTTACTAAGTTCACAATCGACAATTAACATCATCTACTTCACAGTAAAAGCAAGGATTATTTTCATCAATTCAGGTACTCCGGAAGAAAAAGTTTGAGAGATGTTTATAGTTGTCAAAGTCTGTCTTAATACCACCTGATTAAAAATTTCACCTCTACTTCTACCAGCTTGCTCATATGGAAGAAAAAAAAAATAGAAAATCCCTTGTCATAAGATATCAGGACATTTTTTTTTTCTTACTATTTCTCCCTCTGAGGAAAACAGAGGATAAAAAGTGGTGTATGGGAACTGCTGAGTCACAGCCTGAACCACTAATTGACCACCTGAGGCAAGGACTGATTCAGCCCTGGGAGCACAGGTGAAGGCTGCAGCCCCCATTTAAGGGCTGAGTGCCACTGGGGAAGGGTCTCTTTCTGGACATCCCTCCTTTGTGCAGCTTTCCTCTGTGAAGAACCTAGAATCTCCCTGTATGGGTGAGCAATCTTCTGCCCTTCCTTTATCGTGCCAATCCTCGGACACTACACCTGTAGTGCAACACCTTTTCCCACTTTATTGATCCATCCAATTGCTGCAAGTGGCATCAAAGAAATGCAGAGCAAAATAAAGTTCATTTATTTTAACTGTATCTGTTCTTCCTGTTAGATTAGTGCCTATTTAACAGACCCTTAAAAAGGCAGCGTGAAGAAATAAACCAGGTATTTAATTCAGCAGCTGTTTGTTGAGTTTATTCTTCACATGGCCTGCAGGTTATTTATCTACTAAACACATGCCTTACTCCTTATCCAAACGAATACATAGCCACCTTCTTTAGAAGCAAATGAGACACAAGTGATAACAAAAGGATAAAAATAAATGAAGATTGATAAAAAGCAGGCATTACACAGTGCAAACTCATTTACTGATATCATGACAAGAGTGCTTACGGTCCGTTCCAGAGAGAGACTCTTCCATTGTTAACTGAGCTAAAGGAACTACCAAATCTGATGCTCTTGATGCCCATCTTTTGCGATCTCCTACAAGTGGACAGTTATCTTCCTGCTCTTCTTTACCATCTTCAGACCCATCCGACTCAGAGATGTTTTTATCATCCTTTCTTCCTTTCTCGTCTTCCTGAGCTTTAAGATTTTGATTTAATCTTTTCAGTATTTGCCGCTTGTTCTGAAATAAGGATCAACAGATAATTACCTAAAACAGCATCTTTCTTGAAAAGGAAAAGAAAATGAAACAGAACGCAGCCTGACATACCTGCACTGCAAGATCTGGCTTCTTGACTTCCTCTTTAACCTCCTGGGCAGCGGTTACATCTCCATCCTTTAAATCCAAGAAGCAGGAAAAATAAGGTAGAAGGTACAGCAGAAAAAATAATCTTTATCTACATAGTGAAAGGCTCTTAGAGGTGACTTCTCAGTGACAAGCATAGGTAGATTATGACAGACTGCACAACACTTCTGGTTTTGTGGTGCTTCACAAGCACTTTAAAGGACTGAAGTCTGACTTGTTTGCTGTCTTAAGCAGTGAGCAAATGAATCTGTTAAGTAAAAACTCACGGCATAATAATGGCAGAGATAAAGCTAGATATGTCACACACAGCAAAATGACACTCAGATCCAATGCTAGAAAACAGCAATCGTGTTGAGAACAAAGAAGTTGGGAGGACAGAGTCTAGGAGCATTTGTCAAGAAAAGAATAAGGCACAAAAGACAGTTTTCGTAATGACAGCACATATATTACCAAGTCAGTAAGAATAAGAATAGTACTGCCTTAGTATTCTAGAACACACAGAAAACCTGCTTGGACAAAGTTGACTGGCAACAATTACAGCAAGAAAAGGCAAATACTGCATTATGCAGAGCATTTTTCAGAGAAACACTTCACATTCTTCTTGATCTGCTTCAATTACAAGAGCAGTACAGTTTGAACTAGTGGGTAAGCCCCTTCAGAGTCTTAAAAACATTCACAATGAGCTGCCTTCAGAAAGCATACTTGGTTTTAAACTGTAGATTAAATATGCATAATAATTCAACATAATTGAAGGCAGGAATGCAAAAATTCTAATCATTATGCACAAGGCTTGTCCTTCTGATCAACTAAGCACTCTGATTTTCAGTGAGTTATTCTCTTTGCTGTAAGACAGATGATCCACATGAAAAAAGTGCTCCATGATTTAGATATTTGCATCAGAACACAATTTATCTTCCCAGCTATCAACTGACACCTTTCAGTCACATAAATCACTTTGTGCTAAATTTTAATTGTATTCCTATCGTCATATCCAAGTTCATACACGCTCTATAAACCTGTAATATAATTAAATCTATAACCTAGGTAATAATACAAAGGTTAACATTCAAATTAACAGATTGCATTTAAAACACAAGTTGTGCAGTCACATGTTGAGTTTTTATGGTATTGCTTAAATCAGATGACAGTAAACAAACACGTAAGCAATGACACTACTGGGACCAAAGACCACAGAAAATATAAAATTGGAATACTGTCTTAAAACAACAAACCCATACCATGCTGTCACACTTGACTGTCAGACCTGTTATAATCAGTATATACTTTCCAAGTCAGTGAAAAGAATCAAGGATATAAAATGGACTGACTTAACATTTATCAGTTCCACTCTACTTGGGCACAGATTACAAACTCATCAATACCTGATTTCAAGAGGCTTCATGTCTAGTGAACCACTTCTTCCTCTAACCACGACTTCATTCATCAAAAAACAAGTTGCTATTTTGTCCAAAATTGACCAGATTTGAATTTCAGAATACAGATGTGTTTCAGCAGCTTATAAATTGGTATTTAGTCTTTTTTTCTTTGAAGCAATCACTATTTCTTCTACCTAATACACACATTCTCCTAAAAACTCTTTTTCAACCCGGTCTGCTTGTCTGTTTTTTTCATTATTTTTGTTTTTTCACAAGACTACCTACCACTCCCACTTCTTTCAAAGCAGAAGTCATGGAGATGGGCTTAACTGGAAGCTGTTGCTTAGGAAGAGATACTCCAGGCTCTTGTATTCCGTGCACAGGACTGTGTCCTGCTGCTCCCACATGACAAGGCACGTTAGGATTCTTTACTCCTTTAGCTATCAGCTGTAAAGATACATTAAAGAAAAATCAAAGACCGCACATTCAACACAGTATGCTCAGATACACTCCTGTAAACCTTCAGGAGGAGCAATGTCGCACATTTTTGTACTAAATGCAACTGTTAATTACACATGTTAATTACAGCCAATTTATCAGCTCCACAGCATTCTGTATTTTTTGTAGTCATCACTAGTTGGACTTCTCTCTGCAACACACAATCCAATGAAGATTATATACATTTTGGTAAGCAGCAGATAGTCAATAAACATAATCCTGGTGACTGGCTCCTGCTCTCCTCTATTTCAGAAGGCAAACTTGTCTAAGGTAGAAATTCACAATGAAAGACTTCATTCATACAAAGGCACGGCACTACATACTTAGTGTACATTTGCTTACATGTTCTTCCCAAGCTCTCTTCTCTCTTTCATATGCTTCCTTCCTCTTTCGCTCTAACTGTTCTTTCAGAACTGCAGCTCGAGCATTTGCTTGGGCCTGTAATAAGCAAGCAAGGAAAAAAAGGATCAACTATATACACAAAAAGCATTAGTACACAGTTCTGCTGAACATTTTACATAGAAACATTCTTGGATCACTTCATCTTGTTTTCTTTAACCTCATTCTTTACAGACTGCACAGTCTCGACTGTTCCCATACTTCACCTCCAAGTGAAGTATTTCCACCTAAATTTCCCCTCTTAGGTTAAAACTGTTCCCCCCCCCACCCCAAACCTGTCATTATCAGACCATCTAAAAAAAGTTGGTCTCCCTCCTGTTTGTAAATTCCCTTCAAGTACTGGAAGGTCTCAATGAGGTTTTCCTGAAGAAATCTTCTCTTCCCCACACTAACCAAGCCCAGCTGCTTCAGCCTTTGTTCACAAGACAGGTGCTTCAGCTCTCTGATCATCTTTTTGGCCTTCTCTGGACCCACTCCAACAGCTCTGCATCTTTCCCCAGCTGCAGGCCCCAGGCCTGGACACAGTAATGCACAAGGAGCCTACACAGGGGCAAAGTACAGGAAACAATCCCCTCTGGCTCATGTCCAGCTTTTCATCATCCGGAACATCAACCATGAACAATTAAACATACAGCTTAAACTGTCAATATTTATTCAACAAATGAGAAAAGCTTCAGCTGCTGCTTCGCCTCTAGTTTTAAGGTTAGGCATAAGGTCAGCTTGTTTGTACATTGCTCCTTGAAGACGAGGGGACAAAGTGAACAAGTAGAGTAATACTTGCTACATAGCATGGTAGAGGTGGTTATTAATATAGAAAGAACAAGGAGAAAAAAGCTCAAAGTAAAAACTGGATTCCTGTGAATTACACTTGCTTTCAACTACCGAACAAAACGAGATTCCAAGTAGTCTGCAATAGCCCATCCTACGATCTACCTGTGGCCCTGTCTGCACAAGCGAAGAGTCATTTATTCTTTCAACTAGAAGATGTTATTTAAGCTACGTTTTCCTTTCCCTTTTACCATCAAAAGGCTATCCTAGTTATTATACCAAAGTGTCTTTAGCACTACAGCTAGTATAGAGGGCTAATCTCTAGCCCTCTATGGAAAGGATGGGACCAAAATCTTCATATACTATGCCACATCACAACGTACTTTAAAACAAAGATGAATCAGTTGAATGCAGTTGTTACCTCAGTACAGTATTTATGACTTACGAGAGACGAAAACCTTCATTATTGAAAGTGTAAACAGATACTGATAGCAAGAAACTTTAAGTTAAGAAGGCAATTTTAAAACCAATGAGTTCCACTTACTCCCTCCCCACAATTACCTTCTGTGCTTCTATCTTTTTGCGTTTCATTTCTGCTTCCTCACTTGACTCTTGTCCATCAGAACTGGGAGCTTCGTTCTGCAAAGTATGAGTCCTCAATTAATTATCATTAGCACCTGTTTTTAACAGCTGAGAGATAGAACTGACAGATGGGATTATTCAGACTGATCACCTGACTAACACAAGTCAGAATTCTACATGGTAATTCTCACTTAAATAAAATACCCAACTGGCCTAAACTTGCTTTTTGAAATTACTGATAATGATATCAAGTTTCTACAAACAAGAAAGCAAGAAATTAATGGACCTAAAGTTGCACAGGCAGTGAAAGTTGACCCAACAACGCTGGGAAGACTGAATGGGTGGATGGCTGTTGATGGAGAATGGACACAAGAACATGTATGGTGTACGAAAATCTCTGTTTTTAAATAACTCCTATTTCATAACTTCTGCATAGTGCAATTTACAGAACAGACTGGCAGAGTTGAGTAAAAAAATCACGTCTCACAGTAGGCTTGAACTGTTAAAGCTCGACTTGCACAGACCTCTGATTTAATACAAACAGTTTAGAAGCCTATTTAAGTAGGCTTGGTGCAGTATAAGGAGGAGTCCTAGTAGAAATGATTTCACAAAGCCCAAGCAAAAAATCTTAGGTAGCTTTTTTCCAGTGGGAGGTTTGTGTGTCAAATTCTGATGTAACTTTACGTTGCCCTGTCTTTAAAAGATTGTTAGGCTACATGTACTGAAGCTCAACCATTGGATTCCAACAAATTTTGTTAGTTCCAGAAGAAGAGATGGAAGTACACTAACTGTGGAACAGAATTAAATGGTAGAAATATATGTATAATTGCTTCTGAGAGAAATGTTTCTGCAGGGATAGAAGATAATATCCCCTAGCCAACTTCTCAAGTTGTTTATTTTTCAAACTGACCTTCTCTCCACGAAGTTTCGCTTTAATCTGTTGACGTTCATTGAAGTTCTGTAGTCGTATCTGTCTTAACCTTGCCAAATATTCCTAAGGCAAAGAAAGGAAGCAATTTTCAATTGCACTGAAACCGTTAGAAGCACAGTTAGCTTACAAAACCAGTTAAGATTCCACAAAAAGTGAAATGAAATGAGGGGAAAAACAACATAATTACTATTGCTATGGTAACATATAATAATTCCCAGAAGAACATTCATCCAATTAAAACAAAACTGAAATTTACATAGCTCAGTAGTAAGCTACTGTTGTACTTGACATAACCAAGGATCAGGAATGGTTACACATGTTACAACACAGTTACATCATACAGATACGTATGCAAGTTCAACAAACTTTTCCAGGCAGACATTTTCTCATAACTGTTGTAGACAACAGTTTTATAAATACTCAAAATAATATTAATAAAATAATTACACACCCACATTCCAGGAATAAATTATTTCCTAGGAATTTATGAAGTCCTTTCATTGCATTACAATGATGAACCATGCAGGGAAAAAAGGCACAATGAAGTTCAAAACAGAGGTATTTCTGCAGTGGAAGTGGCAAACATGCGGCAAGCATACCTCTTCTTCCTTGTTTCTGGATTTCCTTCCTCTTGCAGACATGGGCCTGCCTCCATAGATATCTGCCACGTTTTGCAGTGTACCCTGTTTGCCATTTAATGGTATCAAATTTAAAATGGCTTGGGCAGTCGAATTACCTGACTTATCCATTAACTGTCCACTTAGAAGAAACCAAATCCATCAATGATGTGAAGCTGCTCTTAAGTTCAACAATAACCTCGTTTCATTTACAAGTAATATCTGACAGTAAGAGCTGACAACCCTGAGTAGCCACAAACAAGCTAGTCTTAAACATGGTAGAGGTCTTGTCCCTGCAGCTTGTCTTCCCCTGCTGTGTTAGAAAATGTTCTTGAGCAGCAGTTTTGGCACATCTATAATACACACAAACAGCATCACACAGTTGGTATTTCTGCCACCACTGAGCAAAGCCTAAAATGAAAGCGGAATCTTCATATGTACATTAACCATTTTCTCATCATAATATGTATCTTTAACACACTAGAAGTAGCAAATTCAAGAATTTGCATGTGCATCTTAAGTGTATAATCTCGGGTAGTGGGATATATTCAGAATCCCAAATGTAACCAAAAGGATTCAACTTTTATGGGAACACTAACAGAAGCCCAACTCCAGACAGTGCAAAAATCATTTAACCCAAAGTTCCCTACTTGGTTTAAATTTAAATGCTTCTGCTAATCATAATATTCTGACCCTGCTGAACTCACGAAAAAGTATCTTCAACACATAATGACAGTAAATGCATGTAAGATTGTTGTATAGACCTTCTGCCTTTTAAAATACTTGGTATTTTGATTACCCAGGCTTGAGTGTAGAGAAATGCCTGTACTTCAACACTGCAGTTAAGATTTATGAGCAGATGGACCAAATGCAAATATTCTGGCTACATACTCTTCCAGATTCAGCTAAAAATCAGTAATTTAAGAAAAAAGATTTGTTCTAAACTCCTCTGGCTTAGTCTCTAGGGATAAATTAAAACATTTATTCTCATAGGTAAGAAATAGCATACAACCATGAGAATTCTATGATTTTTAGTTTCAGCTGGAGTGTTAAATAAAAATAAAAAATAGAAGCGTATTTTCCCTATTTTATTTTTCAGAAAACAGATAGTTTTCAAAATTAAGTTTTATTTTATGCATGTTCCTGAGCTTTTGAAAAAGCTAACTGGCACTTTACAAGTGATCTTGCTGGTCCTCACTGTGGCATTCAAATGAGCTTTAAGTTTTCTCAAACTAATGAGGACCTTAAACAACAAGAATTGAAAGCAAGCTTTTGATAACTGGTCTTATTAATACACACAATTAGCATTAATCATTTACACTCATCTACTTAAGTGAACATACTAAAATTTTCAAAGACCAAGACTCAGTGTCTTTTAATGCCCCACAGCTACAAAGAAGCACAAGGATGAGTCAGTAGTTGTCTTAAAGACTGTAACATTGAAAATACCACTCAACCACCAAGTTGAACTGTAGGGTCACTTAAAAAACAGAGATATCAAAGGTAACCACATACTGAACTAAGGGTTGGATAAATTAACACAACCACTTGACCTAGCATTCACACAAAAAGCTCCATCTTATCTGATTCCTATCCATTTTTCCTCTTAAATTATTCTGGTCTAGAAGACAGCACCATCCCCATGTCACAGAATCACAGAATGGCTCAGACTGGAAGGAGCCTTCAAGACTTTCCTGTTCCAACCTCTTGCTGCAGGCAGGGACACCTTGAACTAGACCAGGTTGCCTGAAGCTTCATCCAATCTGGTCCTGAACTCCTCCCGGGAGTTCCACAACTTCTCTGGGCAACCAGGCCCAGTGCTGCGGTACCCCAGGTAAAACAGTTCTTCCTGATGTCCAAACTAAATTCACACTCATCTAGTTTCAAGCCTACCTGTTGTCTTAGTAATACAAAACCTTTCGAAAAGCCCCTCACCATCTTCCGTGCAGTCTCCCTTCAGGTACTCAAAAGCCACCATGAGGTCTCTCTGGAGCTTTTTCTTCTCTAGACTGAGCAACTCTTTATATGGAGATTACTGCAAGCCATACAAGTTGTCACCCCTCCTTCCCCCCCAAGTACTAACAGGAGAAAGCTGCTGAGAGCTTCTGCCATCAGTGGTAACTGATACATTAATATGGAGCCCTGGCTTAGAGTTAGAGCCTCCCCATTTTATTACAGCTGCCTGTTAAGTGTAAAGCATTTGGGCTCAGCTGAATACACTAGAGAAACAGCAATACCCAGTGCATACCTGGGTAACTTGCATCAGTGAAATCATATAAAACTACATTAATGCCAAAGTTTAAAACAAATTAGAAGCAGGTACGATGACTGACTCATTTACAATGAGGCAGAATGAACAAGTATTATTTCTATCAAAAAGGTTTACTGGTCTCAGAGGCTTTAAAACAGAACAACATTTTAAAAAACAGAAGACTCAAACTTCAGAACTAACGTACTAACCTAATGATACTTTTGCATGAAAGCTAAAGTATCTTAATAAAAAGCATGTCTTCAGGAAAACACTACTATAGTTGAGTTCAGTTTATATGCAAGCACAATTTCAACCAAAATTTCACATCTATGACCAGCAGTAAATGCTCAACACTGTTCTGAAGCTTACAATATCAAGTAAGACATGCACAGAAAAGGTATTTTTCCCCTTTGATCATGAACTTACACAAATGAGAAATGTCTGCACAACTCCAGTGCCTTTGTTGGTTTTAATAAAATGTACCCCCCCTCATTTTTTTTTAAATATGTAGAAAAATATTTAGTCAGTATTTCATGGCTACAATACTAATTTAAAGATCTGTAAAGCATTCTGAAACAGTAACACACAAAGACTGCATTTTCCATACCATGTGTCCCTCAGCACGAGCTTTGTTTTGCATGGCTTCCCTCTTTCGTTGCCAGAATTCTTCAACTTGCTTTGCTCTTTCTGCAGGTAACCATCCTTTCTGCCTGAATAATTGTAACACATAGCAAGCTCTAAGCTTCAGAAACACAGCATTCATACAACCAGTGCATTTTTCTTAACTGGGAAACAAATAAGAAATTAACTTTCCATAAGTAACATATCTTCAGAAGAATGCCTTTTATCAGCCAAAATGGTCAAGTCAGACTTTCACAATATGGAGAAAAATACACTCAACAACACAGGAAATACAATTGAACTCCCTTCCAATACAGTGTTGCTCTCTTGCACGTTCTGTTCATCAAAACAAAAATGAATGTCAAACCATGATTTTAGTGTAGTTACTTCAGGAAATTTCTCAGCTTGTCTCACTAGTAAAACACGGATAAAAAGTACAAAAGATGAATCCCTTCAAGACTTTCCTCTGGAGACAGGCAAGAAGTCTTCATAAGCCATCCGTTAAGATACCCTGTTGGATATCATATATACATATACATATATATATATATATATGTATCATATATATATATGTATGTATATATATAAAAATCTTCTTGATTATTATATTATTATTATTATTATATATATATATAATAATAATATATATATTATATATTTTCATATGTGTGAAATTATTATATATAATAATAATAATTATATATATATATATATATATATATAAAAAATCAAGAAGAGTTTTAATTGGCTCACAATTGCCCAAATTGCTTGGCAAGTCTGATCTAGGCTTGGAGCAAGAGCTTCTACCTAATTGAAAACTCCTCAGTGGTGGTTTTCCAAGGGCATTTTGGTTAACTTAATGAGATTTTTGTTCAGTTATTTTTAAAGTGAGCTTTCCTGCCACAAAATTAAGCAGAACAGTTTTTTTTTTGCATATCCTGCCCCTTGTCAGAGACCTGTTAGGTTAGACAAGAAAGCTGTGTTCACATCACTGTAACAGCACCAGGCAAGTCTCCTAGTGCACAAATACGATCACTTGGTAGAGGAAACAATTTCTAAAAGAACTGATTAAAAGGAGACTAATGAGAAAACTTTCTAAGGAAAACAAATGAAAAACAAACAAAAAAAACTCTTGGATAGTGTTAGAAATCCTAACAATCATAGAATGATGAGACAATTCCCTTTGCAAGGCTCCCCCGCAGCCTTGTCTGATTGTATGTAGAGCACTAGCAGTCCAACAAATGGCAGGAAGATAGCAAGAAAAGCTGACCATCAGGCTGAAACAGCCAAAGAAAGAATATTTTGCCCTACAGAAGCTACTGTTAGCTTTTCGTAAATGAATTAGCACACTCATTAAACACCTTTGAATCTTATTTTCCCCACACTGCTACCCAGCAACGAATGAGGAAGTGAAATGAGATACCATATGCCATAATTCAAGAATTGAAAGAGAGGTGAAATTCCTTTGATAGAACAAACCCTTTAACTGTTCTGGAAATGCAAAGTGGCCTACTGAACTACTGGGAAAGAAAGAACCACTTGATAACTTTTTTATGCATCTGTTTGACTCACTACATGATTTTGACTGTCAACGTTCATTACATGTGAACTCAACCAGCAGATAAAGAAGTCTATCAAAATACATCACGTGGATGAGGTTTAGCCTACAATTTTGGAGAAGCGCCCCCAGAGCAAAGAGAAACACCAAACCCAATGCTCTCTTCATCTAAAACCTAACTCACGGCAAAACCCTAATCTATTTTTTATGATAACAATTTTCCCTTATGTAAGGCTGAGTAACTCACCTTATTAAAATGTTTTAACCAGATTTCTCCTGGTCAGCACTGCTGTCCAATTTTTAGAGACTGCTGAAGTTGAGAACACTTCACTTTAGTTGGGGCAGCATAATCAGAAATATTGTCATTTGAAGATTTTTCAACTTTTTAAACATATAGTTGAAAATGCCAACGTTCCACAAGGTTGTTTATTGCTGTGATGCTACATGAAGAGCAACACAGCAATAACAGTGGGGTGGCACAATCCTAGGCTGCAGTAAACGAGGACAAGGCCACACAGAGCAGCTGTGGACAAAAACAATGGAAGAAAGCCTGCTTACTCTTGGAAGGCCCTAGGAAGGCAGGGACCTCCAGCAAGACATCCTCACCTCCACTGCCAACTCTTAAAATGAGGTCAGGGAAGGGGTGGATCCTGGCTTCACCTCTTCCAGTCACTCAGGTGCACTGATTGCACCTCAGCTCCCCTGGGTTGGCCCTGCCTTCCCACCAGGTGCTCAACCACTGGTTCAAGCTCTGATTTCTGCTACAAGTTGTAATTATTAAATGTGTAAGATACATACAATACTATAACACTTCACTAACCTATGGTACTATTTCCTAACCTAGGCAAGATCTGGGGATTGTGGCACTGTGTGCCAAGGATTGCAGAGGAGGTTGAAAAAACACATCTGTCATCCTGAAAAATACACTTGTAGATGTTTCTTTGTTTTGTTTTTATATATATCAGGAAGAGTTTTAATTGGCTCACAATTGCCCAAATTACTGTAAAGAAAATGGAATACACTTCACAGCTTTCAAAACTGTAAAGTCCGTGATATAGTCGCAATATATAAACCAGACAAATGTAGAAGACTGGATATATAGTATATAATCTACAAGGCTAAATATATACTGTGTAAAACTTCAATCTGAATTAATCAATTTAGAATAAACTAAGAAAAACGTGTTCTTCGGCCACTTCCTTTTCCTCACATGAACACCATTTATTTCTGCCACCAAAGAATACTACTTTTGATGCACAGAAGTTCAAATAATTCATAAGAAAAAAGCTTGCCATTAAGAATACTAGAACAACGTTGAAGCAATGCTGAAGTACTAAAATTTTAAGCATGTATTTCTCCATTTTTCACTCCAGAGTGTGGAGACAATTCTTTCTAAAGTTATTAATAGATTTCAAGGAAAATAACAGTTTTGGAAAACAAACAAAAACATGAAAGAACACCACTACCTGAAAGAGGTATCAATTAACCTGAAAGATGTAGATGTGCCTTTTTTTTTTTTTTAATACATACAATACACACTCACTTCCTGGTTACTGCAAAGAGTAAGTACCACAGAAATCATAAATTGTGTATCATTTTAACATCTAGCACTCACATCTCCTGATGAAGAAAGCCCCAAAGAGTTTTCCACTGGTCAATACACACAAGCTAGAAGTGCCGAGAACTTTCTACATACTCTTAAATAAAATAAAAATGCTCAGACGGAAAAAAGGCAGCCAGAATGACATGACAAGACAAGGAAGCATCTTGGCACGTAACACAGAAATCAGAACTAGAAAAAAGCCAAGAAGGCTGTTTTACCTAGACTGTAACTGCATTAAGCCAGTCCTTTTAGCTTAAATCTAGCTTAGGTAATTGGTAATCATTTTTTTTTTCCCCCTACGGGGAGAGCCAAGGTTTCCATTGGTGTTGAAAGCACTGTGGTCTGTGAGGGACCAACACACAAACAGACAGCACACTACCAATGGATAAAGATGATTCTGAGACATGTCCAACTACTAAATGGAACAAGATAGAACAAAATTCTAACACATAGGGACAGATTTATGGATTATTGTAGCCCAACCTGTTTGCACTGGCTTGTTTAGACACCTCCTTCAACCTTTTCACTTTTTTCCTAATTGCATCAGCATCAGGTAAATGGTGATGACCTGCAGGCCCCTTAGGAACTCCTGGACGTACTCCAGGTGGAATTCCTCTGTAGATAAACATGTACAGTAACTTTCATTACTTTCATCTGAAGCAGACCACATGCAATATCACATGGAAGGTAGCCATACCTCTCAGCAGCTTCTTGGCCTTGTACTTCCGCCCTCCATTTGGCTTGCCTCTCTTTAGTTACTTTGAAGGTTTCCTTTTGCAACTGGTCAAAAATAGCGTGATAGTGCTCATACTGTCCTCTCAAAGAGGCAGGAAAAGGACCAACACCACCTCCACCGCCATAATACGGTGCCTGAAAGTCAGAAGAGGTAGGCTGAAAATCTCAAATACCGTTTTAACAAGCCCTTTCAATTTTTCTCCACTCCAGCACAGTAAAAGTATTAATATGCTTTGCAATCATTCTCAATTGGTCCTAGTTTAATTTTGGCATTCACCCATTTTAATCTACTACACGACTAATAAATTGAAAATGAAAACTTACTTTTCACCTAGTACTCCAAAATAACAGTATTTTCTCTCTCTAGGCTATTATACATGAGCCATCTACTACATATTTTGCAAGTTAGCAGTGAAGACCCTGCTGAAGCATAACTGGAAATAGCACATGTTCGACACAACGAAAAAATTAAGTTTCCGTGCAGAAAGTTAGAAGTGATAGAGTACTAACTGCAGTATTAATGAATGATAGCTATCCAAACATCCATATTTTACTAATGCCACAAATGGTAAAGCATGTCTCTAAGGTTGCTGAAGGACAGTAATAAATTTATCTCAGACTCCTCATTTTCAGCAATCTATAACTTCACTGCATCACCAAAATTGAGAGGCTTCCCTAGTGAAGCTCAGACCAGGCAAACATTTACCACAGATTAGAGCTTTATGGAAATGATCTCTGTCATCTTCAAAGACCTGGAATTCCTGGAGAACCATCATGTCAAAATAACAGTCAAGAAAATATTGTAAGCAGCTCTGTATAGTAGTAGTCAAGAATAGATACAGAAAGCATGAAATTGACAAAACAAAGGTAAGGTTGTCATGCATAAAAATGTTCTCTTCACACGTGGGTAATTGGTCATTCAGGCAGCCCATGGTAGTGAACCTACAGCATGCGTAATACTCTAAGTGTTCCAAATTATTTCACATTTCAAATAAGACAGTGCAGATGTGACAGTTTTAGGATGGTTCACGCAGAAGATCTGCATCAGCCCGTATTCGATAACAGAGTTTTATTCACACTCTGAGTTTCAGTTTGTCAAACATCAGTGGTTCCCTGTAACCCATACGATAAAAAGCAAACAGATCAATCTAGGCATTCAAGTAAGTATCCTGGCATGCTGTTCCTCTAGATAACAGTGATTTGTTACAAAAGACAGCCAATTCTACAAATAAAATGCAAAGCCTTGCCTTAGACACTGTTCAGGGTTTCACCTATAATTACTATGTATGTTTTCAAAAAGATCATCTGAAGAAATATTAACATCAATCTCTAGGCAAACAGTTCAGAAGCAGGTGTTCATCAACCATGTGCAGAACAATTGCAGTCCCTGCTAGAATCCAAAGCCAAGTCCTTGATGTCTCTTTCCCTACTTTCCCTCAGAACCAGGTGCCACTCAAAACAAAAAAAAAAAAAAACCAGGAGGAAAAATAAAGCAGTGCAGACCTTGTTACGCCTTCATCAGGGACTATATGGCTTGCAGTCTCAGAATGCTTGAATACCGATATTCTAAACTAACAGCATCATCAGTGAGTCACTGACTGCACTGCTTATGTGCAGGAGAAAGAAAGAAAACATATCAGAACTACTCTGACAATACATGAAAACCCTGAGTGATGTTAACTTAGTGGCCTGCGTTAAGGGCTGTGTAAAACTAACCTGAAGAACATATTTCAAACAGTTATCTGTACGTATATATATATATACACACAATCTGTTTGCTTTGATATTTCACAGCGGCACTTTGTGAAAATATACACAGCCACTGAACTTCAATTTCTGTACGTGACCAAGAACACTGGAAGACAGTGATGAATGTTTTGTATTTCTTATGTCTAAGGCCCTTGCAATAAAACTCTCCAATCTAATCTAAGGCATGGTCATTTTCAGGAACATATCAATCTCCAAACCAAATATCATGATGCTTATACATCATGTTGAAATGGAGGCCTTGCATGGATGACTGCCAAGACCATTCTGACAGAGAGGACAGAGAGATGTGAAAAACAAACAACTTTTCTCAGTTTACCATTAAACCAGAGCCTGGTAGTTTTGAAACTGATGTTTTTATGCTTGCTTCTGTATATAAGCTTATTTATACAATGTGTGGCATGCAGCAAAATGGGGTGTCTATCTTGAACTATAGTTATGATAAGCAACTACTGAAGCCTGGTCATGCAATTTCATTTCCTTGCTATTTTCTCATACAAAACTTCCTCTCATTTTGACTGTAGCGTTCAGCCAGAGTTCCTTTATAAAAACTGAGCTGAACACATGTAAGCCCAATATCTTTGTAGGATTCACCAGCACCATAACTAATGGCTGCATTTAAACCCACTTCATGTCGTCAGATAGATTCACATCATACTTGATGTAAATCAATTATCTTGGTTTACTTGACGAGGCAGCATTTGAATTTCCTGACTGCCAATTGTCTGATGAAAGTAAAGTCCAAGAGTCCTATCTTCAAAAAATACCTTCATCATGCTACTTTCCAGAACAGTTATGTTTCCATGGCAGCAAGAGATATACAGACTAAGAAATTGTCACAAAAATAGCATGGAATTATATAACTTAATTCCATAAAAATGAAAAACTAAGGAGCTCACAGCTTTGAGAAAAAGATATGCTTACTCAAATTTTCTCACCTATCATTGACAACATAACACAGATATTGGAACCGTCAATTATGTTGCTAACTAAAAACGAAAGCTTAAAACAAGTTTTCAGTACTGGGGAAAAAATCCATTATAATAACATGAGAACCTAGAAAGATATTTCAACAAGAAGTTTCAAGAACAAACTGGAATATGAAAGAAGCTCTTCATGCATTTATTTAGGAAAAGCAGTGAAAGCAAGAGTGGGAAAAAAAAAAGAAAGTGATGCATGAAAATCATTACTGGCAGAAAGAGAAGAGATACAGAAATCATTAAGTATTAAAAAATGAAAATTGCACATGATCTCGAAAAGGCCAGGAAGTTAGTTACACAGACTTCTCTCTTAAATTACCACCAGTTTAATAGAGAGCAACTTCAAGAGTTGAATCCAAGAGCAGCTCTTTCTGAAAAGAGAAGATCATGCCAGATAACCAAAGGTGGGAGGAGCAAACTACGTCACATTTCTGCATCTGCTGCCAACCTTAACATCACCACTTCCACCTGAACCAAGCACATTCCTCCATCCTTGTTCCCTGGCTCTGTTTATTCGTTCCATCTGAAGGAAAAAAACAATAAAGGAAAACATAATTCAAGGAATCGCTTTAAGTAAAACATTAAGATTTGCTATTAACGTATTTTAAACATATTTTACCCTTTCTTTTTCCAATCTTCTTACTTCCTCTGCCTTCAGTAAACTGATCTGCAATGCATAAGGATAAAACATATTTAGTAACTGGGAAACTTAACTACTGCCATCTCCTAGGCAACACAACACATGTCACTAGAATTACTATGGGTGTTGAAAGAAAAAATTAAAAGGGCGTCCCAAGTATCTTGTCTACCTGATCTCTCTGGCGTTTTTCTTTTTCAGGCAATTCTAACCTTTTCTTTTTTGAAGGTTCCTGAAAAATAAGCATATCATTTAGTATTTATTGCTCAGCCATTGTTCTGCGAAGCATCTATCAAGATTGGTTAGTATTCCACTTGCTGGTTATGTCCAAGAAGACAAAAAGCACTGCTAGATAATGACTGGGAAAAAAAGATAAGGAGGAAAGGTTCGAAGGTTTCATTCTGCCATTCTTAAAAGTCCAAATTCTTAAGTTTTGGACTCAGCTTTTGCTTAGATTGAAAATTAGCGCGAGATTTCATGCTACCTCAAACATTTTCCTCCTTTCTTCTCCTGGAATAATTTTCTTCTTTGGAGTTGGATAGGCCTAGATAAAAGGTGAAACTTAAAATTAGGATAGCACAAAGCTAGAACAACAGAAAAACTAGAAAAATCCTAAACCCACATCTTGGCATGTGCAAAATTGGGTTTAAAATAATTCATTAGTTGGGAGGTTGTAAATACTAGCATACTTGTTCACCCACTGCAAAGAGCTCCATTTTGAAGGCTGAAGATAATAATTTAAGATCTCCTCGACTCAAATTTCCTTCTCTGGCAGAAACATTATAATATTTTCATCGTCTTTGACGGTCCTAAGATATTAAGATTGTTTCTTATTGGGATAACAAATTTATTAGGTTATCCTTAGGCGTTGTCTTGTTACCCACAGAAGATGGGAACAATGCCACACTATCCAACACAACAGTTATACACAATAAGCCTTTTTTTCCTGACTCGACAAGAACAGTTTGCTTTATAAGATTTTTTTCTGACAAGCTAAATTTATATCAGATTAGTACTTTTCAAGTATCTCAAACAACTGATTTAAGTCTCTAAAAGGCTTCTATGCAATTCAAAATTCAACTACTGTGCATTCATGTAATAACACTAAACAAGCAATGAAGCTGCATGTTCCATTTGAAATCCATGTGTGACCTGCATAGCTAGCCTGGAACAACAACCAGGAGGATAAAACTTGTATTATGCTGTAGCCATTATCTCTAGCCTATATCTTACCCCTTGCTACTATGTACACTCCACACAAAGGATTATCTTTAAGTTGCAGTACAAGATTTTTTCCTCAGTCTTCACCCTGCCATAACAAGGACTTTAAGACACTGTACAAGTTGCTTCAGCGCTGGTTGGTGAAACTGATTATAAACAGCAACAGAATAGCATGTGATTGCACAACCAGGCTTCAAATGGGAAAAGCATCATGACCTCATAAGGACACAAGTTTTTGTGTTTGCTTACTCCTGCTCTCTTTTTCCAGCTGCACATGATAAACAAACAAAGCCTGTGGGGATCACTGGTACAAGTTAAAAAGATTCAGAGGTTACAGAAAGATTAGGGAAACACTATCTCGTGGCTCATTTTCTGTCCATCTATCAGATACGACACCAAGTTTTGTAGACAGTAATCTCAGTGTTATATTTCCCCAAATGCTAAGAGAAACAAACAAGCAAATCACTTGTTCAGAAGACAATTTGAATTATGTTGCAGGCTTAGAGTAGAAAATGCTGATGTGGGAGCTCCCTGGTTACTAGTTGCTTGTAATGTGCCTAACTGGTTGTATCATGAAGTATCTGCCAGTCATTCAGTAATTAAGGAATACACATAGACAGTATCACGTAATAGGGAGAGTGGAGAAAGATGACTGGAAAAAAGAAGATCAGTAGTACTGTAAAAAAAACCCCATTTTTCATTAGCTCACGGAATTAAGTCTGGCAAACTCTTTTCCAATTACATAATTTCTCTGGTTGACAACGCTTTATAAAGTTACCAGTAAGCCTACTTAAGTTTGAAAACTGGAGATAGTTTTCGAACACTGCAGAAATATGCCAGGATTCTTATGCTGCACCAATGCTGTTGGTCTATCTAACCAGCTACCAGCATTTCCAAGACTGGTCAACAACAGAGAAGCTGAACACGTATGCAAAGCAGACCTAACTCACTTGTGGAATTAGAAAGCAAGCCTAAAGTAGCAGCCTCCAGAATGAACAAAAGAAAAAAATCAGTAACAGTGCAAGACGAGCACTTAGAATGCTATTTCCTCTCTAGATGCTTTGTTCATCTAAGTGACATTCTGAAAAGTAACACATAACATTCTCATACAATTCAAATACAAGCATTTGCAAAATAGTTCAATTCAAGTAACTTAGTTACCTGCCTAAGTTTAATCAATGACTTTTTCTCATGATGCTTTTTGGGTGCGTCATAACACTTCTTCATCGCTAAAGGCACTCCGTATTTTGCAGCAGGTTTGGTAATTTTCTGAGCTGGTGCAATTGAAGCCGAGATTTGTCCTTGAGCTGGTCTTTTAGCTTAACAAGAAGAGACTGTTTTACAGCTATGTCCAGGCCAGTCAGTACACTGTATATCCCTTTCCCTACGTACTGGAACAGCAGATTCAGAGGAGAACAGATAAACTAACATTTCATTCACGGGAGCTGCTTGTATAAATGAAATATATCCAGGTATCCAAAACAGCTCTTCTAATTAATATGTTTCATAACAAACAGCAGAACACAATCCCTGAGCTTTTCACTTTCCCCACTTAGCTTCACACTGGAAAATTGAAACTTACTCAAGCTGCTAGATTTCTTTTTTTTTTTTTTTTACCCAGTTGCTATGAACAGAGGGAACAGTTTTCCCAACATAATCAAGAGGCACTGCACTGCAACCAGCAAAACTCAGCTCAGCACAAGATGAGTTTTAAAACAACCGCACTTTCAGTGACCTCTAGGCATATCATTTCTCTTGAGAAGATCCTGAAAATAAGCCAATTACATCTTATGAATTTGTTTGTGTGTAAGGAGGGTTCTCTTAACTCCAGAAGTAGCAGAACAGCGATGAAGGACATAAAAACACTATCAAATAATTTCAAGAAAGCAAAAGAAACAAATCTAAGAAAAAAAGTGTAAACCAACTGCTGTAGGAAAACATGACAAGACTGTTGTGAGAAAGTAAGCTGCAATCTAATATGCCACCAATAGCAAAAAATCTCTGGCTCTGGGCTGAAGTCGGGGTGTAACCTTGGAGTCCCCAAAAAAACCTCAAAGCCTCCCACTTATAATAAGGTCTGGGATTTCTCATTACCCAGGTGTCAGTAATAAGGCCAAAAAAAAAGTACAATAACAACATGTTTCTACTATCTGCAGTTCCCACTGTCTTAAATTTTACAAGCACAACATAGTGCAACAGGAAAAAGGAAACCTACAATGTTACAAAAGCTCAAGGACTCCATCACCATGGTTTGTTCCCTGTGAACATCCAGCTCCCCACTGAGGAAAACAAAAAGAAAACAACATACTAAACTGCTTCCCTGTCTTTTCTCTGCACAAAATTTCTACTATCAATTATAAGAGCATACCAAAACCAACACAAGAACATACATAGGCAAATTATCTTGCTGGATTCTTAAGTTAAAGCATTTCATACATACATACTTACCTGGCGCAGCATGCGGTCCAAGCTTGTGAAATGTTTTGTGACTGAATTCTTCTGCAATAAGCTATATATAAAAAAAAAAAAAAAAAAAAAAGAGTTCAACTGTTAGCCAAGAATACTTATGCTCAAAGTTAGAAACAACTCATTTTCTACAAATTCTGTATACCTCTTCCAGTTAAATTTCTATCTATTGCTATTCACTAAAACCATACGTGAACAGTAAGTTCATTACTAAACTATGTATTCACTGTAACATCACTAGCATTGGAATGAAGGTGGATTTGTTACTTTGAAACATTTTCGGTGCAGAAGCACAGAATCATTTGAGATGGACGAGACCCTTGAACACCAGCTGGTCCCCCCTGCAATGAACAGTGATACCTACAGCTACATCAGGTGCTCAGAACCTGATCCAGCCTGATCCTGAAGGTCTCCAGGGATGGGGCTTCCACCACTGCTCTGGCAACCTGTGCCAGTGCCTCATCACTTGTGTTGTAAAAAAATCTCTTCCTAATATCCAAGTCTAAACCTCCCCTTTCCATTCACCCTTGATTTATCACAACAGACCCTGACAAAGAGCCTGCCCTCTTCCTTCTTTTAGCATCCTTTTAAATATCGAAAGGCTGCTATCAGGTCTCCCTGGAGCCTTCTTTTCTCCAAACAAAATGAATCGTTAATTGAAGATAGAAATATTAATAAAATCATTTTAATTAACTACTTAGTCTGCTTTTCAGGTTGCATGTTACCCAAACTATGACCTAACTAAGAAACTAGAATAAAGTTGAAGTGTTCATCACTGTGAGTTTTATGAACAGTCTGTTCTAGATTATGGTACAGTTCTCACATTTCTCTTCACTCTCTCAGATAGCCTGTGTCAAAGCACAGTCCTTTACAAACGTCTGCAGATTTCAACGTCTCTATGCTTTCCAAGATGGGAAGACATATATGAGATACATATATACATAGCTTATCTGGGAATAACATACATGGGGTTCAGTCACACACAAAAGGTTAGCATAAAGAAGCTTTAGCAAACAGCCTTACTGAAATAAATACATTGACTATAGACAAAACATTTAAACATAAATAGATTATCCTCACACATCATCTTGAATACTGCATGGAGTTCTGAATCCCTTATCTCAAAAATCAAGTAGAAGAGATGGAATAGTTTCTAAGAAGAGCAGTAAGAATAATTAACAGCATACAATATCTTCAGTACAAAGAATAAGTTAGCTCTTCAGCCTGTAAAAAGATGTCATGCAGTGTAACAGAGGTCTAGAATACTACATGGGATTATGCAAAGAAACACAAAAGAGCAGAAATGATAATCCCAATATAAAAAGCATAGAACACAACCAAGGACAAGGAGGAAGGTTTAGAATAAGCAATATCAAAGCTGTGTATGAAATGTGTACCTGCTCTGTCACAGGTAGCAGACTTGTGACTATGAAAATTAAGAAAGAACTTCTATAAACATGGAAGACTGATTTTCCAGCAGTTAAGAGCAGCATTTCAGCAACAGCTGTAATGTTTTGCAGGTGACAGAACCACAAAGGATCTCTTCAGCTCAGACCAGGGAAAGCAGAGGACAACAGCACATGTATACACCAGTTAGCAACACACTTACTAAGAACCATTTCTTGGTCATTTCTTTCTCTGTCTTAAAAGATCTTTTAAATCTGAACACATCAGTGATTCAGCTGTCAAAACTGTGTGCAAATATTTGGATTCAATTTCAGAAAATACTGACATTATCAGGTAGCAGTCTATCACCAGTTACACTGTTCCAACTAATCACAAACAGAAGTTTCGTTCTAGCTGCTGTGAGTCTGATCAAGCCTTTAATTTTTTACAAGACAGATTTTCTACTATTTTTACAAGTGTGCTGTGAAGACTTCTGACTCTGGCCTTTCACTAGAACTTTAGTATGAACTATCATTAGTTGAAAGTCTATTCCACATACAAATGGAATTCCAATTACATACGGCCTTCTACCAAAACTTCTTTATGTTACAATGACTCCGTCAGAATTACTTATATTTAATGAGGTCTTCTTTTGCATCAATTCTCTACATGTCCTTTCTCTTCCTGTACTTACCTCATACATCAGTGCTCGTTGTTCTTCATCTCTTTTGATTAGATTTAAATTAAAATAGCTCGAATAGTTGTCAAAATACCAATAGATGCAAAAAAAATAATGAATAATTTCTTCTATGTTACGTATAGAAGAAATTCAAACATCACGTTTACTTCGCAGTATCTCACAAAACAAGCTTGCAGGCCATTCCAAATTGCAAACAACAAAAGGATTGAAGAAATGCTAATAAAGATTTGATGCTGAAGATATTGACAGTGCCACTTCATGAGAGAGGTGCATATATAATGAAATGGACATCTGATGCAAAATTCTTCCCCGTATACCAAGACACACAAAATAATACTCTTAAGATAATGTCAACTTAAATTTGTTTGAAGCCTTCAAATACTTCAGTAAGTTAAGATTGCGTTCATTTTATTTTTTTGTAATTCATAGTAACAACTCTTTCTTCTCTCAACTGAAAGAGTTCACATAAAAGCTTTAGGAAATACCATTATTCCACCTTCTCATACTCTATACTGACACTGGAATAAACAATGGTTCTAAGATGTCTTAGCCAAATTTAATTAAAACCAACTGCATACCTGTGGCGTGAGAAATTTTTCAACCCGTTTGGCTATGAAGTTTTTCTCCAATATGGAGTTTACTGATGGTCTATCCCTAGGATTCCTTTTAAATAACTGTGACAGTAGATTACGTAGGTCATAGGAATAATGCATAGAAACCGGAGGAAAAGATCCAGAGATGATCTTCAGTACCAAGTTCTTCATGTTACCAGCTTCAAACTGTATCATGTAAGAAAACCAGACAGTTACAACACGTTACTGCTTGCCTACATGTAAAGCTGTTTAAGAGGTGAGGGGAAATAAGAAAAAAAAAAGCAGTCAAACAAAAAAGCCCACAGCTGCTTCTGCCTGGGCACATCCAAGTCAGTTTCCAAGGTCATCAACAGTTTTCATCAACAGTTGAAAATAATTTGTTGCCAAGTACACCACTTTTACATTAATGTATTGCACTACAGCTACTTCATACCATATTTATATATACCTCACAAGCAAATATTTATTGTCCCCCATATGTAGATTAATAGTGATACACAATTATAATTGTCTAACTGTATCTGCTCCATCTTCCCTCATCTCCTGAACCTTCCCACCTTCAGCTCTCTTTAGAACAGGGCATTTGACATGGAAGAATGTAAAGCATTCACAGTTGTTCAGTGTGAAATCCAAAGGAATGTTTAGACTAGCTTGAGCTCAGCAGGCAGCATGCACCATTTCAACTCCTTAGAACTGTTAAAAGAGAACAGCATGGATCACCCAGCTTACAGAAAACAAATTGCTATCAACCCTCAGAGAAGCAACTTCTCCATCAACACTGCTGCCTCAGAAAAGACTACGTAACAATCCATTGCACAAGCTTGCATGTTACCTTTATGCCCTAACCTTTATTTTCCCCCTCAAAGTGATGCGTTATAATCTTACTTCTTTCTGTAAAAATAGTCATTTCTTTTTGTCGACTTGGTTTATTGAAAATTTTTTTTCCTTCCCATCACGACTGATAAACAAACAAATTTTTTAAAAAAAAAGCAACTTCTTCAGAGTTTCTTCCTAAAAACTATGAGTGTTCCAAATGGAAGCATACAAATCCACCTACACAAAAGCTGACAGTTTAAATTTAGGCCTTCTTAGTTACAATGAAAATATCAAGCCTTCAGAAAGAAAAAAGCACTGCTTGTTAACACACCCAACATCTTCTCAGCTACCTCAACCTCACTGAATATCTACCTTACAAGCAGAAAAAACCAAACCAAAACAATAAAAGAGATAAGCAGGAATCAAAACACAGCAACTGTTTGCAAGTATAAGAAAAGGAAACTAAGATGCTGAAGGTAATTTTAAATGGTCACCATGAAAGCCCTGAATCAACAGAAATACAGCTGCAAAACAGCAGGAAGCCTTTCAAAGAAGCAAGAAGTTTCTACTCACCGCGTGTTTAAGCGTGCACATTTCATAGAGAACACAACCAAGGGCCCAGATATCACTAGAACAAAAAGAACACAATCTTGAGTTTGTTGTGGGATTAACACTGCCAAGTAACTTATTTACCAACACTTAACCTTTGAAAAAGAAATGGGATATTTAGAATAAATCACAGCCTCCCATGAACGTACATCCTCTACTCCTCAAAGCACAAAACCTCATCAACCAACCAACCACTAACAATCCAAACCGAGGCCAACCTGAAAAAACAGACAGGGTTTTTTTTTCCACTTCAGATTTTATACTTTTTCATTTGCACCACTGAGATCAGAGAAACCAGACAAACTCTGCATAAAGGTCTATTTTCTTTAACTGTACGTATTTACTTGTGATCTCTGAAATGTAGAAAAAGCAACCCACTACTCTACATGGCAAATACAATTCTAAGATTCAACTAAACAAACTGTTTGACACTTGGGTTACATTACCCACACTAGAGGACTGCAGAATTTATTTTGAATACAACTGGACAAAAAAATCCCATGTAAAAGAAACGAACAGACAAGGGAATATAATCATTTTTATCTTTTTAGCAAACAGTAACAAAAATGAACCCATTTTAAAAGCTTAATGTAGAGTAAGACTCATCAGATACTGAACACTTGCATTACATTAGGGATAGCGTTACCATACAGGACCTACTTGCCAAGGTAATAAATGTAGAAGCAAACTACCTGAAAGATGACTACCCGTGCATGTGCTTAAAAGCAATCCAATTACTGCCTTCATATTTCTTTCTTAATGTGGTTTCACATTCATAAATTATGACAGCAATGTGTACACAGGCAAAAGCAGAGTCATAATAAAGATGACAGCTTAGATTTAGAAGCCAAAGCACTACAGTGAAGTCATCTCCACATCATGCTGCTTCGCATCACACAAATCTACTCAGGTCCTGCCTGAAGCAGGTGAGGCTGTCTTTTCAGGTGAGAGATGAACTATCATCATCATACGAATAGAAGAGCTCTGTATTTCTAAAGGACTCTCTTCTCCTTAGCACAGATATTAAGTAAATATTAGTACCTTTTATTGTTGTAAGGCCTGTTCTGGCATATCTCAGGTGATAGATAGTATGGTGTTCCTATGCAAGTGCGAGCCAGTTCCACAGTGCTAAGGAAAAAGTAAGGGTGAGCGTTAACTCACATGAAACGCACCGATTACATTATCTTAAATCAAAGCAATTTAGGTGATCTCAAAGAAATCAGCATTAAAAAAAAGAATTACCTGTTCAAAACTCTGGCGATTCCAAAATCTCCCAGCTGTATTGTTCCATCTTTGGTTAAAAATATGTTCTTGGCATAGAAATTTTAAGAAGTCTGTTAATCAGAACATTCGTACAATTGCACACTTTGTTCTCAGCATGTTTTAAAAACAATGTTTTCTACCATTCAATTACACTGCAGTCCCTGGCATTAGTGACTGTAAAACTCCAGACTTATTCTCATCCTGCTTTACCATAACTATAGAAAACACTGCTGAACAGTCTAAAATACAATTACTTGTGGAGATAGAAGTCTATGCCAGTAACACTGAAATAGCTTTTTTTCTGTTAGTAAAAATACCATTTAAACCACCTCTGTACAATTCTGAAGAAAAAAAAAAGCATTGCCAGTACTAAAATAATTTTACATTGTGTGAAAAGATTATTTTCAATTACTTGCCAACTTCCACCACCAAGATCCAGATGTAATCGCTTAGGAAGTGAATTTGCTTTTCAATTAAGATTGCCTACGTACCTGTGACTTGATGTCGCGATGTAAGATCTTTCTGTCATGTATATGTTTCAGTGCTAAACAGATTTGTACAAACCAATCCAGAATCTACGTACGAAAGAGAAAAGGTAACATCAGCAACTTGATTTATCTACAAGTTTCTCCAGCCGTATTACTGAAGACATTATCAGATCAGTTCTATAAGATTTTTACCCTCTTTCCTACCCTTTTTACTCACGAGCCCGTTTCCATTTATGTCACACTACCATTAAGGCCTTAGCAGTACTGGCACCATCATATAGAAACGTGTGGTAGCCAAGTTAGATGCTAAGCCTCAAGTTATTACTTTATTACATATAGTACAGCAATCAAAATGCATACCACACAAACTATAATGGCAAAAAATGCTCCGAACGAGGAACTTACATCTTAAAGATTCTACTTTTGCTCTAACCAGTGCAAGCATGTTTTATGCATTTTACCTTAAAAACAGTACAAATCAGATTTCACTGAGAAAAAGCAACAAACAAACAAACAAAGCATTAACCTTCACATTTTCTGGTAATCTGTAAACATCATAACACACAAAGGGTCTAGCAGCAGAATTTTTTTCATGTGAACAGTGCTTTCATGTACCCAACTTACAAGCACATAAATGTCAAAATCACAGTACAATCTAAGGTACTTTTTTCTACTTTCCCATTTTAAATTCTTCTTGTAAGTGAGTCCAAAGCAGCAAATGCAAAGTTCTACAACTTACACCTAAGAAGTTTCATGATTACCCTACTCTAAATTGCACCAGCAGATCTAGACCTAACACTTACAAGCCTTTCCAACCAGAGGTAAACTGAGTTTGAGGTGTTCAAACTGGCTGCAGATAATAAAACACAGAGCAAGAAATAAAAAACAAATAACCTGTAAGCAAGGAGACATCAAATACAACCAATAACCTGAATCCCACATGATCTATTTTCACCTAGTTGAAACCGATCTGCGCATTTATATCTTCTGTGTTACTGTACGAGTGACTTCTTAACATGTGTGATGAAGTAAGAAAGTCTGCTGGTGTACTTCCAATACTGAAAAAATACTTTGGAACTATGCAGCCCTTGTACTGCTAGATTATGCTGTTTTACATTGTCAACTTACATTGTTACGTCACTTTATAAACTAATGACAAATTCTTACAAATTGAGGTCAGTATTAAAATACAAAAATCCTATGCTATAATATCTTGTAGGTTTAAAAGCTACATAAAAAACAATGCCATGGCCAAGGCAACGACCAGCACAGTTTGGAAACTTTCTAAATAGGTTAAGAAACAGTACCCACCTAACTGAAGCAACATTAGAACTAATGCAGAAAAGAAATCACGCATCAAAACACTACAGCAGCAATTTGCTGATTACCTGATCCTCAGAGAATAAGACTCCTTTCTGGGCATTTATTTTTTTGAAGAGATCTCCTCCTTCACAGTAATCCATCACTATGTACAGACAACCATTTTCTGCAAAATAAAACTAAATATTACAAGCAAAGGAAAAGGAAAATTACCCATCTTTAATGGAACTTCTACTGCCAAGGTTTGTCTTCTTCCTGCAACTCTTATAATAAAGAAACACATTTTTCTTTTTATAATACATTCTGATTTACAATGAAATTCAAGATGTCACCTTACGACTATGATAAGACAATTGTCAAACATGTTTGCTGATGCAAAGATCCCAAAGAAACTCTGCCCTGAAAACAGAGAACTGCAAATTTAATTCAGTTAATTGCTTCCATCTTCCTAACTCTTTCAGCAGCTTTACCTGGATAAGGTATCACATATATGAACTGGCAATCACCAGCTCTCATCTCACAGACATGAATGTGATTTCAAAGATCGACGTCTGGTAATAAAACTTCCAGCTGACAACGATGATGAAAACAGGCAAAGTCTCAGCTTTGCATGAAATCTGGGGAAGCTTTCAAAAATCCCATGCAAGTTGTCACTACGAGAGTTTAACACATATAATACATCTGATAGTAATATAATAATCTGATAAAAAGCTATGGCTGTGTTCCCAAAGCAATCTTTGCCACCTACTACTGAACCAATTGCAAGGCAGGAACACATAGCAAGTTACAGCACATCAATGAAAGTCTTAATATTTCATGAATATAAACTCAAATATGTCACTAAAACTCAAGACCTGCACTACTCACAGATCAGATACCATTTAGAGAAGAATGTATGCATCACGTGCTGCTCAAAAGAAAATTCATTAAGTAGGTATAACTATTAAACTCCAAGTAGAGTCACATATGTCTCACACAGAACGCCTCGAAAATTTAGACTTAAAACACTGAAGTGGGAATTTTAAGCTTACAAATGTTTGTATCTTGGTCAAGATTTCTGATGTGAGTTATTTTTACAGACGATCCTAGGAGTCTGGATTCCTTGCAGACCTGGTGTTGAAACAGATCTGTTTCAGAAACCAAATTAACTTATCGTTCCAAGTCAATGTGCTTCAGCAAGAAAGAAGCAATATGAACTACAGTGAACTGCACACTACACAACCTACCTCGTAAAAAGCAAAAACAATCAAATAAAATCAGTCCTAAAGAGCAGGCCTCTAATATACAGAGCAAAGAAATACAGATTTACAAATCAGAAGACCTTGGTTTTGCTCTTTATGACACGATTCTCACTTAATGTCCAGAAAAAAATTAAAATCCCAAGATCAAAAGGCTTTGTAAAATCAGCTGGAAGGAACAAAAGGATACCAGAGCAGTGCACTTAAGCAGCATTTCAAATAATATTCAGGGCTTCTTAAAAAACAGGATTATCACTCTAAATGATAAACTCTCACAATCTTTTACCTGTTCTTCTTATTCCCCACAACAGTCACTGTGAAAATAAGGTAGAATTAAACTTCTCCTTCCTTTACAGCTTATGAAGTAATCACCACTATTCTTCTACCCATGAAAGTTATGATATGATTATAACTACTGTTGACTAGAGAGCGAGCTAATGAGGTAACACCACTTGTGCCAGTCCATCAGTAACCAACTTCAGACCACGTGCATTTCTAACACACATGCATCCAATAAGCTACGCACATGTGTTCAAGGAAATTTATCCTCAAGAAAACAAAAAAAAAGCACAATTCTTTTGTATAATGAAAGAATATTAGGATGTTATAGTCACAAAATAAACAAGAGAGTTAGGCAAAGCAGACTATGATAACAAAAGAGAATCAATAGAAGGCTTACCCCTATCCTGGGCTCACTCACAAAATACCAGCACAGCAGATCTCCAGAAGAGATCCTTCCCCACTGGTAGCCAGCTCTTAAATACGTCTAGGAAGGGTGCAGGCAGGTTCAACCCATTCCTGCAGCACAGCTGAATTGCCTTCAGCTGTGCTTCTCTGGCTGACTCACGGCTCACCTCAGGTGATCAACCAGAGGTTCAGGCCTGACTCAGCAGTGCCCATACACCTTTCATTTAAGCATCAACCAAAATAGAATCACCTGAAGAAGCGACAGGAATATTTTTTCAATATTTAACTGTTGCAACCTGGCAACTGCAAGAAACTATAAACAGAAAAAAAATGAAGAGATACAAGGATGAAAAAACAGTTACAGAGAGAAAACATTGACTTATACCTCATAGGCAGTACACAGTCATTATCAACTTGGGCTCTACTTTATTAATCTTACCTTCAAATGACTCCCTATACAGGACAATATTTGGATGTTTCATGTTGGCCAGTACAGCAACTTCTCTCCTTGATTCTTCTCTCTCTTTATTTGACATCTTCAAAAGGAAATAACGATTTTTGAAAACAGGAATATAAAAACAGTAGATCAGCAATTAACAACATCACTCACCTTCGAGATGTTAATTTCTTTAATAACATACTGCTGGCTATTTTCTTTATCTTTCACAAGAAAGGCTTTCCCAAAGGATCCTTCTCCAATTTTTTGCACTTTAATATATTTATCCATAGTTTTCTTCTTAAGGCATCCTTACTCAAGCACTAGGCAAAAAAACACAAAAGAGATTTAGTTGCTGTAATTAGTCAGTCTACTCTGGTTTCTCTTCAGAACGTATAAATCCGTGATTCCAACATACCAGGTCATAGAATCATAGAATGGGTTGGAAGGGACCTCCAGGATCATGAATCCCCAACCCCTTCTTTGTACATTCACGTGTCAATCCCTCTGTCTCTTCAAATACACTTACATGCTTTGTAACTTTGCTGTACGTTATCCTATTTTAATCTCAATTCTATTTTCATAGTTTACTCAAGTGGTGTAGAAAAAGGGCTGCATTGCCAGAATTGCTTCAATCTTACATCTATTGAGATGAAAGACAGCATTAAAAAACAGTCCTTGAAATGAAGCAAGTAGTTAGTGCTGCAACTTCTGATTCAGCTAACAAGAGACTGTATAGTGCTATAGCGTCTAGTTAACAATCCTCCATTAAGCTCTACTTGGGAGAACTATGGTAGGGGTGGAAATAAATACACGTCAAATCTTAAGAAGCACTAAACCCAGTATTTTGGAAGGTACTCACACAGAGTGTGCCAAGGTCTCAGGAAGATTGGAGTCATACCACAGAAACACACTAAAAGGCAAAAGCTTGATTAGTACAGTTAAAAAGAAAACCAAATTAAACCAGCCAACAAGCAAGAGACCTTATGTAATCTTTACTGCAAAAATGGAAGTGAGGAAAAACAGAACTAAGGATCACAGAATGGCCAGGGTTGGAAGGGACCTCAAGGAACTTCAAGCTCCCACCCCCCTGCCACACGCAGGGCCACCAACCTCCCCATTTAATACCAGCCCAGGCTGCCCAGGGCCCCATCCAACCTGGCCTTGAACACCTCCAGGGATGGACTTGGCATCCACAGCCTCTCTGGGCAGCACCTCGCCACTCTCTCTGTAAAGAACTTCCCCCTGACACCCCACCTCAATCTTTCCTCCTTCAACTTTAAACCATTTCCTCTTGTCCTATCCTAAGGATAATTACCGGGAAAGAAAACAAGTAAAATGACAGGCCTTACAGCTTGGGGATGCTTCTTTTTCTCCGTAAGCCCAAAAAAGAGATGGAGATTTCAGAGTGAAACTGGACAACTAAGAAAACTTCACTATGAACATCAATGTCATCTTATGAGAACTGAGAGCGAAGGGAGAGTGAAGGGCCATCTGCACTGTCAGGGCGTTGGCCGGTCAAGCTCTGTGCAACAAGTCCTGGCGTCACCACGGACACGCAGAAGGCGGCCGCCTCATCGGGCCGCAAAGCACGCCCGGGACGGCTCGTCTCAGCCCTTCCTATCACGAACACGTCCCACAGCGCAGCTCCGAGCGAGCTCCTCTACCTGTACCTGCACTGCTGCCTTCAACCCTTCCGCTATCTCCACTCCAACCCAGCCGGGCCGGGACCGCCTCCCTCACCGGCCTCTCCTTCAGGCGGCCTCCCGGAAGTCACGCCCCCCCGCTGGAGGCGGGAACCGGAAGTTGGGGCCGAGGCCGCAGCGCGGACCGTCCCGCTGATCCCGACGTGCGTGAGGGAGGCAGGAAGCCCCGCCCCCAGGCTGCGGGGGCGGGGCTGCGGGCCGCGGAGCGATCGTCGGGCCGGGGGCCGAGGCGCCGTGAGTGGCCTTTCCGCCACCCCGCCTCGCCGCCGCGGGAGGATGCGCCAGCGCCTCCTCGAGGAGCAGCAGGTAGGGCCGGGCCTTCTGGCAGCGCGACGTGATACGAGGGAGCGCCGGGTGCTCCCTTGCGGCGTGGCCGAGATGGCGGTTGCGGCCGAGTGAGGGCCGAGCGAGAGGCTGAGCGGCGTTTAGCCCCGTCTCGGTGCTGCGAGGAGCTGGGAGCCGGCGCGGGCTCTGCCGGTTACCTGTGGAGAGGGAAGAGAGGGGTGACTGCGGATACCCCGCCCGGGTGATCCTGAAGCGAAGTAGAAGAACCGCGTGCCCGTCGTCACGTAACTGCCCAAGTCCTTGCACGAAGTCGTGCCGGTGTTGGGGACGTGTTCTGTGTGGGGTAATAAATGTGCTGTGTCACACTTTCAAGCGCTAACCGAGGTAAATCGAGGCCATGACAGCGGGAGCGAGCGGTGTTGCTTCTTGTTCAGTTCTCTCTTCTTGGTAGACCCGTGATGTGTCTTATGTTCTGTATCCCGTGGCAACATAAATGCTTCTCTGCTAGAGCAGTTACTTGAATGGCAAAACGTGTTGGCACGGCAGATTTGAGAGTAGATGCTTATCAGTACCCATTATTTGTCTGTTTTAAGAAACTTCGGTGTACTGTAATGTAACACGTAAAACAAGCTTTCCATGGGGAAAACTGTCAACTGGCACTATCATTTATTTCTAAGGTAAAAGTCTTAGACTGGCAAACTACTTTCAATTTGATGTTTCTTTGATTAACAGACAGACCTAAACTTGCAGCTCAGTATTATGGGCTGTCAGGAGGGTATTTCTGCTTTGAGAAAACTGCAGCTAGCCTGGATCTCAAAGCATGAAACAAAATGACTTTGCGTCTGCCTGCAATGCTTTGGAAAATATGATGTATATTGTGGCAAGGAAAATAAAAAGTGGCTTTTGTTTCCTTCTGTTTATTGTTTATATAGAGCCCCCAATACGAGAAAGATAGGGAGCTGTTGGAGAGGTTCCAGAGGAGAGCCACAAAAAGATGATCACGGGACTCGAACACCTCCCCTATGAAGAAGGCTGTAGGGTGACCTCATTGCAGCCTTTCAGTACCTAAAGGCAGCCTGCAAACAGGAGGGGAAGCAACTCTTTGAAAGGGTAGATAACTGCAGAACAAGGGGAAATGGTTTTAAGTTGAGGGAGAGGAGATTTAGGTTGGATGTCAGGAGGAAGAGTCTGATTGGAGATCTGTGACTAGTGGTGTTGCCCAGGGGTTGGTGCTGGGTCCAGTCTTGTTTAGCATCTTTATCGGCAACCTCGACGAGGGGATGGTGTCCATCTTCAGCATGTACACCAACGATATAAAGCTGGAAAGAGTGGCTGATGCTGTGCTGGCTGATGCTAGAAGGCTGTGCTGCCATTTAGCAGGGCCTGCACAGGCTGAAGAGCTGGGCTGTATGAAAATGGATGAGATTTAACAAAAAAAACCATAGTCTTGCACCTGGGAAGGAATAACAGTGAGTGTCAGTATGGTTTGGGGGATGACCTGCTGGAGAGGAGCTCTGGCAGAAAAGGGCTTGGGGGTGGAGAACAGGTTGGCCATGAGCCAGCAGTGTTTCCTTGTGGCCCAGAAGGCCAGTGATATACTGGGATGCATTAAAAGGAGGGTAGCCAGCAGGTCATGATCCTCCCCCTGTATTCTGCCCTGGTCAGACCTCATCTAGAGTACTGTACCCAGCTCTGGGCTCCCCAGTACAAAATTTTTTTTTTAGTGGAAGGCCACTATGATGATAAAGGGTTGGAGCATCTCCTTTATGAGGAAAGGCTGAGTGAACTGGGTCTGTTCAGCCTTGAGAAAAGAAGACCCAGAGGGGATCTTATTAATTTTTGTAACTATCTTAAGTGTGGGAGACAAAGGGGCATTGCCAAACTCTTTTCAGCAGTTTGTGGGGACAGCACAGGGGAAATAGCTATAACTTGGAGCATAGTAAGTTGCTCACCAATATACAATATGTGACCTGGTGTAGGGAACCTGCTTTGGCAGGAGGGTTGGACTCGATCTCTGGAGGTCCCTTCCAACCCCTACAATTATGTGATTCTGTGATACAGAAGAACTACATAGTGATGGAGCGCTAGAACAGGCTGCCCACATGGGTTTTGGAGTCTCCTTCACTGGAGATATTCAAGACACTCACGGACACCGACCAGTACAGCCTGTTGTGGAGAGCCTGCAGTGCAGGGGCGTTGGACTCGATGCTCTCTGCAAGTCCCTTCCAACCCCTACAATTCTGTGACTGTGTGTGTGTGCACCTTACGCTGATATTTAGATAACACAGTTGTGCTATTTGAATGTAGGCACAAAAGCTGGGACTGCTGTTCCAAGTTGGCAAATGTTGCCAAAGGGCATTCTAGGAACGTTCACTTTTTTTTTCTCTCATCTTATGTATGTGGCTTCATATGCATTTGGATAGGTGCTCCTGTGCAGATCAGGTATGCAGATCAGGCTAGAGACTTATTTGGTAGTACGAATATTTGTAACCTGCTCATAATTAAAAGAAAAAAAAAAGATAATTTAAGTTCTACTGTTGAAGTAGTTTGAATAGTTTCATAGCTCTCAGACTCTGGGCTGTGTGTTTCTCAACTCCTTGCTTAGTCACCTCATTGGCAGCTGTAGCAGCCTGCACAGGGTCAGCAGCAGCGGTGATCATGTGCACAAGTCTGCTTTTACACCCTGCTTGTTCTTTTTCCCCCAACTCACACCTCAGCTTTACACCTCTATGCTGTGTAGCTGAGCTCCCTGCAGCAATCTTTCCTTTACAATGTGAAAACACAGCTTCTGTGTTGGCCAGCTTCTGAAGCTGCTGGTGCCAGGCCAGCTCTTTACCTGTGCTTGTGAATAATGAGGTGTGTGCAGTGTTTTGTGCTTGTTCCTATTCCAGGCTTCAGTAACTTCTGAATATTACAATATACATTACAAACTTCCATAGCTATTTAACTCGAGTCCTGTTTCTAAACATTGGAAACCTTTGTAAAATAATCTGAGAATGATTAGGGGGAAAAAAAAACAAACACATTTAAATAGATTTCAACAGAGAGATTTATACAGGTTGTAAAAATAATGCTGTTTTGTGGAGCGTATTCTGCTTTAAAAAGGTGAAAACTCAGAAATTGGCATACAGCTTGGAGATAATGTTTGTATTTAATGGCTCAATAATAGCTGTTGCTATTGTGAGAGAGAATGGAATTGACAGCGGGTTTTCTGGGCTTCATGCATAATAGAAACGATTCTAAACAAAGCCATTAGGGCAGTTGTAAATGTTTTCAGCTGTAGCATCCACATTTGTTTATATCATGTAGCAAATAATCTTCAATACATGCTTATGGAAATGAATTGAAAGAAGAGAATGTGCAACTTCATAGAAGGTTAGACTTTTTAATGACTTCTGTAGTCTGATCAGCTATTTCCTCTTGAACTTTCTGGATGTTTAGCTTTTTAATTTGTTGTGCATTTTGCTTAGGCTTTCTAGTTATGGAATTAGACTGTACACTATTGTGGTTACTTTTTTTTTGCTTGTTTGTCATAATTTTCCTTGAAGTTAATGAGTACTCAACTATGCATTTTGAGTGTTTGTACCACAGTACAGTCTAATGAAGAAACGTTTCCAAGTCCAAATAGTGAAAATACAATTTCTCTTCAATAATGCATTTAAATTACAGATGCAGCTGCTGAGCTGATGCAGTATTTTGTCATCTTGCCAATTAAAATCCAAGTTCTCCTTCTCCTGAATGATAGTTCTCTTCGAGCTCCTTCCACTCCTGTCTCCAATTAGCGTTCTGTGCCAAATTTGTTGGGTTTTACTGATTTGTCTATAGTTCTTGATCTACTACAGCATTTCCCATGAGGTTTCTATTATTAGTTGGTCTCCTGTGTGCATGTTGGGGGAAAAAAATGTAGTTCCTCATGCGCTTCCAAACACTCATTTTTACTTCATAGAAGCATACAATCACCAAGGTTGGAAATAAGCTCTTAAGATCATCCAGTCCAACCATCCACTTACCACCAATATTGCTCCACTGACTACATCCCTTCTCACCACATCTAAACTTGTCTTGTATTGGATGCCATTTTGTGTATTGCTGAATTTTTTTTTTTTTCCATTGTAATTTCCAAAATTCAAAAGCTCTCAAGGAACCACTTGTTTTTTTTTTCCTCTCCTAAGATAACTGACATTAATCTTAGCTTTCAACTTGATACCTCTATTTAACATAATAACTTCACTTTAGGCTCTCCTGCTGGAAACCTGTCATCCATGTGTAGGACCTGACAAAATAGGCATAATTTTAGAAGCTGTACTTGACAGTTCAGCTTTGCACCTGGAGAGAAGATATTCCATGAGAGGAACTTGGTTTGCATTCGGAACTGTTAATGTGGTTGATGTAGAGCATGCTTCGCTTCTGGTGGTGTCAGTGCCTCTGGGGCTTTGCTGCTTCTTTCTTTTTCCTTTTTCTTTATTATTATTTTTTTATTATTATTTAATGGATATATCTCCTGTCGTTAGCCTGTGCATTCGTATTTCAAAAAGGAGAAAGAAAGAAACAAGCAACTGATAACCTATGATACCAAAATATCAGAGATTAATATCACAAGCTTCTTATAATGCTGTGTTGACAAAAAGCTGGTGGCTCCTGTTGGAGCCAGGAAGGGCAGCCATCAGCTGGGTCCTGCTATTGGTTGCACATCTCTTCAGTCCTTCCTCACCTTGCTTTTTCTGATTCCAGTCTCATAAACCTCATTTGTAATATTGCCTGTCAAGATTGAATAATTCCCAGGCAATTCTCTGTCTGCTGGGGTCAGCACTGATGGTTCTGTGTCTTGGCTCCTAGAGCCTCTTTACTATGATGGCCTCTTACTTGCTTTCTATCAAGTTTCCTTTTACTTCCTTGACTGCTTTCAGATCAGTCAGATATAAATGCATTCAACTCAAGCAAAATAATCTGGAAAGCAGTCAGTTCAGATGAGATCCTGAACTGGTGAGTCTGAGCACATAGCTGAAGGCTGTCTGACCGTTTCTCTGGAAAGATGAAGGTGGTATAAATGATAGAACTTCAGGTAGTTGTGTAAAAGCTCAGCTCGGTTTTTTTTCCCTGTGCCTCTCAGATACTTGCAATATAAGGTCATGTTCGAAAGGAACAAAATGCTATAAAAGCAATAAAGAGAAGATTGCATACTGTTGCTGGTCCTTTTTCATCAAACAGATGTGATGGCTGAAGACTAAACAGATAAAATGTGTTGTCTACAATGGCACCTGCAGTCACAGCTCCTGTCCTTGAAAAAGGGACTGAGTTCTGCCATTCAATTCCCCTAACAAATTTCAGTTTCACACTCATCTCAATGCGATCACAAGAAGAATCCAAAAGGAGTCCCTCTTTTCTTTCCTGGGCAGAGTATTTACAGCTGTAGGTACTGAACCATTAGTTTAAAAACTAATCCCAAATCTTAGTTGCATTTTAAGCTTGTATCTCAAGTGGCAACCAAGGACCATTTCTTGATCACGACTCAGCTAAGGACCGGTGCTTGCCTGTGAAGCTTAAGCTTTCAAGTTACATTTGCTTTTACATTTAGTTTAGGTTTGTACAAAGGGATTATCTTCTATTTTTTTATTTTTTATTTAAAAAAAAAAACGAAAAAACAAAAAAAAAAAACACAAAACCCAAGCACTGAAAGACTTAACCACTGATTTCACTGCTTATTACTGTGCAGGATGCACAGTAATGCAAAAAACTTCTCTGTGATTGTGACAGTGGAGATTTTTCTCATGTATCAGTAAATGAGATAAGGTTTAAATCTGAGTTTTAGGCTAGTTCAGCCATTTTGGTTTGAAAGCAACCAAACAGTATTTATTTCAGTAATTTGGTGAATGTGAAAGCATCAGTCCCTCCCAGCAAGCTGGATCATGTGCTTCTGCCAGGTGGTGGAAACTCTTTGGCTACTGTGGGTAGCCATAGCCTTAGGGGTTAGGATACTTTAGAGTGGAGATGAGCTAGTTTTGAATGCTTCAAGTCAATAGCCTTAATGTTTTTCATCATGTGACTGGGAGCATGTGTTCAGTATTCAACTACTGTGTAAGCTGTCAGGTCTCTGTCATGGGTTGTTTTTTTTTTTTTTATAAGCTGGAAAGATAAAAAGTGCTGTAGAATGAGTATTTAGTATCAACTCCTCTTTTGTGAGGGTCAGAAGCAGTGGTGATATTCTGTATTGGTATGTATCATTGAAGTATAGCTTTGTCTGTGTTTCTGTGCTTGTCCCTGCTTGCTTTCTTGTGTAGGGAACACTTCAGGTTGTGTCTCTTTACACCATCACAATTAATTTCATTCTGGAAGTAGCAATGAACAGAACAACAATGAGCTTTTTATATATGTATATTCTTTGAAATTTCTTCTACTTTGAGAGTACCTACTGCATAAATTGAATTAGTTTTTAACATGTAATCGATACCTGTATATTTTTTTCACTTAAGGAACTTCATTCAACTGGCTTTATGATTCATTTCCTTATATATGACCTGTAATTTGGCCAGAATCCTTTCTCACAGTATGACTGCAACAGGAGCTGTCCTGTTCCTCAGATTTGTTCAATTCTTAATTATTTGGTTTCTTGTGTATCCTTCAGAATTTTTGTACCCTGTGCTAACTTGAGGAAGTTGAGGAACTAATAAAAACTCTAATATCTCCCATGTTTAGCTTGAAGCATATAATTTTTAAGCCATTTTCATGAAGAAAAATTCTGCTAATTACAGGAAAAACACTGTGAGAAATTCCTCAATTCTTTCACCCCTTTTCCAAAACATAAGTTTGGAAGCTGAACTGTATAATCAAAGAATATTGGGATGCTATAACCACAAGATAAACAAGAGAGCGAGGCAAAGCAGACTATGATAATTAAAGAGAATAAACAGAAGGCTTACCCCTATCCTGGGCTCACTCACAAAACACCAGCAGAGCAGATTTCCAGCAGAGATCCTTCCCCACTGGTAGCCAGCTCTTAAGCAGGTCTAGGAATTGCCTTCACCTGTGCTCCTCTGGCTGACTCACGGCTCGCCTCAGGTGAGCAATCAGAGGTTCAGGCCCTGACTCAGCTGTTCCCATACACTGGACCTTGTTAGTTCTCTTTGTGTGACAGAATGAGCAAATAGGGGATCAGTCCTGTCTCGCTCCAATTTATAGGATGGAGAGGAGGTTCTTTTATTATCTATATACCCAGCATGACATTGAGAAACAACGGTTCAAATGTTGGTCCGACCAGTTTATTACAAATCTTAATTAATCTTCTATGATCTTCTAAATAAATCTTCTATGATTCTATGATTAGGGAAATGGGGAAGGGGAGGATGGACACTATTATGAATTAGGGTAATGGGGAAGGAAGGAGAGCAATAGAAAAGATAGAAAAGAAGAAGCAAGGAGCCTGTATAGGAAGCAAGAGGGAGATAGGCACCACCATGGATCCAGCGTGGTTCATAGTTGAGTCTTTGATCTTCAGGAGTGGTGGGTCGTCGGGCATTGCTGTTCTGTTGATGACGACGAGGAGAACGACAACAACGAGAACGACGACTACACTGACCATGGCAATGATGGCCCCTGTTCAATGGTTTCAAAGTGGTCAGTCAGCCGTCTTTGGAGTGACAGCTCAAATCCAAAGTGGTTCAGTCAGCTCTCCTTGGAGTGGCAGCTTCTTGCTCTGGGATCCCAGCAGAAACTCCTTTGTTCCCATCTTCCGGGCCTTGCCAGCAGATAAGAGGGAGCAGGGATGCCCATCTGCATCCTGTTTCTCACAGAACACGATGGTATCATTGCCCAATTTTCCCATACCAAGCTGGAGCTGTTCAGTCACAGGCCAGATCTTCCACCAGTACAACACTCCTGAGCACTCTCTTCTGGAGGCAAGCAGCTCTGGAGGAAGGGGCATTCAAATGTTCCCAAAGTGAAATTGATTGTCACACGGTTAGCACCCATCACTTGCCTGCTCAACAAATCATTCAGTGTTATCACAAGAAAAACCTCAGGAAGCAAGCTTTGAGCCAAAAAACAAAGAAGGGTTCTCACACCACCCCGTGGCTCAAAGATTGCTTGAAATGAAGCATAAGTGACCCTCCACGGTGGTGAGCAAAAGAAAAGGGAGAAAATAAAAAGACAGCAAAGAAGCAGGAGGGGGAGAAGGGGAAGCTAATTGTTACACAATTACTACAAAAGATTTCTTGGGCTTGGTTACAAATGTTGCCCTGATCTGTTGGACTTGTCCATCATTAGTTGAACTGGTTACAAAGTACATGGAGGGTACAACACGTGTAAGTTGAATAAAACATGGAATCATACAAGGTACAAACATCAGAATTGCAACAACACACAGTGCAGAAAATAGGATCCGTTTGTCCCATGGACCACCTGGAAGCCAGGAGAAGGAGTCGAAGTCTAGGCTTTTCCAGGTTTGGACAGGAACATGGGCTAATTTCCATATACCCTGGGCAATTTGTTTGACAACTTTACCATTATCATCAATCTTTAGACAACAATTAGAATCATTCAGTTTGCCACAGACACCACTCAGTGATACCTTAGGAGTGGTGACACGAATGTCACCTGATGAATAAAAGGTAGAAAGTGAAAAGAGACAACCATACATTTGGCAATGACCATACAGTTAACAATAACCAATATTAATAAATAAATACATAAAACAAGCAGAGGTATTTGTGTCAGCTGCTTTCCCCACCCAGGAACTCCCAGTGTAAGCCAGGATCCAGATGGGAATTCTTCAGTAGAGGTTGTGGTGTTTATGGACAGCCATACAATGTTACACTTCAGTTAATTCATTAAAGCTTATCTAGTCTAATTTGACAATATGTGGACTTGCCATGTAATGTTTTCTAAGATGATTTAGTGTCTCGAGAACTTTCCACTTGAGCATTTCCAAAGCAATTCAAATGCTGAGAGATATAAATATTAGTTTGGCAAGTTCAAGCATTGTTACAGTCCACAGAACTTTTCACAGTATAGTGTGTGCAGGATACCCCCACAGCACAAACCATCAAAGAAGGGTAATCCCAGAAACACACACATCTCCTGTTAAAACTTAGGCACTGTCCAACAGCCATGTTTTGGATGGAACTCCTGGACTGGTGTGACACCAAAAGCATCAGTGCAAAAGGCTTTCTGATACATTTCTTCTGTGACCACATCTAACAGATATTAGATGGGTCCCTTGATTCATTTCCCAGTTTGTTAGGAATTTGGAAACACTGTGGAGGAGTTACATGCAAATCATAATCAGTTTGGTAAAAAGGGGTGAAAGAAGGGGTCAAAAGAAATGGTATCACTGTGCAGGGAGTACCAGTAAGCCAGGATGACTGTAAAAACCCTGAACCTGGTTGTGAAGTTTAACAGATCCAAGGACTGATACCAATCACCACCCACACCCACAACAATACTAAACATAGCACTACTGCAACTACAAAGTGCAGTCAAGAGGTACATCCAGTATTCTAGTGTGATCAAATCTTCAGTATTTCTGTCACAAAACACAAATGGTTAAAATCAGCTGTTAGCCTTTTTGTGTTCTGTCAAGGTCCCACGGGGTCTTCTGTTAAATAAAAGAAGACACCAACTTGCCCTTTCTGGGCTTTGTTAACGTGGTTAAAAGATGAGGAAATGAGTTGTATTTGGAATTTCTGATTAGTTTATATCAAAGATCACATTTCAAGGTTCTTATCATGTAAACCCTTTAGAATTGTATATATTTTTTTCTTCTCAAACTTCCAGCAAATGACTCCTCTGTTGCTGCTATTACATTTTTTCAACTACAGAACACATTCATATGTGTGAAGATCACATTCAACATTTTTATTTCATCTGCTTTTGTTTTATGTCTGCATAACCTCTCTCAGTAGGTACTGTCCTCATGTAAGTTTTGCAGGAAGCTTTGCTTGAGTTAAGGGACAGATGGCTGACTTACGTGCTTTAGGAACGGTTGGATACTCGTGCAAAGTGGCAAAGATCCCACTGCTTACATCCCTGTGTTCTATGTGAAGAGATGGCCCTTTGCTTGCCACCTGATTTGTTTTGTCTCACCTCTTTCATTGTGACACACAGACTATCAAAGAACAGCTCATAACTTTGGCTTTCTTTGTGTGATTCTGCTGACATCTTGCATCTTCTTCTGCATTGCATCTTTTCCAGACTGAGGAGTTCTCGTCAGCTTTGTTGGCCTAAAGAAAAAGTTGTAGCTATTCTGTAATCTTCCATATATAATCTTCTGTAATTTGGACTTCTGATAGTATGAAGTTCTCACCTGATTATACTTTATATCAGATTAATTGGAGAACTACTGGTGCATATTATGCTCTTTCTCATTTCCTTGGCATCCTGTTTGTGAGTGGCAGGAGTCACATCAGAACCCACAGGGAATTGAGGGTTGATTCTGTTGCCTCCCTGCCCTCAACATGTCTTGATTCACAGCTATCAGTACAGAATTTTGTGTTATCACCAAACTGCTCATGCTGACAGTTCTATCTGCAACTACCCAGCAAACTTTGTCACTTAACTTTTCATTCCTTCTTATGGTAACTCGCTTGCTGCTTAGAAGACTGAGCTGTTTGCCAGTGCAGAGTTTCAACTCTGCAAACAACTCTTGACATTGGCCAACCAGTTTAGGTATACTTCACAAGACCCAACAGCTGGGTAGAGGAAAGGGATTGGAATCAGAAGTCCTATCACCTATTTTTAGAGCTGCCAGCTGGCTGGATGTTTATGGTGGATATTTTAGCATTGTAGCAGTTACAGGGAATTGTTAGAGAATGTGAGGATAAGCAGAAGAAAAAGTGCACGAGGAAAAGATCTGGATTTGGGGGGAGCATCTCATTCCTTTGGAGGGAATGAGGTATTTCTTATTACTGAAAAAAGGTGGATGATACTGCTTATGAATACAAAACATATTATCAAAAACCAGTCAGTGCTATATATAATACATTGCTGTATATAGTACAGTCATTGCTAAAGTGGTTTTAATTGTAAATTTCTTTTCCTGATACACCTTGGGAAAACAATACTAGAAATTCTTTGGCTTTTGCTGGAAAGGCAGAAGATTCATAGCCCTTACTCCAGGTGGACTGAGTGAAACTCATGCTTTTCAAACATCCATCTGGGTGAAAAGATCACAGTCAGGTATGGGATAAAGACTGAATCTTATTCATGCCCCCCAGTTACAGTTGAAAATCCAGCCTGGAGTAGAAAGCTGGAGAAGGGAAAGCCCTGTTCTGCAACCTGAGGACTTCTCAAGAGAACTGCAGAAATGTTTTTGGTAGTACTGCTTGTTCAGGTGTTGTCCTTTGCTTTTACTTGAAAGCAACTTCTTTCTGTTTCAGAAGCCAAGATATTAACTGTGAAGGAGGTAGTTGCATAGTTCCACAGTTCCATGACTTTTCTGAGGTTGGGCTGCTGGGAGCTAATAAAGTATGATGATGTTTGAGAAATGAGAAATACAAGACATGCATAGGGTAAATTAGAGCATGGAATCAAGATGTGGCCACAACTTAGCTCCTTTCTGATCAGGAAGTCGTTTCTGTGGCTCTTAATTTGCAAGGCCAAGGATTGTATGCAAAGTGTGTGTGTATGTGTTTTGAAAGCTTTGTGTAGATGTGCACATTTTGAATTGTTGTCCCTTTTACTGTTTTTTTCCTTGCAAAATAATGTGCACAGCTGTGTTTGTGGGCTTTGGAGTGTTTGGAGTGAAACTAAGGAGAAACAGCACAAAGATAAAATTGGTTTTGAACCTGAGCACTGAATGGATTTGGTGCTAGCACCGTGATGTGGTGCAGTGCATGTTTGTGTGGGGCATGCACATTTCAGCCACATTTAACTGAAAGTGAAATACTTACTTAAACATAGGAGAGCCCAAGAAAAGGGGTGAAGAAGCATCGACCAGTTTGTCAGAAAATGTTTGTCTAAAATGCTTATATAATACTCTGTATTACTGCTACATTTATGTAAGTTTAAATCATAATGTTTGTTTCATTTGATATAAACCTCAATCTGTTTTGCATTTTCAAATATGAAGTAACACGTTTTCTTTTCGTAGGTTATAAAGCAGCTAAATGGAGTCTGAGCAGCTGTTTCATAGAGGCTACTATCGAAACAGTTACAACAGCATAACCAGTGCAAGCAGCGATGAGGAGCTTCTAGATGGAGCGGGTGTAATTATGGACTTTCAGACCTCTGAAGATGACAATCTCTTGGATGGTGATGCATCAATTGGTAAGTTAATGTTAATTTAACCTTAAAAACTCCATTCTTGGTCACTGGCTGGGCCTGAAGATTGTGTGTTAGTTCACCTGTTTTTTTCCTCTTATGACTCTGATTTCAACGACCAATGAGGTGAAGCTGAGAGATTTCCATGGTTTTACTCAGAGCTGAGATTCATTTATATTATAGAAGTCTACATCAATTTTAACTGTTGTTGCTGAAGTGTAAGGCAAATTCAGCAGGAAGGTGGATTTTTGTAATGTTGTCAGACTACAGTTTTTTAGGGCACTGATTGAAATCAGATGATTATGTGAGCTGAAAATGATTTACAAACACGTGATCTTACTGGCATTCCCATGTCTAGGTACTTTGATCTGTCTCTGTGGGCGTCTGTGTCCTGAGTGAGCTTGGAGCTCAAGCTCAAGCTTCAAGAAGCGATGGTGCTTCTTGCTTCAGTATAGAACTGAGTTGCTTATATTGTGACTTCAGTGTGAAGACAGTTTACAGTCTGGCATATGGTGTTAACGTAAAATTGGCAATAGTTAACCTTAATATGACAACCTGTAAAGTGGTAATTCAGAAGCTGCTGCTAGGGTAGCTTGTATCTGCTCGCAGCGATAGCAGCAGCACTGCTGAAGAATATATGCCAGCAGATAATAATGCTCAACACTGCAGATACCCAAAACGGTCTTTACTTGTGAGCTGGGAGTCCTTTATCTAAAGTAAGGTGAAAGACCAAAGCACTCAATTTTTAGCCTCCTAAAGGGGCTCTAAGCAAAAGCACCGAAATGTGGCATTGACAGCTAACGTTGTCATTATCTGGGGAACAGAGTGGAATTTTCAGCAAGTGCAGGTGGTTCTATGTAAAAAGAAAATGTTATCACACGAGAGGTTAAATGTTCAAGAAAGATCTAGAGGTTGTTTACTTTTCCAGCAATACATGGATATGTATGCTTTTTTCTACTTGGCAATCAAAGTTTATAAAGAATACAAAGGAAAGGAACTTTTCTTCCATTAAGAACTTCAGTTCTCGTAATTTTGTTAGCTGTTTATTGTTGTTTTCCACAAATGCAAGCAAAGTCTTCAAAGCCATTTTACACCATTGACATGGTTTCTTTTCTGCACATAGTATAAAACTGACTTTGACATACCTCTCTTTGAAATGATGTACACCCTGTTTTCCAAGTGAGTAATTACTGCGTTAAAAGACTCATTGTAATTTTTAGGTAAGGATTACATTTGCTCTCACATGATTCCATACAGAAGGGCACGTGAAATAATTGGTACCAATCATAAGAGCAAGCATGAGACACAGCTGGTTTCTTTGAAATAGCTCAATGTGCAGTTATCACTTATCTGCTTTTCTCCTATCTAATTGTAGTGAGGGCTGCAGACTCTTTGCCTGTTTTTCATATTAGTAATGTGGCTGAAAATGGGATATCTGACAAGACAGAACCATGCTTTCTTTACCTTTTTTACTGATAACACATGAAGTTAATTCTGTTAATCTGTCAGGAACACAAGTAGCCATGCACTGTGTTTGCATGGGTAACTAGCTAATTAACAAGGTTCTTCCTTCCAGGACTTCAAAAATCCCTAGCAGAAAACAGTGACAGAAGAGTTAACTGGAAGACTCTTGTGTTAAAGGGAGAAGGGGTTAAGGAAAAAAAAGAGATGATCTTAGTTATTGGATGTGTGAGATGTGGGTGTTTGAAGTATCTTTTGTGTCCTACCTGTTCATCGCCATGGTGATTCTCCTTAGTGCAAATGTCATGCCTTGCCATTGATCCATAAGGTTTTTGATTATGAAATACAGTATACTGTGATGTTACTTTTTTAAGCATGATTATTGTCTATGATCTGTTACTTTTTTAACAGGTTTATTCTCTAAAATGGAAATTCGCTTCGTCCTTTTCTAGTTGAACAGTTCTAAAGTGGTTTTTCAGTGTTAGTCTGGGCTTCCATTGTATTTAAGGTTTTACTTTGCTTCTTAGGTAAGGAACGTATTTTGTTTTACAACAGCTTTAATGACCTTTTATTCATTTCACTGTTGCATTTTTCAATCAGTTAAAGGATGTAGATACAGTTTTAACCAAGTCAGTGTCAGACTCCAATGTTTTCTACATAGGAGAATATTTGTGCTTACTAGCCCTTAAATAACTGTTACTTACAGCTTTCCATATGCATGGGTGGCACCCTGGAAGGGAATATCAGGATGTCTGATATACAAGAGCAGCCATACTGGGTCAAACCACAGGCTGACCTAGCTCAGCAATCTGAGAGATCCAGAGTACTTAAGGAGGAGTTACAGCAGGGTGTGTGAGTGCTCTTTCCCCTCTGAGTGCTTGTATAGCAGTCCTGTTTGGCTGAGGGCCTTTTATACCTAGTGGTGATTTCTGTGTTTATAGTCCTTATCTGGGGATCTTTTTTCCACTGACTTCTTTCTGTGAAGTAGTTCTTAAGCATGCACACCATTCTTTGACAAGTTTCAACATCTTATGGAGAAAACCATCACCTTTTCTTTATTTTGTATGTAAATCTAGATATAAATACTGCTGAAAACAGCTGTAACTGCCAGAGTTTTGGCTTGGCTAGGATCACAGAGGCTGTGCATTAACATGGACTGACGCACAGGCTTCATCCATGTACAGCCCAACTGCTTAAACTATTCTCTTTGTTTATAGTTGTAACTGTGGAAAACCTTCTTCTGAGACACTGGGTTTTTAAGGGATGTTATGAAGCTTATTGGAATGAAATTGATGTTGATAGGAAATGTTTGATATGAAACTAGAACAAGGTGACCTGGAACTAGGACGTCTTGATTGTCTTGATTGCTAAATACTTGCACTGAGGCTTGTTATCTGTTGGCACAGGGATTAGTGCATGGATGGCATAGTGCTGTCCCTGTGAAAGGTGGCAGTCCTATTTTAAGGGGACAAAGAGAAAAGAATCATCAATTAAACCTCCTTGTCACCCAGAAAAAGAACCGCGTTAGAACAGTCATTTAATTGGAGCAGAGCTATGAACAGTGTATTAATCACCTCTGAAATATCCCAACCAGTTGTAGCTAATTTTATTTTTTTCTACACACAGTGTATACTTGTTAGGAAAAATTTGTTGTCCTTGCCTTCTCTTTGTAGTGCACTTGATCCTCCAATGTTGTAGCTCTTATTAGAGAAAATGGTTAAAAATAAGTTACAACTGTTTTCCATTGCTACTTACTTTCTTCCCTCCTCTCTTACTTCTATTCTAGGTTTTGGTTTGCTTAGCTGGACCTTGCAGCTATCTCACGCTTTGAATGATTTTTATTGCTTTTTTTCTGTGCCTTTTCCAGTACCTTTAAGGAAGGGGTCAGAACTTCCCAGAGCTTTTGGAAGATAGACATGTTGTGGAAATAAAGTGGAAGGTCTTCCGTTTTATTCCGACTTTTACTGGGCGTTGAGTTCATAATTTCATGAAATTCAAGTATGCCTGGCATAGTGCAGTATTCTTTTTAACAGAACTGGTGTTGATACTGCATCTGTGTTCATACGGCTTATGTATGCATGGAGAAGATTCGGAGAAGTCCCACTGCTTTTTCACCTTTGCATTGTTTTCTTATCTTTGCTTATCCTGTAGAGGAAAAGAACCAAAAAAGATAAGAAATAGCTAATAGCTAAGAAACTCAGAAAATGAAAGCAGCTTGTTCTTATGTATACAGAAAATAGCATGCTTTCATTTCAAAATCTTCCTTGCATGATTAGTACACTAAAACAAGATATTTTTTACTAGGGATGTAATGCTGACCAATGTAAAACAACTGAACAAACAAAAATAAAAGCCTCATGGCTGATAGCTCTATGTAGTCTGATCACAAAGGTTTTCTTCCACAGTCACTGGGGCATAGATCATGAACGATGTGATGGACAAACACAGAAAGAAGTGTAAAGAAACCTGAGGAGAGCAGTCTTGTATTTTGGGTGGAGATGTCAAAATAGTTTTTAGGGACTGAAGGCCTATTTTCTTGTTTTATTTTTGGTGTTACATGTTAATGCTGCACCGTGTCTTCCTTATTTGACCTTTTTAAAATCCGTTTCTTTCTTCTACTGTAACATTTTGTCTGGCAGCAGGGAGCCTTTGCTCGTATTTCACTGCCATGCAGTGAAGTTCAGCTGTCCTAAGAGGGGAGTCAGTATTAGATTTCATTACACAATGTGTTGCAGCTGTATGACCTGTTTTACTGCATTGTTTGCTCTTTGGGTTTGACTGCAATTGGCTTCTGTGTCTAACCAGTGACAAAAAGCACCACTGGATATTATACCAGGCTGTAAAAGGTAATTCAGATACCTGTGATTGGCCAATGAAGCAGCAAGCCTGTTCGGCTCAATCGTGGAATAAAGTGTTCTTTGTTATTGAATTCTGCTTGCAGTCTTTTCACCCAGCAAATTCGTAGGAAACAAATAAAAATGAAAAAACCAAAGTCAAACTAAGAAGACACGTGATTTTCTTTCTGTGTAATAAAATGCAAATAGAATAAAACCTGGAATGTATTACCATTAAACACATTCCTCCGGACTTCCTTGGCTCCTGTTTTGTTGAAGCACCACCTGCCTTTAAGAACATAGCAGATGTTACAAATCAGTTTACATTTGCATTACGTTTACCATCAAATGTTCCTGCCCTGGTTTGTCTCTCATTGAGGCTTTTGATGAGGTGGCAATGGAAGCAATAACAGTCTTGTGTACTGTGGCTTGATACAGAGCTGGGCAGCCTTTTGCCAATACTGTTGTGATAGAGCACCGGTTTCATAATGAATGAAATAAGTCTGGGTCTCTGCAATTTGGAGAAAAAAAGAAATACAGAAATGACTGTCTGATTTGAAAGCATATGCAACTGAACTTTTTCTTTCTTTTTTTCCTTCCTTGAGATCGTACCTTTAAGTTATTTTACCCTGGATCTGTCTGGGAACTGGGAGAAGGCATGTATTACCATTAAACAGGAAGTTTGTCCTTCTTGTGTTGTGTTTAGTTTTCCTCCTGCTGTCATTGTATGACCCAGATAAGAAAGCTTCGGGGTTTTGTACAGAATGAACACAGACTGAGGGGGCTGCAGGATCAACACACTAAGACAAGTTAGGTAAGAGGAGACATCAAGATGGCAGTGATTTGATCTGGGCTAGATTTGTCACATAGATTGAGAAAAGGGTGAATGAAAGAGGAAATCAGAAACAAGGGAGGAGAATGAAGTAGGAAGGAAAAAAGAATTGGAAACCGTAGAGTTAGGGACACTTGGTGTATTTAGGTATTCTGTTAGTGGATGCTTTCACGCGTCCAAGAATTGAGGATGTATATGGATTAAATTCATTTCAAAATGACTGGAATAGTAGCCGTTTTGCAAGACAGCTCTTGTGTAGCATTTTCAAAGTAGCATTATCTTTTAGCTGTTGAAGGAGCATTTGTTTTGAGTAAATAGGAAGAAAATGACAGCAGTCACCAAAATCTTTTGTATAAGTCACACTGACATTGTGGTGTAGGGGATGGAATAACAGCCATGGTAGTGGTTAGAAACAATGAGAACACCGGCTGCTGGGAACCAAGAAGGGAAAATGACTCTTCTGCTTGAACACTGCACAGAGAACTGTATTTGGCAGCTAATCTACTAGCAGGGACCTTGGAAGAGCTTTTTCAAGTTCATATTAGATAGGGTCTAAAAAATTTTTGAAGCAAGCACAAAGTTGCATCAGTTTTACATTGAAGATTTGGTCATTATTTTCCCCTATATCTAAAGTTTATCAGATACAACTTCCAGCTGGCCGCACCTTCTGTCTTCAGCAATTTAGTCTGAATTGTAGACTTGTGTGGAAGCACTGCCTGTGCCTCAGGGCAGTGAACAAGCTCAGGTTCACAGGCTGGCTGTTGCTCTGCTGTAGTGTGTTCTTGTTGTCAGTACAGAGGCCTTTGGTAGCAATAATCTTCCAGACATCAAATGAGTTATTTGTAACCCTTATTTCATATTTTCTCCGATGTGGAGTTTAACTGCAATCAACATACTGTAAATGCACTGGCAGCTCGTTCTGTAAGGGTTCTTTTTTCAGATTACAAACACTGTTGCCGTAGTTTTCCTGCTGCGAATGACTTTTTATTAAGAGCCCTGTAATAGGATTACTGACTCCTAGTTACTGTTGAGGTACGGAGCTGAGAAGCGCAAAGATGTCTTGCGTTTTTAGATCAGCATAGAGTCGAGAGGAGCCTTGTCTCTGACAAGTCTGGGGTCTCCCGTGTACCAGCGGTGCTACCAGTGGGACAGTAGTGCTGGAGCCGCGCTCCTCCCGAGCGGCGGGAATCGTCCCGCCGCGTGCAGCACCTGCGGCCTCAGGTAACGGGCGGCGGCGGCGGCGCTTCCCGCTGACGTCAGGCGGGCGGGGCTCGGCCGGCCGCTGCGCCGAGGCGGCGGCGGTAGGCTGGGCTCGGCCGACATGGCGGCGGGGCCGCGCTGAGCGCACGGGCGGCCCTTCCGTCGGCGGGCGGGAGCAGCTCCTCGCCTCCATGGACGCCTCTTCCGACCCGTACTTGCCCTACGATGGCGGAGGAGACGGCATTCCGCTCCGGGAGCTGCATAAAAGAGGTACGGGGCCCCAGGCTGAGCGCGGCGGGTTCCGGTGGAGGCGCTTGGTCCAGCGGGAGCCGGCGCTGCACGGAGGGCGCGGCCCCGCGTTCGGCCGCTCGGCACGGCCATCTCGTCGCGCAGAGCGGAGCTGCGGCCGCAGCGGCGGGAGCGCGTCGAGTCGTCTGTCCCGGGCCCTCCGGCAGCCGAAACGCAGCGCTCGTCTTTGCCTCTCAGGCTGCCCTGCGTGCTCGTAAGCTTGACTCGCCGCGGGTTGCGCAGACGGTGCTGAGCTCTTACGGAACCGGAGCCTGTGGCCGTTCCTCACGCTGTTGCTTGGCCAGGAAGCCGATTAGCAGCAAGCCGGGGTTAGCAGTGCGGAGAGAAATCCTCTTCTGTTGCCTTTTGTTCCTTACTGCGCATTTCCAGCGGAACGCGTTTCCGAAATGTTTGGCATTGTAGTGGGGAGAAATTGCAGTAAGGCTGACTTACAGTTATGCCTTCAAATTCAATTCAAACTGCAGAGCACGTCATCACACATCGAACCTCTGCAGATTGTAGTTTGATGTTTGTTGAAATGTCATCTGGCATCTTAATAGTACCTAGCTACCAAATAGTCTACAAATTCTGTAATGAAAACAGCTGGGGCCACACCAAGTGTTCACGCCTCGGTGCCAGCAAGAGATCTGCCCCTTGTGACATGTCACTTCTTGCAGCTTCATTGAATTTTCCTAAGGCTTGCATTTCTAATATTCCAATACAGTTTTTCAACCTCACTGGTGCTCTTCTTCTATTTGCTGTGGCCAACTTAGAGGAAAACCAAACAGAACTCCATAATGTCATTATGGCCATAATTCTTGAAAATCTCTATTTGTCAAGTGCACATGACTCAAAAGAAAATTGAGTCTCCACACCTTACAGTGTGTGCAACAGATTACATTAAAACCTGCTTGTACTTCCTGCTATTCTATAGTAACACAGTAATTCTTGTTACTGTCATTTAGCTGCCAAAACAAAGCTTAAAATGCCAACAATAAAACCAGGAACTTAAACCTTTTTTATATTATCTTAGAATCTGGAATGGACCACTACCAAGGTGTTTTTCCTTGCTTATCTCTGAGTGTTGAGTAAGAAGCTAGGAGAAAATGGGCAGATATTTACAGAGAACAAGCCTAGTTGTTCAAGCATGTGGAATTTTTTCCTTTATTCACGTCCTGACAGTACTTAAGTCCTGCAGAGTAACGTTCGTGTCTTGCAAAACTGCTTTGCAACAGCAAAGTATTTGTTGCACTAATTGATTGCAGCGGCTCAGCCCACAGTGCTGCGCCTCTACCGTGGTGAAATGAATGTTTAACTCATTAGAGGACTTGAAGATTTAATTAACAGACTTTACTAACATTTGATGAAGTGAAATGTAAGTTATGATTACATCTGACCCATTGATTTCATTAGGAAGATAGTTTTGTTTTCTTAGTGCAAATATGCCATGAAAGATAAAATATGAAGATTCTTAGAATATCTATTGATTAGTTGTTGATCTTTTCCTTGAAGGGCAAGTAGTAAATGGGAGACGATGAAAAAAAGTAACAACATATAGAATGATAGAATGGCCTGGGTTGAAAAGATTCACAATGCTCATTTAGTTCCAACCCCCTGCTACTTGCAGGGTCACCAACAAGCAGACCAGGCTGCCCAGAGCCACATCCAGCCTGGCCTTAAATGCCTGCAGGGATGGGGCATCCACAGCCTCCTTGGGCAACCTGTTCCAGTGCCTCACCACCCTCTGTGTGAAAAAATTCCTCCTAATATCCAACCTAAACCTCCCCTGATCTCCCAGCCATTCATGCACATGTTAGATTTCCATCCCCTTTTATTTTTCCCTTTTCCCCCCCCTTCCTAAATAAACATTCACTTCACCATCCTTTAAATGTTTGAAACATGAACAATAGCAGTGCATTCCTAGCAGCCAGGCTGTCAGTAGTAAAACTGGAATTCCAGCAATCTTGGGGGTTGTTAACCCTCTTGTATTTGTTATGTATACCTAAACACGTTTTTGATTTTGGAAATACTTAATCCAGATGAATGAAATGCTATGCTGTTAATAATTCGCAATTGAGCTGCTAGCCTTTTTAAGATATTAAAACATGCATGTGAAGAGCAGCATACTGAATTACATTGTTTTATTAATCTTTCTGTCAGACAAAACGACTCACAATAAACTTCATTGGCTGTGCACTGAAGGTCCAATCACCACTGCATGGAAGCAGGGGTCACAATACCCCACAGCTCACAGCACGCCATGAGCTGTGGGGAAATCTTTGCCATGTTCTGGTGTCTGGAAAGCTAATGAGGAAATCAATGCTATGCTCTTCTTGGACCTGAGCATGCCCTGACTTGAAATAATCGTATTAGCATGATTCCTGTTTTTGTTGCATCCTGTCTCTCCCTACCAAAAGAATATCTAAGCAACTCTTTACATACATGCGGCAGCATTTAGGAATCTGATTATCTAGATCTTGGTTGCCTTGACTTTGTTACCTTAGATGCTACATTGTTTTCCTTTGCTAATGTTTGCTGTACCGAACTTCGCATATTTTCATGCTTTTTTTTCTCCTTCCTGTGCTGTCCATCTCATTTTTAATCAGTAAAATCAACTGCATAAGGATCCCTATAATGCTTCACTTGTGCACCTAAAGTCATACGTGTAAAGTCACTATTTGTTACAACATGGGCTGTACTCTCTGCGTAATTCAAGACAAAAGCAATCTCTAATAATAAAGCTTTTTTGTTCCTCCTGTTTCTAAGAAACGAGAACTGATTCTTCTACTTGAAGTAAAAGCTTGTGTAATGAAAGAATACCAGGATGTTACAATTACAAAATAAAGAAGACAGTTAAGCAAAGCAGACTATAATAACAAAATAAATAGAAGGCTTACCTCTATGCTGAGCTCACTCACAAAACACCAGCAGAAGCGATCTTTAGAAAAGATCCTTTCCCACTGGTAGCCAGCTCTTAAACAGGAGAGGTGCAGCCAGGCTCCACCCCTTCCTGCAGCACAGGTGAATTGCCTTCAGCTGTGCTCCTCTGGCTGACAGTGCTCGCCTCAGGTGATCAATCAGAGCTTCAGGCCTGACTCAGCAGTTCCCATACAAAGCTAAAGCTATTTGTATTTTTTAACATGTTCTACATAAGAAGCACTATTTTCCCACCTTGCCTTTTGCTCAGATTCTCCTGTGCTTGCAGTGCATCCAGGTATACAGAACTCTCTGCTTCACTCTGAGGTGCCCCCGTACAACTTTCCTAGCTCCTACTTTTTGAAGACTTTTTTAAACTAGATTTTCTTTCCTCCCAGAAGGAATGAGAGGAGAGGATTATTGCTCCCCACTTTATAAAGCATTTTGAGTATTTTCCCTGTTCTTTAAATCTTGTTCAGAGTTTTCCTGATTTCCTGGTATTTTAGATTTATAGCTGATTTTTTTTTCTTTAGCTGCTATATTGTAGTCATTTTGTATGAATATTGGTTGTAAAGCAGAGAGCAGTTTGTAGCTGGTGAAACAGGTGATTTGATGCAGTTTAGGAAATCAACCTAAAGAGGCTGAAAATTTGTTAACTGTGCAATGGGTAAAGTATTACTTGTTTACAGAAACTTAATGGTCATTAGTTATCAGTGGTAGTGAATGATACACTCTGGCATAGAATCGTAGACTTGCTCAGGTTGGAAAAGACCTTAAAGATCATCGAGTCCAACCACAACCAAACCATGCTACCCCAGCTCTAACAGCCCTCTGCTGAATCATGTCCCTGAGCACCACATCCAAACGGTTCTTAAACACATCCAGGGATGGGGACTCAACCACCTCCCTGGGGAGCCTATTCCAGTGCTTAACAACCCTTTCTGTAAAGGAGTATTTCCTGATATCCAACCTAAACTTCCCCTGGAACTCAAGCTGTCACCAGTGAGAAGAGACCAACCCCACCTTCCCTCTAATCACCCTTCAGATATTGGAAGAGAGCAATAAAGTGTCCCCTCAGCCTCACTTTCCTCAAACTGAACAGCCCCAGTTCCTTCACTCTCTCCTCACAGGCCATAATATCCAAGCCCTTCCCCAGCCCTGTTGCCCTTCTCTGGACCTGCTCCAGCACCTCCATGTCCTTTCTGTACTGAGGTGCCCAAAACTGAACACAGCACTCGAGGTGAGGCCTCACCAGTGCTGAGTACAGGGCAGGATGACTTCCCTGGTCCTGCTCACCACTCCATTCCTGATCCAAGCCAGGATGCCATTGGCTTTCTTGGCCACCTGGGCACACTGCTGGCTCATATTCAGCCCACTGTCCAGCAGTACACCAAAGTCCCTTTCCATCAGGCAGCTTTCCAGCTATTCTTCCCAAAGCCTGTAGGGTTGCCTGGGGTTGTTGTGGCCAAAATGCAGGGCCTGACACTTGACAGTGTTGAAACTCACACAGTTTACCTTGGCCCATTGATCTGGTTTATCCAGGTCCCTCTGTAGTGCCTTTCTCCCCTCAGGCAGATCAACACTCCCTCCCAACTTGGTGTAATCTGTGAATTTACTGAGAGTGCACTCAATCCCCACATCAAGATGGTTAATAAAGATGTTAAATAGAAGCAGCCCCAGCACCAAGCCCTGGGGGACACCACTCATGACCAGCCACCAACTGGATTTAACTCCACTCACCACGACTCTTTGGGCCTGGCCATCCAGCCGGTGTTTCACCCAGCGGAGCATACTGTGCTTCTCATCATGGAATTTAGTAGTTATTTTCTGGTGTGGAAAAGACAATAATGCTTAATGCCTTTTCTTGAGTGATTACTGACAAATTTAAATAAATTGCCAGTAGTTTCTTTTTTTTTCTCCTTTCACTGAATGCCTTCTATTTTGAAGTCTGAATACCGATACAGAAAGCAGCTCAGGCACTGCGACGTACCTTGTGCATACAAATCTTCTTTGTAATGAGTGTAAACAATCCTTATGGTGTACATTGCACTCAGGACTCTTCCCTGCCTCCATTCCCCTTGCTGCCTAATGCCCAAGGACACGGGTGAACCAAAGCCTTGGATTAGTATCTGGCTTCTGGAAAGATGCAGCACCTGCTGATTTTAGCACTCAGCAGGTTTGTATGGGCATGTCAAGGAGGGCTTATTCCTGCTTCTGGTGTAAACTAATGAGCTTCATTTTCACTCACAGCAGTGCATTTTTTTCCCCTCCTTTCTCACTGCTGAAAGTAACACAAATAGAACACATTGCATGGATGTCAGCCAGGCGGACTGCAGCTGAGCAGAGTACTGTGTAGTTGTGCATCTTCTGGAGCAAGGGTTGTGTGAGCTGCAGCAAACTAGTGAATTCTTATTGTGGGTGTTAGCATTCGGTAGATTATAGAGAAACACCTTGGAGAAATTGAGTCCTGTACTTGCTCTGACATTGGTTCCATTATCATGGAATTCCCAGTGTTGGAAGGGACCTCTGAAGGCCATGTATTCCAACTCCCCTGCAATGCACAGGATCAGCACAGCTACATCAGGCTGCCCAGGGCTTTATCCAGCCTCACCTCATCACTGAGCAACCTGTTCCAGTGCCTCAGCACTCACTGTAAAAGACAAAAATCCTTATATCCAACCTGAATCTATTGACACTGTTTATCTATTGTGTTCACACTCCTGAAACCTTTTTAAACAGTCATCTTTGGGGATTTTGGGCTCTGTGAAACGGATACTGCTGTATACTGGCTGGATATTAATATTGATGGAGGAGTTCTGAATTGTTTCCAGCAGAAAGACATAATTAAAATTTAACAAGACCCCAAGGATCCGTTCGTGTATTTCGGTGTAACTGGTCTGATAGTTTGCTGCTGTGGAAGAGTGAGCCTGTTCACCATTCCCCATCTCTTCTCTCTCTCTGTTCTTGGCTGAAAGCACAGTACCTTGACTCTAGGTCTGTGTGAAGGCAGAGTATGCTTTTGCTGCTTAGTTGCATCAGCGTTTTAGATTGGTTTTTTTTGTGCAGACTCATGGTGTGACAGAGCTGATCCAGGGGTGAGAGTGGAAGTTCTCCACTCCCAAAAGTGGGAGGTAGAAATGGGGTGGACAGGATTGGTTCAGCCTTGTTGCATTGCTGTGTCCTGAGAGATGTTTCATTTCAGAAAATGCTCCAAGCTGATGCAAGCTGAGTATTTTGTGATATGCATTCAGAAGATGCAGATCGTATGCTGTATGGCATACGTAGGGGGTCTTAGAATTCATGATAAAGTTCTGGTCTCTGGCTTGCCAGCCACCCTCTTAAACCTATTCATGTCCAGGTTCCGGTCTGTGTGGAAGCTGTGTACATTTCTTCTATAGACAATGTTGGGTAATTGTTTGGATAAGCAAGCACATGGTTCAGAACCTCATAAAAGTCTATTGTGCACTGTTTGATTACCCAGGAAACAGTACCTTTAAAAACAGTTTCCAGGTTGGGTCTTGGAAGATTTTTTTGATGTGTTGAAAATCCTAATGCCACCAAGAGGCTGAGCCCATCTGAGCTGACAGTAGCACTGGCCAACTTGTGATTTCATCTTTAAGAATAGACATTATTGTGGTGTACCGTTTGCATTGGCCAAATTATTTTGTTTGTGGTCAAACAAGTGAGAGTAACCACTCTTTAAGTCATTGTTGTCTGTTTTAACCTCAATATAAATGTTCTCCTTATAGCATTTTCTGCTGTGGAAGCACTCAGGGTGGGGGAATGAAAGCCATGCGATGTTCACACAGGTATCCAGAAGAAAATTATACTTGGAGTCTGTAAACGTACCCAGGAACTCAAAATATACCATACCATCTGCAATATACCAAAAGATACTGCAGAATTGCTGACATATGTAAGCTTAAAAAGACAAAAGCTTTTGGTCCTCTTTGGAGGAAGGAGAAATTCTCTACAGTCCTCGTGCTCTTTTTAGTCTGGTCACTGAAAGAAATACTACTGGGGGGTTTTGCTGTGCAAGCTGGCTGTAAAGGAATTAGGATGATAAATTGGCAGAAGACATTTTCTATTTACAGAATTTTCAACTTTTCATGGCTGAGGTCTGTTCTGTGAGTTGCCTGGAATGAGGAGAAAAAAAAAACACCAACCTATTTGCTTGACTTGCTCTCATTTTCTAGCTGCATTCACATGATCTGTTGATAATACTTAGGTTTAATTCAGACGTGTAGGAGAGTGATGAACAACAGTATGAATATGGAGAAATAACTAGCAAATAGAGGTGCTATCAACTTCATCTGCTATCTGATTTTGTTCCCTTAGTCAATTTTTCCTCCAGTAGTTCATAAACAGAAATAAATTTCAAGTTAAACGTGTCAGAGCCACTCATTTTTTCAGCTGGTTCTACTGAAATTTCTCAGGAGTCTGCACACAAAGTGGAACAATAATTTGATCGTGATACATTAATTTCTATTTAAACGACATGAAAGATGAAGTTCCTAATGGGAAAATTCAACCTACAGTTGAATGACAAAAAAAACCCCACAACAACTAAATGAAATAGCACACACGTATTACAGGAAGTGTGTTAATTACTTGCACAGCAATTTTGTACGCCGTGTCATGAACATTACAGTACTCCAGTTTATTACAGAATTTTTGTCTTTCCTCTGCCACAGGGACTCATTATACAATGACAAATGGAGGAAGCATCAACAGTTCAACACATTTACTGGATCTTCTGGATGAGCCAATTCCTGGAGTAGGAACGTACGATGACTTCCATACCATTGACTGGGTTCGAGAGAAGTGCAAAGACAGAGAAAGGCACAGACGGGTACATGAGATCAATAACAGTACTTGGAAGACATGTTTATTTGGGTGCTAGAGTTGAGGTCTGGGTAATGGATATAAATGTAGGCAGACTTTACATTTGTAAGTATGTATACCAACTGGAACGACCCTCGTACTATAAATAAAGCACTGATTCACTGATCCCTGCAATCTTGCAACAGCATTGTGACTTGAAAAGGAAGCAGTAATTTAACTGAGTGGGAATAGTCGTGCTCTGCCTCCCTCCTCTCCACGTCCCATTCCCCAGCACAGTTTCACAGTACTGTTTTGCTTGCAGTTGTTGTATACTTAAGGCTGTTTTCCACCGTACATGAATTTGCAGTAGTCTGACAGTGCTTGTGGTGATACCTGTACTGTACAAGTGTGTCTGTGCTACTGCTGTGTAGTGCTGGGGTTGTTTTGACTGTGAAAAGTGAAAATTCTCATATCTAAAAGCACTTACAAGCATGTATATGTTTAACAAAAAAAGGTGGACCCAATATAGGGGATGTTCTTTCCACCCTCCCGTCCCCAAACTTCATTTCTTTATCAAGTCTTCTAAGTTGAGGCCATTCACCTTCCTCAGTGTTCTCTGCTACGAGTTCTTTCATGAACTGGGCTCTGGCTGTATTACTGTTGGACAAGATGGCATCAGTCATTTAACAGACTTGTTTAGTAATCTTTGGGAAGAAATACACTGTTTGGAGCCTGACTGCAAAACTTTTGGAATGCGTACATTAAATTGCCCGAAAAGCAAAACTAAATTTGGAGATGAAATCTCTCCTGAAATATTTTTAGCTGATCAAAATGAATAGTTAAAAATGAGTCATAATTGCAAGGAGGAGTCAGGAAAGAGACTTTTTCACATTCAGTACTCTGTGGTTATTCTGCTTTCTTTGAGGACATCCATTTTTAGCTTTCTGGAAGCAAATGTAGGGTGAATGCAGTGTTTTTACTCTGATGTGATTGAAAAAAAGATCTTAACACCAGTCCAAAAAGCAAAGCATCCTCACTTCCACTGTCTGTAGTTTTTCTGGGGGAGTGGAAGATCCTTGGGCAATGGATCTGTGCACACATGCACTGTGATTGAATGTTTTTTGTTTTTTTTTTTAAAGTAAGGTGCTTCCTGTGCAATGCTTTACTCCATAATTTCATTTCTAAATGTGTTTGTGCCACAGATGCGTTTGTTAATATCTAGTGGATATGCAAGGGGATAGAATGATAGGAGTCACCAAATCATGGCGACACAGATCGCATCTGGGAATAGATGATGTGAAGTCTCACAGCTATTACTTGTTTTAACATCTGAGACCAGACAACTTGGACAGAATTTACAGTTTACAGGATTTACAATTGCAGAACTACTAGGAAATTTATAAATATGCCCTGAATGACAGGAGAATGTGTAGCCCTGCAACCAGGGATGTAAGAGAGGGCAGGATGTATTTTGAAAGACGTGCTGCAGAAAGCTGATTTGAGGGGGGAGATTCTGAAAATAAATGCATTTCTTTTAGGGATGGTAATTCTTGTCTGGATTTCCTTGCCTACTATTCTGCTTTCTTCTTAGTTTTATTGTATATTTTTCTTTCTCACTCCCTTTGTTTGTGGCACGTACTTTGTCTCTTCCTTAACAGTATGAAAAATCCTAAGACATTTGGATAATCGTAACAACAAGCTAAGGACAACTTTCAGCTGGATGCATAACGTATTTATACTTCTTGTTTTCTCACATTATTGGGAAAAAAACCCACAACTAAGTGTAATGATTTCTCTCTGCAGATTAACAGCAAGAAGAAGGAATCAGCATGGGAGATGACAAAGAGTTTGTATGATGCATGGTCAGGATGGCTCGTAGTCACACTTACTGGCTTGGCATCAGGTAATTAAAAAACAAAAAGTATTTCTTTATTTTACTCTTCCTTTGTGTGTTATCTACCAACTTTGTCAAAAGCTGGCTGAGGTTTGCTCTTTAATTTCATGAGGGAAAGAAAACAGTGGCTGTCTTGATTTATAGGTAAAAGCATTTTACAGGAAAGATTTACTAATGAAATAGGAAACAAAACCTTTTTCCACTGAATTTATTTTAGGGGTGAGTTCTACAGCTAAGATTATTTGCTAGTTTGTGGCCTCACTGTGTTGCCACGCTGCTTTCCATCGTCGTGGTTTGGAGTGACCAAAATGTGCAGGAGGAAGAGGCTGCAAACTTTTTGCCCAGTTGTTTTCAAACAGAACTGTTAGATTAAATCCTAGGAGGATTTGATCATATTGCATAACACGGATACACTTATTAAGAAGGCATAGTAAGTATATAATTACTTCTTAGCATACATATGTAACCACTTTCACAAATCACACACAGGTTAATGTATAGGCAAAGTGTGTATATACCTCTGAATATACAAACTGGGAGTGTATAATTATTGGAAATTGCTTATGTAAATCTGGGTGACAAAGTGCTGTGGTTTTGTGTGGCCTAGGTCTTGTCTTTCTTTTTTCTCTTCCTCTTGCTCCAAAGCTGCAGTGCATATTAAAATGACTACTGTGCTTCTGTGCACCAGAGCTAGCAAATTCTGTCCATGGACATTCCTCAGTTTTTTTCAGTCTCAGTTGTTTTCTCCTATATGTGTCCAGTGAGTCTAAAGTAGTATAGCCTTGATTTCAATCATGGAGAAGTCTTAATGTTTGTATTTCAGATGATAGAATTTAAATTCTATTGAAACATTGTGTTAGAATCTGTTTTGCCCAGAATCTCAAACTGAGGGTCTCTGGAAACTAGTGAATATAGATGAGTAAATCAGGAGAAAATGTTTCTGGAACTCAGACTGGTGCTGGAACAGCTGCCCAGAGAGGCTGTGATGCCCCGTCCATCCCTGGAGGTGTTCAAGGCCAGGTTGGATGGGGCCCTGGGCAGCCTGGGCTGGTACTAAATGGGGAGGTTGGTGGCCCTGCGTGTGGCAGGGGCTGGAGATTCATCATCCTTGAGGTCCCTTCCAACCCTGGCCATTCTGTGATTTTACACAAGTAAGCTCAGAGGCTGACACTTGACGGCTATTTCTGGTAGTGATTAATACCTTAAAATAGGAAAGTACAGCTAATTAACAGTTGTACAGGTTCACAAAAACAGATGACTTCAGATTTTTTCAATATACTGTTGCCACATCGAAGTGTTTTGTTTTTTTCTTTCCTTTAAATAAGGTTGTTAAATACTTCTTAAAGAACCCTTAGAAGCAATTTCCTACCTAATACCTTTTTGAGGGCTCTTCAGTAGGTTTTCAGCATATAGTTGCCACACAGAATCCCTCTTAAGCTTTGAGTTGGAGAGCTACTTTTTTCTTTACTGCTTATTACCTGCAGTAGGAATTCTACATGTTCATTCACCCTGAGACATTTATATGGTATTTACTTACGATGTTCTAACACTATTGTTGGCATGGTAAGAATTATTTGTTTAAAATATCTTGTTCTGTACAAACTGTACTCTAATAGCTAAGGAGTCCTTTGAAGCCTGACCAGTTGTTTGTCAGAAGGAGCTTTATGGTTTTTGTCAGAAAACAATGAGAGTCCTCTTTTGACTCTTAACTCATCTGTTGTAGTGGACCACTGGAGAAGTATAGCTTGGGTAAAAGAAGAGAGAAAAGGAAAAGGGAGGGGAAGATACATTATTTCTTCTGGACCCCCCAAATACGACACCTGGACATGCTGGAAGGAGTCCAGCAGAAGGCCATAGAGATGGGGAAGGAACTGGAATGCCTCCCTTTGAAGAGAGACTGCTCTGGGTGGCCCTGCTGGAGCTGGGGTTGGAGCAGATAGACCCACAGGGCCCTACCCACTGCAGCCATCCTGCAGCTGTGCGATTCTGTGATTACCCTGAGACATAAGCAAGATATTAGATTCTCATCTAGTTATTATTAGATTGTTTTTATTATCTTATATTATTAGATACTAGATGAGATAATACTAATCTCGCTGTATTGCTAATATCATGTTGTTCTGGAAATCAGTGACATTTTAAACGTTTCTTTCTTCAGATATCTTGTAATTTCAGTTTACATGAATTAATGTCTAACTGTTTCTATAACAGGGGCGCTGGCAGGATTAATTGACATTGCTGCTGACTGGATGACTGACTTGAAGGAAGGCATTTGCCTTAGTGCTTTGTGGTTTAACCATGAACAATGTTGCTGGGGTTCAAATGAGACCACGTTTGAAGAGAGAGATAAATGTCCTCAATGGAAAACTTGGGCAGAACTAATAATTGGGCAAGCAGAAGTAAGTATATACTTGTTCTGTGGAATCACTGCTCAACAGCTCTTCTGACTACAGAAAAGAATAGCTAGGGTAATAAATTGGGGATTGGGTTCTGCTCAGCTTTCAGCATTTTCATTAATTAATTAGTTATACTCTAATAAGTGAGTCTGTTACACACTGCAAGAGGACTTGGAGCGTTGCAGATGTAAGGAAGTTACAAGGAGAGTATAGAGCTATTAATAACATGAGAATTTTTGCTCACAATTATACGAAGCAAAAAAAAAAATAAAAGAAATTCAGCTTCACATCCTTAAATAACAATGAATGTTGCATTTATTTTTCTCTCTAAACCAATTCTTACTATGGAAGACATTCTTGGTATTCAGTAGATTTTTTTCATAAAATGAAGTGTTAGAACACTTATTAACTCATATAATGTAGTCTTTGCTGTGCTTTCCAGCCAAAGCCAACATTCTGGAGGCTTGGTAATAATTACTGTCCTTTGAAATGTGTACACGCAGGTACATTACAAGAAGAGTTCTTCTCTGCTGATTTAAACAGTGACTTTGTTCCTACACCAGATCTGTATTCTTACATTTCTGGGTTTTTCTTTTTGTCTTTAGGGTCCAGGTTCATACATAATGAACTACATAATGTACATTTTCTGGGCTTTGAGCTTTGCCTTCTTAGCGGTTTGTCTGGTGAAGGTGTTTGCTCCATATGCCTGTGGCTCGGGGATACCTGAGGTGAGCTCTAATTAATAATTACTTTATAGATATTTCATATAAATGTGGAAATTCCTGCTGCCCTACAGGACCAGAAAAAGAAGCAAGATGGTGGCCCATGTGAAATACTTCCAATATTGAAATTTAAATGAAGTAATCTTACTAACTGTTGCTGAAAAAAGAGCTCTGAAAGTATTGAGTTCATAGGTTTTCCTCCACATCTCTAATCCATGCCCCGCAGTAATAAGAGAATAGGAGTTCATTAATGGAATACGGGTCCTAAGAGACAGCAATTGATGTTCTACTGCACTCACTTCAGTCTTCTAAAATAGCACGGACAATCAGACCATCAGCTAACAGGGAAACTCATTAAATAACCCTAGAAACTCATTCTTTCTACATTTGCTCTCTGCAGCTGTACACAGAATATGATGAGAAGTGGGGGGGGACAGAAGAAAATTTTGGACAGTCACGCTTTTCCCATCAGTCTGTAAATATTTCTTCATGTATTTGTACTGTGGAAATGGAAGGACAAATCTTGCCTTTATATTAAGCCTGGAGTAGTTCGATGCCATTACTCTACGTAAAATTTCATCCCAAATTGATCTCCAAACTTAGCTAGCCTTCAGTTTCAAGACACAGCTGGCCACTGTTTTGTGTAATCCCATTTATACACGCACTGTTCTTTGTTTTGGTAACTATGTTATTTTCTGTATAGAATCACAGGATGGTTTGAGTTGGAAGGGACCTTTAAGATCATGTAGTTCCACCCCCACCTTCTATAGGCAAGGACACCTCCCACTAGACTGGGTTGCTCACAGCCCCATCCAGCCTGGCCTTGAATGCTTCCTGGGAAGGGGCATCCACAGCCTCCTTGGGCAACCAGTTCCAGTGTCTCACCTCCCTCAAAGTAAAGAATTCCTTCCTAATATATAATCTAAATCTGCCATCTTCCAATTTAAAGCCACTTCCCCTCGTCCTTTCACTACCTGCCCTTATAAAAAGTCCTCCCAAGTTATCCTGCAGACCCCTCCAGGTACCAGGAAAGTGCTATGAGGTCTCCTCGAAGCTTTTACTTCCGCAGCCTGTCCCCATAGCAGAGGTGCTCCAGCCCTCTGATCATGTTAGTAGCCCTCCTTTGGACCTGCTCCAACAGCTCCACATCCTTCTTGTGCTGGGGGCTCCACAACTGGACAGAATACTCTAGGTGGGGTCTCACAAGACCAGCGTAGACAGACAGAACCACCTCCCTGGACCTGCTGATCACACTTCTCTTGATGCAACCCAGGATGTGGTTGGCCTTCTGGGCAGCAAGTGCACACTGCTGGCTCGTATTGAATCTCTGATCAATAGTTCCAAATCCTCCTGCCCAGGGCTCCTCTCAAGCCATTCTTCGCCCAACCTGTATCTGTGCTTGGGATTGCCCTGACCCAGGTGCAGGACTTCACACGTGGCCTTGTTTAACTTCATGAGGATGGCATGGGCCCACCTCTTAAGCCTGTCCAGGTCATGTATGGGTGTGTTTTGCAGTTTAAAGACATAACGCTTCTAGGCCAAGTAATGTCCTTGGAAATTGACGTGTACTTTTTAGTGAAAAAGGCCCATTTCTGTTTTTAAGTCATTGTTAATTTTTTGTTCAGCAAGGAAATAGGAGGAAAAACTGAAAGGGGATAAATTGGTATAAGGGTTTTAAGTCAACAATAGAAGATCTTGAGTTACAGTGTTAGCAGATGCATTTTTCCTTCAGGAGTTTTCTGACTTTTACTTAGAATTTACATAATGAACTAATGAACCCAGTTTTATAAGCTCCTGCAGACGTATTTCTTACTAAATATGATGATATTGATGTATGCTGTCACCTTATATTTTACAGTTATTGGTGAATGGAAATCCTCTGGCAACCAGTTTGCTATCTGAGAATACATATTTTTAACATGAGACAGTTATGCATTTGAAAGGGCTGTTTTTGAAGTTATTTGTCTAAAACTACTAATAAGTATTTACCAAACAAAGTAGAATATAGTACCAATTTTGTTTTCTTCCAGATAAAAACTATTTTGAGTGGCTTCATCATCAGAGGTTACCTGGGGAAGTGGACTTTGATGATAAAAACCATCACTTTAGTCCTGGCTGTAGCATCAGGTTTGAGTTTAGGAAAAGAAGGTCCCTTGGTCCATGTTGCCTGCTGCTGTGGGAATATTTTTTCCTACCTCTTTCCAAAGTACAGCACAAATGAAGCTAAAAAACGAGAGGTAAGTTCTAGTAAAGATGTTTTTAGAATGTGTTGTCCATGTGCTTAGTAAAAAATGCCAAAATACTGGTTTTTAAAAGATTATGTTTGTTCTCTTAGCTTGTGTTCAGATTTGGGTTTTTTATAGGTTTTTTTTTTTTTATCTTAAAAACAACATTAATCCCTAGTGTTCTACAAGGTAAGTAGGCTCCAACATGGAAACTTTCTCCCACCTCATAAGAAAACATTTGATTTTCCCTTACCTTCTCTCTTCTTGACTCATTTTGACAGCCATCTCCAGTTGTGAGGGCAGCAGAGGGCATTTGACCTGACGAAGCAAGTTAACCTGGGAAAGAATTGATAACTGTACTGAGATTCTGTTCTTCATTTTAAAAACACACCACAGAGTGCAAAAAACCTTCACCGTGGTTCTTTTCCAGGTATTGTCAGCTGCATCAGCAGCCGGAGTGTCTGTAGCCTTTGGTGCCCCAATTGGTGGAGTCCTGTTCAGTCTGGAGGAGGTACGTCAGGAGACAGCACTAAAGGAAGGGTACTTAAAAATCTCTTTTAGTGTGAAAAATCTCAGGCTCCATTAAGTTGTAGAGTCCTACCTGGAAGAGAATTTAATTTTGCATTTTGAAATTGAGTTCTGTTACCAACAAACTTCAAAAGATTTTATTTATTAGTTTATTTACTTCAGATGAATGTCAGTTGTGCTGGAGTTCAGCTGAGTCAGCTAATAATTACAGTGTACAGAGAGAGATGCACCAGTTTGTCACTCTACAAATGCAGTCTAAAAAGAATAATTGTTGGGCTGCTTTCCTTATTTCATAGGAGACTTTAGAAACCTATTTGACTGTTCTCTGAAAGATGTTGTTAAACATTATTTTCTTTAATGTTTCAGATGCTAAACACAATTGAATATGTCAGTGATTAGTAAGTCAAGAATAATTAAAACTGACCACAAGGGCCATCAAACTCTTTTCACCGAGAAACGTTTCTTGCTAGCTTTACTTTAAGTCTTCACAGGATTTGTTTTCATTGACTTACAAATAATTCTCACGTATTTCTTTTTGCAGGTCAGTTACTATTTCCCACTGAAAACTTTGTGGAGATCATTTTTTGCTGCTTTGGTGGCTGCGTTTGTTTTAAGGTCCATCAATCCCTTTGGTAACAGCCGCCTAGTTCTTTTTTATGTGGAATATCACACTCCTTGGTACCTTTTTGAACTGCTACCTTTCATTCTTTTGGGAGTATTTGGTGGGCTCTGGGGAGCATTTTTCATCCGAGCAAACATTGCATGGTGTCGCCGACGCAAATCGACAAAATTTGGGAAGTACCCTGTCCTGGAGGTCATCATTGTTGCAGCAATAACAGCTGTCATTGCATTTCCCAATCCATACACGAGGCTAAACACCAGTGAGCTTATTAAAGAGCTCTTCACAGACTGCGGGCCATTGGAGTCCTCCTCCCTCTGTGACTACAGAAACGATATGAACGCAAGCAAAATAGTAGATGATATTCCTGACCGTCCAGCAGGCACTGGAGTCTATTCAGCTATATGGCAGTTGTGTTTAGCACTCATATTTAAAATAATCATGACTGTCTTCACATTTGGTATCAAGGTAAGTGTGAATGCAACAGCTACATCGTCTACTGTGATGATTTTTCTTTGTTACTGCCCAAAGCTAGCAGCTTTGTTTATAGATTTCATTCTCCGTATATGGTTTTAGATCTCTTAACTAAAAACTTCACTGCTGATCACTGGCTGCTGGGCAAGATAAATCTGTTAGGTATATTTTAAATGTTAGCTTTTCATAGGACAGAATTTCAGTTTTCACTCTCGAATTCTGTCGCATAGTATTTCACTTATATCTAGGACTCTGCCCTTCTAAGCATTAGGATACCTCTTACCATTTAAGCAATATAACACCTGTAGTGTGTCCTAGCATTCCTCTGTTCATGTGCATCTTTCTCACGAAGCTGTCAGCCCAGGAGCACACACAGTGTATTAGAATTCACAAAGTTGCATGAAGGTAAAGCTTCTTAACTGTTTCAGGTTCCTTCTCTTATAACTTCACCAACTGCAATTTGATGGAAGCATTACTGGCAAAACAACTAAGCTGCCTGTGGGATACAGTGATTCCCACTGCTGTTACTGCTATGAACAGGGGACTGATAAGGCAACATACTTTCTTCCAGGCCTTAACACAGCTATGCTGCAGAAGTAAAAGCATTGTATGTATGCAGGATTCTATTTTCAGTAAACTTGTTACTGTTTATAAACGCCAAGGATGAACATTTTGGGATGAGATTACAGCTTTGCCTCAAACCTGACTGGCATGCAACTGCATTGCTAGAGAAGTTGGCGTGTATATCCTGATTCCTTCTTTGTCTTAAAGACGATGCATTTGCCACAGTATAAATCACTTTCTCTAAAGTATAACTTGAGTTGGGCACTGTATGCACTGGAAAACAAAGTTGAGATAAGATAAAACCTAATTTTTTTTTCATTGCTCTTTCTGTGGTGAGATTACTCTTTGCTTTGTAATATGCGAGTCAGAAGCTTATGCTAAAAAATTCACCTGTAAAACCACAATCAGAGTTAAACAGTATAATCAATGAATATTAAGATGTTATAATCACAAAATAAACAAGAAAGTATGACAAAGCAGACTAAGATAACAAAAAAAATAAACAGAAAGCTTACCCCTATCCCAAGCTCACCCACAAAACATCAGCAGAGCAAATCACCAGAAGAGATCCTTCCCCACTGGTAGTCAGCTCTTAAATAGGGCTAGGAGGGGTGCAGCAGGCTCCAACCTTTCCTGCAGCACAGCTGAATTGCCTTCACCTGTGCTCCTCTGGCTGACTCATGGCTCGCCTCAGGTGATCCATCAGAGGTTCAGGCTGTGGCTCAGCACTTCCCATGCATAGACCTTTAACTTATTAGCCACATGTGATGAAGTGAAGGAGCTAGGTGCATGAACAATTCATGCTAACAGGAATTTGAACGTAGTCTCCATTTGGAGACTGAATTACTGTGGCACACTCAGTATAGCAGACTAGAAACTCAGCAGTTTCAAAGATACATTCTACAACTTCTATGTCTATAATAACAATTTTTCAGGGTGTTACTGTAGTGTTTCCCAAGAATGATTTTCACTCAGCAAAACAAAAGAAAAAAGTACTTAACAATTAAAAAGGGTTTCAGACACACAATGAATTGTAGGAGATGGCATCAGTGATGTCAGTGCACAATTTTACTTGTAGCAGAGTATGGCATTGAACGGTTACTGCTGTCAGCACTGAAATATTAGGTAATTCAGGATGGGAATGAAGGATTATTAAACCTTTTCAATACAATTAGCGCAAATGGCTTTGAAATAAAATGTGGAACATTGATTTGTCCTTGGTTTACCTGTTAGAAATTCTTTGCAACTATACATGTTGTCAATATAATAATAATGTAAATTGAATCAGAAATACTGGATCCCATGGCAAAATCTAGTTACAAGCTGCATAATGCATACACTTCCCAGCTCTAGAGTGGAAAAAACAATTAAATGGCTTTTCCTTTCATAGAATCATAGAATCATAGAATCACCAAGGTTGGAACAGACCTAAAAGCTCATCCAGTCCAACCGTTCACCTATTCCCAATAGCTCCCACTAAACCACGTCCGTCAACACAACATCCAACATCCTTTGACACCAGTGGTATGATTTTTTTTAAATGAAATGATTTTGACAAAGGTGTATTTAGACAAAAAGTAAAAATTGTAGTTGAGGTTCGTACCTTGGTCACAGTGGAATACATTTCTGATAGTAACAACTGCTATGAGGGGAAGCAACAGGCATTTCCTGTTTAGTGAGATGTTCAGATGCAGTATGGATTTGGTGTCTTTCTGTTTGTTGGCTTTATTTGATTTCTGGGTGTTTATTTTTTGGAAAGGAGGAGAAGGGGCACAACAGCAATGTCTCTGTTGAATCCTCGCTCCTTTTACAGCTACAGGGCTAAACAAGACTTGTCCTACCAGAGTGGTTTAGTTAAATCTTATTGCAGTGCTATGAAGCCTATTTGGGTTAATAACAGAAAAACAGATCAAATAACTAAAATTACGATAGGCATGTGTTTGTTGTTGTTGTTTTTTTAACAGTAAAGTGTTAATCTGCTTTTTTGCCTTAAGAATTTGCATTAAGTTTTCCTAACCTTGCAGTGTCTTTAGTGATGGTCTGACTACTTGCATTTCTTTTTAAAATACACAACAAATACGTTCCCATCAGCGTGGTAGCAGTTATTCCATTTCTGTTGTAGGTTCCATCTGGGTTGTTCATACCCAGTATGGCAATTGGAGCAATAGCAGGAAGGATTGTAGGAATTGCAGTGGAGCAGCTGGCTTACTATCATCACGACTGGTTCATTTTCAAGGAGTGGTGTGAAGTTGGAGCTGACTGTATTACGCCTGGTCTTTATGCCATGGTTGGTGCTGCTGCCTGTTTAGGTAACTAAACTGTAACAAAGCAAATATCTGATTTTTGTTTTGCTTTGTGTTACCAAAGTAACAATATGTATAAATGTGCTGTGTTGGAACACCTGCAATGTGGACTTCTTTCTTCAGAAGATTACAGTCACATATCTTCGTGTAAGCTATTGGATCCTTATGATCTGAGGAATGATATGAAATTGACTATGTGATGGGAAGGAGAGTAACTTAAATAGCAGTTTGCTTTTTCTTTTTGGCACCAATGGGAGTAATTACATATTATAGGTGTCGTATACGTTGAAATGTATAAAACGGAGTCGAAAATGTTGAAGTTGCTACGAGGAGGTGACACGATGTGCTGGCACTTCTACATGGATAGCAACAAATGTTCTTGGAGTTCGTTAATCCAAACAGAAACTTGAGAAGCCCGTAACGATCTGGGGAGTCCACTTACAGCTCTGTTATGAGGCCTGATTTAGAAACTGTTGAAAACCTGCTTCACTGGAAGAGGATTACGCTCTTAAACTAGGAGAGATTTCATCAAGGCCTTGTCCTAGCTTAAGCGCTATCACACGCAGCAGTGGAATGGCTCTGGTTCTTGGAGAGGCTGTTCTGTTGTTTTGGGGGGAATTTTTTTCTTTTTCTTAATGGTTCAACCGAAATCACTTTGAATATATTGAAGGAAGAATACGATTTCTTTAAAAGAAGGCATGGTGTCAGAAATGTTTGTAGTACGAACATTTTGCATGCTGGCAAAGGAGAAACGTAACTCCTTTCTTCTGTTTGAGAAAGTTTTCACCAGCTTACAGTTCTCTAGTTTTTATAATTCAACAGCAGCATTATATTCATGATATTTTGGACAGTATAGCTGTTGAATTGTTATCTGTTCCTTCCTTAGTGTCATTCTTCTTCGAAATTATTATCTTACTAGGTTTGGATTTGTTAATTTCTCAGTATTTTTAACTCAGGAGTGGCTTGTAAAAGTATGCAGTTGTATTCTTAAGTTACGTGAAAGAATAGCACATATTTTTCAAACCCTTTTACTTTCTGACCTCCAGGAATTTTCCCTAAGTCCACGTTCATTTTTCTTGTATGCTTCTGTTTTTGTGATGTTTGTCAGATGACGTAAATGGCAAAGTCACGTTTGCAGTTCTCAGCAGGAAGGCAGGAAATGCAAGTTCAGTATTCTTTGACGCTGAAGCATTACTGACTGCCATTTTTCTTGCAGGTGGTGTGACAAGGATGACTGTGTCCCTGGTAGTTATTGTCTTTGAGCTAACAGGAGGGCTGGAGTATATTGTGCCCTTAATGGCTGCAGTCATGACCAGTAAGTGGGTAGGAGATGCCTTTGGTAGGGAAGGCATCTATGAGGCACACATCCGACTGAATGGATATCCCTTCTTGGATGCAAAGGAGGAGTTTACTCACACAACACTGGCTGCTGATGTTATGAGACCTCGAAGAAGCGACCCACCGTTAGCTGTTTTAACCCAGGATAATATGACAGTTGAAGACATAGAGAACTTGATCAACGAAACCAGCTATAATGGTTTTCCTGTTATTATGTCAAAAGAGTCGCAGAGACTAGTGGGCTTTGCTTTAAGAAGAGATTTAACTATTGCAATAGGTAATTACCTCCAATATTTTATGATTATATATTCTAATAGAAATTATTGTAAAGCTTAAAAGAGAACTTACTCTCTGTGTTTCTCCTTATTTCAGGTTCAAGGTCCAGATATACTTTGTGTAGTCTATTGCTTTACTGAAGATATTGATTATGTCCAATAGCAGACCATAAAATAAAATGTTAATATCTTTGTGCCTTTGTGTACAAGACTTGTAGGCCAGACTGGCATCTAGTCCAGTATTTTTGTTTGTTTTGTAGTGTTTGATGACAGTTCTTTTCCTCAAGGGCATTCAACCTTCCTCAGAATCCTCAACCGTCTTCAAAATTGAGTGATTCCCATTTGAAAGAGCAGGATTCAGTCGGAGTTACTGTCCAAGTCACTGTAAAATGTAAATGAGCATCAAGCGTCTCTTTGGGAGTATTTTATTTGCTGTTTTCTCTTGTTGATTTTCTTTTTTCAACAGCTAATATTGTACTGTGGAGAGATGAGTGAAATATTTTACATTTCTTACTGTAGTTTGTCTGCGTGCTGCAAATTTGGCACCAGGCACGCATGCCCTGTTTGGGCCCTGTCTCTGGATGGCTGTTAGAAACTGTCTGATAGCTAGGGCTGTGCTTTGTGCCTTGGCAAAAGAAATGTGGATTTTGAAATTACAGTCGCCAGCAAAGGGAAATAGAATTATTATTTAAGAAATACTTGTACATAAAATCAGTGATGGAAGTTGTATCTTAAAATACTCGTATTTTTTCACAATTTGAAAGGCTGTATATTGACAAATATCTCTTTAGGGAAACAAGCAATTGCTTGAAAAAGCAATGTCCTCTTTCAGAAAGTTGGAAAAAAAGGTTTTTAGGAGCACAACACCAAGTCCTGAAGTAAAACTTTTGCCTGTGGTCTTACAATGTGTTCCTACACCATGCAGGATGCATATAAATGTCCTAAACTTGAAAAGTATTACAGATATTGTGTGATTTTAAGTTTGTGTTTACCTAAGTGTAGAAGGAGGAACAGCAAAATATTGTTCTAATGAAACACTTCCCCAGCTAAAACTTATTTCAGTTGCAGAGAATGCATGGTGCGTAGAGCTTTGTCTTGGAGTCATTCAGTGAGGTGGCTCGGGGTACAAGGAGAGTTGCTCATGTAGCCAAATACTGAAGAGGGTACAGATCAAGTTCACAGAAACCTAAATACATTTGCATAAGGAGATCAAAAATGAGGAGTTTGTAACCACTGATGGTTTGAAACCATTTATTTGTCGTTCTTGTAGCAGAAGTATCAGATCAGCTTTCTTTTTGATAACTGCTTCAGCTGCTGCATGCTTCTTTTATGCTAGCTTTTCAGTATTTCCACCTCTCCAGAGCAAGTAAGTTTTATTTTTGCTGTTGGATTGAGAAAGGCAGTAGCTGAAGGATGGCTAAAGCTGTATGATACATAGCTTTTGTGATTTCTGCACAAACACATCCTAGGAATAAAGCAGTGACTGTAGAAACACAATGTCAGCGTATCAGCATCAGAGCCTGGTCGACTGAACTTTGCACTAAATGATCTTACTACAGAAATGTAAATTTTCTTGCTCTTTTTTTTTTCTTTTCCCCTCTCTCCCCTTAAAGAAAGTGCAAGGAAGAAGCAGGAAGGGATTGTTGGCAGTTCCAGGGTCTGTTTTGCCCAGCACACCCCATCGCTTCCAGCAGAAAGCCCTCGGCCTTTGAAGCTTAGAAGCATACTTGACATGAGCCCTTTCACCGTGACAGACCACACACCTATGGAGATAGTGGTGGATATTTTCCGGAAGTTGGGTTTGAGGCAGTGCCTTGTGACACACAATGGGTGAGTGATGGGGGCAATTCTGTTTTCTTTTGGTAGGAATAGGATCTTTCACTTCTGGGATCAAAGCTTTGATGGTATTTGAACCCATGCATTTGGTGCAGGATCTCAGTGACAAGAAGGTGCACGTCTCTGAAATTCTTACTTCTCCCTGTATTCCAAGTAAGCAGGCAGGTAGTTTCGGTGTGTTTTGTTTTTATTTTAAAGGTTTTCTTTTTAAAGTGGAAAACACATCAGCTGTACAACGTCTACAAATGCTGGGCTCATAAAAAGCGAAGGAGAAACAAGATCCATTCACTGGATAACTCCTCTTCTGGAGTTCAGTAATTTACTAAAAAAACCACCAAGCTATTAGTTTTGGGATACTAAAACTAAGTAACTGCTACTAGTTCTGAAACTTCAGTCTGCAGCGACTGTACGATTCAAAATACTTCAAGAAGGTGACTTCAAGATGTGGAGTGTTTGTAAATGTGACTGTGGGGGGTTGGTATGTGGTCACCGTTTAATAAATCAGCCCTAGGTGTGGAAACACAAAATATCTTGTTATATTTGCCTCTTATCTGAACGCTTTCTTTTTATACAAGATCTTTTGAGTATGGTTCTACTTCAACGTTCTGCTTTCCTCTATCTCTTGTGTTAAGCACTTGGCACATGATGGTGCAGCTTCTACCACAGTATCTTGCTTTCTCTTTAGCATCTTTTTAAATCACATGAGAAGTGAAGCACTGTCTGCTAACCTACATTATTTAGTACCACTGTCCGTGGGACAAAGCTAAGAAACCTTAAACACAGATGGTATTTATTTATTTCTGCTCTGGACAAAAGGAGTGCTGCTCTAAGGGGCAAATGTTGAAATAGTGCAAATTTCCAAATTTGTTTCTTAAGATGTCTTCTAAAACAAATGTATCTTAAATGTGCTCCTGGTTTTTGTTGTTGTTGCTTTCTGTTTGTTTTTTTTTTTAATTTGCTTTTTATGAAATTTGTCTTTGTATGGAATGGCAAATAGGTGCTTTTAGAAGCAAAAGCAGCTCTTACAAAAAGCTTTCTCTGCCAGGAAAAAGCCATCATGATCTGCCACTTAGAAATCACTGCAGGCATACGTACAGATATTCCTGTTTATGCAGGGAAATTTGAATTGGTAAAACTTCAGTGATAAATATTTATTACTGTGGGTTTTTCTCTTAGTTTCTGTTGTGGTTGAGTGTTCAAACATTAACACTGATGTGAAAAATGGCTCTGCAGAGAGATTGATCTTGTAAAGGTATGTCAAACTGTAGCCTAAGCTTTTAATTATTTCATGATAAAGTAGCCACAAATACGGGAGACTTTGATTTGTTGTTTTCTGATCCTCGTGTTTGTTGTCCCATTTCAGTTTATAACCTTGTGATCTGCCATGAGAATGCTGTCCATTACAAGGTTGCATAGTTAATCCCTGAGCTCCGGTTGGCTATACACCACCCAGAGAATTTGTCTAAATTTTGGCAAATGTCATGCACGTTGAATAGAGGGTGTTCATAGATGGGTGTTCATACATCCACTTACAGTTAGGAATTGTGCATAAATTGGTGCTGATGATAGATACAGAGATATATAAAGACTGAGCCCGATTCTTTCCAGCTTTTATCACTGTGTCCGTTCTAAGGAGCTGCTCTTTATTTATATTATGATAAATGAGAAATTGGTTTGAATTTGTCTGTTCCTACGGCTGCTCTGTAGTGAAGCTTCAGACCTCAATTTCTGTGACTTTACAGACACTGCTTTGACCATTTACTGGAGCTTGTTCTAATGCGAATAGTGATTTGTATTTGTGAGGAGAAATAACTAGTAAACAAAGGAGAGGAAGCAGATTTTACTTTCAGTGCCTCTAAAATGTCAAGAGATCAGGACATGGGGAGAAGGGCTAAAGTGTGCTTCCCCAGTGTGTATGTGATAGAGAAACGTACTGCTGTGGGGTTGTTGCTGATCAGACATTTGGAGACGAAACAAAAAGCCTGGGAAAGGGTGCTGAGTTCCCAACCATTTTCATTTAACTATCTCATTAACTTTCTTGCAACCCATTTTCTTTTTTAGTTTTGCACTGCTCTAAAGCGTTTTCATTGTGACTAGAACTTTTTTGATTTGATTTCACACGCAGTTATTAGCATAACATGATCTGTTTCAGGATTGTCTTGGGGATCATCACAAAGAAGAACATATTAGAGCATCTCGAGCAACTAAAGCAGCACGTCGAACCCTTGGTGATTAGATATATCAGATCTCATAATTAGACACGTTAGAAGTCAGGAGGCATGAAACTTGTGAACTGTTCAGTACTTTTATGACATCAGCTGAACAAAGAAATAATCCTCTATTAAAAATTCGTATTAAAGAAACTGTAACAGAAAACAATACGTGCAAAATCCTCGCATAGAAATTAAGCAGTTCCTATGGACGGTCTGTTAGTCACAACATTAAAGGAAGGTAAAAACAGAATGTGGTATCTTGTTCTTTGAATCTCGTAGATCCACCTTTTGATTCCCCGCAGTGGGAAAGCACACAGCTAGGAATAGCTTTGCCCCCACAGTGTAAATTTCATGTTTTTTTCATATGCTGATTTTGGCAGCTTTAAGTAGCTGTCAAGTTGCTGATTAAGCAGCGTCTGTTTTGAGGAGCACAGTTCTCAATGTCTTGCAGCATCAGGTCTTCCCTGAAATCCCCATTTATCAATTGGGAAATAAATTGCATCAAGTCCTTCAATTCTGCACAAAGTCCTGTGATTGTGCTGCTGTTACCTGCAGCCACTAATGCACTGCAGTGGGACCCTAAGCTACTAAATGGCATGCTAATACATCTGCTGTTGACTTCAGAGTCTACATACTGTTCTGAGTACGATGTTGTGATCTAACCTTAGCTGTAAGATAGACTTTGTCTTCATTTGGACATTGGTTGCTCTGCAATAGCTGCATCTTTGCTAAACCTAGCCACCAAGTTTAGCTGCTTATGTGCAAAACGTGCTAATTATGTTCTCATTTTATGCTAATATTTCACAAGTATTTCATGCGTCCTTTAATAAATAAAAAAACCCAAACCAAAATGTACTAACCAGAATAACAAGGGCAGCAGCTCATTCATTCTGCTCTTTGCTTCTCCTGTGATATTATCCTTATGGACAGTCTCACCCTTTTTGATGCTTCACAAAGTTCTGCTTTTAAAAGCAATTTAGTTGCTGTCATAAGAGCACAGTATCTAAAGTTGAAAATGAAAACTTCTATTATTCGTAATTAATTTTCTGAAGCTGTGAACTCTAAAGCCTACTCAACTATTCATTGTTTTGCAAAAGTTTCATGGGCAATACGGTGTGCTCCTATGAATGTATTCAGTCTGGGCCAGTGTGTCAGATGGGAAAGACCCTTGTGATTTTAAGAAAGAAGGGGAGGCGAGTCTGATTCGCTGCTAGGATCTGGGGGCCATCGAGCAGTGTGTCACTTGTGGTGCCTTGGCCGGAACACACCTCCCTTATGAAATGGGATCGGTATCACTTCTTTTTCATACCTCCTTTTCTTTGTCCTTCTTTGTTTTATTTTTCTTCTGCTTTTTTGTTGGCATAGCTAACCAAATTTCGTTTTTGCCGAAACAAAACTTGAAATAAAAATAGTCCCGGGCTCTACTTGCATTGCTTGTATTTAATTAAAATGGACCACAGCTGTCAGAGACCATCCAGGTATGGTGTCTCAGCACTGCTGTCTTTTAACAAACCGGTGGTTACTAAATACTTTAATGAAATGCTTTTGTTTAAATAAGACAATCGGGCTGCTGACTTTTGCTCTGTCCCTGTCAACAAAAAGGACTTGGCTACAGATGTGTTCTGTTGGACCGCTCTCCCCGCTCGGGTTAATCCTGATGTTTGTTTATCCTTTCCAGGCGCCTCCTTGGCATCATAACAAAAAAAGATATCCTCCGTCATATGGCCCAGACGGCAAACCAAGACCCCGCCTCAATAATGTTCAACTGAAACCCATAGCTGAGGAGAGAGAGGAAACTGAAGAGGAGGTTCATTTGTTGAATAGCACAACACTTTAGTCTGGGAGATGCTTCTAAAAATCAGAAACGAGAGCTGGGTTTTTGCGTAACGGTGCTGCTGGAAATCAGGAGTTGGTCTGGGGGAGGATGTGGAGAGGAGGAAGGCTGTTGGGAGCATGGAGCTGCTGTCCTGCACTGGATGCGTCCTGAGATGTCCGGTCTGCCATGATAGTGCAGTGGGAGAGCCGTGCGAGGTGGCACAATTCTCCAGCCCCAGCCTGGTACTTCAGCATCAAAGAGATGTGTTACTAGTCCCTATTTCTGGAGGGATCCTTCTGAATTGAGCCATCTTATGGAGACTGAAAGGTCTTGCCCTTTTTACCATTGAAAACTGTTGTGTTAGCTCATGAAATGTATAGTTATTACACGTCACCTTCCTACATTCCAGAAGAGCTTTATTTCTCTCTCTCCTGAGCCGTAACAAAGCCTCTTTAAATTGGTGTGCCCTTTTGAAGTAGTTGTTTCTCATATTGAGATGTACTGTGAGTTACTGAGGTTGGATCACAAGGAGGGAGGTTTTGCTTGTGCCATCAAGTGCGTAAGGTCGAACATCGTGAAGTGCTTGGGGCAGTACAGAACTACTGCGACAAAAGCAGACTGAGCAGGAAATGCCTTGCAAAGAGCCATGCGAAACATCTTTCAGCCCATCTGTCGTGATGAGAGAAAAAGTAAACAAAAGAAAGTAGAGTTGCAGAGAAAAAATGCTGGTTTTGCTGCAGAAAATATCAATGTGACCTGATCTTATGCAATTTTTGTATTGTCGAAACACTAGGGTATATACCAATGTTGTGCAGTATCAGGAAGAGTACTGCTGTTCTACTAGTTAAGAGCTGGAACAATTCTGTATACGTGTATCTGGAAAAATGCATGCTACAGCACTGGAGATATTTCCCCTCTGTAAAGTTTGAGATCGCTCAGTTTTATTTTCTCTTCTGAACAAAAGACGTCCCACTGCTGACATGGTAGGAAGAAACGTAACTCATAACTTGCACTAATGTATATTATTTTTCTTGAGGTTTTACCATTATTTATATTTTTATGAATGAGAAAAATCTATTAAATACAAATCAGTTGATGTCTCACCTAACTAATTACCTTTTTAATGTGATTTTATATAATAATTCGTAATCCTCTGCGAGTAATGGAGGATTAGCAAATGTTTACAACTAGATGAAGGGTTTAAACAAAATTGTTTCTTTACAATCCAACATGCATATAAGGTGATTTTCAGATGTAACTCTCACTGCCGTTACCTTAAGACTTCCTTTTCCCTTTCTGAGCAGATAACTGGAACAGTAATACTAAAAACATTATTTGAAAAAATCAGGGTTTTAAAACGAATAGGAAGCAACTATGATTATTAGATTGCTTTAGACTTTTTTTTCTGAGTACACAGAGGTGTGAATGATACACAGCCACAGAAGGTGAGCAGCAGGGCAGAATCGAATCCAGTACTGGAAAGCTTGGCAGGACTTCAGAGCTGAGCAGCACCACATGCGCCAGAGGTGAGCTGACACGTTCCAAACATCTTTTGGCCACCTGATTCATTTTTCTTCAGCTTTTCAAAGCACCACAAACACATGTGGAAACAAAGGCAGCGTGCTGCAGTAAAAAAGCTAAGAAACGTGGTTGACAAAATCTTGCTGTACAGTATGTGGTGAAATACAATGCAGTTATTAACATTTCGCCCATAAGACTGCAGAAGTTTAAAGCTAAAATCTTGGGCATCTCTCAGGCCGTCATCACAGTTACCTCAAACATCTTTATTCAGCCAGGTGCTCAGCACGATCTTGTTCTGAAGAACAGCAGCGTGCTCCAAGCAGTGCCCTGGTAGGATTGGCGAGCTCCAAAACAATGCCAGTGCTTCAAGTGCTCCACTGAATTTCTGTTTTCAGAATATAAAACTGCAGTCACCTCTTTCTCACCTCTTGCATCAACTGGAACCAGGGGAAAGCCTGATGTGTTGGTGGGCTGCAGTCGGCCCCTGTGCAGAAAGCAGCTTTGGAACTGAAAGAGAATCGAGTGTGTTCTGGCTGCTGCGCTGCAGCAACTGGCTGCACTCTTCCAAGTGAGTCAGTGCTACGGGCTCCAAACTTGTTCTGTAACGTTGTGTGAGCTTGCAGAAACCTAATTAGAAGCAGGGTTTGGTCCATCCAAGGAGGACAGCTCAGGAAATTGTCTGAGGCTGATCTCTACTGTTTAGTATTATTATTTCTGTAGTGGAAGGATATAAATGCACTACAGCTTTAAAAAAAAAAAAGAGAGAAATTGCTTTAAATCACTTTGAAGCCTCTGCCATTTCTAATGGTTTCCTCATCCTAATACACTGCAGTGTAGTAATTTGCACTGACCCCACCTACAGGCTGTACTGTCTGGAACACAGTGCAGTCCGTGCCCCTGCTGTTTTATCATTCTCGTGTGGATCCCAAGTGCTGCATAGAAATGGTGCATCTCTGGTTACTGTTCTTACCTGCTAAGCTTTCTCCACTGACATGAAAAATGTCTCGTAAACATGCATTAGAAATTCTGATACTGAAGTATGTGTGCCTGTGCTGTTCAACAAAATTTTTCTAATGTAAAGCTTCCAGCGCCTTACTCAAGTTACTGATTTGAAACAAAAATGTGGTGGATGGGAGGGTGAAAGCGTCAGCATTATTATTATTTTTTGTTTTAAACCATTCAGTTACTGGTTGATGAAGAATGCATACTTTGTTAATCTGTGATGTTGCCTAGAGCTGTATTTAAAATTGATTGATCTTAATGTTTTTATTTATAATAGTGTGGTAGAGCTGCGTATCATTACAGTAAAAATTCCCACTACTGTGATGACTTAATCAAACATTAAAAACTTCTGTATGACCATTTCTTGCTTCAACTCTGTTGTCTTTTCTCAATCAGTATTTCTGTTGATGTCTGCATTTAATTCCCCTGGGATAAACAGCCACAGGCTTAAAATACAACCCCAGTAAAAATCACATTTCTGAAATGGACATTTTCAGATTTGCTTCAATCATGTAATTGCAGAGTACTTGGCTTCCTAATACAAAAATAGGTGATGCTTATCTTGTCCCAAAGGTAGAAGCAGGCAGTTTCTTTACAGTGCACTTTCAGTCCTTCTGCTTAAAAACACAGCAAAGTTGTTAGATGCCTATTTGCACTGTATTTCACTTTGGGATTTTTTCCAGTTAGTGTTACAGTCATTAACCTCACATTGAGAAAAGATGAAATGATATGGAAGCATCTTCTATTTGCAGACTGAAAAGAGAAGGCCCATGGAACAGCTCGTATCTGCTCGCTAATGTTTGAATAAATGAAACCTCTGGATGCTGATCCAAAGCGGGGAGCTATCAGGTTTAGAAAAGCAGATGCTGCATGATTGAGAACTGAAGATAGCTTTACGATTTACAACGGCCTATGGCTTTGCAGTGTGTTAAACTCAATTGAGCGATACGGCTCAAGGAGTGCTCTGAAAGAAACACCTCCTGCTGTGTGACACATGGCAACAGAGGGGCTGGGACAACTATGTGTCTGACTTGGAAGCACGTCTCCAGTGAATGATGTCACTGACAATTCCTCCATGAGGGGAACTGCAGCACCAACAGACATTATTGATGCTTGCTGGAATCAGTTTATAGCCTCACCCAGGGGGTCGCCAGGGTGAGCAACAGACAGCCGGTCCTTAGGAAAGCTTTATTAACAGCACAGAACGCGTTTCCACGTGGAAAAATAGCACAGAACGAATAAAACAGCCCACAAAATGAGCACAGCCGGGTGCTGCCCCGGCTCAGGGCGCCAGGCGGTCCAAGCCCTCCTGCCTACGGTCCGCCAGGTGCGCCTCGATCACCTCGGCAAAGAGGTTCCTCTTCAGCAGGCTGTAGGCGAGCGGCAGCAGCTGGGCCACGGTCTTGTGGAAGTACTGCAAGAGAGAACAGCAGCCCTAAAAGCAGCCCTGCTCCAGGCCCACCTCTCCCCAGGGCTCAGGCACCTCTATCTGGAGCTGCAGCAGGAACAGCAGCGTTCCATCAGTGGCTGACAGCATGCGGTGAGAAACACAGCCAACTGTGATATCCCTGCAGCCAAGGCCCTTCTCAGTCCGGGGGGGGGGGGGGGGGTTGGTGAGGGTGAACAGACAACAAGGAGCATTACACTGAGCCTTTAGGTATGATTAAATGCTGATGAGTCAACTCAGAACAGCCTCAGCAAGCCAGAAAGAAACATCCAGAAACCCACAGGCTACAGCAGGCTGGTGGGAGGGCTTTATGCCATCGCATACACAGGCAAAGGACCCCAGGGTCAATTTTTTTTACCCCCTGGGATGACTGCAGACAGACATCAGCCTGTTTCTTGATCAAGTTCAGCACGAGTGCTTGAGCCCATAAAAGCAGGTGGGAAGAGGGAGCTTCGTATCTATCCTGCGTATCTAGACTAAGAATTCTGCATTTTTTTCAGCATGACTCACTGTCATGTGCACATCAAATCACAAAAGTGCCATTTAAATTCTTTTGACCTGGAGGATGGTGGCATCATAGAAACTGTTTCTAATTTAACGTGGAATAGAGTCATAAATATGACTTCTTAGCTGTTGTCACACACTAAGAACATCCGCACAGACTTCCATGGTTCCTAGCAACAAGTACGTGATAAGAGCTAGGAATAAAGAGCTGTGATACACACCAACCCCTGATCTACACATAAAATAATGTGTGACTGCAACATGCATGGCTTCCGTGGTACTTACGTGTGAGCCATAGCAGAAAAGGTCCATCCCCAGTTCATATCCCATTCCATAGTCACATTCATCGTTAGCAAACTGAACGTAGGTGAGCATTTCCTGAATGGGTGCAAACGCCTTCAGTCTCTCATCATCAGTGGGAGCATCAACAATGGCCTTACATATTTTCTTAAGATTAGCTGCAAAAATAAAAGCAGATATATGTTTAAATTAAAGAATACTGCATCAAAGCAGCTTCTGCCAAAAGTATCCCGTGGGTCTCAACTGAAGATTAAAGGGACACACCCTGAGCTACTGGTGAAAACGTTTCTCCTTTTGCAGCTCCTTCTCATCCTGTATCCACCCTATCTCAGTTCCCCTTCAGAGATGGGTATCCACATATCAAAACTTGCATCAAGGAACTGGTTCAGGTTAGAACAGCACCAGAAGAGACAGAATGAGAAATAAAGCCAAAACATCCCTGAATGTGGATCAGATCTTTTAGAATCCTTCCTGCACAGCTGTGCCAATACAGCAGTGTAGACTGAACTGCTACCTTAGGAGTTGTTACTTCAGTAGTAGTATGTAGCATGTTTTAGTGACTCTTATCAAATTTATTAAAAAAAACATCAGTTACATTACAATGGTTAAAGCTTCTGCCCTTTACTCCCAGCTACTCGTCTTCTCTAGGTAGAAAATCTGACTGCAGTTTGCTTTTTGCAGACTAGATTTGAGTGGAGGCTGCCGAATGAAAGTGGAATAACACAGTAAACAAGGTGCTTACCGTTTGTTTCGGGAAGTTCTCTGTATCCAACATCATTTTTGTCTACAGGAACAACCAGGCCTGCTCCATGAAATGTTTTGGCTACCACCTAAAAAAAGAGCCAGGAAATTGAACCTAGTACTGTAAGGCAATGCTATGACATAAAACCATTCACATGAAAGCATCGTTAGCACCTGACTTCCGGTGGTCAAGCCAAATGCAGCACCCAGCCTCAAGGACATCACCTTAAACTGTGCAGCAGCTACTGTTAAGCACTGAAGTTGAACAGAACTGAAAACTCCAATGATGTTGTGAAATGTAGGAATCCTTGGATTCACTCATCTGCCAAAATTATTTCAGATAGGTATTCAGAAAATAGATTACAATCCCCCTATTAATACCTATCACCCTTCACGTTCCTGTTCATAGCGGATCTTCAATAATGAGGCACTTATAGCAGCTCTGCCTGTGGCAGAAGGGTAGGAGCTTCATGATCCCTGGGGTGCCTTCCAACCCAAGCCATTCTATGGTTCTATGTCTAGGTTCTTCCCCATTTGTTTCAGTTTCTAAACTGTTTCCCCTATTGTTTTGTTTCTGTTTGCTTTCCCTTTAATGCCTTACTTGCTAAGCTACAGGTTATAAGAATAATAAAGCATTTAAATTCAATCCTGCATTTGGAACACAGTTCTATTCATCTTCCCTCTCCTGAAATTTTATAGTGATGATTTGCTCTGAAATTTTTAAGAGATGCTTCTTTACTGAATAGAAGGAAGCCAAAGAAAGGAAGAAAAAAAATCAGGCAAGTGAGTGGAGAAAAAAAAAGAAAAGCAGTTTAACAGAACTCAGTTGTCTCCAGTGGATCAGGAAAGTCATACTTTCTTATCTCTCTGTTTCATCTTCATGGTTTTCTGTTCCAGAGAGTAACCCAATTCTTTTGCTGTCCTTGTTAGCTTTTCATCTATGTCTTTCAAAACAGCATTTTTCTTTTTATCAGTCACTTCCTTAAGTTTTTTTGACAAAAATAATCTGTGAACAGAAGAAACATGTCTTAAAAGAGCTCAGCAGCAAACAAACAAACGAATAGCCTTCTAATCACTGCACCTTCAAATCTTACAATGCAGATTAGCAGTCATGGGTTTATTTAGGCACAGACTTAGGAACTCAGGCCTCTTACCAACCAGAACAGCCAAAGAGCTTGAAAGCACAGTGCACACTCCGCTGTGTCCCATCTGTATTTGCTGTATTACAATACAGTTTATGTAATCTGCAGGTGCTGAAGATGCTCAGGAACTTTTAACTATACATGCTGCTATCTGAAGAATTTAGTTTACTGCTTCAGTGCCTCATACACTTTTTGCCATCCAAGTCATGCACATCAACACGTATTTATGGTGCTTCTTGAACAAATGTCATCACTGAACTGCACTACACGAGAGCTCTTTATGGGAGGTTTCCTTCGTATGCTTCCACTTACTGACACCAATCTGTCCTCAGAGAGCTTTCCATTTTTAACTGGCAGTTCATTAGACAGGAGTACTCACACTTCCACTGTTTAAGCTCACGATGCATGATATGGTAAAGGATATGAATCAAGGAATTCTATCTCCATGCCCCAGCTCAGAAACAGGGCTTCCTGTAGTTCCTCTTTTTAGAATATAAAGTGTAGTTTTAAGTGTGCAAGAAAAAAAGAAAGCTACACCTTACTCATTTAGTATGATCAGATTTTCTTCACCACTGTTTGAGGTGCTTTATTCTTTACCTACAAAGTTCTCTGACACATGAAGCGGGCAGCTTTTCCTTAAGAGCCTATCCCCCTTGGAGTCATTCCAGTGCATTTGAAGATTCAGACAACTCACTCTTAGCATTCTATTTATAAAAGGAAAACATTTTCAAGAAGCCTATGGAAGATTTTCAGGGCAGCTTAAAGCTTGCTATCAGAGCAGGGGTAAGGGAGGGTTTCTTGAGGAAGAAAGAGGCACGGTAAGATAGCTACATTAATAATGGTTTGTTTTCTACACAACTTGTTATGAATAAAAGTAAATATGAACCTTACTTGACTGCAGCAAATACATTATCACCAACTTGTGAAATCAGACAGCTCTTCCTTGCTTCATTTGCACCAACCCACACTGGAAGCTCATCTGGCACATCCCTGTTTATGAACAAGTACATACAAATAATACTCAAGCTGTGCCCGTTTCTCCTATTCCAAACTGAGATAAATTTCCCTCCTTGCCATGCTGCCATCTCCAGAAAGCTAACAAAAGCACAGTTAAGCAGCTGTACAGCCTTACAGCACGGCTTTGAAAGGAACTCCTATCAGTACATGCAGAGAATGCAGGTTCCCCTTATTTCATCATGCTTGACTTTTTAAATAAAATTAGAATTAAAGACCAATGAGTGAAAAAGCTCTGGAGAATTTGGGGGAAGAAGTTTAATAAATATTTCCATCTTCTCTTCAACGTCTTTGATCTTCTTTTATTAAAATACCAATTCACATGTTAATATCCTACTACAGGAGAGAGATGATAGTGCAGTTCTCAAATCCTGTCTCGTGGAAAACAAAGATGAGAAAACAAAGTTACACACAACTATATTACCATAGATTGAATCAAATACCTGAAATATCCCATGTGATACTGTGTTTTGCTATCCCCAACAAGTATAGTCTGGAATTCAGGGGGATCATAGAAGAATCTCCAGTGAAGACTGAAGTTCACATCTGTCGACTTTGCTTTTTTGTGTTTCCCAGCAAGAATGTCATAAGGTCCAACCAGTGTAAGCCCAACACTTGACACAAGTGCATCTGAAAAGCAGAGGGTGAACTGTTTTGTAAACTGAGACAGTTCCTGTGTCACTCAGGTATCAAAAGCCTCCACAAGTAACAGTTGGGTGTGCTGTTTAGCAGATGACAAAAGCTGAGATATTCTACCCAGATAGTTTCCCTTCAAGAGCTAGATTATTACTCTTCTCACATCAAAACAAAGTGTCATTTTTAGAGCACCTAGGGACACTATATCGTCTTATAATAAAATCAATTTGGGGCAGATGAAGTCTGAGTTCATGTGAGGAATGCTGTATTTCCTCGTTAAATACTTCAGATGGGCTTGCAAGAATGGCAGAATTAGGCCACATTTAGTCCCTTTCATTATGCCATTTTATTTCAGAAAGCTTGAAGCACACCGACGTCCTTGTGAGCAGCCCAGCATTCTTGTTTATACTCACTGAATTACCTTGCCCCTGAACTGAAAACAGAGCAGCACGAGGATGCCTCTCACAGCCCCGTCTGCCTCCCTCCCAGCTGTTAGAAAGGGAAAAGCCAAAAACCACTGAGAATCACACAGCCTACCAGTTGGTTTCTCGGGATCTAGTTCCTCACAAAACTTCCAGAACTGATAGAAGTCCTCAGGCAGCCTCAGCCGATAGCAAGACTCTGCTTCTTGCTGGAGGGCATCGCGTGCCTCTGCCTGGCCTGATCTTCTCTTCTTGGTGTCCCTGTTTTTGTCGCACTGCAGACACAGAAAGAAAAGTGCACCCGAGTGCTTCCTGATGGTCACACTGAACTCTGCAAAGCGCACACATAGATCCGAGTGCCTCTTTTGCACAGAGACCTTACCAGTGCCTCACCTCACCCCTGTACTCACACACAGCAGCACAAAGCGCTGCTGTCATCTCAGTGGACCAGGGCCCTTATGGGCTGATCACAGAACCACAGAATGGCCAGGGTTGGAAGGGACCTCAAGGATCACGAAGCTCAGACCCCATGCTACATGCAGGGCCACCAACCTCCCCATTTAATACCAGCCCAGGCTGCCCAGGGCCCCATCCAACCTGGCCTTAAACACCTCCAGGGATGGACGGGGCATCCACAGCCTCTCTGGGCAGCTGCTCCAGCACCTCACCAGTCTTAGAGCAAAGATCTTCCCCCGACATCCAACCTCAATCTTCCCTCCCTCAACTTCAAGCCATTTCCCCTTGTCCTGCTGTTATCTACCCTTTCAAAGAGCTGACTCCCCTCCTATCTGTAGGCTCCCTGTGGAAGGCTATAGTGAGGTCTCTTCACAGCCTTCTTTTCTCCAAACTGAACAAGCTCAGCTCCCTCAGCCTGCCTTCCTAGAGGCCAATACAACTCAGCCACACGTCACAAGCCCTCCCCGCCGGAGCCACCGTGCCATTAGCCGCGGGCCGGCAGCAGCACGGCCGCCACTCAGGCCTAGCAGAGCTCCCGCCCGCCCTCTCGCCGGTGCCGCCCGGCCAAGCCGCGCGCCAAGCCCCTCACCCGCCTCACCGTCCGCCCCCAGCCGCCCGCGCGCTCCCCAGCGCCCACCTGCTCTCCCTCCGGCTCCGCCGCGCGCTGCCGCCGCTTCCCGCCACCTGTCATGCTCCCGCCGTTCGCATCGCGCCTCGCCCCGCCCCTTCCGAGATCGGTCGCTGGGCCTCCGCGCATGCGCACGCCGCCCGCCCCCCGCGGGGGTGGCCGCGCTCCTCTCCTCGCGCTCCGCCTTGGGCGGGAAGTGAAGGGCGCGAGCAGGCGGTCAGGCGCGAGCGGCAGCTGGTCTCGGTGTCGCTGCAGTCTGCAGCATAGCAGACCTGAGCCGTACTGGAAGCTGGGTGAATGCACCTGGAGGAGCGGCTTCCCCAGCAGCTTGGTGGAGGTGACCGGGTCTTGCTTCTGAGGAGAACAAAGCTCCATCTCCCCTCGCGTTGCAGTCCGTCAGCTAGCTTCGCTCAACCGAGTCCTAACCTCCAGCAGTGGAATGGAGCAGTGGCGCGAGAGGTGCCTGTATTCCCCATTCAGGTGTTACATCTAACGACTGCTAGCTTCTGCCATCCGTTACCGTTTCAGGATTGGCTTTTCCTGATTGCAAAGTGAATGCAGTTAAGGAATTAGCTGTTATTCATTACATGCTAAATAAGCAAAGAATTACGAAGAACCAAGGAAAAGCTTCTTAACACTGGCCAGACTGAGGTTCTTCCACCTCAGGACACAGCCTCGAGGAACCAATTCCTTAATTTACCTCACGTCCAGACCCACAGCTTTGCGGATCCTTTTCAAGCCTCCTTGTCCATTTTCACTAAAATGAAGTTCCAAAAAGCCATCCTCCATTCTACAAGGAAAACACTTGTAAGCTGAACACAAGAGCACCGCAGGAAGGGTAGCTCAGACAGCCCGCAGTCTGCAGTGTGTGTTCCTGCCACGTTAGCCTTCTGCTGCAAAGTGAATGGTGAAAGCTGCTGCATTTTGAGTCGAGAAGGTAGAACCTTTCCACAACCTCAGTTAGATGTTTTTCCTCTTAGAATATTTTGCATTCCGGCACTGAGACGTAACAGGGGTGTGAGGTGAACATGTGACGGGCACGTTTGAGGCATGCCGGTACCTCACAAGGCAAAACTATAACAGAAAAAAATGCTACTCACCTGGATCAGTACTTGGGCATTTTATAGGGTTGATAGTGAGAAGCCTCACAAGCCTGACTGGAGGGGTGTTTCCTCTGTAGTACAGATGCAGCTCTTGTGAAACGTTGTATATCACTTTATTTTTCATTCTTTTCTCCGCAGAAGCTATTCAAGAATGAGAGCATCTTTCTTCCAGAGTAGTCTGCTGAGATACCCCTGGAAAGAAAGGCACAGTATCCAGGAGAAAAGGTAAGAAATCATCTCATGCTTTTCAGGCAGGTGCTGCAGCCACTAGATTGAGTAAAAGTAACAGTGTTTGGTCATAAGTAAAATAAGAACTCATTTTGTCTGAGGATGTATACATTTACAGACGTATATATGTGTGGTGTAACTCATACATTTTATATAAACGTTACAAACAGTTTTGGAATGAGTACATCAGGAGAAATGGGCTCAGTTGCCTGATTGCACCCCATCAGGCTTACGCTGTGAGGCAGTTAGCTTGGTTCAGCTGAGAACATGTTGGCGGTACGTTCAGAAATCTAACTTTGAATGACTGGATTGATAGAAAGAGCATTTCTGAGGTCACAGGTATCTACTTTCAGGCAGTAGCTACGAAGATGTTTTCACAACAACCCTTCTGAACTTAATGTTTAATAAACTCTTGCAGTTACTCCTCTGTAAAGTCTTTATCCTCATCAGTTCTTCTCTGAATTTTAGAGAGAGAGAGCTTGTGGGATCCCACAGTTACACCATGTAGGGCCTCTGCCCAAAGGAAACAACAGCAGAAAAAAACATTTAAGATACTAAATGATCATTCTAAACACTGTTGTATTTTTTTCTCTCTGTAGACAAGCAATAATTCAGTCTGTGCATATCTACCTCCAAATAATTTGTTCTGACCTCTAAAGTCCCAGACTTGGAAAACACATATAACTTGATATTGCTAGTTATATTAGCATTCCTTCTGTTAACGACTTGTAAGGCTGTAACATGTAAGACTTCTCACAAAGCATAAGCAACAAAAAAAGAATATACAATAAAGTATATTAGAGCCATCTTCTTCCTACTGATGAACAGACTCTTATGTCTTCGCTGTCAGATAGTCTGTGTCAGGTGTTCCAGAGTCCTAAGAACTGAGTTTCCTGCAAGGCACGATATAATCTGCTCTGCATTACCCATTCAGTTGTGTGACACATATTATTCATCTATTTTTCCCCACCCTTTTGTATACATTCAAGTCATATTTTTAGATAATTTACAGGGTACCTAAGCAGTAAGGGGTAGGTGTGCAGTCTTCTCATTGGTCTCCACAATGTACTGATGACTAGACCACGCAATATAAATATATACAAATTCCATTGCAGAGGAACGTGCTACTGTGCTTCACTTGCCACAAGAGGGAGCCATTAAAATGCTTATCATTATAAAAAAGAAAAAAAAACAAGACAAAGAAGTACCTAAATCCATTCCTGGCCAGGCTGTGTGTACTTGTACACCATTCAGTGCAGCTCCTTTGGGAGAAAAGCTGCTTCTTAGCTTCAGATAACTGAGTCTTACTCTACTCAGTCTCAGCATATGTACCAAGTATGTTGGATTTTTGTTTGTCTGTTTTGAGTGGGTTATGGACATACTGTGAAATTATACTATTTCTAATTAGTTTTTAACATTACAGTTTAAGTGAATGTCTGGCTCTTAATGAGTTACTTCACAGAATTACCAAGTTAAGCCTGAAATCATGGGTGTGCAACCTTTTGGCTTACCTGAGCTGCATATGAAAGTATAACGTAGTCACTGTGTGTAACAAACCTTTTATGTTTTCTTCTTATTATTATTATTAAGAAAAAAAGGGGGCAAGAAAACTGTATAGCTAGTGGGTTGGACACGTATGCCTTAAATGATCCTTAGATCACACAGAGCCACTGGTCCTACCATTATTAGCTGCTGTACGACAGCTCCATGTTTTCCAGTTCAGAGGAAAACGTGTCCTCCCTCCCATAAAAAAGCAAGGATGAGCAAGAACTGCGGTGTACACAGTCAGTGTCAAGGATGAGGGATCTGCCTCCGGGAAGGTTGTGAGTGAGCAGTGCTGCAGCAGACTGCAAAGACCTCTGCAAAGCCTCTGCTGAGTCACCACCTCACTGCTGACTGGGCTGATAGGTTGTCCTGGGTTGCTGCCAGCTCTCCTTGCAGTTCTGTGAGGTAGGATGTATACATCAGGATGAATGAGAGAAGAAAACACGGTGGCAGGAGGAGAAAAAAGGTCTTGTCACTGGAATAAAACTCAATGATATTGCAGGCCATCTATTTCCTGAGAAATCCTAGAGGCTTCGTGTTGATTTGTATTGGGAATGTCTAGAACACGGATAAGGATATAAGTAGATGGTTGTGAAGGGCTTGGAATCACATACACCTTTTAGTGTAGTGATTACTATTATTTTGGCATCAACTCAGAGAGCCTTAAAATAACAACTCTTGACAAGAAACCTCAAAGCTTGGTACTGTTGTAATCCAGCATTTTGAACCACTGTTTATTTAGATCTGGTACCTAGCAGTAGCCTATGGTTTTTAAGTTAGCAGTAGTGTTTTACTTGCAACCCAAAACCTGCCTTTCTTTCTGCTCTGAATTGAGTAAAGGAAAACCACTCTGATTGCATAAGTGTGCAATCTGACCCCTACCATCCATGCTACTAATTTCCTTCGTAGTCCTGTGATTGTACAGAACTATAATTCAAGTAAGATCATTTGCAGTTAAGCAAATGCAGTTAAGATTTACAGGTAACAAATTAATTAATATGTTTACTATGAAGCACAGCAGTGTATATTCAACACTGTCATCAGGTGCAGTACTGCTAAATGTATTATCCCAGGAAGTTAAATCTTCATTGATGAAATCAGGACTGAGACCTATTACACACTCTTCCACCTGGAGCATCTCATCCGTGGCAAAGAAGATGCTTCTAGTAACTATTCTTGGGACAACCACACTACGGGTGAGGAGATCAGCAATTCTGTTGTTGACAGGGCTCGTACAATGGCTGACAAGTACAGGCTCCAAGAGTTCCCCGACCTTGCACAACTTTGGGGAGGTAAAGGCTTGAGGTTCACTTCATGCCTTATGGGGCAGCTCTCTTTGGAGGACGGCCAGAAATCCAAGCTGGAGTTGTCTGTGTACCCAACCCCACCCAACAACTTCATCCTCAGCACCCACACCTCTCTGGAACACGGACTGCTCCTTCATGGTGGACAACGAGGCCATCTTGAACATCTGTAACTGCAAGCCAGATATCAAGGATCCCACCTACACAAACCTCAACAGGCTGACTGGGCAGATTGCCTCATCTATTGCTGCCTCCTTCACACTGATGGTGTCTTCAGTGTTGTCCTGACTGAGTTTCAGACCAGCTTGGTGCCTTTCCCACAGATACTCTTCCCACTCACAACCTATGCAGCCACCATCTCGTCAGCAAAAGCTTACCATGCTCAGTCCTCAGATTTAGTGAGTGGTTGAGGGTGAGCAATCCAACCATATTTAGCTGCTTCTGGAACAAAAACCTTTTCTTGCACTTTTCTTTGCATCCTGGCAAGCAGCAGAGATTGAAAGGAACAAAAGCTAGTTTTAGCATAGGCTAAAACAGCACTAAAATCTAATTTTGGTTTTTGGGCTTGTGTTCGTATCTAAAGCACTACTCTCAGACCTGCTTGGAGGTTTCCTTTCCATATGGCTTCAACACAACAACACAACAGACTTAAACATCCCTGGAAAGGAGTGCTGAACCTGGCGTTCTGCTGTGCCATTCCCAGCTAACAGATACATAGCATCAGCACAGTTCATTCCCAAACACGTTAGCTTTCCAGCTATAAGCTTAGTCAATTCAAGTGCAGCAAAGTGCTGACACAACTCTGCTGTTTCCTGTTATGGAACCAGGCAAGTTTGGTGCTTGCCTGTCATTACCATATTGCACCTTTGCACAACACTGACAATGCATCCAAATCTGTTTTCAGTGATCCCGCTGTTCATGTCTTGATACTGTGAGCTACCATAAACAAGAGCCAAGGTAGAAAAAAAAAAGCCCATCCCCGTGGTTATAGCATACTGAAAGATAGTAACTACTGTCTAAGGCAAGCTTACACCCAGTAGCAGGAAACAGCCCTCTTTTCACCAGGATGACAGTGGGAGGAGGTAGTGCCTGGCCTTTCCCTGTGATGCAGACCTATGGAAGCCTTGGGCTCACCACCCCTTTCACACCAGGTTACCTTAGTGCAGTAACCTAGTACAGACATCACTGGGAAACTGCAGTCATTCACACCACAGGAACAGAATGACATCCTTCCTCAACCTTGAGGAGCCAACATGATGTCTCGTGTAACTTCATTTCTCTAGGGCCTGCAACTTTCGTTCTGATATGTAAGTATACATGGGCAATTTAGACAGCTTTAGTATCAACAGTGAGGTTTAAAAATAGGGTAGTGGCCCAGAAGCTGGTGAATGCTTCATTCACAATAAGATTTTTGGCTTTGCTCTTTGCTGTTCAGAAGAGTTAAGATTTGTGTGTAATGGGATGTACTACTTTTCACAGTGCACAAACACAGCTTTTACGGATGACAGATACTCATGAATACACTGAAGCTGCCTTTCATTGCCTACACGTTGTAGCATATCAGCTTTATAAGCCACAACTAAGTGATCAGCACAATAAGAACCTTAAGGAGTTCTCACATGATGTGGCAAAAAATAGTCAAAGCCTCTGTCTTGGGAATGTTACTAACTATTGCAGTTACTAACTATATTATATCTGTACTTCATTGTATGTGAGTGTAATGTCATGACCAGAACTCAGCATAATTGGCTCACAAAAAATGTTGGCAGCTGTAGTTTTAGAACAGCATAGCAAGTTCTGTTGTGTAAAGACTGCTGTGATTTTCAGCTGTACAGGTAAGATTAAGCCATTGCAGGAAATAGGGTACAGATTTTTGTCAAACATTGGGGTTATTTTAATTGTGACATAACATCCTGGAAACCTCATGGGAGAGCATCTGCTACGTAGATGTTGTTAAAGAAAAGATCAAAGTTTAGTTGTTTTTTTTTGTCTCTTATCCCCCCACACACACACCTCAAAGAGGACTGGAGCAATAAGGCTGGTTTCCTGAATGAAAAAGTTACTTTGTTACCATTTAGCCCTCTTCATACTGTGCGGCCTTTTGAATATGACAAAAGCGTTTTCTGATGTGGGTCAGATTCTGACAGAAGCACTCAGTGGGCTGATAACCAAGAATCCAAATGAAAGCTAAAGGGCTGAGAAGCCTGTAGTGTTTTATTTTGGTACAATCAAAGCATATTAGGATGTTATAATCACAAAATAAACAGGAGAGTGAGGCAAAGCAGACTATGATAACAAAAGAGAGTAAATAGAAGGCTTACCCCTATCCTGGGCTCACTCACAAAACTCCAGCAGAGCAGATCTCCAGAAGGGATCCTTCGCCACTGGTAGCCAGCTCTTAAACAGGTCTAGGAGCACAGCTCCTTCCTGCAGCACAGCTGAATTGCCTTCACCTGTGCTCCTCTGGCTGACTCGTGGCTCCCCTCAGGTGATCAATCAGAGGTTCAGGCCGTGACTCAGCAGTTCCCATACATAATTCCTATGTATGTAAAAAAAAAAAGAAAAGAAAAGGTAAAGATCCAGTTTGGCATTTCAGATGGGAGAGCTGAACGTGCAGCAAAGGATCTTAAAACTCCTGTGAAAAGTGGGCTCCAAACTCAGCCAGTTATGTGATAGCTGATAGCATTTGCTAGAGGAATAAGAAAACTGGGTAAATAAACCTTGATCTGGGTGTTCTTACAACCCACTGTTCAATTTTGCAGTTGTCTTGTTTCACATTCACCATCAACATATTAGCTTTGCAGCGTGGCAAAGCCATTTTCCTTCTTTCTGACCCCAAATGTGTGTCTTCATAACTGTTTAGTCAACAGTGTGTGTAAAATACTTTCTGAGTTGGCATCGTTCATTAAAAATAAATAGTAATGTAATAGTAATAGTTAAATATAAATATATAATAAATAAATAAAATATATAATATATATTTTATAATATATATAATAATACATAATAATAATATAATAATATATAATATATGATATATAATATTAATTAATTATAAATAAATAATATAATATAATAATATAATAATAATATATATAATATATAATATATATATAATAATAAATAAAATTAAAATAGTAATTTTAATAGTAATTAAAAATAAACAGAATGTGACAACTAAGCCAACAGAAGTATCAATTGAAGTAGACAGGAGGTTCGTTGTGAATGTGTGTATGTAGGTCTGAATACAGTTATAAAGCTCATCAACTAACTGTTGGTGTGTGTGTAGTGCTATGAAACAGTTGACTGCACAGTGAGCATATTAGCAACCACAGGCACAGTGTTATACACCAGTATTTTTCTGTGCAGTGAGACAAAACTGAAAATGTCCACAAGACAGAGCTTTTGTCCTGAGAGACATTCAGAATTGTAATCATGAGAGAAATTGCTTTTTTTTTTTCCTTTAAAGTAAGCCATGGTGATTCAATCACATGACTGATAATGGTAACATGAGTAGTTAAATTTCTATAAACCAAAAAAGACACCAACCTCTGGAAGTTTCATTTTTTTCTAGAGCAGATGAAGTACTGTACGATCCAGCAGCATCTCTGATGAATAATAGCTAAGTAATTATCAGTAATTCTTAAATCAGTCTTTTATCATAATACTAATTAGTGTCATTATTTTATTTGAAGAAAATGTTGTTCTGGAAGGAAGTTTAGCTCCAAGTTCTTCCCCATTCATCATTGTCCTCATTTTTGCAGTAATTACCATGATCTTGTTCCTTCCACACCATCTGTTAGGGTGAGTATCTGTGCATTATACTGCATTACACTGGGTGCACATAACAAAGCTTATAGAGTCTTCTGGGTAGCAGCATTCCAGTTATGTAGAAACCCAGAATTTAAGTTGTCCTTGATGTATTTTTGGGGGCAGTTTGTTACATTTGGCATGTTTTTATGCAGTTAGCACTTAAGAAAGAAGATGAGGACTGAAAAGAAGTGGCTAGATTGTTTGCCAACTCAGTATTAGGACTCTAAACTTCTCCGTGGCCGTGAATTGCCCTTTAAAGCTGTGTGGTTTATATAAGGTAACCATTCAGAACTGTCTGCTTATTTACACTGACACTTTAGCACAGGTGTGATCAGCTCTGTGTTGGAGTCAGTTGTGTCACAGGCTGTAGACATCACTTGAGAATGGTTGAAAATAAAATTGCAATTCAAACTGGCTTCTTAGTTTCAAAACTGTCATGAAAGCAATCTGTTCACACAGTACTGCTATACATCAGGGCTGGGTGCAGTTAGGATGTGAATAAGGGTGCCATTGAACAGCACAGCGTATCTTCTGTCATATGACACAGAGAACACATCAATCTGGGCAGTGTAAATGGGCTCAAGCAGGAGCTGCAGCTCTTTTACTTGCCCCCTGGTAAATCTGTTCATAATGCAGTGTTTTAGAAATAAAATAAAATGTAGGTGTATGGAAGCTTTCAAGACTTCACAGGCTGAATAAGGAAGCAAAAGTTTATTCCGCAATTTTGGTCAAATACTTGCATGCATGAGGCACATCAGTGGATCTAGTCAAGAGGTTCATACTCTGTGAGCCCCCTTACATAAAATTCCTTTAAGCAGATATGAGCTGGGTGAAAACGTGGTATGCAAACAGAAAACCCTGGAGTGGAAGATCAGTTTTGCACAGGTACTCAGTAAGAGTGAGGAAAGGGGCCATTTTAATTCCCCTCCCTCTCCCCCCCCCCCCATTTTTTTGTTTTTGCAAAAGGATCCATGAGAACAGCTGTGTGAAAGCTGTGTGAAAGCTGGATGTGAAGTAGTGCTACCGCCACAAACTCGGCCACAACTTCTTTTTTTTGAGGAGCAGTGTGAAAGTTTTTGTCTCTCTCAAGAGCGCAGGTTGTCCGAGTGCCCGAAGTTTCAGTAAAATCCCTGTGTAGTTACAGAATCAAATGGAAACTTACCACTTACCTTCACTGACCCATGGGTTGGACTCCTGCTGCTTGGCCCCTAGCTCAGGATCGATTAGAGGCTGTTTTGTGCAATGCTTCAGATACATGCTTCATGGAGGACAAAAAGGAATCTGCGAGGTGATGGCTTATTACTCTCATCCCAGCCTTAAAAATAGCATTTCAGTACAGATTTAGGCCAGAATATTAGAGCGTTGGATGTCTGAATGGAAGGTTGTATTGGGTTTAAAACCTACATAAAGACCACTGTTAACTGAATGAGGTAAAAGCAAGCATGCTATGCTATGTAATAAATTGCAGCTATGGCCCAGAAGTCAGGTAAATGCCCTCCAAGACAGACTTGGTTAGTGAATGATTTTACAACGATACCATGACTGAAAATTACCATGGAATTCCATACTTCTATCTATACTGCAAATTCTGCACCTCTTTGTATGTCTAAAGGAGACTCTTTCCCTTTGGAGTCTACTTTGATGTGTATTCACTTCTATAGTTTTCATCTTCAAAAAACAGTTTGTTTAAAAAATTATTAGGGATGCCTGTCCTGCTTGCTTTTGAGGAAAGCACTCTGTGCTGAGATGGGCTGTACTTTTCTGTGTTAGTTCTCATCGTGGCTGGTGCTGCTTCCCATCTTCATCAGCAAACTTCAGTTTCTGACCACATCATGGACAAAAACATTAAGAGAAGACACATGCTAAAATGGATCCTTCAGGAACTCATTTCAGTCTTCCCCCTCATATGACTAATTCCCCATGTCAGTGCAAATCAATGTGTTCCCTTTTACCTCTTCCTTACCTGCCTCACGCTTCTTCTATTCATTTCCTTCATCATGCCTAACTAATACTCCAAGCAGAGCAAGTCAGGGCCTGAAAGTAATGGAGGCAGCTAGCAGGAGCTATCCTCTCAACATGCATGGATCAGAGTGAATTAATTATGGGCACAGATCGATGAAGGCAGATTTCCCTATTAGAATTGTTGGTACATTACTTGAGCTTCAGGTTTTCAGCAGTCCCAGTCACATTTACGCACATCTACCTAGATCCCTGTCAGCTTGTCTTAGCATCTATCACTTGTCTTTTCCACACTGTTATTTAGGAAAATCATTCTGCTTCGTGGCTTTGAATCACTGAAAATACATTATTTTGCTTCTTGGAATCTGTCCTCTCTGCAAGCATTTACGTGGAGCCACCCAGAGCCTTACAAGTACTTTATTTTAATAAAGAAAGTAATGTAAGAAATGACACCTGTGCTGTGCTGCCTTTGCTCTCTGATACATGAGCTTGGTCTGTCCTTGCAAAAAGGTTCATTACTTTTCCTCATCATAATGCAGGACAGTCTATGAGAGAAGCTGTCAAAAGCGTTTGGCTTGATCTCATGATAGTATTAATAATTAAATAATAACATTGCCTTGTGGTTTTGTCCTCTTTTACCAGGACATCCGTTCTGTTATAAGGTAGTAAGCATTCTGACATTGGGGTAGGCAGGAATCCAGAGGTGTCTCTGTTCTTCACACATGTATCAGCCTTTTGGCTGACTTTGATCACTTGTTCCAGCTGATGTTGGAATCATGGGTGGAGTCAGTCTCTGAAACATCAGAAACGCAGGGCAGAGTCAGACCTAGTTGGATCCTGGTCATTAAAAGTGATTCTACAAAATGGTTGCATGAGCCTGTTGTTAAGGTCAGGACGTGACTCATGGCCCCTTGTGATTTCTAAAATGCCAGTTATAAATATACTGCACAGTGAGCTTGCCTTGAGCATCATTGTGCAGCATTTATTAGTCACCTCTTTCTGGAATCAGTTGAAGGATTCCCATTAGGCTCCAGTTCTGAGGATCTGAACCAGATCATTAGGATCAGTTCTGAGATTCCCTTTAGTGTGCCTGAATACTGGGTAGAATACAGTCATGTTTATTGACTCATTAGCCATGTTTTCTGTAACTTGAATGTAGCCACTGCTGCTGACAAAGATGGAAGTTTCAGCATACTCTGGTAGCAAAACTACACACCCAGAGCCCCTGGAGAGCTTATAGGTATACACATGGACTATTACTTGCATTAAGAACATCTCATCTACTACTTCTTAATTATGAGGAAGTCTTGGCAGATAGCCACTGCAGTGTTGCCCAAGATATTCTGCGCTGGAAACTAATTCCAACCAAACCCCAACCTGAAAACTCTCAGCTGGTTTATAGCCATCCTTAGGCAGAGCTCCACACATTCCCATGGCTCTCTCACTTACAGAGCAACTCGCCCTCCTCCCCTTCCCAGCCTTTCCTTCCTAAAGATCCCTTTTTTCCTTCCAGATTTTAACTCACATCAGTTTGATTTCTTTCCCATTACCTGTAATTTTGCTTGCCTTGAATTCTTTTGCCTGTTTTACATTCCCCCCTTTTTTTTCCCCCTCCCCCATGTTCCATTGCCCCCATCCTCAAGAGTCTCTCTACCTTCCTCTGCCCTCTCTTCCTTTTCCACCATTTTGACTATTGGTGTTTTCTGATCAGAAAGTGTCTGCAGCCACAGAAGATCCACACCTCAACACACATGCTGTGATGCCATTCCCTTAGTCCCTGAGAGGTGTTCTTCTCTTCTCCTGTCTTCCAAGGCTCTCAGATTCTCACTGTTGCTCCTTTACTCTGTCATATTTATTGTTTCTTCTCTTGTCTGTGGGACAGACATCCCAACTACCTTTTGCTTTCTGGTTTTCAGATACCCAGCATTCAGTTAACGCAGCCCCAAGTTCACTGTAGGAGCTGCTTTCTGGACTCACTACTGAATAGCGCTTAATGGCTACTGCAAAATAGTTCACAGCTAGTAAGATTGAGCAGTAGGAAAGAAGCCCAGTGAGCATATGCTCAGACTATCCTTCTCCTTGGACTGGTAAAGAGCAAATAAGGATTACTTGAAGAGAAATTAATGGTTTGTGACAATGTCCACATCCAGTTATGGTGAGTTAAACGGGCCTCCCAGCCTGGAAAACTTTGCTTTGTGTTCCAGTGCCTGTCTACTGTAGAATCAGCACCTCTCCTAAGCAGATCACATGCAATTTCTAGGCAGCAGCCTAAGTCTAATTGTGAATCATCGCTGAGATGAATGGACTCAGAAGCTCTGGGGTTCTCTTTTCACTTGTTTTTAGTGAATCCTAAGCTAAAAGAGCGCTTGTTTCTAACTTGGCTTTATAACTGCAACCATAAGATCAAGTAATAATATCAGCAGATAGGAGTCTATTCAGTTCAAATTACCACCTAGGAGACCTAACATTAGATCTCTGACTGGAAGTTCATTTGCTCTCATTATAGATTATCAAGTTCTTGGCCATCAAGAAATTATGCTGAAATAAACAGAAAAAGCTTACATTTCAGTCAGGTTGTCATGGAGCAAAGCCTCTTTGATAGTCTCAGAGAAGTGTTATTACTTAAGCTGCTAAGCAAAATTATGAGGACAGTTCTGTATTCTTAGGAATACAATAACAACAACAAATAGGATGTAGTATACCAGGCAGGTTCATCTGTACTGTGCTAGTATAAGGAGGACTTCAAGGTATGTTCTGGGCTTAGTTTTCATAGAGTTTTGTTTCTTCTCACACAAGTATTTATTTACCCAGCCTGACCACCACATCTACAGCCAAAGAAGCCATGTGGGCAACAAGATAAAAATGTACCTTATTGAAGCCATCCAGATCGCTTCACATGAAGCCAGTGACGCATGCCACTCTGTGTGGGCTCACTCTGGAATAGCTGTGATATCCCAGCAGGCTTTTTGCTGGACATCACAGCAACACAGGAAGTCACTGGCTCATTATCCAAGCAGGGGGGAAAAAAAGCCAACATAGAAAACTATGTTTTGATTTACGAGAAATAAGCACATGTTCAGAGCAGTCAGTGTACACTTTTAACCCATTCTTACAAGTTTGCTTCTGCTTTTAAAATAGACTATTTTTGTTCTTCATGTTACTCCTGTGGTCTGATACTTTGTTTTTCAGTCAGGAACACAGTTCTGTCGCAGGAGTTGCAAACTCCCTTTAAAATAGCATTTGCTGACAATATACCATCACTATATCACATGTAAATCATCTGCAATCCGTTGTTCCCAAGTTATGTTCATCACCAACTATTGAATTGATTCTTCATCGACGCTGATGAGAATGAAGACTAACTTCGTGCAACTAAAGGGAATAACAGATAAAGATAAGAGAGTGGAGAATAAAACCCCATGTTTCTGAAGGGAAGTGACATTGTGCTGAAGAGATTGTCAGTCTCTGTAGTCGTAGTGTATGACTGATCTCCAGAAGACAAACATTTAAAATGAAGTGCTTCAGATTTACCAACGAGTCATGGGGAGAAATACAGGAAAGTAGTAAAACAAGCAATGGCAGAAACTGGATATTAAAAATAACACAAATGAAATCTACGATCTGATGATTGAATGCTCCTTAATTCATTTCATTTTATCTAAGCTTTCTAGAAAGATGTTATTCTGAATTTGAGCAGCCATTTTTTCAACTTTATCAACTCCAAAAAGGATGAACAGCTTGTGATCCAGAACAATAATGTATTCAGATAAGGGAATCTACAATATGTGTGAAAAATCAATCGTATCTTTAAATTTTTGAATGAGTTCTTATGTGTTTTCAAGTGTAATGGAGTCTGATTTTAAATGACTTTATAGCTAATTCTGCAAAAGTACTAAAAGCAGTCTCCTGTAGTGCATCTGTTCTTTGCTCTTTCTCCCAGAGTTTGGAGTTTGATCTTCAAAGCACTCTGAATAAGATGCACTCGTACAGATAACTGATTGCTCAGTCTGGAACTGGCACATCAGGTGAAGGATACGCATCAAACTGACCATGTGGAACAGTGGAATCATTTCTTTCTCCCCTGGAAAGGCTGAGTAGCTGGCAGTCATGCCTCTGGGGATCAAAGCAGGTTGCAGATGGGAGGTGTGATGGCAGCTGTTTTTGCAAAGATTGCCCTCCCTGAGATTTCCCATGAAACAAATTTCTGCATGAATGCAGCTTACTGCCCTGCACTCAGGCTCCCTTTTCTTTCCACTACTGAAAGGCATGCTGAAGAAAATAGTGGATAGTAACATTTCTTTCTTTAGTATCCCATATACTGAGAACTTATTTAACAAGGTTTGAATACGTTTTTTAGAAAGTGCAAAATAGACTTGCTGTGAAACCTTCCATTTCAATCAGAAACTATCTGGGTTATGGCTGCTTTGCCAGTTATGTGTCACTGAATATTCTGATACTGTTTGCATACTGTAGAAAATCCTAATTCCTGATTTTAGTGTGTTTGTTGATCAGCAGAGAAAAATGTACTTTCTGTCCCAGATGGCTACCAAAGAAAACTTCACTTTCAAGAAATAGAAAAGAAGATAAAGGCACTGACCGTGGGCAGGGAAGCTTATGGTGCCTGGTAAATCTGCTTGGCCTTCTGTTGTGACTGCTGTGTGCTGCACAGAGCAAATACAGAGACCAGCCTGAGTCAGGGGGATTCATCCTGTGTGAGCCAAGAACATGCACTTTGCCCTCTGTGTCTTCATTTCTGTTTGATGATTAGTGACCACACTGAGCTTCCTAGACAAAAATGAGGGCAGCCTTCAAAACGTTATCCACATACAATTACATTTTGTAAGCTAGCAATTATATTTAATGCAGCATTTCATATGGCCATTAGTAATTCAGTCACTTTACACATCAAATGCACCTGCATTTTCAGATTCATTATTTAGGACTGGGGACCTATTGTTCTCAGGTATACTTTTTTCTTCTCTCTTACCTGATTCTCTCTCTCTGTCTTTGCTCATTCTGTCTCAATTCAGTGGTTTTCTGGTGCTGGACACCTGGGTTTTTTACATCACATGGATACATTTGAATAATTCAATGGATGTGAGAATCTTGCTTGAGCATAACAAGATCAAATGCAAATTGATAGCTCATAGCAGTGTCCCAGTTTGTGTTCACTAAGGTGTGTTTCCTTGACTTCACATTTATAAAGGGAAGCTCAAAAAAGAGATCAAGTAGTCTTCTCACTGCAGATTTCATATGAGAAAGACTCCTGAATAAACATAAACTAGATAGAAGGGAAAAGAAATACCTGAGGTACAACAGGAAGCATCACATCATTTACAGAAACATCACTAATGTTAACCAACATTCAGACAGTATCACATATATACATGTAGGAGAGAAAAAAACCCAACCTTTAGCCAGGGAGGCTGCTAGGGCCCAGCTGAGGTCTTGAAGCTCTGAAATGACCTGGTTGACTTAGTTGATAAGAAAAATGCAGGGAAGATGAATAGAAATAAAAGGGAAGAAAGTGATAAAAATCACATAATCATTTATGCTGGAAAAGACCTTGAAGATTATGGAGCCAAACCATCCACCTAACACTACGCATTTAACCAAAGAATATTAGGATGCTATAATCACAAAATAAACAAGAGAGCTAGGCAAAGCACACTATGATAACAAAGAGAATCAATAGAAGGCTCAATAGAAGGCTTACCCCTATCCTGGGCTTGCTCACAAAACACCAGCAAAGCAGATCACCAGAAAAGATCCTTCCTTACTGGTAGCCAGCTCTTAAATGGATCTAGGAGCTTCCAGCAGCACAGGTGAATTGCCTTCAGCTGTGCTCCTCTGGCTGACTCGTGGCTCACCTCAGGTGATCAATCAGAGCTTCAGGCCTGACTCAGCAGTTCCCATACACTGTGCATTTGCTGCTATCACCCAGGTTGTCTGGAAATGTCAAATTGCAGATTGGTTTAGAGGAGAATACGGGATAATGGGGATATGGGGGGCCCAGGGGGAAATAACAGGTGAAATTGTGAAATTATATGGGTACGTTCATAGATCGTCAGCAGAACAAGTAACAGGAAAGGAGAAACAGGGTTTTGAGCGTTTTGTTTGTGTTGGTGGAGTTTTATTTCTCCCTCTGGTTTGCTGAGTTGTAAAATAGAAAGAAGATGTGAATAATTCCCTGCAGTCCCAGCTAACTGAAATTTTTCAGTGTCTGTGGACTTTAATATGTGGACTCCTCATCAGCTATTCCCTGATGGACTTTAGAGCCATTTAGGACTTCTCTCCAGAGCAAACGAATAATGTATTTTGTATGACTGAATTCAGAAATGGAATAACATGCAGGGGAAAAAAAAAAAAAAAAAAACAGCACAACAAAGAACTAAAAATAAAATCCCCCAAATATTTTACATTCAGAAGTCAGATTAAGTGATGAATATTACTGGCATTTATTTGGACCAGAAATATGAGGCAACCAGTTTGATTGTGCCTGTCCATGGGCAGCAGTACAGCCACACTTCAGACAAATGCTCCATTGGGTCACGAGCCATTTGTGTCTCTGCTTTGGAAGAGCTAGGATTCTCCATTTGGTCTATAAACTATTTAGATGGTGCTAATGCTGCAGTTGTAACAGCAGAACAAGAGAGGCTAGTTATTTACCAGCACTGCTGCCATTCTTCTGAATTCAGCCTTCAGGCAGATTTTCAATAAATGATGAGAATCTGAGAGGCCTGGAGTCCTGAAGAACTGCCTGTTTTGCAGAAAAGGAAAGGGGGAGCCAAAAAAAAGCAGCAAAGATAGAATTGCTTAGAATAAATTTTATTTTGACAACCAATGCAGTTTTATTGAAGTACTGTGCTGAGATGAAGATCTTCAAGTGTGTATTTACATCTCAGTTCCAACTACCATGAATCTGATGAAGGCAGTCTCAGCTGCTTGGTGTGTGCGAATAGGTTTTAATGCTCCGTGCTCTCATTTAATACGGGATTTTTAACATATAGAGTTTGGATCTCATTCAGTAAGAATTGAAGTCAGACAGAGAGCTGTGTCTTACGAGTGGCATTTCCACAGTTGTGCCATGTTTCTGGGTTTTGTAACATTCAGTTACTGGAATTTTCCTGTTGACTTCAGAGAAAGTTGGACTGGGCTCCTAATGCTTGGCACATGGAACATTTTATTCACGTTGTTGTCATCCGAAACATCAGGGCAGGGTTTTGGCTTTTTTTTTTTGTGCTTCCTCACATTCAGGTTGTGTTGCATTTGTTTCATAACACAGCTTATGTGTTACTGGCTCACCATCACAAAAGTCAAGCATACTGTTCCTACTTTGATATGCATCTGCTGATGTTTTATTAGCAGGAGGGTGAAAATATTACCGCCCTTTATGTGTCACTTCTTCCTTTGGAAGAGTCAGGAAAAGATTAATAAAGTTCGAGCTACTGCAGTAAATAGAGGTACTGTGATGCACACTGCAGCAATGTCTACAAATGCCTTTCAGCTCATGTTTACACAGGAAATTGAACTTTATTCTGAACTTATTGAAATTCGTAAGAGTTTTATTACCTTAGCTAAGTGGATTTGCATCAATGCAGCACGAGCAATAGAGACAGCAATGTTAGACTTGTGACTGCATACAGCCCAGGGTGCTCAGTAAAGGACAAGCTAATTGATCCAATTGATGGTGGGTTTTTTGTACGGTAGGTCTTTTTGGTGATTCTTCAACAAACTGGGAGGTTGCTTCCATCTCCCAGTGACTTTTTCCAGTGGGTAGTTAAAAGACTGCATTTTAATCTGTCTGCAGTTATTGATCCCATTGATCTCAGTGCCATCAGTTTGTCCTACTTGGGCTGTTTTGTTGAAGTCACATAAGGATTATTTGAAACAGTTCTTGGACATTCGCAAGTCATTCTCATCTGTAAAGGTGAATTATTGCAGCCCTTGGTCCATGTAGCTCATGCGTGCCCTCAGGAAAAGAAACTGGAGTTTTAAGCACTTTAAGAGCAGTAGTAGTAAGTAGGCAGATGTCCTTTTTGTCTTGAGAGTTTCTATATTTTCCGTAGATTTCTGATTAATCTTTGAAAGCAGAAAGAAATATCACCACAAAATATCAGTCTGTGTGAGGAAGTGTAATTGTACAGTGCTAGTGACTGAAGAGGCTGGGTTGTATTTGCAAATGCAGCTGTCCAGTCTATTTCATAGACGAAGTGAGCATAACCTGCAACATTGTAACTGACCTTTGTATTGGGAAGTTGCAAAAGGTGGACACATATAAGCAACACTTCAGTTATCTGTAGCGAGCTTTGATAAATTTCCGTGTCTTCGTGACATCCCTCTTTCCCTTCCAAAATAGAAAACTGTAAGAAACCATTTCCATTAACAGCTTGCTTCGTGATGCACCAAACTTAACAACAGCAGATACGAGTTACCATGTGGATAATAAAAGCCATATAACTGCACCCTAGGGAAGAAGCCTCAGAGAGTTGATTATTTTTTTTCCCCTGCTTCTTTCTCTCTGGAATACCACAATAACTGACAGATCATTTAAGTTAAAGGCTTACTGTATACCTGGGAGTTCTTCAGAAGGTTTCAGTGTGTCTCACAACATTTACAACGAAGTCCTGAGCTTGTATTCATTGCTGCAGTTGAACTGGAGTTTTGCTTAAGTATAGAAAGAATATGGGACTTGAACTGATATAGCCTAAAGTTACATCAGTTCCTTTTAATTCTCCTTTGCTTTTCAGTTTTCCTGGATGTGTTGAGTCATCTGATCAAATGTTGTTGTTGCAAAAAGTGGTAAATTTGGAATGACTTGCCCAAATGCAGTGGAAGGTTGTATCTTTCCCACACAGTAGCTGCACTTTACAGATATGTAGCACAGCAAAGGCTTCAGGAATACGGTGTAGGAAAATAATTTGGGTCTTGCCAGTTCATATCCTCATTTTCTGTTATTAGAAGCAGCAGTTTTAATAGTGCTCTTGAGAGAAGCACTTCCTAGTTCCAAGGCCTGCACAGGAATGCTGTGCCTGCCCAGCTCCACACTGGATTGCGACTTCTTTTTGCACTGTTTCTCCTCTCTACTTCAGTTTGCTGTGGAACCCAAATGGGCTGCATGGATTTGGCAGCACACCTAAGGTCACTGCTATGGCTCCAGGCTATAACATTTGCTTTGTTTAGATACAACATGAGAGCATTAGTCTTTAATTAAAGTGACTGTGAAGAAAACCTTGACTAAGTCAGTGTGAATGCCTTGGCATCAGAAGACAACTATAAGTATCCATAATGTGATTTCTTTTTTTATTATTATTTTTTTTAAAGAGACTGGGAATATTTTCCTTACTACAGTCCTGTTTGAAAATAGATTTTTACTTTTGTTGCTGTCTTTGTGTTTGCCATGTTAAACCTTGCAGAGATGAGGCTTGTCAAACTGATGAATCCCTTGTGTAATTTCTGCAGACTTCCCTGGAGCTTTTCCAGTGCTATTTCAGGAGAATCTCAAATGGTGCATAACAGCTTTCCCTGGTTGGAGCTCTCTTGTTCTGCGTACATGGAAAAGATGACTGTAACTTGGTCTTTAAGCCTTTGGCTGTTCTATGAGCCATGTTCTCCACCAGGCTTCACAGTGTGTATTACTGGCATAAATGTAATAGTGATTAAGACTGGTGTCACATTTTGTGTCTCATCACAATCAGTTTGGAACAACAGGACTGGGATCCACCCATAGTCTTTTTATGAGGCTAGTTAAGGTGTTTAGCCCACCAGTGGCAGCACCCACATTCTGTGAACTAGCACTTCTAGCAATTAACTGCTAAAAAGTCCTTGACTGATTTCATTAATTTTACGATTAAAAGGGTAACATATACCTAATGCACCTCTCTTTTCATGAAGGGAATTCAGCACAGTTGTCCCTTTCCTCCTTTCCCCAGTGGCAATCTGTTACATAACAAAACAATTCCCAACTTCATGTTCTTTCCTCTCTAAGACTCCTCACCTCCACTCCTTGATGCTGAACTGATATATCCATCAGAGAGAAACCATTTTGCCTTTCTTTTTTTAACAAAACCCACTGGTGAGCATCTCAACTGCTTGGACTTCAGAGGATATGAACTTCAGGTCAATATGAGTGGCAATGAAAAGGCTGCTCAGGAGTGACAACAACTTCATTTTTGCCTGTCAGCAAAGAAAGAGTAAAAGGGAAGAAAGGAGAAAGACTGATCAAATCTGCATGTAAGAACAAATGAATGGACACATCCTTTCTTCTCTCTCATAACTGGGTTGTGAGCTCATCAAGTATCGGTGAGCTTCTTCCAGGAGAAAGAAGGAAAGTCTGTAAAATTTAAAGTACTTGAAAACTTGAAAATTATTTTTGTTTCAGGAAATGCTTTGGAACATTTTATATCTACACTTATTTCCAAGCTGCAGTAAGGAAGTGGCAGCACTCCTTAGACTCACTTGTTTCTCTACAGAAAAATGGAGTGAACACTTCAGGCTGAGGTGTTAATTTTTCTTCTCAACTACCAACTTGGCAGGTCTGGTACATGTAATTTCACAGGTATAGCTAAAAGCTTCCTGTATCATCATTGCAGATGTAAAGAAATAATGACAAATCAAGAATCTCTCTAATTTTGAGAGGCATAATAAGATTCAATAGCTCATTATAGCGGAGGTTTTGGCTTTGTTAACATTCATTTGTGTGGGATCATCTCAATTCTTTTGTTTGCTAATCCCCAGTCCAGTTAAACATTATTTGAATGCAGACCTGCTTCCTGATATGAAGATTCCTGGAGATAAGTTCTTAACTTAAATTTGTATTTTTACTTCAGTTCATTTACTCCATATCTTAACTGGAGTTAAAATTTGACCTTGGAAGGCGCACAGAAAGATTTTGTTTTTCAATCCCAAAATTCATCTTTCAGTCACTAGCTCCAGTTGCTGGCTATTCAAACAAATGCAGTTTTTGGAAGAACTGAAAATGAAGAGCGACTTTCCACAGAGCCATAGAATCCTTGGAGTTGGAAGGGACCTCTGAAGTCCATGTATTCCAACTCCCCTGTGATGCACAGGGACAGCACAGCTACATCAGGCTGCCCAGGGCTTTATCCAGCCTCGCCTTCAAAGTCTCCAGGGACAGGGCATCAAGCACATCACTGGGCAACCTGTTGTTCCTCACTGTCAGATTTTTCCCTTATATCCAACCTAAATCTACCCTCTTTGAGCTTGAAGCCATTCCCCCTTATTCTGTCCCCACAGACCCAGCTAAAGAGTCTGTCCCCTTCTTCCCTGTAGCTCCCCTTTGGATACTGACAGGTTGCTCTGAGGTCACCTCTCAGCCTTCTCTCCTCCAGGCTGAACAGCCCCAGCTCTCTCAGTCTGCCCTCATAGGAGAGGTGTCATGCTATATCATTCTCACAACAGCAGATTTGCTTAACAGGCCTTTTTCTGTAGTGAAGAGTAGAAAAAAAAGGGCTAATAAGAGTGCACACAACTACTTTCCACAACTTCTAATAGTCGTTGCAAACAGTTACTGGCAATGGCTTTATCTCTCGCTCACAGCTTTGATTATTTAAAGAGAAATGCTGCTATCAAAATAAAATCCACAGGTTTAGGTGCAGTGGGTATCCTACAAGAAGTTTTAAATAACTCACTAATTTTTCCATTACCATTTTCCTTTGCAATAATATCATTGATATCATTATGATAAAATGATGTTGATAGCAGTGAGTCAATAAAAGCAACAAGACAACCCACACTATCTTTCAAAATCAAATCAAGCAACTCATACCAAGGGAAAAACGACTTCATATTTCTCTCGTTGGTGTAAACACAAGTGGATTCGTTGCTATAAATAGAGCAAATTAGTGCAAATGAGAACATAATCAGTCTTAAAACATTCAATTGGTTTGAGCAGCTGCCAAATAAAATCACTTTATGTGCTGTATAATAGCTTAGGAAAAAAATATGCTGATGTGTTCAGTGTCCAATGTTCCTAAATTCATTCTTTTCACTGTAACATTAACATCATCTCTTCATAAAGGCAGCTGACAGAACAGCAGCTTTTTCCCCACACTGATAGAACTGATGCATCATCTCTAACCGTTACCACTACATCCATCTTCCTCATTCAATTTTGTTTTCTGGGATGTAAAATAAAAACGTTGGACGTAATTAAAATATTTAATAGCAACTCATCTAAGAAAAGGAAAGTAATATGGATTCATGTACTTCAAAATTTACAGCCTTCATAATTCTTTTCAATTTCACCAGTCAGAAAAGTAAAACTTCGCTGGTGATGTGCAAGAAGTTAAACATGAAGTATAAAGTATTTGGGAAATACATGAGAGAGCAACAGAAGCACGGAACTCGCTGAGATTTCTTGTATGGCAGCAATACAAAATGGCTGTGATTTACCCATTAGTTCCAGAAGCCTGAGAAAATAAGAAAATCATCAGGAAAATACTAGTGCAAAGAGAGGTCCTTCTCTGAGTGCCTGCACAGTACCAAATCAGTTCAAGAAGTGCTATTTTCCAAATGCCACTGCTTTTCTGGCAGCTGTTTTTCTTGGGTTTAATCCATGTGAATTGGTAAATCAGGTCTGGTTTTGGCTTGATGGTTTGTGAGTTGTTGCCTTGGTGTTAACTCTTGGAGAGCTTCTTGTGGAAGTTTGCATGGCACTCTGCCTAGCAAAAGAGGTGCTGGTTGTTATGGTCAGTAAGAAATAACTGGTAGTGACAACAGTCCACTGTAAATTCCTGGTGTGTTACTTATTAGATGTAACACCAAAGCCATAATATTTCAGACCATCTCCTGGAAAATATTGCATGTTTAACAGCCGTTAAGAGCTTGTAGTGTGTGGCAATGAGTTGATAGAAAATATATCTTAATCCCAGTGTCATCTTTGCACATTTTAATGGTGATATATACACTTGGATTGCAAAGCCACTTGTATTTCTGGGGATAAATTATTATTGTTATTACATACGTAGTTTCATAGTTGTCTCAGTTTCAACTCAAATTTTAGCCGAAATATAGTAACCATCCTTAATTGTGACTTGAAAGGAAGTACTGTAAATGACCTCTGAACAAGAAGAGAGATGCTGGATGAACTAACACAGCAAGTAAGAAACATTTTCATTTCAAACCACTGTTCCTCAAGCACAGCCTGTATGAACACCTCCAGAGAAGTATGGAGATTCAGCAGAAGTCCACCTACAATTTCAGCCAGGGCAGGCAGTTCTCCTGCAGAAGCACTCTGTTTGCTCACTTCCCCCTTTTTAAACAGCTAGGATGCTGTTAAACCACTGGTAATGTAATAAGCTGCCAATCAACCCTGCAAGCAATGTATAAATAATTGTGGACTTCTCAGAAAAGCAGGCAACAACAAAGCAGCAAATCAGTCCAAATAAATATATTTAGTATATATTAAAGAAACAAGTGTGCTTAAAGGTCAGCACTGGGTTCAGCGAGGGCTGAGTGGCAGCTTGAAATGTGTATATTATTTCTCAAGATGGCAGGGATCACTGCAGAACATGATTCCATGGGTCCCTGTAAACCTCTCGCTCATATTTCGCCAGTAAGCTGAGTGACAGCGTAGCTTTGATTCCCTTTTATACAATGGAAGAATTATTTCCAGTTCTAGCTACTGTCAGAACATTCCTAATAGGGAGTTGCAAAGGAATTGGTAAAGTCCCTGGAAAGAAATAATGTTGGGAGTACAAGGGAAGGGTATGGGAGTACAAGTGAAGGGTAGAGTATGACGTAAGTGAGATTGCACCAATATTAGAGTACATTATTATTATTATCATCATTATTAAGGAAAGCTCCACCATTATGAGATATTCATTTACCCTGTGCTATTTCACATTAAATTGATTAAATCAAATCTCTACATCTTTATGCATATAGAATAGGATGGAAACCTTACGCAAAACGTGAAAAACAGTTATTTGCATCAGTAGTGAAAGGCACACACCTTGTATTCCTGATGACTAGTTAAATCCACCTGGGATAGGGATCGTTGTGCTTACTCCACTTTGATATCCTGGGAAGGAGTGAAACTTTTGTTTCTGCTATGGTAAGTGACTCACAGCAGTGGCATGTTGGAGCCAGCTTGAGTCTGCTCAGGGCAGCTCCTAGCTAAGCGCCCACAAGGCCCTCCAGCAGTCTCCCCACCCAGCAGTGGTGACCTGAAAAGGAGCTCTTGATTTGGAGTATCCCTTTTACAGACATCAGTCTACCAGAATAGGGTATGATGGGGGTCCTTCACTTACTGATGCATTGTCAGTCCTGTTCTGTGGTTCTGTCAAGGCCACATGTGGGTGCCTTCATTTGGTCTGAGTGCTTTGACAGCTGCTTTGAAGGGCTCTTGTTCCGAGTGCATCTCTGGAGAGATACTTGATTCTTCCAAGACGAGTTAGCTTTTTCATGTAATGGCTGTTGAGTTGGGGATAGAAGCATGAGACCAGCCTTGGACATCTGTGATTGAAGCACAGTAAGGCATTTTTGAGTCATACAGCAGAAACATTGCTATTCACAAATAGTGGCCATGTACCAATCTGTTCTCAGTTAGTGAAAACTAAGACCATCAAGTAACTGCAATTTTATTTTATTATTATTATTTATTTTTTTTTCAGTGAACTTCACCTTCTATCTGTATTTTCTTTCCTTGTTTCTTCAGTTGATCACTTCTGCATCTCCCTAACTGTTGTTTCTTACTACAAGGACTAGGGAATTCAGGCTGAGCAGATTCTGGTGAGTCATTTTTCACTCTGTGAGGTCTGCCTTGCCCAGTTCCCATCTATGACTCACAGCAACTGTAAATGGTGGGGCGTAGGATTTTAATAGGACACATACCAAAATCTTTTTCAGAAGAAGTCCATCTGTTTTTACCACTGATTTCTTTATAAAGAATGTTTTGTTCCTTACTAAACACCAGTTCCTGGCATTGGCAAGTGCTACAGTACTGGACTGCAGGCACAGAAATGTTAGAACTGTACAAATAGTCCTTAAATAACACTTATTTTTTATGTAATTCTTATATATATATATATATTAAAAATATATATATTATATATATATATATATATATATATATATATAAATAGCTTTTACTGGCTTGGTTAAAACTATAAAACTTGGATATAGAGGAAAATAACTTTTTTCCTGTGGTTGAAGCAGAAGTGCCTACTGTTAATGTTTTTGTACTGTCTGAACTTCATAAAAGCTCATATTTGATGTATTGATCTTTTTTCAGTCTTTTCCCACTCCATTTATAAGTACACATTTGTGTGGACATGTGAAATTGGGATGAGCTTTTGCTGTCTTTGGGTAGAATCTGTGTTCTGAGGCTGTTATCCAGGTGACATGATAACACCTGTTTGGCTCTTGATACTGTGTGCCTAGGGAAAAAATCTAGTACATGAGGCACTGAAATACACATATAAATCTTGTGTCACTGAGCCATTTACTTGTATTTTGACATGACTTCTGGTAAGCAAATAATTTTTAAAAAGCCAGTTCAGTCTTTCTGTGCTTCTGTTTTACGAGCTCCTAACTTCTCAGAATTTTTTCTTTTGGCCTTGACTTCCATATCCTTGTCCTGAACTCCAGGGTGATTTTTGAAGAGCAAATCCAACACAAAATAAAATCCTATACTTGAAAACACAATTTAATTAGATTCTAGTCTTTGCAAATGCTGCTTCAGGTAAGAACAAGGTTCATTGGCAGGCTGGTTGAAAATCAGTTGGTGAGAATCTTCAGCCATCAGAGGTAGTGACCACTATGCAAGCAGGGGAAAAAAATAAGAGGCTGTTACCTGTAGCAGCAAATACTGTCCTGTAAATACTCCAGGCAGGTATTCACATGCGTGTAACTGTGTGCCCTGTCATCTGTGTATACCCACAGCAACAGGTAGAAGGACGTTCAACAGGATTATGGAAGGACTCCTACTAACCAACCTGGCCAGCTAATGCTGAGCATGCTGCTCAGAGCCAGGTTCTCTCATTCTGCTTCTGACTTCCCACAGAGCAGCTCAGGCCAACTCCATTTGGGGGAGCTAAGAGCTGGCAGGTTGTCTGATGAACATATCTCAGTGCTACCTATGGTAGTAGTGCTACTGTGTCTGCCTTTGAATGACTCTTTTTACTGATAAATCATTTCTGTCTGTTTCATCAATGACAGTTCCAAAATGCAGAGCAGTTTAAGATATTTGCTGGTCTAGTTATAGAGCTCAGGTTTTCTGAATTCCAGTTCAGTATTCGGTACTTTATTCTGATAGAGCTATGATATGCAAGCTGTGTGTTTGTGCATTCAGGTAGCTTTGGAAGTGTCAGAATCGCTTAGCAGGATGCTTGCATCCACACCGTAGCAGCTGATCATCTAGCAATGTTAGCCTGTACCTGCAGATGCAGTTGCTGCTGGAGAGACTACGTGCAAGGCATGAAGCCCACTATAACACAGAGCTTAAGCACATCAAAGGCAAATCATACAGAGACGTTTTCTGCAGGGAATAATGCAAGCCAACAATTTTCTTTCATATATGTTTCATATATAAACTACACAAAAAATCTGCCAAGTAGATAAAGAATCAAAGCATTGCTAAGTGGCGTGATTTGTTTGTCCTCAGTGGAGTTACACATACTGCAACAGAGTTGAATTCAAGTTGTTCCTAATACAGTCAAGTTTGCAGTAAGGAAGCAAAGATCTTTTCGTCTTAAGCAACATCTTCATTGAGACAGATAAATAAAAGATAGAATATTAATGAAAGAAAACAATATAGCCAATATATAATCAAAGATTAGGATGCTATGATCACAAAATAAACAAGAGAGTTAGGCAAAACAAACAACAATAAATAGCAGACTTACCCCATCCTCAGCTCACCCACAGAATACCAGCAAAGCAGATCACCCAAAGAGATCCTTCCCACCTGGTAGCCAGCTCTTAAATAGGTCTAGGAGCTTCCAGTAGCACAGGTGAATTGCCTTCAGCTGAGCTCCTCTGGCTGACTCATGGCTCGCCTCAGGTGATCAATCAGAGGTTCAGGCCTGACTCAGCAGTTCCCATTTCCCATACAGCTAGCAAGACTGCATGCTGCAGTCTAAGATCTTTAAATAATTTGCACTGACTTCCCCTTTTCCTTTTGAGGTGGTTTTTGTTTTTTTTTTTTTACTTCTTTTTAGAAATGTAACTAGGAAGATAAGCCTAGATAAGTACTTACAAAATACTATCTGAAGCTTCAGTACATCCCTTAAAATAATTACTGCAACATATACCCCAATGCTAACAATAAATTAATGCTTTTCCAGAAAACAATTAGCAGGAATGACAGAGAGAAATAAAGACAAAATGTCAGGAAAGGCCTTGATTCAGAGTTGCAGGACGTAGTGTAATGGGTGTTGTAGCCAGGTCGTTTTGTGAATCACCTCACACAAGAAAAGTTAGCCTAGCTTTTCTGGTGTTCTCCTTTAAAAGATATAAATTTAGCTTAGCTCAAAATGCATAAAATCCATTCACTGCAGAAATAACTACTGTTATTTGCCACACAAATATGTTACCTCTTGTTTGTGGATCTGAAAGAATTACACAAAAGTAGGTGTTTCTGGTGGGGAGGACATCGGGTGATACTGACTTTGAAAAATTGGTTTTGCCCGTGTTCATTTTGAAAATGAGCAGACAAGTTTTGGCACATTTAGAATAAGGAGTTCTGTTGTTGCTTGTGTTTGCTGCTGATGGAGAAACCTGTGACAGGGTTTGCCCAGCATGGCAGTGGCTGCTGGTGAGGCAGGCCATCCCTTGACTCTAAACCCACTTCTTTAAGTATCAGATTTGAGGATGGAGCTCAGATGAGCTGAGCCCATGTTCTCCTTTACCATTGCTGTTTGTCAAATGATGAAATCACAGATCTGGAGGGGTGGCTGCCCACCCACCAACCTCACAGCATCACAAATCAGCAACAGCAAATTTTTCTTTGATCCAGCAGGTGTTGACACTGAGAAATCGCTTGGTATATATTCAAACAGAATTACCGTTGGTTGTTTTTGTTTCTATTAAATACTTTGCAGGCATCAAAACTACTGGCTTTGATGTTTTCTATTAATGTAAGTGTAATGTATACTGTACATGAGAGACTGTAAACACTATTGTAAATCATCCATTACATTATGTGCTGTAATAGAGCTTGTCTGTTTATGTTATAGAAATTATTGTCCTGATAAACAAAGAGTGGCAGCATCTGCGAATAGTGTGCGGCAGGTTGTGGTTGTCCTCCCTTCTGCAGTGGATGTTCCATTTCCCTTTGGTTACCTTGTGTAAAATGCAACCCTGTGCCTGTGTATGTCAGTAACAAAACATCCCTGTAGTGTACCAGCAAAGATCAGACTTGTGCCTCCATCCTCCACATGTGAAATGAGTGTGCAGAGTCTCCTTCCAGTTGTCTTGCCTCGCCTTTTTAGCCCTTTAGTTCTTTGTCTTCTGGAACACAGTTAATATTTTATCCTGTATGTGTTTGTACAGCACAGCAGGGACATAGATCTGGGTTTGGACTGCATAAATAAATGGAGTAGTATGCATAAAAATCAGCATCAGCTGACGTATCAAAGGCAGATAAATAAACTGAGCAAAGGACACATATGTATGCTTGGAAGTAGTACCTTAGAACAACCCTTTTCCTTTAGCATTTTTTTTAATGGAACAGCAGCATGTTCTTTATTAAAGCCAATACTAAGCTTTTGTCTTTATTTTTGTTCTTCTTGGAGATCGATGTGGGATTTCACCCTTGCACGTGTGGTTTTACTTTGCTAGGTTAAGTTCTTTTTTTGCCTGATCCATTCAACTGACCAAACCGAGTTAGTTTTGAGAATACACTCAAAGCGAAGCATTTTTTGTATGATTTCTCTCATACAAGTTTAATGCAGTTTATAATTGGAAGAGGTTGAGTGCTTCCATTAATTCCGCAAAGTTTTCTCACCCATGTAGTCCAAAAAACCTAATATTTTGCTAACAGAATCAATCTAGGATTAATTAAAGTTTTACTCCTGAATCCACATCCCACAGAAAGGGAAACAAAGTCAGAGTTTTGGGGAGGCTTGGTTGACATTTGCTGTCCACTCCAAGCTTTAGGGATGATGGAGTGCTGGTGGGAATGTTAAAGTCTGCGAATCCCAGATATGCAGTTAATGAAAGAAGTGCTGTGCAGATCAGTAAGATGCCCCCATGGAATTGGTGCCTTTCTGTTTCTGTTGCAAATCACTTCCCCTGACAACATGGGCTGGGCAGAGCTGTGACGTTGCCATAATTGTCAAGAAGCAGCAGTAGAAGGAAATTTCTGAGCGAAAATATTGTTTGAGCCATCATTAATTCTAATGGAGGCTGAGGAGGACATTATCCAACCCAAACTGAGGAGGCCCCATCCAACCTGGCCTTGAACACCTCCATGGATGGAGCATCCACAGCCTCTCTGGGCAGCCTTTTCCAGCACCTCACCAATCTCTCTGTGAAGAACTTCCCCCTGACATCCAATCAAAACCTTCTGCTGAGCTTAGAATCAATCTGTAAGTATGTCTTGCAAAACATTCTCCCCACATTTTTCATCATCAAATTTCAGTGCAAGATCTCATTTGACAACATAATTTCCATATTTTAGTGCAATAAGGTTCAAAGTGGCTTTAATATGAGCACCTGTGATCAGCTCAGGGAGATGATTTGTAGTATCTGTTGAGTGGCCTAATAAAGCATGTGTGTGAATTCTTGTCTCTTTCGAACCTGAGAGAATGGCAGCACCCGGCCTGCCCTCAAAACGCTCCTGACTCCTGGGCAAAACATAAGCTCAATGCTCATTCCTGAGTGTAGCAATCTAATTCCTTTGCTTGGACAAACATTTTCAGAAGGGCCAGAGAAGAGGAAGAAGGCTGGAGAACCAATATCTTCCTAAGAAAAAGGTTATCAGTGTTTTAGAAGTGGAACATAAACCCTCAAGCAGATGTCCTGAGTGCTTCTGTGCATCAAACCAGTGAAATGACTCCGATGCTTTTAGTTTGCAGTGGAGCATCTGATGCACAGACTGCTATGATCTTGGCCACAGTGCCACTGAAATTGCCTACACATATCAGCCTCAGATTCGGTCTTTTGTACTCCGTAACAAAGATTTTCCATCATCTGATTCTCAAAACATTTGTATCTTTCCATAAGGGTTGCGCTGAGTCAAACTGGGGGGGAACAGACACCTCATCATCCACACCAATTAAAGAATTTCTAGAGGGAAGGAAATCCTGCCGTGGTGCCTGAGTCACCAAGCTCACATCAACAACTTGTTCCTACTGTGTGCTGACTTGATGCTTCCTGTGCTGCCACTAACACTGTGTGGTTTCCTATGCTCTTAGAAATGTGGAAAACTGTTCTGGGTTTCTAGCTGCCTTGCAGTGGAGATCTTCTACCAGAAGAGTAGGGCAAAGCTAAGAGATACAAATACGATCTTCCTGAACAATTTTTCTGAAGCAGTTCTCTACCACAGAATTTTCGTTTTAATTAACAGAAAATATCCCAAGATCTTACCAGTCGTGATTGTAAAGAAAGCTTAAAAATATCTTGCAGGCTTGCTTATATGACATCATTCAAGAACAGCTATTCCTGAGCAACACCACACGTGGATATTTTTATTCCATGGTTAGCAGGACTTTCTCATATTTAGCTTAACTCATTTTCAACATACATTAAGCTGAGCAAGAGCATAGTGGTTTGGGAAGCGAATCCTGAAAAATGCCTTCTTGTATCCCAGGTCAGCATGTCTGTTACTTCACAGGATGGTTTCAAGTAGGGAGATGAGGATTAATCATCCCAAACCAACTGCCAGCCCAAAGCGGTGACGTGGTTAGCATGATTGCTAGCAATAAGTAATATAAGAGAAATTTGAAACAAATTTACAGGTATGCATTATGGACTCTGTAGTTCATCAGAGACATGCTTGCGACTGAAACATGCAGTAATTTATCAGTAGGGGCAAGAGAAAATATTTACCTCTTGTTGACAAAAGTTGTTGTTCATTAGCCAGTCAGGCACGGAGCCTGGTACCTCATCTAGCAAAGAGATATTTTTCATCTCTACAGGAACAAAACAGAGCTTATTTTAGCAAAGTGGAAACGGGCATTTGACATACTGGATTAGGAGGAAACAAAATACGTTTTATGGACCCCCAGCAGGATTTTAAACAGGAGGTGGCTTACAGAGGTTATAATTCCCCAGCAGGATAAGACATTCTGCGGTGATAATCAGCTCAGATGTGTGTCACTGAAAGAGGCAACCTCTTCTCGGGAAAAATCTACCCCTGTTCACTGTACCATGAAAGAAAGAAACCTTTGTGATTTAAACCCGGTGTAGGTAGAAGGATGCTTTTATTTGCATCTTTCTTTAACTTATTTCATGGTAAGAGTGTTTTCCAAATAGCTGAATGATAAGACATTCCTCACCCAAAACCCTGCCATCTCTAAAGCCCTCAAACCTGTTAACCGTGGGCATCTGGGCCACTGGCTTCTGTGTTCTGCGTGTATCCAAGGGAGAACAGCTGTGAAGTGCAGACGGTGAGTGTACTACTGGGGTGTGGAGAGGAAGAGCTCTTTGTGATGGTGGATTAGAACTGATAACAGAACTTGCTGACAACCAGAAAAAAAACAACTGGAGAGTGCTCTTACAGTCGGTGGCCCAAGAGGAGTTTGCTACAGTCAGAACTGCTCCTGATTGGCATGAACTACAATTTCAGCACCTCTATTTTACTAGAGCAGTAAGAAATACACATCTAAGGATCAAAAGCTGGACTCTACCCCCAGTATGTAGACCACACAGGAGCAGTATTGGGGAAACACCTAAGCCCTGTGTAGGTGGCAGAAGTGTGTGTAGCAGAGGCAGGCCTTTCACAGAATCTCTGAAGACTCGGTGGTGGCGATTATGGATTGACTGAAATTGGAAGCAACTGTCTGCTCAAATGTTGAAAAGAAACAGGAAAGCCCAGAGTGAAAGAAACACAACCAAGAAGCTCTCTGACAAGCACTGCACCTTGTTTTGTGACATGCTGTACTTCTGGTTACCCATGAAATGAAAGGAGTTAATGTTGCCCAGAAGAGAGGAGCTCCATTCCAGAATTGGTTTTATTTTGTGTCAGTTTGTTCTCCATTAGCATATCTAAATTGTTTCCTTTTTGCTATTTTCTTGCGTTGCCTGGAAACATTTAGTAAGTTGTCAACTCTATAATATGGGCTGATTTAAGATTCATCTAGAACGAGCTTTAACACAAAAGCAGTCTGTTTTTTAAACACCCTGAGGATATTGAATTAAGGATTTGGTTTTTGTTCATCTGTTTTGTTGGGATTTTTTTTTTTTACTTTGTCAGGTTTTGAGCAAATAAGAATTCATTTTACTAGGGCAACAGCACTGAATATACCTTTACACTAAGATCAGCTCCTTGTCCTTTACCCTGTAGGTAAGGCAAAGGTGCCTAGAAAAAACCTTATGCCTTCTTCTGAGAGCCGGGCTGATGCTCTTGCATGTTTTATCTTAGAGGGGGCGGGTCTGTCAGCTTTTTGACTGCAAAGCTTCCAACACCTTGAGACAGACACACTGCTAAGGCCCCTCAGGATGCATGAAAGTTAATGATGAAAAGCGCTTCACCAGCAGCGGCGTTTCTGTAACACTGACCACAGGCCTCATGCCATTCTGTGTGAGGATGCACCGTGTCACACGTGTCTGCAAAGTATTTGTGTCTGGCCATCTAGAGTAAATATTGCATCCGTGTTTTTAAACGCCTGCCTCAATATGTGAGAATCTCCAACAGAAGTTCCTAAGCTTGAAGTAGGATAATTGAGACAATTCGACTGTATGAAATTGTTCCCAGGGGAATTTATGTTAATGGTAAGTCTCTTTAAAATGGTAAGTCTCTTACCCTTGAGTGTTTATTTTGCTTGTGGGACTGTTAGAAACATGTTGGTCTCTTCTCCAAGTACACATCACTACTCATAGATGGATGAAAATTAATAGGCTCATCATACCATAAAATCCACATTATTTTACGTGTTTTAGAGCAGTTAGTGTTTAAAACCCCAACTGTATTTTAACAACAAATCTTCAGTACTTGTACTGTTATTTCCCTGATTAAGTAACTACTAAGGAGATCTTCCTAGCACTTCAAGCTGAACAAGCAAGCTAGCTAACTGTTGTTCCTATCCATGCCAGTCGACTGAGATGAGAAGCAGTGCTGAGAAATCTCTGACATCTTATTTCAAACACAGTCGTATACGAGTGCTGCGTCCCACAGAGCTGGGCTCTGGAGATGGGCACATAAACAGCCTGCAACCCGCTCTGAATTTCCAAATCTTGGAATAAACAGAGAGGTAACATGCAGTAACGTGGAACGAAGGAGCAACAGCAGAGAAAAGACTGATGGGAAATACTGGGAAAGGGCCAACACCTTTTACAATGGTGCTATTCATATATATAAATCACATGTTTATGTGTTTCTCTGGATCTGGGCCTGACTGCTCAACTGGCTTTCTTTCAAGCGTCAAGTAAGTGCAAGAAAAAGCAGGAGACAAACTTGGACTCAGATTCCTCTGCTAGTGGGTGCAGTTTGGGCTTCCAAATTAGAAAGGCAAGTGCTAAAAAGGAAAGCTGCAAAAGGTCTGCAAAACAGAAGAGAGCAGACTTTGTGTCTTTGCACAGTGGTAGTTACGTGTTAGCATTTAAGACTGAAGATACATATTTAGTGAGCTGCTCTGCTTTCTATTCATCTTCAGTTTTGTCTTAAGCAAATGGGACTGGATGTGGACTAGAGACTTTTTAAAATGATGACTGAATTTGTCTGAAGCTGACTTCCATGCAGAGTAAGATCTGGAAAGTTTTCCTTAGTGTTCAAGAAACCCAGAATGACTAGTTTGAAAGATACTGAGGGCATGAGGAGGCACAACGGGTTGGTGAACAACCTGAGTGCTATGCAAAGTAAAATTAAAGAGCATAGAAGTCACGGCAGATTCTCTTGACATTCAAACTGTGTTGACATCAGAAGGCAAAATGAGGGTTCTTAACCTGCTGAATCAGAGACCCTGCTACCTTGCTTAATCTGTTCTTTTGTCAGGTAGCTACATAGTAGCCTAGAATCATTTATTTTCATATTTTCACAATGTTTGTGTGTTGCATAATAAAAATATTAGAGATGTAGAAACAAAATTGCAGTTTGATCTGTTTCATAATAAAGATGGTCATTTGAGTAAGAAAATTTCTACTAAATTCCTGGGTATCCCAAAACGTATTTTTCTGTACACAGATATACATGAAATTAAAAGGAGCATGTATCAATTGAAGGCACATCAATGTCACATAAGGAGTTGGTGAAACAAGCAGATAAGTGGATTAATGTGTAAAATATAATCCTTGAGCCCAAGAGATCTAACTAATGTGACACTGTACTATGTTTTGTAAGCATAAATAAAATATCACACAATATATTAAAGAATGCAGTGCTTTGTACTGCAGAATCTTCCATTCTCTTCCCAACCTCTTAGCCATAATCATAAGTCATTTATGACAAAAATCAATGTCTTACTTTTCTGATGGCTTTTGTTCACTGTTCCTCAGGACTGTTTTCTATCTTTTCTCTAGAGGGTGTTTAGAATTTAAGCTCCCTCTCTCTGCTTGTTTATTATGTATAGTGCCATTCATTTTCCAAGTGACCACGGTGCCAAGTTCCAGCTTGGCATTTGCGGAACATTTTCCTTTCACTCCCTTGAGAATGTGTGCTTTGGCTGCTCTGTTGCCAGCAAATTCTCAGCACTCTAATGAAGTGGTGTGGTCTAGGCTGAAGTGGGCAGAAACACTACCAGCATCTCTCTCACTGTTTGCAGCTGCTCTGATGATATCTTTGGAAGGAAGAAGTGTGAAGGAAGACTTACTGATTCTGTATTTGAATTAAATCTCTCAAATGGCATGGACACAGCACAAAAGTATTCAAGAATATGTTGTGTCCTATAGTGAATTCTTAAGAGAAAAATGCACTAGGCCAGACTTAAAAAAGATTAAGTGATTCTGTTCTAGTAAAAATGACCTTTCATAATCCATTAGATGGTAGGTCATTGCAAAGGCAAGAAGCCTCAATTGCAGACTGGGAATTCCCAGTGAAATTTCTTTCCAAATAGGTCACCCACTCACGAAATCACTTGTGATCAATACAGCTAATTGACAGAGCCTTAAAGCCTTTTGTGCAGATACCCGAGGCAAGCTGAGGACAAACACCTTCATTGAGAAAATGTTGATTGTTCCCGGATATCCTGTGTTTGTTCTGCAAATTGCAAATACAATTTAAGTCATTGTGAGAAGAAAGCGTTGTAATTAAGCGTTGAATTTGTGTTCTCTTAACCCTTCATTACTCGATCTTCAAAGGTTTTTAAAAAAATCTTTTAAAAATTTCTTTTACAACACAACAATAGATCATAGAATCATAGAATCACAGACTCCTTAGAGTTGGAAGGGACATCTGAAGGCCATCTAAACCAGCTCCCCTGCAATGAACAGCAGCGACATCAGGCTGCCCAGGGCCTCATCCAGCCTAAGGACAGGGCATCAACCACAACACTAGGTAAACTACTCCAGAGCCTCACCAGCCTCACTGTCAAAGATTTTTCCCTTGTATCTAACCTAAATCTACCCTCTTCAAGATTGAATGTGCTCTCTTTGATCTCTTTAATCTGTTGTTTGAAGTGCAGCTTGAAGGTCAAGACATAAACCCAAGAATCATATCATTACAGAATAGGAAACTGAAAAAGGGCACAAGGCTTAAACAGGCAGTGCTTTTGAATCTGTTAATCTATTAATTTATGTTGAGGTGTCCAGCTTCTGCACATCCTTCTTTAGAACAGAACAGTTCTACCTAACTGCTGGCAGGCCTCTGGGAGAATCTTTATTAGGTACAGTATAAAAGCAAGCTCACCTTTGCCAGAGCTGCTGAGGTGCCCCTTCTGCTGTGTGTTTGCAGCAGCAGCCTCATGAAGAAACAACATTGAGTGTCCCATGAAGAACTACATGAAGTGCTAGAACAAATGAAGAAGGGTACATGGGTCGCAGTGTCAAGCCAAAAGGGATAAGTGAATTTTAGGGAAAGGCTCCAACTCTACCAGCCCAACACAGAGCCTTTCGTTACATTTGCAGTGCCCTTCTCTAGTCAGACTCAAATTTCAGAGGCAGTACTATCACTTGGACTGTGCAGTTTGGGGAGTGTGTCATGTGTCACTATCTGTAATCATATATACATTGCCAATTTGCATGAGGTGGCATAATATTTGCCTCTTTAAAGTATCACAGGCTACCCTGAGCAGCATCATTAGCTTCTGTCTGATAAGTGACTATTAATTAGTGGGAGAGACAAGTTTCAGTGCTGTGATGAGCTCTGCCTTTGGTGATATTTCAGCTTGTGCATCAATTTTAGAAGGAAGACCCCCAATACTTTTTCTTTACTTCTGAAAACACTCGTGTACTCTAGAGGTTTTCAGTCCCTCATTCTCTACTGAGAAGTGATGGGTTCTCTCTAGACCAATTTTTCTGAAACTGATGTATAGTAGGAGCACCATTCTCAGTGGTGCTGTATCACATAACGTTGGCTAGTGCTCCTGTCTGCAACAGGAGTTACAGCACCAAGGTAAGTATATTATATATTCTAATAAGTAACTAGTATTCTAATGCAGACTATGCAAACAGAGATTCGGAGCTTTTAACCTAATTTGTGGCATATATATTAAAGAATGTGCTCTATGCTTAGTAGAGATTACACAGGGGTTATAATATGTAGAAACTGTAGTTCCAAAAGGCAGTATTTTTCTGCAACAGATCACTGTCATTTTACTGCATACTTATACAAAACTTTCTGGTTTAAAGGGTACAGAAAAAGAACTCACTTAAAATGTAGTTATCAGCCTCTGTAGGAAAAAAAAAAGCATTTAACAGTGCATATGAAGTGCACATCATTTATGTAGTATCAACAAACTGCAGTCTCTTCTTTAGAGAGGCCTTTGCACTTGGCAAGCTATTCAGTGAGCAAGATAAACCAATACAAATAGTGGATAGTTAGTGTACAGTTGCAGAACTGTGCAAGTGTGTTAGTCCATCAGGGATGGGAAGCTAAGAAAAACCAAATGTGTTATTTAAGGTAGGGATGTACCATATGCAACTGGTTCTGAAGAGAGCAAACAAAAGAACATAGCATATTCAATACCAGCGTGTGACTGAGGATGCTTCTATTTCCCATCTACCTTGGGAATGCTGTCTGCATCTGGTCTGTCAATGCTGTTGTGCAGAAGTACTTCCATTTATTGATTAGGTCAGCATGCACCAACCCAGCAGTAGTTAATTGCATATCTGCATAATTAACATTGGATTATACAGAAGGATATGAGCGATCCTGCCTCAAAATAGCAAACTGAAATAGAAATTATTCGGATCCTCTTATTTTGAAAAGGAAGGAATTTTAGAGCAAGCAAAACAGAATCTAAAAAAAGAAAAGCAAAACACAAGAAACGTATCAAAATGGAGTGCTACCCTGGGAGAAGAAAGCAGGAAGATAAATCTCCTTCGGTAGAATATTGATTTTTATACAGAAAGAAGGCAGATAATACTTAACCAAAAAGAAGGTGCCAGACGAGAAGTGTGCTTGCAGCAGACCCTGATAGCTGCAGTCACCCGAAGAGAGCCAAAAAAAGGGACCAGCATTACCTTGCTGATACAGGCCATTCTGAGAGACACTCTCAGACTGTAGTTTTCTGTTTTTTGTCTTGATTTACTTTGGGATTGGGAGTGAAAATAACATTCATTTCAGGAATCTACCTTTTCTCCTTTTGAATATGTTTTAAAAACATGAAAAATGTGATTATACAAGTTAGAATTTGGTGTACTTCAATGGTAAAAGCAACTCCGGATTTTTTGAGAGAGGAAAAACGTTTTCCATCTTAATCTTAAATTTCTTTTCATTAACAAATCAATTTACTTATCATCTTCTCCTGAAGCTGCATGCTATTGCATGCTGTATAATCAAAGAATATTAGGATGCAATAATCACAAAATAAACAAGAGAGTGAGGCAAAGCAGACTACGATAACAAAAGAGAATAAACAGAAAGCTTACCCCTATCCTGGGCTCACTCACAAAACTCCAGCAGAGCAGATCTCCAGAAGAGATCCTTCCCCCCTGGTAGCCAGCTCTTAAATAGGGCTAGGAGGGGTGCAGCCAGGCTCCACCCCCTTCCTGCAGCACAGCTGAATTGCCTTTACCTGTGCTCCTCTGGCTGACTCAGTGCTCACCTCAGGTGATCAATCAGAGGTTCAGGCTGTGGCTCAGCAGTTCCCATACAACCGCCTCTCCAGAAACACACACCATCATGGGGCAGATGGCACTGGGAACTCATGCTCTTGCCCTTCACAGCAATATGAATTCAGCTGGAAGGAAGGCAAAGGGGAACATCTTGATGCTGTCTATCATACTGTAGGCTTTCCATCGTTGTTTTTTCTGCCTCCTTAAATCAGAACAGTCTTACAGCACATCGCCCCATCCGCAATACTACATCACAGTTGTCATCCACAACATCTAAAGACCACCGTGGTGTTGCAAGTAAGCATTAACAGAATATTTTGTGTAATTACTTCTTCAAATCACCCACCTTGGCTGGGAACTCTGGAGCTCTGGGGCTATCTGTGGCCTCCAGCACGTAGCTAAAAACTTCTGCAAGTAATTTCCAATATGGCAGATGAAGGAAGCAAGCTCTTTCTGATAACTCTTGCAGTAATGCCTTGCGTATGGTGCGTGCCCGCACAGCAGAGGTCCAGACAGAGCAGATGTGACAAGAATCTGTGCTCAATATAGGTGGCTATGGAACTGCGAATTGGTTTGACACTGATGCCAGGCCTGGACGCAGTGCTGCAGATGGGGCCTCACAAGAGCTGCGCAGAGGGGGACGATCACCTCCCTCTCCCTCCTGGCCTCCCCTTTTTTATTGCAGCTCAGAACACAGTTGGCCTTCCGGGCTGCAGGCCTGCTGGCTCATGTGCAGCTTCTCGTCCACCAGGACCCCCAGTCCTTCTCCACAGGGCTGCTCTCAAGGGATTCTTCACCCAGTCTATACAAACACCTGGGATTGCCCCAACCCAAGAGCAGCACCTTGTACTTGGCCTTGTTGAACCTCAACAGGTATGGCAATCCATACTTCTGTTCCATTCCAGTACTCTGTAGGGTGCCTCTGGGAGAGGAGACACTCTGAAAGAGCAGCAGGACTTTTTGGCAGGGCCCAATGACAGCGCTCAGAGAGGAGACAGCTGACATAAAGTCCTTTGGATTACATGCAGAAGTGCCGACACGCTTCCAGAGGGAAAATGCTATGAATGTGAGCAGACTGGGCTATTCATACAAGAATTAGTCTATATTCTGAATAATGACAACAGCTCTCTTTCAAAGCTTTATTAAAACTCATGTCTAGACAAATAACTGTTTCTCCTGATCAAAGTTCTGATGTATTAGCACATGTAGAATGAAAGCCATAGTTTACTTTCATTTGAACTGTAGCCTTGGTGTACTCATATAAGGCAAGTGCCATCTTTTTGTGTACAAACTCAGCATAGTCAGTGCAAATTCTTTATTTGAAACAATGACCAATGTACAAGCTGGATCACGATTCTTTTTGCCACTAGAGCATGAACTGGTCTCTGTGGTTTACGGCTGCGAACTATAAAATTGTAGCAGTTATTTAAATCAAAATACAGTAGCTGCTTCTCCAGAGAACATCGTTATCTCATATTTCTCATAAAATTAAAAAGGATTTCATAACAAATGAAATATTACAGGATACTTCAGTGCAAACATTTCCTTTCCATCTAAGAAGCTCTCAGTTGTCCCACGAAGTATGACATACTCTTAAAATAGCATGCTGCCAAGATAGGCCATGAGAACTTGTAAAATTCAATGCTTAATACTTCTCAGAATTAGTTGCTCTGAATCAAACTGAGGGTCAGAAAGCCCTGATTCCGTTACAGTACTTTTGTCAGAAGGTAACTGCAAATGGAGGAACTGACATTGTACCCATGATAGAATAAAACAGGCACTGTTAAAAAAAAAGTAAAAATCAACATCTGCCCATATGTGCCATTCAGCAAGACTGATGATGATAACACGGTAGTTTTTAAGGAGCAAACTGCTATGCCTCACCTAATACCAACAAACCTGCATAAAATGCTGATCTATCCTTTCTCACAATTTTGAAATGACAGTCTTTAAAAATGAGTGAAAGGGAGAGGCTTACGAGCACACGCATTCAGAAAACAGAAGAGGGTCAGCAGTAAACAAGTGCTGATCAGAAAGAAAATGCTGTCAGTAAATAGTGAGCACAGTGTTCAAGTGGTCTGATTAATACAATCTTACGTGTAGTGCAAAAAGAACAGTGAGTGTCAAAAAGCAAATCCAACATTGATTTGTTGTGCTGCAGAAATCTAGCCATCTTTCATGAAGTTCCAGCAAAAACATTTGAAATAGCATAAATATATTCTGCAAATTTCCTTCCCTTTCTGAGCAGGCCTGTTGTTATGTATGCTTTTAAAATGTGAATTTTCTTAGACAGGGTTTTCCAAGTGCTGAGCACTTTAAGAACAATTGCTGCTCGATAAATAAAACAGTGCAGCAAAAGGTGTGCAGAGTCCAAATATGACAACAGATTACCTAATGTCCCTGAAGTACTTAATGTGAACAAAAATACACAACAATGCAAATGCTAATGTTTTTCTCAAACCATCAATAATTTTATATTTGTGAATAGTGTTCTTGTGACATAAAATAGCCATTCCCTAGGAAACACTGGGAAAAAAAAAAAAACATATATATATGTATATATAAATTGCTTACTTTAGGAAAACACAGCCAGAAAATTTGGAAGAGGAAAGATGGGTTTGGATCTTGCAGCCCACATACCTCCCACAAAGGAAGTACCTGGAAGCATTGAAAAAGCTTTATGCTTTCAGGTGTAGTAGACACATAAAAGAGAAGAAATACATAAAACAAAACAATTACTGTGTTTTCTTTCAGTACAACACTGTTCAGCTTTTTTATTCCAGTAGTACCACCAAGCTCTATGACCAAAAGCTTTACAGCAGACTGGCTGTAAAGACTTGGCAATCAGTGACTTCAGCTTCAGCAAAGTCAATTGGGAAGTTCCCTTTGACCTTGCAACAGCAGAAATTCAGCACCATTCCTATTGCACGCATCAATTCCAAGTTACTGTTGCTCACAAATGATTCCCAAGGTGTGTCTGTATATAAACACACGCTCTTCGTGGGGCATTCTTTGGAAAAAAATATGAACTGTATCTTCAAGAAAGTTTACACAGAAACACTAAATGGGATCAGGTAGTCAGGAACAGAATGGCCTTGTACCAATCACCACATGAATACATGAAAGTGTCTGGTCTCCACTGGAAAAATTGGTAATTAGAATGCAAACAAAATTAAATCCCATTGTTTACTTTTGAAACTTTGTTTGTTTTTTTTTTAAAGTGCAATTTTATAATTATTGAAGGAGAACATCCTTTATCATCTGAGCAGGCTTAGTTGGGCACCAAGCAGCTAACTTACAAAGCGTGTCAGCATTGTTTGTAAATACTGGGCAGGCAGAAAAACCAAGATGCCTCTTTTCAGGAGCTCAAGGTGAATAAAAGGAATTTAATGCAAGTCCCTGCTTTTTTTTTTTTTCCTGCCCTCACCCTCTTTCAAACTAGAACCAAAGTGAGTGATTTGAAGAAAAACTGATATGATCAGTGAACAGAAATGTATTTTGGACTCAGACAAGGAAATAAGCTTGCACCACAAGTGTCTGAAATCACACCGGTCAGGTGTGAGGTTCCTCATGCTGTTCTTACCTCTCGTTCTAGATTTATATTGCTTCTAAAACGTTTCCAGCCGCATTCCTTGAGGGATTTTGCCCTTGCGTGTCTCCTTTTGGATACATGCAAATGCATTTTGCAGAGATGCTTACCACAGCGGTGAGCACCAATGTTAGACAACTAAATGCTGACATTTTCATGAGTTTATCACAAAAACTCAAGTCCTTCATTAAACAAGTATTTCTTCAGTAACCATGGAAAGGTGAGTCACAAGGTGTTCCTGTATTACACTGCTAGTGAAGCTCTGCTCTTTAATACGAAGATAACCTCAATCTGTTATCAGTGTCTTTTTTTAGATGGCTGCCATGTTGAGTTTGCTTGGTCTCGATGAGCTGTGCAGCTAACACAGCTGATTACCTCCAAAGGACACCTTATGTAGATATGACTACTTGAGTAACACTTCCAGAGAGCCAACCATGCATCACCTCTCCGTAGACCTACATGACTTATTTTTTGCCAATCTACTAGATTCCAGATTTGAATATCTATACATACACCACAGTCTTCCTTAAAAACTACTAGGTAATAGTAAGTTCCTTAGTTCCAAATTAAATATGTGTCAGATAATGAAGTAACATGCTATTAACCCTAAAGAAACTTGTCCTTTTAATGCTTTCTTTCCAGACTTACTCTAAATAAGGTCCTTTTTATTGTCTGTCTGCAATACAGAAGACCACTTTCTTTCCACTCCTGGCATACATGCCTATCTTTTTTTTAGTATGTCCCAACTGCTGTAATACTAAAAGTTATACTGGGATAGAGTCACACGTTCTCCAGTAGGAAACATCCTACCGTATGCAGGAGGTTCTTAAAATATCAAAGAAATTATAACACAGTAAAACAGTTTGTGTGACTGTCATTGTAATTTCACAGCACCCTTTATTTTTTTTAATTTGGATATAACATCCTCCAACTTATGCTCACAGATAAATTTAGACTCGATCCCCAGAATAAAAATCCGCACAAAATTGAGAATCCGAGTACAGGTGCCTTCTGCATTTCACCCTTGTCATCATCTGATTACTGGAGTTTGCAGGATTATTAATGCAGCTGTGTGTCTTCAAATTACTACAAAGCAAGACATCCTGTATATTTGCAACTGTTTTCCTTACAAACTTGAGGCGAAGTTGGAGACAGACAAACAAATGCAAGAAAAAACCTGCAGGGTTCTGACTGCAAATTTTCTTAAGATGCTTAAGGGCTTTCCTATCTTTAAAATACACCTTAAAGTTGGTTCTTGACAAGAAAAAAAAAAAAAAAAAAAAAAAAAAAACACCTACCCACTCACTGGCATCTTCATTCAGTGGAAAAGGGAAAACTACTTCCCTTGTGCCTAAGCAGGCTGGTCCCAAATGAAATGCAAACATTTTAACTTTCTTTAATGGCCTTTTCAATCACAATGCAGCTCAGCAAACAGGCTTTGTAGAAGTAATCTATTAGGACTTTATTTGGCTATGGGAGCGCTGCCTCTTGGGCAATAATTCAAATTCACCAGACAGTATTTGCAAAATAATGGAAAATAATGACTGTGAAGGAAGAAAATGAAAACCTGTTTTGTGTTCAGTAAGTTCGATGTCCTACATCAAATACTACCAGTGACTTCCAGGTGGCCACTACAGGTGACTCCAGCCTAGAAAACGCTGAGGTAAATGTTTCTTGGAAATACTCCTAATCCAAAAGAGCAAATAGTATTAATGTATTAGCAATTACTCTGCCATACATCATGATAAATTAAAGTCAAACTGAGAAGAAAGTGCCAATAATCCACATACATGCTTTGCTATGATAGTCTCCTGGTAAGGCTTAGCGGCAAGTACAATATGTATTTTTAAAAGAGCTCCACCTGATTTTCCTGCTATGCATAGATTCAGGAGTAACTATCATACATGGCTTTCATATATAACACACGTGTCATTTGCCAATGCTGTGTCATCAGAACTCAGTTCGGCAGAAGGCTCAGGAGCGGGCTCTGCTGGAAGTGCTGGTGTTTGAGGAAGGTCTTCTTCCTTGGTGTCCAACTGCACGCTTTCCTGTGACTGACCGTCCATGCAGTCCTTTTTGGACAGCGGGTGAACCGACACTTTTATTGCAATCTGTTGCGGTGGTTCATGCAGTGATGATGCATCGGAGTCAGCTGTGGGAGAGTCACTGCGCTTCAGAGCATTCGGGATCGTGTAGAGCTCGTCTGTTTCAGCGGTTTCCTGGCCTTCTGCTGTCTGCCGTACAAAATTCTGTCCTTGCTCCTCCAGACCGACAACCTCCATAATTTCTTCCATTATAGTCCTGCAGTTCATGATGAGAGGTGGCAAAGGCACACTCCGAGCAAGCTCTTCGATATAGCGAGCAAATTCCATGGTCTTGAACTGTGTTACTTTGGCAAGCTCGAGCGTTTTGGCTGAAGTGATAATTGGGATACGTTTTGCAATCTCAAAGGCTTTCTGGAGTTTCTCTGCTCCTTCTGTTCTGAAGAATTCGTTGATTGCTTTCTCTGTTTTCTTCAGGTGACTGCTCATCATGCACAACCGTGTAATGTTCAGTATCATAACAATGGTGAAAGCTACAAGGCAGACAATCATGTAGTAGATTCCCATATCTCCAGAAGTAAAGACGACCCTCAGAGTCACAGTATTGTTAACACTGCCGTGCATATTAGATGCGACACACGTGTATTTACCTCTGTCTTCAAAAGACACGCTGGTAATGTTTAGGAGCCCATTGTCAAGAAACCACCATTTTCCTGCTGGAAAGGAGAACACATAACTTACTTAGAAGCATCTTGTTCACGTGATTAGCATAGTTTAAACGTCAGCTTTGTCAACTGGCCTCAGATTTTGGAAAAGGGAAATCACATTGATGAGAAAACAAAGAATTTGCCGTCACAAAAGGGTTTCTCCCAGAGATCTCCTAGCTAGTTATCAAATCACAGACATTGACTTCAAATCTATTATAATTTCATGCCTTAAAAGAGTCTCATAAAAATTAGTCAATACATATGACTTCTACGAACATCTTACAGACAGATAAAAGATGGCAGCTTATCCCAGAGAGCCTCCCAAACACATGCCCCACGTCCTCAAAGAACAATAACAAGATTGTGAGACAGAAAAATCTACTAGTTTTGTTCCCTGACAGTGCATTTTATTGCATCCTCATTGGGTTATTTTTGGTGTTTTGTTACAGTAACCTATGTAATTCTGTTAAAGTAAACTTAAAAAAAAACAAAACAACAAGAATTCCAGAGGTACAGACTCAAGTATCTTCTACCTCCTTAACACAGCCCCAAGCCATTCCTGATAGGCATCTATTGAAGTCAATGGTGGAGTTTCTATTGTCTTCCACAACAAGGGATTTCAGGTGCTTACCTATCCTTACTATTCAAGTTCTTTTTCCTTAAATCTAACTTAGCTTGCTGTAATTTCTATCTATTGAAGTAGCTGACCAAAGACAGCAGATCTGTCATGAAAGGACTAAAATAACAGAAAACTCCAATGCAGTGGATATAAATTCACATTGCTGCAGTCCTGCTGTAGGCTGGTGCACATCTTATATCTACATTTATTTTATCTTTTCCATCAAAGTTCTTCTGTTGTTGTTCAAAAGATTCTTCTATTTCTTACCTTATTTCTTTCCAGGAAGAATCTTTGGGCAATTTTGAAACACAACAGTCCAAAAAAACCATTTTTAATACATAGCAGGTATGGGCTTTTATCACTTTTGTGGGTTTTTTTTTTTTCCTAATTAAACACACATAGAATAAATAAAATATTAGATTTTAAACCAGAACTTCACATAGAAGAAATCACTCCATTCAGTTGAAGATGGGGAAATTTTGAGTAAAACTGTTTTACAGTGGATGTGTCAACATCTGTAACACTTCCTTTTCCAGTTCTGGGTTAAGATGTACAGTACTGGCTGCTGGGCATTTCTTTGAATTGCAGTGTTGGCAAAGTAGGTCTTTATTCACTGTAAACTGACAAGACATCTTGCTGATGTGTTCTGGCACCAACTACTACAAATGAGATAACAGCACTGAACTGTGATTCAAAGACCCTGGCAGACAATGTAAGCCACATGTGAAAACAATAAGTAGATAAGGTGTCATAGCTATATTTTTTTATAACAGCTGAACACCTTTTTCAGCCTAACCACACATACGCATCTTGTGCTAGGGAACGTTTCTTACGTGAACCGTATTCTTAAAGAAGTGCAGTGCTGAAAGTCCAAGATGAAGTTACATTTTCTTACGCCATATTTGCATTTTCATTGATTTGCTCAAAGTTTTTGCTTATCTATCTGAATACTTGTGTTAGCAGCTACCTCTCTGTCAGCTACACTAAGATCAAAAGTTAGATGCCTAGCTAAACAGGAAAGCTTCTATTGCTAAACCCTAGCAAAACTCTCTATGTGGTCCTATGACCATGCACACATTACATCGGCTTAACTAAGTCAAGCAGCTTCTTTCTCCAGCTCTATAAAATATATATATATATATTATATATATATATATATATAAACATTGAAATGTGAAATACAATCTGTTCTGTAATAGATTGTTATAGATATGCTGTTGTAGCACTTATAGTTGGGTCAATCATTTCCATAATTCTGTAACTCCATAGAGCTGTCCCTCAGTTCAGCTGTTATTTAGACAAGCTGTCCTGCAATTATTATCAATTATTAAGAGTTTATTTCATCGTGCTGTGAACAAAGCAGTCAGTATAGAAGCATTACAGGAACAAAAGGAACAAAACACCTTCCATCTCCCCCCCACTAAATGTTCCCTAAAAGTACAATTATCCACCAAACCTTCCTTTCACCTGAGGACAACAAGCTCATGTGAAATGAAGGTCTCTGGCAAATACAGCAGTCCTAGTGTAGCCAGAATGGCTCACACATGGCTCGTCCATCTAACCACTGCCCACTGTGGGAACTGTTGAACCATGGCCTGAACCACTGATTGATCACCTGAGTCAGCCCTGGGAGCACAGGTGAAGCTGTAGACCCCGTTTAAGGGCTGACTGCCACTGGGGAAGGGTCTCTTTCTGGGGATCCCTCCTCTGTGGAGTCCTTCCTGAGAATCTGGATCTTCGGATTCAGGTGAGCATAGAATCATAGAATCACAAGGTTGGAAACAACATGTAAAATCATCTAGTCCAACTGTCTCCTCATCACCATTGCCACTAAAAGCACTTCTTCCCTGTTTGTTTTCCCCATTTTCACCACAATCATCTTTCCAGCTGTAACACCAACTATAACACGCCCCTACATAGACGTTTTCATTGGTTATTCAGAACAACTCCTGTTTCTCACACATGTCAAGGTACATAAAGATGGGGAGAGCAAGCAAGAAGTTACTTTCTTTGAAACTGTGCCAATGAACTCTTCCCATACGCCACAAAAATCTTTCCTTGAGTTAGAAAATAGCTTTTCTGTCTTCCATGGTGTCAGAGAAGAACAAAGACAAGAGAATGAATAATAGGATCAAACCTGAAGTCTTCCACTGAAAAGAAGCCTGCCTACAATATAAGCATTTCAGCTTCTTGCTACGGTTTGCTATAAATAACACACTACAAAAAAATTTTCTTCTGAGATGTACACAACATTTATAGCTGTATAATCAAAGAATATTAGGATGTTACAATCACAAAATAAACAAGAGAATTAGGCAAAGCAGACTATGATAACAAAAGAGAATAAATAGAAGGCTCGCCCCTACTCTGGGCTCGCTCACAAAACACCAGCAGATCTCCAGAAGAGATCCTTCCCCCCCGGTAGCCAGCTCTTAAATAGGGCTAGGAGGCAGCACAGCTGAATTGCCTTCACCTGTGCTCCTCTGGCTGACTCATGGCTCTCCTCAGGTGATCAATCGGAGGTTCAGGCCGTGACTCAGCTGTTCCCATACAATAGCTGATACGATTTGTATATTTTCCTGCAGGAAAGTACCAGTGTGCAGTTATTAAATTAAGGTTAATTTTTAGTTAACTTGCTGAAATCAGAAGTGTCTCAAGACAGGCTACATTGCTGATAATATTAAAAACCTTACCTTTATTCTCTTCTTCTTGGAGCAGGCGGCCATTGGAATTGTACCATCTGTAACGTGGACTAGGGCTACCTTGGACATTGCAGTCAATCAAGGCACTACACCCCTCCTTGACTATGATGTGGTCGATGTGGGAGATGACCACAGGCACAGATCCTGTGTTTGTGCCAGTGCGGTTGAAAGTGCTATTAGTCACATCCTCAGCAGTTGTCAGAGCTGCTAGTAAGATGACAAGGCGTATGGTAGGCAGAAAGCACGAAGAGTGGTGCCTGCTCAGTATGTTCATTTTCCTTCAGTGCTATACGCAGCTGGCTGGAAACTGGAGTTGGTTCTGTACAATGTAGGCCCTTGAGGTGAGGAGGTCACAAGAGAGCCTTATTTTGATCCATGCAATTTTTTTTTTAATATCCTAAAAAAAATAAGTAAGTATAATGAGATGGCCCATATAAACAATCCATTAGATGTGCTCCTTTAAAACAGTGACACATCCATTAATGCATTTCACAATCATCAGCTCAATGTCTTGTCTAAATGCTAATGTTATCAGGCCTTTTTCTTACTGGAAAAAGATGCATACATTTTCCTGTTGTTCAGAGCAGCAGGCGTAGGAGAAAGCTTTTATCACCTAGACACTTAGCAGCAATTTAGCTACAGCAGCAGCTACAATTTTATTCCAAAAGTTCTACAGATTTTTTTTTCCTTTTTTTTACATCTGCAAAATCAACAGGGGAACAAAGGTACAGCACATTAGAGCTGTCACTACCAGTTCAGTGCTGCAGCTCTGTCATGCACAGTCTTAGTTGAAATGTGGAACGTGTCAGAAGGAAGAACCACTCCAGGAAGGGGTTTTTGGAGCTGCTGCTAGAGCCCTTAGCATTCAGTTTTGTCTGAATACAGGAGAGCATGCAACAGAACATCTAAAATCATCCCCTTTTTTTTTTTTTCTTTCAGATTTTCTGACATAAAATGTAACATGGAGGAGATACGTAAAAGAGGGTATTTAGTAGTTCATAAAGTCATTTTTAGAGCACATCTGGAAAGAAAAATATTTGCTAGTGACATACTTATGGGCAAGGTTGCCTTGAGGTACAAATGAAGCTGGGACTTTTCTATTCCTTATGTGGCCTTAAGTATTTTGCTCGATCAGTTTTTGCAAGCTCTCACAACAATATTTTTCCTCAACTAACCATCTACAATGAGCCCTTTATTTAACAATGACTTCAGTTTGTAGACAGAGGAGAGGGAGTTACAAACGTGCTCTCTACTGGCCTTATTATGCTCCCAGAGAACACAATGGGCATTTGCCACTGACTGATGGCACAACGTTGACCTCAAGATGAGCACCTCTCAAAATTTTACTCAGAGTGAGTGAGGTTCTGGAACAGCTGCCCAGAGAGGCTGTGGATGCCCCGTCCATCCGTGGAGGTGTTCAAGGCCAGGTTGGATGGGGTCCTGGGCAGCCTGGGCTGGTGTTAAATGGGGAGGTTGGTGGCCCTGCATGTGGCAGGGGGTTGGAGATTCATCATCCTTGAGGTCCCTTCCAACCCTGGCCATTCTGTGATTATTAGTTGGAGCAATCTATCTGCCATCTAAACATAGGTCACAGTTAGTATCCAACAAACTTGCCCTAAGTGAACATTTCACTTGCAAAACTGTTTACATTGTACTGAAGATTCATTTGATATCATGGTACCTCATCTGCTTTAGCATGGACAAATGACTGCTGACAAAGTTAGGCAAATTACACATAAACAAGGAAAACTAAAATAAAAGCCTCTTCTTTACTCAGAAAGAAAACAACATTACTGTCTTTCACTGGTTCAATTTGTCTTAGGCTGTTTTCTTCTCCATTCCCTATTCTCTGTAATGCAATGAAGTTGATTTTGTACAAATGGATACAGCTGTTACTAAAATAGCAGATTAGTTTTCTCTAATCTGTGGGATGGATCATTACTGGAAACAAAAAGCTATGTTTGTGGTTTTTTTTTTCATCTGAGAAGCTGCATGAATGGTATGGATGGCTGTCATTGCTTCAAGTCTGCCCTCATTTTCTCTCAGTTTTCCTAAATACTGAACGTGGAAACACCTGCCTTGATGAGGCAGAATTATTTTTAACCTTAAATTAACATGCAAATCTCATTTGTCCTGTCCATGTAAAACCACATGAACAATCACTTCAGAAATCCATTTCCCTCTTTGCAAACTGTGAAAAGTCTAAATTTTAGACATTCTCTATAGATAGGCACAGTGTGTCTAAATCTCTGCCTTGGAAAAAGCCCTTCAAATCTGCTTATTCACTTCAACAACTATTTACATCTAATTTCTACTATTCCATCAACCTTGGAGACAGCCATTCTCTATGGCTACACAGATTCAGTCTATTAAATGCTTGTGTACAGTGTTATAGATCTGCATTGCACCATAGAGAAAAGCCAAAAGACATGTCACACTTCCTGGCAAGGGAAGGAGGAACAAAGACTGGCTGGTACAAGACAATGGGAAGGGCAAAGGAACAACATAAACTGCTCAAGCTTTTATTGCTAATTACTGACTGCAGCCTGTTCTTGTTGTATTTGAGCATATTTTCTGATGGCAGAAAAATCTGTAGCAATCCAAACTGTTGTTTGGTACAGAAAATAATTTGAATCCTAGACAGAAATGAAACATCAAACAGCAGGTGAACAGGACCCTCAATCTATTGGGAAGCTCAGTTTGGTTGGTGGCTTTGGTGGCCCAGTGAGTCCCTGCTGTGCTTGGGCTGCTATGGATGGGTGTTTTGGAAAGTGTGTGGTGGCAGAAATGGTGTGAGGATACCTATTCTGTGTGTTTACCTGTGCTTAACACAGAGCACATGAAAGCAAAATCTGCACCTTTGTGTAGTGGTAACAAATCTGACTGGTTAGCATGGTCAAAGGGGCTGTTTACTTGTCTGAAAATAACAGCTGCTCCCTCCTTCTGGCACAACGCAAGTGAATCACACATAGATGCAGTAAAAGTTAAGATACAGAGACGAAATAATTGACATCTACTGTGGGAAATTAATACCTACTTGTGTTACTCTTGGGAATGTACTTTCTCATGTATGTTCCTGGAATGCAGAATGCTATGAAAGCACTTAATGCCTTCACAGGTGCATATCTGCTTGAAATAAATACAGTTTGATGGCTGCTATGAGCAATAACCAAGCAGGAATCTTAACACAGAATGTTTGGGAGTGGTGGCTGCTGCTTTCATGTGCCATCCAGGGACGAGCTATTGATGGTCATCTGGTTTTATCTGAAGAATCAGAGAGAAATCTCTCTGAAGAACAGTGTTTTAAGATGCTAGTTTAGACAAATGTTCCTAGGCAACAAAGAATAGGAGATCTTTTCTTTGGTGTGCATCCTACGCACTGTTAGTGGATAACAAAAAAAAAATATGGAAGAAACCAAAGGTTTTCTCAGCTCCACCGAATAAGAGAAAGTTAAAGGGTAGCCACTTGGGTAGCTATCCATCCTGGACCCTCTGCTAAGCTGCTGTGCAGGACCAAAACGTTGTAGTGAGGTTTGGAAAGCAGGAAGGAGAATTGGAAACAGTAGAAAATGTGCTGACACCAGACTGTGGTGCAAAGGGAGATGTCCTGAGAGTTTCCATCCTTCTTTTGCCTTACGCGCAGCAGCAGCTGAGGATGTTAAGGAAAGCAACTCTGGGAGTCACTGCTTTCTTAAACATAAGGGATGCAATGGGCTTTGATTCAATTCACAACTAAGACAGGCTCAGGGCACTGAAACAGGACTGCTAGTGATGTCAGCCCACTTCTAGCGAAGACACATGAGAATCCAGGGTATGGGAGAAGTGGGCACAGTGCTAATTGCTCTGGTTCTTGGCCATGACAGGTTTTACTGAACTGTGGCCCATAATGAAAACTATGAAGGCTGCCAAATTCATAACCTTTTAATTTCACTCTTGGTCAGAGAACAGCTAGACTGGCTAGATTAAAGACTCCTGCAAGAACTCCTTAAGACTGAGAGTAACACAGGATGCTTGTCAAGGGGGACATCGTAATACAGGGTATTGCTCAAAAACAGCACAAGATGAGCTATGTGAGGGAACTGCAATAGGCTTTTCTTCTAAGTGACAGGACAGCTGTCTCTGTGGTGCTATCTCTGCCTTTTTATCTAGAGAAGTTGCCTGGAATAGGCTTGAGAGCAAGCACAGCCGCAGGCTGATGGTATCAGTCCTGACTGTGAAATGGACCAAAACTGAGACTAGAACTTCTCTGCCCAAAGCCACTGATGGTCTTAATAGAAGACACTTGCAGCAGACTGGCTGGAAACACAAATGACTCAGAGAAATGTTCTGACTGACCGTTTACTTTTTCACATCATAGATGACTTTGCTTCCCAGTATTACTGCTGCAAAGGAAAAGTACTGTGAGTGAGGTGCTACATTTTAAAGCACTGCATTTGTGCAGAATGACATGACAGCACAAAAGAACGTAAGTCAGTGATGCATACCTTTTCCTGGCTTGCATGCTCCTGTAAGACTTGCCTGTTCTTGTACTTGGAATAATGTATAATCCTATTAACTGTGAGGTTATTCAATTCAGAAGTGAAGCACAAGAAGTCAGTTCAAATGCATAAATTATAGACCTACAACTTTAACATCTCAATGCTGTCTTGCTTAGTTTTTAAGTGACCAAGAAAATGAAATGATTTTCACTTTATAAATAACAATCAAGAATGATGCTACAAAACAAAATTAATGCTAATTATTTTTTTTTAACTACATATTACATTTCCTCTTCAGGCCAATCCATCTCTTAGTTGCCATGGGCAATGCCTTTTCAAAGTGGGCAACAGTAAAAGCCAACAGGTGTCACTGGAACAGGAATGCAAATGAAGGAACACTGTTTCATCATAATGACACACAAGCTGGAAAGTTCATTGCCAGTTCCTAGGAGAGTGAAAACTACCTAATGAAAAGATTAAGCTATTAGGGTCCAGATAGCACATGAAGAGAAATACAACTCATATACATCTTGCAGCAACTTCCTGACTTGTATCTCTAGTCATTTGCTAGTCAATAAAATACTGCAGCTTGCTTCTCAAAAAGCTGTTTTTCGTTCTTTTGGGGAGGATTTCAATCCTTCCTAACTTCACTGTCTTCCACTTTCCTGGTTACTGTGTCAAATAGGTGACACGCTGGCAGCATTTGTAGGTTAAAGAGCTTCGTTCTGCCCATCTAGACTGCAGCTTCCAGCTGGGCAGCAATTCCCAGCTAGGTGTGTTTTAGTCTCTTTGGCTACATGCAGCTGCCTGGGAGGCTTTCAGAAACTTCTTGTCAAGGCTGTGTGATGCTGCCCTGGCCCTACTGGCAATGCCGCTTGGTGACACACTTGCTGCCTTCAGGCACGCGATGTGAGGGTACGAGGGACACAGACCCAGGCTCCTCTCACAGGAGCACAGATCACAAACAAGGGACACAAGCTGCTACAACAGAAATGATGGCTGTCTGTGTAGAAAGTTTAAACTAGGAGGTCAGTCAAAGCCCAGAATGGGGCAGTGTGCAGAGCTGACTCAAGTGATGGCAAATAATTGTATGCATTTTTAATACCTTGGCTCAACACAGTCCTGTGAACAGCAATAAATGTGCATCTTGCACTGTGTTTCGATACAGGAATTTGAGAATGGGTTTCAAGATTGCTGAAAAAAATGAACAATTGATGTTTGCGACTCCATTGTCAGTCAACATAAACACATCACCTGCGGATTTTCAGATAGAATTTACAGATTCTATGATCAGACATTCAACCAAGTGTGATCGTGTCTTTACCAGACTTCTATAAGCCCTCTCCTACCAGAGAGACACACCTCTCGTTTCACAATCACACCTTACTCATGTTGTTGTCTGAAAAGCGCATTCATTGCCTGGCGTGCAATAAGTCAATCATCACACACTCAGGAGAGACGCTGCTTGTTTATTTCAGGGCTGTGGAAGCCTGAGTGCTCAGTAGGTTCCCACAGATCACGCACCATACAATTAATACAATTAATTAATTGCAAGAAAGCAATAAGCGATGTGGTTACCCCATGTTCTATATTTGTGATAAAAAATATCCTACAAACATTTCCTACAAGGCAAATCCAGACTCTTGGGGCAGGGAAGGAAGGATATGTCACTCTATTCAGTGATGGTAAAAATATCCTCCAGATTATGCCTTTACAAGCCTGTAAATATTTTAGAAGTCTTATTGCAAGTAAGTATTTTTACCGTAAAGCTCTCCTCATTATTGTTCCTCTTTGTTCTACTTCATGCCTCGGTATTGCAAAACTAGCCAGCATATGAAATCCTGGAGAATTTAAACCCTCCTCACCCTAAACACTTGAATGGTTCCATTGATTTGGCCATGTTTTTAAGCGATCTGGTGGCTGTTCCCCTCGCTCCAACAAATGCTCAAAGACCCTAATCCGTTAACCTAAAAGTGAACAGACAGAGTCCACTGTTAGGTAATTACTGAGAGATTATTTAAAAGTACCTCAAGAATGCCAAACCTCTGAAAAGTTCCCTTCTGATGTTGCAGTTTCTGTAATCCCAGGATCAAATCTTTTTTTGCTAAGAAATACGCCAAATCAAAACAAAACACAACTGTTGAGGCAACTTGGACATTTAACTTTTCATTAGATAACATGTAGTACATGTGCACATTTTTATACGGAATGAGCAGTTCAGTTGTTTCTCTTGGAGGTATTTTAATGACGGCAGTAAAGACAATGTTTTGTATTTAGTGGAGAAGCTTGCTGTTTTTAAATCAGCACAAGTACTGCGATGGAAATGTCTTTCTACTGAGCTGTGGGCTACCTGGATCCTAGAGCAGATAGAATGCTATCAGTAGCAGAGACTTTTTAAAGCCCAGCTCACATTTGATTAGGTACGAGCTCTTGTCAGGATTTTCCAAGTAAATGCCTCTTTCATGATGATGATTTAGATTTACTTAGCATTTGTATTTATCTGTAGGCTGTATAATTCCTACTCAACCTTGTTTTGTATACAAAGCTATTATTCCAGAAACACCTGTACAGCTTTAAGAGGCTCAACTCCCTGCAAGCTTTCAGCATAGCTGCTGTTTTACTGTTGGCAATAAACGCAGATGGTTCAATGCCTAGAAGTTCCCTTTGTTGAGAAAGAAGGAGCAAAAAGATGCAGAGATCTGTCCCACACTTCCACACGCATCTGCACGCTACCTGGCCTCACCAAGTTTTGGGTTATCTTCCCTTTTCTTCACTCACCTCTTACCTTCTATTTATACCAGCACATTGCAGGTATTATTCTACTAACAGCTTAAGTAACCAATGTCAGCTAAAACAACAGATCTCATGTGCTCTTGGGATGGCTTATCTATTCTGAGTGCTAGGAACACAGCAATGTGGAATGGGGTCCAATTCATTTCCGTTTGCTTTCTCTTCAACTGGCAAAACTGACCATCCTTTAGATACGTCTGCTTGTTTTCTTTTTCCAAATGATGAATAAAAAGTCTAAATGTAGGGAATGTAGCCCTTTGCAAGGCTCAAGACTTCTCTACTTCTTAAATTCTACATTTCGTATGTGATTCGAGTGTTTTCACTTCACTGCATACAGTTTTCATTAGAAACAGTATTTTAACAGAAGGCTCCCATTTATAAAGCAGAATGAAAAATAGGAAGAAAACAGTGTAGAGTATGACTAATTCATCTGTGTCGTCATAGAACTGCAAGATGCATATATTTACCCATTTTTAATGACTGGCTTAAGCATGTACTGGCTTCTGGGATTCAGTGCAAAGAGGTTATAGGTGGATGCTGTGATTAAGACAGGCTAAACTTGTAAAGGGGGAATCTAGCCAGTCATAGCTGAGTGCAACAGAAAAGGATCACTTCAGATTAAAAGTGCTCTGCCTATTTCATCTACAAGTATCAGAAAGGAACAGCAAGTGATATTCAAAGGAGTTTGCCTCACACCAGACAGAAACTTGAGCCTTGCTTGTACACCAATGTGATCAATTTAAGACTAGAGGGAATGGCTTCAAGCTGCGCCAGGGGAGATTCAGGCTGGACATTAGGAAATACTACTGCTCTGAAAGAGTGGTCAGGCACTGGAATGGGCTGCTCAGGGAGGTGGTGGAGTCACCGAGCCTGGAGGTGTTCAAGGAAGGGCTGGATTTTGTGGTGAGGGACATGGTCTAGTGAGAACTATTGGTGATAGGTAGATGGTTGGACTGGATGATCTTCAAGGTCCTTTCCAACCTTGGTGTTTCTGTGATTCTGTGATTCAATACAACCCTCTCCTAGTGTGTGGCCACTCCTTCATGTGACATTGCTGTGAATTAATCTAGGTAGAATTCATCAAGAGTTTACTGAAGGACCTCCATAACTTCTGTGCTTTTTTATCTGCTCTGGTCTAAAAAAATGTAACATCAAAATAACAAACTTCTAAGCATCTTTTGTTAAGCTGATCACAATCAGATAATGTACTAACTGTAGCAACATCATTCAGAAATGAGTTTATAAATGTAACCCTTCCAGAACGAGCTGCTGCTGTACCACATCACACCACTGCCACCAGCCACAGCAGAACCTACTGATCAAAATGCAGCAGTGCTGGTATGTGTGTGCCATACATCGTGTGTGTGTGGGGGGGGACTGCACGCACAGCAGTGTGGTTGCAATGCAGTACAGATGCCCTGTCCCCGTGCGACTTGAAAACATCAGCAGAAATCATTTGTGGCTGCAAACCATGCAAGAGTGGCAGAATATGTTAATTAAATGTTAAGCCTGCCGAGAAGGGCTGTTCTTAATGTAATCCCTCCACATGTTGTAGTCTCCTTCCAAAGTAGGAGAACTATGTGCCTGTACAGAGCTCCTGATTTCTGACAAGCACTGCTCCTGTTAATGACTCTGAAGTGAGACAGTCCTCTGTCTAATGTTGCGTTAGCTAAGTAAAAATCACAATGCCTCTTAGAATTGCTCTGTCCTGCACCTATACAAACATGGACAAGTTTTGTCTGCCTCCTACCTCTTTCCTCATAGACAGAAGATCCGATGCTCTAAAATGCTGTTATGATTTATTTTAATCATAGTAACTGGGGAAAAAAATAAAAGCACACCCACTATCTTGGAAATGCTGCTTCTGAGGTGGGTCTGTACATGGATGAAGAATGCCAACGCTTTAGTCAGCACAACTAAATAACAGAATTAAGGCTAAGCAGAGGGCTTTGCAAAGGTGCACAGCTCCAAGGCCAGGCAGCGGCTCAGAACCGCAGGAAGAAATATCCCAGGGAGCACTAAGGAGCTAGGTCGTACACCACAGCCTTCTGGTGACACGTTAACACACCTGTGTTAGCTACAAGCTTTCACAATGGGAAACTTGCTTGTGCCGGACTAATACTAAACATTAAAGTGGAAAGCAAGCTTCTTCTTGGTGGATTGTCTGCTGTCTGTCCAGACTTTCAGCTTCAAATTCTTCAGAAGAAATGGCACAGATACAGTGTGCACTCATGCTGCCTGAATTGTGCTTCTAACTGACGGACGCTGGCATACTGCAGTCTGAACTAGAAGCCTTTCTACTAAAAAAGGATCCCTGCTGCACCAGGCACAAGTACTCCAATGGTGCTGCTGCTAACTGAACACACTAAGCCAGAGAAAAGAGTCTGCCATGCAAACATCACCTCCACTGAAAGGAGATCTGCCAGATTCTGTCCTACTGCAGCAAAGAGAGAAACTGTTCCATAATGCACCGGCTCCAAACGCTCCACTTTTCCCCTGTAAACTACTGTATTTCTCACCGTGAACTAACCTCACTGCTCTTCAGCCAAACCAAACCAAGTCGCACGTGGCATTTGGCACTGCCTACCCCGCAGGTAATTCTGTTTCTGGAGCGGGGAAGCTTCACACCAGCAGCTCTCAGAGGGCAGCTGGGAAGCACGGTTTCCTACCAGGCGCCCAGATAAACGCACCGGACGATCGTCTGCTCAGCAGCGCTGCGCTCTGATCTCTAAGCCCGCTTTTCTGCTGCTGCTCGACTTTGGCTACTTCTGCCAGGCTGCAGTTTCTACAGGGCACTTTGGAAACTGACTTCTATCTCATGAGGCTGTGAAATGAAAAAGTAATTACGGCGAAAAAGCAGGGGGTCACCTTTATTTTAAATGTAAGGCAACACAACTTCAGCTCTCTGAAAAGGCCAGCTCCGTAAAAAAGGTCCCCGTGCGGATTTTCTAACGCCCTTTCTTTCACCTGCCCGGAGCGGGCATCGCCACCGGGAGCAGCGGGAAGGCAGAAATCCCAGGTCTTCCTGCCTAAAGCCGAGCGTCCGTCCGACAGCCCCGGTCCCCCTGCGAATCCATCCCTTGAACTTTCACGCTCCGTACGGCACTACTTCCCGAGCGGCCGTCCGGCGCTTCCAGCGCGGCACCTCCCGCTCCCCGCGGCGGCTCCCTTCCCCAGCGCCGCGGCCGCCTGCCCGCACCGCCCCGCAGCGGCTCCCCTCGCCGAGGCGCAGAGGGCCGTGCAGGTGGCGCCGCCCGCCGAGCCGCCCCCCTCGCCGAAGCACCGCTCCCGCTCACCTGCCCGCCGGCCGCTCCGCGGCAGCGCCCGCCGCCGTGCCCCTCAGCGCGCCCCGCGCAGCACCATGCCGGGCCCGGGGCGCGCCGCGCGGGCCGGCGGGCGGAGCGCGGCGCTGCCGCAGTCCGCGGTCACGGGGCGCCGTGCCGCAGCGCCGTCCTCCGCACCGCCACTCCTCCGCCGGCTCCGGCAGGGGAAAGTAGGTCAGGGCGGCACTGAGCATGCTCGGGGCCGGGCCGGGGGGCGGCTCCGGTGCCCGCTGGGGGCGCGGAGGGTGGCTGTCGGCGCATCGCTGCCGGGGAGGGCTGCGGAGGAAGGACTGCAAGGCGGGGGAAGAGCAACCTGTTCGGTACTCCTCTAGAGCGGAACGATGCGCGCGGGTTCCGCTCGGGGCTACAGGACTGCATTCCTAACGGGAGTGTGGCACCTGTCTCCGGCTGAAGTCCAGTCTGAGAAGGTCCTCGGCTGCGGGTGACCGACGGCTGGCTCCGTAGGTATCCGAGTGCCGTAACGCGAGAGGGTAAAGCTGGCCCGTAGCTTGAAGTGGTTGTCACTGCCTGGATGTGGATGTCACTACCCGGGAGCCAGCGGCAGGAAGCCAGCCGGGACCAGCTGTGCGCCACTGCTATCCTCCCATCTGTACCTCTGCTGTACCACCCCACTGACCTTGGAGGGCTGAGCATCTAAGCCAGTGAGATAAACTGTGTTGTTTCCACCTGCTTGTAATCCTCTTACAGCCCTGTCTGGCACCTGCTCTTGATATCCTCTTCAGATTGCTTCCAGGGCAGTAGTAATGGAAGCTCCTCTGCTCCTCCAAAGAGTAATCGGATCGCAGAGCGCTTACTGGAACTGCTGGAAAACCTGGGTTAGGACTGCATCTCTGTGGGGCAGGGTGTATGTAGGGTGCACCATGGTGCACACTGAGGCAAGTCTCAAGCCCACGTAAGAAAAAGTGGAGGAAGAAAGCAGCAGTGCTCAGAAAACAGGGGGAAGGCTGACTAAAGGAAGCTGGACTTGTTGTACCTGGACCCACCACCACCTGGAGTAAAAGGAGAGCAGTTTTGCTGGTTTTTTTTGTTTTCCCTTCCACATCTGGCTGTGAGCCCATCACTGCTCTGTGCCCCTTCCTGGGAAATCACCATTCACTCTTCACATGGTCCCCATGCCTGTTCCATCAGTCACTGTAGCTCTTCTGTGGGTAGCTCGAAGGGTAGATGTGGACTACAGTGCAAAGTCTCCTATTGGTCTTTGTGGTCAATAGCAGGTAGGCAGCGAGGACTTAAACCACCGCACTGGTTAAAAGCAGTGGTGCATGCTGATATCATGCAATTTCCTTCAATTCTGTGCTTCCTATGCATTTTACCTTTCTGCTCTCCCCAACTCCCACTCACTCAGCCAACACGTAGCGGCCCCAAGGAAGTCTGCTGAGCTTTGAAGGAGAACTTTGAAGGAGAACTACCTCTTTCTGCAGCCATGGTGCATGGCTGTGTCTGACCATAAACTGATTGCTGTGGGAAAGGGCCCTCCCACAGTTCAGGCTGTCTTCCCCTGGCTCTGAAAGGTCCAATCCCGCCCGTGCTGCCAGTGTTAGGTACATTCACCTGGTATGTCCTTTGTGCCTCAAACACTGCGAGGTTGATGTGATTTCTGAACTCACTGTGCACCCTACTGGCTATATATAATGGTTTGATGTCTTCTGTGTATAGGAAGTACTAACTGAAGGCCCTCCTTGGAGGAGAGAGGGAAGCCAACTTCAGCTCTGAAATCCCAGTCTGACCAGGGAGTGTGCAAACCTCTGGAAATGATTCAGTATTGGCTTGTCCTGGTGCTTGCTCTTCTCTCTGGCTCACTATGCAAGGCACCACAACCCAGATAGTAGCATACCTGATGTCACCACAGACACTGGGATATTGTACTTCCACAGCTCTCCATCATCAGCAGCTTTTGCACTTTGGCCAGCTGGGCTCTAATACAGGGAGCCACTGGAGGCTGGAAAAACCCATCCTATGAGCACATCCAGGCAGTCTCCCTTTGGGACAGCACCAGAATCCAGCCAGGAAGGTGGGTAGCCATCTCCCACAGCCACACCTGTGGCATTGCCGTCTGGCTTAGGAACTGGATCTGGCAGAAGAGATGCTGTTGCCTAGAGGGACACATCTGCGATGTCACTGAGGCTAAGGATTTCATCAAAAGACTTGCCCAAAATGGTCTCTGGGATGTTTGTGAGGCTCAAAACCACGATCCAGCCAAGCACTGTCATCAGTGCCGAGTGCATGCCCTCATCTACTGCCAGTGCTTACCTGGGAGCAGCACAAGCATTCTGGCCATGCAGGGACACTGGGAGCAGGAGGAGAAGGAGAGAGGCCCCTGTCCTACATAGGACACCATATCTCTTGTCATAGGAGGCCCCAGTGAGGCCCCTCTGCTGCCATCACCTTTCCATGTGAACTCTGTGCACAGAGATGCTTCTTGTGGTAACTGATAGGAGAGAGCTTACTTTTTACCAGACCTTTTGGAAATACCTCGCTCTGAACCACATCCCAGAGCGTTAAGGCTTAATCACTGGTTGTGTTTTGTTCTTGTCCCTCCTCTCTGCCTTCTGAAAATAATTCAAAATAAGTTAAAAAAGATCAGCTGTCAAACTTTTAGTCTTACGGTGGCTTTTATTTGCACCTCATAAGATCAGGCAGCGGTAACTGTTTCTCTCCTGACATTCTGTATTTGTTACCTTCCAGTTTTGTTGGTTTTGCCCTTCTTTTTCTACAAAGGTAAGGGTGGGAATGACCAATTATATTTTATTCCTCCCTATGTCTTAACCTGTAAGATCAAGAAATAACTTGGTTTAGTACTTCTCATAGGAGGAAGAATACTTGCTAAGGCAGACTTTGTCTGCAGTGATCCGTTTTCATCACTCATTTCTGAGGGAAGCTCCTTCCTGAGCTATGATATAGACACAGTCCACAGGTAAAACAAAAACATGGATTACGTGGGCACTGCAAGAGAATCTGACGAAGACTGTATGCGAACAGTTCTCTGTGTGTATTTGTGTTGAAGGTGTTACTGCTCAGGTGCCTTGATGATGTGTTCAGCAGAAAGCCTAGCTGTGCTTAAAAGACCTTGCTGTGAGTAAGTTGGGGCAGCTGAGATCACATTATAGACAAAAAAGTTTTGTTTCCTCCCATTTTCTGTGTCTCCTTGCCCTCCTACCCCCCACCTTCTGTGCTCCCAGTGTCCTATATGTTTCCATTTAGTTACTAAAAACTAGAGGCAGGGCATTGCTTCAGAGGACACTGATGAGATGAAACCCTAGGCTGGAAATCAAGAGTCACTGACCTAGGGATGGAATGATCTCAGTACTCTGCTGATGCTTATAAGAGCTTTTGTTTTCAAAGACCAATATAGGATGACAGGCAATTTATTGGGGGCCCCGGATAAGCCCAGGGCATAGGGGTTAAAGCAATTGGTTAACAGTTACCTTAATAACAATGTCAGATGCCTCACACTTTTTAATTCTTTTCTTTTCCAATTCTTTTCCTTTCTACAAGTTTCTATTGCATGAAACAATGATCATTTGTCTCATCACTTTTGATGAGCTCAGCTGTTCCTAAGCTCTCAAGCTGAATAAGCTGAGAGAGGGCAATAAAAAGCAAATCTGCACCTCTAATTAGCTTTTGAAAAAACGATGTTTACCGTTCACTGCGTGAACTGACTGTTAGACGTTATACCACCATGGAAACACTCTGCAGCTGTTGAGGGGAAGGCTGTTGATGTGGTCTACCTATGTTTCAGCAAAGCATTTGACGCTGTCTCCAAAAGCATTCTCCTGCAGAAGCTGGCAGCCCGTGCCTTGGACAGGTGCACTCTTGGCTGGGTAAAGACCTGGCTGGACGGCCGGGCCCAGAGAGTGGTGGTGAATGGAATTAAATCCAGCTGGCGACCGGTCACGAGTGGTGCTCCCCAGGGGTTGGTGCTGGGGCCTGTTCTGTCAGTATCTCTATTGATGACCTGGATGAGGACATGGAGTGCACATTCAGTAAGTTTGCAGATGACACCAAGCTGGCAGAAGTGTTGATCTGCCTGGGGGTAGCGAGGCCCTGCAGAGGCTGGACAGGCTGGATTCCTGGGCTGAGACCAATGGTGTACGGTGTTTGGGCTGGTTTGGCCCAGTTCCATGACTAGCAGGGTGGAGGGGACCTGTGGATCCACGCTGTGGAAAAGGGAAAATAAAAGGAAAAAGAGAGATGGGCCCCAAAAAATAACAGTGGCAACAACCTGAGGAAAAACAAAGTAATTTACTAAATAAGATAACAGAATGCAAGATAACACCCTATAATACAATATAATACAACACAATTAGAATTGAAGCTAATAAATCAGATATAATGAGAGGTAGCGTCTGAAAGCTGAAGGCCTTACTCTAATACTAAGGTGAGATGCGTGGTTGGGATAAGTAGAAGGGAGGAGAGCTCACATGCTGCTGAAACCAGGAAAGAGGGAGGGGAAATGACCTACGAAAGCCTTTTATCTGTTTTCCGTGAGCAGAAATGATAACAGAACAGCAAACAGTCCTCTGGGGAATGTAGTAGTTCTTCTCTTCCATGACAGGTACCCAGACCTGGGGCATTAACTCTTTAACTCCCAGTGCACTACATGATGTTACAGTGTGGAATACCGATAACCAACCATCATAAAACCATGACAAATGGGATGAAGTTCAACAAGACCAAGTGCTGGATCCTGCACTTCGGCCACAACAACCCAAGGCAACACTACAGGCTTGGGGCAGAGTGGCTTGAAAGTTGTATAGAGGACCTGGGGGTGTTGGTCGACACTCAGCTGAACATGAGCCAGCAGTGTGCCCAAATGGCTAAGAAGACCAATGGCATCCTGGTTTGTACCAGAAATAGTGTTGTCAGCAGGAGCAGGGAAGTGATCTTCCCTATGTACTCAGCACTGGTGAGGCCCCACCTGAAGTACTACGTTCAGTTTTGAACCCTTTGCTACAAGAAAGACATTGAGGCCCTGATGTGTGTCCAGAGAAGGGTAACAAAGCTGGTGAGGGGTCTGGAGCACAGGCCTTATGAGGAGCAGCTGAGCTGGGATTGTTCAGTCTGGAGAAGAGGAGGCTGGGTGCCACCTTACCGCTCTCTACAACTACCCAAAGGGAAACTGCAGTGAGCTGGGAGTCACCCTTTTCTCTCATGTAGCTAGTGAGAAGATGAGAAGGAACGGCCTCAAGTTGTGCCACAGGAGATCCATGTTGGACGTTAGGAAGTACTTCTCTGAGAGTAATCAGTGTGGAATGGGCTGCCCAGGGATGTGATGGAGTCACTTTCCCTAGAGGTATGCAGGAAACATTGAGATATACTGAGGTACATGGTTTAGTGGGAAGTGTAAGGGATAGGTGGATTGTTGGACTGGATGATCTCAGAGGCCTTTTCCAACCTTGGTGGTTCTGTGATTCTTAAACCTACAGCTCTCTTCCCAAAGATGCTCTAGCCTCATCCATTTGCTGCCTATTATTAAGTTACACTGGGCTGTACAGTTCGGTTTCTGACAGGTAATTAAATGTTTCTTGAGCTCTTCAGGGAACATCTGGCTTTCCTTCCAGTTGATTGCGAGGGAACTCCTTACAAGTGATGAAGCTCTTCATCTGCTGCATTCACCATTTCTCAGCCACGCAGAATTCTCTTCCTTTCTTTTGCTCAAAGCTTGGAAAAACGTGAACCCTCACCAGCTAACTGCTTTAGGTCCTGAAAGACACTTTTAGTAGTCATATTATCTGGTGAATACCTAGAATAAACGCTGTGGATTTTGTCTTGTATAAGCTGTTTTATGGTTTTAACAGTTATCTAAAAGAAGCTCCTTTTTAACAAAGATCATTTTTAAGATCGCATTGAGATTCAAGATTTTTCAGAATCTTAAAATGTAATGTTCACGTTTCCTAGCTCACACTATAGTAATCATTGCAGGACTTTTTTAACCCTTCTCTGATATTAATTATTTCATTCTGTGCATTAAATATACTTAAGTACTAAAGCCTTCATCCAGCAGCCTTTTCAACTTAAGACTAAGCTTTGTTGCAAGGTAACCCTGCCATCTACTGGGAAGTTTTTAGTAATGTTTGTTGCCTCTGTAATTGGAATGGGAGAGGGATGTCTATTTACCTACAAAAAGGGCCTTCTCTCTTCTGAAAATAACAGAACGATTTCTTGTTGTTTAGGGAAGGTGCACTTCTGAAACGCTCAGATGATGAGTTACTGGAGAAGGCATGAAATGTGTAAAAAAGGGCTTTTCTTTTCTCTCTTGCACCGCCAACCTTTTCTCTGTCAAAACTTTCTGAATCTGTCATTCCTCTCCCAGCTTCCTTTTTGGTCATGCCCCAGGATTAGAGGGATGGCTGGGGAGTCTTCTGGCCTCCCAGGTCTCTGCATGGCCAGAAAAAACCAGGAGCTCGGTGGGCAGCTGGTGTTGCATAGCTGCTTTTATGGACAGGAGGTTTCACACGTGTGGGTCTGATTTCCGGTTTAGTGTGGACCCTGAGGTATTCATCTGGGGAGATGGGAGAAGCAAGCATCTGGATAGAACAAGAAGCAGCTGTCCTAGGAAAGTGGTTCATGTTGCACATCTCCACTTGGGAGATAATGTGGAATAAGCGCTGGGGTGCCTGGACTCAAAGCTAGTTTGTCCTCTCCTCTCTGTTACTTCACAGCTAGTAGGCTACTGGCATCAGGAAACAGTCTATTAATAAACTCTTTCTGGCTTTCTAAGCTCACATTTTTATCTCCATATATATCTTTGTACCATAGAGAGGTACAAAGCAGTTCCTTCAGCATGGTCAGTCATATACACTGTTTTGTCTGTGCTTCTGGGAGCATCATGCGTTGAAGGCATCAGAGCCAACATCTCTACTTACCACAGGTCCATTCCACATCACACTCTTCCCACACTCATTTCTGAAGGCAAGTTTTGCTTTTGTTATTCCACAAGACTTTTTTTTTCTGCTCAAACTTAAGCCTATAGCTTTGTGTAGAAATCTATCTTAAGAGCAAAAGGGATTATTTCCTCTGAAAGAGAGAGGAACAAAACCCAAGCCAAAACTTGTTACATGAAAGAGTCAAAGGAATTTGTAAATCATCCGCTAAGAACTGGAGGCTATATCCCTGCTTAATCAGCTGCCATGCAGAGATTCTCAGATAGCTTTATCTGTGCCCTGTAGCCAAGTACATGCAACTGCACCAGCTCATCTGCAGCCACATGTGCTAGCATGATGTCCAGTGCTGGTGAATAAAGTTTGCTGTGACTTTAGCCATGCTGGTCAGGACACAATGCATGACCAGACGCACATCCAAGCACTGAGTGTATGGTATCTGCATGGGGCTTCCAGCAGAAGAAGTCAGTTTTGATGTGCCAGCACCTGGCAGTGAAGCTAAGCAAAAAAAAAAACAAAAAAACAAACAACTGGCTCTGCAACCATGACAAATTCCTACCAGCAAGCAGAAGGTTTTCCACAGTGATTTTTCAAGTGTCAACAGCCTTGCAAATGAAGTACATTAAGGATCTGCTTTGGTTATGTTTTTTTAAGACTAGATTAAAAGGCAAGCTACTGCTCCATAAAGATCAGCTATGCAGACCCTATGCAGAACATGTTTTTTTCCTCACATGCTTCTCTTCTGATGGTTTTCAGAAGCTCACTAAAGCTGCTTCTTCCTTCTCACATTCAATTTAACAGCATTCTGATATTTTTGCAAGTCTTTTTGTCTGTGACACAGGTTGATCTTACTGCCTACTCTCATTGTTCCCTGTCCTGTATTAACAAGTCATGGCAGGAGAAATTATAGCAGATACTAGCAGATTGTCTAAGAGGGAGAAAGTGGTACCATCTGCTAAGATAAATGAAACTGCAAAATATTCCAAGACTTGTAGGCTGTCAAATTATTCATTGTTGCAGACTTATATTGGGTAATACTTGTTTGTACGTTTCAGAATAGATGGATGTACAGAAGATTGAAAGGCAGGAAGAACAGAGCAAAGCACCCACCTGCCCAGCCTCCCACCAGTAACCCTTGCTGATGGAACTGCGAATGTGAGTGATTTGTTTCTCTTCACATATCCCTCAGCTCCAACAAGACCTGGAATTAAGTTTTAGTACCATGCCCGTATATGTTTTAATTAATATATCCATTGGGCTGGGTGCTCTCAAAGACTGGGCCCTCAGAAAGCTTATATGTCCTTAAGCAAATCTCTTCAACTTTTCCCCTCAACTACAGTTTATACATCAGTAAAATGGAGATAGTAGCTTCATGGATCATAGAGCAAGTTTTAGGAGGGCTTTGCTGGATGTCCTGTTGCTTGCATATACTGTGTAAAGTATTGTTAATTGGAGTTTGCATGGAGGTCTTCAGTTACTATGAGATTCTGTCTTTTATTTTTAATATATCAGTAAAATCAGGGCCACAATTTGTATGCATTAATAAGTAAGCATTTCAAATAATGCCAATTTGTAAGGAAAATAATTGTAATGATAATATAACATATATACATGTATGAATATAGAAAACAAGTGATGGACAAAGCAATTTCTCACCCCCCACCAATCAACGCCCAGCCAGTTCCCAAGCAGTGGCAGCCCCCCTTCCACCCCTCCTCCATACCTCCCCCAGCCAACTCCCCTCAGTTTTATAGTTTTTTTGCATGATGTCATATGACATGAAATATCCCTTTGGCCAGTTTAGGTCACAGCTGCCCTGGTTCTGTCCCTTGGCAGCTCCTTGTGCCCCTCAGTCCCTCACTGACAGAACAGTGTGAGAAGCTGAGAAACTGAAGTGTCCTTGGCTCTGTACAGCATTATTCAGCAGTAATTAGAAACATCAGCATGTCATTGACATTGTTTTTTTTCCAAAGCCAAAACATAGCATCATATCAGACATTTTGAAGGACATCAGCTCTGTCCTAGCTGATATCAGGTTGAATAAGACAAACTGGAGCTGACTTAGACCAAGTATCAGCAACTAACATACTGTATGCTGGTATCAAACTTAAATACCGTGCACGTAAGGACTTTCAGCAGTAATTTCATTTCATATACTAAAAGCACCGTGCATTCTTTCCATCTTGAGTCTTTCCATGTTGTTCTATTTGATGGTCTCAAAGCCTGTGTCCTCTCAAGTCACAACTGATGTCTTGCCTTCTTAGGTTGGTCCATAGGTTCATGTCTTGTGCTTCAGAATTTATACTTCAACGTAGCTATTTGTCAGTGTCTGAAAAATCTCCCTTGTGCAACAGTGCTGCTCCAAAATGAACTGAATGAACAGTCTGAGGCAGCAGAGGAGAAACAGGCACCACTTCTACTTGCATGGGACAGTCTCTGACATCTGTAATCAACCACCACACCAATACTGGCAGATCCCTTTGTGCAAAGACAAACTGCTCCTAGGAGTGCATAATCCACCCTGGATTGTAGGCAATAAATAATTAATCACAGGGTTGCCACAGACCAGGGGAAAATGAGCCAGGAATACTAAGCTGCTTGGCCATACGCACGCTCAGAAGTTTATTTTTCTGCAGCTAAAAAGTGGAGATGATTTCTGCTCACCATTAACTTCCTGCAGCCCTACAGTTGATAAGTAAACGGGTATTTTATGTCTTCCAAAATGGGAAAAACTGAGAGGGCAAATGGGCTCACCAGAGCCATCAGGTCTGGGGGAGCTGTGAGGGAGTGCTGTCAGGGCCAAGCTGTGAGCTGTCAGAACTGAACATTGCATTGCAAGGCAGCAGGGACACCTATGTGTTACATCATACACTTTACTTTTTTAAGTGTGGGAAACTTTTAACACTGGCCTGTGAAATACATCTGTTACTTGATTCCACTGCAAAACAGATGCAGCTGTTGGCTTTTAGGCTAATGGACTGCAGAAGAGAGCATGGCTAGCAGAGGCTGTGAAGGAACATGATTACTTCATTTAAATGAATATAATCCAAAGAACAAATTTACAGGTAATGTTAATGTTGAGTGTTGAGTCATGGCCTGAACCACTGATTGACCCACCTCAGGACAGGACTGAGTTAGCCCTGGGAGCAAAGGTGAAGCTGTAGACCCCACTGAAGGGCTGACTGCCCTTAGGAAAGATCTCTTTCTGGAGATCCCTCTTCTGTGGAGTCTTTCCTGTGAACCTTTAGATACAGGTGAGCATTCCTTCCCTGTTTGTTTCTTTTCCTATTTTCACCACAATAATCTTTCCAGCTGTAACAACTATTTACAGGAATAAGTGGAGTCTTTCTATTTTTTTTTTTTTTTTTTTTTTTTTAACAAGCATCATTCCTGTTAATGGAAGAAGAGTTGCTTTGTTTACTGCATGAACAGCTGTGTGACAGCACAACAGAGAAGGAGGATATATAGTAGATGAAAAAGTCCTGTAAAGTCTTTCTGCTAATTGAGAAGTGATCCATGTTGACTGTAGGATTAAGAAGGTGTGCATAGTTTTGTCCAAAAATCTTGTGAAGACAATTGCTTGGTAACAAGGTAGCTAAAGCTTTAGCAAAGTTATTTCTTAGATTATAGAGCAGCCGTTTCGTTTTTGCCCCTCCACGTTTTTGTGTTTTTTCTTACTTTATTCCTTCACGCTGTTTGTAAATTGTACAACTTTCCCAGTATTTATAAAGAAAAAATAATTAATAAAGGATTTTTTTCGGTGTTCAAAGAACCAATATCCTCTCACTCACAACACACTCAGAACAACAGAACATCACAATACAGGCAAAACATCTTGCAGAAAAAAAGCAAAATTATTTCCTTGAATAGTGTGTAATCAAAGAATATTAGGATGCTATAGTCACAAAATAAACAAGAGAGTGAGGCAAAGCAGACTATGATAACAAAAAAGAATAAACAGAAGGCTTACCCCTATCCTGGGCTTGCTCACAAAACACCAGCAGAGCAGATCTCCAGAAGAGATCCTTCCCCACTGGTAGCCAGCTCTTAAACAGGTCTAGGAATTGCCTTCACCTGTGCTCCTCTGGCTGACTCATGGCTCGCCTCAGGTGATCAATCAGAGGTTCAGGCCCTGACTCAGCTGTTCCCATACAAATAGTTTTACTTACTCTTTTTTTCATGTGTTCTTCCATGATCAACTTAGCTGTACTCCACAAAACCATTCCAGTGGAAGAACAGCTGCACTCTGCCAAGCCCAGCGAATGAGAAGATACAAATGTTGTTTATTGATCTTGAACTCTCTGACACTGTGATACTGAAAGTAGTTTTGAGATGGTCAAGGCTTTGTCTCCAGTCCTGTAACTTACTGTACAATTTTCTGTGGCCGTGTTTCGTGTGATGACCAAGCAATTCTCTTCTTTTCCGGGTGATGGGTTAGATTTCTCTCTGTCCATCAGTGGTCATTCCAAATCAGTGATGTACGCAGTTCAGCACGACTTAATCAACACTTACTTTTAATTAAATGCTTATAAAAATAGTTTAAAAAAATCATACTTATCCTCCATTATTGCTAGATGTCCATTGACATAAAATGTAAGGAAATTCAGGAGCGCTTCTCTTGCATGGGGAATGGTTGTGCTAATTTCATCCCTTTCTGCTCGTCATATATCTGTGCATGTGTAGGTCCTCCAGGCTTATATTCAGAGCCTGGCAGCTTGGTACAACACCTTTTTCCAGTACTTGGTTATGTGATATGTGACTGCTGCTAAATCATTTACTTGCAGCACATCTTGATAGCAGGTTATCAAGAATTTCACGGTGAAAGCTGTAACTTTGGAACTATGCATCATCTAGAAAAAATTCCTCCACGCAGCCTGCTTGCTGCCAGCACCTTTCAATTTAAGTTCTGCTAACTTCATTTGCTGCTCTCTGCTCTTAAACACCTTACTGCCTGATGCAATCTGAAAGCTTTCTGAGTGGTTTTAATATTTGTATCAACTTTAAAATAGGAAAATCCAGCAGGGTTTAGTGAGACATGCCTTGCCTAACGTATTTTTTCAGCTATGAAGCTCTAAAGATGGACTTTCTCAGTGGGATAAATGTCTCTCTGAAGGAAATGAACCCACCGTGCTCTGTACGGTCAGTTGTCTTAGCAATGCATTTCAGCCACTTCTCATCATAGAAATGGTCCCTGAGGCATGCAGCTCTTGTGTCCCAGGGCAGCAGGACAGGCACAAACCTGCTGTTCTGAGCACAGGCTGTGGGGTTTGCAAGGTAGACCATTTCTTTCTCATCAGTTCTTTGCCAAAAGCAGTAGTTTGGGTTTACAACCAAAACAGTCTATCTAAAGAAGTTTATGCTTTATGCTTTGCCTGGAACAGACATGACATATCCAGAGAGAGATGCATATTGGATATGTAGTTAAGTGCAGTTCCTCCCCATCACCACTGGGCCTCAAAGCTAGGTCTTGCCAGGCACTTCCCTCTCTGTAAAGCCCCAGCTCTCAGCAATACCTAAATTAGCTTTTATATCCCCATTAGGCAAAATATTTCACTGAAACTGCCTCCATTTGCTGGCCTTTGACAGACAGCAGGACAGGAGAGGTGCATCACCTCTTTCCCTTGCTTGGTTCTGTGGCTCATGACTGCTGCAAATTGATTACGTTTGCAGCTGTTAGCAGCTGCTCTAACTTACAATTCAGTCTTGTTAGTCATTTGCTATGATGTAAGCAGAAAACAAGAGAAAAAAGCAAATTGTTATCCAATCACAACACTTTTACCTCATGAAACCTTTCCAGTAGCTTTGAAGTCAATCAGTAATGTTCTCTGATGCTATAACACAAATGGAAGCATAGAATCCAGAGTAATATGAGACAGCACACGTGCTGACCTTGCAGATGAGACACTGTCTCATCTCTAAAGCATCACTGTAGCTAACAAGCTAATTTTGCTATAAATTCACCTAAGGTTAGGTGTCCTGATGAGAGTAAACAAATTTTGCATAGAGTGTTGCTAATAGGTTGGTTACACGAGTGGCCAGGCTGTGTCACTATGGTAGATGTGGGACTGGACAGAGTCACCATGGTAGAGAAACCTGGGGTTTTGGACCATAAATCCATAGAAGAAAGACTGGAGAAATAAGATGCTTCCTAGAAGGATGTGGATTGTCCCATATGAATGTACTGATCAGTATTTTTCACAAGGCTGAACTAGAACTTCACGTGAACACTTATTCGAAAATCATTTTCTCACTTGTATTTGCTGGGTTCTGGCAAATCCACCAGCAGCATGGATGCTGCAGACAAGCCCTGCGCTTACTGACCTCTCAGCTATCTGCTTCATGTCAAGCAAACTTTCTGGACCCAGGAGAATCCCAGGAGGTTGGACGTAAACCCAAGCAGAAGCACAAACAAATCAGGGCTCTTGATTTCAAAGAACAGCAAAGACATGAGTCAGTCACAGAGATGTCATTCTTTAGTACCCTGCCTGTTGTGCTCAGCTATAATTTCATTGGAAATCAATCCTAAGTGCTATCTCAGAGGAAGCTTTCATGTTTTTTTCATGCAAGGTTTAAAAAAACAACAAAGTTAGTGGCTGACCAGTGGCAGCTGATGGATTGATTATTGAACGCAGCTGAAATAACCACTGCCTGATCACCAGAAAGTCTGAAATCTGCAACAGTCCAGCCTTCTCACATCCAGTAGTGCAGCAATGCAGCCTTTGGGGGATAGATCTTCCTCATAGTGTGATCTACAATAACATTAAAACTTAATGCCAAATTCTGTTATCCTTTAATGTGCTCTGTAACTGCTGGTTACAGTAGACTTTGGTCTTTAATGTACCACTAGTAACAGAGTGGGGAAGGTCTTGTGATTGAATCAAAGAATCTGACAGGCAAAAGGTTTCTAGGTCTTCACCACCGGCTTCCTCAGAAACTTTGGACAAACCACTGTTTTTGTGTCTCAATTTTCTAAGCTGCAGAATAAAAATAATTAAGCTATGTGGTAAATTGAATAATACAGTAGTTTATGTTAGGCTGTGTTGTTGCTCAGTTAGAATCCGCTGGGCACGTTTTGTCATGTTTTGAGGAAGATCATCTACTTACTGAAACAAAGCAAGGTTTTAAAGCAATAAAGTAATTGCCATCAAGACAGAAAACAATTTTTAATGGAGGCAGCCTTTTAAAATTTTAATTAGCTTACTTACTCTTAATTAGCTTATTTTACTCTTATTCCCTCAGCACTAGTGAGGCCGCACCTTGAGTACTGTGTCCAGTTTTGGGCCCCTCACTGCAAGAAAGATATTGAGGCCCTGGAACGTGTTCAAAGGAGGGCAACAAAGCTGGTGAGGGGTCTGGAACACAGGGCTGATGAGGAGAGGCTGAAGGAGCTGGGAATGTTCAGCCTGGAGAAGAGGAGGCTCAGGGGAGACCTCATTGCTCTCTATAACTTCCTGAAGGGAGGTTGTAGTGAGCTGGGGGTCGGCCTCTTCTCTCGTGTCATTAGCGATAGGACCAGAGGGAATGGTTTCAAGCTACGGCAGGGGAGATTCAGGCTGGACATGAGGAAGTATTACTTTTCAGAAAGGGTGGTCAGGCACTGGAATGGATGCCCAGGGAAGTGATGGAGTCACTGAGCCTGGGGGTGTTCAAGGAAAGGCTGGATGTTGTGTTGAGGGACATGGTTTAGTGGGAGCTATTGGGAATAGGTGAACGGTTGGACTGGATGAGCTTTTAGGTCTGCTCCAACCTTGGTGATTCTATGATTCTATGATTCTATGTGTAGGATTACTCTCAGTATTACTATTACATGAAAAAAATAAATAAATACTGTACACATAAAAGGATGTAATTCCAAAACCGTAAGAACCACATAACACACATTGAGAATTTCATTGCTAAATATATCCCAAGAGGCTGTGCATGGAATGATCAGAGGTAAATCCAGTGATGAATCTATGGACACTCTTTTTCTGCGTCTAGCTTGGCCAGCTCTGCCTGCTTGGATCCCTGAGGAAGGGAGCGGGGAATTCAGCATTCCCCTCACTGCATGTAACCCTTCACTGTCAAGTGTTGCCTGGGCTGCAAGAAGCACTCACTATGAATATTGTCATGGCAGCCTGACAGGATCTACACCCACTCCCTAGTTTTCTTAGTGCAGAGCTACGTAAGTGGTGCTTTCCAAACTTAGGCAGTGATGAGTTTAAACAGCCCTTGAATTTGCAGGTATGCAATAGCAAACAGGAGTTTCACTTTTGTGATAGCATAAGCAGGTTTTGGGGCTCAAATTCTGTTCTCTAAACACTAAAATATATTTAAAGCAAAGGATACTTCCAATGTTTGACTATTTATGTGATTTAACTGGCACAGATGCAAATGCATTGCTTCTTGTGAAAGAAAATATGTTCATGACAGGAATACTAAGACCCGCAGGCAAATACTTAACATATTCTTACAGAAGAATCTGATACAGATCATCTCATATCATAGGAAAATCAGAATCTTGCAGGCAGAAATTATTCTCTAAAAAAAAACCAAAAGTTTTCTACATTATTTTTTAAATTCCCCCAAGAGGAGAGGTAGTGTGAGCAATGACAATGGAACAAGAACCAGTGTAATTAAATTTTACTGCCCCTGGAGCCCTTTTATTCCACTCAGCATCTAGTTGCTGTGAAGACTGAGGAATGGTTTTGGGCTGGAAGGAGGGTTTTCTAACAGAATCACAGAATGACAGGGGTTGGAAGGAACCTTAAGGGATCATCAAGTCCAACCCCCTGCCAAAGCAGGTACCCTACAGCAGGTCACATAGGTGGGCATCCAGATAGGTCTTGAATGTCTCCCACCTGCATTTGCAGAATAAATATTTTTCTCCCTTCTGCCTTTTAAAGTTATTTTATGGTTCATTTCACTGGCTCTTTTCCTGTGAGAAACTCTGCCATGAGTTTCCCTTTTGGCACCTGGTCTGTCTCTTTGTTTGCATTCAGTTCTCAGTGATACTCTCATGCTTTGCCACCCTTTGAGTGTACATGGGAACTTTGCTTTCTGTGTTTCTTTTGGTAAACACCTGAAAATAACTTATCTTTGGAAAAGAAAGTGTTTCGGTTTTTAGTTTGCACCTGATATGTTTCTGAAGCACAGAGAATAGCACTGTCATAACTGAGTTCTGGCTTTGTGTATTCGATTACGTACACCGACCCAACAAAAGGAAGACTTCAGAACACTTTTTAGGGAGATCTAGCAGCAAGTATTCAGCATGCAAGTTATGTGGTGTACTGAAATCTGACATCATGGATGTCTTTATTCTGCTTCTCAGATTCTCTGCGTTCTGTCTGGAGATTTCAAATTTACAACTGCACACAGTGTTGATGAGATCCTGTTTCCTCTGCAGTAGGATCCCCTTCTGCACCTCTGCGATTGATTCTCAGATGCTGAGGAGGCTGTTTGCTGCCCTTGCTGCTGTGCAGGTCCCCCTAGGAGAAACTTACATCTAGGCCAAGTTTTATTACAAACTTGCCGTTGATTAAAGGTGCCTTTCATTTGGACAGGCTCATAACTGCAAGTTTTCAGTGACTCAGCAAATGGAGGGCTGTGGCTGTCAGAATAAAACAGTGTCTTGTGGCACAATGCCAGAGTTGGGTATGCTTTCACCTACTGTTATCAGAAACTGAAAGTCAATGAAGTTTATAGCAGCAACATTTTCCAGTGCAGACATGACCTTACTGGAGAAAGCTGTGTATTCAGCAGTGCCAGCAACCATCTCTTGATGTTCAGAGGTCGAGTCCTCCCTGCGTCTCGTATCTAACCACCTATACACACTGAGAAAGGAGATTCATGGCATTTTAAATTCTAGTCTTTGACATGGTGCAGTTTAAACTGTGTTATACATTACAAAACACTCCGTTTTGCCTTATGAGGAAGTGCAAGACAACAGCTCTCCTTAGGAACTTCGAAAAGGGACAACTTACCTAAGGGATAGGAACCTGCTTTATTTTTCTGGACATCCTGTGCATTGCTTTCTAGCTGGAGACGTATGGTTTTCTTGCATGACTGCCTTAGAAAGAAAGATTTTCAGAAAATGAGATCACCTGGTTGATTTTGTTGAGTTTTTTTCCTTCTTAATTCTAAGAAAAAAAAAACAACCAAAAACGTATGATCAGGCCACGTTTTAATTCTTTGTCTGCTTTATGAAAGTACAGTATTAATTTAAATGTGTAGCACTGACCTCTCAGCAAAGCATTCAGGCTGCCAGTCATCTGTGTGACAGCACAATACGCAGCAAGAGAAGGGGTTCCTCCTTTCCTACATCCTCTCTGTTCTCCCACCCCATGGCACAGATTAGCATTGCAGCTGTACACAAATTTCAGTGCCAGCTGTGGTGATTTTTGTGGGCAGCTCTGCCATGTCAGTGCTTTGACCACCTTTCCCACCTTCCTGCTATTAAATTCACTGGTGAGTTAGATGCGACTACAAAGAATTGTACAGTGGCAGGAAAAGATCATCTTTTTTGCAAAGAAAAAAATAATGGATAGAGGATCATACTGGAAAAGTATAAAATAATTTGTCCTAAGGCATGATAGTAGTAGACATTAGAAGAGTTTTTGCCACAGTCTAAGCAAGGTTATGTTGTGTACGAATTAGAGAAACTCAGAGATAAGCAAATAGTTGGCAGCTTAGAAAAGATGTCAACAACACAGTTACCAGAGATTAGACTTCTACTTGGGAGAAAATAATAAGCAGTGTTGTATAGTACAGTATTTCTTGGTCACCATACTGGAGTACCATTTATCCAGAGGAAAAACAACTGATGTATCAGTCTCTCATCCACCAGGATGAAAACCATAACTACAGCCTCCTCCCGGGCTGTACCACCCACCCCAAGGGTCCTAGATGTGCCCAAGCACAGTCCAACTCTGTGGTGCGGCTGGCTTCACCCATGGCACCAGCTTGCCTGCCTGCAGTGAGGATTGGAGAGGGTTGGGTTGCAGAGTGATGCACTGAGAGGCCTAGGATAATCTATACAGTTAAAACTTTCTGAAAGTTTTGTACGTGGTGCCAAGATTCTAACATTTGGGATGATAATAATCAAGGGATCAAAGCTCAAAAGATCTTTATTTTAGTGTTTTGCTTGCTTTGTACATCTGTGTCAAGGTACTGTTCATTCCAGGGCTCAGTTCAGTTACTGATGCTCTTCTCTATTAAAAAAGATGTCTGCAGTTAACCAAGGCAGCAGTTCTATGAGCACATCCACATGCCTTTGCTTACCAGCCATTTTCTAAGACACAGAGTAATTACTCACAGACCAAAGTGGAAACAAGCAAACAGAAAACCTATAAAAACTAGAAAAATTAGTTGCAAGACCACTGCTACTTGCAAAGAATCTTAAGCCAGCGTTTGTAATTGTGGCTTGATTTTGCTATGCCAGTTTCCAATTTAAAACATCCCAACCTCATTTTTATCTGACAAAACTTTAGTAAAACCTAACACTGATCTTCTCAAAACCAATGTACCGCAGGACAAGAAGGAAAGCAAAATAAAAAACCAATTCCAACAAAAGGTCTTGGCAGAATGTATCAGTTAGGATTAAGAATGCCTACAACTACCTCAGGTGTAACTTCCTCAGTGACTGATTTCCCCGCTTCCTAACCCAAACAGAAAGCAAAAGCCAAAATCAAGTGAATACGATGGATTTGACAGGAAGCAGAACATCTTGTTTTTAAGCATATCAAACATTTTTGGATTAGAATAAATTTAGCAGTGCAATGTATTGACAAAGAAAAAAAAAATCAGCAATGTGTTTTTCACTCTTTTTTTTTTTCTTTTCTTTTTTTAGCTGAATCAATGGAAACATCCATGGTGCTGTGCTTGTTTTTGAAGTGTTCTGACAAAGTCCCAATGTTAATATATATTTTCTTGAGATGATTTTGATAGCTGTATGAGCTCTATTCATTTTTTCTGTACAGCTTCTTTTATAAGATCAGCCAGTCTCTGGAAAGCCTGCAGTGATATAAATATGGTTTAAATTCATATACCTGCATTATTACTTAAACACACAGTCTACTAAAACTACCCTAACGCTCACATATGATCTCATTGCTTTATACTACAAAATTCTGCTGATATTGTGTCTTCCTTTTCTCTAACAACATGCATTGGCTTTAAATCATATTGTGACAAGACAAAGCTTCCACTCATCTGATAAAAAAATGAAAGGCAGGTTTTTTTTTTCTGAAACAGAAAAATACACTTATTGATGCTCAATGGTTATTTTCAGAGTTGAAATGAAGCTAATCAGTTGTTTTAGTAGAACTAGCAATCCTTGGAAAAGTATCTCTTTTAACCCATTATAGAGCCCTGGAGACACCAAAGCTGAAAGAAAAGAGAGAAAATTCAGAAGAGAAGCATACAGAAGCAGCAAGGTACGATTTGACTGTCCACAGTATGCCTAGGAATTACTTCTTCTTTCACAAAGACGACGACACAGGACAGCAGAAGCACAAATCTGTTACAGACCTGAGTAGCTGAATGAAAGTAAAACTACAGATACTGAGCTTTCAAGCACCTGCATCAGAGGATCACTAAATCTGCACAACAAGTTACCTCTAGACTTTCTCCCCATTGATTTTACAGAGACAGCCAGATAACATCCGAACAGTTTGTAAAATACAGATTACTTCTTGAGAAATGAAATGCAACATGCACGTGAATCATAAGAAAGAAAATCAATATTCTTCTGTAAGAATCTGTGTGTATGGGATACACAGAAAAGAAATTGAGTCCTATAAATTCAGCACTTTGCAGGAAGTTTGGAGAAAAGTATCTTGCCCGAGAAAAAGCTGCTTCAAAAGTACTGCTTTAATGCCTACGTACTCAAATAAATACACCAACAAACAAGAAACCACACAAGGAGAAGTAAAAATATCATTATATCACATAATTACATGAGAAACGGTTCTTGATAAGAATGTTTAAAAAAGAATAATTTCAGTCTCACCAGATCCATCTGGGCTGGAGAAGGCAGAGAGAAAGAAGCTCTGACATAGGGACTGGGCTCTGAACTATCGATGCTGAACACTCCCCCAGGAACCAGTAACACCTGTGTAAAAGCAGTGAACCACTCAGTTACAAGCAAGGTTGAAAACAATACATTCTATTAAATTTGAGAGGGCAAACTGGTATCAGACTTTTTGTAACAAAACCAAAGGGCTCTCAAGCTGGTTCCTAACCAGGTTTGGTTTACTGTGTATATAATACACAACATATACATGTGGTACAATTTCAAGCTGATTAAATATATTTGAATACATATAAGAAAATATTTTACTAATGACACACTGCATTACAGCACAATGCCTCAGCCTCAGTGGTGATTGTGGACACAGGTTCCCTGCTTTCATAGCTCTGTGCCTATGTGCAGATAAATACAATAGATTTATTTCATCATTTCTTCACTTCATATCATAAGCCATTAAGCCATAGGTCATACTTCTTTTTGCAAAGCTTTTTCCATGATCAGCTGCTGTGTATCAGAAACTCCCTTAATTTTGATCCATAAGAACATGCCAGCAGCAGGAGGATGCCATTCTGCCAAGCCTAGAGAAAAAGAAAAGGGAATCAAGAAAGAAACTTCTGTTCTTCCTGTAATTTGGTACATCATGGAGTAAGTGATGTAAATTTATTGCTTGCATGAGCTTGAATGAATTTCTGGTAACAAGCAATGTCCCTCAGGGCTCCATCTTGGAACTGGTACTCTAGAACATCTTAACCAGTGACAAACATGATGGGATTGGTGCACCCTCAGCAAGTTTGCTGGCGACACCAAGCTGAGTGGTGTGGTCGATTACAGCACAAAGAAGGGATGCCATCCAGAGGGACCTTGATAAGCTCAAAAGGTTGGCTTTTGTGAACCTTATGACGTTCAGCAAAGCAGAGTGCAGGCTTTTGCACTTCAGTCAAGATAAACCCCAGATATGTATGCAAATTGGCAAAAGAACTCCTTGAGAGCAGCCCTGCTGAGAAGGCCTTAGGGGTCCTGGCTGATGAAAAATTTAACATGAGCTAGCAGTGTATGCTTGCAGCCTGAAAGGCCAACGATATCATGGCTGCCATCAGAAGAGGGGTGGCCAGCAGGGAGTGGGAGGTGATTGTCATCCTCTACTCTGCCCTTGTGAGGCCCCATCTGCAGCACTGCGTGCAGGTCCCCGAGAGCATGCAGAGGAGGGTCATGAAGATGATGCATGGGCTGGAACACCTATCTTATAAAGGCAGGCTGAAGGAACAGGAAGGTGGGCAGTTCTTAAATAATTACTGTTGATTCCACTGCAGACTGACTAAAAGGAGTAATTATAGTCACTAACTGTAATCCCATTGTTGCTGAGCAGCTTCGTTCTGTGCTCTGTGATTAATCATAGAAGTGGATGTCTGAACTGAAAATGACCATCACTACTACCATATTTATATCTTCCTTCACATTTATGCAACTGAATCTGACACTTTCAGATGGGGATTTTAGAGACAGATTTTAAACAGAAAAAGAATGTCGTGGAGTGAAATACATTCTGTCTGTACAGCTGCTGTATATGTGATAATGTGGTGAGATTTTTTCTCGTCATCACTAACTTGCCCCCCACCAGAAAAGCAGGACAACTGCAGTCTGAGATAATCCACCCTAAGCTTAATATTTCACGTCACTGATTTGCTCATAGTGATCACCTACCACTTTGGTCAAGGGGTGACCTTCAGCAATTTTTCTTGAACACAAAGATGATAATAGCTAGAAACAAAGTCTCAGTTATTAGCTGTGTTGCACTGACTGACCTTTCAACCATTTGTCAGCAGCAATGAGCATTGCATCCCGCTGGGTCCTGTAGAACTCCACAACTCTGCAAGTACATTACCAATTGAAAGCCATGATCTCACAGCGCTTCAGAGTCCATTTATTTCCAAAAGCAGAAACAAAGCTTTTCTACTTATCAACCAAAATGCACGCTTAACAGAAATATGAACACATCCTAGATCAGCACAGCACAATATACTGTGTATATGAAACTTTGTATATGCATTAGAAAAGTCCTGAATGCTTCATGGTGTCTGCAACAAAGCACAGATCAATGAGATAGAGGAAATGCGTTTGTAGCTGCTTCTTAATCCTTACATGTCCGAGAAAACTCAGTATTAAACACTTTATAAATGATATCCATTCCATTATGTCGGTGGATACAAGCTTTGTTTGCACTTGTCATCACACAAAACATGCATACAGAAGTAAATTAAGTATTTGTATGCCTGCAAAAGTACATATGTGATATTTATGCATTTGGGTTAAGTTTCTGTAATAGGTACACATGGAAACAATATTTCATGAGATAAAAACAGATCATATGATAATAAGTCAGGACTATCTGACAGCTCCCCTTGTTTTAATCCTCTGAGCCTCCTGCCTTCATACTTGAGCTAAAACTTCAAAATAATACAGTAACTTCCTAGGGAAAATGACCCTACCCCAAGGTCTAAGGGAGACAAGCCTTGCACAACGACTCCTCTCACTGGTATAAAATGAAGCAGCTGTGATTCTGCAACATCAGATAGACCTGACAGAAATGTATGGTGCAGAATGCATACATCAGGTGCAAAAGGGCTCCCTTCTCTACATATGAACCATACTTAGTAGTTTCACTTTTCTTTGATACTCTTGGAAGACAGAGCTTCGATTTCCAAACGTATTTCCTGAAACCTAACAAATACTAGCTAGAAAAGCTTACGAATTTCAAAGACTCTGCCTATGCCAGTTATACTCTACAAAATAAAAGGTAAATTTTACTTCTGCAGTTTTAACTGCATCATAAATTCTGTGCTAACTTTTTTTTCTTTGCTTTTCTGTGCTGTTATTTCACCTGCACATTGGAATTGAGTTTTAAGTATGAGGCAAAACTTCCAAAGAAATGTAATCACTATAAACAATAGGCTTACTCTGACTCAAAAGCACAATCCAACAAGTCAGCCTGATCCCAGTGAAATCATGTGGAAGCAGTAATCAGCTGTAAGACCTCATCAAAAGTAAGTCACCTAACAGCAGCCTCTAGGAGGTTATCAAGGGTTGTGGGTAGCCTACTGCAGCATTATTTTCATTAGGTAAAGAGGAAGAACGTATTTGGCATAGGAAAGGCTGCCTCCCTGTCAGGAAGAAAGTAAGAGAAGAGAAATGTTTAAGAGACACATTTTCTAATTGCTGAAAGCTGAGATAAAGTGTAGTCAGAGTTCTTCCTCAAATCTGTCTTTACAACCTACTTCTTACACCTATTCTGTGATACTTAACACGATACAAAGCCAGAGCTAGTATCTCTTCTCCGGTGTTTATGGAATGGCTAACAGCCTGGTGCTCAGGGGCAGGAGTGGCTGCTGTGGTCAGATATAAGAACCTTTCTTACGCTTCTCTTACAATCCTGTGACAAGCCTTTACAAACCATAACATGTTACCCATTACTGTAGGAAGCTTAGGGTTCAAATCTGATTATGACATTTGAAATGCAACATGAATACTCACACAGATACCTGTTTTGTGTAGACAGCAAGAAGCAGCATGACAGGTGAGGGATTCAAAATATGACATGACCTTACCTGTCTGTGTGCTCCAAGAAACCCTTTTCTCCCCACTGCTGAAGAAGCTGTGAAATTATCATCTAAAGAAATAAAATGCACTATCAATATAGAGCTGCTCCACACTCAAAAAACATATTGCTCTGCGTGTTATTCAGAATTCCACCTGGGCAAGAAATTGCACGTAGGGTCTCTCAAAGCCCTTTATAAACAGAAGTGGCAGTAGCAGCAGACTATTGCAGTCCCTGTCACTGCTACCTTCAAGGACAGTGGCAACATTTGGAAGTTGGAATTGGAGGAAGGAATGGATGGAGAGCTGAATATGGGAATCTGGGCAAAAAAGGAAGGCAATGTATACTGTTTAATGGAAGTTCCTTCCAGTCTCTCTTTAATACTGCCCCTCTGATGAACTAATGGAAGTTGTGTGAAGACATGCTTGATGTCTCCTTTCCTTATTACTAGTTATAAAGGAGCTGCTGATGGCACCTTTGTGATGTCTGTGAGCTGCCAGTATTATTTTAGATACTAAGCATAAAGAAAAATAAGGAGGAGGAGAGGAAGAAGAAATTCCACTATATGCTTTATATTGAGATTTTTCAAGTGATCCCATTTGCAAGAGATAAAACATCTTAAATCTTGATTCTTGAAATCTGATGGATTGTATTGTATTGTATTACATTATATTAGCTGAAGCACTAGTGCTTTCCATGCACTAAGCTCTCTAGTTCTGGCTGCAATTTCTTTGGTGATCTCTTCCTTTTGGTGAATCAGTACCTGTTCTTGTAACTAAAACTGAAAAAGTGTAGTGCAAGTATGCTTGTTCTTAGTTTCCTCCGTCTTGGAATGCGGTTTTTCAATACAATTCAGTTGTTAGTTTGGTACTTGCCTGTGTGAAAGTGCTGGTGTGCATTGTAGAAACCTGAATGTGTAGAATAACTCTGTCGATAAGAGGCTTGGGACCTGTCAGAAAACCAACTCTCAACCTAGAAGAAAAAGGAAAGATTAGAACAGGAAATGCAGTGTGCAAATCCTTTATGAGAGTTGTGGTTTAACTTGTAACCAGAAAACCCATAATCATTTCTCTAATGTGCTAAGGCTCTTAAAGGTATTTATATCTTTAATACTGCTATAACCCCAGGTTTACATAACTTATAAGCTAAGATCAATCAAAGGAAAGGAAAGATGGATTATTCACAGAATTGAAAGTCATGAACGCTCAGCTTCATGGAAAAATATGCAAGCTGGCAAACAGGCTGCTGCTTTTGCTCTTTTAGCACTGCAGGATAAATGGAACTCAGGCTGATAACATAGGTTCTTGTTCATGTTTCACTGCTATGACCTGTCTTTACTCAGACTGTTTTTCTTCAAACAGCCATTAAAGCCAATCAGTAAGCTGAAATGTGTCCTTGGCAAAGACAAAAGTGCATCGTGCCTTTTTGTAGTGTCACTTCTGGAAGTGTCATCACACTTGGCATCGTGCTGTCTCTTCTCTTTCTTGGGGATGGGGTCACAATCCACTAGCTGCCAGTGCAAAATTCACATTACTTTCTTACATCTATTAGAATAATAAAAGCAAATGAAAACACAAATATATTGTTTTGTGTGAGAGCATCCAGCTTAATTTTTCCGGAAGACACAACCTGAAAGAACCATAAAGCTAGAAGGTAACATATCACTACAACTCTGATTGATTGTAGAGAATTATGTCATCATTTCTTTTACACATTGGAAGAGTCTGCAGAAATGGTAATAGGCAGGAAACTGGCAAAAGACTACTAGGAGTTCCAGGCAGAAAGCTTTAGGCCAGCATCAGCCAGTCTCAGCCTATGTGATGCCTGGAAGACTGGCCCTGCCTGGGCAGAATGGCATAACTATCAGAATCAGAAGAGAATCAGAATTTGGAATTATAAATGACTTTCAAGAGATGACAGGAAAAGTTAGTACACTGAAGAAAAATACTTTCCAGAAATGACCAGGTATTAGATGAAAAAACTGTCATCTGATCCTTTTGCACACAATATTAGTCTTGTGCCTTAATCAAGATGTAATACTGAGGAGTCTGAAGTGGGCCTTACCCAGATGAGAGAACTTTAGAGAATGAGTCAGTCCTGATGACTCTGCCATCCACGTCCATTGAGAGGAAACTTGGAGCCCACGGCTTCAAAGAAAAAGAAAAAAGAAAATTCAAGTTTCTAGTAGGGATTGTGGTGGAATTACTTTGTTATGGAGACATAATTATTTCTTAGAGTACATATTTTGATAGTAAATATTTTAGCAATGGATGTTCAAAGGACAGGGGCAGTAACTTGCTGACAAATGCTTATTTAGACTATCTGTCTGAGATGTAATATTCTGTGAAAGCCATCAAGAAATCAGCCTTCTTTCTTTTAGCCCACTGATGAGCACACAAGTGCTCAGTTCAAGATTTGGTATGACGCCATAAGCAGAGGAAATAAATTCTCTGTCAAGATTTTTAAGGAGTATACAGAAGGGTATTGTAATTTTAAAGATGGAACAGTAGCTTTTACATTTACTTAAAAACAACCAAAGAAAAAACAACCAAAGGGAAGTTAGAAGATATGTCCATATTTTGATCTGAGTTCAGCATGCTTTTTTCTTTATCAAATATTTTACTACCTTTATACATCCTCCCCTCATTCTCTAGCAAAGCTAACAATGCTATTCAATGTCTGCAAGGCACTGTTATTGCTTCCTCCCACAAAAATGTATTTCAAAACAGAATACTGAATACACTGTATTCAGAATACTGAATACTGCTGTTCAGCTGCTATCAATGTTTTGCTTCCTTACAAGATCAGCTTTTTATTCCTGAAGTTGAGTGCTTGAGCAGACGGTGCAGTTGCAGATCTATTAGGAAAGACAGTTAAACACTTTGTTACCCACAGGAGGAAGATCTGTAGGGAAGGAGGGAAGCTGCCTATCCAGTATTACTTCCTATGGCTTTTGGGATAACTGGATGCCAAAAGGCAAAGGGGTAGAAATGAGATGTAGTAGATTAGGAGTAGACCATCTTTCCCTGGATGGAGAAGTGAACTGGTTTGAAAGGAACATCAAGGCTGCTATTTTGAGGCACTGCTTTGGTGTTATGTTTGTTCTGCTCTGTAGGCAAGATCTTTGCAATTATCTTAGTAATGAGGGAAATTCAGTCCTGTGTAAGGCTTGAGGAATTTGAACCACCACAATTAAAAGGCTGATGCAATAAAATAGCACAAAGGGGGCAAGTAAAAGTAGCAATAGACTGTTAAGCATATTACTAACTTAGAAGAAGGACATGAAGACTATTCAAGAAGATTTATGGCTCAAACTTTAGTTCTTTGGTATCAGAAATGAAGGTGCTACGTAGCATGCAAGATTACCTTTTCAAACTGAAGAAAGTAGTAAGGATCATCTTCTATAATAAGGAAATCATATTTTCTTGCAAGCTGAAGAAAGAAATGAATTCAATGCAAAGACTGATTAAAACATAAAGACTGTAAATGCAGTTTTTAGCATAGTCTGGACCTATTACAAGGACCATATTAGGATCCCACAGGTTGCTCCTTCACTGTATACGAAGCTGTATCAGGAGGGGGTTTCAAACGCCCAATTCAGACATCAGTCTAAACAGCAAACACGCTCCCTGCAGTGCAAGGACAGGTGCATAACTAAAGGTGTGTTCAAAGGGTACAGTACACTTGTGGCAAACCCACTTTGAAGCTCCTGACAAAGACACCAGGCAGCAACGTACTACTACTGCAAAACATAATTTACCTCTTGCTTCTGAAGACTCCTCATGAAAGAGGCTTTGTTTAGAAACTAGCTCTGGGTAGAATGTGTTCTGCACCAATAATGGGCACAAACGTTGCACACGGAGCACCCTTAGCTACAACAAGATGGTCGTTTATCCATTTCTACCCACAACATTCATGAGGCCCCTCCTACGTACCTGATAGATCTCCTTCTTGCGATCCGCGGTCAGAGAGTTTCCAGTTGGGTTGCAGCCATTTGGAATCGTGTACAGGAACTTGGGGACAGGGCGGCTATTTTTTATATCTCCTGGATTCCAAGCGGACAGAATTTCTTTTAGAGCTTTTGGAATAATGCCATGTTGGTCGCTAGGAACATTAATGATGTTACAGCCCAAAGGTCTCAGCTGTTGATAGGATGAACAAAACTGTCACCATCCTTTCTGACTTTATAGCTATCCCAAATTCTTACTTCCTCACGATTCAAATCAAAGCTTGTCTAGGTTTGCTCAGTAGCTTGTCAAACTTACCACATTCCTCCTCATCTGCCCCGTTAAGCCACACGAGGAGAAAAAGGTAACTCAAGTCTAATTGCTGTTCTTCTCTAGGAAATGACACATTTTTGCAAGCAGAAAGGCACGTGGAGAGTTTGAATTGTTCTCTTCATGCTCTCAACACAAACAGTAAGTTTACTGCAACTCTACTTCCAGTGGATCATTTGCATTCTACTAGTGCCAGAACTGCAAGCTACTCATTACTGACAAAGGGGAAAGAATACTCAGCAATACCTGGGAGAACAGAATGATGCTATTGCAATGACACATTGACAGCAGTGCAAAGATTTGCAGGAAAATACTAACAAAACAGCATACTGTCTCCCCTCCGTGGGATTTCAATCTGTACCATGTAGCTCAGCATTGTTAAGTGAAAATCTAAGTTGCTGCAATAATTTTGAAAGTATGTTCTTAACAAGAAATCTTTGATTAGCCAAACAATATCAGAATTCCTGTCAGTGCAAGAGGAAACTGGAATGAAGTGGTGCATCATCTATCCTAACTCTTCTTACAACTCCTACGTATTCTTATTTGATGTTTAATTATATAGCCATTAATTTCTCAGAAGGAAACTTTGCTATTTTTGTACAGTACTTACTAGTTCACATCTGAAAACTCTGGGTACAGTACAATCAGACTGTAAAATACTTCAGTAATGATGATTTGTTGAAGTACCCACTTAAAATCTGTTCTGAACTGATTGCTGTGATGACTTTCTTCCAAATCCCAAACATGACCTCAGTCCTAGAACAAACTACGGGATTTAGAAAAGGACGTTGTGTCCTGGGAATAGCTTTTATGAATTAATCTTTAAGAACTTAATTGGATTAACAGTAAAAACTTGTTGTTGCTGTAAATACAGGGCATACAAGCAAGTAGATCAGGTATTCAAGTGCTGTTCAAATCTGATGCTCACAGCTTTTTATTGATGAAATACTTACAGCTGCTAGTGTCCCAGAATATGTGGGGGCATCCAAAAGGATGCTGTCCCCAGGATTAATGAGCATTTCAAACACCTGTGAAAGAAAACTATTTTAGACATATTTTACACATGTTTCCTAGTTCTGACTTCAGTGAGACTCTAAGTCTTGGTTACACACCAGTAATTCCCTAAAAATTTAAGTAACTGCTGTTTGTGAGGAAAACAGATGAACAACCAGCTTTAGAAATGAAACAAAGCTGGGGAATAACAGTTTTGAAATGGGAACAGTTCTCAGAAACAACAGAAAGCATTTCATTTGCAGAAAGTATCAACTAAGCAGCAGAGCAGACTGAACAGGTTGATTATTCAAGGAAGACTGGTACACTCTGTCATGTTACAAAAAGCAAATAAGGCACCCATGCACTGATTTCTTGAGTAACAAGACATGTTATCTTAGTATATTTTCTGACAGGCTTTTTGGTATATCTGAACATTCACGTATGTTTGACATGAGACTGCCCAACATATTTGTTTAACAAATACTCTACACAAAGCTTTGCAGTGGTGCTTAATGCTGAGTAAAGGCTGATCTGAGGGAAGAAAATACCATCTTGAAAGAAGGACTTTTAATATACTGAGTTCTTGGTCCTACTTTGCATAAGCCTTCCTGGCTGCCAGTTGTGACACACACTTCCATTTGTCCTCCCTCAGGACTGTAGTTGGCTGTGGGGGGATTGTGTAGATTCCTCTGAAAATTCTTCAGCCACGACAGCAGTTCTGGAATCCTGAAAGAGGAATGAGGCAAGGTGCATCTAACATCTTACAGAGGCCAAGAAGAGGCTGCTCCTCTAAATCACCGTCACATCTAGCACACAGTCCTGAGCCTGGCTTTAACTGTCTCACAACTATACTCAGATGCCAATTTGACTTATTTTTTTTAATCAAATAATGGTAAAGATATCAATCTTTCTTCTGGAAGAGCAGCAGAGATGAGCATCTACAGTCCACACACATCAAATGGTGACTGAGAAATCCGGACAGAAATGGTTCACTGAGGATGGAACATGGGTGGAGGTTAAACAGGGTCTGCTCCTAGGAACAGTCTTTCCATACTCAAAGTGGCTGTCTGACCAAGTTTGCAGTGCTTCTGGAAGTAAGGTACAGCTAGCAAGAAACTAGCAAATGAGTTTTTATAAAAAACTGTTTTTAAGATAAAGTCTTGTAATACATCTACAAATGCATGTTTACTAAAGTTGTGCTCTCTTAAGTATTAGCAAAAGCTGCAACTCCACCAATTAATGCCCTATGTAGGTAAGTGCATGTTTTTGCAAGCCAGTCACAAGCCTGACTTGGTGCTGTACTAAAAATGCCAATACTATAAAGATCTCAGTTCAAGCACCACAAGTGCTATGTGTCGACTTCTTTAGGGTACCAAATAAAGGCAAAATGAATGCTCCAGGATCTGGAAACTGCACGTCAATGCTACATCATTCATTGAACAGCTTAACACAAAACACAGGATGAGTCCTTTTACTGACTTGGGAGTATATCAGATACTAACAGCTGGGAAATTTCTGGCTTGTTTAAAATAAAAATGCTCATGTACTCAGAACCTCCTGCTTAAACCGAAATAGAAACACTGAGGAAAATTTGAAGCAGTTAAAGCTGTTTCAGTAAAGATCAATAAAGGCATGATAGAGAACTTCAGGATTCTTTCATTCCACCATCTTTTAGTGCAAGCAGCCTTTGCAGATACCCTGCTGAGGCAGAGTATTGAAGAGCCCTCTTCATTAAGTCTTCCCCAATCTCAACAGCGTTTCCATGTCCAGTGGCAATAGTAGCCTTCTTAAATGGAAAAACAGCAGGGTTTGGGGCCCCTCCAGCCAGAGAGATGAGAGACGGAGGAGACTTTTGCATCAATTCAGCTACAGCAAAAGGAAAATACCTTGATTACAATTTGATCATTGCAGCAGTCGCTCACACAATTTATCGAATAATAACCCAGGTAAGTTTGTTTTGTTTTACTACTACTACTGGTAGTTACATCTGGTTACAGCTTTTAAATAAGGGAGTTTCCGTCAGTGTGGCTTTAGCAGCAGAGGCAATGTGTAAATAAGGTGGTATGGAGGAAATGTTGATAACTCTTGCTTTAAATGCAATTTCACAATCATTCACATCCAATCTGCGCTCTGCTAGCACACAGTGGACCTTGGCAAGTGAACTTGTTCACAATATGGAATTCTTGCTGACTTGATGCTTTCTGCTTGGATGTGAGAGGACAGATGCTACCAGGTCTGGCTCAGTGCCTTCCAATACTGAGTTTGTTCTCCAGTACTTATTAGACAACTGGACAACGAGTGTCAATTCACAACAAGCTGTGCCAAAACCCCTGCTGCAGAAGTGGTAGCAGAAACTTTCAGGCACTTGTTTAAGTGACAACAACACTGTTTCTTTTGTCTGGATGAGTTTCTGCAATGAACGTTTCAAGGCTATTCTTTTTATATGTACCTGACTTCTCCGAAAGAAGTCATGTTGAACTGGCCCAGTGAACACCTGGCAGCTGGCAGGCTTTCTCTCAAGCCTGCTCAAGTCCTTCATCACAGCACCTCTATGAAGTCTAGAACACGAGATGATACTCTTAAGAGAACCTGACAAGAACGGGCTCATACTCACTCAGAACTCTTATTGGAGAGGCTTTTCTTGCAGCACTCACACTTGTGAGAAACCGAGAATAATTCATGTCTGTGGGGAAAGAGCAAATAATTGAGCACAAGGGGGAAATATGCATGGGAACCCTCCTGCTTCTGGTATGAGCACGTGGCACGAGTAACACCTCCAAACGGTCCCACCCACAGCTGGGCTCTATCACGTCAATTTGTATCAGGGTCAGTATTGGATCTTTTCTTTTTGGAATGAAGGAATTTTCTTCTTCACGTGCACTGACTGGGCCACAGCCTCCGTCCTGCTGCTACGATCGCAAACAACAGGACTGCAATCGTCTGAGTTGGAGGGGACCCTTAGAGGCAGCGGACAGGGATAGATACATACGGCAGGACCGTGTGCTCCCAGCCTGACTCTCAATGTCCAGAACTTCCACCGCCCGTCCGGACAACCAGGCATGGATTCTGAGTGACAGCCGGCAGCGTGCCCTTCTAGCAAGAGCAGCGCCGAGCTGCCGCTTTCGGCTATCGAAACAACGCCTCGGAAGCACGCCTCGGGCGGCCGCGCTTTCGGAAAGCGCCGCTTCTAACGTCACCGCGGAGCGCCGTTCCGCTGCCGGCAGCACAGCGCGCCCGTTCCGTTCACCCGTATCGGCGCTCCCCGATCCCACGCTCGGCCAAGACCCGCTCGGAGCCCTACCCTACCATACCATGCCCTGCCCCGTCAGGCCGGCACCCCCCCCGTCGATGTGGCTGGCGGGGCGGCCGCTCGCACCTACCGGCGGCACGGCGCGGAGCCGGCGGCGACCCCGTCCGCACCGGGCTGCGGTGGGTGGGTGGGCGGGGAGAAGGGCCGCGGGAGGCGGGTTGCTGGCCCGGAGCTCTGCAGCTGTGTAGGGGCGTGCCGAAGTCGTGGGAGGGGCCGTTCCCTCCTCCTTTACTTTTTATTTATTTCTTTATTTTTTATTTATTTCTTTATTTTAAACTCGGGTTAATGGGGGGAAGGAGCCGGGAAAGCGCCAGGTGGATCGGAGTTGCTTGGAACGTAACCTTGCTGTTCTGTTTCCGGGCTGCCGGCGTTGTGGTTCGTGGCACAGAGCAAAGGCCGGGGAAATATTTGGATCGGTTACTCCGCGATTTGCTCTCAGCCGATCGCGGCCCAGCGGCTGCGAACCTGCAGTCGCTCCCGCCGACCACCAGGTGGCGCCGCTGTTCCAGCCTGCGGCATGCCGATTTCAGGCACGCCGATAGCGGCGCGACATTCCAACCTGAGGTTTTCTCACCTGTTTTCTGTCTGTGATTTGTACCCACAGCGCTTCATTCCACCTAAAGAAAGTGGAGGTGAAAACTCGAGCCTCTTGATGTATTTCCCATAGGAGTGCATAGACGGAAAAAGAATGCTGAAATTAGAAACAAAGATGTGAGTTAATAATCAATTCTCTTAAAGAAGTTTCTTTGATAACTCATAAACATTTTTGGTCGCTAAGTAGGATGCATGCAGACTGTAGGAATAATTTTCTAGGTTTAACAATCGCAGAATCACAGAATGGCCAGGGTTGGAAGGGACCTCAAGGATGATGAATCTCCAACCCCTGCCACATGCAGGGCCACCAACCTCCCCATTTCATAGCAGCCCAGGCTGCCCAGGGCCCCTCCAACCTGGCCTTGAACACCTCCAGGGATAGACGGGGCATCCACAGCCTCTCTGGGCAGCTGTTCCAGCACCTCACCCCTCACTCTGTAAAGAACTTTCTCCTGACATCCAACCTAAATCTTCCTTCTCTCAACTTAAAACCATTTCCCCTTGTCCTGCAGTTATCTACTCTTTCAGAGTTGATTTCCCTCCTGAGTACTGACTCCCTTTAGGTACTGAAAGGCTGCAAACAACAATAACTCATAAACTCTTTAAGGACTCGCCTCAGATTAAGTGGATTTATAAGCTGGATGTGTTTGGAGCAAGACTTGCACAACAGTACAGAAAGTGGATATTTCTGTGGCAGTTGCCAGGGAAAATAACTTTATTTTGCTGTTAGTGATCCTACAAGCTGGGCCACCTGTAGCCCTGTTCCTTTTGTAAGCCACATTAGCCTCTTTGCTTTCCTCAGATAAATGCTTATGGACGTGATGGCCAAATGGCTTTTCTCTGTTCAGTTGAAATTCTAGTTTTGTAAGTTCCTGTGAAAGTGGCGCAAGGCTTTCAACAACAACAAAAAAGCTGTTAAAATTACAGCTTTCTTAACATCTGCTGCTGTGTGGAGAACACGATGTCATGTTGAATGACAGATTTTTAAAATTTAAGTGAAATGTAAGAGAATTTTGAGGGGCTGAGCAAAACACCGCAGACTAGAAGTGCCAAGGTATGTCCTTTGACAGGGCCGGCGTTATCACTGTCCACCTGAGAACTTTGATTTACAAGTTATTTTATCAAGACTTTTTTCTTTCAAAGAAGGGAATACTTGGAGCTAGGTTAGAGTTAGACCTTGGCAGATGGAGGTCCTTTTATGCATTGCCTTTATTTAAGCAATTTTCTTTTTTGCACCCAGCAACGTTATAGAAAAATCATAGCTACAAGCTTGTGCTCAAGATTTTCTTTGATTACCTTCATCTGAAGTGTACTGCAGGATGTTATTTGTAGGCTGGTATCAAGAGACAGATGTGCAATCTCTTTCCTCTTTGCCATTAGTCCTCTTTCTATTCCTGCTAATTATCAGGCAGTTCTGCAGACAGGAACAGAAAGCTGTTTTGGCCTCAAGTTAATTCTTCCTCCTCCTCCTCCTCCTGATCTTCATCCTTATCTTCTAATTTTCTTCTTCCTCCTTGTCAGACCTTGTTTGGGGCACGCTGACCATCTACATGTCCTGTGTGTGCCCAATAACTAGGCCGACCTGTAAGATCAGCATCCTCATCCTGCTGTACTTGAAGCAGTATCACGACCTACTGCTGTGGCAGGGGTCGGTTTTGGGGCATGCTGAAGCCATTTGTGCTGCAAGGTTGTTTAGTTTGCTAGGATTTATCTCCAGTTTCCAGCTAGGTAACTCAAACTGGTGCTTCTCAGTGAGACACTTTGTGTCAAATCTTGGTAGGTTAGTTAGTTCCTGTGAGCCTTCACCCCAAACTGAGACTGAACTCTAACAAATGACAAAAGTATGTCCTACTCTGCATTTACCTTCTTAACAAAATAAATGGAAACACATTTGGATTCTGCCTTTGCCTTAGATGTTTGCATATAATGTATTGTATCTTTATTCAAGAGTTAATAATTTGTTTCACTGTAAATTAGTTACTTATCCCATTCAGCTGTGATAAAGCACAACAGCTAGTTAATTCAGGATAGAAAATGGGGTTAGTTTACTTAGATGTGACACTGCTTTCCTAATGACTTGACTTCAACAGTTTCACTTAGTTATTAGGTTATTTTACTCATTACCTCAGGAAGATGTGTGCAGGTAATTAAGGCGTCACAACTCATGATACACAGAACGTTTTTTTCTAGAGGAGTGCCTTAACTGTATATTACTGAGATTTGAGAAGTTCATAAAGCATCCCCACATATTCAATGAAATGTCTGCTTTCTCTCATTTACAGAATCACAAAGCATCCTGGGTTGGAAGGGACACGCAACTCCTAGATTTGCATGAGACCACCCAAAATTCAAATGCTGTGTCTGAGAGCACTGTCTGAACTTCTTGAACTCAGTCAGCCTGAGGCTGTGACCCTGGGGAGCCTGTTTCAGTGCCTGACGGCTCTCTGGGGAAGAAACTTTTTCAGGTCAAGCTGACCCTCCCCTGCTGCAGCTCTATGCTGTTCTCTCCTGTCGCTGCCACCAGTGAGCAGTGCTCAGTGCTTTCATTCCACTTCCTTTCTGGAGAAGCTGTAGGCTTCCACGAAGCATCCCCTCAGCCCTCATCTGCTCTGGGCTGAACAAACAGTGGCTTCTTGTAAGTCTTGCCCCCTGAGCCCCTCAACACCTTCTAGTGTAGAATCATTAAGGTTGGAAGAGACAGCTAAGATCACCTAGTCCAACTAGCAACCTGTCACTGACACATCACTAAACCATGTAACTCCACTCAACACCTTCCCTTTTCTTGAACACCTCCAGGGATGCTGACTGCACTTGGGCAGCCTGTTGCAATAACTCAGCCCTCTTTCTGAGAACAAGTTTTTCCTAATATCCAACCTAAACCTCCTCTGACATAACTTAAGGCTGTTCCCTCTCATCCTATCACTAGCTATCTGGCAAAAGAAGCTGACCCCCACCTCACTACAGCCTCCTATCAGATAGTTGTAAAGAGTGAGTTGTAGCCCTTCCTTGGAAACTTCCTAAGAAGTTTATTTTTTTTAATACAGCAATGCCCAAACCAAAGCACACAGTGCTTAAAGCAAGGCTACAGAATGGTATGATCCCTTCCCTTGCTGAGCTGGTAGGGCCAGGCCCAATGTACCACAGGGAACAGTTGGCTCTCTTTGCTGCTGGGGCATGTGGCTGACTTGAATTTAACTTGCCATTGACTGCAGCCCCCAAGATTCCTTTCCACAGGGCTGCTCTCCAGCCTCTCATGCTCCAGTCTGTACGGGTAGCTGGGGTTGGCCCAACCCACGTGCAGGATATGCAGTTGCTCTCATCAACCTTCATGTGGTTGGTGACTGCACAGCTTACTAAAGTGTTGAGATCTCTCTGCAAAGCCTTTCTATCCGTGAGGAGTCAACTACTCTTCTAGTTTAGTGCCCTCAGTAAACACACTTAATACACATTCCAGTCCTGTATCCAGATCATTTATAGAAATACTGAAGAGAATGGGCTCTGAAATGAAGCCCTGTGGAATCTGAGTAGCGACTGTCTGCCAGCCTCTTGCGATCTTGTTTATTCCAATGCTTTAAGCTTCTTTTGCATGGGGCTATTATAACTGTTCAGTGTTTTGTTTGTTTTAAGATGTACAATTAAGGAGGGCTATGTTCTGATACGGGATTTAGTTTTCAGATCCACTTGCCTGACAAGGATTTTCCTCACACAGGCACACTGTAGACTAGGCCACAGGTGAAGACATCTAGTTTTTGTAATGCAGGCATTCTCTTAAGTGCCTGGATACTGCTGAGCAGCGATCAACTCATAGGAACAGTTAAAAACAGAAGATACAGCAATTATTGAATCAGAATGTATTAGACAGTTGAAGTTAATGGACACATCTCCCTAATATACAAACGTAACAAGATGTCGATGGTTTGTGGGTTGATTCAGCCCAGTTCCATGACTAGCAGGGCAGAGGGAGCCATGGATCTCCAGACCTTGAGAAGGTCTCAGATAGGCAGTGACCTCCAGCAAGACAGCTGTGCCTCCACTGCCAACCCTTTAATGAGGTCTGCACTGGATGCACCTCAGCTCCCCAGGTTCTGTTGGCCCTGTCTTCCCACCAGGGGCTCCATCTCTGGTTCAAGCCATGATTTAGAATTTCTGCTACACCCAGAATGTAAAAGCACACACACACAGATAAAAACATCTGCCAAAGTAACCTCCTATAAAATTTCATTACAAAAATTCACCATTTATTTAGGACCCGTGGGCCAAATGCTGCTTAATGAGACAACCCAAACTATAAATCAATGAGTTAGTCCCACAGCATTCATTTCTCTACAAGCCAGCTAAAAGTTGGGCTCAGAAAGACATGTCTGTTTAACCTGTGACATGGGTGCACAAACACAACAAAACAAGAGAGTGTATGGAAGAATGCAGACAAGAAGAGGATTTTGTGAGAACCTAGGGAAAATCTAGGTAAGATTATTAATACTGGAAGAGTTTTAAGAAGGGCTAGTTTTCATTTCAAACTAGAAGCAGCAAAACTGATTCATAGTATTGTGAGATTGAAATGCAAATGGAAAGACGTGCAATGGAAACAGGCAATCCTATCTCGTTACACATGCATTATTCTGAGCTCAAGTCTATGCTTTGCTGCTCGCAGCATTTGCTGACTGGCAAATACATATTAACTGAGTGAAAATGTTTAGGGATTCGACATTCATTGGCAAGGACAAAGCTCATCATCTGCGTTCTTTGCAGCTGCTGATACTCAGCCTACACACCCCTACTCTGATGTCAGTGGTCTAAACGAGGACCATACCCTAACTGACAGTTTAATCCCAGGAAATCTCTGTTGAATTATTAGCTGAGGCTCCAACGTACACAACTGCAGACTGCTCCTCAAGCAAAATGAGGATTTCCTAGTTTCCAGTTCAGGTGGGGAGGATTCTGCTACAGTTAAACCCTGCTCAAAAGTCTAAACTTACTTTCGGTACTGGATTTTTTTGCACATATTCACCACCAGTATAAGCCCTCAGTCAAAGGAACAGAATTGCCTGGTCCTTTGGGTGATTAGAACTGGGTTGTGTCCATGACAATCATTAACTGTTGCAAAAAGCCACCTTAGCACTAGAGGCAAGTATTCAAAATACAAGAAAAGTATTTCATCTTCCCCTCCGCTTGCTGTAAAGCTGGTCTTTTCTCCTTCAGTCTCTTGCGGATATAATCATTTATATATAAATGGAAAACTTGTCCATGACTCATCTGCCTGCATTACCAAGTGCATTCTTTAGTCCAGTAGCCAGATGTCCATTATGTGGGCTGCTAAGTGATTTACACTGATCGAGTATGCACTCTATGCAGCTCTTGCAAATTTTATATGCTGGCTGTACAGAGAATGAATGCGTGCTGATTATGCTCCAAATAGCAATGAACCCAATGACATAAGCCACTAACTCCCAGTAAGGAAGCCAGAAATACAGCTGTTGCTTCACTACCGTTAACATTAACTACCATACCATTAAATGTTAGTAAGGCTTTTAACATGGTCCCCCATAACTTCCTTCTCTCCCAGTTGCAAAGATATGGATTTGATGGCTGGACTGTTCAACGAATGAGGAAAATGAATCAATGTCTGGAAGCAGACCAGTGATGAGTGGTGTCCCTCAAGGGTCAGTGGGACCAAGGCTCTTTAATATTTTCATCGATGACATCAATAGTGGGATCAAGTGTATCGTCAGCTAGTTTGCAGATGACAGCACACTGTCTGATGTGGTCAACACCTTTGAGGGACAGGATGTGATCCAAAGAGATCTAGAGAAGCTCAAGCAATGGACCCTGTAGAACTTCAACAAATCCAACTGCAGAACTGTGCCTGGGTCCCTCACATTCAGCAATTCCTACTGTCAATATGAGCTGGAGGATGAAAGGATTGAGCACAGCTCTGCCAAAAAGGGCTTGGGGTGTTGATGGATGGAAAGCAGGACAAGAGCCAGCAATGTGTCCTCACAGCCCAGAAAGACAACCATACCTGGGGTGCATCAAAAGCAGCATGGCCAGCAGGGTGAGGGAGGTGATCCTGCTCCTCTATTCTGCACTGGTGAAACCACACCTGGAGTACTGCATCCAGATGTGGAGTCCTCAGCACAGGAGGGACGCAGACCTGTTGGAGTGTGTCCAGAGAAGGGCCACAAAAAAGTGGCACCATTGCCATTTTGTACGCAGGGAGCTGAAAATGCCAAATGAAGTGAAGAATAAAACTCTTTTTCTTTTTTACACTTTACATGACATTTTACAAATGTTTCACGATCTCTCATGACCCATCAACTTACATACTGTTAAATAACGCTTTCCTGTGAATGATTTCAGTGCAGGTCTCCTGTTGTTTCACTCTGAAAGTGAGTTTTCATTTCATATTGTAGCAGCAGTGCGAAGTCACAGCTGAAGCACTGATTGAGCACCTGGTGGGAAGGCAGGACCAACCCAGTGGAGCTCAGGTGCAAGCAGTGCAGCTGAGTGACGGGGAGGAGTAGAGCCAGGACAAGGGTTGGCAGAGGAGTGAAGCTTGCTTGCTAGAGATCTCTGATTTACTGGAGGCCTTCTACTGTAGTTTTTCTTCTTGTGTTTCTGTGTTTACAGCTGCTGCATTTGGGCTCGTTCTGATTTGTTACTGTCTAGGCTTGTGTTACTCAGCTGTTATTGCTGCACTGTTTATCCCATTACAGCTTTATGCATGTGAGTGTGAATATCTACCCACACAGTAATAAGCAATGTGAACTTTTCTGGGATCAGAGGAAGATACAACTTTAAACGTTCAGCACTAGAGCACAAATCCAGAGCAACAATAACACCTGAGGAACTCTGTAGGAGCTGCTTAACGGCAGCTGCCTTGAAGAGCGTGTTGTAAATGGCTAAATTACATTGCCCTCTGCCGGAGCTGCAGGAGATCGCAGGTTGGTGCTTAACGCAGAGACGAAACTGGCTGGAGAACCACGAGGCAGATCATAGTATCATAGAATCATAGAGTCACAAGTTAAACTTGCTAAGAAGGTGGACTCTATATCCTTGAACTTACAGGAAAACTAAAAAAGAATTATTTCCGACTTACATGGGCAGATTAGCTCAGAGCTGGTGAGAGAAACGTTCTGTGAAATTGTGGAGAAAGAAGGTATCTTTGGGTCCTGTGCCCTAGTTTATTATTTCTTATTATTATTGTTAGGTTTTGTTTAAAAAGAATACATAGTTTTCCCCACTGAAATGTCTTTATCATTATTTTGTTATTATTACTTCACAGTTTTTATTATTTTATTATTACTTGGTGTCATCTAGCCTTTGACTTAGACCGTCTTCTGCATCAAAGGTTGTCACAGCTTTAGTTGAATGACTTGAACTTTTGCACTGAAACACAAAAGTCAGAAATGTACCAAGATGAGAACGATGTATTCCAGTTGGACTTTCATCATTTTTAATGCTAACGTTTATAGATTAATAAACTGTGATAAACTGAAAGATGACTTATGGACGAAACTGCATTTTAACTACAGATTTTCCTGGTCTCGGTGCATCTCTGCTGGACACCATGTGGTGTGCAAAAGATAAGAGTCTGCTTCAGAGCGTTGGTGTATGTACATTACTTTAAAGCTGTTTACTTACTTGTGTTGACTTATGGGATGAGATTGGAGGACCTGACTTAAAAGCGGATAAAGCTGCTTGTCAAACCCTGTGAGAGGCTCTCTGCAGAATCATGCTAAATGCTGACTGGCTCTCTGTGTAACGTTCAACATCCCTCATTCTTTCTTCCTTTTTCTGAATCCTCAGTTTCATATGCTTTCCTTGATCTATTTTTCTCCTTCCTCCCTATAAAGTAATAAATAGTAAACTGTTAAAAGATGTCCTTACTGAGCTTTCTTACATCAGTTAAGATTTGATTTTGTCAAGCAGTGTAAGAATTCAAAAATTAGCTTTTCTTTCCATGTTTTTTGTTGTTGTTGTTGTTGCTGTATGATATTCCTTTCTCTCATTTCAGGTGAATCAACATGTCATTTTTATGGTGCTGAAAGCAGCATTTATAACTCAAAAATGGGCTCTGAATTTGTGCAGTGGGCAGAAATCGTGGCCTAAAAAGGCATCAAAGCCCTTTCAAAATGTTAAAAAATGTTCCACAGACTCTTTTTGCATTGTGCTGTAGCATATAAAATCAGAATAATGGAAATACTTCATTAAGCATACTCTAATAACAGCTTCACAAGGCACAACTGAACTTTTTTTTTCCCCTTTGAGACTGCATTTATATTGCACATTTTATGTATTGTTTTCAGTATATGAAGTTTATTTTTTCCATCAGATGGTCACAAATAATGACTGGCATTTTTTTGGTATTTACAGAAAAAAATTGATGTTAAAGGAAGTAATAAGTGCTGAACTGTCTGGGAGTTCCCAGGTAATAAGTTAAGCATCCTGACAACACAACAGATGGGCTTCAGTAACTGGAAGGCAGGTATTTCATGCACATTGTGTGAACAAAATTTGTCTGTGATGTTGGCCAAAAATCAGAGCTCACTGGTGATTCTCAAGGGTCTCCTTTATGTGGTTTGGAACAGAATTGTATGATGAGTTGCTAGACCGGGTAATTAATACACATTGTCTTAAATGCACTCTGCTAGCGGTGAGTGTGCTGGTTGTGGTTGAACTTCATGTGGCCTTTGCTTGACATCTCTATCATCCACCAGCAAAAGCAATAAATGTTACTGAATGAATAACTGTTCTACGAAGGGTCAAGTCAAATCTCACCGTTACTTTCAGAGGAGCAGTTGACATTTCTATCCTGGGTACAATATCCAGAGCAACAAGGCAGTGCAAAATAGATTTTTAGAGAGATTCCTCTTCTGACAATTCCAAGCTTCATATTGAAAAATGGAGAAATGTAGTATAGCTAAATATGGAATGGCCAGGTGGGTTTATTCAACGTTGTGCTAAAGAAGAGAAAAACCCTACTATTAACATGAATTTTCATCAAGTAAAATTAGAATTTCTTAATACTGAATATTTTGATAAATAATTATGCATATTTTAAACTACCATTTAAAAAGAGAATCTTAAACTGAGACCAAAACAAAACAAAAAACACAACAGCTTACTGTAAAGCTGATTCCAGCCAGCTTAGAACAAAGATTACAGCAATGTGTACCCATGAGGTTTTCAGACTGAGCACTTCAGGGCCAAAATCTAGATTGTCATTTTCCAATTGAGATGCATTATCTTTACTGGTACATCTTCATTTGTTTGTTCACTTTAAATCACGTCTCCTTAATTTGAAATGCTCAAGTACACATTTAAGCATTCTTTTCTTTCTGGATCGTAGGCACCGTGTTTGATCTTAGTCTTCTCACTTCTTTTTGTTGTTTTTTGGACCCACATTTTCTACTTTGAGTGATTTCGGCACCCAAGTTAAAACATTGGATATGCACTGCTAGGATGAGAAAATGGATGCAAGTTGCTAAAAGATGTCTTCTTGCTTATGTAAATCTGCTGAGCTGAGCAATAGCGTGCTTTCTTCTGAGATTTTCCATTTGGTAGCACAGCTGATTTCCAGCCATTCCAATTTTTCACGCATATGAGTTCACTGACCACATGCTAAAAATGGAATTCTATTTACATTTAATATATCTTCATTCCATTTCTTCTTTCTAGAAGGCTTGTTAGGCTCACGGCCTCCTTCTCCTGGTGCTCCTCCTCCTGTATCTTCTTGGGTTGCAATTTAAGAGCATGAACCTAAGTCATTGCAGAATGCTTTGTCCGTTTCTCTCCCCTCAGCATGTGAATACTTAGTGAGCTGCTGAAGAGACCTAATAGCTCTCAGTGTATAGACAAAATGCTTTAGAGAAAGTAGGTTTGTCAAATTAATGAAGTCTGGTACTTCATCGTGTGTCATCCAAGTGTACTCCAATTAAAAATAACACAAAATACAATAACTATAAGTAACACAAAATACAAGAACTATAATGTCATCCATTCTGTCTTTGGGTGATTTTAACACTCTCACAGGGGGTTCTGTACCTGAAGCTCGTGTTGTGACAAGGTGTGGGAAAATATGGCCAAATATTGCATAGATTTTGAAAACGTGTTTGTGAGAACATTGACAAGCTATTAACAGATTCACTCTTCTGTTTTTCCTTCCCAATTTCTACAATCCGTATCAACGTGGGTTATTGGAGTTGTATCTTCCGAAGCCTTTCTGCGCCTTAGCTTATTTTGGTGGGGCAACACGGAAATCACAGAAGGTAAGAATGCAGCGTATTCTAACAAGAGCGGCCTCTCAAGGTTTATTGTACCTGTAAGGTCATATTTGTCCTCTGCAGTGAATAATTTGTATTTATGCTTAAAAGACCTAAGGATCAGCCAGATTTTTGATGAGGTTGGTGACAGACATTGTGACACATTTGGCTCTGGGTGAACTGTATGCTTTGAGCCAGAGGCAATTTAAACTACAAGAGATGCTTTTGCTTCACTGTGGAGGGGAACTCTACTGTGTGTTACCAACTCTATCTGTTTAACTGTCTCCATTTCCAAAGCTGCTTACAAAAATATAAATCCCAGCAGCATAGCATGAAATGAAGTTAGGTGCTGCTTCCTGTTCACTGGATCTAACTTACTGTCAGGCTGTGCATCTCTAAGGATACTGCAGCTGTGATAGTTAAGGATGCTGTGAAATTGAAAAAACTAGCCACTTTTCTGCTCATTGATGCATATTTTTGAGCTCTTGTTTTCCTTGCTTCATAATAGGTAAGTTTTACCTTTTAAAGCCACAAACCAATTGCAGCTGCTTGCAGGAGTTTTGAGCAAGCGAAAGATTTGGTTGAACCAAGGACTATGGAGGATGTCAGGATTCATGTGATATTAAAGAAGGTGGAAGAGTAGTCATGGATTTTTATTTCCTTTTCTGTTTTTGTTGTTTTTCATGCTGCAAACGAGGAAATTGCAGTTGCTGTCATTGGATGCTGCCTGGTCCCAGATTAAAAGCAAGAACTGAGAGGCTCCTGAGTTCTCTATTTACAACATGAAAAGACAGAAGCCCTTGAAAATAAGATACTAAAGTCAGTGAGAGCCTTTTTTTCCTGATCAAGGCCTCTTAATTGCAAGCTTTTTTGAAGGGATGAGATGTGTTGCTTCAATTAGTACTGGATCAATGTATACTTAGGAGGCTTTTCACATGGTGAAGAATTACATACACTGCTCCTTGGGCACAAATCTATTTCAAACAGGCATGGGGCTGTTAACTGCTTAACTGATGTTACCCTGTTGTACATACACTTGTTCCTATTATTTCATTTCTACTTGTGCTAAAAATATGATCTTCCACCACATGACCCACATGGTCTGGGGTTGGACTCAATGATCTGAGAGACCTTTTTCAACCTTAATGATTCTATGACAGGTTTGTAGGCGCTTCAAATGCAGTTGAATGGAGTCTTGGATTGCTTTGAAAGCACCTGGCTGATCAGCTTGCTACCCTTCATACGAAGTGTTGGAAGTGCACTTTCAGATAATGCTTTCTATCTTTGGAGTTGAGGGAGGAAGATTAAACTGCTGAAGGTTATCGTGATGCTTCCAAGAACGTTAGCTTTTGGCTTGAGCAGTGTGTCATTTTTGGTGTGCCACACTTCTATCTCTGACTCTGTAAAAGCAAACAGTCCCAGTAACTAAGGAACAGCACAGTTCAATGTTTTCTTAAGAACAACTTTGCTGCTTAGGGATGTGATTTACTACTTGTGTGTGTGTACGTACATGCAGAGACAAAAAGTGAGGATGATCTCATCTTAACTAGCTCACATGAGCAGTCTGTCTCATTTTTTTCAGTCTCATAGCCAAAGACAAATTTACTGTAAGCAGATGGAACTCCATTGAGTTGTAGTACTGCCATTAGTGTCAGTACTCACTTGGTTGCAATGATAATTCTCTCTGTAGTAATCAATGCTTGCAATGTAAGCCTGAAAGAAAAAAAAACTGATTATCTTGCAGCTTTCTCAGTATTTTTGCACAGACAGGAAAGAAGGAGAAGTTTTAGTTGGGAAATGTTCAGGATTTTACAAGTAAGTCTTTGCATTTTCTTCATTTAATTTCGGTGCTTTATACAAGTCTGTTCTTACACCAATTTATCAGCACTTGGACTCAGAATCAATTTCACTTTTTCTTTACCGTTTTACTGAGAATCAGTTATTAGTGATGTCATACAGCAAGTGCCAGAGACATGAAATAGACCTGCATGTATTCCTAACATCTGGGCCAAAGAAGCATCTTCATGTAAATGATGAGAACTTTTCACAGAACGTTGAGTCATCTTCCTCTTAAAAAGACAAAAATAAGAAAATTGAGAGACAAACAGAATAGTATGGTAAACAAATTCTAGTCAAGTGTAGATAGAATCATAGAATCATAGAATCACTAAGGTTGGAAAAGACCTAAAAGATCGTCCAGTCCAACCGTTCACCTATTCCCAATAGCTCCTACTAAACCATGTCCCTCAACACAACATCCAGTCTTTCCTTGAACCCCCCAGATGCTTCATAAAGACCTTGTTTCGTTAATTTCCTAATAATTAAATTTCCAAATCTTGCATGCTAGTAGCAAAGCAGTTAATAGTCTTAACCAGAAGAAAAACTTTCTACTTGTGTAATATTTATTGACGTTAAACCCACATTATACCAGCACAACAATCCAAAGTAATGATAGTACATTTTTTATAAATACAAATAGAGAGTGGCAAAATAATGCTAGTGAAGCTAAACAAAAACAAAAACAAAAAAAACCCAACAAAACAAAAGTAAATTAGCATGTCACAGTTGTGGAAAAATCTTGCAAATGATATGACATACTTTTTCTAGAATATCAGATTATTCCCATACAACAAAGCATGACATTAATTTAGAGGAACGATTCCCAGAACTGGTCATGTCCTGCACCAATTTGCATAGAATAATACTAACTTATGTGCTAAAGTTTATTAGTCACTAAAAAACAAACAAACAAACTTTGTGTACTTACAAGGAATACACTTATAGCAGTAATGCAATATATGGTGTACACAATTACAAAATAAAAAAAAACAACTAAGTACAGGACTTCTGAGTAACTGAACTGGGATAAAAGATTTCAACACTTTTATTATAAATAATGAAAGATACCATGTATGTGCTTCATATAAGGAATACAGTGTTTTCCTTTCATAGCAAAGTATGCTCGTACCATCAAACACTCATTTTTCTTGTCAGGCCTAGCAACTCTTCCATCCCTCCCTCCCCTTCATCTGAAATTCATTTGGTTCTAATTTAAAACTACCTTGTCAGACTTGACAAGGTAGAGCTCCAGTTTGATGTGGATTTGCCTTGCATTCTGAAAGTAGCATTTCATCTACTGCACGCAGCCCCTACCCATTAACAGAGCTGTTGTAGGCAAACAACAGGAAGGATGAGAAAAAAAAAAATCCAGAAACATATGATACGAAGAAAAAGTGGTGCAAGTTTTCTTGTTTTGTCCATCATCTTCTGCCTCCTCAGATTTGCAAGCTTATCACCTATGGTGTTTACTTGTCATCGATATTCCTACTGCAGTCTCAACCCATTTCTCACTTACTGTGCGTTTCTAAAATCCTCACACGTGTTACTCAAGTGCTAAGCAGTCAAACGGCCCTTACATACATTGCTCAGTTTTCAGCTCACCTCAGAATGTCAGATTCTTCAGCAAGAGCGTTAGGAGGTTGCAGGCTGTCTTCAGGAAATCCACGCAGAGTTTCAGCCTCCTGCCCTGTCCCCCTCCCACCCCTTGCAGCAATCTACTGCAGCGGTTCATACCGTAGGCACTTTCTCTCCTCTAGTTACTAAGACTTATCATCTGGGGTAGACTTGTTAGGTATCTTCTTCATTAGTTTGAAGAGGTTAAACCATTCGTGCTTAACCCTCTTTGCTGTATGTTTCTAAGTAAGCCTCCTCCTAGGTGGCAGAAAGGAGAAATAGAAAAGAATTAAAAATTGGGGCTTCAACGTTGCTTAATAGAATTGTCCATGTTAATGGCATTTAAGGCAAAGTATCATTTTCATTGTAGAATAAAAAACAGTTTGCAGAGATGCAGCGTTTGCTTACGTTTCTCTTCCTTGTCTCTTCCTTTTTTATTACAATATTGCACTTGTTCACTGTAGCTACCAGAATGCATTGCCATTTTAGAACTATAGATTACCGTGCATCCTAGTTTTCTTTGTCATCTAATGGCCTCAAAGAGAACATCTCGCACCATTAGCATTGTGTAACATCTGCTTACTGCTTACGAAGGCACGTGGTGGTTGGTAGTGTTTTCTTCTGAAAAGTCTGTTTCACTGATGCATTTTGGCCTTTATGAAAAGAGTTATTCATTCAAAGAGCTGAAGCAACTTAGGTATAAGGAAATGGTGAACGTGATTTGTTGTGCAATGTGTACATTTCTATTAATAATCTACCTATTCTTCTAATTTGGTATACTGAATAAGGAATACATGGTTATTGTGTTTGCTGTTTATCTTTTGTACTTGAAGGTGTTTGCCTTTGCATAAAGTGACATAGGAGTATCATTGGTCAAGGCAATGGCTTTCAGTGTTTCTGCTTTGAAAGAAGATGATGGAAGTGGTGGCTCGGATCTAGAGGTCATCGCTCTCTACCAAACCAGGCTGCATTGTCAGATGGACTGGATTTGCCTCCGGCTGGAAAGCTGCTTTGATGTCTAGTCCTTGGTCACACAGTGCAGCGTATCGGCTGGTTGAGGGCCGCACCTTCTTTGGCTTGGTTGTCTGAGGTGGTTGTTGCCACTGAGCTATAAATTCAAAAGGAAAGAATAAAAATTAGGCATCATCATCTCTGCAACAGTGTGCATCAGATTCATAATCTATCCTTTGTAAAGAGACACTCAGGATTGCACGAAAGGTAAGTCTCATTTCTTGGTGCGTTTATTTTTTTCCTCAGCATCTAGTTTCACCTTCAAACGTGATGAATGAAAACAAGCATCTGTGGTTGTTACCTTGACTTTTTGGCATTGCTTTCTACCTTTCCTAGTATCAGTGAGAAGGTTAACAGCGAGGTATGTGTTTCTGTGCTCTAATATTACAGTGTCAGCCTGTTCTAGGTTACTGGCTGCAATGGGAAATCATCTGGTTGCCATTGCCACCCCCTGAATCCAGAGGAACGTTGAGCCAAGGTTCTAATTCCCAAGTCTCCCTATCACTGCCACCCCAGGAAACATCTACCTTTCCCATTTTCCCACTCAATCATTCTTGTTATGAGGGGATTGGTAATGGGATTTTAGTTTAAGAGGATGTTCACTGTGTAAGGGGCTGCTTTGGAACGAACTATAGAGTTAGGCAGAAAGGCCCAACTGCTACAGTTCTGGCAGCTGTCACAGGTGTGCTATACACTAAGGTGAAAAAGAATATGAGAAGTTAGGGAAGTGCTCACAGTAATAGTAATAATGATCCACAAGTCATCTAATCATGCCGTTATCTGTTGTTAATTAGCTATATTTAATATACTAAGTAAAAATAGAATGCATGCATGCTTGTTTTATTTTGGTATCTGAAAGATGGCGGCAGTACTTTGACAGAGCATTTGTTGTCTTGATGTGGATCGTTATTATTGAGGAGAAACTATAAACAAAAGAAAGAGAGACCAACGTAAATGATTCTGTGAACAATCTGACACTTGCAGAACTGTTGCTTTTGAGGGATTAATGAGGTCATGAAAAAGGAAGTCACTTACTATAAACATCCAACCTGGCAGTGCAAGACACAATCCCAGCTTCATTCTTAGCTGAAACGGTGTACCAACCAGCATCCTCTTTTGTAGCTCCCTGAATCAGCAGGCAGATGTAGCCATAGTTGTCCTGGTGCATGCTGAACAAAGGGCAAGTTGCAAATTACTACTTCAACTGAAAGACAGTGCAGGCATTTAACTGTCATTATAAACAGCCCCCATCCTAGTTTGACATTAAATATACAGTCTACTTTTAATTAATGCGAAACTTCCTCTGAAATTAGCAAGTGGTAAATGAAACGGCTTGGAAATTTGGCAGTTGAATATCCTGTATTAAAAAGAAAGAAGCAAAAACCACCCAGAGCAGCTTCTCTTTCAAAGCAACGGATTAGGACATCTGGAAAGCAGATTTACAGAACTTTGTGGGGATGGTATACAAGACCTGACTTGAGAAGTGAAGTACTGAAATATTTGTAGTTATTTAGGACAGCAGTAATTTATTACAGTGCCATATCAGTATTGAGTTCCTTTTATTTCGATAGATCAGGAATTTTCTCTCAAATATTCCTACAAAACACTGTCAAATGATGACAAACGTACAGATCTTAGAAATAAATATATATACATATGTCTTTTTTCCACTACCCTATAGTATGTCCCTGTAAAGATGTGTGAGGTTTTGGTATGATTTAAAGGCTAACCCAAAGCTAGTTTATGTTGTAATAGCAACACTGAGCTCAACTTTTAGCTGCCTTTGTTCCCAGAGGAAGCATGGGGAAAGGGGACAAGTGGAGTGCTAAAGAGTGGAGGTGATGGAAGCGAGTTGCTCTCAACTAGCATTTACCAAATGCTGGGGAAAAGTGTGCATAAAGCCACTGTCTCATGGAGGAGTTGGTTCCATGCAAGTGGATATAACTCAGCTTTGGCCAGAAGTATTACAGTAACTAGTTAATATGGTGCTGCTCACACAAAGCATTCTTATGACCTTTTTGGTTTTCACTCGTGTTACAGGACAAATCATTCATGAAGTTAGGAAGAGCAAGATAATTCTCAGACCATCTTACCTCACTCTGTCAGTATTGTGTGTGATTGACTCATTCTCTTTCTTCCAAAATATCTGAGGCGACGGTTCCCCCGAGATTCGACACTCCAGTCGCACTGGAAATCCCTCAGTCACACCGGTGTTCTGTATTTTCTCTATAAATACAGGTGCTTTGTGTACTTCCTTAGCTGTGAAAATAAAGATTGCAGTATTGCTGACACTTCTGCGTGTATGAAGGAACAGCCTAAGAGGCAGGCAAATTTGGTGTCGTTTTCATTAGCTACAAAGCCTAGCCCTGCCTCATCTGAAGAAAACAGTCACATCCTTATTTTAATAAAAGAAATGGGAGATCTAATAGAGTTGAGGATTTTCCTTCTCCTCCCCCTCAGCCATTGGAATAGTTCAAGTGTAGAGCTTGGCAACTAGATTCTTTGACTGCACTGTGCTTGTAAAGCAGTGCTCCTTCATCCTCCATAAAAGGATGAGCCTTTAAATGTAGCAGAAGTACTTTGCCAGCTGGTTGGAATGGCATTAATCTAACGTCCTGTGAACCGTGTCATGCTATCAGCCCAGGCATAGGTACGGGTCTGCACATATTGCTGTGGGGAAAAAAACCCACAACACAAGGAAGTGAACAGTTGGCTTTGTGGCCTCAGCTGTGCCTCGGGATGAAAACAACCCTCGTTTCTTCACAACATACCCAGAGGTTCCGTGCTACTCAACAAAACATAACATAAACGTATCACCTTAGAGATATGATACAGCTCTGTCACTGGTTTCCTCTTCCCGTTCCCCAACCCTCAGCCACATCCTTGGACAACACTTAACTTTTCTACCTTACGCTTTCAGCACAAAGATGTTACCTGCAACAGTGAGCTCCAGGCTGAATGTATTTTCTCCAGCCCGATTGCTGGCCACACACGTGTAGATTCCCGCATCCCTCGCGGTGACAGGCTCTATGATCAGGGAGTGCACCCCGTTCTCACGCACCAGCATTTTGTGAGAGCTGTCAGGACGGATGGGTCTCCCGTTTAGTTGCCAGCTCAGATCTGGTGTTGGTAATCCGCTAACCTTCAGCGCAAACGGAATAATGGGAAATTATTTGCCGTGCAAAAACAGCGAAGGAGTCCTGACTCATTACTTCAGAAGAGTTTGGTTTTGTTTGCTAATGCAGGTATACCACAAGATTTAAAGAACTAATTTTATCTGAATTACACATTGACTTAGTTGCATTCATTTACTTGCCAACTGCCTGAATCCCATGGTGTCTTAAAGGCGTAACTGAAAAAAGATCAGTGTTCAGATATGCTAGAATCTAAACAGTACATTGCAACAAAAGGTAGGGTGACACCTTGTATCCTTTCACATCATTTGCTCTTCACCTGGAATGACACCATATTTCTAAACTAATTTCTTGTCAAAAACTTGTAGACAAAAAGATGTTAGGTGACTAACCATTGAGCTCTGCATTCCATTTCATTGTTTCAGTCTGTCTGTGCGAGTCCTGCACTACTAAAAGCCCTGCCACCTGATGGGGTTCTACATGAAAACAAACAGCTTCTCCCAAGTAGATCATCACTGAGTAAACAGAAGGCCCAGCCTTCATCACTTCTGTTAAAGTCACAGTGGGTCTGCAAGTAACAGAGGATGGAAACTGAAGTAGTAAGAAGACTTCAAAGCATGCTGGCTTTATAGTGCGAGCTGCTTCCCCCTACAGCCCAAAGGAAGTGAATTTAACATTCCTTTTTCTGTTAGCTCTCGGGTTTGCCTGAAGCAATTTCCTTCCTGAGGAAGCAAGTTTTTATTTGTCAACTTTTGCTGCAAAGCAAAAATAGGTAAATGCCAATAGGTAAAACAGCATTTAAGAAGTATCTCATGCCACTTGTTTTCTGACTGCCGAGGTTACAGAGTGGTAGCTGCTGGCCTGTGCCTGGCACTTACCTTGCAGTCCATCCTGCAGAGTTTTCCTTCTTGAACAGTCAGGTCTCCAGGGGCCTGCAGAAAATGGGGCCGGAAGAATCGTTCCTGGATTGGTTCATTTTCATCACCACTGTCCCTCGATCGAGACCGCGGCCTTAAAACACCAGGAGACAGCAGAAAGCTATCAGTATAGTCAGGTACCACTACATCAGAAGGGGCATCCCGAAAAATCTAGAAAACAGTCTTGCTACAGAATAATTACTTGTAATAATCTTATATTTGTACATGATAGAACGTTTTGTTTAGTCTTTAAATCACTGAAATACAAATTAAAGTTGGCAGGCTTTAGAATATAGCTTCCGTTCCTCATTTCTGGTGTCCTATGTATGTAACCCCACCCTGTCCTGCTATCGAGCAGCACGCACACAGCCCCTGCAATTACATTTACCCTTCAGAAAACAGCGGGTGAACAGGTGGCACTGAAGGGTAAAAGTCTTCCTGCACCCCACTATCCACTGCTGTAGCTGCAGAAGGCAGCAGCACTGAGGGAAGCCAGGGGGAAAAAAATTACACCCAAGGAAGTGGAAAATAAAAAGGCTGAGTTTGTGATCAAAGCAGTTTTTTAACGACAGGGGCTTTTTCTTGAATCGTGCCTTAACTAGGCTTTCAAATTACAGGTAGAAAAGGAAAGCTAAATCAGAACACTCCTTAGTATCAGAAACTAATAATGTGTCTTTTTTTTACATCTTTTACAAAGTAACCCTAATACACACATTTTTCAATCTTCCTTCCATCTCATGCATTTTAAGACGATCTGCTTGGAACTGCGGTCTGCTGCATGCAGTGAGATCACTCTGATGTTGCAGCACCGAGTGCTGTGATGTGGGGGCCTGAACCTTGCACACCTCAGATGTTTTAAAACCCTCTCCCCAATAAGTCTGAGAAGGTAATTTTTGCAAGCAGAGCAAGTTTCAGAAAAATACCACATGAAAAATGAAGTGACATCAAGAAAGCATGCCTTAAAATGGCAACGAAGTAGTGAAGGTAACAAAACCAGAGGTCTGCCACAACACACTCTGTAAGAGATCTAGTACTTCAGGAAAAAGCCTGTCAGCAGCATAGAAAGTAAGAAAGTTCATTAATAATCACTTGTCATAGACATTGTTGTTGCTCTCAAGCAAAAAAAAAGCTTACAGAAAAAAAAAATGCTGTAATGCAACAGGAATATTACTTATCAAAAGTGTACGAAAGTGTGTGACCAGCTGTAGAGCAGAGCACATGATTGTGTTCTGTTCCATTAGAAAAGCTGTGGTGGTGGGAGTCTGTCACAGGAATGTGGTCCATGCTCAGATATCATCAGTTCGGGGCACAACTGGATGATGGGAGCAGTGGGAAGGTCCACAAGACAGAAACAGCTCTGAAACAGACCTGAAACTGTGCGGGAAGTAAGAATTCCCAGTAGCTGCTCTCATTTTAATTAAACTGCTATATGCAAATCTCTTACAATTCCTTTCCCTGCTACACACCCATCCAAAACTGCCAGAGTGCTTGCAGCAACTGAACAGCAAAATAGCAGCTGCGAGTGGCCTCAGATTTCAATTGATTTCAATTGCGTTTGGCAAGATTGCAAAACAGGGCTCACCCCTATTATTGGGGGCTCTGCCTGCTGCAGGAGGAGGTCTGCATTTTATCCTTCACAGAGACACACAAGTGTCAGCTGCTCCATTCTCCCTTGTCCATACCTATTTCCCTCCCTCCACTCTTCCCTTTTAAAAATGCTTCCCCTTTCTCACTCCTGTGCATCAGCTAGTTTAGCTGAAACCTGACTCTTCCCTGCAGCTTTTCCCTTCCTGGATTAACACAGACTTTTCTTTTGTACCCATTATTTGCAGGTGCATGAGACAGTGGGCAGCACTTTCAGGACAGGGGAAACCTGGTTTGCTCAATGTAGAAGTCAGATGAGATCTGTTCAGCAGCCTCATCTCATCACACCCCCAGGCACAAGAGCTGGCAGAGGATGCCTGTATGTCATGTCGCAGCTCTGCAGTGTGGCAGGGGGCATCTGAGCTGCTTTGCTGCACTCTGACAGCAGGTAATTACATCTGTTCTACAGATGACCATTGGGCAGTACCGAGATTCTGTAGCTGTTGTGACCGTTAAGCAAATCACAGCCCTCGTTACGGCAAAGGCCTGAAGAAGAGCCCTCATGCTTCCTTGAAAGCAGCCCTGTTTGTGAAACCAAAAGGAATTTTTTTGTATTGTCTGAAGATGTCTGAGCTGTGCTAAATACCCTCATAAATGCTTTGGGCAATGAAAAAAAACATATGGAGAGGAAAATTCCCTTATATGGTCCAAAAACGTAAACCGAAGCTCCGTGTGTGAATAATTGTAAACTCACTGAAGATAAGTTTAATGCTTTATATCTGACTCATAATTCCTGCTAAGAACCTGAAATGAAATCACTGAAATAGCAATAAACTCTGTGGCTTACAGTTATTTCTGCTGTTTCTGTTAAAAAATGCTTACTAACGCTGCACACTGTACAGGCTCCAACTGCACTGAGATGCTGAATACCCACAGAAGCAACAGTGGCTTTCCTCACAGCTTACAGTCTAACTTGTGGACAGTGAACAGCACAAAGAAAGGAAAGGGAGACAAGCAAAGTTCAAGATACTTTAAAGCTATGTCATTTCTGACATTGCCCACTAGTTTCCTATTGTGCAAGGTTTGCAGAGGTTTTAGCAGTGGGGAGGCTTCTTCCTGTATGCCACACTTCTAACTTGCCTTCTTACTTGAGATTCTTCATAACAGCCATTTTCCAAAACAGATAATGTTCAAAGAGAGAAAAAAAAAGCATCAAATACCTTCTGACATGAGGCTGGCCAGGAGGTGTCCAAGGGCTGCGGCCTCTCTGATTTACAGCTTGAACCATCAGCCTTCCTGTGCAGCTTATTCTGCCCTGTAGTAACGATGAAGAGGAAGACAATTAACTGAGACTGAACTCATCTCACATTAATCTGTTTAACCTGATCTCTTCTTTGTTGCCTGCCTGTTACAGAGCCTGCAATATCACCTCTTCTTTCAAAAAATCCTTTAAAATCATTTGTCAAGATACCTTTGGATATTCAACTGTTTTATCCGCTTGCAACTAACAATGAACAGACGGAAATAACTGTGACTGGTTGAAACGTTCCACCATCCACTTTCTATCCAGTTTTTACATTTTAAAAGGACCACCACCACCACCACACAGAACACCAAGAGGTAGCAGCACTGCTGGCTGTAAGCCATACGATGAACTGACTGAGCCTTCTAAAGGCAAAGACCTTTTTGTCACTGCTGGGCTGTCAGACTTGATCCTCGTATCCCAATTCCATTCCCATGACCCGTATAGCCCACAAGAAAAACTGTAAAATAAACCACTGCACATAACCTGAAGCAATTGCTTATGCAAAAGTTTTTTTGTGTTACCATTAAAAACACCTGGAACAAGTAGATTTCTATTTTAGGCACTGCTGTGTATTTATTTTATTCTGACAGGTGATGAATTAACGCTATTTTGAATAACTGCTGTGTATCTCAACACATGAAGGCATCACAAATGGAAACACAAAGTCCTGGAAGGAATTTGTACAGTAAAGAACTAGCTGGAAGCCCCAGATTTGGAAAAGCTATGGGATGAACAGGAAGGAGCAATGGATACGGGAAATGGTTTGTGGGAAGATGACCTAGAAAGCATAGGAGAGGGGACCTCTGGGTGCACACTGCAAAGAAGTGGAGAGAAAGAAGGTGAAAATAAGGACCATGCTTAGAGCTCGTGGCAAGAGATCAGTTAATGGTTGTAACTTTTAAGTAACAGCCTGAACCAAGCAAGATTTTATGTTTTTCTAGATCTGAGATCAGTTTTCTCTGGCTCGAGTTCGATGGCAAGTTGTACTGCAAACCCCAGCAGCATTACAACTTAATTCCAGCTCGCTGCACTTCGTGCTGTAGGCAGTAGTGCAGCATTAACTACCACAGATAACTTCTAAGGTGCATCAACAAATCATCCTGCATACACAAATGCTGTAGTATTCATCCAGATAGCGTGACAGTGTAAACCAGCAGAGTTTAAAGGAATGAAATCCTTTGCTTTAATAAGATAAATTAATTTCTAGCAGCTACGAACATGCCTTTTTGCTCTGTAGTTTGATAGTCCTAATAGCAATGACCAAATCACAGCACCATCTAGCAAGTATCTGCCAGTCCATCAGAACCCTGATGTCAACTCCCTTATGTTTACATATTCTGCTTTTCTTAAGGAAAGGTTGCCAAATTTGCCTAACTTCGTGATAGCTTTGAGACATGGACAACTTTCCGTTAGGATTTAGGAAGCTATGCCAGAACTATTTCTACTTGGGATGACTTAAAAGAATTGGAATCCAGATATTTTAGTGCAAGAGGCTTGTATGTGAACTCACAGCCCTTCTTTGCCTCCACTGTGCTGTGAAACACATAGTAAAAGCAAGCTAACAGGAGAGGAGCATCTTTGTTTGGGAAGCACACCATGAAGAACGAACACATGTGCTTGATGAAATAGGCTTTGTTTTGGGGATCTAGAAAAGGATGCTCCTGTTGTTTGTTTGTTTTTTTCCCCAAAAAGGAATGGAAAGCACAAAGTGTTTTTTCCATCCCCAAAACTAGGGTCATCACAAAACCATCTCAGTTCAGCACATTTGCATTAGTACACTGACAAATTTGTGTCACCAATGACAAGAGCTAATGATCTAGGCTACTTCACTGGTGTCATCAGATGAGCAGAACAGCTTGTTAAAAACGAAGGCCTAAACCTGCATCCGTGAGTTACAGAGGGACAGGTGTCAGTGTCCAGATAGAAGGGAACCTTATTCACCAGCTTCTTTAAGATTTTGGATCCCACAGTAAAACTACACAGAGAAACCCTACGCATGCACTGACACAACACTGATAGGAATACAGGTAGGATTTGTATCCTACCTTCAGCACAGTTGTTTTGTGGGTTGTTTTTTTTTTAAGTCATTTTTAAACTTGTGGTGAATTTGCACAACTTAAATGGCACCGAGCGTTAAAATACAATGCTTCTTTTTTATACATAGAAGTTCCCAGCTTGAAGAATTCCCCTGGCCATCTGCTAGTTCTTTATTTCTGTTATTAGCATATGTAGAAAAAATGTTCAGACTCTCTAGATTTAAGCCCTGCAGTGGGTAGAATCAGGCATCTAAACACTGCTCTTTCTTGTCTCTGTATAGAGAAACACACTGCAGAAAGGGCAGGACTGACAGTAAAAAGAGCAAGGCAAAAGTGTCATGTAACCTAGCAACATCATAACACAGCACAATATTCTTAGATTAAGCTCTGTCTCAGCGATGGAGGTTATTTCACAGTGTAATTCTACTTGCAGTCGTGGTCTTGGCAAGCTATTTGGTGCTACAGAAGAAAGTAATTCGTTATATCCCTCAGTTATGTTACTGCCTTGGTTTCTCACATGCAAATAATTTTCCTTGATTTGCTTTGCTCTGGGAAAAAGTGGATTGAGAAAGTTAGTTCAATAGGATGCTTCAACGGTAACTTCAGTTAACAACGTTGTATGCTTCAGCTCTAGTTTGGGGTCTGTGAAAAACAGAGAATATTACAGATGCAGTAACACTCTGCGTTTCAGAACACAGCGTTTAAGACTCTGGTGCCAACACAAAAGACTCTGCATTCCTCCCCAGTAAGCACAGGAATCGTTTGCTACAGAGCTGCAATCCCTGCCTGAGGTAACCGTGCAGAGGTGCAGTGCGCTGCAATTCACTTCAAAGAGTTGGCCTCAGTCAATAAGAGGTGTCATGAGAAGAAAACTGAAAGCTCAGCAGCCAGATTGAGTTACTGCTGGTAAACTTGACTTTTTCCCCCCTTGTATAATACATATGGTGTCCATATTTGGTTAAGGTACCTAGATGCTATCTGCTGAAACAAATGGTGGAACAGTCATCAAACAACAACACCCGTTCCCTCTGAAACCTCAAACCTTAAGGAAAAAAAAAGGCTGTTGAGTTGCTAATCTCTGGGAGATAGAAAGGTCCCACCCTACTGATGCAAGATGAAAACAGAAATCTAACTTACATACTTGGTGGTGACTTCATCATTTAATTAAATCACGCATACGTAAGGTTCTGAAGATTCATGTTGAGAAGCATGTTTGCTCTGGAGCCAAACCTTCATTTACCTGTGGGTTAGCAGCCATAATGGTGTAATTCCCATCATCATCCAGGGTGGAGGCTGCAGCATGCAGTGAGCAAGTTCCATCAGGTTCTCTTTGAATTCGGTAGTGATCACTTCTCTTAGAAATTTGCTTCCCATCTTTAAACCAATAAATCTGCAGGGAAAAACAAAGCACGGCTGGTAAGAGGTAGGTGCTCACCAACATCATTTCTCAATTTGCAGCACTACCAAATCTTAGCAGCTGAAAACTTCTCTGGTTGGCAATAAAGGAATGGGTCCAGCCTGCAGAGGTGCAGAACCACACTCCAGAACCACTTCCTATAAAATCCAAGTTCCAGGATAGCGGTGGCTCAGAGAAAGGCTGGAGTGTGAGCACCCATCTCACAAGTTTAGATGTGCCTAAGGGTTGTGCTGATCCCAGACTGAGCAGCAACAGAAGAGCTGAAAATAAATGTCATTGCAAAGGAAAGTAGAGAGCAGATAAGATTAATAACTTCACATTTTTGTTTCACTTACATCTGATGAAGCTGGAGGAACTTAAAGCTACTGCTTTCCTTTCAGAAAAGGAAAACTTAACCCAAGGTAATTATCAGAACAATTAGTTCAGTAATGATCTCAGTGCTGTAACACAGAGCTGCCCCATCCTTTGCACCCACACGAGGCAGCCAGCAGCAAGCTGCCCTGTGCTGCTAGGTTAACATCTCTAGATGCTATCTGCTGAAACAAATACGGGACAGTGATCAAACAACAACACCCGTTCCCAAGCGGCAGGACCAAGCCCCACAGCATCACCCGCGTGGCAGACGTCCACAGGAAAAGGCAGCTTTACAAAGCAACAGGAAATACTTCAAATCACTCGGTATATTGACAGCCCTTAACAACTGTGTGCCAGCAACAGCAGAGTTACAAGCTGTACAGCAAAGTTGAATTACCCCTCAAGCAGAGGTCTTTTCCATTGCTTTCAATACATAATTTTTTTCTCTGGCTGACCCAAGGTCTGATCTCGATGAGCCAAAAAATGATCTACGTGGAATAACATCTTAACAGTAATCCATAAATTACACACACACACAAAACCCACATATGTGATTTTAATGCCTCAGACTTAAGGCAATAATGATAATAAGATTCAATTTTGACTTTTTTTTTTTTTTTGCAACGTATTTTAAAAACAAGGAAAACCCCAAACTGAATTTGGTGTGTTAAAAAATAAAAGAGATGCAGGAAAGCATGAAAACTCCCAGAGCAACACGTAGGAATGTCACAAGGTGCAGCCAGCTCCCCAGAGCAGCACCTGCACAGGACAGCACTTACTGTCATTCCTGAAGCATGTTCTCCCTGAAGCCAGCACTGTTCTGTACTCCTAGAGCCACTTGTGAGGACACCCACTCACCTCTTAGTGCTGGGTGTACTTTAGAAACCCCCCTGCCCTCACAAGCACTCCTCACTCCTCTTTAAAGCAGCGTTAGCTGATATCAAGTTCCCCAGTAAAACTGCTCTCCCACATCACAAGGCATGAAGAGAGAGGGGCTGAGGTTTAGCTGCTGCAAGGGGTGGCTCTGTGCTACAGCCTCACTCCGAGTACCTGCAGGCACAGACCTCTGCTCCCTGCAAACTGTGCTGCCTCCCTGCGGCCTTGGCTGCAGGCATCCCTGGGGGCAGCAGACACAAGCATGGGGGCTGCCACTTGGCAACCTTTCAGAGCTCTCATACATTCATGTGGGGATAAAATTAACTAAAGTGCATTTCACTAAAACACAATGGAGAACGTTTGGGAGGGAATGAATGGAAATTTCCTTGAAAAATTAATTACCGTGGATGTTTTATATATTAACAAGCATTATGTGCACTAGAAATGATTTCATTTCCTCAATAGCTGGTTATACTTGTTTTCCATTTTGTCTGTCAGCAGGCTTGCAAAGACTCTATGGTGCTAACAAAAGATTTGGTAATGTCTTCTCATCTGCTGACAGAGCACTTACCAGAGATGCAAAAGATATTTGATCACTAATATACAAATCATAATGGATGTTGGTAACAGTGGAGCTGCAAAAAATGAGTTCTAACTTGCATGCTTTGTATGTGTCATAACACTGCCTGGAAATCTACTGCAGTAAGCAGTAATTATTCAATAGCAATGCACTTATCAGAAATATCAGCAGACGTGCCAGGAGTTACTACATGGAAATACATGCAAATATTAACTGAACCAGCTATCCAAACATCATGCATATGTTGTCCCATATTCATTTCCCCTAGGATCTAAAAACATTGGCATAAACTGTTTTTACTTAGGTGTAGTAGGTGCTTAACATTGTCTTCTTCTGGCCTGGAATTTACAGGAGACAAAGGTCCTTGAAGTAAAGCATTTTCTTTCTAGGATCCCTTTTAATAAATGTACCATTCAACTACGTAAGCCCTGAGCTCTGCATCTGGATTGCTTTTATTTGTATCAGATTTTCAGACACTGATGTGTAATGACTGGAAATACAGCGGAATACACAGTACAGAAGGGTTTCTGATCTTAAGCAACAGTCATTTTTAATCACTATGAATTATATTCAGCCTCATGTAGAGAGAGCAGTACAAGCTTTATGCAACATTCAAGTCTCAATTAACCTTTTGTATGGCATTTTCCTAATTCCAAAGAGAACTATCCCTCAAAAAGAAGTACTCCACAATCCCTCTTGCATTACCACAAGCTCTCATTTTAATGATAAAATAGTTTTACATTATGCAGATGGTTATAACAAAAGGAACCTCAGATTTAAAAAGTCATATTTATGAAGACAGAATTTGCACATCAGTATTCAATTTACACAGCATGTTCAGGGGAAAAAATAATCAAGCCAATAACCCTTCTTTAGAAAAATCCCTCATAATGAATGCCAGATTTCAGAAACACTACAGTCCTTCCCAAAGCTGTTCCTTGGCAGAGGTGACAGAATACTTAGAAGGGAGGAGCTTTAAGTTAGTAAATTATTTCCAGCTTTTCATTTGCCAAAGTAAAGCATTTGTTCAGGGGCAACACTTCCAGCTTCAACAAACTACAGCAGGACAGCCCTCAACCACTGAGTAAGTCAAAACTGTTATGTTGGCACAGTCAGTCAGGAGAAGAAGCCTTTGACATTTGCTTAGTCCAACTCACAAGTAGCTATGCAACAGGCCTCAAGTTGGTTTCCTCCCAAGCAACTTCACAAATTGCACAAAGCATTTGCAAGTGAATGGAAAAAAGGGTCACAGTCCCAGGTGCAAGAGCAAATCACTTAATGTGCATGCTTTGGCAACACAAAAAAAAAGAGACTGCTGCATCTGATTCAGATTGCATTCGCATCAGAATAGTCCTTCACAGGGCAGCATTTTAAATACAAACAACGTGGTTTCCCGACTGTGCAGCTGCTAATGCCAAAACAAGGAGAGTGAGGGAAGGAGGAAGAGGCATCCTCTTTCATCTGTCTTAAATTAGATTGAGATAACTGTGAGACTGCACCCTAATTGAAAAGTGTGAAAAGGGAATGGCAACAGTTGACTAAGGCTGACTCACAGGAGGTCATTCAGCAACTCAGTCATAAGCTCCAGGCACAAAGAGCACACCTCACCTCTAACAGCAACGAAACAATTTGTCTTCCAGCCTTATTCAGCACCTTGGGCTCCTCTGTACGGTCATGTCAAAAATAATGCTGGACATCAAAGGGCTGGCTTCAGTCAGACTTGTCAGTGTTTACACTACTCCAGTTTGAAGCAGGAGTGCTTTTTTGATATGAGTACACTGATCACCCCTACTATACTGCAGTGGTTTGTGCTGTGAAGTGGTCTTGGAGTACAGAGTTGGACCTCTTTCAAATGAAACTAAGCCAGAAAATGAGCTGCAAGAACACATCTAATATGCTGCATCTGCTCCAGTCCATAGGATGAGATTAGAGCCAGTCTGAAGTAAAACCTCCTGAAATACAGGCAGAGATGGAAATCTCGTTCTACAGATTTGCTTCTCATGGCCTGTACTACTTGCTAGACTAGATGTTGCTGTAGCTGTTGTGCTTTCTCCACTATCTGACAAAGTTGATTTCTCCTGTTTACAGTTTGTGCAGTACCATGTATTTATAGCATTGGGCATGTAAAATCAGTTCAAGATTCTCAATACCTGTACATTTCTCATTTTCACGCACCTCTTAGATATCCAAGACATAAATAAGAGCACCCTAGCCACAAGAGGTCACTATAAGAATGGCAAGGACCTCAGAGGAACACACAGGCTTCGACAAGGCAGCCTGAGATGCTGCTGCTGTTTGCCTAATCCGTAACAAGTCATTTAATTGCCGGGTAATTTATGCAATGGTTCAATGTTACCTACCAAAGAAAGGCATTATTCCAGACTACTGACATCATACAGCTGGTGCTTTTACATTTGCAAAAAGGAAACACTTCCCAAGCCCAACCCTCCTTCAGAAGCTCATCATTATGAACCTCATGGTCATGTCTCATCTTGTTACTGCGATACGTGGGAGCGTACGGAATTTCAGTCTGCCTTTCTCTAACATTCAGCAAAGTCTAGTCTTGTTAAAGTGCGTAGATACAAACTGCAGTGCTGAAGAGTGCAGATCCACATTGGCTCCTGAACCAGAAGCAATGTACCTCTGTATAAGCATGTTGCTGTACTGAAGTCAATTAACCCTTGTTAACCTGTTGTGATTGCTTTTGGAACCACAGCGCCAGCTCAAATGCAGACTTCTAGAATCACACTACATTTTGGGATGCAGATGTACCCTGAGGGAAACTGAAAGTGACAAAATATTGGTGATGAAGTCTCAAGAAAGAGAGATTAAAGAACTAAAGCTTGATAGTAGATTTTTGTCGGATAAATCTAAACACATTCCATGATAACAACAGCAACTGCAAGATCATCAGCTAGGAATCTTTCTTACCTAAAGAGAATGTCTGCTATTCCTGCATGACACAACCCACAGGGTCTAGGTGCTGAAGGTAGGGTACTAACAAATTGCTCTGCAGAGCATTTCTAGAACTGCTCACTCTCTTCTCTTACCTTTGGTTTTGGATTTCCTGTCACTTTGCAGGTAAAGGTGACCGGCATTCCCTCAAAGATTTTGTAATGCTTCAGCTTTATCTCAAAATACGGTGACGCACTGTTATCAATAGGTTCATCTCCATGCTGCACCTCATCATCGGATTCCTCCACAGGAGATCTCTCCAGCCTGTATTCAATTTCACTGATCAATCTTTGCTCAAAGCTGGAGACTTTATATTCCTGTCAAATAACAAAGGTTCATATTAATGTCAAGATTCAACATATTAAGATGGGTTGCATCATGATGCGTGCAAGATGTTTCTGCGACTGCTGTTGTTATTCTACTGATCTCTGACAATTGAGATCCTCCATATAAAGGGAAATCGTATCTAGTTGCAGAAGAAGACTATCATCCGTGTTTCCAACAACTTCCCTATGAAACAATGAAAACATCTGGTACGAGGCAAAAATTGCATTCCGTGTTATCTTAAGATCTAATTTATTAAGGGAAAGAAAGCCATTGGTTGCTTTCAATTAAAAAAAAAAAATGTTATAAAAGTATTCCAAAGCAGTTCATAAAGACAAAAAGAAGCACAGTAATATTTCCTTCAGGGTACAGGCAGATTTAGGGTGGGTTTTGCTTCCAGATGGCCAGAAGACCATATGGTTCACATCTGCTGTTTGCACAGAACCGTACCAGAGGCTGCACAAGAAGGTTGAAATGATTTTGTTTACAGTTGCCTGTAAAAATGAGAAAATGGCACCACTGCCATTCTTCACTCCTGTTCCCATGGTTCCTCCTCTGGCTGGGCCAAAAGTATCACTTCTTCTGTAGAAAGAATGTTACTCATCAGAATGTTCAGGATTTGCAAAGAGCAGAAAGTTTCACCTAGTGTGAAACTATACTGCTTGTTTAAATTTCCCAGATACTGGGAAACATTACTGTGACACAGAATTATTTACTTTCTTGAATTGTTCACTCAGTAAAACAGCCCAGTTTTGAAACCGAATGATAGCAAAGGTAACGCCACAACACAAGAAAGCTCAAGGCAGAAAAAAAACCCTATTTGCTAGCCAATGACTTTCCCTCTGCATAAATTAAGCTCTCTTTTAGAAGACCTTTAACCGCTGTCTCTGATCTTTACTTTTTTAAGGCAGAAAATGCATCTCATGTAAAGTTTCCTTACACATGCCCATTTTTTGTCATTGATTCTAGTCTGGGAACGACATGTAGCCTTTCTGTTGGCTGGTTACAGAACTCATCATAGCTCACAGTAAATAGGAGAAATACCTTCATAAACTGCTTTTTTTTTTAATGGTAGACTTCCAGTGAAAGAAAGGAACAAAATCAGATCATGAAATATACATACAGAGCAGTTGATTTAGATGCAAGGCTGTTAGTATCAGTATAGGTTAACATTAGAGCAGAAAGATACTGGAGCATGCCACTACTGCAGTTAAGCTGCCTGCAATCAATTAGGTTTAGAGATCATAAATGGAAGGCATTCCAAATCTCCCCAGTTATTAATGTTGGTGATCTGTTGTTACGAACCAGGAACAGTAAAAGGGAAAGTAGACAGACAATAGAAAATTTAAAAAAACCCCAATAATTAAAAAAAAAAAAAAAATCAGCAACAACAAAACAAGAAAAAGGTGAAAATGTTAACCTTTTGAATATCCATAGGACTCACTACAGAAGCAGCAGTAGAACAAACTTCCTGCAAGAGTAGAAAAAAAGATCAAGAAGCAGAAAGAAGACAGAGAGGTGCTCATGGAAACCGAGCGCACAGGAGGAGAAGGTACTGGATGTGGTAACACAAGCAAACAAATGCTACACATTTCCGAATTGCAGCTCTGGCATCTGAACAATGGGAGCGTGTACCTGGCCTTCCAAGCAGACTTTCCGTTGCATTTTTGATCAGCATCCAAAAAGTGCAGATTACACACATAAAGACAAGACAGTTTCAAGATAGTAGATGTATTTTTGCCTGGACAGACTTAAAGGGCAGGACAGAATAGGATAAATGGGAGAGTTTAAAGCTGACAGAAGACATTTGAGAACTCTCAGCCTTATTGAGCATGGAAAAACTGAGCAGCAGGCATGTGGTTCTCCAGTTTACTTTGCTGATACATAACGTATGACTTCTGTAATCAAATCTCTCCTATCTTGAGTACACTTACTGTCTTGTGTAGGACTTTTAAAAAGTGAACTGCTGCCTATTAAAGAATTATTATTTTTTTAATTTTCCTATGTATCTGCAGAGTTACACAGCACCTGTATTGCAGGCTCCTCTTCTGGTTCCTGTATATTGAAGACAGTTGCAGCACTGTCTGCTCCCAGCAATCGACGAGCCATTTTTTCTTCATATGTTAATCTCTGGACAAAACCAAAACAAAATAAAACAAAGAGCAATGCGACTAAGGGGAAAAGAAGAAGTAAAGGTTCTTACTTCTCATTAAGAACTACGTGGCAGATAGACAGTAAACAATGCTTTAAGTGATGTAAAAGAGAGCAGCAATATGCTTTTAACAGCAGTTTTTCTACCACAGATTGCAATGGTTTTTTGTTTTCTGTTTTTTGGGGTTTTTTTTGCATTACAAGCAGCTTTTCTGGCTTCAGCAACCTCTGTCCTGACTCTGCCATTTGTTTCCATTCTCCTGCCAGGAACTTGGGCAGGAATGAGCAAAACGAACTACTTAAATCAGCATGGCCATCAAAAAAGCCTGTGTCAAATCATCCCAGATCTTACTCCTGGCTGTTCTGCTACATTAGAAGCACACAGCAGAAAACTCTGTCAGAAATGCCAAGAAGATCCCACTTACTCTATTTGACTGCTTTGTCAGAAATAAAACAGCAGTTTTATAAGAAAGTAATTTCTTTCAGATTCTTAATTTCTATTTATTCTTAGCCTTTCACAAATTACAGAAACAACTTACAGAAGATGGAGTGGCAGTTTACACTCAGAAGGTAAAGCAAATTAAAGGAGAACCTTAAGTGTAGAATTGAAGTTTTCCATTACTATTCTTCCTTCTGTGTTCAGTAACACACTTCATGCATTCAAGATACACCCTTACAAACACTGCAAAAATATGCCAGTGAATGCAAGGCAAACAACTATGTGGTTGAATACAAAGAAAAAATGAAAGAATGGAAAAAGCATTAGGTCCAGTCAGTGCTTTCATTTCTCAAAAAGCCTTACTGAAGTTCTTTGGTTTTGTTTTTTAAAGTGTGGCATTGCTAAAATAGGAACTCATGAAAACTAGGTACTAATCTTGGCTATCTTACGAGCATCTACACAACTAATGAACTTTCCTTCACTCTAATTTCTTCTGTGACCACTCCAAGTGCTCACAGCCACGATGGCACAAACAGAATCACCCTAGACAGGAATCTGCAAGGCAAAAGCTTGAAGGCAAGAAAGAAAACAGAATATATTGGTTTGAGCTCTCACATAATCTTATCACCTCATATTTTTTTCCCTCCTTGGGCCATGTGGGCTTTCTCAGGATATTCAATACATTTGTACAGGACAAGCATCTTTCTTACTTTCCAAAATAGGCCTGATAGTTAGGGCCAGCTGGTAATTACGGCCAGCTGGTAATTATGGCCAGCACAATTAAATGTACAGTTAGAAGAGTAGCACGGTTAGGATAGTATTTTACAGGTTGATAGTTAGAAAGACTATTGTGGTGGATGGAGACAAAAACAAAATGCTAACCCATATCCTAGGCTTGCAGCAGACAACTCCAAAAGGAGGGATCTGCAGAAAGAGACCCTTCCCCAGTGGCAGTCAGCCCTTAAATGGAGTCTAGGAGAGGTGCAGCCAGGCTCCATCCTTTCTGGTCACACAGCTGAAATACCTTCACCTGTGCTCTCAGGGCTGACCCAGTCCTTGCCTCAGGTGATCAAGCAGTGGTTCAGGCTGTGACTCAACAGCTCCCACACACCAACCCATCTCCTTTGAAAACCTCTACACTGTGAGAGTGACTCTACTTAACTACTAAAGAAAACTACCAGATCCTCTGCGGTTAATGGATAAAGCTAAGTATACAAGCACTAGTTACTCCCATCACATCATTGACCTTTCTGAGAACCAGAATCTGGATGCTGTGGAGTAGACAGTTGGACTCAAGAAGTTACCTTGAACTTAAACACTGTAGTCCAGATGTCAGACACTGTAACAAAACTCTAAGTACAGTCATAAGAAACCTAAGCATACTACCTTTCAGTGAAGCACAGATATCCAAGTCATTCCCATGCCTATGCCTTTGGCAAAACAGGGATGACAGTCTGCATTTTTTACATTACCTTCTTCTTAAAAGTGATTCCTGCTTCAAAGAAATTTAAATCAATGTCTTGATTATTAAGACCTGAGAGAGTTGCTTCTTATCAACTCTGAGCAGGAAGATTTTAGTATTTTATCTTTTATGTATATATTAAAATGCAGAAAAAATAATGAAGAACTTTACACCTGTGCATCTCAATGGTTTGATTTGCTTGCTCATTTTATTTCATTTCTTGTCCCTCCAGCAGATTGTTAATGCCTGATGGAGTCTGTGAATTAGCACTGTAGCACAGTTTATACCCTACTGGTCAAATATAGTCCCACAATTGCAGTATGTAAGGATGGCTCGTTCCTAATGGATTTGTTTCTCACAATGAACTACTTTGTCCCCCGTGATGCTCACTTTCCAACCAAGTTTTCCCCTCTCATGTCCAACAGCTAGGCAATAGGTAGAATGGAGGCTGGACTGGTCAAGCAGTATGCATACACTGTTTGGCCAGATGCCCAGTAGAGATGAACAGTTAAAAGCAAATTGTCTCAGAGGCTGAAAAATGCCCTGATGTACAGATTGTGAAGGCTTCATATGGTATTTAATCACCCCTGAGATCTCCACTGCTTTGTTAAGTCCAAACAAAATTGCTCAACAACAGAGGGAATGACCGATAATCCAAAATATACATTATTATTATTCCTTACAGAAATGCAGCTCTGGAAATCCAATTAAAAGGCATAAATATATAAAATGCAAAAACAGCGTATACATATTTACTTTATATACAATTAATCTAAGATGCTACCCTTGGCATCCACTCCCCTTCCCCACAGTGTTTTCTATATATATATTTTTTCTTATTTCTGTATTTTTTATACCGGTTGCCCGTTGTTCAAAAGGTCTTCTTTGAAGCGAAGTTTTCTTTCCAGATCCTGAATCACAGCATCCTTTGACCCTTGAATCTCTTCATCTGAGGCTATTCTAGCAGTTCTGCCTGTTTTCTTGGGAAACCCCCTGCAAAACAGTACAGACAAATTCATGAACTTTCCAGAAACCATCGGTAGTCATGAATTACTGGATAAAATCTTGCCTCTAGTGAGGAATATGTCATTGTATCTTTGAAATTAGAAGTTGAGCATCTTTATTTACTTTGCTGTTCCTTCTAACTCACATCACTGATTCAATGATTAGTTTAAGTACAGAGCTGAAATTATGCTTTCTTTGAAAGTAAAGCATTGGTTAGAATAGGGCTCAGGGTGCTATAGCCATGGCTGTAAACATCACATACTTAAAGAGGAAACTGATGAACAATGGCAAGAAAGCAAAGCAAGAGAAAACATGAAAGTGAAAGTGTCACCAAATAAGTACAGACCGAAGATAAAGTAGGATCCCACTAAGTACCATGTAGAAAAAGATCAGAAAGAAGTACCACAGGGTAGTTAATCATTGATTTCTTATACTATTTATTAACTAATTTCTTGGTTCAGACTTTCAATGCACAATGCATAACTTCATGTTTATTCTTCATATCTCTGAACACACACCCGGAAGGCAACACGCTATTACTGAAAGAACAGCCATTCCAAAGTCTAGGTTACGTTCACAAGGACCACCATCACGTCCTTAAAGCAGTTTTCAGCAGCAAGGTCTGCAACAGAATGGCATCCGGGTAGCAGTTCGCATTCACTGGGCAAAATTACTCCTCACACCAGTCTACAAGTTCCAGGGGCATTTCAGGATATAATGGAATGGCACAGGAAATATTTTTTTCCAGTCTGCACTAGTATTAAATGCTTTTCAATAATGTCATGACAGTTCTACTGCTGGAAATACTTGACAATGTTTTCTTCTACTGGAGATGAGCTTCAATATTAGTGGGTTTTTTGCTTGTTTTTCAGTTTTAGGGTTTTTTTAAGTGATTAATTAGGGCTCAGCCCATTATAAAAGAATGAGTTATGTGAAACATAGAACCAAGTCAGCTAAACTGCCGAACTCACATGAGATGACAGAGATAGAAAATTTATACCAGCCTGACAGGGGCAAACTTCTTCCCAATATACAACAGGATAATATAATTACCAGCACAAAGATATTAAACTAGAATCATGAGGAGATAACAACATTTCCTGGCAACTGTTCAGCACTATTTTTCTTTATCATTCACAGTCAGATAAAACTTACTCCTGAGAAAGCATTTTCAATGGTAACTTTCACCAATAGTTAAAATTGAGCAATACATAAACGCTGTCAAAAGCAAAAACAAAATTAAATGCATAGATTGAGAAGACACTAAGAGGAAACACTATGTCTAAGTTCCTAAAACATTTCATACTCTGCTTCTGGAAGTAAATTTAAAATGGGAAAACAGTGTTCTTGTAAAAAGGAACTTCATTTTTCACATTAAACCACAGAGCAAGAGCAGACATGTGCCTAGCGCTGCCGAATGCAGAGCACAACCCTCATCTTAGAAGTATTAAGCCATTAGCTGGAGATCTTCTCAGTCAACAATCTTCTAAATCAACAATTCCTTCTGAATTCCTTCTTAGAAATTTCATGCTCGTATGATGAAAGCATTAAGAATCTCAGCAGAAAAAAAACCAAAACACCAAACCTGCTTCTGCCTGCACTTGGTAAACAATAAAGGTAAAATATTCAATTTACCCAGGGAAGTCAGAGCCCTGTGGGCTGAGTGCTCAGGAGTGGATTTCAAGGAAGGAGTGAAAGAATTGTGAGGCATTGTCAGTTATCTCTGAAAACAACAAGTCCCTCAGCAAGCACATCTATTTTTAAAAGGGGAACGCATACCACTATAACCACTGTCAGTAAGTTCAATGTCCACACTAATCACAAGAAAACAATATTACTGTCAACTTCAAAGCAGTGCAGTACAATAAGGCAGTGAGAACTGCATCAATCAAAGTTCACTCTTCGGAGACAAGCAAAAGAGTTAGTTTTGATACACTTCAGTTTATGTCTTCTGAGTCAGTCCTCAGGAGATTCAGCAGTTCCCTAGCAAATGAGGCAAACACAGCCTGGCTAAAATTTCTATATACAATTTCTACTATATAATTGCTTTCAGCATAACTGTCTGAGAACACAAAAGTGGTAACTATTTGTTTTACCCCATAAAATTGGAAGAACAGAAACCAATGAGGTCTTCCTAAGGTCTGTACTGTACTTACTATTTCAACCTTTGCAACTGGAAAAAATGCACACTTCTCAAATTGGCTGATGACACTGAACTTGAAGAGGATGCAAGACGTTTACACAGCTGTCATCTATGTAATTAGTCTAGAAGCGATCTAATGATGATGAAATTCAGGAAAAATGTTCAAAGCCTGACAACAATGCAAATAAAATTAACACTGACGTATCATTCTTTTCACAGAAGAATCTGTGTTACTAAAACCTGAATGCAGTTAGTTCAGAAGGAAGACAAATTATAATCTGGGACACTACAGCACAAGAAAAGAAAATTCATTAATTCCTTTTATTCTTTTTTGTTGGACACCAAGTCCAGTTATAACACAGAGCACTTCAAGAAAGATGCTTTTAAAACACTGCTCCTGTGACAAGGTTGGAAAATTTTCCTTTTTTATTCAGGAAATGAAGAGAATGGAGATAAGAAAACATAAAACATCAGAAAATTGTTGGCATTCAATAATTCCCCATGGCTGCCGATGCCAAGTACAGAACTTAATTTGAAGAAAGGCAGACTTAGCTTTGACAAACACAATGTACAACTCTCCTCTTTCCTTCTCTTTACTCTCCAACAATGGCAGTTAAACAATGGAACAAGTTATGCAGGGAAGCTAAGGAATTTTTTCTAAAGAATAAGGCAAGCAAACGTTTGAGCAATGGCCTAGGGATCCCTGGTAGCATTTAACACAAGTGGCATACTCCTTAACAGCCTTCCAGATCTCTCCTTGTGTGCCAGAACATCCTGAACTTTGCACAGTGGGGCTGGAAATGTCATCCGAGACAAGGCAATTTGCCTGAAAATAGGTTCTATTCTCTTTACAAGTAAATATTAACAAGTAAATACTTAAGCAAGGAGCTAGTCTAAAAATATAACTATAAAAATGAATACTGGCCAAAATGTCCTCAAACACCTTTAGAAACCCCCTTCTCTCTCAGAAATACTTTGAATCAGGAAAAAAAGAAGAGGTATGCAAAAAAATACATAGGTCACTCTGAAAGTAATGCCTCCTATTTATTCCCATGAAAGTTACAACGGAGCACACAATAACACTACATGATAGAGCACATTCTCACCTACAAAACACTATTTTTCAACACAGTCACCACCATTAGCTATGCATTTTTTGCTAGCAACGAGTAACAGCACGTACATCGTGCTCATAAAAATCTGCTGCAGCAGAAGTGACACACTGGCACTGTCACCACTGTTGAAAAGCACCACCCACTGCCTCACTGCTCACATCCACTGTTTGGTCTCCAGAAATGTTAAGCAAGTGTCAACGAATGTCAATGAGTGCAATTTTTTTCCATACAGAGGAATTCAATGACAAGTCTTTTGCTTCACATATGTCATCCGTGTCAGACACCACTCTGTCACACTGCCCCTCTGCTGCCATCTGTCACAAGGCAACAAAATGTAAAGGGATGTTGTTTTGAAGGTTCAGCCTCTACTCCCATACCACCAACATCCGCCTCCCATGTTGTGGGCCAACACAACAAAGCAGGAGGCATTACTTTTGGAGCAGGCCTCATATAATTCTTCCTGCAGATGTTCTCTTTCCACTCCCTTTTCAGGATCTCTTTCTTTACTTCTACATACGTACAAGTATCTACTGAAGAATACAGATAGACATACACACCCACTCCACATTAACTCTCAAGACATGCATTCCTGAGATAAAGGTCAACAAAACAATGGCAAAAATTGGAAGGCCCTTGGTGAATCTGACCTCTCAACTGAACAGGGCTATGCTTTGGAGATTGTTTAGAATGTCAGGACTGCCTGTCAGCAAACTTAATTCAATTGCTTTTGCTAAGATTCTTCATCAGTCATACACGACTTTATCTGGATGCAAGTAGTTCTGTGTCTTCCTTGCTTACTCTCATGCTTTCTTTTCATCTTCTCTTAGGGATAATATCAAACAAAAAGTTCTGCCATTTGTGTATTTCTTTGTTCAATTCTTTGCCTGATTCAGAGTACACTGGAAGTATTACTAAAGTTGGAAAAGGCAAATTTAAAGACACTGACACAACTGCAACCACAGATGTGCCAAGAATCAGCCTTTGAGAATCAGCCTGAAATCCACATTGATTTTAAGCACCTCTGAAATGTGCATCACTGAAGTCATGGAGTGCTTGAACAGAAGCAGAGGTAACAGCCCACAAGTACAAATTCTTTCAGCCAGCAAGGGCACAAAGAAATTTCTAAAACTCAGGCAAACTTAATTCACACACACAGTTTTTTGACAGTAAAGACTCTCGCAACTTTGGCTTGGCTCGTCTTAGTTTTAAATATTTGCCCTCATATTTGTTTAGAAAGGCCAAACCAGCAGTTATTTTCATGTTTTAATTACATGGAGTGCACGCTGGATGTGATTCCCCCTCTTTTCCTACGTACCTTTTACAGTGTAAATAAGAGTAACAGACTAGCTGTTGTTATCCTTCCAAGAACAAATTCCTGTTTGCAGCCAACATGGCTCAGTTTCACAGAAATCTAAATCAATTCTCTGGTACTGAGGTAATGAACAGTAACTTGATTTTTCCTCTTAAACTGAAGTCTTCCAAAAATACAGCTAATTCCTGTCCATTTAACACATTTTTTACTTAATGTAGGAACAAAGTTACTGTAAGCACGGTAACGGGCCACGAACTTTGAAGTAGCAGCTGCATTTAAAAATCATTTTAGTCTGATCTTGTCATATACACTGTGGAGACCAAGAGTTAGCTCTACTCAGTAATGTGACATTAAATACACCTGAATTAAGAGAACGCCTGAGGCAGAGTCCTGGCTGAGGATGATTAGTACAAAGTGAATCAAGAGTAACAAAGTTCAATTTCTACCACCCAAGAACAAGTTATGAAATTGTTGGGGAGAAAAAAACAATCATGCCTCAGCATTGGATAAGATCAAGATTGAAATGAATAATATATACCTGTGAGCAAGTCTGATCCTTCCTTAGGACTTTATTACATAGCCTGATGAGAAAGCACAGACCAACTCACCTACAAAGTGCATGACTACCACCTAAAATTTACTTTTTCTAAGTCTTATCTTAAAAAATGCATTTCTACTCATTACATGAATGACCATTTTTTCATTCTCCTATTCGATCTCTTCTTTCCTATCTGAGCAAATGAGTCCTCTGCTTCACACTGCACTGAAACATAAGTCCTGTTTGTTCTTCAAGCAGTGTCCGCACATTCGGACAACAACTGAAGAAAACAATAACTCTTTTGTAACTGGTAATCCTATCTGTCTTTCAGACTGCTATCAGTGTTATGCTAGGAAGCTTTGGATGGGCTGATAACTGCAGGACAAGGGGAAATGGTTTGAAGTTGAGTGAGGGAAGATTTAGGTTGGATGTCAGGGAGAAGTTCTTTGCTATGAGAGTGGTGAGGTGCTGGAACAGCTGCCCAAAGAGGCTGTGGATGCCCCGTCCATCCCTGGAGGTGTTCAAGGCCAGGTTGGAGGGGCCCTGGGCAGCCTGGGCTGCTATGAAATGGGGAGGTTGGTGGCCCTACATGTGGCAGGGGGTTGGAGATTCATCATCCTTGAGGTCCCTTCCAACCATTCTGGCCATTCTGTGATTCTGAGAACCATCAGTCAAGAAGAAATCACAGAAGCAGTGACTGCACTTGACAATAAAGACGGCTGGCACTACTCTTATGGTCCTGAACCCTTGAGAAGAAATAGGAAACTGCCAGAAGTATGTGAAGAGAAATCTACACAGGTTTGAGAAAAGTTAATATATACCCAAGATATTAACTTGTACTCCTTGTGATGAAATGCTGTGGTTGAGGTCTCCACTGCTGCCGAACACAGTGCCTGCTTTTACATTCACAGGCACTTCTGCAGCACCCGTATCTGTATGAAATAAGAAAACTATAAAACTAAGTCCTCAGAAGGAAAAAATCTGCAGGCCGAAGAAAACTATACCGCAATTGTGCAAGCCATATTGAAATAAATGAATAGGGACAAACAGCCTCTCCCTCTTTTCAGTGGAAAGATACAGGTACTAGTTCTCTTAGTTAAGTTCACTTGCCATCTTGCAACAATCTTAAGGATCTGTCATTTTAAGAGGAATTAGATAAAAATATCTGGAAAATTAAGTTCTCCAGATGCATTAGTTGTCAAAAGCTCAGTTGGTTTGGCTACTGTGTAAGTTAAAACACTGATTTCTCCTTCTAAGCAGTTCTAATAGATTAGATCTGAGGCACAGCCTGGATTTAAAGTTCAAATGAAACAAACATGCATTCATCAAATTTCAAAACAGTTAATATGGATATGCATTTAACAATTACTAGCTGCACGAATCTAACACTGTTATATCATACAAAACCACAACTACCAGAATAAGGTGTTCCTTAGCATAATCAACAAGAAGTGGTCTGATATCACGCAGGTATTGCTCCAATACACAAGATCCAAGCCATGAGGAAAGAAGGCACAACACAATAAATCACAAAGCTTTAAACAAGAATCATCTAATGGGCACAAGCGATATCTTTAGATGATTGGAAGTTGGGAATAAAAGTTAACCCCAGTAATTGCTGGAATTTTTCCATGGCAGAAACACTTGCTTTAAGATACAGTTTCCTGAGCCCCACAGTGAACTGCAGAAAGAACAACCAACCAGCACAGAGAAGTTATCTCAGCAACAGGAAGACATTCTGACTCTTCCCAGCCTTGTGGCAGAATTCTTAATTGAGAATTAAGTAGTCCTCTGGCATGTCACAATTTTCACATAATCCATCCTGCAAGTAATCTCAGTTGTTTTCACAGTTGTAACTGTAAACTGTAGAAATAAAGAGGAAAAGCAAATCTGGGTCTACACAGGATATCAATGCATTTTAGCCAAAAATGGAAGTTGGTATTTGTACCAACAGCCTCTTGAAAGTTGTGAGATAAAAACATGGAGAGGTGTTATTTTTCCTCGCAATGCTTACCATCACTGCTGATTAAGGAAACACAAAGATTACTTTGCCTCTTTATGCTATTTCAGAAAGAATTCAATACACAAATCACAGCACAGAGCTTCAGGAACAGAGCAGCAGATCTAGATCCAGAGAGGACAAAACATACACAGAGTTCTCTGATGTTGCCATTCTTGTGATTCCTACAGAATTCCTGTGAAGATTCAGAATCACAGAATATCCAGAGTTGGATCACTGAGTCCAACACAGCACCACCCAAAATTCAACCCTATGCCTCACACCTTTTTTTTCTTTCTTCCAGTTTGTAACTAGGATAATATTACTGAAAATATCTACTTTAAGGAGTGCCTACTTCAAGAAAATACCTTTTTTTGGAGCTTTTTTCAGAAAGATACATGTTATAGCTGACAGTATTTTAATGTTTAAAAAGAAATTCGATTTCCTCAAGGTGCTTTTTTTTGCAGCATGATTTACGTGGTTTTTATTTTACTCTTCACTAACTTGTCAGTAGATCTTTCTCTTGTGTTTGCTTTCACTTACGCTCACATAAACTTAACAATGTACAGCGCTTGCTCAGAATTTGTCTTTTGCTACTCATTTAATATAGGTATCATTCATAAATTCATATTCTTATGTGAATGGTGAAGATGAGATTCAAGCTTCCACAGATTTTAGTGCATACAAAATACCCTCAATTCTTGGTTTCTGTCACACACCAGGCCTGTTTCCAGCAAGCCTTTTGTAACTGAAAGCTCACCAGAATCCGTTTGTACACCCAAAGAACTTTCTTCAGGTAGAAAGAAAGAGCCAAGATTTTTACCAGCTGTATCCAAACAACATAACTCCAGCCAAGTTTTATCTCAGAGACAACTGATGAGTGTTCACAATTCCCTGAAGTACTTAATTAGCTGTGGTGCTCTACCAGTACTTCTTGTCTTGCTGAGTAACACAATGCTCTGGCAAGATAAGAATTTATCAAATTGGCCCCATCTCTAAAAAAATGGTTGTTCCTGAAGTCTGTTCTGCTAACATGGCTACATCACGGTCACAGCTGCAAAATGACAGTAACTCCAAAGTGGCTAGAGCTTACTGGAAATTCCAAATATATCTTATGCAATTGAAATACTGACCATGCAACCACAAAAAAAAAGACAGGACAAGAGCCACAAAAACACTGAAGGCAGATAGATTCAAACACTGCAACTGAAGTCTTTCATCAAATACACACCTCCTTTACATCAATGGCATTTCAAACTACGGCAAGCCTACCTTCAGCAACCCACAACTATCACAACTACAGGACAAATTTAGAAGTAGAGACAAAGCTAAATGGCTTGATGAATTTGGTTCAGCTAGGTGCCACGCTGAACCAAAACTTTTAATACCACAATGCATCCTTTGAGCCAGTGTTACAGCACGCTGTCAATATCATCCATTTCAATCAACGGATCTTAGAGATGTGTGGAATACACAGTAAGAATATAGGCTGAGGATATGGAATACTGGCTCAAAGACTATGGCATCTCAGAAAAATGAATACTTTCAAGGAAAGAGGATTTCTGAAGGTAGAGCAAAAGACAAGGGAAAAGACAAAGCAAAAGTGATAAAAAACACAACAGAACTGAAATTGTAGCAGAACCAGAGGAGACCAAAAGACTTGTAACAACAGCTTTTTTTCTTCCTCAAGCACTGCATCCTCACCATGTTTGAATTTATAATTAAAATGGCAAATGCTCATTATTTGAGTGTATATACACACATACACACAGAGATGTAATAGATACATATACACAGACACATAAATCACATACACTCAGCATGGTTAACATGGTCCACCTTCTTCCTGGATTACACTTCCAGAGGGAATGCAGGCCAAACAGAACCCATCTCCTTGTCCTGCCCAGCTCAGAACCTGAGGCTGCTGCCCTGTTCTAAGAGAGAGGCACACTGTCACATGCATACCCAGGCTGGCTGCTAGGCTTGGAGGAGCAAGAAAAATGGTAAAGAGGGAAGCATCCCTGCAGAGTTAAGCCTCTGTTTGTGTCCAAAGACTGAACGGGATGAGGAAAAGGAAATAGCTAAATATTTCAAGTAAGAACACGTGCATGAATGCAGCATAATGGTGAAAGATACTGCTCCCCACTTCTGTAGAACACAGCAGAAGACTGAGCTGTGGCTGTCACCATCACAGAACACTGAAGGGAACTCCATAAAGAATCCAGTACTCATGCCCACAGTGGTTTGCCCTAAGCAATGCAACAGAACAAGCATACAGAATTATGTATATTTGCTATACTAACAAACCAAGGGTAACTTCATGGTTTTATTGGCTGTGCTTACTGCCAAGCTGTCAGTAAATCCATCATGCAATTTTCAACAGTCAGTATCAATAGTGAAACACAGCCAGTGCAAGGAACATGGTAAGACTGAAAATCATAACTATTATGAGCAAAAGAGCAAATTGTACAATCTATTAATTTTTCTCTTAATTGTGTTTTATGGCCACATTCTATAACGAGCCATATGACAGAAATCAAGATAAATAAATATTGGTGTTTTTTTTTTTAATGTAAATATATGATTTATTACTTTGATAACCATCTGCTTTACTCCTTCTCTTCCTTTGTGCATCTTAGACTGATACAACAGAAGTTCCCACTGCAACAGTATGTAGCTGAGCAAGTCACCTAGCTACCATGAATATGTTTAGACAAACTTCTAGGCAAAGTTATAAATAAGCCTTGGATACAACTATTCTCATTTTTGTTCTTCAGCATGTCTCTTTGTTCTCTAAGGATGGAATGAGAATCTAATGCCAGCAGAAAGACAAACTGATCTATGATGGGAGCTGACGTGCTCCAAAATACTATTTTGGCCTTTAGGGTAGACAAAAGGGGAAAACAAGCACTTGGAGCTCTTAGGAGAAGGGGTTCTCTTCGTTTTTATGCACTCCTTTTTGAAATCCCTTCCCAAACCCTCTTCCAGACTTCCTTGGAAATAAGCCTCTAGGCAAAATTCAATACATCATGATTATTTTGTTCTCAGGTATATACTTCAGAAACTTGTATTTCAAGTATCACAAAGCTACAGGGAGTTTTGAACAACGCTCTCCTTCATTTTTCTGTGTATCCAGATGCAATGTGAATATAAGACTGCAAATATCACTGAATACGTGTCTTAGAGTCAGGAGAAGGGTTTTCTTCTCCATCCACCACCCTGGGCATGTAGAACCTTTTGCTGCTGCTTTCATACATCCATCAGCTCCACTGACGCTCCCTCTCTGCTGTTCTGACTGCAGCACCCTTTCAGAATCTGAATTCTGTGTTGGTTAGAAAACTGTAACAGATCTCCAGCATAGAGGCATTTGCAAACAACTACCATATCTCTTCCAGCTGGCAATTAAAAGCAAAGGACCCTAAAAAACTATAAAATGAAACAAGTGCAATAATCTTCCATACAATCTCCAGTAGAACTCAAAGTGCTCATTAGCTAATACTTACGGAGGCATCACTCCTTTCGGGAGGCCTAACGCGTTGACAGAAACGGGTGGTGGCTGGGATGGCAGCATGGAGCTGAGAAAAGCTGCTGGAGACTGGCCAGAATTAGGAAATCTAGGAGTTGGAGACAGGCTGTGGGAAGGTGAAGAAAGGGAAGGAAGAGGAGGAGGTGGAGGGGGTGGAAGTGGAAAGGAATCACACACTGGATACGTTGGGGTTGGACTAAAGACAGGTGGAGGTGGGGGGGGAGGAGATGGAGAAGAAGGAGACCATCCATACTCCCCTTCTGGAGCAAACTGCTGAGAGAAAGGGGGAACAGGCACTCTCCCAAACTGTTTTTGAGAAGCAGTCGGAGACATAGGAGAAGGAAGGCTGGATGTAGATGATCCTGAAGAAGGAGTCACGTAACCTGAAGCAGGGCTGATGTTCTGAGCAGCAATGAATTGCTTAGGCCGAGCGTAGTTAAAGGAACTGGAAGACTGCATGCTTGGGGAAGTATGAGAGTTGAGAATACTCATTGGCACAGGAGAAACCACAGACTGGCTGGATTCAAGTTCTTGGAAGGAGGGGGGAGGAGGAAAGGAAGGAGATGAGGGAGTGTGCTGACGATGTTCAGGTTGCTGCTGGTGACGATACCACTGGCCACTTTCTTGCTCCAGACGAATTTGGTTCTGCAGCTGCTGTATTTTTATTGGGTCCCTGTAGGAAGGAAAAATAGACAAAAAGATGATCAGATGTGCAGTGTTTGCCTGGAAGAGGTAAAAACTCCGCTGAGTTACTGGTGTAGGAGAATCAGAAGGCAGGGAAAGTTCAAAGTATTTACGTACATTGAATAGTCCTACTTTTCAGAGCTAGACATTGTTACAAAAGTGTATCCAGAGCAGAAGTCAACAGAACCTTCAGTTCTCAAAAAAGGTATGCTGTAAGGCGATCTGAAGACATTTAGCATATTTACAAGAGCAACCAAATACTGTAAGTAATAATTAAAATGTTGATGTTCTTAAGAAGGTTTTATTTCATTTCACTTTTCTACTTCATCTGTAGCCCGACTCCCATAATATGCCTCAGATATTTACCCACTGGTAGCTTCAGCCTTAATTTCTGTAGTAGACCATGTGTGCAGATCAGACAAGCCTACTTAAGGCTGCATTTTTAATGAGTTACTCGGAGACAAGGGACCAGCTTCTAATGTTAGTACCACATGTGTATCTATAGATGAGCAAAGGAGACTTCCAGGAAATACTTCTAACTTAAGGAGATAGTAAACAGTTTCCTCATGTAGTTAGTCCCACTTTTTTTTTCTAAGCCTTATTCTAACTAACTGTAAATTCTGAGGTGTATCTTAGTAGGTGCTGAATACAGCTCTAAGGAATTACCAATAGCAGTACAAATCAGCTCAAAGGAAAATGAGTTCTTCCTTGAAAAAAAAAAGAAAGTGGACATTCACTAAAAAAGCAATTGACAAAACAACTGACTAAAAAATATAGAGAAACACTCACAATTGTTGATTAAGTAAAACAAGCAAACAAAAGCCCCCAGCATGTTCAGGAGCAAAGAAACCACAGCATGCATTGGTTCTCCAATGCTGTTGTTGCAACAACATTGTGACTTTCCTATTAACTGCTCCTTTCTGAACTAAGAGGGCAGAACATTAAAGAGACTGTAGCAGCCCATTTTAACTGCTCTTCTGCTCTAGTAATAAGAGTGCAATGGAAGTGAGGTCCGTATGAAAGTGGAAATCAAGCTTAAGTGCACGGTCTCTCATCTTAAAATTAAGCAGACTGATTTGCTTTAAAATTATCATGTTCCAGTTGGAAATCGCAATTTTACCTCAGCACTCCAGACGCCAACAAAGCTTTAGCATATGAACATATACCTTTTCTGTATATTAGATATATAAATCCTTCATTATATACAAGTGTGTCACTGTTTATATATAATTTAGGTCATTTAGGCAGAAAATCTTAGAAGCTGTCTGCTTAATGCATGGCATATGAATGCGTGATTCTGGCACAACAGTATACTTTTGTTGGTAGCAACAAAACTAGAAATGGTACTGTCATCATATTTTCCATTCTAAGATTAATTTTGATATTCCAGCCGTTCATATTTCCCAGAAAATGTTTACTGACAATAATTCTGCTGATGATCTCAGGCCAAAGGACATTGTTTAGATAAAACAGGGGAGTGAGTTTAGGACAGAAAACTGAGAAACCAGCTCTTTAACTATTGCTTCTTTCCTTTTTAGTAATAAGGATGGTTCATTCTGGCTGCCTAAGTTATCTCACTAATAAAACATACTTCAGTACTTAGAAAAAATTACATTATTAAAAAGTCGCCGTTCACTTGCAGATTTTGTACATTTTTTTTAACGCACAGTGACCCTAAATTCCTATGTGTTCAACTTTTCACTTCAAAAGGCACAGGCTGAACTTCAGTTTTCAGTTTTCACTGAACTATGTAAGAACCTCCAGACCCTACATGAGCTGAAGCAACACAATGTCTTGTCTTTTAGGTCGCATACTCATTCAGCTGTCTAGGCTGATGACAGAAATACCTGAAGTCATTTCCAATTGAGGACAATCCTGTCAAACTTTAAGCTCACTCTGTCCCTTTAGTCTGACTGTTAGCAGATGTACTGTATAATGATACGACAATTATTTCTCTTCTATCGTAATCACACACACCATAAGATCTTTTGATGTGTAACAGGTTTAAACTTAAAACTTTTCATTCACTAAAGGTTTAAAACAAAAATTTGGGAAATTTAGTATTGTAAATGCTGAATTTCATCTGTTTCTATCACTTCTGTTTTCCTAACGTACACTAAACGCAAGTTAGAGCTTCTTGTCTTGGGACTTTTTGTTTTCATTGCCAAGTCACTTGGCCACCCGCCCAGCCAGCAGCCCAACACAAATGACCATCTATGGCCCTGCCAATGGTAAGCACACTACTCCAAGTGTCTGCCACTAAGCTGCTGCTGTACCAATCTGGGCAGCGGTAAATAGCAGATTCAGAGCATGACTACAAAAGGTCGGCAGACAAACATGAGGTTCTCCTGCTCTCACACAAAGCTTAACTTCAGGATTTACTAGCCCAGGACAGCCCTAGTTCCATCTACAAAGCTTTTTATCAGGTCCAGAAAAAGCAGGCTCACGTCTGATTGAAAAATAACATGCGGGCATCATTATCACATCAATTCACAGGGTAAAAAAATAAAGATCTTAGAACAGATTTCCATTCCAATGATAGAAACACGTGATCGTCATTTGCACAAGATTGTTCTCCATCTCAGATGCTCTTCTTTTAACAGCACAAACTGCCCTATACATACTGATTTCTTGAGCAATGTGCCACTGTGAAGAAAGAAAAAAAAAGAAGTATAGTAGTCACCAGTGTTACTTTGTAATAACACTGACAGGTGGAAGTTCTGACACAGGTAGGTCATCAACTGCATGGCTCCTGTACCACAGATACAGAGAGGCAAAGGAGTCAAAAAGATGCAATGGAATCAGTTTGTACTGCTGCCCTCATTCATACTGAACCGAAGACAACTAAAAATGAATGAGTTCAATTGTAATTACATCCCCTTTCCAATTAGCTGAAATATGTTTTGTAGTCCAAGTGTTTTAAATGAAACACTTGCTTTCAGGGAACACATCAAGCCTGTTTAAACAACTTAAGGGAAAAAAATTACTTCTTCATGAAGACTTTTCAATATTACTGAATAATAACAACATAAGAATGAACTGTCAAAACTAAATTTTTGGCAAAAAAGGAGAAATTAATTAAAAAGTCATACTAAAGATGCAGCAAATACAGAGGATACCAAGAAATTTCAGAAGGCTCTGAAAACCACACCTAAGTAGCCCATGAACATTCTTAAAAAGGCTGCTTTCATATTTGTCAACATCACCTTCAATATCAAGTACTCCAACACTAAGCCACTTTCCATCATCTATCAGCGTTCCTGGTCAACCTGGGAGGTCCCAGAAGAGTGGAGACTTGCCAACGTGACACCCATCTACGAGAAGGGTCATGAGGAGGATCCAGGGAACTACAGGCCTGTCAGCCTGACCTTGGTGCCAGGGAAGGTTATGGAGCAGATTGCCTTGAGAGAGATCATGCTGCATGTGTGGGACAACTGGGGGATCAGGTCCAGCCAGCACGGCTTCACGAAGGACAGGTCCTGCTTGACCAACCTGATCTTCTGTGATTGAATGACCTGCCTGGTGGATGAGGGGAAGGCTGTTGATGTGGTCTACCTATGTTTCAGCAAAGCTTTTGACGCTGTCTCCAAAAGCATTCTCCTGCAGAAGCTGGCAGCCCGTGCCTTGGACAGGTGCACTCTTGGCTGGGTGAAGACCTGGCTGGACGGCCGGGCCCAGAGAGTGGTGGTGAATGGATTGATGAGCGGTCAGTGCTGGGGCCTGTTCTGTCAGTATCACTATTGATAACCTGGATGAGGGCACTGAGTGCACCCTCAGTAAGTCTGCAGCTGGGGGTCAGCCTCTTCTCTCATGTAACTGGTGACAGCAGTAGAGGAAATAGACTCAAGCTGCACCAGGGGAGATTCAGGCTGGGTGAGAGGAAATACTACGTTTCTGAAAGAGTGGTCAGGTGCTGGAATGGGCTGCCCAGGGAGGCGGTGGAGTCACTGACCCTGGAGGTGTGCAAGGAACGTTTGGACGCTGTGCTGAAGGACGCTGTTTAGTGGGAACTATTGGTGATAGGTGGAAGATTGGGATGGGTGATCTTCTAGGCCTTTTCCAACCTTGGTGATTCTATGATTCTGTTCTCACTGAAGATGTTTAGTTTTCAGATGTTCTAATAGACATGATCAATTAAAAAGAAAAAAAAAAAACCAACAAAAATCCCCAACAGTAAAACAGTGATATTTTAGCTGAAGCAGGTATTAGTTGCAACAGAGAAAAAAGTAGATTTTATCCAGTTATAACATCTACAAATTTACTGTTCACAGTACTTAATTTTTTCTTATAAGCTACTAGGCTGGGAAGGCACAGCCTTTTCACCTTCAGTTACGAGTTTGTCTCAGTTTTGCACTTACTACACACTTCTAACTGTGCAAAGAAACTGGAGACTGAGAAAGGAGAGAGGAAAAACTCAGTTCGTTCAGCAGTTAAGAATGAGGATTTATGCTTGCATCACTAGCATAAGAAGTTGGGATAGTAAATGGAAGTTACTCCTGGAGAAGTGTTTGTCTACACCTAAGTCTTATTTTAATAATTCAAGTTATTGAAGATCTATAATAATTATTATTATTTCTATACTTCTTTTCAGGAATTTCAGACTTGTCAGTGCCTGCTTGTTGCAGCTTGCCTGGTTTCCAGCCTGGTTTCTGTTTCTCTTTTATTCTGTGGCAGCACGGTTTGGCTCTGAGCCCCCCCTCTACTTTCACACCGGGACAGTACTTCAGTCAAAAAAGCTGAGAACTACGAAAAGAGTGGGGGTTAAATTAGCTTTCTTGCAGTGTTTCATAGATGGACATTTGTGAAATATGATAAGACTACTGATGGAAACTAGACTTGTTCAGCAGAAATAGCAAGCCAGTTAACTGGAAAATGTAAAACTACGCGGGGAATAAACGTCAGGTGAGGTTTCAGGTCTTCATCTCTTGTCAGAACAGTTGCATGCACAGCTTCCATCCTGAAGACTTTGAACTAGCTCAGCAAGATGCTGCCTTTCATGAGAAACATTTGAAAACAGATATGCACAGGAAGGACTAGATGCCTTAGATTTTTGGTGGTTAACTACAAAATATTATGTTTTTAAAAGCAAAGCACTGATTGCAAGAGAAAAGAGTGGACAGATGATCGGAATCTTCTCATAGGTCACCATTAAATATGGCATGTTTTACATTAACTGTTGCTCAAGGACTGGTGTTCTGAGGTAGGCACTTGGCTGACTTATCATCCTACACTACATTATTTCTTTTTCTTCCTGATACGTTCTTCGCATCATATTATTCTGAAAATGAAGAGAGCAGTCTTTGTGAACTAAACAGGCAGGGACCACCACCAAGCCCAGGCCAAACTGCTAGGAGGCAGCACAATAGAGCAGGGAAAGTGCAGGAGACAGACAGATGGTCTCTAAAAGAAATATCATTGGATTGCAGACTACACTACAGCAGACTCCATTTTCAGCGTGCAAAAAATCCACCCATTGCAAGGCCTCTGCCAGTCTTATTCACAGGTTCCCAGCATCAGGATATCTAACAACCCTACGTTTATCTTGTATCTCTGAGTTTGTAAAAAACATTAACATTCTTTACTAGAAGAAAGAATGCCCGAAACATCTTCCGGGAAACACCTTACTGTTTGCAATGCAATAGCCAGCTCCTTGCAGTTCTGGTTTTTGTATCTTGAACAAAGAGATAGCTTTGTCTGGATCAACAATGCTGTCTATGCTAAGGAATGATAATGGGAATCCACCTGACTGAACTTGCTGGTGCTAGCTTTGCTTCTTTCACCACACGTTCACAGCTCAGCATACTGCTTGATACTGTTTGTTCCATCCAGTCCTGGCATCTAAAGTCACCATACCAGAGGTATAATCTGCTCTGCCTACTTTTTAATACAAAAAAACTTCTACGGAAGCCACTGGTGTCCAGTCTGTCTTGGGGGGGAAGGCTCCTCCAAACATAAAGGCCTGCTGTACAAGACTTGCCAGGATTCACACACAAAATAAACTCCATCCACGTAGTGTCTAGGAAGTGTAGTAAGGGCATTCAACTTTATTCAGTGTTTTATAACACAGTTTTATATAGATTGAAATCAACCATCACAGATCTGAATACATTTTTCAATGCTAGAATTTTTTGTATTTCCAAACTTTGGCCCTCCTTCATCCTCCCTCATCATCTTAATAAAAGAAAAGGAGCAAATGAAAAGCAGATCAAGAAAATTTTAGTTTGTAAGAACAGTCATAGGTATGATGTATGGAAGAACTTGTGCTTCAGGTCATTCCTGAGCAAAAGCAAACCTGCCCCTCATAATCCTTGCAGTAACTGCCCTTTGAGCAACAGATAGTACAGTTGGATAGAAACTAGACATACATCTGAATGTACAAGAATGGAAGTAAACAGAATTAACAACTTAAAAAAAACCCCAAAAGTTGAGCTAGTTTTCTAAATTAAAATTTTAAACACATGCCAGAAAACCTTTGTACCTGTGGCAACAACTACTCACCTCCAGAAAATCTTTGTTCCAGTGTACAGCTAGCTTCTAACTCAAGATCAGTGTTTCATAATAATGCCAGAGCTCTACAAAAGAGCAACCAGCCTACACATTTGTCTCTTTAATGCACCATCATGCTGTAATGAGAGGCATGGGCTGTTCTCAGCCAGATCCGTCAGTACTTGAGGGCTGTTAAAATGAAACCACCAATGCAAGCTAGTAGAGTTCTGAAAAGAGCTATTCAGAATGCAAAGGTAATTCCAACTAAACTGTGTCCACTGAAGGCATATTTACTCAATTTCAGAAATGTTAAAAATACTTCTAAGAAAATAAAAGAAAACCTGCAAAGTATTCAAAGTATTTATGCTGTAATTACACAAATACACGTACCCAAGCACTAAGCTCACTGATACTGAACAACCCCTATACTGTGAGATTTAAATCCTGTGAGTTTTAAATCCTCCAAGGTTTCACATTTATGTATGAGTGGAATTATCAGGAAACAAGAACTGGAAAAGGGGGAACAAAAGCTAGCATCACTTTGGGTTCTACGCTGCAATAATTCAGAGATATTTTTTGTCTGTGCTGACAGATTTCAGGGAGGATGCAGGGTTGTAATTACAATTTACTTCTATTGCATGTCTTGAGAGCTTTAAGTAGAATTCATCTTCACCAGCTGCATTCTTTTAACATTTTTATTACTTGCCCTTTAAAACTTAACAAATTGCAAATGCAGATTCAGAAAAAAGAAACTTCCCATGTATCCTGTATATACGGGACTGTTTACACTCATCTAATTTCACTGTACTCTAAAGTACTCTCGAGAAAATCAGCATGGTGTAAGAGCTGACACAGTTACCTTATTATGAGCACTACGAAACTAAGCTTAACTTTCCATCAGAGAAGCTTTGGACACTCAAAAGACAAATGGAAAATATTTTCATCGTATCTGCATTGTTTGTGAACTCTGTTGTAAGGAAATCCTGCTGTAATTTGGCTGTTAAAAACCTGCCTATCCTAAAAAGTGGCAGTTGTACCTATGCCCATTTTCCATTATTGTTTGATTATCTGTCAAAGACATCAAGGTTAATTTCTGTACTAAGGAAGCCAACAGTAGTGAGAATGCCAGTATTTAGTGAACACAAGGCGGCTCCAGGCAATTCTTTTGGAGACAGGAACCATTTTTCATATCTCTATAACACCACAGGGACATTTTTCAAAACATGCACCAGTGAGATAATATTTACCCTGAGCACTGAAAGAGGGGAAATCATGCTCTTGTGCACGCTCATTGTTTCAGAAAGTCATAAAGTCATAACACAGCTCCAGTAAAAAGCCTAACCTTCGTTCCTCTATTAGGATTAGACCGTAAGAATTAGTCCGGTAATCAAAGTTCTGTCTGCCTTGGTAATTCAATATTGTTACATAAACCAGCACGTGGAATATTGTAATGGAGGTAACAGTTGAAAAGTGACACAGGTAACAAAGTTTACTGATAAAGGAAGCAGAAAGTCTATGTTATTAAGAGATAAATCAGTAACGAGGCATTACTAGCAACACAAATGCCAATTTGCAGCTCAACTGGCCCAAATCATAGGAAATCATGACTTGGAATGCAGGAATGAATTAGCCAGCAAAAACACAAGCAAAACTTCTGCCTCTTCTTGTGCCATCCCACTGGAAGGTTACATTCTTTGCTTACTGGTGTATATCCAAAGTACAGACCAAAAAAAGTTTCCCTAGCCTAAAGCTGAAAGTGAACAGAAGAAAAAAAAAAACAGACTACCTTTTATAGATTTTCTCCGTGCTGACACAGCACATCCACCATGCACTTTTTTCTTTTTGTAACTTCATACATTTAATTGATGAGACACTGTCTCAATCAGCACATTTCACCCCGCATCAGACACCAAATTTAAGAAACTGACTTACTTTTATGCCCATCTATTAGCAGTTACACTGGGTTTAGGACTGACCCTCCACCCTTCCAATACTGATAGGCCAGGACCTGCCAAATATCCTTTCCTTGAGTTACACGGAAAGACATTCGGTGTTCCGTATTGAAATAACTACTTTTCAGGGCAGGAATGAACACGATATTAAACAGAAAAACCAAACAAAACCCACAAATAATTAAGTAAATAAACAAAATAATAGCGACCATTAAAGCACAGAGTTGCTATCAGTTGTGTTTCGGGGGAAATGAAAACCACGCTTTAAGACTATTTGAAGAAATAAAGGTCTTAGGGCCTAAATTCTAGGTGCTTTCAATTGGCATTTTACATTCACAAAGAAACAAAGTCCTGATATTTGAGCAGGTCACTGCTTCACACAAATCTCAGATATTATCACATGACACATCGGTCTTCTATTTTACTGCAACTCACTGGAGACATTCTAATCAAAAAACACCATATGAAAGGAAACCACTGCCAAGAAAACCAAGCATAAAAACTGGTGTGGTTTTCAATGAAATAAATAGTATGCTTCTGAGACTCCCCTACTGTGAGAACATGACACCCTTTGGGTATCAGGACTATCTTTTTTTCCACAAACTTCTGCTTTTATATCATTCTGGCTCAAGTCCTTCTTTATACACAAAAACAACCTCTAACCAACACACACCAGGCAGCAGGTGTAACAACAGGCACCAGGAAGTAACAACTGCTGAAGACAGCAATAATCCATCAGTTTGGTTCTCAAGAGTATTGGAAAATGAGAATAACACTGTAACATTACTCATGGCTTTTATGTCATTTATTCAATCGGTGCAATCCTAATGCAATTATATCTTAAGCAAGAGCCAGGGAAGGGACTCCATGTCTCTGTCACGCAATCAAGGTTGGTAATCTTAATGAAAGTTATGGCAATTAAAAAAATTATAAAGGATACTTAAAAGGATGAACAATTGTGTAGTCACTCTGTGCACTGCAGACTTCCCAGGGTATCTGAAGTTACTGCTGTAGAGGGACTGGTATAATCCAAAGGCATTTGAAGATCTGTCGGGAGAATTATTTCTCCCAGCTGCCCTCTTAGATGGCTTTTTAAAAAGGCATGGTTAAGCCTATCCCATGCAGGAACTGGAGAAACAGCAGTCACTGCCTCCCTGCCATTATGTTTCTGGCACCTGGCACTAGCAATGCATTTCTATCACCTGCACGTCACCTGCCTACCTGGCTCCAGACACAACCAACCGTTGGTTCAGGCATGAACAACCGACCTGAGCTTTCTTTCACAAACAGGCAGGTTGAAATAACAAAGCTCTGGTTAAGAGAATTATTCGCTTTATAGGAAAAGAGTATAAAAAACACCTCAAGTGTCCTCCTCACTATTTGCACACATTGCAGCAATGCACACAAACACTTCTGCAAAGAGTTGGCAAGTGTTCAGTCTATTCATGCTCACCCTATTTTTTGTGGGCCACTAGTCAGAGTAGAAGGAGAACTCTAGCCTACACCAGTAGAAAAGCAGCAGAGTATCACAGGAAAACAACTGACAGTGTGACAAGATGGACTTTCCCTGCAGTTAAGCTTATAGAAGATAGAAAACAATTTGTTAGACCTGGCTACATGACTTGCTCATGTAGATTGACAGAACCTTTTTGGTTCATCAGTTTCTTTTCTTATCAGCAACTTCCATCAGTTTCAGCCTGATGAATACTTCTGTGACCTGTTCTGCAGGAGAAGCAACCTTCTAAGACACAGATATCCATTCAAATTGATGGACCAATTCTGAAAATAAAGTACAATCTACAGGGCATTGTCACTCCTCTGTAGACAGAGTTGCCCTATCAGGGCTCTAAGGTTCTGTTTTTATTGAAGAGGTACGTTCCTGAATGTGTAACAGAAATGAGAAAAATCATGACGAGTCTCAAAATACTGCAAAAGCACCTCTAAAAAAGCTGAACTAATATTCATTGCAATTGCTCAATAAACTCAATTGTAACTAAGATTTCTTAGACAAATTCGTAGGGACAAAGTCAACTTGCAGCCCTATTCCATGACTGGACTCTGCACATGAACTGTAACTTCCTCATTGCTTGTTACAAAATGAGAATTGAACACCTAGCAGAACAACTGAGCAAAGGCAAAGACCACGAGCAGACATCACTGCAGCCAAACCATAGTTCTAAATATTCACAGTCTGCTCTGCTCCTGAACAGATTGAACAGACCTGATCAGGATCACTCCATTTATCTATCACTGCAAAGTAAAGCCATTACCTTGAAATCAAACACATTTCAACACAGATGCTCAAGCTGAATTTGTTCTTGTGTTGGCAAAGCATAATTGTAAATAGTACCTTCCTGATAAGCACATTAAATGTACAAGCGCAAGTTTAATTTCTTTTTTTCCATCTGCGAGCTGTACAGTGCATTCTGCCACAGAGATTAAAAGCAATATTTTACATATAAATGACAAAGCACATTATTTGTTTATTTATTGTACTTCAGAGCAAGAACACTTTTCATAAAGAAGATTCAGTTCCCAAGCTATTCAAACTGCCACTTCTCCTAAGATGACAGCAAGGACACCTTTGTATCTCTGTTCCAGCTTTGGGAAGAAATGTGCTTGTGAAGCCAATCTTCTACCTGTCCCCACTGACTTGGTTCTGAAGTTTGGATTTTGGGCGAGTCACACAAGACCATGAAGTGATTTCCTGCCAGATGAAACTGGTCTAACAGCCTCCAGCCACTATGAGGGCATTCAGTCTATGGGAGCAATCCAAAGTGGAAGAACAAAAGCCCAAACTCAGTGAATCTGAAACGCATAGAGCAGATATGCTTTCTGCATCAGCCTTTTCCCTTTATGGAAACACTTTTATCTATAGACTGATTGCTAATGTGAGCACATACCTACACAGCAGGTGTATAATCTACCTTGAGGTATCTAGCTGCATCACACAGTTCAGAAGGTGGTTAAAGCTTAAGAGGTTCTGGCTTTATATTTTGTCTAGATCTCAACTTTTGGGAAGTTAAATGCACGTCTTGCTAAACAAATATGCTGAAAATTCATATCTACATTTAAGCATTTTTCAAGAAAACCCAGAAGTTTATAGAATATTGATGCCTAACCTCTTTAGCAACTGGCTACAGTGCATATTATGTAATACACATTCAGACCAGTATGAGTTTTACTATTGGTTTCCCTGCAGCTGACATCCAGAATTCAATTAATTCTATTCAGAATTAATTAATCTGTCCTGCAGTAAAAGTTTCCAATATGTAACAAACAAGTCTTGTTCACGGCAGGCAGTAAGAAGTGTTCTTCGGGGTTTAAACTCATTTTGTCTCACACTTGTGAGAGATGATTCTCTATTTGTGGACTGAGTCTTTTGATCACTCTTGCGGCTCCTCAAGACTAGAACTGATCACTCTCAGAGAAATACTGGCCTAGACACCTACCTGAGGGTCCCAACTTACAGTTTTCCATATTTATTAAAAACACATTTAGTTTTACGTTAAAATGAATACTCAGAAATGGATGATGAGAATCTATTCCTACAGTCAAACTAAATTTATTTTACCTTGATCAACAGTATTTTATGCTTTGTTCTTGCCAAAAAATGTTTCTACTTTGATTAGTCAGTAGCATGACATTTTAAGTCTGTGCAATATGCATACATACAATTTTTTTCCTTGACTTAACTGGAGTGCTTAAATTATACTTGCAAGCTGCTGATAAATCAATGTCATTTAAAGCTTTTATTTTTGTTTCCACGACTTTTTTCATTAGGCACTAGTAAGATGTAAAAGCAGTAACATCTTTAATGTTGAAGTCAACACTGCAGATGTAAGCCTCTTCCTCTTTAAACTAACAGCTTGGACCTTGCCTCAAAGGAAGCCGAGACAGAGAAAAATCCTATCTGGCTGTGCTTTAATAAACATAAAGCTCCACATCAGAAGTAATTTTGGAGTAAGTTACTTCAAATAGAGGAATTCTGACAACATCAGCATTGGCAGCATTAGGTTAGCATCAGTATGGATCATGATGTTCTTCCTGTATCAGCTGTGATCCCACATGATCCCCTGCTCCTCTCAGCACTGCTTGGATCACGATATTGTGCTGGATTGTCTCAATGTTTTCCTCCTCGCTGACCTTCCTTTTTCTAATTGTAAGTTTCTCATGTGTGTCCCTTTTTCCACCCTTGGGCTACCGCCGATTTCCCACCACCCCTCCGTGAGCTCCAGAAGCACCACCAAGGGTGTAAGACAGTCAGACCTGTGATTTCATGTGGCACCTCACTTCATGTGTCATAGAATAATTGCTGTAAAACAATGAATGATCAAAAGCCAGAGACACCAGGCAGAATTTTTAATTACTGTTCATAGCTTTTGTCACAGAGGGCAAAATAAGGGCCAAGACATCTAAGTTCTCTAATGAATTGTGCTGTGCATCAGGGAAAGCAAGCACCCAGATCTGCAAAAGACTGGGCTGCTTACTATTGTCCAGAGGAAAATAATTTCAGTTCCCCACAGTCATCCTCTTCTGCATGCCAAGACTCTAACAAGCCTCTGCACTTCAGCTCACCACAGTAATTACATTCTCACGCCCTAAAGGCAATATTGTCTGAAGCAGCACATTTTTAGGTCATTTCATAAACCTTCAGAGACTCCAGTTTTCCAAGTGGATTTCAAAACATCAATACTAAAGTTACTTGAATAATAACTAATCCACAAGGCCTTCATTTTAAAAACAGGGAAATAAACTTTGTCAAGCAAGAATTGATAATACACAATTCTTGTTGTACACAGTCCAGGCAATACTTCACACATTAGTTATGTCTGATCTTCCACACAAGGGAGAACTTGGGTCCTCAAGAGCCCAATACTAGAAATGACATGTCGTGATCCAAGGCTTTTTGTTTTGTTTCAATTTTGCTTACTGTTTCAAATATCAGATTTTATATAAGTGGACTCTGCAAGGCAAAAGGCCCAGCACAATTAACATATTTCATAATTGCAAGAAGCTCTTTTGACCCTTAGTTGGCTCAAAGCTTTATCATGATTATTTAGCAGAATGAGCTACTTCCCTAATGAATCATTCAGAACGGCTGAGAGAAGATCTGTGCACTTGGAAATAGATGCAGAGTCTTGCAATCATTTTAAAATTTTCTACATATGAAATATGTAAGGTATGTAATGAAATAGCTTTCTATTTTCAAAAGAAGCTCCAGGTGTGCACAAGAATTACACTTCATTTGTGATAGGCTTGAAGAAAAATCATTTGATTTTTTTTCTGGCCTTGCAGCGCTTCAGTTTGCTTCATGGTGCTCCAATTCTTCTGGAGCAGCATGTTGAAAGAATACACATAGGGGAAGGTTCTGATGTTTGGTATCTCACTTACATGAGTAGTCCAGCCTCCTAGGTAGTCAATGAAGCCTCCAGAGTGCACATCAGAGTGTAAATTAAACACTAAATATCAGAATGCATGAATGCCCTCCTGAAGAAGCATCTTCCTAAATTATCTCAATGAAGCACATGCTTTGAAATGAAGAAAGGAGAATCTCATCCAGGTAGAAAACACATAAAATATCCAACGCATTCTCACCGATGGGGCTAAAAATAACACCACTCAATTTTTTTTCTCTTGCCCAAAACTTCATAGCTCACGGGTCAACTGCAGATCCCACAATACATCGCACTGTTCCACAGTCACAAAGTTTAACAATTCATTAACTCAAAGTACCCTCCGAGTTTTCACACACACTCTTTAGATAACTGGTATGACAGCTCTTAGTTATCAGCAGCTAATAAAGGTTCCCTGCTCCTTTTGAGTGGGAATACTCTTTAAGGCAGACCTAGCATTAGGAAGGATCTGCAGTTGCAAGACCATCACACACAACTAGGAGAAAAATTAATAAAAAGGTCAAATTGTTCAAAAGCATCATGAAGTAACACTGATAGAGACAGGATGAAATTTTGTGATTATTTATCAGCACCATCAGTTGTAGAACAAAAAACTGAATAGAAACAAGGTAAAAATATTATTGTTATGAAGAAGAATAAGAAGAAGAAGAAAAAGGGGCCTCCAATGCTCCTACAGAAAAGTCAAAGAAGGTACACAAGACATTCTGGATTGATTTTAAACATGACTAAAATGGCACCACATTGCACTGTATTCCATATGGAGATGAATGAAGATATTTCATAATAAACGTGTACGTCCAGATTGCCATCAGTCACATGGCTTAAATGAGAGGGTATTTGCACTGCTGAGAATAAAAAGATCAACTTTAATAACATGGTTGCACTTGGAATTCTTTAAACACTCGGACTGTACTGTGCTGCTGATCGTTAATCAATGTTTTTCAGCACAGGAATATGCATATTGCAAATGTAAGTGCTGTAGGAGACCCTGGTCTCTCTATGCACCAGGAACAAACTTGGTATTTACTTTTTCAAAGTCCAACCTGTTCTATTTCAGTAAGATTCCCCCAAATCTTTTTATAATTATTTCCATTGCATATAAACATAATATCCTGGTATTAGTAAATTAGCTTGGCTAAATATAGTAGGAGCACTCATGTTTTATGGGGCATTTTCTCTGGTATGTGGCTAACATAAATAAAACGAGCGGAGCGAGGTTGGCTGTGCTCCACGAACATTACATCACTTTTCCTTAATAGGAAACCTCTCTGCAACTTAATGTCTTGCTTTAAACACTTACAAGTGTCCACAAAGTCCTCAGCGAGGATCATCATATAAGGCCAGTAGTCAGCTGGAAAAGACTAGAACATACAGCAGGGGCTCTCAGCACAACCTTGAGAAGATAACCTCTATTGAAAACCACCCTTCACTTCTTAACCACCTGCAGGGCTACGAAAAGATACATGCAAAGTTCCAGTAAAAAGCAAAGGATGAAGTTCTAATTCCTATGACTTCAGTAAGCTCAGGATTTCCTCTAGTAACCTTAACAGAGCTGCAAGGTACCAAAGGCAGACCTAATGCACTGATTAAAAGCAGAAAAAGAAGCAAGAAGCAGCTCCTCCATTTTTATTTGCTGCTTACTTTTTGTGATCCTGAAAAAGAGAAACCCTCTATTTCATCCCTAGTATGACATCATTTTGAAGAAATTAGTTAATTATTGTAAAATATCATTTGCCAACAGCATGATTTTGCCTCCTATGAACGCTGAGCATTTCACCATAAGCAACAAACAGCCCACAGTAAAGGACTGTAGATAATAAAAGCAATAAACTAAATGCAGAATAAAACCTACATTTTTTTTCTTGAGAACATGATGGTCCTTTTACTCAAATCTTTGCAGTCATTACGGAGATTGATTTTCATCTCTCAACACACAACACAGACAATAAAGTCTAGCAGACAACACAGTACATGAAGAATAAAAGTGCCCAAAGGAATTTATGCTCGTGCCATAATTAATGTAAACTTCAGTTCAAGCTATTGTATTTCAAACGTGCATTTGCTGAGCAATAATCCAAATCCTGCTTCAAGCCTGCATGAAGTATTTGCTGGCGTGGAATTTTATTGAGAGCATAATCTATTTAGGCACTATCACTCAAATAAAAATCTATTTACCACAGTACAAAAAGTCAGAGTAGGTCATTTTGTTCTCTGGTTTTCCAGAAACCTCGAGAGGAGTTCACTGAGTGTCTCCTACACATTTTAGTGGCAGCTGGACTGCATGTAATCTTTGAAAATTTACACTAAACGTTGCCATGTTTACATCAGTGACACTCAGGAAAGAAAATGTCCATCTAGCAAAGGTATGCAGCAAATAAATGTAAGATAGAGTATGTCTCATAGCACTGGGTATTAAGTTTGAAATTGAGGGAGGGCAGATTTCGGTTGGATGTGAGGGGGAAGTTCTTTACAGAGAGAGTGGTGAGGTGCTGCAACAGCTGCCCAGAGAGGCTGTGATGCCCCGTCCATCCGTGGAGGTGTTCAAGGCCAGGCTGGATGGGGCCCTGGGCAGCCTGAGCTGGTATGAAATGGGGAGGTTGGTGGCCCTGCATGTGGCAGGGGGTTGGAGATTCATCATCCTTGAGGTCCCTTCCAACCCTGGCCGTTCTGTGATTCTGAGAATTCTGCTTCAGATCAGACAGCAGCCACACGTAGAACAAGCACCTGACAGTCAGGCCTTCTACAGGTCACACTGCTCATGAGAAATCGCCTCCCCAGTTTGGATTTGTGAAGCCATTCCTTTACATTGTAATCATGACGGACAAGAAAGAACATCTGTGTCCACTTTACCTCTGAATGACAGCATCTAAACAAGATCTTCAATTCACACACGCATTTACAGTGCAACTGCCTTAAAATTAATGAAGTCTTTATGTACATTAAAGCCAGAGCTCAACTTATGACCAAGAGTAAACTTCAGCTCCATTACTGGAACAATTTATAGATTCCAAATGGAAAGTACTTGTGCAGCATTAGCACACTCTCTCCCAACACACAGTACAGACCTACATGTCACTGAACGTGAAGACAGGTAACGATACGACTTGACTAAGACCCACATACTAGGTACTGCAGTTCTTGCTAAATAAATCACTATAATTCTCATTTCACTGCTGCACTGTGTCGCACTGTCATTCTTCAAACAGAGAAAATATTTGCTAAAATCAGCTGCAACAGAATTCAATTGTCTGCCTCTCTTGCTTATCTACTGAACACTATTACTATGCAAGTTTGCCTACTGTATATTGCAGCCACAATAGGATTTGATATGTGAAATGAACACACACACATCACATTCACTACATTCAAGTTTATCATAGGAAAAAATGAGCTGTACTAGGTTTCCAAACTTGTGTAAATGAATTCAGACCTATAGCCCATTTGTTCAAGACACAGGCATTCTGTTGAAATTCTAATGGGAAAAAATGGTAATCATCATCTCTGAAAAGCAGGCAACTTTGGTGTAAATTTAACCTCATTGTAACAAATCTGAAAGTTCTCATTTAGAAGTTTACCCATGTATTATCATGATTTGTCTCAAGCCTTGGTTTATGATTTAGGAATAATTTTTAAGGTGCATTAAGCATCTCAGCAATCTGCACGGCACGGAAATACCTGGAGATGCAAAGGTTTACATGTCCATATCCTTAGTTCAGCCCAGTCTGTAGAGACTGAAATTCAAAACATCGCATTAGAATTTGATGGAATGGTTTCAGAGAGTTGGTCTCTGTTCTGTTCCCAGAAAAGTTGACACACAATCTGCATGTGCCACCTTTCATCTCAGTGTAACACATGTAAGCACTAGCAACACAAACCTTCACAACTGAAAGATGTCCCTATGTGCAAGGCGTGTGCAGATGGTAACTGCGTGTCCTTTGTGTCACTCTGGAAATTTCAATTACACAAACACTGCCCGTGATCTGAATATAACAACATATAAGTCCAGGTCATTCATCACTGTTATTTAAATTACATAACCTACTTCAAGAACAGAAAAGCATTGTGGAACCGATGCTGTTTTCAACTGAACTTCTAAGCTACGAACAAAATAGAGAATTCTCTTTATTCTTGACAAAGCACATTTGCAATGGAACACACACAATCCTACCAACGCTGTGGAAGATACCTACACAGATTTCCTTACACTGCTCTGTATGAACGAGAGGAAAGGAGAAAAGATGCCAATAGAAAGCAGCTAGAGAAAGCACTTCAGCTGTTGAAGATACAGCTTTGTTATCTACATGACGAAGCGTTGTAACACTGCTACCACATTGGATTTTCCTAAACAGCACATAGGCCATATATGCTTTATAACCTGGTTCCTTGACCACCTAGCCTGAGGAATCACAGAACCATAGAATGGCTGTGAAAGGGTTGGAAGGGACCTCAAGGACGATGCATCTCCAACCCCTGCCACATGCAGAGCCACCAACCTCCCATTTCATAGCAGCCCAGGCTGCCCAGGGCCCCATCCAGCCTGGCCTTGAACACCTCCAGGGACGGGGCATCCATCAGACCATGTCACTGCTCCTTCAGCTCATGTATTTAGGACTTCTCTCATAAGAAACCCGGGCAAATGAGGAATTCCAGTCTAGTTTCAACTCCATCAGCTCTTGAGCGTCAGCACTGTGGGTTACACTCTGCAGTGCATTTGTGCTAACAATGACATCAAATATTAATATAATCATTGGATTTCTAAACATCAGTAGAATTTGTTCATAGCCCTGCTTTTCAATGGAAACTCTTGGAATACAGACAAGTTTTCTTCCAAAACCTTCAGAATTCCATACTGCTAGGCAACTCATTAAGGAAAATTAAAAAGAAAAAAGAAAAAGAGACAATTCTCCTGGTTATAACTTTTGCTAAGTGACGACTATGGAAAAGACAGAAGTACACGACTCACAAAGAATCATGCATATTTAATATACTTACAGTTTCAGGTACTATCAACATATTTAGCATTTTTAATTGTTCATACTCTCTGAAGGTCTTGCTTTATTACTGCTATCTAATTATTTCACTGCCTGAGCTATATATTAAAAAAAAAACAAACTAATAAATTCTTCCCAGTATGCAGAACTCTATTAAAAAAAAGAGTAATTTTACATTAAAATATGATTTCTACATTGCAAAAACTATCAGAAGAAGACTGGAAGCCAAAATAAATTAAATCCTGAGTAACCTGTGCAATGAAGCCTCGGGAAAAATGTACCACTACCAGGTAAGTAACGGTTTAAAATGTCTGGAAATATTCTACAAACAGCAGGTATCTCCATCAGATACCAACAAAGTATCATTGATAGGCTGTGGCTTACCAAACACTTGCATTAATTTTCTGCAGGAGTTTCATCTTCCAGCACTGCAACCTAAAAATATCTGTTGTTCTTTCCTTTGTTTTGGATTAGGAAATTAGCAGCAAAGTGAGCTTGTCTAGTATATATTATGCCAGAATAGATAATCCTAGCTACAGATGTGCACGAACCTAATCTGGATTAGAAACATCCACATTTAGAGCTAATGAGATACAACAAATGAAAATTAATACTTGCTAAAGACAATGTTGATACCTTCCTATCATTCCCAGCCACACACGTGTGTGTGAATATAATCTACAACACTATATTACTTGAATAAAATCTACAATACCATATTATTAATGACTAGTCACACACCCAATGTTTTAGGCCAGCGTGAAAATTCGGTTGCAAGAATACATGCAATCCTAATTTTTTAGGCATTCACTCAGGCCATAGAAAAATCCTACTGTTTTGAAATGAGAAGTTGATTAAGAAGGCAATTATTCAAGAACACTGGACAACACACGCTGCTGTCACAGCAAAATTACTCGTCTTAAAAAGGACCTGAAACGACTTCTTAGAACCAGAAGTATGATACTTGATTTCAAACACATATTCTTGTCTGCACAGCACGCTGACCTGCACCTTAACGTGCCATGTTCATGACAGGCTCTTGCACAACAGAAGACCCAGTAACAGGTAACAAGAATGTTATGCAGACAGCAATTTACAGCACAATCAACTTAAACCTGAATTTTACATTCAGAGCTCCCGAGGAATTTTATGATTCAAGAGTGCCCGAGGAAAAATCTGAAACGTTGAACAACCTTTCAGACTGATGAGGGGAATATGTTTTTCACGTGTTTCACTTGATGTGTCCCACATCTTACAAAAATCCCATCATCTAAAGCTGCTTTCCACCACCTCTTACCTGCCCTTTCAGCAGCATGCTGCAGGTACCTCCACCAGCCAAGAAACACCCATGAAAGCTTAAACTATTACACAAACTCTGCCAATGTCAGGGGTTTTAGCAATTGCTGAGTTTTTCCAACACTAAGGGTAAGTAACTGAGAAATCAGTCGTCCTTTTTAAGCAACTCCTGTCAAAGGCACTTTCAATTTCAATCTATAACAAAAATTGTGATGAATTTGAGATAATGAAATAGAAGAAGTATTTGAAAATAATCTCCACGATGAACTACAGAGATTAACATCAAGAATTCAGGAAGCTTGACAGCAGATTTCTCAGACTTCCTCTATCACTAGGACCATCAGAGATGACATACAGATAGTTTCCCAAATTCAGAAGCACATTAGGTATTATTCAATTATGGTTTCAAGAATTTAATCTCTAACACAAGCCACTTCTGCCTTATATTACTCTCCATGTAAGGCCCTTGCTTTTTAAAACAATTCCATTACCAATAAAAGGTACAACTCAAAACCTTTACAAACATCTCTCAAACATCACAGCTTTGCTTATTTTGACAGTGCTGCTGCTCTCTATAATCAACTCTGCTGTGCCACTACTGGGAACTTTACAGACCTATCAAACCTTATAGGAAAAGGATTAGATACTTCACAAAACATTGCATATTCACCCAAATTCACTCCACTTCTCCCTCAAAACTTCCATCTACTACCGATCAGTTTCCTGCTTAAACGCATTCCAATTCCATTCTGCTCTGCTCTTTATCAATGAGCTTGTTACTGTAAATATTAGCATTGCAAACAGTTTCTCTAGCTTGCACTTGCACAAGAATTCCCTCAGCAAATGGCCTGTCCTTTGCAGCGGTGCCATTAATGCTTAAAGCACAAACATCTATCTTCTCAATCCAAAAAAGGACATCATGTGGGTGCAGTGTCTCGGCTGCAAGCCGATAATCAGCCTTACTGGCAGATGGAGTTCTTTTGTAAATCATTCTAATTAACTGCCCCTAGGTCACGTTCTATGGTTAGAAAAGGAAGTAAACAAAAGCACTTTATTCCTATTAGTAAAATAATGCATTAAATCTAGCACTAAAACTATTCATTTCCAAGTCAAAAGTTTCACCATACAAACAATCAAGCCTACAGATAATAATCAAATTCTTGTAAGAAGTGTAGCAATGGCTTCCTTCCTTTCAAGACTTGCATGGCAAAATAATTTGAAACTGATGTGCAACGGGGTGATAAATGCTCTATTACAATGGTTTGTAACAAACGTAATATCTGCTACCATTTCTTGATATTTCTGCAAACTTGTGCAATCCCTCATATCGTTTGTCAGGAAAACTCCAGCAAGGTCGCACAGAGCAGCTGGATAGCAATTGCACAACCCCTTTAAAATGACAGCCTGTGATTCAGAAAGCTTTGCTTCCCTCCTTGAAAGATTTCTCAGTGTTAAAAGAAGTCCAAGAGTCCTTGATACTGGTCTAGCTGCAATGCACGTGGTCAGGGCTGAACTTCACCACCGTGGGAACGGTTCCATCACACACCACAAGACGTGCCTTTGACATCAAGAACAGATTCCTGCATCATGCTCCAGTGAGGGCTGCAGAGAAGGCTCATTGCCTGCTTGCTGCTGGTTGCTGAGGGCCGTCTCACTACTTGGGGGAGAGCAAGGACAATATGGCAAAGAGATTCTGATTTCTGAGACTTCTGCTCATTTTTCCACGGTTTATCATATGATTCATTGCCATTATTTACATTTCAAGACAGCATTTGGTTTACACTCTTGCATTCTTTACCTATTATTATGACTGCCAAATTTTGAAGGGTTAGAAACAAAGGAACTCAGAAGAGTTTCAGAAGCAGCAGTTTCCAAAGATCTCAGAAACATGTCAAGGTGCTGCTTTATAGGCCAGAGAGAACCCCAGGACTAACCTCAGAGTCAGCAGCTGAATTCATTTTTTGCTTGAGAAAATGCTGACATAATATTATGGTTTTATATTGCATGCTTTGTCTCTCCATTCATATGGGCAAGTACACATGCAATGCTTTTTTTCCTGAAAACTCTGCTCAATGAGCACAAAAGATTCCTGAAATACAACTTACATTAAGAAATCATTTGTCTTTCTTTCTTTACCGAGTGTTTTAACATAAAGCAGAGAATGGAGGCGATCGTTTTCCAGAAATTCCTGATGAACAACTTAAAAAAATGTTATACAGTCAGTAACCTTGAGATCTCTAGCAGAAGGTCCAAAAATCATGGAAGATAGAATGGAAACCACATGTAACATCCTAGAGACTCATACAACATAATGTACTTTCAATACAGTTTGAACTTCCATCGTCTCACATTATAAATTGTATTTCATGTCCGTAGAAACTGATAGAAGATGCGTCACTCTTTTTCCACATTACATACAGATCTCCAGATTTATATAATGATTGAAAGATTCTCAACGTTTATAGGAAATAAAGATTTCCTCCCTAAAACACAGCCAAACAGTATGGCAAACTACTTAGTACCTGCAAAAATAGGCTGCAGGATTTGTATGCGAAAGAGTAAATGCCATTTGGCAACGATGTTGAACCGAAGAATATGAGAATTACGGTGGATATATATAAATTAGAAGGTAGCTTTAGAAAGTCAGAAGCCATAAAATTCATTCATTTCCTCGTTTCAAATGAGGAAACATCTTTTGCGAAGAATGAAACGCAATTATCTCTGGCTCATCACTAAAAATTATCAACAGCTTTGAGAGTATAAAATCAGACTGTTCACTGAGTGATTTCTAATGAACACTTCTGAAGCCCAAGCACTTTTCCTGAGAATGTCCAAAAGGCACCTGTAGCTATGCATCAGCACCTCTGTAGAGCACAGATACCAATACATCCTTTCATGTTTCTTTACATATTTGTGGTTTTAGGCACCTCAGATTTGCAAACAGCATCACCTTGCAGACTCACCATCAGTAAAACAATATCATATAACTTATGCTTTTATCATGATCTATGAAAATTCTGACAGCAAACAGGGATTACACACAACTAGACAGCATCTGCAAATGCCTAATCCATAAAATACTACGACTACCTCTGGGGTTTCCAAAACTCTACTTACACTAAAAAATAAAATAAAAAAAAAATCACTAGATATTTGGTCACAACATAATAAAGCCATAAGGCAGGGTGTCCTCCAGAAACCTTCAAACTCTGAAAAGAAAGGCTCTATTTTTCAAAGCCAAAATAAGTACAGTGATGTAGGCTGGAAGAAATACAGCACCACTAGGTTTCTATTCAAGGAAACTCTCCATCAATTTGAGCAAAACTTTTTTATGTTGCCTTGGTGAAACTGCTCTGCTAGCCAAAGTTGGACTTATTAAAATTGTTTTGCACTTTAATAGCTGCTTTAAACAGATCATCCCCATGAGTCAGATTCAGATTTTTACTCATGCTCTGTATGTGGACACACACATGCATATATATTCATGCACTATATATACATATATGCACACAGAAACAGACTCGCACCATCTCCTCTCATAAAAGAGTTCTGCATTAACTGCTCTTTGAAGCCAGAAAGATGCATTTTGCATATATCCAGATGTACATATGCACACAGTCCTTGAAATAGAACTGAAAGAAACAATTATTTTTCTAGTCGCTGCTTCTGCACGGTGATTCAGCCTGCACAGAATAATTCATCAGTGGAGCATATGTTTACAAGCACAACAAAATCCAACTACCAAAAGAACACGATTATTTTTAAGGATAAGTCTTCCAAGATGTGTGTAGGGTGCAAAGATGGGTAGAAAAAAGCCCAATTTAAAGCTTGGCCTAAAAAGCACAGATAGGCTCTCCTGAGAAAAGTTGCTGCAGCACATTCAGGTCTTGATTTAAACCAGACTCCTGTATTCAGTCTGGCTGTGGAACAGGGGTCAGGCTTCTTAAACGATTTTTTAATTATCAGTAATTATGATTATTCTGACCCAAGTGCAGGACCTCATGCTTGGCCTTTGTGAGGCTCACACTGACCTACCTCTCTGGCCTGCCAAGGTCCCTCTGGATGGCAATCCTTCCTCAAAGCATTTCAACTGCACCACTCAGCTTGCTGCCATCAGCAGATTTGCTGAGGGTGCACTCAGTCCCACTTTCCTCATCACCAACAAAGATGCTGAACTTCTCTAGTGTTAAATAGTTGACTAAAGAATCACACACACACACACACACACACAAAAAAAAAAAAGCAAAATATCCCATAACCTTCATATTTCACTAGAGCTTAAGGCAGGAGCTCATAACGAGGCTCCTTCAGACCTCTAGATATTGCTTGCATGCATTTCCTGCTCTCCAAAGTAGATTATTCTTCATCATAGTAGAGGAATGCTTTTTCAATTTCCATTTAGAAATTAAATCCAGCTAACAGAACCTTCATCAAATTCAATGCTTTTAAGGCAAAGTTCAGTTTCTTTCCTGTAAATGCGAAGATTAAAACAATTGTGCCTGAGACCATAAAAGCAATTAAGTCCAACAGTGATGATGTAAACTTAATTCCTTGTGTTGTGCCATTATTCACATGCACGCATCAGGTACTGTTCTGTTAATGCATGCATAGCATACAAGGCAATACTGCCCTTCGCTTTGAATTTGATGGAGTTTGTTAGTTGGTAAAGAATGCACTGGGAAGGAATGGAACAAGTCTGATTAAATAGGTTCCAAAGGACGGCTTCAGGACAATGCCCCATTCTAAAAGTTGATCCAAGTTAGTCAAAGGTTTCTTACTCAAACCATCCCTGGAAAAACAAGCACAATACGTAGATTCATTTGCTTTTTGGCTCACCTCATGTACCACACAGAAAAAGGTCCAGCAGTAAATTGAGCCCACTGCGTTTTTTCTTCCTCTTAATTTTTTAACCAAACACTATTTATCTTGAACTCCTTTCCTTTGTGGAAAGGGAAAGTGCTGGGGAGTGCCATATACAATACATCAATTACAATCACTTACTGCTTCAATAAAGGAAATACAAACTTCCCGTCTTGGCACATGTTCGAATGTCTTGAGCATGTGGGAGAATGACCATGTTAAGTGTCTAGACTGCAGTGTGTAAGAAAAATATTTCCTATGTTTCCCATTCGTGTGCTTCTCCAGAAAGTATACTTCAGATGCCTTAATTATTGGTTAACCTTCTAAGGAAGTTGTGGTAGCACAAATTTTTTGTTTGCTTGTTTGCATTTAATTATCTGTAAAGCTCTAGGATGTTCTAACAGTTGTGGTCACAGAAGACCGACTTCTTCACTTTCTGCACAATAAGAAGGTAAAATGAGGCTTCCAGGCACACCATGACTTGGTTAATAACTACTCTGTACATATTCTTACACTCTGTTATGCCTCCAAGTGTACGTACTGCCACTGCTCTCTCCTTGTTTGGTATTGCTGGTGCAGAGTGGGACACTCACTGCAAAGAGTGACGACTAGTACTGAAATCTAGCACTGAAACGTTATCTGCTAAGAATATGGGAGTATTTCCAAGATGGAAGATGATTGATGTATACAAAATTCCATCGGCGTATCTTTATTAAAGACTAATCCCAAGATGAAAGATTTCCACCCAAAGATTATGTTACCGACAATACATGGGACTATCACTTAATATATTATATCTTACCCTGAAATCTTGATTGGGAAAATAAACATCTTAGGGTCACCAATTGTCCTCATGTCAGTAAAGATCTAGTAGACCCCTAAGTATCGAAGCACTTCTTTCGTGGAGAGTAAACAGCAAACAGAAATACATATGACAGTAACATAAAACATTTTGGATGGAAACTATGCAATCAGTAGTTATCTTCATCTTTCAAATAGTTTCTTCCCACCGCACCCCATGCACTTCCCTTATCTATGCAAATTCATCTTCAAAACTGAGCTTTGTAAAATGCAGGTTTTTATCTTCTTGTCTTTTATGTTTCGTGACCACCACTAGTGCTAATCCACAAGAAATGGTACTATACACAGTAAATCTCTACATAAAGGATGTCACACTACCTGATGCTCTACTTTGCTTGCAGGTACACAAAGCAGCAATTCAGACCACAGCTGGCAGAGGAATTCATTTGCTATTTGAACTGTACAATAGTTTTCCACCAAATAAATTATTTCTTAATATTTATTTTATTTTTTACAAACCACATCAGCTTCCTAAGAATCAGGTAAGGCAATTCTCTCTCAGACTGTTTTGAAACAAAAAGAAATTCTATATAGTACAGAAACAAGGCATTCTCCATTAAGTGGGCTGACCAGCATCTTGTCCCACAGGTCTGTTCCAGTTACACTGCTCCCTCTCTCTTACAATGCCCAAAGGCTGACAGCTGAACATTACTCATCAAATTTACCACTGTGTCCTTACAGATACAGAGGCACGCTGTTCTAACGTAGCTAACATAGCTCATAGAAATGGCTACTGCAGCCATACAGATCACAAAGCTGCAACCTTTCCTCTCCAATTCATGGAGAGGTTGCCTCTTCCTGCCATATACAACCATCATCATATATGTTGGAATCACTTCTTAGTACAGAGCAGAGTATACTGAATTCTTTCCTCTGCCTGGAATGGCAGATCCATCCTACGCTGTTTAAACTAAACAGCAACTGCTCTAGAATAACATTTTGCAAATATTTCTATGTGACAACCATCACAATCTCTGTAAAGAGAAAGCAGTAGTCTTGTGCTTGTCAAGCCCACAGGTGTCCAGCAGGATAAGCTTGACCTGAACACACATATCTGCCTGACTCTTATAAGGAAAGAGAAAGTAAGAGTAATTTCAGCATAATAGAGAATTTCCCAGGGCTTCATTAAGTGCAAGAACACAAAAACATACATTTACAGCAGTGCTTTTTTAATGTTATCCTGATAACCCAGCTGCTTATTGTTACTTGAAATAGACTTCAACTTGCAAAACTGTTTTTTTTACCATGCCCCTTCCCAACACGTTGCTTGGCCCTCATAAAGGTGCACGAAAAGCTACACACATCCATCAACTGTGAAGAAACCATTACCACGCATGCACCATCCTGATTTTAAAAAACCTGTGTCAGATTCCAATATATAGAAATTCCTGGCAAATTCTCACTTTGTGATACATGGTTTCTACTATCTCAAAGATGAGGGAAACATTTTTTATCCCAATGAAATGCTTCTTACTCCAAAAAAATCCTACCCGAGTACTTATAAGAGTTTCAAAAGTTCTAAGAACATCCATATACGTCCTGCCCAATCTTCCAGCTTTCTTTTACTTAAAATTATTTCCAAGTGCTCCCTCAGCAAGTTTGCAGATGACACCGCTGCACAAGCAGTGCAGTCGATACATTGGTGGGAAGGGAAACCATCCAGAGGGACTTGGACAGGCTGGAGAAGAGGGCCCATGCAGACCTAATGAAGTTCAACAAGGCCAAGTGCAGGGTGAAGCACTTGGGCCGGGGCAATGCCAGGTATTTATACAAACTGGGGGAAGATCTCGAGAGCAGCCCTGTGGAGAAGGACTGGGGGGTCCTGGTGGACGAGAAGCTGGACATAAGCCAGCAGTGTGCTCCTGCAGCCTGGAAGGCCAACTGTGTTCTGGGCTGCATTAAAAAAGGGGAGCCAGCAGGGACAGGGAGGTGATCGTCCCCCTCTACTCGGCTCTTGTGAGGCCCCATCTGCAGCGCTGCGTCCAGGCCTGGGGCTCCCAGCACAAGAAAGACATGGAGCTGTTGGAGCGGGTCCAGAGGAGAGCCATTAAAACGATCAGAGGGCTGGAGCACCTCTCCTACAAGGAAAGACTGAGTTAACTGGGCTTGTTTAGCTCGGAGAAGAGAAGGCTCTGGGGAGACCTCACTGCAGCCTTCCAGTACTTCCAATACTACACTGAAGTATAAACAGGAGGGTGGATAGTGATAGGACAAGGGGAAATGGTTTTAAACTGAGACAGGAGAGATTTAGGTTAGATATTAGGAAGAAGATTTTCACTCAGAGGGTGGCAATGCACTGGAACAGATTGCTCAGAGAGACTGTGGATGCCCATCTGGGCAGCCTGGTGGTTGGTGACCCTGCACACAGCAGGGGGGTTGAAACCAGATGATCACTGTGGTCCTTTTCAACCCATCCTATATTCTGTATTCTTCCAGAGGGTTTCTCCTTCTAGCCCAGAAAAAAGAGTACCAGAATATTGTATCACAGACAGTTCTTCCAGGCTTTGTTCACTATCCAAAAGCAGGACGCAACAAAATCTCTCTTCAAATTCTGTTCTTACGAGTATTTGCCCTCATTTTATCATACTTGAAGTGGTTTACATACGATCAGTGAACAGGGCCTGAGAGCCATTTAATTTATATGTTTTTTCCATCCTCCTGTTATCAGTTATGTATCTTAATCCTTCAGTGTCTGGTATGCACTGTGAATCATAGGATGGCTGGAAACTAGGGCTGCCTTACAAACGCCGTTGCTTTCTCACCTTAGAACTGAACCAGATTTTGGTGCAAACAGACCTGTTAGCGGACAAATTCGTTCATATCCCATGGCGTTAACTGCACAAATGTAAGATTTGGTCCCAGGAATCACAGTCTCAGTTCAATACCACCATAGAATACTGTGGAAAAACGGCTTCTTGACCTCAAAGCCCAACGAAACACAGAATGTGTCCACTCCTATTTTTAGACATACGCTCTGCAGTACCATATTCCTTAATAAAACGCTGATCCAAATGTTCCAACAGCAGACGTTGGTTTCTCTTTGATAGCCAACGCATATCTCTGCCTTCCAAGTTTCAGTAAACACATCATTATAAGGAAGGCCAGTCTTACTTTTCCCAGCCTTCTTTCTAATTACGTGTCTGCTGCCAGGAAACTTTCTCTTTTTTTTTTTTTTTTTGGTCTTCACTACTAAAATTCAAACAAATGTCTGCCTCAGACTTCGAAATAGCGGCTGTTATAAGTTACAAAGTTACTAGGTAACACTGAATTCCTCTCGGCACTCAATTATGAACACGGACCAAAAAGCCAGCTGCGCGCGTAGCTCTCTCCTAAGGCACCAAATATGTCTTCTTCACCAACTCGCGAATTCCACAGGACAAAACCCAGGATTTTCAGGGTTGGCTTGGCTAATAAGCCATAGACGCCTTCTTTCAGCACCGAGCCCTCCTCTCCCAGCCAGCCCCGCTTCCACCCGGAGCACAGGCGGGATCCGGCGGTCTCCTACCAAGCAAGCCGCCGAAGGTCCCGCACAGCGCTCCCGTCTCGGTGCCAACAGGACAGACTAAACTTCACCCAGTCTCAAGCTAAGCGGCCGGCTACGCGCAGGCTACGCGCAGCATCCCTTCCGTATGGGAAACCCTCAGCAGGCGGCCGAGGACGGCAAGAGAAGCGCCGACGCGGTGGCTGCCTATTGTCCAAAGGAGCCAGAGAGAGGCAGGCAAAGAGCGGCTCGCGACAACGCGCTCCGCACCGCGCGCTCCGGCCAGGCCAGCCCCGCTCCGCCGCCCGCCCCCCGGCCGCAGAAGGCCGCCCCGCCTCACCTGCGCGGCTCCGGCCGGCAGCTCGTTCATCGCCCGGCGCGGCTCCGAGGGCCGGGGCGCAGCGCGGGCGCGCCGCAGGTAACGGCGCTATATAGGGCGGGCGGGCAGCGCGCCGCGGCCGCTGAGCCACTGCCGAGATTCCCGCCCCGGCTGCTTCACGATAAGAGTCGCGCGCCGCCGCGAGCTGCCCGATGAGAGCGAGAGGCGTTGCCAAGCTGCTGCGAACGGCGGGTTTCCCACAGCGAATCACGGGCGGCGGCGTCTTTCCCTCCGTCGCGAAGCGCCGAGCCTCAACGAGGCCTTTGTGACACGCGTTTTGCCGGAGTGAAAAAGCTCGGGTCCCGGGCGATTTGCGACGCCCCACACAGCGGCACAAAGGTTTGCCGCGGAGCTGAGGGCGGCTTCACTGCTGAGGAGAAATTGCCAGCTGCCATATCGCTTCTGTCTGTGTGGCACAACGGCTGGGATGCTGACGCGTCGTAACGCAGGACCTTGGAGGCTACGTTTCAAATCGATCTTTTAAGCTTTTAAATGCTTTGTTCTTCTAAAATACCACTTGTGCCACCACTCACTACTATCCGATCCCTGGGCTTTCAGGTGAAACATCTAAAACTTTAAAAGCTTCAGAAAAACCACAACAGTCTTTTGCACCCTTTAGACATCTGTTTTACAATCTCCCGTGTCTTCTCAACAGTCAGAGAACAGCACGAGAGCTCAGAGAACACATACCACATGCTGCAAAGCCATTTTGCAGTCTAATGGCACAAACCCACCCACAGTGCCAACAACTCGCTTTCCAGATGATAATACTGCACGCTTCCCAGAAAGCATCATTTAGAGCCAGATCCTCTGGTACCTTTTCCCCCACAAGCATGCAAAGACCTAAGAATAGATTTCTATTGCTGTTTCACACCCTTCCTATTTGAATCCATTTGGGCTGCAGTGCCCAGATTTGACAGAATGCGTGGCAAAGAATACAACAAATCATCAGCAAGATGTACATAAACAAGTACTTGAAACAAGACGAGCACATTCAAAAGACACATCCAGAACATTTCTATCCTTAAGTCCATGCTTAATCCACAGCAGTGATCAGTGTGTTTCTTGGGATTTTTCTTTATATGGACAGACAAAAAGCATATGAATACAAATGTATTAAATATGTTGGACAATGGTTAAAATATTTTAGGGTACTTCTCTTACTTTGTTCAGCCCCGCTTCCCAAACTGTGTATTACAGCCTAGCTCTGGATGCATGGAATCTGCTGGATTTATACAAGAGCATAACCATGGCTGCAGTTCTCCAACCACTATGAATCCGCAAGAAGTGAATAACCACAGAATTGCAGGGGTTGGAAGGGACATCAAGAGACCATTGAGTCCAACCCCCTTGCTAAAGCAGGTTCCCTACAATAAGCCTCTCATGTAGGTGTCCAGACGGATCTTGAGTATCGCCACAGAAGACGACTCCACAATCTGTCTGGGCAACCTGTTCCAGTCATCCTTACTGAAAAGGCTCTTCTGCATGTTAGTACACAACTTCTTATGTCCAAGTTTTAGGCCATTACTCATTGTCCAATCACTGCACACCACTGAGAAGAGTCTGGCCTCATCTGTTTGCATCCCATCCCCCTTTAGATATGTATAAAAATTTATCAGATCCCACTCAGTCTTCCCTTCCCCGGCTGAACAGACCCAGGTCACCCAGCCTTTCCCCTTCTGGGAGATGCTCCAGGCTCTTAATCATCTTTGTGGCCCTTTGCTGGGCTCCTTTTAGGAGATCCCTGTTGTTTTTGAACTGAGGAGCCCAGAACTGGACACAGCATTCTAAATGTGGCCTCACCAGGGCAGAGTCAACCGCGGGAGGATCACCTCCCTCGACCTGCTGGCCACGCTCTTTTTAAGGCACCTCAGGATCCCATTGGCCTTCTGGGCCACAAGGGCACACTGCTGACTGATGGCCCACCTGTCGTCCATCAGGAACCCCCCAAGTCCTCCGCAGAGCTCATCTCCAGCAGGTCATCCCCTCACCTGTACTGACGCATGCGGTTATTCCTCCCCAGGTGCAAGACTCTACACTTGCTCTTGTTAAACAAGGCAGAAAGGGGCAGTGAAACTTCATTTGCTTCCCTAAGCCCCCTTACCCTTTCTCTTTACCCTTTCCTCTTCAGGGCTCAGAACTCGCTTTTACCATGCTTGACCACTCCAGCATGTGCCAGGGAGATCAGAAGTACACTGCCAACTAGAAAAAGAGGGAGAAACAAAGCATCTCCCTATGGCTAGAACAGAATGACAGGCCAGATCCTGACAGTGAGAAAACCGGTGCTGCATTCGTACTCTGCTTCCAGTGCTGATACACAGCTTGGGAAAGAAGCATGGTAGAACCATAGAATGACCAAGGTTGGAAAAGACCTCCAAGATCATCCAGTCCAACCATCCACCTACCACCAATACTTCCCCATAAACTCTGTCCCTCAGTACAACATCTAAGCATCCCTTGAACACCTCCAGAGACAGTGAACCTGCACCACCTCCCTGGCAGCCTGTTGCAGCATCTAACCATTCTTTCGGAGAGATTTTTCCTAACGTCCAACCTGGATCTTCCCTGGTGCAACTTGAGGCCATTCCCTCTTGTCCTGCAGTTAGTTACATGGGAAAACAAGCAGATCCCCACCTCACCACAACCTCCCTTCAGGTAGTTGTAGAGAGAAACAGCTCATAGATGTAGTACAAAGGTAGCATAAAAATACAAACAGTATCACTCATTACTAATCAGGTCTCTATATGATTTTGGTAAATACACTGTACAAGCAGAACAAAATTCAGCCAATAATGGCTGCAGATAATCTAATACAGAAAAAGGAACTGATATACGATAAGAAAAGTCTAGTACAGAAAAACAGTAACTGCAGCTCATGTCTCTTCTGCACCTTCTCCTCTGTATTTGCTTATGAAAGAGTTGATATTGGGGAAAAAAACCCCTCTGAGTTCTCTGATATGGTTTCTTCTGTCACAGCTCTTATACTGCACGTATTTTGTACATAAGTTGCAGGAATTTTGAAACAGAGTTCTATGCCTATATACTCATCGGATGGAAGATGAAAGCAAAAAGACAAGTTGTGCACATCAGCTTAGCTCAAGACGCTTGCTTCACCGTGACTCCGTGAGTCTAACTCAGCATGGAGAACGCAGGTCAACTCAATCTACTGGGAACCAAATACAAGGCACAATGGGAGACAGAGATCCAAGGAGAAAGGAAACCAAACCATATGCTAAAGTGAATAAGATCTGTTATTCTTTCTTGTAAACAACTTTGCCTATAATTCCACTTCCACAAAGATTCGTTTCTAGTTTAAGAAGTTTCCAGATATTTGTAGTAGAGGGCAGCTTGCGAATTAAAACGAGGTAAATTAATTTGCCTATAAAAGACAAGTATATACAACTCCAATGAAGTGCTAATGAAACATTTTAAATGTGATTATCATAATAAAAAGCTATTTTTGAAAAAATGCAGTAAAGAGCTAAAGAAGCATCAACTAATTTCTAGGAACAAATGGAAATAATGGAAAATGCTGTTAGTAGAGCAGTGAAAACAGGCGAGCCCCAAGGTGACTGAACAGAGTAAGTCTGAGCAGTTTTTTTTTACCAGGAGTGATTCAAACGTTGTGAATCTTCACAAAATGAAAGTGTGATTTTACATAATTCTGTGAAAAGACACATGGACATAACTGACTCCATTTCACTTGAAATTATAACATAGATCTAGAGATTAAGTACTCAACCATCTGTATCAATTAACTGTGACATTTGTTTTACAGGCAGATCCAAGTATTTAAACAGCTATTTTTTCATGTGTATATAGCATTTCCTTCACGGGAAACTCAAACTCATTCTGAGTTAACTTACTTTTTGTCTTTATTTTTCTTTTTGAAATGGGTTGAGAAAAGCACAAAATAGTACTGCTTGAAGTATGAAAACTAAAAAGAATGATGTCAGAAAAAAGCTAAAATGCTGGAAGTCCTTACACAAAGACCTTACATCCAGCAATATGAAAGAAAACAAGAGAAGATTAAACATTTCAGTGACGTTCTTGAGACAGTCCTTAAAGTACTGCAGAATAACGTGTTGTATTTAAATGCAATCTTTTTGCTCGCAGTTTATCAGCAGTGATGGAAGTACATTTAATACAGTGCATAAACACTGTCATTCACAATAGCTTATTTACAAATGTTCCAACATAATTTTATTTTTTTTCTTCTATTTGCTTGCTCCTTTTTTCTTCATTAAGATAAGCAGAACTTAAGCACTCTACAGATGAATAACAAACACATTAAAAGCTACACTGGAGAGTACAATTTCCAATTAGGCTAGTTAAGATCAGATCTCAAATTCTTCACGTCAAAAGACGATGTTTTTCAAGAAGAAAACAAAATATAGCCCAAGAATTCTTAAATGTAGGAAGAAATGATGATTAAGATTCAAATGGCATTTTCTACATGGAGAAAATGTATGATACAAGATTTGTTTGGTCTTGAAAATGGTAAATTAGTTCAAGAACACAGACATGCCTGTAAATCAACACAGGTAGTGGTCAGCCATCCACAGCGGAGTTTTGCACTGTATTATAGTTCAAAGACTATGAAGCTCAGACAGAAGTGGCAATATCAGACTCTGAAGGACTAGAAGAGGGAACTGGTTGACAAGCATTCAAACTGATTCATTTGCAGCTGACTGACTTCAATGTACTATGGAGCAACCTCCCTGTTTCTCTCACATAAAGGACGTTCTGTGATTTCAAGGTCAGGCTGCAAAGTTATGTTTTCCAAAAAAAAAAAACCAGAAGGGACTAACTGTATGTCCAAAATGGCAATTGCCAAACAAGTCCAAAGCATTTAGCACCATTTCAGAAGTCTCTTTAATCCCATATTACAAGCAGCTTGTACTGGCTAACACAGCTGGCACTGGCAGACACTGAGATGGTAACTCTGGTAGTACTTTGTATTATTTTCTGTCATCAAAATCCACAATGTCTGAACTAGAAGCACCAAGTTGTTTGTGGCTTTTGTTTTCCCCAGCACTGCTGGAAAACAAAATATCACATGTTTGTTACAAGAAACATTATCCGAGCAAACATTTTCCATCACCTTCAATCCTGCCAATCCCATCCTGCATTTTTACAGAGGAAATTATAGCCAGAGCTGTGGCTTGAAATCAAATCACACTGCAAAGCCTCTGATCTATTAAAACCCAATTCAACAAAAATGAAATGAAAACGGCCTTTTCACAAACTTGTAAACATATGTAGAGGAAATAAAACTTCAAAATTTCTATTTCTGAGACTATTTTTAGAGATGATTGCTACTCTAGGACATGTATATACGCACTGATGAACATACACGGTGATGAAATGACTCATGCCCAAGCCATCTTTGCTTTAATACTGATTACTTCATCTTTTGGACTAAAATAGAAAGGCCTTCAGGGCACACAATTGCTTAGATGATATTGATCAGACTTACTGCGCAACCCCTGTGACAGTATGAAGAAAACCCCTGCTCTACTCTACAGTCACTCGCCAGCAAGGAACAAAAACAAGTGTGTCTACACAGGCCAAGCATCCCAATGGCCTCCAAAGAACTCAGACACTTGGGCATCCCCAAGTATCTGTTTGGTTGTGAGTAATCCTTAAAAGTTTCCCGGCCTGCACGACTAATGGTAGAGCATGCTGATGAACTCTGGAAATGGCTGCTTTAAAGATAAGGAGATACAATCTGGAAAACAGTTCGCTGCTCAGACTCACAAGGAGTTAAGGTGTTAAGCTGCCTGCTTCCTGAGCACCACAAAGGAGAACCACTCAGTGAGTTTCAGTTCAGCTTTGTCAGTGTCTCCCAAGCTATGCAGCTGTGCTCAGTATCTGTTTTCCAGCTGCATAGCTTTTCTTTGCACTTTCATCCTCCCTCCCTCTACTGCACTTTTCAGATTCTCCACTTTTAAATAATGAATTGTCATATATTCTCTGTTTCAGTCCCCACACTGGGATCAAGAGCAAAATAACCTTGCCTCAGGCTTACCCTCTGTGGTTTCATTAGCATCGTACCTATGATTTCTTCTTCAGTTCTCAGTAAAATTAGCATAACACTTCTCAGCTGTGATCTTAATGTCATATTCACAAGCATCACTGTGGATTTGGGACAGATACGCCTACATTACAGACAGCAAAAACATTAGGAGGGTTACATAAGGTCACTGGTGGTTAAAGAGACCAAAATCTCACCTAGAATTCCAATTCCCAGTTTCCAGCTCTCACTTTAGCACTACATTCTCTGCTTTAATACTCCTGACGAATTGAATGTGTTATATATTTCCAATTAGTTAAACCTTGGTAACCTACAGCTGCTGTGATTGGGACGCTTGTCAGGAAAGAAGAAGCTGTATCCTTTGAGTCAGGCTTCACCCATAATACTGTAAACATTTTTCAGTAGCACTCAGGAGACTGAGGCACAGCTTACTTCTTTTCATCAGTATGTCACACTCACACTGCTAAAATTGTTTGCTATGGAGGCTACGAATCTAAGAGAGATTATATTGCAAACATTTTGAAACCGGAGCAGAGCAGACCAGTATTTTAAACATTATCTCTCAGGTCTGAGCCCACAGCTATTCCGTTTTCTCTGTTGTAGCATTTGCAGGGAGCAGAGATCACAGCTGTGCCTTGATGTGCTGAATGTTTCTGCTGTGTTGAGTCTTCCTTCTCCGAGCAAGTATGAAGTGAGAAGATGAGTAGTGTACTGTCTCTTCTGCTGGGAATAAAACCTTTGAAATTTGGCCCACGTATGTAAGGAAAAAAAAAAGGCTGAAGGCACTGAGGATTAGGATCACAGGGAGGGAATTCCATGCCTATGTTTGAAATGCTAGCTTTACTTGCATTTTTGCATCCCAAAATATTTTTCCACCAGGTCATTTTGCTATGAGAGCATTTTCTATCAGAATTGTCAAGATCTGGGGTTTTATTTATTTATTTAGCTCATTTTCTCTTTCTTTACTACTGCTCTCAACTACACGTTCGTCTCTTGGGGACACATGCACACCACTTCTAGATTAACTTGTAAGCATTCGTTAGAAGCACACGTTACATCAAAAATCACAAGTTTTCCAACGCTACCTACAGTGTTTGTGCGTTTTTGGTCGGTGTTTTTCTTTTTACCCCAAGGACTCCTCTATCTTTGAGCTGCTGAACAAGGGGGCTGCCAAGGCCCCCTCCTTTATAAACAAGGTCTATAACGAGCTTTCAGAAACATGAGAAAATATGACGAATACAGCTGGAGCTCCTCCGCTCCGCCGGCAGGAGATCGCACAAGGATGCAGACGAGCTCGCAGCCCCAATCCCCGCCTTTCCCCCGTCCCCCTTCAGAGCGGCGCGCAGCCACTTCCCCTGCTCCTATTCTGAAATCCTCCGGCTCCCACTTCCTTATTTGGTAGCCGGCCCCGTTCTTTGTCTGCCTGAACCCCCCGGGCCGCGCCGCCCCCAGCTGGGCCGCGGCTCGGCTCCAACGGCCTCCCCGCCCGGGCCCCAGGCGAGCCGCGGCCATGCCCATGTAAGGAGCCGCTGGCGGGCCGGGCCGGGCCCTGCAGGGGCGTCGCGGAGCCGCCCGAGGCTGCGGCGCCGGCGCCTCGGCAGCCGCTGGGTGCTCCGGCCCCGTCGCTTCGAGGGTCTGAGGCGGCACCGACTGCTACCTGCGGCAGCGTGTGCGAACCTCTGCCGGCAAGACAAAGGAAAATGAATTCACACGCGTCCCGTGTAAAAAGTCAGTGTACAAATCCCCCCTTGTTCTCTAGAGCAGGTTCCAGCATGTCAGTAACTGCTGCCTGCTGCACAGAACAAGGAATCCCTGAACTGTGCCGCCTTCTGTCCTCCCTAAGCCCCCGACCCCCCTCCTCGCTTTTTCTTTCAGTATTACAGAAAGAGCTTATCTGTTGGAAGTAGGTGTAAATTCACCACAAGAACATTTCCTACTATTATGATTGTTCCTTGAGACTTAGCAGTGCATGAGCTAATTCATCAGAAAGAATTCACGGTCAGACTGTCCCTGTGTATGGGAGGCCGGCAGCAAGCAAGGAAGGACACGAACAAAGTTTGCCCTGCTGGTCACTGCACCCTGCTCACATTTTTTAGGTATAATCCTGTTAATGTGAGGTACCATAGAAACTGACATAAACGTCATATTTTAAATAAATACCTCCAGGTATCCTCTATTTCTTTAAATAGACATTCTTTAAATATGATAACACTTCAAGAGTATATTTACTGACTACGTCTACAGTGACAACTGAAACAAAATGAATATTCACAGAGATTTCTGACTAAGGAAATCATTGAGCTGCGACTCCTTAAAAGGAATACCCTTCTCTAAGTAATGACTCAAAATCAGTACATGTCTTGTGAGTCCTTCCTGAGGCAGCATGACAAGAAGTGGTATTTTGCAGCAAACCAAAGGAGTGGCAGCTAAAAGTCTGGCTTTCTGATTCTGTTTGAAAGCCCCAGAGCGTGCTGGGCTTCTCAGTGAGATCCCTTAGTAGAAGAAGTCCTTAGAAGATGCCTGACTGTTCTTCCATTACTACAGACTCCTGAAGATGTCTGAGTGAAGTGGAAAACAAGTAGCATACAGGAACAAAGACAGCACTGCATAAAGTCACCAGCGTACTGGGCAACAGAGGCTGCTCCTGGCCACAACTGCCTGAGAAAAATAATTAGGGAGAATCCAAACAGACGATTAAATCACCTTCTAACACTCCTTTAGCTCCAACACATCAACCTAGTTGTGTTTTCTCATCCACAGAACACCAACCCCAGTATTTTTATATTGCATTCTTGCTCTATATAGGGGCCTGAACAAGTTTGCTTGCTTGTGAGAAACTCTAAAAATACATCAGGAAACAGCTTAATAGAAATACAGGATAATAAATATGTCGACCACATCATATTTGCATCGTGTACACAAGCATGCTAAGATTTAGCTCAAAAAGCAATGACAAAATAAATCTTAAATAAGATACACAGCCTACAGATAAAAGGAACAACTTGGAAGAACGGTTCTGGAAAAAGCTCCTTGTTTTAAATTAACTGTTTCTTGATGAATCAGTTATAACATCAGGGTTCAAGTGACAAAGAAAAATGCTAACATTAAAATAAAAAAAGAATAATTTAAGCAAAAGCCATCCATAAGAACGTATGATTGTCAAATAAAAAAGTAATTCCTGGAGCTCATCCTCTCCATTCCTGCAGGCTGCAGCAGCCCTGGTTTATTTCCGAACAACTCCATCATTCCCAGCAGGTGTTCAGCCTGCTGACAAATAACTCTCTGCTGATTCTGCAAACAGTTTACTGACCAGTCCCTGTCATCTGACATCAGTGAGTGATGCCAGAACGGGTGGGCTCAGGGTGGAAGAACACATCATATGACCCCCGGTGTACTGCTCAGTGTTTGTTCTCTTGCTCATGATGCATTTCACTTGTGCAAATAACAAGACTATGACTCTGCCAAATGCGGTATTTGCAATGCCCAGACAAAAGATAGGTGGAAACTTCAAAGAATGCGTACAGTTTAGGCCTCTCAGATGAAAAGGATGATTTTGCAGCAGCCTGGAAGTCACTGATCTGACTTTCAGACAATTCCAGATCTTCCTCCTACTCATCAAATGGGTTTCAAGGTACAAGCTTTCTCTAAGTACTCCATGTAGTTAAATTGATAACATTTATCTCAGTGTCAGTACTTCAGCCAGTGGAACAAGCGTGCCCAACCCTGCAGCCTGGCTCTGTATTACAGATTTCATATGCAGGCCAAGACAATTAATTCCTCCCCACTCACTTTGTCCAGGCTAGCCAAAGGGTCAGACACTTTGCAGTACACTGTATATGTTCCCCATACCATCTTCTCATTTTGTCCAGTTTATACACATACAACACAATCCTTCCTCCTCTCTCAGTGAACTCACTCTCATCAGTTATTCCCTTGCATCCAGTGAAGCACCAGGTGCAGCTCGATCAGATGTGACAGCGTCTTTCCTAAGGGCTTGGAATGTTGCCCTCTGAAAGCTCAACTGCAACACTGGCTTGTGTAAGCCTTGGCCAGCCTGACTTAAATGGTGTGGCAGCTTTATGAAGGTAAAAAATAGAATGCTCTGTAGGAACTGTGAAAGAGAAACACATCAGAAATTATTTAAACTGATAGTTTTGTCATCTGGCTATGAAGGAGCTGGTGCACAGCTATTTATCAGATTTAGCAACAACTGGTTCAACCTGCTGCTGAGGAGTATCAAATGCATAAGCTACAATGTTCTTTAACATTATTAAAAGATTGTGCAAATAGTAAAAAAAACAAAAAACCCACAAACAACACAATGTTTTGTAAGTCAAGTAAAAGTGAGTTTCTGTATTAGCACTCAACCTTGCAATAAAAATTAGAGCATTGTACAACAAATGCAAAACCATGTAATAATATTGTAAAGCATAATCAACATATAATCCCACACTTAACATCCTGCTATATTCTGGATCTCCAGATGCATACACAGATAACAATCTATTTCAATACGTAACTTCAACAAGCCTCCCTCCATAGTGTGAGAATGTACACTGATGTAACTGACAAAAGTCATTCCTTACAGACCTATTGTAGCTAAATACCTAAAAAACAGAGGTATTTAAAGTACAAATTATCTGAAAAAAGATGTGTATATGATAAGCAATACCAGACTCAGACCACCTCAGCACAGCTCTGTATGGAATTCAGCTTGTTATTTCCTGCTTTTCAAAGATTTAACAGATTACTTCTAATTTTGGTTACTTTCTTTCAAATACTTATTTTCCTTTGGGCAAGAAGGTGCATTTTGTCAAGCTTTTACCCCTTGGCTGCTTATTTTCTTCAGAAGCCATTCAAGATGGAGGAGGTTGAAAAGCTTTGGAAATCCAGTGGAGATTTTTATATACTCTGAAAGATGCCTATGCTTTCACTGAAACCAAGATAATGTAATCAAAGTTCCTTTCAGCAAACTTCTGTCAGAACACTCACAGAAAAATACAAATGGTAACTGCACAAGTATCCATAAGCAGCCACATAAACACAAAGAACAGCTTTTCACATTTTAAGATTAATCTTCACAGTTTAGCTTAGCAAAATATGTTTACATGGAATCACAAGAAAGATGGAGACAAAACATTTATATCTCAGCCTTTTCATCTTGATAAACAAAACAGACACTTGATAGCAAAAATAAGTCTGCACCATGCACTAAGTGCCCGATCTCTAGCAGAGCATTCATTACTTGTTGCATTCATATACATATATATATATATATATATATATATTTCAAGTATCATCAGAGAGTTTGGTCAACTAAATATTTAAGTGGGATTCTAAAAGAGATGCCATCTTTCACTGGAACCAAAATTATTATTGGTCAATTATATTTCAGTACCACGGATCAATTTATTACTCAAAATGATTTCTCATTAAATCTTAAGACGTGCCTTTTTGATTACAAATCCACGTGAGCAATTGTATATATGCGAGCAAATGTATAATTCACATTACGCATCTGAATGAAAACCACGTGCTTTAGTATTGAAATAGTACTGCCAGAACCTTCATTTCATAAGTACTAAAAAACATCCTGGGGGAAACCTGGATAAAAGCTGCTCTGAAATATAATGCAGTTACGAGTAGTAGAAAGTCAGACATTTGACTTGCATTTACAGCAGCAGCCAAGGACAGTGCTCATTTAATAGAGAGCTGGGCACAAATTCATGGGAATAGGAAGTACTGCTCTCCACATGTATAACTGACGTGCCCCACTGTATTGTATTCAGATCTGGAAAACATTTTGCAATATGTTATTATCACAATGGAGCAAATGCATTGCATGGTAGAAGACATTGTTAATTACAATTAAATGACTGCTTTCCAGGGAGGTTGGAGAGAGAAGTGTATGCTGCATTACCAAGTCATGTGCTTTGTCAGCCCTTGTTGCATGCATACTTTTGCCCATGAGAAATCAAGTTTCTTTTCCATAAACGTTATGGAATGCTAAGCAAATAAAAATAAAAATAAAAAGGACTTCAACAGTAATCTGCAATAACTAGTCTTACGGTTAATGCACTCCTAGTGGAAGTTCACTATGACATAATGTGACTTGCAGACAAGATTTTTATGTTTTATTTACATTTGCTATGAGCTTAAAAGAAAACAGTCTAAAATAAGCTGAAGTTAGCATGCTACAGGAAATGAGGGAACTGAACCAGCCTTCTTGGGAAAGATTTACATTTATATAATAGCGATGGCTTCGTTTTTGCTTTGAAAAAGGAATGCAGTTGTTCTAAAGTATACAGAAAAGCTGTTGACTGCTGTTTCTCCTTACTGAGCAGTTCAAGAACATACCAGCACTGTATACTACATCAAAATGCTTTTTAAAAGAACCCTTTTCACAACAGCACGGTACTTTGTTTAAACATAAAATGTACTTCCATTGGCAAATGCTGTATATGAGCACAGAAGAGACAGGCAGCACAACCCTCACCTATGCCAAAGGCATTGGTGCAAAACCCCTGGTGGTATTCTCCGTGATCAGTAGTAATATGCTACTTCCAAGCACACATCACCATCTTTTAAAGGCATCAACAGCATGCTGCTAGAAGAACAGGTTGGTTGGTTGCAGCCAAAGGATTGTGATCAATGGTTCTACCTATGGTGGAGGATAGTCACAAGTAGTGTCTGCCAAGGATCAGTCTTGGGACTGGTCCTCTTCAGCATCTTTATCAATGACATAGACGGTGCCATTGAGTGCATCATCAGCAAGTTTGCAGACAACACCAAGCTGAGTGGTGCAGTTGATGCACTGGAGGAAAGGGAAGCCATCCATAGGGACCTGGACAAGCTGGGGGAAGATCTCCTTGAGAGCAGCCCTGCGGAGAAGGACTTGGGGGTCGAGAAGCTGGACATGAGCCAGCAGTGCGCGCTTGCACCCCATAAGGGCAACCGTGTTCTGGGCTGCATTAAAAAAGGGGTGGCCAGCAGGGACAGGGAGGTGATTGTTCCTCTCTACTCGGCTCTTGTGAGGCCCCATCTGCAGCACTGCGTCCAGGCCTGGGGCCCCAGCACAGGAAGGACTTGGAGCTCTTAGAGTGGGTACAGAGAAGGGCCAAAACTGAAACAAAACTGTTAAAGGTAAACAGGTGACAGGTGTTCTCTATTCTGACTAGGAAAAATAACTGGAGAAACCTAGACGTTTCTTGAAATGGGTTTACTTTCTAGCCCAACAAATGCACTTATCCAGAGGAGTAATTTTAAAAGCACTTCAGCATCATTTAGTACATAGAGTAGGGCAGAAAACAAACAAAACATACAAACAGACAAAAGAGTAAGCAAACCTATAGCATATGAGGATTTTTCCATGTCATAACAACTGTATGTTCCTGGCTTGAAAAGATTGCTATCAGTAAACCAATACTAAAACAGATTTTTATGAAGTTTGGCCTTCCCCCACCCAGCATTAGGGTGAGTGCCAGTAAAGAGTGACTGACAGCTGCATTTTTTTCCCTTAAAACTGTACTACTTTGATTAAACTACATAGAAACATAACTTGCTTACAGCAGGGCTTTTGCTACAGTGTTATCTAACACGTATGGTTCATATTTGGAGAAATATAACACCTTTTGTTAAAATGCAGCCCTTCTGATTAAATATAGTAACATATGCTGACTTGCAGCATTTTATCGTGGTTGCCTTAAACTTAAAGAACTAGCAGAATCTTCTTTTGTGGAAAAAAAAAGAACACTAGGAATTCATTAGGGACAGTGGGGAGAGGAGGTGAGGAGGAATAAGACATTTTTCCAGCATACTCTTTGCCAAACATATTTTTGGATTACTTCGTTGACAAATCCAATGTAAATCTTTTTCTGTGCTTGGCACTGTGAGAACTCCCTATAGGTTTCTTGCATAATGGAATACTGTTTATTTTGCTGCTAGGTCTGTTTAGTTTATGGAGAGTCAGTTCTGAAAGGACTACTGTGCTCCCTTTACAACTTCACACTGTCATTCTATGCTTCCTTAGGAGGAATGCTTATTAGGAGGAGAGCAGGGGGTATCTAATTCTCCGGTATCTCATTCTCCCTGAGAATTAACTAATAATCTATTGTCTTAGGTAAAATTGTTGAGCATTTCAGATTTTGCTGTAGGATGTTGATAAGATTTTGCTATGGGAAGCTTATGTTAGAAGACCTTGGAAAAGTAAGTTGTTTCATATAATGAAATTAGCATTTGCATTTCAAAAAAACCAACAAAACCGTATCACACAATAGGCGCACTGCCAAGACTGCTACCAACGAGTGTGGGGGCCCAGGAAAGTACCACCATCTCTAAACTGAATCAGTCTCCCTTACACAGAAATTTCTAAACAAAACAGTGCCATTAACAGTTCAGGGTAGCTTACTTAACTGTAAGTCCCTCTCACTACACATTTACAGGAGCATGAAAAAAGAGGCACCCCAATTAACAGCTGCCTGTAGCTGTAATGAGAAATGTTTTTGCATTAAACATTGAAAGAGGTCTTATGCAAGTCCTATAATATATATTTTCAAATCATTTACATTAGAAATTTTTTATACTTCAGTCAGTCAGTGGTTGTAAAACCACCACCCTCTGCAGAATGCATTTCCATGAGTAACAATAGGGAAAAGGATTTAGCCATATTCACTTAAAGGCAGCAACACAAATACTTCCCTTCCTGATAGGCCCCCAAGTGCTGTTTTAGCTGCACGGGGAACGAGTCCCCAGCTGATGTGTGGTTGTTCTGCCAAGTTTCTGATACCCCTAAATAGATAGGAATGCTGGAAGATGCAGAGAAGAACACCGGTGAATGCAAAATTTCTTCAGCTGTCCTGGCCTCACCATATGAAACAGCTGCTGTGAAGAACAGGAAAAAGGGTTTCTATTTCAACTACACCTAATACTCGGGTTTGTCAGGCTTCTATTGTTTCAAGCAACAACAAAGACACATTAAGAATCCAGTCTATGAGTAAGGGGAAGGTGAATGCATCATAATTATGAAATTAGAAGTACTACAGATAAAAATTCTATCAGTCATGTAAAGAATGCAGAAAATATGTTTTGATTGGGTAAGTATTATAAACTCTATATATAAAGTGATAATAATTAAGTACTTCATTTTTCTTTTTTTAAATAATGCAAGAAGCATATTATGGGTCTTTGCTGAGTACATGTTATATTGATTCGTGAGGAATTTGCTGCCCTAAAATAATCAAACAGCAATCCAGACATAATGAAGCTAAAAGTTTGATGATGCATGAGGCTGAATTCCCTCATTTAATTTCTACAGAACCAGTTTTAAGCAGCTTTTCAGTACCTTAAAAATAGGGGGACTAGAATCAGTTTAGCTGAGTCATGAATAAACACGAACAAGTGATTTATGTTCAGGGATGTCTCTACCATGGCTGCTTGACTGTTTGTACCAATGGCTTCACTCAGGATCCCACAAAGCATATCCCTAGGGTGCAACTCCTCAGGCCTGCAAGTCAGAAGGGGACTAGGACTGATGAGAGAAATACCACAGTTTGATCATCCTTATCCTGCCGCTCAAATTACAGCAGGTATCATCCACGACTAATTCAGAAGTTGGTCACAATATGCATCTGTTTCTTCTGTATGTTTTATATCACTGTGCTAAACAGTTTTGCAGACAACCAAGAAGAGTGCTTAAGCAACTCGAAAAACACCTTTTCCATGCATAAAGAAGGAAACTCTAGCACGATTCCCTACCTCTGCACTATTTGCTGCACACAGCCTCACCTTATTGCTGGCCTTTTCCTCTGACACACCTGGAACGTAATATCTCATTAGTATTACACATTACTTTCCTTTCCTCTAATCCTGCCTTATGCTTTTAGGCTCTTTTGTCCCCCTCAGCTCACAGTAAACATGCAGTTCTTTTTTGGGTACCATCAGATGTTTTCCCTTACTTACACATACATTCAAAAGAACACAACGCGCAGTGGAGTAAACAGTCCCACATACATGCAAAAGGTAATGAAAGCTTTTTGCTTGTTTTTTTTAATTGTGAATGGTTGTTTAATCTTGACCTCGTTGTGGCCTTCCAGTACTTGAAGGGAGTGAATAAACAGGGGGGGAACGGCTGTTAGTGAGGGTAGAGGGTGATAGGACAAGAGGGAATGGCTTTAAACTGACGCGGGAGGTTTAGGTTGGATATCAGTAGAGTGGTGAGGCACTGGAACAGGCTGCCCAAGGAGGCTGTGGATGCCCCATCCCTGCAGGCATTGGAGGCCAGGCTGGATGTGGCTCAGGGCAGCCCGGTCTGTTGGTTGGCAACCCTGGTCATAGCAGGGGGGTTGGAACTGGGTGATCATTGTGGTCCTTTTCAACCCAGGCCGTTCTGTGATTCTATCGTTCTGGGACTGTTTTTAAAACACCAAAACCCAACCTCGTTCACAATAGACAGTAAATCAAGACTGAATCATTTTAGACAGAAAACTGGAAGAAAAAAAAAAAAAAGCCAAGCAAAATTGAAAAAGCAACCCACACTTAACAAAGCCTGATAGACTCAAATGGCTTCAGGCCAAAAAATGCTAATGGAACACATATTAACTGAAAAGTGAAACAAGTTTCCAAGACTCATGGAAATTGTTTAAGAAGCACAGCAAAAAGAAGAAGAAGGAAAAAAAAGAGCAACTGCAACGGACCGTTTTAGAAACGCTTGATCTAGCATTCCTTGCACACTCAAATTCCCTTTAAAGTAATTATGAGTTTAGGTCACATGCCAGGATTATGTAACTGTCATAAAAGACAAATGCACAGAAGCAAAAGGAAAAATATATGTAAACCCGAGAAAAAAAAAAAAACTATAGCTGGATGAACAAAACCAAAACTCCTAAAAGGAAAGTACATGTGAAAAAGAAGAGTACAGTCCTCTTTCTCAAGAACTGGAAAACATTAAAGAGAAGGAAATTCAGAATAAAGGAACTAAAGCTGGTGAAGTTAAACAGACTTTAATGAGGAGGAAATTCAGAGTAAAGGGGGTGAAATTGTAAAAGTTAAACAGGCCTGTCAAATAACAGAAATATTTGAGTTACATTTCCTGAACTACTTTAAAAGGGAGTAAACTAACCAAATGCCATCTGAAATTGGCTGTCCGCCCATAACTTTGGTTGACTTTAGGGTCAATATAGCAGAGGACAGACATAAGCTGAAATAGCTGAAAAATCAATACAAATGCAGATAAAACACACATGGAGTTTATTATAGAGCAGCTGGAAATCAAAGGAAGAATTCTGTTGTTCTATATTGATGGTGTAACTTGGAAAAATATTCTCCAAGCGTGAAAGTTCTTTACAAAACAAACAACTTTAAGAAGTTAGATGTAGCCATGCTACAGAAAACAGACCGTACTACTCAGACATTCTTGCAGTGTTTCTGATCAATTACTCTATAAAGTAGTCCAAATGGGCTTGCTAATGATGATCAAAATAACAATTGTCCAGTGTAAACCAGGAAACTCTAAGCTGGTTCTGTCCCTATTGCTCTTCTCCTAATACATTTTTTCATTACATTCTCAAGGACAATTTTGTGTACTGCACGGTATTTAAAGGATACCTGGAAGGCTTTCAAGACATTCATCCACATCCAGATTTTTGCTCTGCAGGGAGCCATGTCAGAATGAACACAATAAACGTTTTCATAAAGCATAGCTAGTAAGCCATTCCTCCAAGAATGTTTCCTTCTGCACAGGACGCTCCGTCATATTTCTTAGAGGTTTGTATTTCAAATACACCTTTTCTAAAAGAGTAACATTTTCCATACCAAGGTAGGACATGGTTTCACTGTAAGTTTAAGCTGATCCAAATTTGGGCCAGCACTGCAATGGCAGTGATCTGGCTGAAAAAGTTACCTGTGGGGTTTTTCGGGGGACTTGCTTTTCAACCAGATCAGCTGGCCACATGATTGCTATTGCCTTCACAAGGAAAAAGGTGGTAAGATAGGAGTTGGGAAAGACAGGACTAGGATTTTAGGGTAAAACGCAGCCCTTGGTGCAGCATGAGTCAGTCAATAAACTAACGCATCGATGCGTAATTCCCTAGGATACTCACAGAACTTGAGACTGCAGATGAAGACTCAAGAAGTAGTTCATTTCAAAAAAGTTTTGGACAAATAATGTATTGCAATAACATCCAAAATGTTCTTTGGAAGAAACTCTGAAGCTCAATGAATGCTAAACTGACTGAGCAGCAGGCTACAGGTATTTCATTCATACAAGGGCCAGGGTTGAAAAGGACCACGATGATCACCCTGTTCCAACCTTCTGCTGTGTGCAGGGTCACCAACCAGCAGACCAGGCTGCCCTGAGCCACATCCAGCCTGGCCTCCAATGCCTGCAGGGATGGGGCATCCACAGCCTCCTTGGGCAACCTGTTCCAGTGCCTCACCACTCTCCTAATATCCAACCTAAGCCTCCCGTCTCAGTTTAAAGCCATTCCCCCTTGTCCTATCACCCTCCACCCTCACTAACAGCTGTCCCCCTTCCTGTTCATACGCTCCCTTTAAATATTGCAAGGCCACAATGAGGTCTCCCCAGAGCCTTCTCTTCTCCAAGCTAAACAAGCCCAGTTCCCTCAACCTTTCTTCTGTGTTACTACAGAGAGCCAGCTCCTTTCTGGATTATGCTTCCTCCTCCCCCTCTCACCTGTATTGATACATATGCCCTCTGTTTCTATTTGGTGAAGTTATAAGGTATATTCTGACAGCAAAAGCTGCTCCTTAGATATTGCAGTCCCATTGCCAATGATATGGAATAATTTAATTAATAAACATTAGAAATTACTAATCACATACTGGATTCACAAATCAAACCCAGAAAGGTATACCATCTTTTTCAGATGTTTACATTAATGATTTTGAGAGAGAATTCAGGAGAATTTGTGAAGACAGAGCACATAATTACAATAGCACATATACAAAACTTTTAAGACAGATATGAATTTCAGCAGTATCTTTTTCCGTAAACTGCTTCACATGAACTAACAGATAACTGCCATTCTTCAACAGCAAGCAGTATCTTGCAGTTTTTGCTCTGTATAGGTACCAAAAAAGAGCCATAATATTTTCTCAAATACTATATATTTTTTCTGTTTTACAAGACATCAGTGGAACTTCAGCAATGTGGTTAGCACCAATATTCTATTCCTGCTTTAGTTGTCCAACAAGGAGTCCAGAAAGGAGAACCAGATTCCTTCTTGACAAAACCACCTAGTTTGTACATTTCTTTTACTGCAGAGAGAGGCAATTTGCACTACCCCACCTACTTGAAGAAATTTTCTTCACCTTCACTTTGGGAGTGCATTGCTAACTACACTGATGGAGAGCAACATCTCAGTATAACGCTGCCCATTCTACCCACCCAGACCATCAGCTTCATTTTTCAGTCCTGGGGATGTCAGGTGCTTAAGAGATAAAAGGGCTCCATCCAAGAACACTCACTATCAAATCACATCTAAAATGTTATCCTACTGAATACACTAATGAATTACTGCATCCCTTTGTATTTAAAACGCTCATCTCAACTCAAACAATCTCAGTCACACAAGTAAATTAATTAGTGTGTAGCCACCTTAAATCTAAACCATGCTTATTCCACCTTCGTGTAGTTGGACCCAGAGAACCAGGAGGCAGCCTGTCTGACTGAACTTACATAAGACAGGTTGTGCCTCACTGCAAGTGAGGGGAGGAAGTGAATTTGTCTTAAAAGGCTTTCAAGAGCTTTGCCAAACCTTTCCAACTACTTGGCAAAGAACGCTTTGGGATACACTGAGACTAAACTACGATGCTGAGCCAGTTCATGAGAGTAATACTGACCACAAATTCAGCAATATTACTTTATACTCAGTCCAGAACACAAATCAAGTGATGTCAGTCTTGATACTCTGCAGGACACTGTCAAACACTTGTCCTGTTTGATACTTCCTTTGGGAGCATCAACTCCTAGCATTCGGTTGCTGTTTCTCTGAGGTAAGCTGAATATCTCTCCTCCCACCTCATCATTGAGCCACATGGAGTTAAATGTTAGGATTTTTTTTAAAACATTGAAAAAGAACTGAAGGAAATTTTAGTCATTATTACAAATAACTGAAGATGGGCTTGAAACAAAAGCCTATCTTTGAAGTCCCCTGGTTTCATATTTTTCAGTCTGAGCCTTTTCTTTATCCCTAGTACAGAGAACAAGTCCGGGGGAGAACTGAAAAGGAAATAGATGAAAATAAATCAAATGCTACACAGCTTATTGTACTGAAACTGCTGGGGCCCTGGATATGAATAGCTGAAGCACAGAGAGGGGAAACAGCGTGGCACGCTAGAGTTACAAATGGCAGCTGCAATAAACATCTTCAATTTTTGGCTGATGTAAATTTGCAGATTACAGTTTGTGAAACATTGGTAAATCAAAATGCAAGGCTTTTAATACATGTGTTATTCCCTAGTTACCTGATTCTACCAATTAGTAGTTCAGCACTGTTCCTTATTGAAAAGTTCTACCAGTTTTTATGAATCATGGTAGATAATGGGTGAAAGTGGATGATCACTTTCACTGAAAAGAGGTTGGTACAGATTGCTCAGATTTGTCCCAAGGCTTTGAAACTCCTGCCAATGCATTTTAACATCAGTATAAAGGAAGCAGCCTTGCCTTAAATCTTTATACTTTGAAGATACATGCAGACATTCATAATAAGGGCATCAGCATTGTTTGGAATACATAGCCCTGTGTCAGATACATGAGAAAGCAAGACGTGAATATAAAACAACAAAATAGTGCAAATGCCATTCGGGCATTTCTACAGGCAAAGATATTTCTACAGGAAAAGAGGGACTGCAAATGGAAAGGACACACACCTAGGTCCTGAATGTACTCTTGAAAGATGGTACAGTGTGATATTTGCCTCATTATGGAAATGTGGATAATTAACTAATTCTCAGAAATGTTAGAGACATGAGCTATGCTGAAGTTACTTATATTGGTATTTTGCTATTCAGCAGAGTTTTCAGAGTAGGAGCTTTAAGCAACCTAGATGAGTGATCAGCAGATAACCCATAGCATTGATTTTCAAAGATATCAAAAGAAAAATTAAAACAAGAGAAAAATGAGGAAATTCAGACTTCTTGGATGTGAAAATAAAGTTCGGAAAAGAAGGGATGATGCATCCTGGGGCTTCCTGTGAGCTGAAAGCATAACATGATTTGATGGAGCTCCTGGATTTTGAACACCTTCGAGGTTCTGCAGCCCAGTGATCTGAAACAAGCCCCTCTAAGAGCCTGCCCTCTTACAAAACACGTAGGAGATGATGTGCAGCCACCCTCCTGATACAGGTTTCTTTTTGTGTGTTAAACAATCTAAACAAACTATGCTTCCTTGCAAGAAACCACTTCCACAGTAACTGGGAAACATTTGCTAGACATCAAATATTGGGACAATCGTCGCTGGCTCAGGAGCTTGTCACAACAAGAGTATCAGTGAATGGCGAGTGGTGCTCGCTGTCTTCACCTCTTGCCTCCTAGACTGCCACCTTTAAGTTTGTCTTGGAACTTACTCAATTCTGAGGCCACCAAGCCACAACTTAAATAAATCATTAGGATTTTCGTGAGTCCTTGGCTATTAAGTGCAGTGTTACATGCAGTGAGTGACATCACTCCGAGAACTGTTTAATTCTGGAACCACTTGGCCTCACCGCTGAGACTTCAACAATCAGACTAAGTTTGAAGTGCTTCATGGGTGGTCATAAGTTAAAAAAGGAAAGAAAGAAAGAAAGAAAAAAGCCTGACAATCACGAAATTACAAGAAAATATGAGCTTCCTGAATTGCCTCCCTTAGGGAGACTAAACGAGGAGGCAGGGAATTACAGCATTCTTCACTGCTAAGCAGAAGCTTGGAATTATCTAAAGGAAAAAAGAACTAACAACTCATGGTATGCGAAAATCAGTGAGAAGAAAACATTTCAAGCTGCTTTCTAGTTTACAGTAAGTAGCTATAGTCTTTCCCTCGATACTTTTTTTTCCTCTAAGTGGGTTAAAAAAAAATACCCATTCAGATTCTTCTCTAAAAGGCAATGCATGAATACTCCTCATTCTGTTTCCAAGCAGACTGATAAATATATGCAAACAGATACATGCCCACAGGGAGAGGAGTCTGGTTCAGCAAGTTAGAATGACTCATTCTGAAATGCTCGATTGTTCTGTCTGAAGTGCCCAGGGTTTTACATCTGCCCAAGAAAATCCATTTTCACATTGCTGCTTCAGTAAAAGACAGCCATTGTGGAAGCACATTTAGTCTGATTTTTTTCCTTTCTTTTTTTTTTTTTTGCTTTGAGTAAACAAACAGCAATAGGGTCAAATCTTTAAAAAGAGAAAAAACAGCTGCAGTATGCAGTTTGTATTACTGCATGTAGGTCTGCACTGCAGCCACCCACCGGCATCCAAATGCAGATACCCCACAATCAGTTTTATGGATGTTTAGAATAAATGCTAACATAAACACTGCACATACTGTACACAACAACTGTACATACCTCATTTTTTAACATTTGGCACTTTGCTTCCAAAAATCAGAGGTAGGATTAGGAAAATCAAAATAATAAACAACACACAAATAAAGATTGATTTACTATATAGGCATCAAAAGCTCAGGATACTGCATACAGTTTAGATAGAACAGCTTGAAACTTGGACAGCTAACCAAAAAACCTGAATATTTCTGCACATGCAGTTGATGGGGATAACCTCATAAAATCTACTGTTGTTTTCTTTTGCTAAGAAAAACACTAAATTGTAAATATAAGTTGCTGAAAAAGAACTAAAGTATCAGTGTATCACAGAAACACAGAATCACAAGGTTGGAAACGACCTGCAAGATCATCCAGTCCAACCACCCTCCCATTCCTATCAGTGCCACAAGCACTAAACCATCTCTCGTAGCTCCTCATCCAGGCACCTCTTGAACGCTGCCAGGGATGGCGACTCCACCACCTCCCTGGGCAGCCATTGCAGTGCCTGACCACCCTCTGAGAGAAGAAGTTTCTCCTTATGTCCAACCTAATCCTCCTCTGGTATAACTTCCGGCCATTTTCTCAGGTCCTACTATTTGCCTGGGAGAAGAGGCCAGACCCTTTTGCACCACAAGGGTAAATTATAGATACAAAACATAAATTATCCTTTTCCCCACAAGATAACATTTACCAGATGATTTTTGCTTTATAAGCTGATCCTTTTTTGTTGGATTGATGTGCCTTCATTGAAAACTGTGACATATTTTGTGAGGCGCTTGCATGACTCTGAAATCATAATTATACATGAATTATCATCATGTTTACAGACTAAAATGATCTCCATTACATTTTCAAGAGATTTCTGCATCTCAAATACACAAACAATTCATCTTCCACAGCTTAAGAGGGAAGAATATGAGGTTGGGGATGGGGAATGGAAACTTTGAGTAAGTGAGACAAAACTTCTTTCATCAGTAATTCAGAAATTGTGTCTTTTCCTCCCTTTCCTTCTCTGTTAGTTTTTCACCCTGTAGGCACCAAAGCTACCGTTTCCTTCCTCTCTGCTGTGCCAACAGACATGCTCATCTATCACTCTCAGGTGACAGAAATAATATTACTGTTCAGTGATAATCTGTTAATCGTTTCTATCACGTCAGGAACATGCATTTTACCATTCTCTCCTCCATCTAGTCAACTAATCGACCTGCGAAGCGAAGTTCTAATTAGCATTAGAGAAATTGTGAAGTGAAAACTGGTACTAAAATCATACAGCGCGAGATTCCCAACAGCAGCTATCACTGCACAAAAGAAGATAAAATCACCCTGAAGGAGACCTGGATCTGTTAATTTGCACTGACACTGGGTTTGTCTGCCTTTGATTAAACAGTGGAAAAATGGAAAGAATTTGGGGAGAAGCTGCTGTGTTTGAAGACAAGAACTGAGGGAGAACGACAGGACAAGGGATGGACAGGAAGTGGCACAACACAGGACAGCAAAGCCAGAGGAGGGCAACAGTGATATCACACTTCTCAGTGCCTATGAAACTTTCTGCAGCTCTCGTCAACAAATATCGTCCTATTTTTCTGAAGGATGGGGTGAAATCCACTAACAGAGTATAAATCAATTGCAAGTGTTTCTTTGGAATCTTATTTTGTACAGTACTCGCTTACTAGATCCCAAGGGACTGTAAATTCAAGTTAAGAAATAAACAAAGCAACAGAAGGAGCAAATGATCTGGAAAAATATCCTTGGCCACAAGTCGTTTCTGTTCAACTACAACCCATTTATGCTGCGCTGTCATAAGCGAAACCTGGAAAGCAACAAAAATGTTTCTTCTACTACATCTATGGAGCAGGAGGCATCTTCGCTGGAACAGCGCCGTCCTGAAACCACAGCTCTGCATGCAGCTGTTTGAAATTGGTCATATAGCTTTAAAAAGCTATCCCATCCACTCCAGCTTCTGCTTGCTGTCCCCACCCTGGTGCCAGAGCAAGCATTTCTGTGGGCATTTTGATGTGGCATGGCATTTTTTGTCTGCTCCAAGGCAAGCAGTGCCATGAGGCTGGACTGGCTGAAGTGAGACCAGGACAAGGGGACTGCAGCATTGACTTTCTTGTTTAAAGTGCATACATGAGACCAGGGCCTGAGCTAATCCTCTCCTATCTTTCACCATTGGCATGCCGAAAGCAAGCCACAGCAGAAAATGCCCCTTAGAAATGTCTATCAACTAATACTGGCTACTACCTTCATCACTTGATACGACTGGGATCTCCTACCCTCACGTAATGCTTAGCATTAAACATTCCATGAAAGAACAAAGCTGTACAGCGTACAGTAAAAACTTCCTTGAAACTGAATCCTTTTCTAAGCTTTCTGTGGGTTATTTGTGGGTCACTGGGTTATTAAAACCACCCACCGAAAATAATAACTGCAAGCATTCACTGGTCAAGAAACATCTACTGTCTTCTCTCCTTCCCAAAGCATGTTTACAGTGATTTCAAGTGACCTGCCTGGCTTCGGCAGGTTGTCTAAATTGGCCTGAGCTGAACAGACCAGTTTTAAAGGGGCAGCTTTACTTCACCTGAAACAGCACTTGGCGGTTTGCTAAAACAGAAGTGGTTTTGTTACTGTGCAAGCAGAAATTATATTTAGTGTGCATGTAGAGCTGTACATTTTTGTTTTGCTTAAAAATATTTTCATAAATATTTTCAATGTAACTTCAAAAGTGACATTGCAGCTATGAACCAAAGAAAAGTGCACTTCAGAACCTATAAATGCATTACTGTAGTTCTGCATCTATACTGCAAACAATATGTAGGGAAAAAAAAGAATGAAATAAACAACAACAAAACCCCTCAAAAAAGCTCAACAGTTGAATCCACTTCAGCAAGCTTAATTAGGTGCCTACAAACTGTCTTCTAAGAGGCGGTATGGAGGCTGATTTCTAGCATAATGTGTGGAGCCCCACAGTCAAGACATACTGAGGATCACTTGACAACTAAACTTTGCAGTTTCTTTGAAGGAGCTGTGAAAACTTCTCGCAGATGCTTTCTCTTTTGAAACATCGGTTGGAAAATCAATTCTGAGAGTTATAATATTTAGGTGGTTGAGAACTGCTTAAGCAGCTTGCAAAAGTAGGTCACCATGCTACTTCAGTTGGCCTTAGGGTCAGTAGCGATCCCAGTCAACTCACTGCAGTACCTTTACACAGTTCTGAGCTTCACAAGAAAGGAGTCAGTAATACTCATCTCAGCTTTGTTGTATCGACATCGTGTGCCAGCTAACATCAGCAGCATCAGCAGCTGTCAGCACAGCTCTTACTAATCACAGGCAAAAGAGAAAAGTCAAGAATGAATGATCTTGAGTCCGGGATGGATGCAAGATACACAGCATCCTAATACTCTTGAAGTAGCAGTATGCTTTCTCTCTTCCATTAATAAACATGGAACCAGTTGTGTATCCTGCACAACTATCAAACAAGAAAACAAGTAACAAGAATAACAAGAACGATTAATGAATCAAATCGACAGAGAAAGCCCTTCTCAAGTAATGGCCACAAAACCCAAACTCAACATGTCAAATGCCTTCAAATGCCATGACTTCCATACATCATTGTGAACTGCTAAAACTGAGCTTTTCTCAGGAGTCCTGAAAAAAATAAGGGAATCTTTTTAAAGGATTGCTGTAGGAATCCATATGCATGCGTGGATATTCATTACCGTAACTATACACATAGCCAAGGCTATTTTAGAGAACTCTTGTTATTAGAAGATGTAATAACCTCACAGTTTCCACATTCTGGATGATCTATGTAATATTGATCTGAGGACTTGTAAGCAATGTACCTGGGTCCTACCCCAACCAGCACAACACTGAAGTATTTTTATGCAACTTGCAATGGCATGATTACAGCTGTCTGCAAGCATTCAGAAAAGATGAAGTGATTACTCTCTGAAAAGCCCCCTCCCCTTACTTTCATGTTGATGTGTATAGTTCATTTCAAAGGGTCTTACAAAAGCCTATCCCACTTTAACCAGAAAAAGAAAAGGATTTAGTATTATCAAACAAAGAATGAAATCTCTTTGAATTTCTGGCTACAACAAGCTATAATATCGCTGCTTTTTAAAATGTTTCCAAGAAGCTACATAAACACAGGGAATTAAGTGGATATTCTAGTAAGGCCAAAGAAAATCAGAGTCAGATCACTTACAAATGAAAATGGGGACCTGAAAGTTTATGTTGTGGATATTTTTGAAACTTGAAATTGATTACTCAAAAGCTACAAAAAATTTATTTCTCTTCTCAGAATTGTTTTTGCATTTATTTCAGAGCTGGGAGATTCAATATTCCATCTTTTTTATTCTTCGCTCCCATCTTCTCTCTGATCCACTTTTTTTTCTGTAGTGTAATAAGTGTTTCTCCCACTGTTGGGAAAGAAAAATGACCTGCTGTTTAACCATAAACTCAAGTAAAACACTTAGGCTGTCAACAAAGAGCATTTCTGACACTGCACACCAAACCTTTGATCATAAAAATAGATTCTGAATTATGGAGAACAGCGGGTGGCAAGCAGTAATAAGAACTGGTTACAATGCTTGAAAGCATATGGATACACCCAGAAACACTGGGTATAGAGCATTAAAATTTGGTACATATTTTCATCAGGGTCAACAACCAAAATCAACAGCCAACATGCAAGGCCGATAAATCTACTGTCTGAAAGCTAGACTCTCGAAAATGTTATCCTAGCTTCAAAAATGCTCTACTGCATTTTTCATTGGCAAAAAGTTGATGTAGTTTCCCAGTGGTTTTTTTTTCCTTTTCTTTTTTTGAGGCAGTTCCCAGGGTGTGTAAACATGAAATGTACATGAGGTAAACAAGTTGAATGCAAACATAAAAAGTTTTCTTTAAGAAGTTAAATTTACCTTGTGTAAATGCCTAGCCACTGGTTTCAAAAGACACTAAAATCATACTAGTGCTCATCTGCTGCTACATATTAACCTCTCTGTAAAGCACTGCAGAATGTATTTATTCTAAGTGTCCACATCTCCAAAATATTGCCTGCTCTGGCCGGAAAGTCCAGAGCTTGATCCTTCCCTGTTTGTATATAGATGGGATTTTGCACGTGGCTTCAGCAAAGGTTTTGAACAAGTGCACACCTTTTTTAGAGGGTCACATTTATATCACTCAAAGCCATTCCTTCTGCAGTGAAATTTGCCATAAGGTAATAGCATAATACATTATACCAACTTTTATAACAGAGGCAAATATTTCCACATCCTACTCTGTACATCGTTACTTATCCCAGTATTAAATGTATTTCAGTAGCAGAAGAATACATATTATTAAAAACCATGCTCATGCATCTCACATTTTACCTGTGAGTTAATGGCTTCTCTTTAGCTTGAAGATTTCAGTAATTGCTGACATAGTCAGCATTTTTCTCTCAGTAAAGTGACAGATTGTGAAATGAGGATTTGTTCTGGTGACAAAAGGTTTGTCCTGAATTGATCTCTCCTTTGTTCTGTAAACTATGATATCATTTATTTAATTACTTAAGTCCCTGTCTATAGTCAGAAGCAACACTATGGTGAACTACAATGTCTTTGCTTCTTGCAATTCACATCAAGTTATTTTCTCCAAGAAGGGTTAACTTTGCCTTGCTTTAGTAGGGCTGGTTCTCTGCAGAAATTGGAGAGAGGCTTGTTTGGAAAAGGATTTGACATGCAGGTTGTCTCCTGCTCAGAAGTGGCAGAACAAACCTAATATAAAAACCCTGCTACATCAAAGCCTGGAAAGCTTTTCCACTCATGTTTTTAAGTCGCTTTTTTCTTTTCCTTTTCTTTGAAACTCCTTTCCTCAATCTTTTGGCTACTTTTGATCAACTATAACTTATTTCCTATATACACATTACTGTAACTACAGTCAGTTGAGAAATCCCATGAATTAGTAACAGAGAAAGTCAAGTTCTCCTTCATGCCTCTTCTCACTGCTGTCAAGACGAAGAATTCATACAAGAAAAGCGAATTTGACAGAGGAAATGTGCACACTTCAGCTTTGCAAATGCAGGCCCCTCTCTCAGTGACTTCAGCATCTATGTTATCCTAAGCAACATTTGAAATTTGGACATTTTCAAGGTGTTTTGTTTGTTTGTTTTGTTTTTGCTCATCTCCATTCTATACTAAGAACTTTTTGTTTTCAGGCAGATGTTTCAGACAGACCGCAGTGCCAAAAATCTTCTGTGACTGTGATAAAGCTAGAATGACACTTACTGTACCGTGCCAACAGCTCTGGACATGGATAGAATGTTTTTCCTGACTGATTACTGGATGCTGTAAATTTCTGTGGTGTTTACTGCTACCCAGCACCAAATTTATGTTCTTCAATGGACACACATGGCACACATATCTGACTTCTGAGGCTGATTGGCACCTGTGCTCAGACAGGCATTTACTAGATAACAAAGCCTGCAAATATCACTGAAGCACGATTTAGACTGTGTTGAGAGTTAAGTAAACATGATTAGCATGGGGCCAAAAGGGTAGCTGTGAATTTCTGACAGAAAACACTGTTTATCTTACATTAGTTTAAGGAGGAAGGGTTCAGTTCCCATTGAGTATTACAAAAGTAAACAACAGTTCAAGTGTACCCAATCTAAGCAATTTTAGCAAGCTAATAACATCTAAGCTAATATGAGAACTATTTCCCCAAGTCTTTAAAATACCACATAAATTAATAAAAAGGAACATGACAAGAATGAAGCACTTGAGACGACTTCTGGCTTCACTGTCATCTCCAATGGCAACAATGACAATTTTATCCTGTAAGCAACTGAAGGAATTTACTGAATTGCAAAGACACTGCTAATATTGATGTTTGGAACAATCAGCTGTCAGAAAATAAAAACAGATTTTTCCTCACAATATTTGCCATTTCAGTATTGCAGGGTTTCAATATTTAGTAATAACATAAAAAGATTTTTGTTCTTTTGTTTGCTTTTGAGTTTTCTGTGCAGGTTATGTTTGTTCCGTTGGTTTTTTTTCCTGTCTAGAAGCGCAACAACAGAAGATAACACAAGATAAGAGCTCAGAAATTTGTTTCAATTTTCACCTGAGCTAAAAGAGCAGGAAACCATGGTATTCTACTTTGCCTTTTGGGACAGCAGTTGCTGTTGATGCTCTAATTTTTTGAGCTACCAGTGAGAAATGCAAGCCACAAAGTTGAGTTCCTCAACCACATGACCGCTGCCAAAGCCTCTTCTTATTCCTGGTAACCCAAGAAGATTCTACAGAAATACAAGGTTTGCTTACCTCGTTTCTTTTGCAGCAGCTGTACTACAAAAAGTTGTTTTTCAAATAGTCTGACCAAAGGTCCTCACCAGGACAATAGAGGTTTTAACTTAGCAAAGTTTGTTTGCATTTGCCAATCTCTTCCAAATGAAACAATAATAATACTGGAATGCAGTTGTCAATACCAAGGAAAGACAAAGCAATTCTTAGTTTGAAACATCAGCCACAGATTGAAACACGGAAAGAAAGCAAGTAGAGACAGGAGAGGGAAAAATTCCAATGGACTCACACGATGCATTCACTAACAAGGTACTTTCTGAAAGTTAGTGAGATAAAGCCACGCTAACTGGCATAGGAGCACTACCTGTTAGTGTTTGCCAACTACACTGCACACATACAGAACTGGAGAAATCTAGATTCTTCCAGAATCCAGGACAGAAAAAGCAGAAAACTGCAAGATGAGAAAGTATCCCTTTGAAATCTACCCAAGAAGGACATTTTGGATTTTATCTCACAGATTACTTCTAGGATCAGGTATGTTTTTAATGTTGTTATACCTCTATTTACTCATATTTTCAACAAGAATAGAGGTTTGACATCTTAACCATCCTTCACTCTCAAAAATGATTATCAGCTTATCGTTAGCAGTTTGTCAGGTGAAATGACACTATCAAAAAGATAACGTCCTGTTTGATATTCAGATAAACAAGAATTACAGGTATACTTCTTCATACATACAAGAAGAACATACCCAGTTCTACGTGAAGTTTACCTCCATGAAATTTTTTGATCTGCAGTTACCAAGGTCTTAATGATTACATGGCAATTCTGAAAAGGCAGCAGAATTTTTACATCAGGAAATGGTCACAGAATTGAGCAATTCTGAAGCTGCAAGCATAGACACGTTGTGATTCATAAACATAAGTGAAAATGTAATAATAAGATACAGAGAAATTATAAGCGATCGTGCAAACTGAAAACATCAGAACAATAAAATGTGATTAAGGAAGAAAGGACACTGTGGGTGAGCGTAAGAGAAAACACACACCACATTTCCCACTCAGTTCAGAAAGAAACTGACTTAAATAGTGAAACTCAAAGAACGCTGTTGTCTCTATAAAACTCTGAATACACGGCCTTGTCATGTCAGCACCATTAAAACAGACCAGTATAACCATTAAATATGACACCAAGTCATTGGTCCACTGAAAGCACTTGCCTTCAATGCAATCTCCTCATAAAAAAAAGAAATAAAAAGAAATGAATTGAAAACTCCAAAATTTACCTTCTCCCTTCCGCTCATTAGGAACTTAAATATTTTGATCTGAATCTTACACATCTGTCCAGATCATCCAAATATTTAAGTCCTTTAAGGAGAAAAATGAAATGCAACACTTAAATTATAAAACAGAACTCACAAACAAAAAAAAGGAATTATTGCAGCAACTCTTACACGCCTGTAAGTCAAATGGGATATAAGCTCTGAGAGTTTCTCTGACTCGCCTGAGAAGCATTGGAGGCCTCATGAAAACACAGAAGTGCAATTAAAACAAAACTGCTTAGACTGAAGGGTTGAACTCTGTGTGAGATACATGTTCAATGTCTGACTAGTGAAGGCTTTTCATCACAGTGACAGAAGAGAAGGAACGAGAAAAACAGGAGAGAGCACGTGAGCAAGAGAGCACTGAGCAGCATCAAGGGAGGAAAAGGGAAACTTCAAAGCTTTACTTATTTGAACTCATTTTTTCCACTCTGATCATTTAAACAGCATTTTTTAAATTCTTGAACCAAAGGCTTTCAATTATGTAAGCTAAGGAAGCAAAATTTTTCCTCTAGCTTGTTACTAGTATATCACTACCTCAATTTTTCTCTGTAGAAATACATCAGACTGCATTTGAGCCACCCCTTGGACTCAATTTGCCTTACTGAAATGAATGACACTAAGGGAAAATACTAAGTAATTGCAAGTTTTCAGTACTAATATACTGAATCTACTATGAATTTAAATTGTTGTGAACTTCATCACTAAAATTTAATTGAATTAGCTTTTTCATTCCGTCTTAAATATTTTCTTCTTGTTTAACTGAAAATGTTAACCAGATCTTAACGGCATTCAGCCCATTTTCTTCAATACATTTTTCAGCTGCTGCTATCATCCTCTGCAAGTCAAATCAGCATTCCTCAAATGGATTCCTCAGCATTCCTCAAATGGATTTATCAACTCTATCAAGTAGACAAAAACACAGGCACACAGTAGAGTGAGACAGAGAACTGAAGACTAAGGAGTCAAAAAATCAAAGGTCATTTTGAGCGTACTTTCATTTGCAGACATGTTTTCCTCATCTGACTCGTTATTTTCCCTACTACATTTCACATAATTTCCTTGGCAATAGTCCTACAGACAATTTTTAGATTTATTGTCAACCCTGACCTAAGAGCCTCTGCTTCTTCTGCAAAGTCAAGAGTCCATATATCATGCACTACCAAGAGCCAGGCACCATTTTGAAAAGACACGAAAACAAAGCGATTGCATAATTTGGGAATGAATCTTATTTTGGTGGCCCTGTAAGTCCACTTCATGCTGATTAGCTTCTGGCTGTGCCAGAAATACGAGTAAAAGGAGAGCATCTGATAATTTTTACAAGCACAGACGGTGACTGATCCCATACCTTCACTAGAATGAATCATGGGCTAACATCTCAATCTTCCACACTTCTACACTTGTGTACTATCCAGCCTTTCATTGCTGAGCCTGAACTCCACTGGCTTTGATCTTAGAGTATGAAAACATAAAGCATTATCTTAATTGGATTTAAAAACCTCGTGGTACAAAATGCTCATCTCAAAGAAAATGCAACAAACTAGTAATTTGCCCATGTAAAGACATGTGGAGTAAAGATAAAACCACGGGTTTCAGATTGTACTGAGTTGATGCTTCACACTCCTGGGAAGAAGAATGGTATTTTCTACAGCATGTGCATATCAAACAGATTTGTTTTAATAATTTTTTATTGAGTAATAACAGGAAAGTAGCTGAAAGATAAACGTAGTGCCTTACGGAGGTCATATGACTGTTGCCTACATTCTACCTTCCAAAAATATTAGACATTTACTAGGGTGCTGATTCCATTAGCTTCACATATGCTAGTTGCTTTCCTGACTAAATACACCAGGCCAATTGGTGAGGATACTTCAAGCTTGACACAAGCTAACATGAAGAAGTATTCTCAAGTGCTAATTTTATATTTTATGTATCTTTGCATGCACATACAAATATATATATACACACACACACTATATATTATGCACTGTCAAGGTGATTGTATCTTCAGTAAACAACTGTTCTGCAGACAACACAAGAATCCCCTGGAGAAATTTTTACACTACCCTTTGAAATGTTGTGTAAACATTGCTAGTATCATGCCCTGAGCACCGTGGTCTTTTCTACCATCCTTACTACCAGTTTTAAAAATTCAGCTTGCCTTCCATAACACAACAGTGGAGTCATATCTCCCCCTTGGTATTATTCCTGCTTATGAATGATAAAGTTCACTGAAAGTGATCTGTACCCCTGGTTCTCACCATCGATTGTTTTCTAGAAGGGTAAAATTGACTCCTGAACAGACATCTATTTACCCAAGCAACACAGCTCCCTCCACTGGATAAGCCTTTCCTATTCTTACCTCCACTGAAGTCCCTGTGACAGCAAAAAGGCTGTTGATGGCATAAAGCAGCATCTAATAAGGCTAGCAGAACAGGACCTGCTTCTCTTGCTCAGCTCTTAGGCCTATGATCTATTTAGTCTGGGCATCTGCTTGAATTGATAACTAAGAACATGGCTTTAATTGTCTGGCAGACCAGTATTTTTAAACCACAGTACCTTTAAATGACTCTGCATATGGTTATCATTTAGCACAAAGATATTCTTCACACAGTGATTTATAGCAAGCATACTGAATAAGAGAGAAATGAGCACAATTGAACTGGAACCTCCTGTTTTTCTTACCAGAGGACTTTTCCTAACATGGGGCAGAGTGTGAAAAACACAACTAATATAAGTAAGTGCAAAAATATAATGGAAGATGAACCTGAGGACAAGGAATGAAACAACAAAGCTTTGCTGTGTAATGAGAGTGGGAAGAAGACTGAAAAGCATTTGCCAATTAAATCACTGCAATAAAAAAAACTGGCTTTCGTCAAGAGGTAGCAGAGGAATGATAAAAACAAGTAGGTATGTAACTGCAATGTTATGATCAAACTTGATAAGCTGTTGTATTCTGTCAGGAAATTATCTGCCCAAGTGCAAGCTCCTAGTTTTCCAGAACAGTTTTTAAAAGCATGGGCAAAGACCTGCTGATAGACTGGTAGGATCAATTGCAGGTAGTCAGATATTTCTGCAACTGGGTGAGTACAAGCAGTAAGTTTGTTAAACAAAAAGGACACCCTAACCGCAGGTACTGGAACTCTGACAGCAGCCAGCATATGAACAACAGCAGATGTTATTAGCTTTGCTATTTTTTTGAATACACATATTTTACAGAAAAAAAAATAGCATGCAGTAAATAAGCAATCCAGGATTTACCTTAGTTAAAAGAATCCTTAACTTACATTTTTGTATTTTTTGAAGGAAAGAATGCTATATATTATATATTATATGCTGCTACTAGCCACTGCTCATTTTGTTGCAGATTTCAAGCCAATATAACACAGTTTCATTCAGACAGAATTGCCACTTGTATGTAATTTTGCTATTTGAATGATGTGAATTGCCTGGTCTTTTGTCCAATTAACATTCACATAATTACATTTATGCCTACTACGGATTATTGAAGCATCCAGAATACATCGGAAGTTGCATTACCAAAGAGAACTTAACGTGTGTACACTTATCTACAGTGACCTTATCTACAGTGACTCTACTGAACTTGTTTTCCAAATATTTTCTAGAACAAACCCTGGTGGAAGATGCCAATGCTCTCCTCTTGAGTTCATGAAAACCAGGTGTACCTCTTTGAAAGAGTTCAACTTGATGCAAGAAAAGGCTCAATTACATTTCAACTGTTTTTCTTAAAAGCTTCTTGCTTTTTTCATGATTAAATATTTTCTGCGGTGCAAGAATTTTCTTGTTTAGGGACTTGAGAAAATGAGCACTATGACTTTTCCACAACTACCAATGCACAAGACTAATGTTTTCCTTTCAAGTATAAATAACAATTTCCCCCTAAAAATGACTTTTTATACTCAGTCAGATTCATAGGAAAGCTGTTTCACTGACTTACCTCATTAGTCAAGATACTTGAATTATTGCAGTATTACATATATATATATAAACACTACTATATTATAATATTTTGTTGGGGCTTTTTTTGTTGCTTTAAATACACTGGAATTCTATTGAGATTAAGCATATGATGGTAGCTGCCTAACACAGCTGTCTAAGACAGCCTGGGAGAATCGCAGAAGGTCCCTTCAGTAGGACATAAATAGGAATTGCCTGTTTGCTCAACTATCTTCTTACATTCAGGTCTTTCTCAAGGTTTGTTACCTTTTTTCCCCTTAACAAGTCCAGATTAGAGAATTCAGCTCAACACTGAATTATTACTAGCACACACAGCCTTTCCTCCTACCCGGGTGAAGAATTCCCATCTACCAAGGTTTTCACCAGCCTTTTTCCGTGTTTGAGGACACAGCAAATCCTACCTATGAAACCAAACTTCACTCAAAACACAAAGTTCTGAGTGTTACATACAAAAATCCTATAAACAAATGTAATCATTTTCGTTATGTAAACAGTACTCAAAACCAAAAATGCTTCATACAAGAGCTGTCAAGCAGTTCCAGAATCTACCCTAACACTCCAAGCATACTGAAATGTCTCGTTTGCTCTTCCCTTATTTATAATTGGCTAAGAACAACACTATGTAACTTCCTTGTTCTTAAATCTTTTGGATTGGTGCTCAGGGACGTGATTTAGCAGAGGGTTGTTAGAGATAGCGTAGAATCGTTACGCTGCAGTTGGACTTGGTGATCTTAAATGTCTTTTACAACCTGAGCGTTTCTGTGATTCCACAAATCTAAATTCTTGAGCATTTATTTAAAAATAATTCTCTGCCTTCTTGCTCATATTTTTAATTTATTAGTTGTTTAATTTCCAGACCCCTTCCATAGAATCATCGCTTTCAACACTGACATCACTTCATGCAGGACATGGACAGTAAAATCATTATGTGCCAGTTTTGGATCATGCTTTCATTTGTCAGTCATGTCCTGAGCAGAGACACTAGCATTCGCTTCAGTGTGCCAGCTCACCTTCCTAATTTAGTTCTACTGAAAACTTTGGCCAATACCTCTCTCAGTCTTTTAGATTTAGCTCGGTTCTTTTTCTTTCATTTCAATGGATTCTTGATCCATTTCATACTCAAAGAGCCTGATGAAAAGTACTAAATCCGTACAGCTTAAAAAGTGGATAGTTATGAGGTCAGTGATATAACAATACCAAAGCTAATTTTGTACAGTATTTTCAAAGCTATGTAAATATCAAGTAGGTACACGTTATGTTAACTCTGTAAGGGTTAGAATGCATTTTAACATTTTATGAGCTTGAAGTAAACAAGTAAATAAATCCTGCACTACTGAGAGAATCCGTGAACACCCCCTGCAGGAGCTTCCTGTTAAAAAGCAAACCGAGAACCTCACAGAAAACATTACATATTATGAGTGGTTGGACTTGATTTGCTCAATCATTTCCAAATATTAAATCCATCCAATCTCAGTTAGAGACAAAGAAAATAACACAAGTTTCAAAAGTCAGTATGCTTCATTTCAATGTTTTTAGTCCAAGGCTATTCTAAGACTACCATAAGCTGTTCCTGCAGACAGATGGTACAATTCCTCCTGTATTTTATTGTTCAAAGGTGCATCATAAACCCCTTTCATACTGAGCTAAACCTTGCTACAGAAAAAAGCAAACAAACCTAATTGCACAGAGTCCCTGCCTTCTGACCTTTGCTATCTTTATTCTCCAACAGCATCTGGTTATTTGTGTACCCACATTCCAAACACTTTCAGCACCAACTGCAAATGAAGCAAGTTGTTAACGCTTAGGCTGAGCTTCTGTTTGCTGCTTAGAAATGAAAGCTTGGTTTTGACATCTGGGAAGAAACCAGGAATAGCACTTCTTTGGCAACAAAGGTATGAAGGAGGCAACAGAGGAATAGAACCACAGCAAGGCAGAAAAGAATGGGAGACCACCTTTTGGAGGCACTCATAATTTACATGCTTCCAGCATGTGTTTGACTAAAAACTTCAAAATGCCCACACACAAACTAATGGCTAGACCTGTGTTAATTTTCCTCCATTTCCTTGTTTATCCTACAGCCTCAATTATTTTCAATGCTAAAATAAATGAACCTGAAAAACACAGAAGTCCTGTGTGCACAGTTTTGGGGGGGCGTACGCTGCACGCTCATGTTTTATAACTTGTTCAAAGATGTTTGACTCTTCCTGGTAAAACACTGATTAGTGTTTATATAAGCAGGATGTCTCGCTAGTTCTCTCCAGTTACTAAGGGTCAGGAAGCATCATTGCCAGGACAAGAAAGAAAAGAGCTTAAGAACTTATTGCTCACCTACCTTTTACCTTTCTCGTTGTGGTTGTCGAGTATTACAAAAGAGTTTCAGAACTGTCTTGCTGCAGATTTTAGTTAGCTTCAAGTTTGTTCACTACCCCTTAACAGTATGTTAATAAAGAAATTAGCAAAAAGGAAATTTCTTAGCAGTAACTGCTATCATTTTTAGATCGTGTTATTCTTTAGTCTTAAACAGGCAATTGAAGTAACACAACGCAGCACAAAAATGGATTCATCATTTACATGTACAATTTCAATTTTAAGTTCCTATGTGTTGTTATGTTCTCACCACAGTCACCACTAGGAATGGAAACAAAAATGGCACTCTACTCTCTGATGAGGCTGCCATTAACAGCCAACAGACCAGCACATCATTTCAATATCCATATTTTTCATGAACAATTTGATACATTGATATTTTTTTCTTTACTCCCTTCCTTGAGCTTTCCATTTTCAGTTACAGTAGACAGCAGAATCAGTTGGATGCTAAACATAATTGAAGAAATTACACAGCCAATACACACCTGAAAATCCATTGCCAAACAAAGAAGAAAAAAAAAATATTCATTCATCATGGCCAAACAGTGTTGAAAAAGGAATAGCATACAAGAATCTCAGGCCATCTTAGACATCTGAGCTCAGTGACTAAGGAAAAGGAACAGAACAGACACTAATGCTTATTGCTGTTTTAGTACTTCATATGGAACCTGGTGTATAGAACAATGCATTTCCCTTTCACGCAGCGCTAGGAAAAAAACTATGTACTCAGATCTTTGGGACATATATTACAGCAATAAGTAGTGAGATCATTAAAGAGAAAGGCTTAGTTATTTTCCACTATTTGCCTAATACTATTTTACTCCTAGCAAAAATTGACTTCCAACAGATGACAAGTTTACAAGAAAAGAAAGCAAAGCAGAATACTCACAGCTTTGGTTTGGCAAGCACAGGTGGTGGCTCCTTAGCAGGTGAAAGCAAGACAGCTGGAGATGAGATGGGTTTATCACCATTTGGCTTGCTGTTAATCATTCCATTTACTCCATGAATGGGATGGATCCCATTTGTTTTTTCCTCAGAGGAAGTGAGATCTAATTGAAGGGCTGTCACCCCAGATCTTAATTCAGTGTTATTTGTTTGGCGGGTCTCTACGTGTTTCTTAGGAGAAAGCTCAAGAGAGCTAAATTCAGCTGGAGGAGGTGGTGAGAAATGGTGGAAATCATCACTGCTGGATTTTCTGGTCAGCGAATCATGAGTAGAGTTTTCTGAGTTGGCTAAAAGAGATCAAAAAGAATATCTCTGACAAGTCATGAACTAAATAGATGGTACAGACATGCTGTACAAAGAGCTTGTTCTAAGTGACATCACTTGGCTTTTGTGGAGATACTTCTCCAGAACTGTTGATAATTTATCCTGAATTAGATAGGTGACTGGCCGTTCATTTTTGGCCTTCCCAAATAAGGAACCTTGTAGATATTTCCTAATCTTTTCCATAAGTTCACTCACTAACTGAGACGGCCTATGGAGCAACAACAGCTGAAACAGGATTCCCTCTTCCTGGAGTCTTAGAATTTAAAAACAAATTATTTTAAAACTCTGAAGGATGTATTTATACACAGCACAGTGACAATGGCAGCTGGGTTAGCGCAGTCTGTATGCAAACACAGTACAAAACTAAACATAACATCAACAAAGTTCTGTGTTTTACAAAAGGCACATGCCACCTTCGGTAGCAAAATTTCATCTGTTTTCATTTTGCCTTTGCTGCCATCTAGTCCCAGAAGCCTAATGCTTAAACATCTGCCAGGATTGTAGCAGGCACTTTCAAAACGCATTTTGCATGAATAAAAAAACTAAACTAAGAAGTGAGTCAATATAGAAACTCAGTTTGAATGATCTGAGTCTGACAGAGTGATTTATAAATATTCATATAAACATCGATAGGTAGCAATGTAACTTAGAAGGAGGTGTCAGATTATTCTTGGCTGATAGCATGCACCAGTAGCAGCACTAGGAAAAGTCAAGTTCTTAATAATTACATGACTCAAATGGTTTCTGTTGTCTGAATAGCAAGTCCAGGACAGACAAACAAAGCCAGTTTCGTGCATTTACATGAGGTTTCCTTTTATCTGCTGGAATTATTATATGGCATTTTCTTTCCATCTTTTTTTTTTTAAAGCATACTGTGTTTTATCATCCTTCTTATTGGCAACATGCTAGCTGCTTGACTAACAGCTTTTGTTTGCTATGCTCTATAGATAAGCAGTGCTGAGATGATGCTTCACTGTTTCGGTAGTTCAACTTCTGGAATAAATCTCTAGGAATCCATCTCATGCTATCTGAGAATGAATAAAATCACATTCATCCATCCCTCATTCAACTGCTACTTCTATATATTCAAATTGTATCAGGCAGTGCTGTGGGAATATTCAGAGAGTGGGATGCAGATCTGAAAAAGGAACCCCTGTATTATGGCAGTCCTTTTCTACAAATGAAACAGACACCGCAGATAAACTACTTATCTAAGACCCAGGATTCAAGCCTCGTCTTTCCTTTTGTCACATACCTGAGCAAACAGTTAGCTGTGCACTGCTTGTTACTGAGCCATATTCATTTGTTGCTGTGCACGTGAAAAGTCCTGAATCTTCAGGAAAAGTTTCTGCAATTACGAGAGTACATATCTCTTCTGGAAATAAACAGAAAAACAAAGTACACTGTAAACTGCTTAAGGAACCATGTAATGTTTTGCACTGCACGTTGGAAGAACATCATGAAGTGCTCCTTATACAAATGCTGGGCTTCAAAAAGAACATGTGTTGAAAAATAATTTTGCAATTACCAGTCTCCAAAGCTATTTTACACATGGAATATTTTTTTATGCAGAACAGGTACTAATTCATACCAATCAATGTAATAGTTTTCTATACACAATTGAAACTTGTAAGCTCTTATTGAATCTACCTACCTAAATGTAGGTAGTGTGAAACTAGCATGAGTATCACATCATTGCTTCTTTCCCTTAAATCCTTATTTTATGAAACAGTTCAGCTCAAATCACATTCCCAGTTAATCCAGAAAGTACTTTGTCATCACTTCCAATTGAACTTCCTATGTAAACTGACCAGAATTAAAATCTCTGCACGCACAAGGTATGCCCCTTATGTAGGGTATGAAAGGATGATTTCCATTTCTGTGGAAGAGACATGGACATACTTTGGAACTGTTGAAAATCTGTTCATTCTGCTCTGATACACCATCATCTCATATATGCTTCCTGTCTGGATTATACCAGAGCTCCGTTCAGAAAACTTCCACAAAAGCAGGGCTATTCCTATTTCAGGTTGAGTCTCAAGGTAATATTTCCTAACTAAATCCATTCCATGCTCTTATTATGAACATATTTAATTACCTACATAACGTTTTCCCAGATCCTTCAGAGAAGTCACTTCATTTTATCTGTGATTTTAAGTGTATGCCAACCTTAAAAAGGCTCACAGTGTAGCTAATCTAAATAACCTCAGAATTTACACAACATGCCTACCTAACTTTAATCTTGGACACTTTTAAGTCATCTTTTGTTCATTAACCAGGATTTTCTTTCAATTAAGCTCATTTTCCAGTCTCAAAACCAATCACAAAAAAGCACTTGATTAAAAACATGCTTCAAAGTTCAACAAAACTCTATTTCATTAAAAAAAAAAAAGTGTTTTGGACACATTGAGATGGGATCCCAGATATTATAAAACAATAAAATAATCAGTGGAATACAGCTAATAAAAACAAACTGAAGAGCACAGTAAAATGCTTCAGACTCCATTAGTTTTCAGATGGAAATTATACTGTACAAGACATTTAGTAAGAAGAGCCTCATTTCCTTTAGATTAAACAATGATAACTTCCTCTAGCTTTATTTTGTTCTTGTTATTAGAGTTGTTTTTTTTTGTTGGGTTTCCCCCCCCCTCTTTTTCCTAGTTGTCACTGTGGACGGGCAAACCTCGGTCTCATTTGGAAAGTTAAATAAAAATTAGGGAACATTTCTAGTTATGAATAACAGTGTACCCAAGAACTTGGTGTATTGGAAATGGCCTAAAAATGAATGACTAACTGAAGACTTGGCACAGAGCTGATTTTCAGGCAGAATACGGTGGTGATTTTTTTTTCTGGCTACACAAACCAGTCCTTCTGTATAGCTGTAAGAGGCATGTATGGTAATACTGTAGCATGCTGGATCTTATCTGACCTAGATGAAGATTAAATGACTCATGAAAGCTCTTATCAGGAAAGTAATGAGCAACACAAGCTAGTTTTTGAACTACTGAGATCAGCTTTTTTTAGTCTCGGTGTGTCCCAAGCAGTTGAAGCACACATGTGTACTCCTGGATTGAAGCAGCTCTGGGGATGCAATCTGATACGTGCAGCCTTCTAGTTTCCTGTTAAATGAACAACAGAATTCTGAAAGCTGGGTCAAAGAAAATCATTTTCACCATGCTAAGAACTGCTATTTAATGAGGGCAAAGGTACTACAAAATGTAACAACCAGCGGAATTTCAATTTTCCACACAGCATAGCTAATTCATGCTGTCCTTTCAGCTCTGCAAGTATGACCACGTGAGATGAGCAGATCTTTACTCTTCAGTGATAAAAGACTTCTAATGGATCCAACTGTGACATGGCTTGTTTACTGAAGCAGTATACTGGAAAATTATGCAAAGTAAACTGCAATAATGCCTGCAAGACAAACTTGATTCTTGACAAACAAGACACCAAACTTGCAATGAAAACAATGGAAGCTTAAAACTCAGCCCACCTAGCTGGATGAGCAAGCTAAAATCTATTTTCTGCTCAATCATAAGAAAACCAACTAAAATAAAATATTTAAAAATAAATAAAGGAAAAAAAAAAAAAAAGAAAAAGGGAGAGAAGTAATTCAAAGATGGATTAGGCTAAAAGATTGTGGGAGCACCACAAGACTATTTTCTTTAGTCGTTTTGCCATCCAGCCCAAATCAAGAATTGCTGACCTTGCTAAAAGGCTTACATTGTGGAAAAGGTAGAAATAATGCTACAAAATTTTTATGTCAGACCAGTATTATGTTTGGATACATAATGCACTGAGTACTTTTCTTGTTTTAGATCCTGACTTATATAATCAGTTTGTCTGTTGCTGAGCTAAGTAGCATCTGATGATCTGAAGATGTCTGTTTTCCTTCCCGGTAATCATCAACTGACAAGTAATTTCATCACAAAAATGGGTTCCAGAAAGCAGCTCTGAAATGCTCTTCTCAGGGCCTTAAAACATATTTAACACTTGACTACACTAATACAAAAGCAGTCGGTGCACTGAAACATGCAAAATGTTTAGACATGCAAGCACTCGACTGTTTTGTCAGTTGCTCAGAAAGATTACCTTTAACAGAGTAATCCTTTAACGGTTTGTGAATCTGTGAAGAAGAATATTCTTTGCTAAGATTGAACTTCACAGATTCACAGTTCTCTAAACCAAGCAAGGGTTGTATGCGTATGCTGATGCTGTATGCGTATGCGTAAGCTTCAGTGCCCTGAATTCCATCAGCTATCAGAAAGCTCATTTTCCTGGGAGAAGGAGTTCAGAAATATTTACATATATTTTGAGTTTCAAACACTGAGTAAGAATGAAAGGGGGATTTCTAAGGGAGCGAGTTATTAGAGGTGGAATTTTGGGATGCAGCAGCCAGACAATCACAGCAGCACCATCCAAAAGAAACGATGACTGTTTTTTGAGATGCTTTTGGTGAACACATCAGGAAGAGTCTCAGAAAAATAAAAACAAACAAAAACACCAAGTATATGTGACAATTCCCTGGCAGCTGAAGAGAAATTACTTCACATAGTTTTCTTCTCACATGCCATCAGATCATTGTTTTAAATGCAATTCAATACAGTTTGCGGCTGACTCCAGACAGCTGAGTAATGGTCAAAATATCAACAGCTGGCAAATGATTCCATGGGATATTTCATTCTCAGGCAGCCAGTTCTTTGGAGGATTCAATCAGTATGAAGTCAAAATGTCAAAGAAAGAAGTACAGAGCAGGTAATGAGACCAACTGCAATGTTGGCTTTAAGTAATCTGACTAACTCCTAATTCACAAAGCAGTCTGCAAGGATTTGTGATGCAAACTGATTTCTGTCTAGACAGAATGAAGAGTGTAAAACACATTAGGGTAGATAGAATGTACCAAAAAAAAAACCCAAGAAAAAATCCACCCTACAAAACTCCAAAAACCCACAGAATAGAAAACCCTCTTGCTTCCTAATTTCTTATTTGTGAGAGCTCACGGAAAAATACTCTTAAATCGTTAACACCAACCTAAGAAAGGATAACCAATGTTTTTTAACATTGTATTTATTGACATCTGGACTTCAGTTCACAACTGACAATGTCACACTGCAACTTGTTATCGTTTGTGCAAAAGTCAACAAGAGATGTACGCTTGGAAATAATTTGAAAAAGCATACCAATGCCTCAAAATTATCAATCCTCTCCTAGCATGTTGATCGCTCTACTCAGTCTTGCACACATCCTCACCATCTGTACAAAGTAGTGTGTTTGCTTATGAGGAATTTCCTCTGCTGATATTATTTTGTCTGGCTTCTTACAACACAAATTGCATTATAAACCTGTGTTGTACCAGCATGAGAATGTACCGCGTTTCTGAAACCCATTCAACTTCCTGCTGCTTAAATTTCAAGACTCTTGATGACATCCTAAACAATAATATAACTTACTGCTAATACTATCCTTAAGACTCTGCTTGTTATTTACATCCGAAGGAAACATTTTGCCCATTTTATTAATTTGCATCCCCTGTGCATGAGGAATCAACTTCTACACAAAGAAGCTGGCAGGTGTGCTGTTATTGATTTTAATGCAATGCAAGACACTGCACGGTATTTGATGGGGCTTGCTAGAAGCTATCCACACACAAAAACACAAAAGTTTACTTGTGAGCTCACTGAATCCAGGGAAAACAAAACACCAAACTGAAATCCATACATTTCAGATAGCTCAAAGTTGTTTATATGCTACAAGACTTCAAACTATGAGTTATCCTCTCCCAGAGTGTGCAAGCTAGGCACCATTCAGCAAAATCAACAGGATAGCATACGAAAGGGCTAGGAAGCTTATGTTCTTTTTTGTAGTCTGAATTCCACCTCCTATTCTGTTTCAGTTAGTTGCTATATTATTAGCTGTGTGAGCTATCGTGAACGTTCTCACTTGTTTCACAGTAATCTCCAATAGGCCATAAAAATCTTGCAACTAACAGCAGTGAAAACTACTTAGTTGACCATCAAAAATATTCTAGTAAGAGACAAAAATATAGTTTCCCTTGTATTCAACTATCCACACAAAGCAATTTGAACCTATTGTCTTAGGCAAACATGTGCTTGTTCTCTCCACTAGTTAACACTGCATTCCTACTCGAAAACACTTAGATCATTCAGTACTCCACACATTATAGTGTGTGAAAAAGGTTGAGGGTAAAGAAAAATTACCAAAAATAAGCTAACGTTGTTAATGTCTATCAAAACAGTTTCAAAATAGACATTTAATAAAATAAATACACAAGATATGCTAGTAGACTTCACAGAAACTTGCTTTAAGTGAAAATCCTTTCGGATAGTTTTCTGTTGTGTTAAAGGAGGGTGTGAATGCTGTCCAATTGAAGCTGCAGAGAATAAGCTCCTAGTGTTAGCAATGAGCTAGGTAAACCAGGTGCTAGTCTCATAGCATCAGTAGATTAAACCTAGAAAAGGGGATCCCAGAGATGCCATCATTTGAACCAGAACTAAGTTTAACTGGGAAGGAGAAAAGAATGAATCCCATTTATTTATTTATTAAGTTAAAAGAAAATAGCTTACTTGGAGGCTTATTTCATTACATATATTATGGGAGAATGTTCCAAGAATGACACAGAATTGAACGTACTGCAGCACAAATCTATTCTTCTTATTTCTGTTCATACCCAAACGCTTGATACAATATTGAAACTCTCCTAGAAGAGAGTTGTACTGAAACTCACAATTTTTAACCTTAAATTTGGAGTTGATACTATAAGCTACCAACAGTTAGCATTAAGATATGCTTTAATTCCTCATGAAAGTTAATTTGATTTTCTTGCATCTCACATCTCACATTTCAAGTGTCCATCAAATCACATCATTCCTTCACATGTACTTTGGGCATCAGCAGTTAATACAGGTGGTGACAGAACACAATTGCACTGTCAGAACAGACTGTACTTGTGTGCATGTGCCAATCATCAAATAAAATTAGGTACTACAAGGAAATAATTTTGTGGAGCAGTAAGATAATCAGTGAATAACTGATAAAATAGAAATCTTTTCCCCATTTCACTCTTCTCCTTTCCATGAATAACTTATTGAAATAGTTACAGAAATTCTTGATTTCTTCTAGAATTAACCCTTCACTGCTTTTCCTTAGTCCATACCCTCAACAGCAGTACTGCTACTTTGCAAACATCATTGCCAAGTTTGTTCCCTATGCACTCGGCACTGCCGAGTTCAACTCCTCAAAGTTCAGAACACACACACATAGCTTATGTCCTTCAGAACAAAGACACTCTTAGGGAATATCCACACTGAAAATACTCTGTTTTACCTTTCTACTTTGTTAGTAAATCTCTCCCCGTGCATATTTAAGCACAACCAGTCACCCTCTCAAATCAAGTGGTGTATTAAGACTACACCACTGCTCTTCTTCTACCTGTTGATCAATTAGGAATACTAAGTCATATGAAGTTCATACAAAGACAAAACACTCTCAGCCTTTTAGCATCTCTGCTATTCAAGGAACTACAACGGTATGTAAGGGCAAAGGAAACAGCCAGAAAAAAAACAGTATTTGGAATAACACTTTTTGCTTTCTTGCTGTAATTTTGAACTTTTGTCTCATAAAAAGGCTAAAAAACTCCATGTGCCTTTCTTCTGGTAAAAGAACGACAGCTAACATCTGTCAACCTACACTGGCAAAACTAGCATTTAGTGGTTGGGTGTTATGGAACACTTATAACTGGTGTCATAGAGTTTTGTGGGCTATTTTTTTCATCCTTACCAGCATGCAAGTTACTCATTCTCTGAGAATAAAACTTGCTTCAAAGTTTTGGCTGTGAGGCTCTCCTTACTGGTCTAAATGGAATTTACTGTTTAACTTATAAAGGAATTGATGTCAAGCCCAGTGTGGAGTATGGAAGGTGTGATAAAGAAACGTCTTTAAGGGGGTTTCATGTTACCAGTGCTCAGCAGAAATCTTTTTACACCTACAGCTTCTGTATGAACTCAAAGAGCTAGTGAATCAAGAGATATTTTTAATACGATTCTTACCAGGTTCAGTTGCAGATCGTGGCTCTGCGCGTCACATCATAAAATGGGGAAACAAACAAGAAAAATGATGTCAGAGATAATGCTAATAAATAACAGTTTACTGAGTGAACACATGCAAATCTTGTAGACAGAACAGAATCTTTGCAGAAACATTACAAAATGAATACAAGTAAGTGTTGTATTGGTAGCAGTAGTTCAATTATTACCACTAGCCTTTAGCCAGTACAACCAATGAAATGTGAAGAAGAGTGGACTCTACCCAAAATAAATTTCATGATTATTCCACCTTCCCTAGCGTGCCCCATATCAGAAGTCATTTAGAAGACTTTAGTCACTGCCTTACTTTTTTGGAGAATTCTGAAGTCTGGGGAATCTTGAATTTCAATGCCCTGTCGAAACCACTTGACGTGAATGGGAGGGGGTCCTCTCACCCTGCATTCCAAGACCACTACTTGTCCCTCAGATGCTGTGGAGTTTTGTAGTTCCTGAAATAAAGCAATCGCAACTCAAAGGAACCAGGAGCATTTCACATTCTAAGAAATGTCTTTATGTTACCATCTTGTATACTTTTTTTCAACAGCCATGTTCTGTGAATGTTACTTTCACTCTGATTACATTTAATGTATCACCTCAAAAGGACTAAATCCAAATAATGCATACTATGCTGCAGAACTATTTCATTTCTTAGACCGCAAGAACTGGATAGTTGTGCTCTCAGCATTCCTCCTACTTCCACAAGGCAGAATGCAAATCTGAAACTTGGTACACACTGGTTGACACGGTCTTGAGAAAATAGCTGTGCTGCTTTCAGGTCCATCTCTAAAAGGTATAATTGCTTTCTTTTCCGAGCCAGTTATAAACATCCAAGCAACAGTAAATGACAGATTAGGACGTATTAGCATGCGTTGGATAGCTTCTGAGGCAGTATTATGGCTGCATTGAATTGCTGCATACATATGAGAGACCTTTAATGAAGACCTCTAGACGCGAGGAGAAGCTCAGTACTTTATGTAACAGAGCTGACAGGAGAAAGTCACTATGTTTGCCTTTCTTATCCATCCGAAGGTTACGAAGCAAAGAGCCTTCTTTACTGGACTGGCTGTCTCATTCCCTTTCCCATTACTAATGAAGTTTTGATAAAGTTTTAAGAATTGATGCAACATCACATGCGAACTTAGAAGCTCAGTGCTACCCCTACTTACTATTTTTAGGTCTCTTTTTTTATCAGATTAATAAGAATTTTTTAATATGGAAACCTAAAAAACTTAGATTTGTTGCCTGAATTTAACTTACAAAGCAATTGGTGTAAGAAAGCTGCATAAACTTTTTTGTTGTTGTTCTTTGTAAGTGGTTCATTCTTTCTGTAATTAAACTGGACTTTGCTTGGTATATGCCAGCTGGCTTGAACCAGTTAGTAGTGGATTTCGGGAGTAAGAGTGATGAGGACCTGAAGGTAACAGTGGGATTTTGGTGATTTTTAAGTGTCTGAGCAAGGCTTCTCATATTTCCTCCTCCTCCTATTGCCTGGCTCCCTACCTTACAGCATTGTATTCTCTAATTCCTTGCGCCTTCTTTATTTATCCTGCTGTGGTAACTGCAGCAGGACTGCAGAACTCCAATGAATGGAATCAGACCTCTTCTGGCTCAAAAAATGCATATGCTGAGGTGAAGATATAAAATTGAGGAGAACAGGGTTGTTTTTTTTTTTTTTTTACAAAGAACTATTTGCTGTTCTGTAGCATCTTTTTAGTCAAATTGTTTCATGAAGTAATTAACACAAGGTTGCTCCAAAAGTAATGCCTCCTATTTATTGCCATGGAAACTACACCAGATACAAAGAGCACAACAGCACTATTTGATAAAATAAATAACCAGCTACAAAGCACAGCTTATCAACATAGTCACCATCATTAACTATGTATTTTTGCCAGCAATGAACAAGTGCTGCATGCTACACTTGTAAAAATTTAGGCCAGCAGAAGTGACCCCACTGTCACTGTCACAGAACGGCCAGGGTTGGAAGGCACCTCAAGGATCATGAAGCTCCAACTCCCTGCCACACGCAGGGCCACCAACCTCCCCATTTCATACCAGCCCAGGCTGCCCAGGGCCCCATCCAACCTGGCCTTGAACACCTCCAGGGATGGATGGGGCATCCACAGCCTCTCTGGGCAGCTGTTCCAGCACCTCACCCCTCTCTCTGTAGAGAACTTCCCCATGACATCCAACCTAAATCCTCCCTCAACTTCAAAGCATTCCCCCTTGTCCTGCAGTTATCAAGTACAGCTGAAATGCACTGCCCACCACCTCACTGCGCTCACATCCACCGTTTGGTCTCCATAAACATTCAGCAAGTGTCAATAATGACAGTGGGTGCCATTTTTTTTTTTTTTTCCATATGGAAGAATTCAATGGCACAGCTTTGCTTCATACAGACGTCCATGTCAGACACCAATTTGTCAGACTGCCCCTCTGCTGCCACCTGCCACACCTGGAATATGCATGTAATTCCTCTATGATATTAACAGGCTAGAAGGCATAAGAACTTCATTGTGTCAGTGGATAAGTATTACCTTACAATGTCTTTATGCAGAAAAGGACCCACCTAGTAACATCTGCTTTTTTTTTATCCAAAGACTCCGGCTTTTTGATAATAACTTCTTGATACTTCCTTCTGGACTAAGTGAATACTGCATAAAAATCATGATGGATAAACCATACCTTAGTAAAAATGAGTGCAGAATTGATAGGCTTAGATCCATCCAGATGGTGTAGGTATGAAGGAGGGCTTTGGACCTGCGAAGTATTGCAACAACACTATGAAAAGCAAAGAATATGATGTTTGAATAACATCATCTGTATAAACATATTCAATAACAAATTCAAAAATGAATGATTTCAATCTTTTATTCTTGTTATAGCACACCAAAGTGACATCACTATTTCACTCGGTTGTACTTCTGATAACAAATCTTCTACGCTTCCCATGAAGACTTTGTAGCCAAGCACCTGCCTTGAAATATTTGCTGTTCAACACTTGTTAGTATCACTCAAGTAATCCCTTTCCACAAAAGCAGTTTTGTATCTTTCATTATTATATCCCTTGATTGATCTTGAAATAAATAAGAGTATCTAAAATTTATCCAGATGAAACAAAGGGAAAGTAATTTACCATGTACAGCTTAAGAGATTTTTTTTTTTGCATTTCATGATTTATATGTAAACTCTAAGTCACCCACAGCACCTTAAGAACTTTCTCTAAACTAAAGAACACTGACTTTCTGTATTTCTCTCTTATCAAGTAAAATGAACAGAGAAATGATAGCAGCACTTAATTTAACAAAACTACATTCTTTTAGAGTTAGAACAAGTTGCTGTTAGGTAATATCCTCCGTAATTTTCATTATCATGATGTCAACTGCTCACATACTGAGGAAATACACACTGTAAGAATCTGTATGTGTATTTACTGTCACACTTCATTTGCTAGACAGCCACCTGATTTTTCAAGTCATCACTCTTAACAACATAAGCTTATAGTCCATTAATATAATGCCTCAAATGACAGTTTTTCAGGACTTCAACATTTTGGAATGAATTTTAAAATACTTATACTAACTTAAAAATGGAAATACCTGCTGACTGGGCACAGAGATGGGCTGAATTACAGCTGTGGTGACTCCAGACTTTGGTGAAGAAGATCCTATTGTCAGGGAAACAGAGGTGGTTTTCTTTTGGGCCCTAAGAAAGAAGAATTACAACAGTTTATAAAACATTAAATCAGAATATGTTCATTTGCAACTAATAAGCCACCTTGTACTTTGCATATCTTCAATATTTTTACTCAACTGGTGTTCCTTACATGCTCATATCTGCATAACTGTATAACCAAGATGTTATAATCACAATATAATTGTATAATCAATAGATATCAAGATGTTATAATCACAATATAATCAAGAGAATTAGGCAAAGCAAACAAGGATCACAAAAAGAGAATAAGTGGAAGAGCTTACCCTTCAGCTGAGCTTACCAGAAGACACCAAGAGAGGTGATCTCCAGAAGAGATCCTTCCCCTCTGGTAGCCAGCTCTTAAATAGGTCCAGGAGGGGTGGGTTCCACCCCTTCCGGCAGCACAGGTGAATTGCCTTCACCTGTGCTCCTCTGGCTGACTCATGGCTCACCTCAGGTGATCAATCAGAGGTTCAGGCCCTGACTCAGCAGTTCCCATACAATAACCATCTTACATTTTCATTTTGGCTATAAAAGCATTATACATACCATTAAAAGTGGAAAGCTCAACTGGGGAGGAAGCTTGACTGGAGTGCAATCTTGGACTAATTTATGCTTGCCTAGCCTAGTAAATAGTAGTCTTATAAGAGTCAAACTCTGTCTAAATATACATATATATTCCAGACAACTGCATATTTTTCTGGAAGCGCATGGCTAGGAAGTTACAAACAAAGATTTGACTAACCAAAAGTTACTCCTAAACACGAAAAATTGTTAACTACTAAAGTATTCTTAAGTAGGGGTAGACACAGGATAAGCACATTAATTAAATCTATACTCTGCACATTTATATCACATGAAAGAAGGAGAAGAGACAAGGACAAAACATACACAGATACATCCGAGATGCTTATTCAATTCTAAAAATGCTAAAGATTTTCCAGTGTGCCTCGTTAAGAAAATTTGAGCATCATTACTTCTGTTTCACCCACTTACTGTGGCATAGCTCCAGATTTTGATTTGAAAATTAAACTTTCACTCTCTGAATCTGTGGAACTGGCACCTGGAAAAGAAAGCATATTCATTAATCTTTCATTGGTATCTTTTAAGTTCAAATTCCTAAGGAAAAACTTCGCTACTTACGCATTACACTTCAAGTGACTTGTAATATACACTGTAAGACATTCCAAGTGTTGAGAATTTTCTGTAATAAGAAAATCAGCAGTAGCCTATCTGCTAACACACTGTAATTATATAGTTTAGACAGTTACCAAAAATCATGTCCATGCCCATTTTATTTCAAACTGCTTTCATATAATCTTAGAATGGCCAGGGTTGAAAGAGACCTCAAGGAAGATGAAGCTCCAACCCCCTGCCACACGCAAGGCCACCAACTTCCCCATTTAATACCAGCCCAGGCTGCCCAGGGCCCCATCCAACCTGACCTTGAACACCTCCAGGGATGGACAGGGCATCCACAGCCTCTCTGAGCAGCTGTTCCAGCACTTCCCCACTCTCATAGTAAACAACTGCCCCCTGACATCCAATCTGAACCGTCCCTCCTTGAGCTTAAAACCATTCCCCCCTCTCCTATTACTGTCTACCTTTGTACAAGTTGATTCCTCTCTTGCTTATAATCCCCTTTTCAATACTGGAAGGCTGCAATTAGGTCTCCTCGCAGCCTCTTCTTCTCCAGGCTGAACGAGCCCAGCTCCCTCAGCTTGCCTTTGTAAAGGAGGTGCTCCAGCCCTCTGATTATCCTCATGGCCCTCCTAGGATCTTAGCTTTATTCCTCTGTACTGAAGCAAGTATGACAAAAAAATTGCTGATGACTACTGTTCTACTGGAAATCTGTAAGTGTATTTCCTTGAATGTTAAAACTTAAATCTCAGTGAAACACGTCTTATATACAGATAATAAATCTTCAACCATAATTAGGAGCACTCAGTGTAGGAATGCATTTCCAGACTAAACTTGTTACCCACTATTTCCACATTTCAGACTATTTCTATCAATCTACACATGACATTTACAGAGTAATTTATATTCCCAGTGCAAGTCTTGATACAATGTATCTATTTGGAAATACCCTGAACCCGCTTGAAGAAAAGATGGGAAAGTATTTATTTTCCCACTGTCTTCATTTTTTCATGACACCTACTGGCTCTGTAAGCAATAGTTATTCTAAATATTTATGCAGTGTGGATAATTCCTCTAACGATTTGTACATATATGCATAGCTGAATTTGTATTACAGATCATGGAGAAAACATATTCAGCATACACAGTATTGCACAGATTGACTTACAGTGAGACAGAACTTGAACTCAGGGATTCAAGAACCCTATTTATTTACAAAGTATGGGCTACAAAAATCAAAGCTGTAAGTGGCACAAAAGGGTAAGAAAAGAGAAGCAATGTCAGGTGAGTAAAGTGGGTCTACGTGTAAATATTTCTCGTGAGTGAAGGATAAAAACGTCTTGCATGGCTGGGCTTGATATACAGAATAAGGTGTGAGACACCATTGTCATCAAGATTGTTAATGTACAAAGCAATGGTAGCACAGCCATCTGTTTTCCTTAAAGATAAGGGAGGAGCATAATGGCTTGTATAATTCTGTCTTTGAAAGGTAATGTTGTAAAACTTCAAGACAGAAATTCCACAAGGTAAAACTTAGCCAAATCTCAGAAAATGAAGTCTTACTTGCTGTATTTCCCTATCTGTTTTCAGTGCTGCTTCCACTGTTATAACTTTCTGTAGAATTATAAATTTGTACTTCATCTGAGTATTTCTGAAATCATACTCCCTTCTGCAAAGAAAAAAAACCTTACAGAACCCATAAAATCCAGAAAAGGTCTTGGTGATTTTGCTATTACATCCCAAGAACAAATATTTGAGCACAGAAAATATTACAAGAGAAACCTTATAAATAATGCACTTTGCTATGACTCAGCTAAATTACAGAGAAAAAAAATTGCTTTGTTAATCAAGATCAATTTAAAAATTTTAGTATAATATTATTCTCATTTACAAGTATGCGTTGTATTAATTTGTTTTCAACTAATTACTAAATGAATGTTCAAGAGCTACAAAACCAGTAAAGGAAAGATCTTACTGAGGTGCTTGAAAGAAATTCACCGACGTCAAAATAGGACTTAGGCAATTAATGTACTTTTGTAGTTAATACTACCACATATAAAATACAGTCAGTTGATTGTGGACAAAACTAGTATGACTGACTTACATACAATATGACTTAAAGTTAGCGTGTAAAATATGAGGAATTAAAGCAGTTTGCCCATGACTGAGGAGGACTTATTTGGAACAGTCACCTTTAACTGCACCAGAAGGAGGTTGAGAAATGTCACAGGAATTACTGCTATTCTGAAAATCAGTAGAAGCAGTTAAGTTTTTATCTGCAAGAGCTTCTTATAACCTGCTCACAAAAAGCTCTGCTTGTCCCTCCTTCTCCGTTTTTTTATCTTCTTTTTGCCTCAAATAAACAGCAATCCAGCCAGTGAATCCTGGAATATCCACTGAAACATCAGAATTAATACAGTGCCATTGTCAGAATATACTGCTTTGAAAGGAAGCTGAGGAACATACAACACCATACAATTATTACTGAGCAAATAAGAACTAAAAGTGAACTTCAGCTTAGTTATCTTTCATGTCTGAGTCAAGAACCTCTTCTTCTCCCCTCTTACCTTCAATGAATATTTCAGCTGACGTACTATCTGAACCGAGGGAATTTGAAGCCAGACAAGTATAGCGCCCTGTATCGTCTTCAAAGGCTTCTGCTATAATTAGTGAATGAAGTCCTCCACTTCCAGAACGGATTTGAATGTCAGGGGAGTTCTGGAGCTCTTTCCCTTCACAGAACCATCTGTAGCCCACACACATTTAGAAAGGCAAAGGAGAAAAAGAACATTAAATACTGGTTCAGGCTCATCACACAAGAAGATATTTCAGCTGCTGCAAAAAACTAAATTGCTGTTGAAAGCAGCACATTGTGCTTTGAAGTGTTTTATGGCATTTGCAAAGAAATAACTTGGTGGCATAAAATTTCTTAAAGAGGCAGTGAGACGTTTCTGATTTTGAGAAAATTGTACACACCTGAAAATTAAATCTATTCCCTGTTCTATACAAGTAGAATTAATGCTTTCTCCATATCTTAGTTACTGGCTTGATTTGAGCACAGTCTAATCCATTTCGAGTAAACTTTCCTTCTTTCTGAAACTTGCTGATTCTCCACACAAGGTGTTTGATTTTTTTTTCCTTCAGATCACATCCACTTGATCTAATGTTATGTGGTGGTTCCTGTAATGCTGAATTTCAAAGTCCTGCCTCAAAACAGGAGCGTAAGCTGTTGTTGTAGCCTGTGATATACACATACATACACAATCAGCATGTGTTCCTTCATCAAAAAAGTTACTCCCCAACAAGAGCCTATTAACCTAGGGTAAGCTATTGCTACGTAAAGCACAGCCTCTTTTATTTATGTTGGGCCGATGAAACATTTGGCAGGGCACGCTGTCTAAGAGCAAGTCCTTCCCTGCTGCCCAGGAGGTACCAGCACGTAAAACAGTTCCCTTTAATGGCTCAGAAATCTGGGCAAGCCCTCCATGTTTATCAACAACCTGTTATTCCTGAAGGCTAAAGAATATATTAGTAGTGGCAGTAAAACCATATGCAATTCTCTTCCGTAATTAAAAGCCCAGTAAGTTCCTTTTCTGTCTTCTGTTGTGCCCGGAAAGTGCACAAAAGTATCTTTTTTGGAAGGAACTAACAAACTTCCATTTGTTTACTCAGTAGACCCCTCTGGCCTACTTTTACAACTGTTGGGCTTGGAGACAAATTTATTCTGTCAGCTCCACTGCCAAAATTAACATTTCTCTTCCCCCTCTTCCCCTCCTTTCCTCTACTTGTCACAAGTCCTCCCTCCTCCTGGTGTGAGGACCTCTGCTACTATTTCTGCTCAACAGACCATCGGAGCCCTAACCTCTGGGCAGCCTCTGCATTTTAAACGATATGCACAGGAGAGAGCTTAATTCAATTTCTAGACAATCACAGACGAGTCTGTAATACGAGGCTCCGCTTAACCATTAGTTCTATTTTTCTTTCCTTTCCAGAAACGTCCTGCAAAGAAAAACCTCTCCCCCAGCTTAATTATTTTCGCAGATCAGTCCCATCTTGGTTTCATGCGACTAGTAAAGGCTTTCCACTACTTCCCAAATTCTGTGCTTACAGTGTGTATAAGAAACTGTGATAAGCACTTAAGCCTAAAGTGAAAAGGTGATGTATGTATTTTTGCCAGATGATGTTCAGTAATCAAACTGTTTTCTTAGGAGGGCAAGTTCTACACCACTCCTTGCTCTTTGCATGTACACAGCCAGCCTCGAGCAGTGGGAGCTACACCTCAGCTCTCAGGACTGAGACCCGTTGCATCACACCAGTGACAGCACTGGCAGCGAGTCCTGACGTGCTACATGACATGCTGGCTGTCATGAGACAAACACAGAACTATGCAGCTCAACACAAAGCTATCTCAGCCCTCATTAAGGTGATGCTTGATGAATTGGGAAACAGGCCTGACGTTTGGCTACGCTGTTTACCGTGGGAAGAACAATCCACATTCATGATGGGCAACGCCACGGAATATTGGAACAGATTTAATTATATTCTATTATATTTTATCTGCTTTTCTAATTGTACAGGATAAGATTAATTGATGGGAATTTCATTTAGAGATTACATGAAAATTAAGCAAACAAAACATACTCAATCCTGCAATAACTTGCTAGTTGTCATTTCAGTTCAACAAAGCTTATGAACGAACTAAAAACTACATGAAGCATTTCCTGGCCAATTACTGACTGATTTTTACATTTTCATCTCTAAGCAGTATGGGGCATTAAAAAGCACAGGCCTAGTGAGAGGCTCCATCAGCCCTACTGCCATTATGCACAGATTAGCCAAGTTAAGATTTTCTGCTCCTTTAAACTGAAAAGTACCCAAAATCAACTCTTCGGAGCATTCTCTTGTTCTGGAAAGGGATCACCAAAGCAATCAACAAATCCCTACCAATGGAAGACTGTGCCGGAGCAACCTGTAGGACTGATGGCTTGACGCAGAAGAGCAGTCACTTGAAATTCCAAGCTCATGCTAACTAGCACAGCATTATCTTACATCCAGTCTACTGTAGTCTGCCGGGCCTTGCAGGGATAAGAGAATTACTGTCTAGGTGTGAGAGGGCAACAATAATGCTTTCAAAAAGCCAAAAGCCCCAATTCATACCAAAACCAGAAGACACCAGAAGTAACAGAGGAACAAATCCACTGCAGATGCTTTACAAGTAAGATGTTTCTCTCTATAGAGGACGTGGAGTTAGAGATATATCACATGCTCTGGATACAAAAATCATTTACTCTTTTTCCCAATCCCTTTGTTGTGGGTACTCAATGCTAAATAAAGTGTGCAGATAGAAGCAATGCATATATTTTACATACATGTATATATATCAATTCTTAGAGTAAGAACTCAAGCTTGCATCCTGGGTTTGCTCCTTTAGGCCATGCAAGCCTCCATGAAACACTGCAAAGAACAATTGTCTTGAAAAATAGTAGTAAACATTGTAATAATGCCAGAGGAAGGCAAAAATATCAAATACAAGTGATGTGAAAGGAATGGAATCTGTTTTATCAGTCACTAAATATTACTAAATTTCAAATAATACTGTATTTCTGTTCTTCACTCCTTTCTTCTTTATTCTCTTCTCTCAATTTCTCTTCCTGCCTGCATTTCCACTGTACAGCTCGCCACCTTTCCTTTTCTACAAATTTTCCTTTTCAACTACGCTGTATTTACTATACGTTAAAATGATAGCAATTAAGTACTTAATGCACGCACTGAGACACAACCACTAGACTAGAAAGTCAGTTCTCCAAGGAAGCAAATTGGAGGCATTTTGGTAGTAGGTTAACAACGGTTGAAATACTTGCTTTTCCTTCTCCAAGGCCTACTTTGCCTTTCCACTGTCTATGCTATTGTATGACAGCAAATCGAGGATAGCAAACCAAAGAAATCTAGATGCCAGGTGGGTGGCAGTTCACGTACACAACATCAAGCAGCAATTTATATAGCACGCCTTTTGTTTTCATTCTTCTTTTCCTTATGCCCTCACAACTCTCCATGTATGGAAATACATACAAACATGTGTATCTGGGATTGTAATGACTATGAAGAAAACATAAACAGAGTTGAACAGAACACTGACTGAGTGAACACCAGGGCCCTAAGAAAAACAGCTCAGGGTTTTCTCTAATGCATAATCCTGTTGGAACTTGTGTTTTTTGAAAGTCACAGGGGAACAGAGAAGTTTTCCTTTCTGCATACTCTTAACAGTTAATTTAAAATGGCAGCTCAAGAGAAACTTTACGATATAGCGTTAGGGAGGAATAATAGGAGGGAACTCTGACCACTAGAAAAAATTGAGAGAGATAAGCTGCAAATTAAAAAGTTTATATCAGTGGTGTTTAGCATGTCCAGCAAGAAAAGCTAAAATGAAATACATTCACATTCCAATACTGAACGGTGAATGGCAATGTTTCCATCACTACACTGTTTAACTTCTATTTTCTCCATTCAAGTGGAGTCCTCCAAACTTCCAGACTGTCAAATATCACTATGTAAGAGTCCAATTATTTTAAAAGCCAGACTCATTTCAGTAGTGCACACCGACAGAACAAGGAGCAACAAGCAAAAACTGCAATTTGGGAAGCTCCATACAAACACGAGAAAGAGCTTCACCTTGAGAATGGCAGAGTGCTGTGACAGGCTGCCCAGAGAGGTTGTGGAGTTTCATTACCAGGAGGTATTCAAAACTCACCTGGACACTTTCCTATGCAACCTGCTCCAGGGAACCTGCAACAGCAGAGGGTTCAACTAGAACATCCCCGAGGTCCCATTCAATCCCTATAATTCTGTGAAACATGTAATCAAATTTGCCACATAAGGTTTAGAGTCCAGTGTGTAGCGTGATTATTTCTAAGGCTGGCTATTTCCACACAGCTCATTTTCTGCTCTATATGTAAAGCAGTATTTTCAAGCCTTACATGTAATTCCATTATTTGTATAGCCAATGCATGAGTAACTAATAACAGTGCACGTATTTGAAACATTCACACTTGGTAATCTTTGAAGATCTGAATACAGATACAAAAAGCTAGTGCTCTGCTTGAATGCACTGTCAAGTAGATTAAGAAATGGCCCTACATACGATAAGCCACAGACGCCAATTTAATTATTGAAAATAAGTAGTATAATAAACAGGTCTGTTACTTATTCAGAATGTAACTGATTCTTCAGGTACTGCACAGTGTTCTCCAAGCTCTAATTTTAATGAGGACTTCACATACAGCTGAGAAAACTGAATGATTAGATACCTAGGGACCAATACTGTCTTCTCAGAAATATATAAAATAGGAAATTATACCAAAAATGGCCACATTTCCAAGACACTTTTCATTATTGCAGCCTGCTATTTCTTACAAGTTAATTTTGCTTTCTCTGAAGTCAAGCTTTCCATCAACCTTCCTCCAAGGAGGCAGAGAGAGGGTAAGAGAGAAAGTACAGGTGTGACCAGCTGGGCCACGGGCTACAAATCTCCAAGAAGAGCAGCCAACAGCCTCTGTCACCATTTGCAGGCTGCAGTAACTCCCAACATTTATTTATGTATTTATAGCTTCTCCTGGCATTAAAAAATTATTTTCCTCCATGTTTGTGGAAGTTCTCAGTCTCCATTAGCTTTACCTGTGTCACAAGGATTCTGCTCTCCTTCATTCATTGTTTTGGCTGGTGACTTTGGTGAGGTTAGTTTGAGATTTGACAAGACAAGGTCCAGACAAGACATAACAGCAGAGACCCTGTCTGTAGCTTTTATCGTTCTTATGAGTTTTACAGCGTTTTAAAAATATGTATGTTTATGCTATAAGTTTTTAATTTAACAACTCATTGAGTTACAGAAGAAAATACAACAGCGGTGCTAAAAAGTGTAGAAACTGTACCCTATAGGAAGGAAAGCAAGATTCATAATTCTAGTTAACTTGCTTAACTTACACCAAGCCTTTAACATTTTTTTCTTACGATCCAAAAATCAGAAGGATTTTAAGTTACTGTCTTCCCAATATTTTTGCTTGCTATTTTTCCTTATTTTGCATTTCTCACTCACTGCCACTCATTTCAGACCTGGTACTGCTAAGCTATTTTTATGCAGAATGTAAATGTTTGCTCCCCACATGCACGATTCTGAAGTTACTGAACTCAGTCAAATTTACCCCATCTGGCAAACCTCCTACTTCCTAAGGCCTTTCTGCTATTTTTACAAGCTATTTTTAACTGAGCAACGTAGTCAAAACAATTGTGCATACTTGAATATAAATTAAATCAGTAAAAACATTTAGAACTAGGACTGCATCCCTTGAAAATTCTTCATTTGTTTTGGTCCTTGGCTTGGGGACTTTTTACTTTCAAGGGAATGGTTACAGACCTGCTTGGATTATACACTTCCTTCCCTATTAAAGTCTATGAGATGGGGCTTTGGTGTGGGAGAACTGCAACCAGTAATTTAAATAGATAAAACTTACTTTTAAAAATAATTATTTTAATTTGACTCTACTATGGAAAACTACAGACAAGTATGAGTTAAAGGGTACAGAACCATTCTAATTCAGTAAAAAAATAACCTGTGTAAAATTGGATGTCTGAGTTAAGACTGCATTCTTATCAATGCAGAGAAGATAGGCACGATGTGATGTGGTAATAGCGTACTGCTACGGAAAGGAAAAAGTGGGGAGATTCAAAGAACAAAATTAAATTACATTCCGTGGCAATCATGGACAAGTTTAACACTATTCTTTTCTTTATAGAAACAGGAGAGAATTTACCACATAGAAGAAAGATACTATGTGCAAATTATTTGGATACATTATCCAAAACTATTTGTGATTAATAAACTTATCTGTCATTGCAGGCTGAGCAAGAGGCTGTGGTATTCCTCACTACAGACTACTCACTTCTTGCAGGAGTAGCTTTTACAAAAACTGGATATGTTACTTTTTTCTTTTTTTAACTGATTATAATGCAAAATAATTAAAAATCTAATAAAGAAGCAATGAAAAGTACTTAGCAACTTGATTTTCAAGTGGCTTTGAAGTATTGTAAAGGCAAAGAATTAAGGGAAGCAATTCTTATCGTTCATGGGTCTCAGGCATTGGGACAAACAGTATTTCACAAAAGCATTTAACAGCATCCAAAAGAGATACTATACTTCAAGGAATCCTGCTTGATCATGCACAACTGAGGTATGTGCACAGCTTCAATTATTCGGTAAGAACAGAGCACAGAGACAGTCCTCCTTTAACAGGCAAATAAAAGTAGTCAATAATAAGATAAAGTCTGTAGGTTTTCTTACACAATCATTGTGAACAAATATCTTACGCCTATATAGCAACTTCTAAAAAACAAACAGCAGCATAGACTGCAGTCAGCCTTCCTGTAGGAAATTACTGAATGTCTGCTAATTAACACCTTTTTCATTTCTGAAAGCCAAAGTTGGAGCCCTACCCCACATTAGATCTTATCTCCATCCTTGGCCTACAAGACTGATCTTCTTTGCTTATTTCTCTCCATCACCAACACGCAAAGGTATGTATTACTCTTGATCTTAATTGCATGGTTGTCTTTTTGTTTTTAAATTAAGACAAAGGCACTGACCAGCTGTAGGTATCAGACAGATTTCACACAGTTTCAGAAAGCTCACACAGAATTTTCTGCTTACAGGCAAAGCAGCAGTATTAAACTGACAAATAGATGTGGACAGACAATTCAGTTCCTCCTAGATGTGGTTAATCATCAGATCAAGAAAGAGAAAGTCATGTGCAAATCAGTAACCAATTATACAATGCAAACTGCAGACAACATTTTACTACATGCATGTTCATTATTTACAGGCCACACAGCCAGCGATTTACAAATAACAAATCCTGTTCATTTCACAAAGAAACTTCTGTAACTACTGAATTTCCTTGCATAGAAACGCAATTTCTTTTCTGTTTCTGTAAGTAAATGAAAAGCTTGAAGGCATGTTTGAAAAGGAAGGTAATCATGTAGATATTAAAAACAGGCGTGATTTTTAAAAAATTTAAGTTAAGAATGTTTGCAGGGTTTTAGCTGTAAGAGACATTTTTGAGAACTCCTGCATGCATCAGGTAAGTAGTACAGTACTGCAGGTTAATGCAATGAGATTCTCTATAGCAGTCATTTTCTTCAGTTCTAACTTACCGTAGAGCGAGTGGTTAGCAATATTTCACGTAAAAATATCCCACCCATATGCCTTTGTTAGGCAGTTCATTAGCATTGTTTTGCTTTGGAGATCATCAGGTTTAGAGAGGATCTATTATACAACCTTCTGCCTGACAGAAGCTGATTTCCTGACACATGTATGGGTACTGCTCTAACTTACAACTCACCTCAGGAAATGGGCATCATTGCAGGTAGAACTGCTTTCAAAGCATACAACATGCATTAGCACATGGAGGACAGAGGCTTAGGAACAAAGCCTTGATTTTTGAGTTACTAAAATTCCCATCAGGTGGCTTCTGAGATTAAGTGCTGTCTCTGAAATGATGGCTCAAGTGTTTTTGCAGTGTAAAACCACCTTCCACACACTCATTAGGTCTCTAGAATAAGAACTAATTCTGACCTTGCACGACTGGAGATTAGCCATGAAATTACTGTTCACTCCTCGAAAAATCTACAGCTTGGAATGAATAGGCTGATGTATATTATTACAAAGCATTGCAAGACAGTGAAATATTGGAGCTTAATTCTTAGGGGTCTCTCTGCCTGTTATGAGGAAGGGTTTGGTATAGACAACTTCCCTTAGGTAGGCAGCTACCTACCTAAGTCTTCAGATTGCATGTCAAATAACCAGAGCTACCTTCATGTACATAGCACATGCCATCTCTTGGATTATGTAAACCTGGATTTACATCAAGTAATAAGCATCAACACTTGTTGTACACAGTATGAGAAGAAAGAAAATTAGAAGCAGTTACAGGAGGTTAGAAAGACTAAATACTGAACAATCACATGTACAATACTGAACATTTTTCAATCCCAAAGAACTGTTGAGGCTTGTAGGATTAACACAATTACATGTCTAACTAAAATGGAATGCATATTGTTTGTAACTGAAACTCTGCTCTTCGTGCACTTCTTAGAACAGGAAAGGATTTGGAACTATCATTCCGTAGTTACTCTGCCACAAGCCAAAGGGAACCTCTTACATAACAGCCAGGCCTAATAATCTTCCAGGGTAATATTTTGGACTTCAAGGGAAGGACTGCAAAGAGTTAAGGAGTAAAGAGAGTAGAGAAAGAGGGTGAAATTGCATTTACACAGTTTGAATTCTATACATGAGGTACGTGGCATTTAATAGGATTGTGGCGAGTTAGTTAGTGGCGAGTTCATGGCTAGCCATGTAGTCTTCACAAGAAGCAGTAATACTTCTCAAAACCATAATAGTTAAAAAGAAGCCAAGAAAAGTTTTAGATCAATCATTCTATTTCACAGAAAGGAGAAAAAAGGGGGGAAAAAAAAAAGAACAGCAACAGCAAAAACTGTGAACAAGGACATGGTAACAGTTTGCAGGTCAACAATAAGACAAAAAAAAAAAAAACCCTTTATCCAGCGTACATAGTCTGAAAAAGCAAATGGCAACGGTGGAATTTGCAGGTTTACCTTCAGGTCTGGCCAAAACCTTGCAGCAGTTATGAAAGGTAGAAAATTACAGTATGAACTATGACACGTATTGCAGCCTCCGTGCTTTTTAACTGCACGATTAAGTGACCCCTAAAGAATTACCTGCATTATTGCAGCTGAATAGGTAAGCCTTTTTGTTTTCATCTGGAACATTAGCTAAACCGTATCAGATTAAACACAAAACTGTTTTATATGGGTGCTATTCCTACCATCAACTCTCTCTTTGTGGTACGTAATTCCAAGCTAGGGACAGTAAATACACTTGGTTGATTGAAAGATAAAACACTTAATTTGTGTGAGTCAGGTCAGTAACGCAGCAGTTGAGATGAAAGGAAGAAAGCTGTCAGCAGTTTTGTCAACGCCTTGCATGAAGCCTGACAGCAGCCGCTCAGTGAGACTCAGGCTACTGAGATGGGCACCGTCCTGCAGAACAGCACAGAACAGCACCTCAGCTCTCACTGAGCACCACCTGCAGTAACAGCAGAAGGTCTCAGGTGCCAACCAGGGAAACTACTAAGACTGAAACCTTCAAGATTATCATGATCTGTATTCCCAGACCGTTGCAGGAACATGGATGCTAATTCATGCAGAACATTATACGTTAACGAATGAAGGCAGAAGAGAACACTGATGTATTTACCCATATCTTGATTGTAACTACGCAGCTAAAGCACGACTGAATCTGTTTCACGTATTTACAGATAACAAAAGCAGCAATCATGTAATTAGAACAGATGGCTTGGCTGAAGTTAGGGGCATGTGACTTGGAGACCAGTGCAATAATTTCTGTTAGGAGATCAAAGCTTTGATGATCACTAAGCCTTTAAACAAAGTCCTCATTCAAGCACCCTCAGAACTATTTGGAAAAATAAAAGCGTTTTTTGAGGGCTTGTGCGACATATCTAACAACATGCAAAAACTAAATTGCAGAAAGAAAAATAATGTGAATATCTTGGTGTATTTAAAAAAATACATCAGCAGTAACTACTTCCACTCCACTGCTTGGTTTTTGTTTTAAATCAACAATTTCCAACTTCTTTTTATTGTTGTTCACAAACAAAACCAGAACTCTGTACACAAATACCATTCTGCTGTTGTGACAGTTTTTTTTTTTTACTTTGAATGCTTTTCACCAGTAAGGCCTGAAACAGTGAGCAGAAGCATAAATTCTGATTATTCCAGTTCAGTTTTAGTCTATAAACTTTATCTAATGTTTTTTCGAGTTCCATATATATTGAACTTTAATATTGTTTTCACATTTGCTTGCCAACCCATACGTCAACAGGAACTACCTACTCAAGACGCAGCAAAAATGCAGCTAATTTGCACTTAGTTGAAACAGGTTAACGTTTTTGTCAAATTTAGTCTTCAACTTACGGATGCAATAATTCTTAAATAAGCTACTCTTCATCTGAACAGCCAACTCCTGCTAAAATTAATGCATTCTTTAATTTCTAATTCAGATTCAATGGCACTGACTGCTTGCTTTATATAATGCTAACTGGAACTGTGAGAAAACTATTTAAGGAGAAATTGAGAAGAAGACTTTTTTCAAGCCAGAGCTGAGGTCACACATATAATTGTATTACATCATAACCTAAATATCAACTATCTTTTCAATAACAGAGGAGTATCCAGATGAGCCAGATCAGTTCCGACACTTAGCAAACTTGCATTTGTAACATAAACAATTTCTAAGCCTACTGGTCTGGACTGAAACCAGAAACTTTCTTAACTGAAGTTTCCAATATTAACTAGCAAAAAGAACTACATCAGCAATACTGATGTATTTACTGATATAATACTGATAATACTGATGTACACACATTACTGATACATAATGGATTATTAGCAAAAACACATTTTTCACAGTTCCTGGTGAAAAGAAGGCTTAACCTGTATGTGGCAGCTGTCATCTTGCGAACTGTACTTCCCTTGGATACGCTATTTCCTTATATTCTATCTCAGAGGTAGGTACAGTGAGAGACACAGCAAAAAGTCACCCATCAGGAGCTAAAGCCAGACTCATAACTTTGCAGATAACATCTGGGGAGTCCTAGGGTAAATCCAGCGTGAGCCAAATGAAAGGGACTAGTTGAGACTGCAGATGAGAGGAAGGAAAGGGCGGGGAAGGAAAGCTGTCTTTGGAGCCACGGTTCTCCCAGAGCAGTAAAACCTATGCCACCATTTCCTCAGCAACCTTCCTTATGCACAGCATCCTTTTACAGAAATTACAAAGCACAGGCAAGACGTGACTGACTTACTGGCTTTACTGGGCAAACAGATACTTGTCATTAAGGTTAACCCCTGCATTACTGTGCACTTCAAAACGTACAAGACTACTACAGGGAAGACAACATTTATTAACTAAACCAGACCTGAGGACTAGGTATCCTAAGCATCCCATTTACCTAATTAACAGTGATTAACTGATACTGCCTGTTCAGCATTTACTGTGTACAGTTAAAGCACCGTCACAAGCTGCAAGATGCAGCATAGCTCTCACTTAACACTTTGGTTTCCACCCTTCTAGATGGATATCCACGGCTGCCAGCTGCCACAAGTGACAATTCAGAAGCACACACATACATGTCATGAGCTTGAGTCGCTCTCTGGGCTGCTATGGCCACGGCCTCCTTGCACCATACTTTCCTCACATCCAACATTTCACCCATATACCAACATGCACTGGCCCAGCCAGCCATGTTTCAAAGCACAACATGTATTTTTCACCACCATTAAGAAAAATGAAATATTAAATAGTATCAAAAGCTGCTTATACTGGAAAACTGAAAATTCCACAGGAATCCAACACGTTGGTGGGCAGTGCTCACATTCTGCCTTAAAGGTGCACATTTTACTGCAATGACTAATAATTACATATGCTTTCTATGGCCCAAATTCCTTGACCCTCGTTTCCACCCCTTTCCCATTATGCTTCTCTTTACTGTTTAAAAAAAAACTGAAAAAAGAGAGGGGATCTATTTTGCTTATGATTGCCCTACAGTCAGAAAACACATTCAAGTAGTCATAAGTTTGGCAAAAATGACAAGTTAGACATCCTTACCTACTAACTCTTAGCAGCTCTATCAATGCTGACCTTGAAGCATTGCACAGCTCTGTTTCACCCTCCCAGCTTCTCACTGAGGTGCTCTCCTTCCTTTTTTGTTTTGTTTGTTTTTGAGTCTCTTTTTTCTCTGGAGTAAAGGCTGCATTGTTTTACCTTTGCTGTAATTGTCAGGTCTATAAACAATTCAAGTTCATTTATATGACTTCCACGTGCATTAATACAGTATAACGGAACACAGGAAGAACACAGTAACACATCAGGGACAAATTTCACCTCTTATCTAGGTGAATCTATTATTCATAAATTACTTTTAAACATTTATATTGCAGTTGACGTAAGGCAGAAATTACCAATGCAGGGATTTGTCAACACGGGTTAAAGGTTAATGCTGCCTTTTCTTCTTCCCCCCCCTTCAGTTTTTCCCCATTCTTTTTTTAACTTAACAAAAAAAGCACACATGGAAATTAGAGAAAAGTCATGTTAAGAAACTAGTTCAAAAGGAAGTACACAACTGTATGAAGGGTTATAGACTTTCTCCACTCTCAGCCAGCTAAATTTACTACCCCAGTACCTAAAGACAGCAAAAATCTTGTAATACTTCATCGCATTTGCTGTTGCAGAGTAAAAGTTGCATACTGTTCCTAGACTATTTATGAAATCCTCTTAATATTTACCTCATTTTACAACCAGAGAAAAGTTCTCTTTTTTATGTTAACATTACTATTGTTTCCAATTAGAAACTTCTCAATTGTCAAGTGTTAGTATAAAAAAAGCATTCATCATCTAGAAGTCAGATCCTACAGAGATTTGTAACAGTCACAGAGGAAACGTGCAACGACTCAGAAAAGCAGCGACTCCATTGGCAGAGTGCAGCAGGCAGATACTGGAACATTGCAATGCCTCAAAGGCAGGCAGCACTGAACACTGGAGCTTGAAAGCAATAGCATTCTGTCAGAGGGTCTCCTTGGGCAAGGAAAGCCTTGTATGAAGTGCTACGCATCACCTGATGGGACCTAACAGAAAAGAGCACTGGGGGAAATACAAGACAATGAGAGTATTTCAAATAAATAACACGTCTAAGAAGAGTGCAATGGTATGAGGTACATCAATGTAGATGTTACAATCTCATCATTTGGATGGTGGACACATTTTACCTTAAATAATTTCACTAAAGCCACTTAGTAAAATTCATTATGTCAGAATTTTCCTTAAGATATCTATATCCTCAGAATGGGAATTTTGGAATTAAGACATAGAAAAGGTCTTGGTGGTTTATGGTTTTTTTTTTGTTTGTTTGTTTGTGGAATGTAAGCAAAACTGGTATGTTTAATTCAGGCTATCCATAGCCACAACAAAAGCATTTTTTCTTGCAGTTCATCTCTGGTGTTTTATACAGGTCATGTTTCCGAATGAATGGAAAACTAAATTATGTTATTTTGGACATACATGCAAGTACATTAAATGTGTAGTTCCTTTTCAGAACAGTCCGAAATGATGGCTTTGAGAACAAGTAATTAATCCACATACAATCAAAAAGATCATTGTCTTTCATTTTTATTTTCATACCTTCCATAAATATTTGGAACAGAACACATTTAGTGTGATATGTGAGAGACATCTTCCCTCATTTCTGTCCTTCTCCCCGCCTCTTTCAAATCAGGTCCCTGTAGTGTCCGAAAGAATTCCTGGGGTACATTTGCTGTAACATAGGAGAGAGGCATGTTTGTATTCTATGCAAAATATTCAAAGAAGCCATCTCTCCTTTTAGTCCAAGGAACACTATAAACTGTTTTAACCCTGACCTTACCATTGAATGCCATGATCCCAAGTCTTAGCCTCCAGGCAATTAAGAAAATAACTGTTTGAGTACATTCAGCCAACAATTTCCACGTTAAAAAAAAAAAAAGCCTAAGTTGGAGCCATGTGGTCTCAATCAGGCAGTAAAAAACTCCCTGTTATGTTCGTAAATGCAGAACTGCAGTATGCCTATAACCTCTCCTTTAAATCATCCTAACCAGATCTGAATCACTCTCACCACAAATGATTCGGTGGCCCTGGAATGTGCTGGGGTAGACAGAGCTGCGCTGGGACATCTCCCACTTCCCCAGTGTTACAAGAATTGTCTGCAGCAAAAAAAGAATAAAAACCAACAAAAAACAACACAAACATTCTTTAAAAGGTGAAAGCCAAGACAAAAAAAGTGACATCACAATTGAATCATTCAAGGAAAAAAGGAAAAAATGCAACTACTGCCTAATAAATCAGAGCTGTAAGCCACAGCGAGCCAATGCAGCCACAGAACAGCTTTTCTTGCTGAAGCAGAGATACCACAAGCAGCTGGCAGAGACACGTGTAATTGAATTCAGAGAAGCATTGAATTCATTAAGCTAGCCAGACTCAGAGAAGTTGATCAATTAAGAAAGCAGAATAATCGTGATTTCAGTCACAATCTGTGCATCCCTTCACAAAGCACTGCAGCATTGCTTAACGTGGGCTGCCACAGCTCTTGGCACGGATAATAATTTATGTGGTGCTTCATTAAAAGCTTGCAGACTGATCACTTAGGGTGAAACAAAGCCAGTGAGGTACTTGAGTAACCTGGATAAACACTGCCTGTGAGGTGGAGCAAAGCACCTTCGCTTTCTCAGGAGCTCATTGAAGGAGTTCCAAAACTTACTTCTTCTTACTTACTTGTACAATTATAATAGAGGAAGGGGAATGTGATTCCCTGGGGGCTTCTAAAAGTCAAATTTAAGGAGCAAATAAGCAAGCCTTGCTTAACTAACTGCAAGATTCTTAAATGTCACTTCCTCTTCTAAAGTCTGCCTACAGCCTGAAAGATTTTTTTGTGTCTTAAATCACCACAAAAAGCAATTGAAACATGTGGCCAAAGTGAAGTGCAATTACAACAGGAATAGACCAGAGCCAAGAGGTTTGGATCCAGATATTAACCTTCTCATATTGCAGACATGGTAGAATCCAGGGGTTTTGGTTGAGGCCCATCTCTGAATTCCCTCACTGCCAAACCTCACAGTCAGTAGAAACTATGCATTAACACATCAAAGCAGGAAAAACAACATAAAGATGTCACATTCTTCCACTACATCAATGGGAAAAAAAAAAAAAAGAAAAATGAAGTCATTATAGCACCCATGTAAACTGTGAAAATGAAAGCAACTGCTGAGAAAACCTGACGTAGTGCCATCAGCAGGGGGGAGCCCAGTGCTGGAAAACCCTATTCCATTTTTAGCTCCGAAAAAGAATCTTTGCTAGTTCTGCTTCGCAATTCCAGTTCAGTGAATAACTTGCCAAAAATAGAGCTAGTAACTGCCATAGAAAGAAATGCCTTAGTCCACAGCAGATGAAATCTGTACTGAATTTCACCAATACTGTAACACATTGGAAACTATTCTTCTGAGCACTACTTAGCAATTACTTGAAAGAAATAGAATCTAGCAGATTTTTTTTAAACCAAATACCACACTAAACAGAAGTATGTAGGTCAGAATGGGTGAACATAGGTTACCTGGTTCTGAATTGGAAAATAACCAGAAGTCACAGACCCCAGAACAAGTAGGTAATTGTCAATGCCTCCCCTACTTTGCACAAGCACCCATTTGCACATTCAGCATCTGTTTCATGTGACTTGATTCACCTCCACAAGTTTCTAAGGAACCGGTGGTAAATGAGGCGGTAGAGGAAAGGGACAGCTTTCCTCTAAAATAGAGAATTAACTACTTGAAGTACTTAATGGAGCCAGAGTTGAGCAAAAAGAAAGGAAAGAAAAGCTTCCATCTTTCCAGGTCAGTTGCCTCGGTCACGTGTATGTTTATTTTTATATTTTTAATGTACTTAAATGCATTCCACCACATCTTCTCTCCTTCCCGACATTTATTACATATTTTAACATTTGGATTTTGAGAGTTTCTTATATATCACTTAAAGATAACCCACACAGCAAGACTAAACAGTGTACTCATAGCAGTGTTTACCAGTAGCTTTAAAGAAAAGTGAATTTATTTTGACAGCTAGATAGCATTTCTGAAAGCAAGGTATTTGGATTAACCTGCTGCTGTACTGACTGTTATAAAATTTTTCTGGAAGACAAAATAAATATAGAGAAAATTAAAATAAAAAAAAAGATCTTAGTTACAAAGCAATTGATTCTGCTAGCAAACTTTGAAGACAGCAGTAGGAAAGCTTTTAAATAAATCAAGGACACCTAAATCACTTGGCTTATTGGAAAAGCACCAGATTTGTTTTTGCAAGTTCTTGTCCTTTCTATGACAGTCATTTATCCAAGCACATTTTCTCTTCGACAGTACATTAGCTGTTACTTCATGCTATAAGCCAGAAGGCCCTCAAACTTTCTGCTTTTAAAATCAGATTCACTCAGCTCCTAAGGGCAGGGGGGCCAGAGGGGGGGACGACACACGACAAAGGGACGACCTACTGAATGAATGCCAGTCATTTGAAATAAGTCTATTTTCAGTCCCTGTAAGATAGATAGGCTTAGGAAGTCTCTTATCCTTTTTCACTCCCTCTCCTCCCTGAACTTCAGTTCTGTATGTACCTAACACGATGGAAGATCTTTACTGCCCAGGCTCAGCTTTGTTCTAAAAAGAAAGGGGTTATCCCACAAGTTCAAGTCACTCCGTTCTACACAATACATAACAAAGCAGACATGCAGAAAACCCAATACTGAAGCAATGTGGAAAGCTTTCCAGTTGTACAGGTGTTCAGGCATTTGGCTGAAATACATACATTCTCGTACAGCTTTTCAAAAAATGAGCAATGAAGAAAAGCTTCCTGCTAGGCACTGCTCCGACACCGCTGTAACTGCAGACACACAGTGTGAATGATTCACGCACTTCTTTCCCCTCCCCTGCCGTAGTAAAACAACTACTTTCTTTCTTGCATCTTTACACACGTTTAATGCTGGCACTTACCGTGGTGGAACAGAGGGACCCCTACCCCCCACAAGGAAGGTGATGGCTGACCGTCTCTGGATTCTTTATTTCTTGACTACTCCCAGCTCTTTGCTTCGCTGCTCTAAAATCAGCCTAGTTTGCACAAGAGCACAGAAAAAATTAATGGAGCTGAGTTGCCAAAAATTCCAGCCACTCGCAGTCAGCAATGAAGACGTTCTCCCCAGTTCTGAGTGATTCCAAAGAACAAAGCCTGCTGGCAGTGAGGAAGCAGAGTTTAAGTCCTGTGGCTTCAATCCAGCTGTTGCTCTCTCTCGCTTTTGCTTCGTGTACGTGAGAGCAGTTGTATGAGCTTGTAATGCAAGCAAGAGGTGGGGGCTGGGAAAAAAGGGGGTGTGTGTAAGGGGAGGGAATGCTAGTCATATCCAAAAATAACATGAAGGAAGTAATGTGGCGATCCCTCTCCCCTAATTCTGTCCTCTTATCACATTTACGGTGAGTATCTCTACCCTAAGATTCTGATCTCAAGTGTGGGTAAAGAAAATACTCCAGTGTGACTCGCGAGTCATTTGGTTGTGCTATTAAACTGTAACTCAGGTGTTCCATGCTTAAGAGGGCACATCGCAAGCATGATTTAGTAGCACGCTCGATGATACTGAAAGCCAAAGTGCATTTCACACCATATGTCTTCATTTGTTTGTAAACCAGAGTGAAAGTAACAGATTACTGCTGAATTTCATCTGTTAGAAAAACAAGCAGTATTGCATTTGCCTTTACACAAGTTCATAAATTCCAGACCTAGGTTTTTCAAGATACTGCTTCATGGTGATTACTCAAAAAGAAAATACAGTGAATTTACAGTATAATTATAACTTGATTTCTGCATCATATCTCTATATTGTTTAATTTTCCCCTACTTTTTCATCAATTGGTTCTTATAAATTAATTCCACAGTCAGGCAAGTACTTCATCAAAAGAAAGAATAAAAAAAAATCAACTTCACAATAGGAAGCAAAAGAAAGCCATGTCAATTAAAGAAAAAGAAAGAAGGCACCACAGAACAAACAACAACGAGTTGTTCTTTCCTGTTTAATCAGCAATCTATAGTCATATAAGCTATTATCAGCAGTAAAAAGCTTTAGAATATTGGTTCCAATAATAATTCTGGGCTTTTACAATCTTAAAAATGGTCATCTTAAGTGGGAAAAAAAATAGAGGAAAGAATAGTAAGTCATTAGTGATGCCTCATATTTCTCCAGTTGGTTCATTTAATCTGCACTATGTCACGTTAATTTGACAACCACTAAAACAACCTGAGTGTCTAGAAACAATCTCTGTGATTACTTAGTATTTCTGGAGAACCATTACTCCATCAGGTAGGGCTCTTACCTCAAGCAGGTGTTCTTGAGATATTACAAAGGTAACACAGACTATATTTTTAACACACTACTTCCTTAGAAGTGATTGGCATTATTTCTGAAAGGGTTCATTAAAGCTTGACAATATGAAGAAAGAACAAAGCAGTCTTGGATTTAATTTCATCTCATAGAATAATTGAACCGAAGTTTCTGAGCGCAGCAATATGGGACTAGTGCTTCAGAAGAGGCATGCAGGTCACTTTCAACAATGAATTTCAGCACCACTTACCAAAGCACAAGTAAAAGAGGGAAAGGAGGAACTGGAAATTGAACTGTAGTATGCCAGCTTTGACAACGATAGATTAAAAGAGCCACCTGTTTACACAAGATTTTGTTCCTTAATGCGGAAGACAGCGTAGATCAATTATCAGACATTGAGACTTCATTATCCAGAGTCTTTTTTTTTAACCTGTTAGTAAAATGACTGGAGCTTTGGCTAAGGAGCTTAGGTTTTCTAGAACCCATATAATAATCCTACCTACACTCCACCTTCGTTAAAGAAACTATAGTGCTTTTCCAAAGCTAATAGCAAAAAGAATAGTTATGATAAATTTTAAAATTACAAATACACTCTACGTCAAAGTTAAGTCTCAGAAGCCTAGAGAAACCATCTGGAATGAAAGGAAGTTATGATGATTTAGTTTGCCTTCCTGCATATTCACTAGAGAATGAATTTCAATATATTTTAAGGCCATAAAAAGTTACAGTAAATCCTAGTTCTGTATCAGGAGGTTCCCTGAGCCCTACTGTGATGTATTTTTCTCTTGGTACTTCTACTCCCTGGCACGCATTACAAAGCTTGGCTTCCTTTCCTGTATCAAGGTTAGCCAGCCCAAATTCAACTTGACAAACTTTACATGCAATGGAAGATCAAGAACAGATAAGATCACCTGAGGGCTTATAGCACACACCTCAACCCATCTTGAACTTCAGCTGCATTGAATTTGCTGACCTGGCTAATTAGAGTTTTAACATGTAAAAACCATATGCTTTGAGTGGACTACAATAGGCCCGTATCTAGTTTCATTGCAATTGAGTCTCCAGAAGAAAGATGTTAGTCCAAAGCCTTGGTCCAGACATTTGAGTTTGTTTCGCTGACTGTTAATGGAAAAACAACAGCCTGGAAGAATACGAATTCAGAGAAAGTATGAAATTACAATGTAAACACAAAATAGCAAGCAAATGAAAAAGTACTGTGAAGCAGTCACGCACTTGCCTCTGCCTTGCTGTCATTAGCAGAGACCCAATAACAGGAAAGTTTTCTGGAGAATTTCAAACTCCGACAAACAATAACTCAAGTGAAATAAAATCAACTGAGTACTTCAGTGATTGGTATTGCACTACTCCATCCATCAAATTAGGCATTACTATGATAGGCATTATGTTCTTGTTACTGTCAGAAACCCACACAGACAGCATGCAGCAGAAAAATATTTAGAATGACTTGTTTTTGTGTAATTTGCAAAGTACTTTCTTCTTCATGTTGCAAAAAAACATTCCACTAATACTGATATTTTCCTCAAATATACTGTGATCCTACTGTGGTTAAGAAAATGATGGCATCTGTACATCTGCTACAAGTAACGCCTTATTTTCTTCATTACAAACATTTCAGCTGAAAGTTTCCATTTCGGATGAACATTTCTCAGATTTCAGTTTGCTTCTCAGTTATCGCCAACCTTAGATTAGAAACAAAAATAAGGGGATAAATACATATTATATTTTCTTTCACTGAAACTTACTTTTCATTGTATATAGAAGTGAGACAGGTGAGAGTAGTGCTTTGTCTAGTAGGATAAGCCATCATAAATTGACCGTTCCTTGGACCAAGTGACTACAGAACTTTCTAAAGCATTGGAAGCATGGATCAGAAACCACAACAAGCAAAACACAATCCAGATTTCACAGACTGCTCAATTGCGATCAAAGTGTTGTAACTCATCTCAATCCTGGTAGCCTCTGTAAAGCAAGGTCTTCTATTATTGCTATCTCATAGGGTCTATCCAGAGAGATTACTCTCCACGACTGTTTCCATAAAGAGAAGGTCTATAACTCTATTTCTACTTTTTCTCTCCCCAGAATAATAGTGCAATATAAAATAACAACCACATATTAAGGGCAAAAAAATTCAGTTTTACTCACTTATTCTGATGACTTCCTAGACACAAGCTCTGGTAAACTGGGCCACTTTATAAATCCAGAGTCTTGTACTTTGTACGGACAAATGTGTTCCCAATATAGCATATGTAAATTTGACATTCATCAGTAAAGGTCACAGGGTGTTTAAATGTAGGGAGCACTCTCATGACCAGAACTATCATCTAATAAAAGAAGCAAGAGTGGTGAAAAAGGTGGAAAGCTGAGGTCAGTCTGTGTATATGACTCAAGTAATTCCTTTTAGTATCTGAGTACCTTAGTTTAGTATCTACATACATTAATGATCTATTCTGAGCTCAGCTTTGATTAGGAACAATTTAAAATTTGTTTCTTAATATCTGTACAGCCCCTTTAACTTCTTATTATGATTTCTTCTGATCTCCATAATCCTCATTACTTCTTGAGATGTGTTTTCATGTAAGAAGGGGAAGTATTTCTGAGGTAGATGCTTAGGGAGGATTTTGTTTTTTCCTCTGAAATTATTTTGACGTGAAAATTTCCTTTTCAAAGGGGCTAAAGAATACTTGGACATTTTTAGAAGATTTAACTCTGAATTTCCAAAGCTCCCTCTTAGAGGAATAAGCAAGTTACTTGAGAGAAATATATTTTCCCCTGACAAATATACTTGAATAAACCCTTAGAACAAATATGATCTAAATCAGAGGAAGGTAAAAAAAAAATGCTCTCATTACATCAAAGCTTTCTGCATAGAAAGAGAAAAGAATATACACAACACTACTTAAGAGAAGTCTCTAACATTGCTGTTTACAAAGAGTTTTCTCACTTATACATAAGCAGTAGAGATGCACAAGTACAAGGTATAAGAAAAAGCCACGTAGGTTATATGAAGGGATATGTTCAAACATCTCAGAACGTGATAATTAGTGAGATTTCTTCCACACAATGCAAAGTCAGAATTACTATCATTCCTGAAGTGAAGGTTCAAAGAAATCACAAGCTTCTCAAACTTGGTGCCTGTGAAAGTGAAGCGTCTACAAGCTACAGCCTCAACCAGGATGTCCCCAAAGTCAGTTTCTGCATCATGCTGACAGTATGCATGCAGATGGGTTTCATTTTCCCAATGTCATATTGCTGCATTTTAACATAAACTGATAGAAATACATTTTGTTCTGAGTATATCAATAAAAACTCTCATTTGAACTTAAATCTGAAAGTCGAACAAATGTAGGAAAGCTGTTGAATACAGATTTCTTTCACTTCGATGACAGCAGGAATTCCCTAAAGGCTCATACACCCAAGAAGAATTTTAATAACTGTTCCTTTCCAAATCAGTTACTACGTCTCATTTCGGTGAAAGTTTGTTTACTGTGTACATACAGGCACCCCAAACCCAAACAAGTCAAATGACTGAAGTATTTGTTTGAAGTTATAAAATCCCCTGTTTCTTCCACTTGCTTTTTAAATCCATTGTAATGTCAAAATAAGCATATACTAATTAGTTCTGAAATAGGTTCCATTTAAGTTGCTGAGGGATTAAATGAAAAAGCACTTTAATAGGATACCTGAACTGTGATAGTGGTAGGGTGGACATGAAGACATTTCTACGAGCCACCACATTCACTCATTCAATTCATGCATTGTCCGTATGATTCATGCAACGGCTGTATTTGCTTGAGGCTGCAGCTCATAGGAACTACTCTTAATTAACAGTAAATCTGAGAATCTCGTGCCTTCTTTAATGCTTCTGTATATCTGCAGGTTTAGGTCACTTGCATTCTCACACTGAGGGGGCAAACAACTGGAGTGTGTGAACAGGTAATGATTCTCTATTATCTGTTGTCAGAAAATACAAACCCAAGTAGTCTCTTCCAAAACATGCACGTATCCTCAGTCACAATCAAAGACTCCACAAATAAACTACCTACCAAAAGATGTTGTAGAATATTACATACCTTCTTCTATAAAAAAGAATAAATCCAGTTCAATGCTGAAGAAAGCTGTTGGGTTTGTGAAAATAATAGAGCAAACCTCTAACTGGTTGCAACTCTCTCAAAACAGTTATCAGATTGAAGACCACCTAGCTCGGCCCCTATTGTATCCTACTCATTTAAAAAAAATAAATTTCTTAAACTTATTTCATGCCATTAACTGGTAATAGTTACTACAGAAAATTCTTGAGGAGTGCTAGAAAGAAGATGTAGCTTGAGCACAGAATAAGATGCCCACGGTTGCCTTTCCAATGCAGCAGGAAACACACTAGTTCAGCTACTTTTCTTTCACATGAAAGAAGGTAAAAGCCTGGGGCAAGTGACCAGGCTCTGTTGCCAATACAGCAGCACTGGTATTTCATTATCAGTATCTCCTTTTCTATGCAACCTTGTGCCCAGGCAGACTGCAAGTGACCCTACTGCTAACTGACCACCAAACCCATTTTAGCTAAGAAACAAGATAGAGTAGAATCAGTAGAAGCTCATAAACCATTTTATTCCCGTAGTTTCCAGAAAGTAACAAAATAAGCATGAAATTCCATGCAATATGTTTTCTGCATTATATGCGTATAGATATGTCTATAATTTAGTTGCAGTTCTAAGAATCTGTGAAGAACACAGTCTTGAGAACCTTGTTCTTAGCTTAGTTCATGTGTTACATTAATATGGGCGCTGTCAAAGCCCTTATGCTACAATCTAACAATTATCAGGAACTTACTAATAAAATGGAGCAACAAGAGCTAAGTGTAACCTCTATCCCACAGCTGCACCAAAACCCTTCAGCCCTCATACAGATCAGAAGATCTGTAGGAGTTTTGTTTTAAAATGCACTTAGCTCCTTTTAGCTTTTAGTAACGATTTTGAGAACAAAGGAACGTGTTCCTCAAGTCTCTATTAGTGAAAGCAGATTAAAGTGAAGCAATTGAGCTACTAGTTATTTTTTAGATATAATAAAAGCATATTTTAAAATAGAAACAGATATTTCGGAAAAAAAGAAAGCGTAGCTAAAGTGAGAAGGAAACCTTCATTTATTTATTTTTAACCGTATCCTAAAGGTTATCTGTGATCAAGCTTTCAACTGCTAGCAAGGCACCCTCTGAAAGGCACACAACAATTACTAAAAAGTTGCATTAACGACAACAAAACCGTACAGAACTGCAACCATTCTGCTCGTCTTATCACTCCAGCAACCCTCTATTCACAGTAAACAGCTGACTGAGAACAACTAGCACTGCTGTAAAATAAGAGCAGCAACTTTCTTTTAATGAAACGGAGCAATTGGTTTAAGCCTAGGAAAAATCACTGCATATTTTTCAGGATGTGCTTACTAAGCAGTAGAAGCATTCAGCAGAGTTGATAGCCAGCATTTATAAAATCTCATAAAGAAAGTAGCTAAGCTGAAGAAACAAACGCTTTGTGTTGGATTCCAAAGCTAGATTCACTAGTATTTGAGGAGATATTACAGCCATGACAACAAGACTTGGTGATTTTCAAAAAACAAAACTAAAACTGACCCTTGATTCTTTGAATTACTACAAATGGAAAATACAGACTGTGGGCACACATGGCCTTATGCGAGATGACAGTAGCATTTCAAAAGGCAAAAGACCATACAAACTCACATCTGTCTAAGATGACAGATTATGAGTATCTACTTATTTAAAAAGAGATCCTCTCTAACCCCATTGATGTTTACCCACTGTAAACAAGTTTCAGTGCTGGGAATTTTTCCTTCTCAAATATTTCCAACATCAAATTTTGAGATATACCACATTAAATAAGTGGTAATTTTCTTGAAGGTTAAAACTATTTTTCATTATCAGTGAAACCAAAAAGGATTGTATTTGGATATAGAGGGTAGGGACTAGAAATAACTTAGGAATTACCACTTGTCCTCGAGGAATTCTTGTTATCAGGAGAAAAAGAAATAAAAGCTAAATCTGAAGAACTTCCAAAAGCATATATAATTTAGGCAATGTTTTTGGTGAAATCTTACTCATTTATGTACTCCTTACATCATCCCACTTCGGAGTCATACTGGTTTTTTTGTTTTTAAGTATGTAATGTCCCTAAGAATCACTTCCACAAAATATGTTTTTGGCACAAGCAGTGAGGATTAGGCCAAGAGGGGGAAAGCTCCCAATAGATCACCTAGCAGAGACTGCTGACTGGACCATAAGGGGGTCCCAGTTCACGCACTGCCTGAAATAGGCCTCTCTTGAACATCGATCAATGTTTTTCATATAGAAGCAAGCTTGCTTGGGCTGTTTGGATAGCTGTGGAGTGGAGGCTGAGTTTTACCAGGCTGCTTCGCTTCACCTACTTCTGGGACAAACCCCCTTTCATCATTGGAAAAAATCTTAAAAATGCTATTCAGGCGGATTAACTGTGCAGCAGTAATTCTTCAAAAGTAACTTGAGGTAAACCACATATTTCTATTCCTGAACACAGAAGAAAATCAGTTCAGGAAATTACCTCATAGGTAGATTAAACAGTAAAATAAAAAAAAAATAAAATAAAAAACAGAAAGTCACGCTAAACAGAAAATGCTACTCTCCTTCTGAAGCATGGTTGAAATGTAGAAGAAGGGGGCTATGAGGCTTATATGCCTAGTGATATATGCATTTGGGAGTGTTTGCAAGTAGCAGTAGCTGAAGCTATGACCGAGATTTATTTTCACTTTCTCTAATGGCATTTGATAATTATGGTTTTCCTGTAGACCCTAAAATGTCCGATATTACCAGATATACAACAGATACTGCTCACCAACACAAGATTTTGGATATATGAAAGATTCAAGCATTTTGGAAAAATCTGGCTATTTCCTAAAGCTCTTAGAGAATGTAAGAAGAAACTCACTGCATCACCGTACTTTCTTATTAAACATACATGCTCCTTTAATAACTGATCCTCCCAGATTTGACTGGGATGATTAGGGAACACAATTGCTTCTTGGGTGTAACATTGAAAACAACTATTTCTGTAGCAGATCATTTTCGTCATTTAGAACTTGTATCTGGTTTCCAAGCCATCATCTCCACTTGCATGTGGTGCTCAGGGACATGATTTAGCAGATGGTTGATAGATCAGGGTAGTATGGTTAGGCTGTGGGTGGACTTCATCTTTGAGGTCTTTTCCAACCTGAATGACTCTATGATTCTATCTCAAAGAACACCTGATATGCAGTTTAAGAAAAACGTATCCATGCTGCCCCTTCTTGAAAAGCACGCTGCCTTTCCTCAGGAACATCAGCGCACTGTTAGCAATAATGGTGGCCCTGTTTATAGTGCTGTTAACCCCACTCCTGATGTGCTAAAGGCTGGACATTTTTCTTTTTTCAGACCTCTCACATAAGAAGGTTTGCTCCTCTGGAAATCTAAGTTACCATAAAGCCAGGACATAGTTTTCCCTCATACGCTTCACTCGCTGTGACACAGAAGACTTCTATGAAAGTATTCTCTAAACACTGCTGGCTCTTTTGGGCCAATTCAAGTAATGATTTTTATTTATTTATTTATTTTTAAAACACCTATCTCATCTATCTAATGCATACAAATTTTTCATTTTACAAGCAGTAAAACTCAAGCTATTCTTCAGGAATGATTTCTTACAGATATGCAGGATCTACATTTCCATAGTATTTTACAAAGCTGTCTGTTACACTTATTTCTCTCTCTTCACTTTACTATCATCAGAGTGAATCCTCAAATTCACACCTTACTGTCCCTTCTACACCCCTTCTGAACAACACACACTGTATTGACATGAATGCTTTCGGTCTGGTATCTAGTAGCTGACTCAGCAGCAGCTGGATGAACAAAATAGTAATTTTGCCTAATAAGCTGTACTAACAGGAACTCAGCAGGTGCGTGCAGTTTGGTTTATCTCAGTGGAACTTTGAAATCATTTAATTTGAAGTCACTACTTCTGAGAAATGTTTTAAGAAATTGGCATCTAGTTCAAAAATTACTGTGATAGAAAGAGGCAGAAACATTCAGTTTAAGGGCAAGCAGAGTGTGTGTGTGTGGTCACACCAAGGAGATCACTTGCAAAAGCTGTCGAGCTGCATCCAGAAAAAAAAGCTTGCACAAACACTTTGGAATACTTTAAGAGCATTATCATCTATGCAAAAAGGCTTCTCCACACACTGTTTTAATCACTTATAGCTAGCATACATATGGTGGGTTTCCCTTTTTTTTTCCCCCCTCTCTTTCCCCAAGCTCTTTGAAATCCCATGCTCTTTTAACTGAGGCTTTTTTCACTTAGATTTGTTTATATTTGGTGGTGGCAAGATGAAAGAACAAGCAAAAATAAAAAATAAAAAAAACATCAGTGAAAGAGTAACAGTGTCACACAAGTCTATGTTGTAAAAAATAAGCTTTCTTAATTTCACTCTACATAAAATATCTCTGTGACAAAGCTGAATTTGCACAGTTTCACACAGAAGAAAACATCAGGACATGTAGAAAAGAATAGGTGAAGTTGTTATGTATATATGGGTAATCAATACATCAGAGGAGCTTTTTGAATGAAGCTTTAACCTGAGGATCATTTTCACCCACAGAGAGCCATTCCTTAGGTGCAGTTTTATTGGTCAGCCATAGGCATAGCAAGGGCTAGGCAGGAGAACATTAGATGAGAGAAACTGTGATGTCTTACCTCTAATTTGTTACGCCTGAGGCACAAACCTTACCTCTGCCTTATCCCCTGCTCTCTCTTTGTGGTAGATAGCATGAGTCTCAAAAACATCAGGGCTCTGAGCCCTTCTTGCCTGCTCACATTCGCTCACCAGTGAGATTGTCTTGAGCAATCTGTAGGTAATACTTTCTGCCTAAACATTTATCTTCAGTCCTGGTAGACACCCAGATACAGAGAGAGATAAAGTGTGCTTCTGGCAGCCTGAGAACCATCCAGGAGGAATTGAGATACTTTTCTTGAGGATGCCATCTGCTCTTAAAATCTAGTTTACAACCTTCCAACTGCTTTTGGTTTGCAGTAGAGGATGAAGTGCTGTCAACCTCTCATCTTCCTTCAGTTCTGTACTATTTAAAAGAGAAGTCGCACCCTGTCCATTTGTCAAAATACTACAGAATAGAAGGAGCAACAGTAACCACTGTATGAAATGAAAGCAGAGAGACTATGCATGTGCTCCATGGTAGACCCTGATCACTTTCACATCTTTCTGCAAAGCAAGCTCTGTGCTAACTGCACAGTAAACAGGATTTATTGTGAAAAAATGGATACTCCATGCATATACTATCCCAAATACCTTAACCAGACATCCTGCTGCTCTCCAGTGATATACCCCTGATCTTTGAATACCTTAAACTGTAGTCTCACAAACCGTAGGGCAAGCTGCCCAAGTCGATCTGGAAACACATTCCTGAAGTTTCACTTCAGCAGCATAGCCAGCTGCTTTCTAACAGTTGATGAACAAATGCAGAAAGCATCCACAAAGCATTCAAACACTCCATGCCTCCTTGCAGCTTCCCTGTGCATAAAAGGGTTAAGCTAGGTTAAGAGGACTAATGAGTAATGCAGCTGGCAAGATCTTTTCCCCCACTCCCCCCCCCCCCCCACTCACTGAAAAGCTGGCTTTTGTTTCTGCATTCAGTGAATGAACTCATGCAGCAATACCTGTTGGCAAATTGAAGCTTGTGTTGCTAAGACACATACAATGCTGCCAAGTCCTTGATGTCTTCACAGCTCTTTGCTACACAGATTTGGTATGCCAGGGACTCGGCAGTTCATCAAGCTCACACAGTGCCAGAAGTAACATCCCTCTACTACATGCCAGGCAGGGCTCTCAGGACAGAGCATCTGTGTTTGCCAAAATTCTTTCAGAGCCCCCCTTTGGGATACTGCTTGGAAATGCCACCTCCTTCTTTAAAATGGAAGATATTTTATACATGCAGCAAATTAATGCAAAACTTATCTCTCCCTTCTCTTGCTTTCTGCCTTCTCCTGTATTTGACCTAATTAATACTGACTTATTACTACTTCTTGCAGCACCTCAGTATGTGGAAATAGAAAAATTTAACTTCACTGTGTATTTATACAATTCCAAACAATGGGGCCCTGGACTCAGTGGAGGCAGCAGGATTCTGATGCACTTCAGCCTTACAAGAACATTAAAGCCTGTAAGGTAGTAGTGCTCCGTTCTCCGCAGGCAGTTTACCTTCTTTGTGCAGTAGCTAAAAACAAAGCCAAAAGTGCACATAACTGGAGTTAAGTCTGTCTGCACCATCCCAGTTCCAGCAAGAGCTTCCCAGTTCCAAGGTCAGCCTTCTGCAAACATTACCTGCCTTACTTTATGGATTACCTGCAGGAGGACTTGCACAGGAACTACCTTTCAACAGACGCGTCAGGGGAAGGAAGTCTGACCGTTTTAAAGACAACAACATTCTGTCAAGCTTGCGGCTCGCTGAACTTCATTCACACTTCTAATCAGGGAAAAGGCAATAACCCTGTCCAGATTAAGACCGTTTCTGGACAATCACTTTCTATTTCCTCTCATGTAACTCACATTACTCTTCAGAAAAGCAGCAAGCTGCTGAATGACATGGAGCGTCCACTGAAATACGCTGGAGATTAAAATGACTGGGGATGTGAAGTAGTATTCTAATTACAAGAACAAGTAGGTCAATATACACAAGTTTGAATATTTTTATAAAAATTGCTACTACATGTTGAAACAAAAAGCTTATTTATATTAAAATGCATTTCAACATGTGCTATTGACTGAACAAGAATGATCTGATTAGATTCACGTAGAGTTGAAGCACTGGACAGATGACTGTAAAACCTTTGACAACTTAGAGCTAATGACATGATCCATGTAGAGTATCTCCAACTGCACCATTCCCATTGTGCAAGCATTGATCTATCTATCAACTAATATATTGCATACCTCCCTGGAAATACACATTAAAAAACCCAATGGACTCATCACAGTTACTGCTGTGCTCCTTCTTAAAACAGGGAAGATTCCTCCTTTAAATACATGGAAGCCTTGTGAAATTGCACAAAATATTTAACACGAAGCATTTATATGAAATAGAAATTATTAGCTTTCTGTTCACATTATCAGAAACAGCACAGTAACTTCTACTGCTGATGTAGACATTCAATTTTTTTTGCCTTTGCAATCCCACTTTGTTATTTTAGGAATAAGTAAAGAAAAGTAAGTGTTCTTAGGTGCCCACTAGGGAAGAGACCACTAGAGAAAAGACAGGGTTAACTTCTAAGTTTCATTTTTAAATAGCTACTTACATTCTGGATAGCTTTTCATAATGAGCATTGACACATACAGACTGCAGGCACAAGTAAGCCTGCCTCCATCACATTCTACAGTGTTCTAATAGATTTTTACACCCCATTTTAATATGGATTCTTAAGCAATTCTTTTCCTGGATGACTCCCTATTGATATTGCTGCAGAGCATCTAGCAGTACAGTTGGCACCATTCTCCAGTCAAAGAAATGTAGAGATAGGCCACTCAAATGTCAGAACCACCTGACTATTTTACCATGTAGATGTAAGAACTCTACTTCCAAGTGGCTAATTCTGAATAGCAGCTTTAGTTTCCTAAAAGCATCAGCATAACATCGAAAACAGGCAGTTTGAAATTTCAGATAATGTAGTCAAATTCACTAAAACCCCCTTGCAATATTTTTCTTTTATATTCGTAATTACCTATATAAAGAAACAAAATAACCAGAACTTCCATAAAACAGGCAGGTGAAACTACTCAGACCATACACTAGAATACAATAGAGACGTCACAGCGGGTGTTTATGCCCCTGCTGAATACGAAGGACCTGCGGTGTAACACCTTTAAACTGACAAAATGCTATCAACAAGACTCTGATCTATTCCTGGAACTGGAGAAAAGTTAAGTGGGCAGTGGTGGATTTTATTAATAGCAAGTGAAATGTAAAAAGAAAAGAGACAAAGTACAAACAATGTAAACTCTGCATGTCTACAGACAACTACAGAACACAGAAAAAAAAAAAAAAAATCAAGATTACAAGGAACGTAAGCAAAATAGAAGGGGCTGAGAACCTTTCTGCTAAAAACATACATTTTTTAATATAAGCATCCAAGTTAAGACATCTTTGGACTAAGAATCTAATCTGACACTTCCTGTTTTCTTCATGAATATAAACTAGCACAGGCAGATGAACAGAAGAAATTGAGTTCCACTCAATACACAGGACACCTGCACATACTTCACCTTTCCTTTAAGGTATGTGCACCACATGCCTTTCCTTTCTGAGAGATGCCCCTCACTGCAAGAAAGACGTTGGGGCCCTGGAATGTGTTCAAAGGAGGGCAACAAAGCTGGTGAGGGGTCTGGAACACAGGCCATATGAGGGGAGGCTGAAGGAGCTGGGAACGTTTGGCCTGGAGAAGAGGAGGCTCAGTGGAGACCTCATTGCTCTCTATAACTTCCTGAAGGGAGGTTGTAGTGAGCTGGGGGTCGGCCTCTTCTCTCGTGTCGTTAGTGATAGGACCAGAGGGAATGGCTTCAAGCTACGGCAGGGGAGATTCAGGCTGGACATGAGGAAGTATTACTTTTCAGAAAGGGTGGTCAGGCACTGGAATGGATGCCCAGGGAGGTGATGGAGTCACGGAGCCTGGGGGTGTTCAAGGAAAGACTGGATGTTGTGTTGAGGGACGTGGTTTAGTGGGAGCTATTGGGAATAGGTGAACAGTTGGACTAGATGAGCTTTTAGATCTTTTCCAACCTTGGTGATGGGAACCATGGAGCTATGCGTACTGCTCATAATGTGAGCAAATTGCAATGACAAATATAGATAGTAGAGCACTGTTTTCTGATCACCATAAGGGAAATGGGCTGACACTGCCTTAGCTAAAAGGAAAATCACATCATAAATCACACTATCACATCAAATGTATGTTCTATATTACACATACTGTTTTTCTCCCCAATTCAACATGTTGGAGCCTACACATATCAGTTAACAGTTAACACTGAGCATTTTAGCCCTTATGTTTTATCAGTCTGGAAATACTCCCTGAAACTCATGTTCTTTTGTTCAGAAATGAATTGCCCTTTAGGGCCTGTTAATATTAATGTACAATCAACTGAAGATGCCTCTTGAGATGCACGTAAATGAAATACGTGGCACTAAATAAGCATACTACCTAAGTTACCAGCTTTCCTTACACCACAGATGCTAACTCCACAAGTTGATTTTTCCTTCATATAATTGTCTTTACAAAATGAGATTTTCTCAAATGCCTCTTTCAGGTACAAAGAATACCTGGAAGAAAAAGAGAGAAAAAACTTAACTCTTTGGAAATCTGTAATGGCTGCTATTGATTTCCACTGCAACAACAACTGATACAGAGAGCACAGTAACAATACTTGCTAGTGCAGATACTCAGCTACAGAACACTTTCTCCAAGTCACCACTTCTAGCTATGCTTTTTCACTGGCAATTAAGAAGAGCCTGCATGCTGCACCCGTAAAAACCTGCACCTGCAAAAGCGACCCATCGTCACCACTCCTGAAGCATCACCTACCATCTCCGTGTAGAAAGAGACTTAAATCAAAAGTCTGTGACAGATACCCTCACATACTCTTGTAAGAAGCTTGGAAGTGGCATCAAGAATGAAATCAAATAAAATAGAAACTACTGTTTCAAACACATTTTGCCAGACCCAGACCTGTTAGTTACATCAATGTGACTTTTTCTACGGTCTGCCCAGAAGAACTTCAGTTTACAGCTAATGATTAATATTATTTCCCATTCTCATAAATATGAACACCAGGGAATACATGTCCCTCGTTAATTCACAGAAAACATAGAGCAGTTTATTCCTGCTTTGCCTTTCTGTTGTCAGTGAGAAATTCAGTCAGCACACACATCTCCATAACACTGAAGACATGGTCACACGTGCTGTTTAACGATAGCAAGATCTAGTTAGCTAAGGTTTTTCAATAGTAGCTGTATATATTGATATATCTTACCTCGAAGTCTTTGAGAAATAACTGAGTTTAGCCTTTACTGTAAGATCCTAACTGCAGAAGGAAGGGCATGAAATGAACATTGTCAGAAGTCATAGTATTCCACTGACACGATGCCATGGACCAGCAAAATGCGTGCCTTTTGGGTTTCATAGAAGCAAGTCTTCAGTTTGATCAATGGGGAATGAAGATCACTGATATCATTTCAGACCTAATTTCTAACTCTTATTCTGCTGCTTCCACATACATTTACATTCACACCTCATCCTCTCATGTGCAGTCTTATATTTTGTTATAATTCTCTACAGAAGTCAATTCCATTGTTCATAATTCCATATCCCTACCACCTCTTTCACCTTGAGAGGATTCCAGTGCAATACTACATATATCACCATATATAATAGCACTGGTGAAAATGAAACAAAAGCTGGTTTTTATGATCTTACCAATATAGTTACTACTTACTGATACTTTCTCTGCCAGTCTGGGCAATCTGTTTTGAAAAAGCTTCCAGCCTGTATTACCTGGGTGTGACCAGGAATATAACAGCCAATCAATCTCACCATTTATTGTACTAAAAGCTGCTCAACGGGCAAAACTACATTTACATCAATACATTGGAGCACCCAGTTTAATTCATTTTGCTAAAGTAAGCAACTCCTAGCCAATACCTGCTTACCAAGTTAACACTGTCCCATATTCTTTGTACTCCCACACAACCTGTCATAGTTTTTCCTCCTTGGCAGCCCTCTAAAGGGAAATTTTCTCTGCTTGCTCTAGGTCCTAAGGTTACTATTCAAGCTTTAAAGAGTCCCTCAAGCCCAGCTCGGCAATGGGACTTCCACATTCCTCTGGATAAGCATGTGTTTGTTATGTGTGTTTGTAGTTTGAAAAAGGTAACTAGGATTAACTCTCATGTAATTAGTAGATATGACAGAAACTGGTCGTAAAATATCATGCATGCACAAGAAACGCAACGGAAGAAGCTTCGAGAGCAGGTTACCAGTTATAATAATCAGAAAACTTAATGAATAAGGACTTGAACAAAGTTTCTACGTATATACAGTCAGAAGCAATGCCCTATTGAGCACCCACAAACACTACCATTCCAGCTGAGGCCTTACATCTCTCTCGTGTCACAGACCTCATCCTACAAAGACGCTTGTACTGACACTGGAATCTCTGTTGCTTTGCCTCCAACAGATTTTTTATTTTTGATCTTTCAGTTGGTTTCTAAGTCCAAATAGGAATAAGAACGAATTTAAGAGTAAATTTTTCCCACCTCATGTACCGTCTGTTTCACCCAGTGTGATGACATTACACTTACACCTGAATTCCAGGTTATTTCACAAGTTTACTTGTACTTCTCCCCACAGGAAGGCCTTTGTTTTCTTGTTTCTAAATCAGAGGCAATAAATACCTGGAGTACCATATTAAACAGAAGTATTCCCTTATTCTGGACACCACAAGCACAGAGGCTATATTTCAGTCCCTTCAAATCACCTTCTAAGAGTAAAGCTCACTAGCACCTGCTACTCCTGTTCCTAAGAGAGGACATCCAGAAATAATAACAGCTATCAATTCTCTTTCAATTTCAAGCACTGCTTGCCCAATATTTTTAACTATGGCAGAAATTACATATGTTCAAATTACCAAAACACTCACAGATTCAAAAAACAAGGTTGCTTCATGTATGCAGTGTTTATGTTTGTAATTAATTTGGATGAATTAGTCCCTGACATTATTAACATTTAGTCTGAGATGCTACTGCATGATTTGTAATTAGTTTTATTGAATAAAAAAAAAGCAACATTAAAAAACCAAAGAGTGAAACAAACTGCTATGAAATTTTTCTTGGAAAGGAGACAATGTTTGTAGAACAATGTACAACAGATACACCTTCCCAAAAATCTGTCAACCGTGCCTACTGTGCCTGGGGAGATGATGATTTACAATTGTTAACTACCTATTCATAAAGCAAATAAACGCTCAATTGTTATGATGCAGTGCTTCAAGCTCTATTCATGCTTTTGAAGCTTACGAAAAGCAAATGAAATCATTTTCATTAACCAAAAAAGGCTTCAGTAGAAATGTCCAGTTGTGCAATGAATCTGGTTTCTGATTTCAACGTTTGTAGCAAGTCATTAATCTCATACAAGGTAAATTATGATTAACTTAAGAGAAAGACCACGGAAGTTCGTTAATAAGATTCTTGATGTAGCAACATTCCACAATCAAATTCCTTTCTTCTTCTGTAACATCAAGACTTAATAACTAAAGATTGTCTACCTCTTAATTTCATTTTCTCACTCTGTTGATATGTTAATCTGTCATCAAGACGTGGAAATCTTAAATTATAAATGTTAATTAAAATGATACAACTCTGTTTCCATAAGAAACTATGAAGTTCAGGGCTTGAATACCTGTGACTGTTCTGCAGAAAGGTCAAGAACAAACATGTACAGACCAAATGTAAAATAATACAATTTTCATGGAATCATATAACGGCCTGGGTTGAAAAGGACCACAATCGAGTACCAACCCCCTGCTATGTGCAGGTCACCAGCCACCAGACCAGGCTGTCCCGAGCCACATCCAGCCTGGCCTTGAATGCCTCCAGGGATGGGGCATCCACAGCCTCCTTGGGCAACCTGTTCCAGTGCCTCACCACCCTCAGTGAAAAACTTCCTCTTTGATTTTATGTATGAATGCTTACGTTCTTTAGAAAACATGTAAAGTAAGACTTGGTATAGACTCAAGCATTTTTGGATATGTAATAATGTTAGAAAATCCTGGGAAAAAAAGCACAATAAAACAGAATAGAATAATGTCAATAAACTCAACACAAAAGACGACAAAACCTAAGAGAAGCATTCACTTTAGACAAGAGGTTCAAATAAAGTAAATTCAAGTATTCCAATGCTTACAAACACTTAAATTTTACTGAAAAATCTCATTTTCCTCATCAGCACATTTACATGGCTGAAAAATGTCAAATTCATGCCTCACAACCATTTCAGAGAACTTTTTGCTAATTTGCCTATGATCTTTGTTGTCTTTGGTTGTTTTTTTTTTTTTGGCAGATTTGGAAGAATGATTTCTCATGTATTTCAAAGGGTACAAAAAATGATTATTTTTATAATTTAACTCACAGATAAAATATATGTTCTCAGATAGTTTTACAATTCATGATTTTTTTTTTAGGTCAGCTGGAGCAGCTGTGTGTCTGACAAGAAGATTTTATAGATCTCATGAATGATGATTTAGCATTCTTAACTTCTAGTACTATATTTGGAAATAAAAGACATTACATGTAAGTAAAACTAATACACTAGTACACTAAAAAGCGTTGCTAAGAAGTTAAGCACTCACGTTAAGAAATAAACAGCAAACATCTACGCTTAATAGAGTTCACTGAGACAGTAACAATGTTTGGGAGAAGAAAGAATGGGACTGCTAGCAAGTTTCAGTTATTAACCTATTGACTAATGCCATAGGATGGGCAAGAGTGAGGCTGTGAGAGTGTGAAAAGGTCTGTTCGCCCTCAGCTTGATGCAGCCCTTCCGGTTTCAGCTCTATCTCTTCCACAACTTTGGCTTCATCAAAAAAACACAATCAGAATTCTTTAGTATACAACACCACGAGAAGTTGTGTTTTTTTTAATATTATTATTGAATTATTGGTATCTCATGGCCTTTTTATTGTCTTGTTTCTTTCACACAAGTTTTTCATACGTAAGTTCTGAATTAATGCTGTGAATTAAAAGGTGCTATAGTTTCCTTGAAAATGGGATTGCAATTAAAATTTCAAACATCGAGGAGCTATTTTTTCAGCGAATACTTAATGCATTACATATTTAAGGCAGCATTTCTATTGTACTCAGTTGCAGCTGAAAAACATTATCTTTGCTTTAGGGCAAAATTCCTCAATCATGGAACCACATATAAAAGGAGAAAGAACTGCAGGTTGCAACTTGGCTAGGTCTGGATGGATTTTCATAGGTGTGGCAAAGGCTCATCTCTAGCACAAAGGTTGCCCTGTATCAAATTTCAAACTATGCCCTCAAGAACTGGCAGGATAATACATACATTATTGCGAACAGTTTCCTTTGAATTTCGGCAAACCAAACGCTAATTTTCCTCTCGTTCCTCTCTCAAAAAAAAAAAAAAAACAAACCAACAACAAAAAAAAAAACACCAGAAACCTACCTCACATCCTTAACTGTCACATAATCCTTCTCAAAACCTTTTAATTGGTTGAAACGTTTGAAGTTAAAGAGATCATGTCACTATAGTTACCATGTTTTCAGAAGGTAGGAACAGTTAAGTGTGCTCCCAATGGAAAAAGTTACAATATGATGTCATTACAGAATCTGGCATTGTGAATCAGAACGCACACTGTACTAACATGACTAGATGCTGGTTCTCCCATCTTATTCATGTTTGCATCTCTGCACGGGACTGACGTGGAACCCACAGTCCCATCAGTGATACCTTCTGTTGCAGCATCCACCCAACCTCAACAAGAGGTGAAATCAGCCTGGCTTGATGGAAGAAAATGGTGATTGGCCTGACTCTTTACTGCCTACATCCCTCTGAATCTTACAATTGCCTCTTAAAGTTTTGTGAATATTTCTGACAGTTGAGTCATTCACTTAGACAAGTATAGTTGTTGTAAGTGATGGTACACACAGTAAAGGTACTGACATTTCAAAGCCTTATAAACTGAAGTGCACTCTCTAATGTAGAGCTTAGTATGTACTTAAAATAGTTTGGCCCACATAAAAAGCATGGAGGACAATAACTGTAGTCTTCAGTAAGAACATATTTCAATGTTCCTATTTCTGTTTTCAAAAGGACACCATTTTCTGTACAATAAATAAAACGTATTTTGAAGCAACCAAAATGCTTTCAAGATTAAAGAATTTCTAAGCTTTTCAGTCATCTAGGGCCTCCCCTTTCTCTGACCCGTGGTTCTATACAATCCAGATATCTCCACAAACACTTAAAAGAATTAACAGACTTGGAGCAAAAAAACAGTATAAGCAGAATATAATTAGAGGAGCAATCACTATACATTTCAAGATTCGTTACTGACATGGATTGCATTGAGTGTCTATTAAAGGCTATATCACAAATATTTTGTTTTTATGCTTGCCTTACAGATATGTGTTCTACAGAGCATACTGTTCTCTAGTATATATTCCAGCACACCATGGTACGCAAGTCCTTCCTAAACACAATTGTATGTTCTGTACCTTTTTTCTCTCTCTCTCCTTGTCTAACTAAAGCATATTCGAAAAGGAAAGAAACTACAGACTGCTTTTCAAATAACAAGACTGTTCTTTGAGGTGACAATCTAATTCTAGAAAACAGCGTGAAATGAAGCTAGTGTCTCTAAAAATCTATTACTTTTTAAGTTACTTGATACCTTCACTCTCACACAGAAAATTTCCTGCTCTGGCTGATGACCAAGAAGATTATATAGTAAGAGACTTTATCCTCTTGACTTTCATTATCTAGGCTATATTTCATGTTATTACAATGTAATCAAAATACTTCCTTTCTAACCAACATTTGGCCCTAAAACAGGTCAACATTTTTCCATTGGTATTTTTAAGTAGCTACTCTGAAGAAAAACATTTTCAAATCCCAACATTTCTTCATTTCGCCTTCATGCTGTGACAAAAATCAGAAGTATTCTGTTAGAACTGTGATGACTACCCTCAAAGGGTTCTCCAGGTATAAAATACCATGAAACAGAAAATTGCAAAATAGAAAACAAAAAACAATCATTCTATATTTCTCAGCCTGTTACAGTGTTACAGCTGGAAAGATTATCATGGCCGAAATGGGAAAAGACACAAACAGGGAAGGAATGCTCACATTTATCTAAAAGATACCCTGTTCACAAGAAAGGCTCCAAAAAAGAGGGTTCTCCAGAAAGAGAGCCTTCCTAGTGGCAGTCAGCCCTGAAATGGGGGCTACAACCTTCAGCTGTGCTCCCAGGGCTGACTCAGCCCTTGCCTCAGGTGATCAATCAGTGGTTCAGGCTTTGACTCTGCAGTTCCCATACACAGCCCCAAACAAACATTTGTAGGAATAGTATCATCACATAGAAGTAATACATAAAATATCTAAACTCAGCATTAAGACACATTAACAAAACTTCCAAACATCATTTGCTCTTCTGTCTCCTTACTTCAAATCACCCTCCGTATTTCTGTGGAGAAGCACTAACAACTTTTCAAAACTCCCTTTTCAAAATATATCTCTATAGGCCTTGCTGGCCCTTTGGAAGTTTAATGATGCACCCTGGAAGAAATACTCATCACTTGTGAGAGATGTCCAGGGCTGCAATGCAGTGCAGCTACAGAACACAATAAAACTCAAGTCCAGTGACAACTGCAAATCTCTCATAAGTTTGCAGCAAACAAAAACATATTTGTAGAGCTCCATCTGCTTAACTCTGCCTTGGACTTGCATTTCTGAAATATTTGTGCCTCAGTTACATCTTGGGTTAACTCCATGCTGAATGAGGAGAGTGAGTTACCAAGAATTTCCTGAGAACCACTGAACTAAACAGTATTTTAGTTCTGTAACCTGGTCACATCAGATAGAAGGCCACACTCTTTTCTATCCAGTAACTTGTTTTGCCTCTAAGTTACTTCACACTGATGCCCATTTCCTAATATGACGGTTTAAGAACTGTGAATTAAGTAGAAAGTACATTAATCAGACTCTTGAAATCAGCCTTCCACTTTCCTGCCTTTTGATAAGGGGTGCTTTGAAACGTCTTGTTTGTGGGAAGGCAAGAAATCTCATGTAGCAATATGGAAGTTCAATACAGCCCCAGCGCAAATGTGACTCAACAAATTAGCTGAGGTAGGTGTCTTAAATTTTAAAATAAAATACAGACAACAAAAGGGTAGGATAAAGAATAAGTACAAAAAGCTGAAATTCATACTTGCATTCTAATGCAAAAAGAATAAATAACTTGGGGAAATAATCAGGCAACACATTGAAAAACTTGCCTACTCTAATTGACACTCGGGCAGCTGAGTTTCCATAGTCTGCTCTCATTTAGAAATCACAATTGAAAACCAGACTGTGGGGAAAAACAAATAAACTAACAAACCAGATTTACCTTCTGAATATCATATGAGGCTAGGATAATAAATTATTGCATGATGACAAAGATGAAGCTTACTGAATAACTGAAGGATAGGAAAGAAAAGATGATGAACTCCAGATAGACAAATATAAGATAATTAGTGGTAAAGTAAAACAAATTCTCAAAAAAATACTTGCTCTTCGTATAATCAAGGAATATTACGCTGTTATAATCACAAAATAAACAAGAGAATTAAGCAAAGTAGATTAAGATAACAAAAAGAGAATAAATAGAAAGCTTACCCCTATCCAGGACACACTTACAAAACTCCAGCAGAGCAGATCTCCAGAAGAGATCCTTCCCCTCTGGCAGCCAGCTCTTAAATAGGTCTAGGAGAGGTGCAGCCAGGCTCCACCCCTTCCTGCAGCACAGCTGAATTGCCTTCACCTGTGCTCCTCTGGCTGACTGCATGCTTGCCTCAGGTGGTCAATCAGAGGTTCAGACCGTGGCTCAGCAGTCCCCATACACTCTTCTATAAAAAGACAATTCTATACCTGTACAGGATTTGTGAAAAGGGAACAGGCATGGATAGTAGAGCTGAATATTCTTGCACAAACCAAGTTATTCCTTGAATTCTTTTTAGGTGAATTATTAATTTTGAAACCAGACTTGCCCATATGTAAAACAGATAAAGAGAAAACTTCATGTCTCTGTTGTGTGATGATCATCGCATCTTCCCTATAGTATTTTATCTCTAGTTTAATAAAGAGAAATAAGTAAAGAATACAAGCATGTGGTTGGCACAAAAGCATTCAGATTGTCGTATTCTTTTTAAACCTGCTTTTGGGAAGCTCTGCACCTCAGTTCCATCACTTACAAGCAGGAGTCTGCAACACCGACTCTTCAAAGAATTGTCAAAACTGGACTGAACTGGGGGAAAAAAGCACAGTAACTAAGGGCATCTTTAACACTCCCAAGTAGTTGCTATTTCTTCATTTCTTTTATTCCACCTATAAATAGTATGGTTGCATGTACTGTAGGTTTCTTGTGCTGTTAATTTACAGAATGTCTTGGCTTTCTGTCATTTTCTGACAGAAAGGGACCTTGGTGTACTGCTGGACAGTGGGCTGAATATGAGCCAGCAGTGTGCCCAGGTGGCCAAGAAGGCCAATGGCATCCTGGCTTGGATCAGGAATGGAGTGGTGAGCAGGACCAGGGAAGTCATCCTGCCCTGTACTCAGCACTGGTGAGGCCTCACCTCGAGTGCTGTGTTCAGTTTTGGGCACCTCAGTACAGAAAGGACATGGAGGTGCTGCAGCAGGTCCAGAGAAGGGCAACAGGGGTGGGGAAGGGCTTGGAGAATATGCCTTACAGGGAGCAACTGAGGGCATCGCTCCAGAAAGAATTCAATCAGATAATGGGACTCATTTCAAAAATTCCCTTGTAAATACTTGAACCCAAGATCATGGCATCGAGTGGATTTATCATATTCTCTATCACACACCAACTTCTGGTAAAATTGAACAATATGATGGTTTGTTAAAAACTATGCTGAAAGGAATAGGTGGTGGAACATTTAAGCACTGGCAGAAGCACTTGGCAGCAGCCACTTGGTCGGTCCATATTTGAGGATCTATCAACCGTGGTATCAATTTCAACCACATTTTTCTATAAAAGGTGAGAACTTGGATATTTCTTCTAAGATCCAGAGAACTGCACTGAAGCAGTAAATTTGTCAGTCGACAGCTTTACTTCCACTTCAGACTCACAGAACCGCTCTGGATTCTGAATAAATCGTGAAGAAGCCCATGCAATTTCTTTCTAAGTTGAGGGGTTATTACAAAATGCCCTGGTTGGTTTTCCAAAGGGTCTAAAATTTAATCCTGTATAACGGGGCATCCTGATCTGGTGAAAGGTGTCCTTCTTTATGGCAGAGGGATTGGAGCTAGATGATCTTTAAGGCTCCTTCCAGCCCAAACTACTCTATGGATATGTTGCAATGCTCTTTCTGGAAGCCTAAAAGTCAAGGATAGCACTACATAAATTTAATCTTGAGACACTTGGTTGATATCCAGTTTTGCATCAACATTTAATTTCTTCCCTATTCTGTATTTAGAAAACAGCATTTAATTTATAGGTTGGAAAGTTAACTTTTGAGTTTGCCAGAGCAAGAGAAAGTTGAACACAGCGGTCACACCATGGATAAAAAGCCATGCAGCAAATCAGGATCATCTTTAGAAACAAACATGGCCATACACACACGCCATATTTTTGTTGCAGTTGGACATTTCTAGATATCACATAAAAAAGCAGCTTAAAAATATACGATATCAAGTAAAACACAAAATAGAAGCTGCACACAAACACTGCAGTATCTTTTAATCAGTCAAATGGTACTACGCTGAAAAGAGCAGAGTAGACTGTGTGATTAATTGCAGCAGTAATTACTGAAGTCAAGCTGTGGTTAAAAGGGCAGTCCTTATGCTGAAGGCTGAGGTACTACAGCCATCTTTCAAATAAGCAGGAGGCAAAGTAAGATAGCACGCTTAGGATTGTTACTGCGTTCTGCTGAAGGTTATTCACACAACACCGTCCAGCCATGGAAACTTCAGCATTGCGTCCTCCTTTTCAACCCAAAATACATAATTTCTATCTTCACATTGCTTGAAAATAGTCCTTCTGAGGATCAAAGCAATGCAGAGCAATGTAGTGAGCCTGCATAATCATTACATTAGAGAAGGCCTTAATTCAAAGCCAACTTCTGCATCAGTTTATATAGGCATTTGCCATGACTCTTATGCCACTCCTGCATTTTGGAGCAGCTTCTGCTGTACCGTTACACTACATAAACTCATATGCATCGAATCTTCATGTAGTCATCCAGACTAGAGCAAGAGTGGTGTTTCCTCTACACGACAAGAGATTAACTTCATCTTGCTTAGGCTGCATTGTAGTTGTTAAAAAGATCGTTTTAATCAGTGATTGAGGTATCCTCTGAGAATTGAGGAGACGTGCTAGTCTATAAGTCTGAGTCACCATCCACTGAATTTGCAGTCAGTAGCATGTTCCAGAATTGCAGTTCTTGGCAACTATAACAATTCCTCAGTGAACTGCAAATCACTGTCCCCACCTACTTCCTTTGTAGGTGAAGTCAACCTAAATTACATCTCAGGGGATTTGTGGAAAATAGGCTTTTAAAGATTCCTTCTAGCCATATGGCAAGCCTGAGGAAGCTCAGACAATCAAGTCTTCCCTTGTTCCTACCTTCCATAATTAAACTTGAAAGCCATCACTAGTGGCAACACAGCTTTGAAAAAAGAGGCAGAGAAAAAAAAGGCAGAAAGCAGACAGTAACATCTACCTCTGTATCGCTACAGGCATTTTCCCTTACTTTTCACTACAAAAAAAAGACTGTAGCAACATCTCAAGCAATCGTCTCAATATTGATATAAAAAGACTGTAACATGCTGTATGCAGTGTATGGAAAAGATGCAAAAAAAATTAAATTCAGCATTCCAGTTTGAATTATATTATACTGCTTGTTAGTTATAGCTCCAAGCTCTATCTAAATCCACAGTGTGTGTGCTGACAACAAAAAGGGCCATCAGAGCCAGCACCGCCACCAGAGGGAATGGGTTGCCCCACTCTGCTCTGCGTAGCCTCCCATTGAGCACCATAGGCAGCTTTGGTTGCCAACATGTAAGAATAGCATGAAACTACTAGAGAGAATCCAAAGGAGGACTACAGAGATAGTGAGGGGTCTGGAAGCAAGGTAGCTGTTTGTTCACCCAAAGCAGAGGAGGTTGAGGGGAGGCCTCATGGCCATCTACCTCTTCCCAGGGAAGCAGAGGGGCAGCACTGAGCAACTAGACCAGATGGGGCTGCATTGGGGAGGATAAAGATAGATATTAAGAAAAAGTTAGGCATTAGAGGGGGGTCAGAGACTGGAATAGGCTCCTCATAGCAGTGGGCACAGCCCCAAGCTGCTGGAGTTGAGAAAGAGTTTGGATTAGAGCATTGGATGCAGGGTTTGAAGCTTGCGTGGTCCTGCGTGGTGCCAAGGGTTGGATTTGATGGTTCTTTTGAGTCCGTTCCAAATCAGCATGTTCTATGTTTCTAACGCCTGCAGAAGAATTCCTTCTAGCAGCAGTGATTCCAAGCTTGAGTAAACTAATACAGTGATATGGTGAAGTATCTTCCTTTCCTCATTTGCTTCAGTGATGATCAGTTAAAAATCATTACGGTTTAGGAGAAATAAAATTGTTATTTAATTAAAAAGGCTTACAAAGTGAATAAATGTATAGTCTCGCAACTTCCTTAAAAAAAAAAAAAAATCAGTTTCTAAGACAGTAATCTTCAACAAGGTTCTATCACACAGTACTGAAATTAGATGCCTCAGCTTGGTGCATGAGAGAACTGAAAGAATTTGGGAATGTAAATCTTACTGACTGATTATGGGAATGAGAACTCTCTACAGGACAACTGCAAGAATTACTTCTCTGTGGATTGATTATTCAGAACTAGGGCAGATCCTTAAAAACACACCCTTTCAGCACTTCTTAGTAGTATTCCTAATTCTGCATAACGATTTCCCTGGAACATTTTTTTCCCCATTTAAAACAAACAGCAACACTGCAATGTGAACACACTAGCTTTTGTCTGGTTCGGGCCCATAACTGGTCACTGCAAGTTTTAAACATTTTTGTTCATGTTGCTTGTAAACAAACTACTTGCTATGTAGATGGGTCAGTTACCTGAATGTAAGTCTTGATGGTTTAAAAAGTAGGAAAATCTGAATAAGGGAATGTAACTGGAATGAAGAATGAATTTCGCCAATAAAAGTAGCTAAGAGGAAGAAGTTGATTTTAATTATTTAAAGTAAGGAAAGTAAAACATACATTGCATCTGTTAACTTAGTTACCTACTTAACTGTGTCTATTAATTTCTAAACTGATTGGATCAGCTTGTATTTACATTCAGAATAAGAAGAGGAACACGCTTGCAGGAAAAGTGGATAAGAACAGAAAAAAATTTGACCTTCATGTTCTGTGAAATAAGGATGGGATATTCGATCCCAAGAGAATTGTAACCCAGCATTATTGTCTATGATAGGCAGGTTAAAAATAAGTTCACTTCTCTAACACCTTAAAATTTACAAATATTGACTGAAATAACTTCAACTGTATGTATTGCATTACTTTTTTTCTTGCAAATGATGCTTAAATTGAAAATAAGCAACTCGTTACTCACTTAAAACTAAGCAAATTACATGTTAATTTCCTTCTAGATCCCTAGGCAAAAACAAATAAAAAACCCAATCAAGTTATTTAAGCCAACTCAGTTCAAATTCAAAGCTTTAAATACGGATTATAGTCATTATGAGATCTGTGTTTCCATTTGATCTTTGGGCTTAAGTATGGCGTTACTAAGAGTTACCTGTAGGCCAACTCATAACGGCATTTACAATTCAACATAAGGCATGTAGAATATATAATTACAGCAGGGAGTTACTGTAAACCATTCTACCTTTAAAAAAACAAACCACAAAGCAAAACATCCCAAAACCAGCTAATAAAAACAGAGCCTCTCTTCCTCACCGCGTATAAAATACTGCGTTTTCTTGTCTTAGGCACTGAAAGCATTTATCTGACTGATAACTTAAACACTTATTTTTGCAGTGTTCTCTAACTCAACAACGAACAATAACATGAGCCTATATGATAGAACAGGAGTTTTTGTTACTGATTTTGCTGATTTTTGAGAGAATGGCACTGCTCTGTGTAACAAAGCTCTCATAACATACTAAGCCACATTTGACCAAGAAGACTGACCTTCACATTCAGACTATCTGGAAAGCCATATACCACGGAGAAGAGATTCTGCCAGCATCTGACACTATAGCTGGCCCCTAATTTTCAGTGCACTTTCAGTAGAATGGATAAAGCGTAACATCACAGGGGAAAAAAAAATATACCCGAAGAACAAATTGCTAAGGATTTCAGATTGTGTCCAAATGTTAAGCCATCTTCTTTGAAGCTTGTTATCAATTTAGACTTGTCAAGACTACTTCATAGAAGCATGAAGCCCTCAGCTTAGGCTTATACAGTTACATATATTTAGCCTCAGCTACTCACAGGGCAAACACTCAAGCCGTCTTCTCATAGGCAGTGATCTACTGCTGGGCTAAATCTCTTGTAACATCAAAAGACTCCAGTTAGCCACATTACCTGTCAGTTGCAACATAAAACATTAACTTCATGTCAAATCTTTTTCCTTCGGCCATCTGAAAAGCACAGCCTTATGAAATAAGAGGAAATAAGTGAAAGAGGCTCATACGTTATGTAGGCTTTTTATAAAGCACTGAAATTCCACTTAAATACAGAAAGTAATCTTTTCAATGAAATTAATGCATATATGCTGTGCAATATATTATTAGTATGGTGGAACAATAAAACCAATTATTTGAAGAGTCCTGTTACACTAAATGAAACAACTTCATGATGGCTTTGTCACACAAAAAAGTTAATCCTCTACTTGCTTTCACTTGTAGGTAGCTGAGGGGAAGACAGGATTAGTATTAAGTGATTCCACCTGATAATTACATTAAATTCTCAGGCTCTTTTAACTTACTGCCCTTTCCCATAGGAAGTCTAATGCATTCAAGTTCACACTACTGTTCTTGAGTTTACACTCTACATTGCACAGTAACTGTAACATATTACATAAAGAACATAAGGTTATTGTTGCCTGTTCCATAGTAAGCAATATGCAGCGCTTTACTACATCAAATAGGTTCTAGAACTCATAAAATAAGCTCATTTTGCTTCTGTTTAACAGTATTTCTTCTATGCTTTGTCTATTATATTTGAAAAGCCAGCAGCATTTCCCATCTTCCCCAAGGTCCTGTCAGCCCTAATTGAATGAACTTCAATACTTCTCTTCAGTGATGTTTGCAGAAAAGCTCTGTTTGCTTGATGTCATCAGCAAGATCTCTAAACTTAGCTTTCACATTGACAAGAACGCATTTACCAAGCATGCTCCAGATACCATTCAAATTCTGCATTACGAAAGAATAAGTGTTACAACGCAAAGTGGTAATTGTATTTACTCCATTTGTAAAGAAATACACTGTATCTAACGAAATTACGCCCTGTTCAAATGGCATTATTGAATTGCTTTAATTAACCTTAAGAATCTTAAACAACTCAAGAAGTGGTATTGCCTTTAGGCAAATGAGCAAACATGTCAAAGTATGTTAAGCAGAACCATTTCAATGAGATTTGCAATAGTACTGCGTACCTGTTGAACTTGGATAGGTAAATAAACCAAAAGCATCAACTGCAAACGCTTCTCTTTATGAAAAGCCTCTCTACTCCATTTCTCTTCTCATTTCAGTACAAAAGGAAGTCGTCCACACCTGAAATGTGAGTACATTCCCACCTCTATTCTACTCAGCCTGCAAATTCAGTTGTACTTTTCACAGATCAGTGCTTTCAACCAGTCTGTGTAAATTACTCAGTAAATTACTAATTTATTTCCTCACTGTCAAGCTTCCTTGGCTGTTGAAGCTTTGCACAAAAGCAAGGTACGGACACAATACATAGGGTTTATAAAAATAAATGCTGAAATATGAAGTGAAAGCAGCTTTTGGGAATATTGCCTCTAGCACTGCTTTGGTGCCGCTCTAGTTGGAAGTCTTTATTTTATAATTAGTTCTACTCAGTTTTTTTTTAAATCTTAAAAAAAAAAAAAGCAACCTCAAAAAAACACCACAAACTACATGCATTTAACATGGACAAAGTTAGTGAAAGCTTTCCGAAGACATACAGTGCTTTCTTATTTTGTCATTCATCCAAATATCATTCAATTCCTATGTAAATAAAAGTCTAAAGCCATATATATGGCTATTTTTCTGCAGATAAGAGCACATTCCTCATATTAGAAGAGTAATTTTCAGTAGTTTACTTGAAGTTTCTCATAGTTTCTTCAAGTATAGTATCAATTGAAACTGTGCTCTCAAAGTTTTTTTTTCCTATTTTGAGAGTTTTTTTAAAATAAATATTAGTTAATAATAATATTATATGTAACAATATAATAAATAAATAAATAATAAAACCAACCCACCAGATAAATGGAGAAATGCCCAAAATATTGCCCTGCCAACACTCCCACCCATTCATCGTTTGGAGTCCCCTTTTGTAGCATCAGTGCACTTCTCAGCCTAAGCTATGCTTGAATAAGCAAACTGTTTGCTTTGTGAAGCTTCCCCAGATTATCTTGTTACCATTATCTGGACTTGGCATGGTTACTTCACCTAGGAAAGAGCCTGCTTCCTGAGATGCTCAGCAGAAATGCTGTCCTCTCTAGTTGTAGACAGTAGACCAAAAAACCTCAGTGACGCAGAATATTTGCTTATCCACATGTTCTGAAATATGTCTCAATCAAAACTAATGTTTCCAACTTGAACAATATAAACATGCATTTCAATTAATTCAGATACCTGAAATTTAAGCATTTCAAATACTTTGAAAAATTTGAGAAGTAGGACCTGAACCACCTGGATAGGTTGTTCTGAACACTAATCTGTGTAGATAAGATGTACAAATGATAAAGTAACAGTTTTGAAGTTCGACTATCAAAAACCTTAAAGAAATACACGAGAAACACACCCAAGGACTTCTCTGAATTAAGGGTACTTAGTGTTGTCAAATGTCTTGTTAAACATGCTATTAATGCACACTACTCAAGCTTTATTAAAAGGTTAAGAATCATTACTATCATTACTATCGCTCTTGGTTGTTTCCTTCCCACAGAAAGGATCCCAAAAATGTTATTGGTAGTGGCTATGTTATCCAAACTAGCTTTTCTGGGAAGAATCATAACAACTGAAGCCTGGTTTCTGCACAATATATAGCTCTGTGCAGATGTGCAGACTACGGCTCATGCGCTATCTGCAGCTCCACTTGAACAAGTTGTATATCTGCTATTGAGACTTGCAGAACTGTTCAGCTTGTTCAACATCTTTTTTGGAAAGGACATGAATATCCATGCCTGCCTTCTATCGATCCAGCAGCTTTCATTAAAGGAAGTGGCTGTCTTCTATGCATCCTTTTTTTCCCCACTGAACAATTTCATAGATATTCAAATCTTTCCAGTCCATCTCACTGCATTCCAAATACTTGGAATTTGCTCCGTCCCTCTGCAGTTAAGTGCAACGTCATGAGCACTGGGTCAATCTTCCCTTTTGCCCTAAGGTTTGTACAAACCTCGTTGAAGGAAGAGCTCCCCGCTGCCCCCTTGCGCTGCTCTGCTTCCAAAGCAACGCAGGCCGTGAGAAGCCTGGCTGTGCTGTGAGAGAGACCTCTTCAGCCAAATGTGAGTAATTGCAAGGTCGAGGTGCAGAATTTTATGGTCTGTAATGAATCCTTAAAGCAGCTTTATTCTGTTGCCACAAGAACCACAACGATATTAAGACTAAAGGAAAATGTATTTTTAGGGGCAAGTTAGAAAAGCAATTCTTCCTTTTTGATACTAAATAAACCATTTTTAAGTCTACGCACAAATTGGTGAGCTAATTATTAATAATTACTGAACTATTAAAAGTTGAAGACTATTCAACTCTCGAGAAGCTTTGTAACATAGTGAGAAATTAAAATGAATCGTATTTGTTTCAAGTCGGCAATGATGCAAGCTATGAACAGAAATGATCATTTTCAAAAAAGGAAACAAGCCCAGACACATCAATATCAATATGTGAAACATTACTTTAAAATCTTACTGATTTAAAAACCATGCACTGTTACCTGAGTATAAGTCAGCAGCGTGTGCTTGAAGCTCAGGAAGCTGCATCAAAAGCAGCATCAACTGCAAGAAAGGGAGAGGATCCTTCCCCCTTTATTTCACCTTCAGCTCTGGTGACCCCAGCAAAAGGACACGGACCTGGAGGAATGGGTATAGAGAAGGCTAAAAAGATGATCGGAGGGCTGAACTGCCTCTCCTGGGAAGACAGGCTGAGAGCTGGGCTTGCTCAGCCTGCAGAAGGTCTCTGGAGAGACCTCACTGTGGATTTCCAGTACTTAAATGGTGCCTACAGGAAAAATGGGGAGAGACTCTGTATCAGGGTCTGGTAGTGACAGGACAGGGGATAATGGCTTTAAACTTAGAAAAAGTAAATCTAGATTAGATATAAGTAAGGCATTCCTCATTGAGAAGGTGCTGAGGCACTGGAACACGTCGCCCAGAGAATGTGTGGAATGCCCCATGCCTGGAAGTGTTCAAGGCCACGCTGGATGAGGCTCTGGGAAGCCTGATTTGTGGGTGGCAACCCTGCCATGATGATCAAAGATGATCTGGATCGCCTTTGACCCTTCCAACCCAAACCATTCTCTGATTCTATCAACTTGGTGGCATTTCCCATGACTTATTCTTCTCAGACATTAATACTTCTCATTTAATGATTCTGCAAGAGGTAAGGTTCAGAAAAGGGTTTCCATTAAAAAACAACAAAGAATACCAATCCCTTTTTTCCTGCGTTTCTTGTCACTATCTTGATATTTAGTCTTCGAAACACATCTAAAAATATTGGAAAACACTTATGCAAGTAGGCATCACAGCTCACACAGAACTACCTACCTTAGTTTGCTCTGTAGTCATACCACAGAAGACCCACAGATAAAGACAAGAAGACACCAAAACATGGCAACAGAGCCTTTGCTTTTACAAAACTGCAGCTTCACTGTTGCTGTCAAACTCACATAAACTCCACTGTTTGTATTTCATACAAGAAATCAATGGCTCCTAATCATTTCTCAACAGAACTGCTCTCATCTCAATTGCAGGAAATAGAGCACAAGATTTGAGTAGCACCAGAACTTTTTTTTGCTGTGTTATTAAAATAAATGCCCGTTGACACGATGCTCTGTCTACTAGATTTCCTTTGCACTTTTGTCACTTGTAAAGATCCTCCATGCTTATTTATAGTCCATTCTAAGATCATTTTCACTTCGCAAAATACACTTGAGGACTCTCTAAGCCTGGTGTATCTACTGAAGCATAACAGAACTATGGTGGCAACATTCAACTGAACAGAAACAGTGTTTTTTTTTTTTAGTAATCAAGTATTGTCTCCACTTAAGCAGTCATACTAATGACTTGATAAGTAATACCTAAAACTCTTACAGTTTCATAGTGAGAAATGTTTTAAGTTTGCTGCTCAAGTTACGGAAGTGAAGATGTTTTCCAAATTGAAATACTAGAAAAAAAATCTAAGCTTTTTTTATGCAATTATATATCAAGGTGGAATATCACCTGCAGGTAAAGGCAATTCAGTTGTTTTTTCTTATAGTTGCTTTACCTGTGGTTAAGAGTTGGTAAATAAACTCTCTCTGTGCCTTCTATTAGCATTGAGAAGTGAGGATGTGTGGGACTTGCCTCCTCTATTGTATAGCCAGTTGTTAACAAAATGCTCACACTCAAGCATTTGCCTTCTTTCTCTTGCTATTGTAGGAAACAAGTGAAGTAGGAGACTCTTAACAGATACATTTACCTCCAGTGACTGCAGACAGAATCTAGGATGACTTGATCAGGTTAAATACCAAATGCATACACAGGTAAATTAGGTAGAACAATCTTTTACTATTAATTAACTGTAATTATTTTCCTCCTTAGAGGAGGTATCTCTGTCCATTGCTATTACTCTACCTTATAACTCAGTATTAGTAAGAATACATTATCTAATCCAGCAACAAGGAAAGATTCCATGAAAGCTAATGTTTCTTGTTGCCCTCAAGTGTACAGCAGTACCGCTGGCAGGCTGCAAAGTCTCTGTGAGGTGGAAAGAAGAATCTAAGAAAAAAAAAAAAAGAACACAAGAGGGAGGAGGATCCCCTGCCTTTCTTAATTGTGCTGCTTCTACAGTTACCCTTTCATGACTGCTTGATGGTGAATAAACATCTGGAACATGTCTGCAGCCCCAGCAGAACTAAAATACTAAACAACTATTAGAGAGATGACACACCTAGAATATTGCTTGATGGAGAATTACAATTGTATTTTTGGATGAGTTTCCTGATGTTTTCAAGGCTCATTTTTTTGAGCTTTGTTATCAAACAGAACCATGTGCACATAAACTTCACTACAAAGCATCAAAAGGAATTTTGAAATGGGGACCATTTAAGCATCTTCTGGAAATGCCTCAAAAAAAATGATAGTAGGCTAGATTTAGCAAATTTCAGGTTTTCTCATACTAAAGATTCCAAATTCCCTTGGTATGAAACTTAGAACCATTCTTATTAATTGAGACTAGAGATGTATTTTTTATGACTGACACACGCACTTCAGGGGAAACCAGTGAATTCTTTCCCTTACATTAAGGAAGCAAATCACAAAGGATACTGTTAGCCACTTGGTTTCCAACTTGCCCATGTGACTCTTGAATCAAGTAGAACCTTAATTCCCAAGCAATTAAACATTCTAAAGATCTAAAGAGGTCTGGATCTATTATTACAGCTTATGAACTGAAGGATACGCTCCTCATATGTTATTTACTACTTCCAAGCAAGTCCACTGACACTTCATCTCAGGTATCTTCTGCATTAAGAAGATGATAGCCAGAGACTTTGCTAAAGGTATATATTTACCTGACATCAGGGACTGGGTTGCCAGCAACTCTGCACTCCAGTAATACTTTATTTCCTTCAGCAACTTCCTGACTCCGGAGCTTTTGAGTGAACTGAGGGGGTGAAGGCCGATTGTCTCCTGCATTGATGAAAGGGTGGCAAAGAACCATTTCACTCTGTGTGATGCTCTCCTTTTCAGAACAGGGCTCTCCGTTGAGGTCAACCCCAGATAGTTTTGGCCCAGGCTCGGTCTCTTGATGTGGCTTGTTAAAGTCTGTGTTCCTTGAGGCACTTAATGTGGATTGCTTCTTTTTCGGTGACAGGTATCCACTGTCTGGAGAAGAGTCCCCATCAGGACTTCGGCCCCTTGTCTTTGCCGCCTCTCTAAATATAGATGACAGTTCCTCAATGAATGTGGCAGCTTTGTCACACAGCTTGTTCCTGAAAGGAACGTCTCCTTGGGATGCTGATTCAGACTTCGTGGAGGGCACACCTGAAGCATGCTTTTCTGAATGTTTCAGGCTCCTAATGTAGCTGGGACTAGCAGCTAGCGCAGGTGAGGTGCTTTCTTGCTTCCTGGAGACTGTGACAAAACTACTTGCCATTTTCGGTGAGGTGAATTGCTCTTTCTGATTCACTGGAGGAATGTGACTTGCTGAAGATGAAGTCAGGCTGCTTGCTTGAGACCTCTGTGAAGCACCTTGCTCGTGCACTTCGGTATCCTGTAAAGAAGCATGCTCTAAAGCACAAGAAACAGAAGTACTGAAATGAGTGAACTCCGGTGCTATATTCTGATCCTCCTTCATGGAACTGGCAATTGATTCCCAAGCTATGTCAAGACTTTTACATATCTCCTCCTGGGTAAGGAAGGCAGAAAGTTCATTTGAAAATTCTCCATTCTGTACTCCAGATAGGGAATCATAGAAAATGTCTTGGCACGGCGAAGCTTCTGTCATGTTTTTAGGATATCCCTGATTGATGTCCCTCTCCGCACAGTAGGTCTCCTTCCGCATTAAAGAAAGAGGCAATGACTGGCCACGGCTTCCATCTTGCATGCTGGAAGACACAAACAGTTGTTTAACAAAACTAGAAATGACACAATGGAAATGGTCAATAAAAAACTCTGCTATATTCTGGACCCTGTAAGCTAGACACAAAACTGGGTAAAGAGCAGAAACGTAGTTGTGCATGTAATACTTGCTATAAACCTTGATTTAGATTTCAAAATTCCAAAAAAATCAGAACTAAAAGTTTTCTAGGCAGAAATGAAAGCCCCTATGAGCATTTTTTCCTCCTTTGTCTTCTTCAGGACTCCAAAGGCATCCTTCCTCTGTACATTAGCACAAGCTCAGTTCTGCTAGATCAGTCTGAGCAATTTATTCTGTCACCACAATGCTATTATACTTACTCAGTGTTTAATTACAATAACTTGCATTTTATTATTTTTTCTCACAGACCACTGCTATCGATCAAATTGTGAGAGAAAACTATTCTAGTAGAAACGTGCGTAATCAACGAATATACAGACATTATTATTAAAAAACATAGAGGAAAGGAAAGTTAGGCTAAACAGGTTATCACACCGAAGAACAGATGGAAAGCTTGCCCTTGTCTTGGGCTCACTCAGAAAACCCCAAGAAGAACAATCTCCAAAAGAGATCCTTCCTCACTGGTAGTCAGTTCTTAAATGGGGTCTAGGAGAGATGGAGACATGCTCCACCCCTTCCAGTAGCACTGGAGAGTTGTATTCACCTATGCTCCCAGGGCTGACTCATTACTCGCCTCAGGTGGTCAATCAGAGGTTCAGGTCATGATTGAGCAGTTCCCATACAAAACCATTATATAAATGTACACATGTACAAGTGCTCAGGATATCTGGATCAGAATTTCCAAGTCACCAATTTTTGTTAATACTGACAAGGTGTTTAATACTACGGTACTTCTTGTATTATCGTTTTTAAAAGTGGTAGATTTTATTGAAATATAGTATCCTTTCTCTAAACACGTGCTAAGAGCACAACAATGAGGAAATAGGTTTCACAACCCACGTATCATCCTGCCACACATGAGCATATGAGGTCCATTCTGCACTACTTCCATATTTTATGGATCTATCTTCAGTTTTTCCACATAATTTCAGGATGAAGATGAGTTGCCTGCTTCTTTAAAGCCAACAAAGACGACTGTTCTCCCAAGGCAAAGGTCAGCATGAAATCCCTCTTACTGAAATTCACGTGTCCTATTGGTCAGTACAATGTGGATGATCTGATCTTAAAAGTAACTGTTTCTTCCGCAAGCTATTTAATTAAATCGAGCATCAATATTTTTAATTATCCTTGACAGTCCTCTTCTGATGATGGTTTGCGTGAGATTCATTCTACACAAGATATTCATAAAAACATTTTTTCCTTCTAATGCTCCAAAGCATTGTTTCACCAAAATACAGGTGGCTTGGCAGCCATGAGATGCACTCAGATCTATTTTACATCAGCTTGTGCAAGCTCCAATAACCTTTAGTCACTTCCCTGGGGCTTATCCGGCATGTATTCATTAACTGACTGATAGATTATTGGAATTCTTGGCCTGGCATATGCATCTCTTACTATCTCTACTTGTCTTGCCAACAGATTACAACTTAATGCATAAAAGAAATACAAGCAAAGCAAAGTGGTTTTTTTAGGATTTGAAATGTGTTTTTGTAGAATATGTTGACAGGTGCCTTCTTCGATGGCATCTTCTTTGATGGGATTACATCTTTCTTCCTTTTTATCTGTGTTCACAGGACAAGAAATTCAGCAACCATGCCAATGCATTGTTAACATAATCTAAAAAGGGATGTACAGTACACTTGATTACCATACAGCAGCTTGAAAGAATGAATCTGAGAAGCCAAGAGCACAGTTGGTCTAGAGTCTCAGCTGTTCAGGCATAAGCTTAACAGATGCCTGCAAACAAAGGGTTAAATCTGGAGACCTTAGATTTTAATATGTCATATTGACATGAACAAATATACTAGTTTTCTACTTGGATAATTTGTTATTGTAAATTTCTGTGCTTAAACGTTATCTTTATTTTAATCTAGGTCACACTGCTTCCTGGCAAGCTTCCAGCTCCAAGTGATATCTTATGTATTCAGATAAACTTCTTAGACTTCCAGACCCAATTTGCTCCATCGGTTCCATGGGTCAATGGAAAAATCTCACCCGTTACTAGCTACTCTGACACAATGATTGAATGATTATCTAATATTTCCTAACACTCCTTTTTGTGCTGTATTTTGATTCGTTAGAAAAACCTGCTGGCTGCATGTGTCATAGTTTCCATCACTCAGTGTTCAAATTCAAGTAAATCAATTGATAGGTGAGTAGTTAGATTAACTCAATAAATTTAAACGTGCTCATTATTGGCCATTTCCGGTGCTGATTAGTGTTTTCGGTGAGGAAATTCTGGTCCAAAAACAGATTTAAATGTATTCCTTCCGATAAAGGAATGAATGCTACATGTATAAAGATTTTTTGTCATTCACATAATACATAAGCCTGCTATTCTTTTAGAGTGACTTGTAATTGCAGCAAACTGGAGGCGATATCGTGAACCCTATCAAGTTGCATATAAGATGATGATTAGAAATACCTAATGCTATTTCTATCTCCGCCAAGTTACACTACAGAATATTTATAACAGTTTTCATCATCATCACTCATTAGGTAATGTGTGAAGCAATATACTATATCATTTAAAGACATAAACAAACATAAAATACAGTGTTGCATGCAGATGAGATTGTTTAGCTATAGCTCCAGCATTAAGTATGAACTGTTGATGTACTCCTATCTGCTCTGTATTTTAAAATTGCTCACAGTAAACATGCATTCTAATATCATGCCATTTAAACATTCCTACACAAAGCAATGTAGATGCTGTAAGAAGCAATGTGGTCAACAGCTGAACACAGAGCATACTAGTTTATAACCATCTCAGAAAACATTTGAAGGATTCATCAAATTAAGCTATTAAAGAAATAAATAACAAAACATGGGAAAACAGAAAAGCAAACGTCTCATTCAAAACAAAGACAAGCATCCTGAATTTAGGGATACCGTGTGATGAAAATTAAATACCTAAAATAAATGCAACCCAAAGCCAATCTGTTCAACAGAGTAATATTAAAAAAGAAATGTATCTAATAAGATTATTTTTTAAAAAAAAGTACATATTTATCTTCTGGATTTTGAAACCCCGCACATTTACCTTACTAAATTAGATTTGGCATAAAACATAAAAACAGACCTTATAACCAAGGAGGAGTTTCAAGTATAATTAATAGCAGGTAACGTTGTTTCTCTCCTTCTTTAATTAAGCAGGCTCCAGCTATTCTCTGAAGATTGCTTGGTCCCCAGTAAGCATTGAGAAGACTGTGACTTGTGCGTTCCATCTGTCCTATCTGACTGTAATTCTTACCCCACTCATCTATATTTGGTAGCTGAACTCATGTTTCAGCAGACGGCCGGTATCAGGAATTCCAACAGAAGCAATGTTATGCCTGGAAGTGGCACAAAGTTCTGTGCACTTACTACTCAGCAATTCAGAGAACTTAATCATTTAAATGAATATTTACGTGAACACAGTAAAGGCTGCTTTAAACTATTATTCTGAAATGTAGGATGTGATTTTTGCTCAATATTAGAATGTTTATCTTCACAGGGAACAGAAAACAGTGTGCAAAAAGTAATTGTGGAAAAATAATTCTACGTTATTTTGTCTTAACAATTTTCTAGTAAGAACATTAAATTCCTTACAGTCATTGAAGAGTTTATTTTTTCTTAGAGAGTATTTTAAAACTAAGACTTCTTTTGTACACCTGTGGAATCGGTGATATCTTTTTGTAACAATAGATAATGATTAACCTGAAATCGCAATGACACTACAAATAAATTCACCCACTGAATTGTCACCTCCTACACGACGAAATCCTAACATGAGAAAATAACTACTGTCCTCCATCTGAAAACACACACAAAACCCCTTGTATAACTTAAGACCCCACAAGTCTGACCCAGACAATAGCACAGAACCAACCACAGCTTGTTTCTCTAGCCATTTAGAGTGTAATCAGTAATCACAGTCAACTTCTCCTTGTTGTCCTTGTTGCCCAAGTGCTTTCACCTCAGTCAGAACTCCTTTGAGGCATGGCACAGGGAAGAAAGACTTTCTGCCCAAAACTACACTTGTGCCTTTTCAGGTACATCACTGCCTTTGATGCTCAGTGAACTAAAGAAGTAAACATGAAGACTGCTGCTTCAATCAGTGGACTTCATCACATAACTTCAAAAAATAGTTGGGGTAGGATTGCTTCTGCCTGATTGCAGCCTATCTGAAGTTATTTAGAGCAAGAATACCCGAAACATCTTGTACATCTCTGTCCCTTCTGCCAAAATCCCTTTTGCCTGTTCTCTTACCTGAATTCTTTCTGTGGCTGGAACACATTTTTAGCTCAATATTTTCCTGTGGAGAATTGATCCATTGTTGCGACAGAAGGGCAAAACCTTCCTGTTTGTCCATATTTACATGTTACAAAGTTACCTCACATTGTTTTTCTTTTACACCATCATACTGGCAGTTACTTTCCCCTAATCAGAACTGTGACAGATGCACTGCTGGATCAGGGATGGTTTCTTCACAATGTATAAGGACCCCATTCTTATACAATGGGAACCTTACTGTGTTATCATGGAATTAATAAAAAAGGATTTTACTACAGGTCATTTTACAGTATCCTCCATGTGTGAAATAAGAAAAGAATCACCATTCTAAAAAAAATCCAAGGGAAAATGGAAACAAAACCAACAAGAAAAAGAGGAACTGGTCATTTAGCAGTTAACCATTGTAAGCCTATTTTTTCAGCAGTCATCCTGCAGAGTGGAATCCAGGCTCTGTGTCTGGCAGCTATCCTCTCCACTTAATGCTTGAGAGTTAGGCACCTTGGCAAGAGAGTCAAAAATAGCCAGCATATAAACAGCAACAAACTGCCTTGGGCTATCTTCAGCATATTCTACAGGGAAGGGGTAGATGAAATGCTGGTTCTTGGAATTATATATTTAAACTGTCATTTCTCGGAAGAAAATATTTATCTGCCTGGAGACACTTGCCAAAACAGGTTTCAAAGTAACAGAGTCTAAACGAATACAATTGCACCAGTGCTGTGTGCCCATCAGGTTTGTCTATTCCTTTTTGTACGGTCAGATACTAACAGTTGCCCAGAAAGTGAAAGACCTGTGTTCATTTCATTTCTGCTGCCTTCAAGCGGTAATGAGCTTCTAGCCTTAACTTGCTAACTGATTAGGATAAGGCTTCACACATCTGCATTAAGCTGCAAATACATTTTCCCTATATCATTCACTAAGCTATTGAAAATGCTTATTATCTTTGACCTGAGTTTTTGGAAAACTGAATTTTTGATCAAGACTTCCTGATTTTGTTGCCTAAGTAATGTGTACTCCCTTAATAAAGTGATTGAGGGTGGTAAAATACAGCCAGCAAATGCCAGAAAGAACACTGAGAAATCATTCATTTTGAAAGATAAACATGTCCAACAAGATGTAACCATATCACACTTGCATGTAAAAAGTAAAAATTACTAGTAACAAGCAAAAAGAATAAAGGATGTTATCCATCAGATGCTCACCCCATTCCTATTGCAGTTCTGTTGCACATTCAACTGATGAAAATAGCTTGATAAGGCCAGTATTTTTCACTGATAATTTAGTAGAGCACTGCTAGACAAGTCTCCTTAAGCTTAATTAATAGTAGCTTCTAATACTAGCCAAAGTCATACAAAACTCTAACATTATTCTGGGTATACAAGCCTTCCATTCCATCTGATGCTGTTAGATGGAAAAGATATCCATTTGTCATTGGGCTGGTACTTGTGTGCTTATTTGCAAGAGCAGAAAACCTCTGTTACGATTCCAAGGTTATTCCTATCTTACACTAAATAGTGACAGGGTAAAATAGCAGCAAGTAGGTGTTCTATTCCCTGGCACAGAGAACATGCAAAGATAATCTGTTGTACAGGTACTGATATTTTTATAATACTCCTTACAGGCTCACATCTGTACAGAAGGTATAGCTAAGGGCCTTCTACTGCTCAACTCCATTAAAGTATTCAAGGCATAATACAGAATAGTAATAACGGGCAGGAAATGAGGTGCCAAGAACCTGAAATTATGCATAATCAGAGTCATTAGGGTTGGAAAAGACCTCTAAGATCATCTAATTCAACTGTCCACGTATCACCGATATTTCCCCACTAAGCCATGTTCCTCAGCACAACATCAAAACATTTCTTGGACACCTCCAATGACGGTGACTCCATCACTTTCTTTTGCAGCCTGTTCCAGTACCTCACCACTCTGACAAGGAGTTCTTCCTACTAGCCAATCTGAACATCCTCGAGTGCAACTTGAGGCCATTCCTTCTCTTCCTATCAAATTCCCTCTTGCCCTCTCATCATTTGGTGAACCTGACTCAGAAAAAGGTACCAAACCTGATAGGTTTTGATTAATTCACTGTACTAGGTCATGAAGGTTTTCAGTGGTTAAGCAGAAAGGCCATTCCACACTTTAGGTTGGTCGTGGTCTTATCTGTAAATCTGTGTCCATGGCAGGGGAACAGCAGGCCCACCAAGCCAAAAAGAGGGAAAAGGGGAAAGGGAAAGCAAGGGACAAAATAAAACCCAACAGCGGCAGTGGTCTGAAGAGGAAAACAAACTTAGTCTATAAACCATAGTTGCAAAAATACAAGTTAATCAGAATTGAAGCTAATAAATCAAAAGTCTAAGCAAGAGGAATTAAGAAAAAAATGACAAAGGAGGCATCATGGAATGTTCCACCTCTGGAGGTTTTCAAGACCAGGCTGGATGAGAACTTGGGCAGCCCAATCTACAGGTTGTCAACACTGCCCACTGCAGGGGAGTTGGAATTAAATGGTCTTTAAATCCCCTCCAACCAAAGCCATTCTATGAAAGCATCAGTAGATGAGGCTGATGCACTCCCATAGGGTTAGAGGAAACAAGGATAACTTCTGGGGGTGTAGAATATGGTAGTAAAACCAAGAATGGGAAACCTACCATGTAAAGATCTCAGATTATATGGTAAACAAAACATATCAGCTGCATTTTTTACGTTTTAGCTCACGGTCCTACATAATTATCTAAGGAAAAAGACTGAAATAAATCATTGCAAAAACAGGCTAGTCTGTTATAAAAGTAAGTTTCTAACTTAAACAGATTAATACTTGACATATTGTTCGAAAGAAGCAAAACAAGCTGTAAATGCTAGGTGGTTAAAGATAGAACTCAACTGTTAAAACTAAGAATTTTCTTCTGAAAGATTATGCATTCAAGACTTCAGCTGTAATTATGCTTGGCTTCATTTCATTTAACTTAACCAGTTCAACTGTTACTCTCCTTCTCTACATTCATTTTGTCCTCCATTCTATAACATTGGTCATATTCACATGGTTTTTGCATTCCTTTTATTTTCTACATTAACTGTGCATTATCACCTCCTGTACCGTATCTGATCTGCTATCCACCCCTCTATATCACTTATAGTCTTGAACTCCTGCTCAAATTCATGTCTTTCAGTCACATTCATGCTAGCTGTTACCTCTGTGAAAAATATTTCAAAGAAATTAAGTATTTTTAATATAAGATCTCTTTGCACTTCATGCTATGAAGCTCTCAAGGCTGCATATTGTGAAAAATGAATGCTTTACAGAATCATCTAACATCTTTTTCTGAGTTATATACTATAGAATCACCTGACATCTTTTTCAGTGTTATACACTAAGTTTTTGTTCATGCGGCTCAGTTAGACTTCCCTCTTCATTAGGAAAACGATCCCCATTAGATTAATTTTAGCTGCAAGCCTGTAGCGCATATTTTACGTGTTTACATTCACAGCCAGTCATGTGCTCAAATTCCTTCTTAGCATGTGAAATGTGTTTGATCTGTGCAAGCACAGACACTGCTGAGGATAATCATGAGGATTAGCTTTGAAACAGGAATGAGGAATGTGCCTCTTTCAACCAACTGTGAAATGCTGGTCTCTAGGATAATAAATATTTACCTTTTTTCTTTTATGGTAATATAGCTTTATGTCACTTTACCTCCTTAACAGCTACTGTGAGCTCTCTTTTGACTATGTCAGTGTATTCCTGTGGCGTATAGGAAAGCTCAGCCTGCCACCTAAAAACATCTGATGCAAGACAAGGGTAGACAGCTGAATACTGCTGCCAGAAGTCATAGTGCTAAACAAAGACAAATGTGCAAGTAAGTGGCATGCATACTTCTGGCAAGAGGAATGAATGCTGAAGGAGGAACACTGAACAGCTGATTACTTCCGTTGTTAACCTCCATAGCACTAGATTTATTTTAAAATAAATTACACTACAGCTGGCTATTTAGAAACAACTGCTGAGAGATTTGTCAATCATTAGCTTCTGTTAGGGAGACACTCAGCTTGGCAGTATTTTTGGAAAGAGTTTCCATGGAGTTGCAGAGACTTCAGGCTCTTTGCTTTTTTCTGATTGGCCAACAGACAGGTGCTGAAAAAGGTGCTGTCAGAAATACTCCAGACATACTGAGCAGCACATTCAAAAGCAATGGCAACTTACTTTTCGTGTTACGATAGGCTGTGCCATATGACATTATAACAGAATTTTTCCTTTCTTTTTATCTGATACAAAATGAAAAAGACTCAGGCAAAACACAAAGCAGCATCAGCCAAAAATATAACAACCCATTGTGTAATCAAAGAACATTAGGATGTTATAAACACAGAAAACTTACTCCTATCCTGGGTTCACTCACAAAACATCAGCAGAGCAGATCTCCAGAAGAAATCCTCCTCCCCTGGTAGCCAGCTCTTAAACAGGTCTAGGAATTGCCTTCACCTGTGCTCCTCTGGCTGACTCATGGCTCGCCTCAGGTGATCAATCAGAGGTTCAGGCCGTGACTCAGCTGTTCCCATACACCCATGTTTACCATTTGTGTGTGGTCTGTTGTTCCTCAGCAAACTTTTATTGCTTAAAACTAAAAGTAACTTTTTTTTCTATTTTTTTTTTTTTCTTCATTTTTTCAGAGCAGCATAGAATGGTTTAGGTTAGAAGAGACTTCAGAGATCATGTTCCATTCCCCTGCTGTAGGGGGTGAAGGAAACTAAGAACTTTTCAGTGGCAATGAGCACTTGTGTGGTGGTACTATAAACCCTTGTATTTCCTCTGTCATTTGAGGGAGTTTGGAGCCCTGGACTGGACCCATAAGTTCCTATAAAAACAAGGGGTTGAATTTTCTCCTGGCATGGATCTTGTATGCACAGTAAGCGCACCTCTCTTTTGGCACTGTAGCTTTCATGCCCACAACCAAGTATTATCAGGTACAGCTTGATGCTGTGGCATTTATAGACTGGGAAAAGGGAGGTCTGTTTTTAAGTAATACAGGCTGCTGAAATTTTCTCTGTTTAATTGCTAATATCTATGAAATGTGTGGATATATGTGAAGGAATTAGGAAAGAGTGCGAGTATCGCAGCAGTGGAATACCTTAGCAAAATTGAAAGGGAAATCTGAACTGGGAGGATCATTTTCTCTGCAGATAACTTGAACATTTTCTTTAAAAATCAGGCTTACTAGCAACTGTGATACTGCAACAGCACCTTACACTGCAGTGTAAGTTATACTGCAGCTAGATACTGTAACAATTCTGTAAGCTTTCTAGGAACCATTCTGAGCATTTGTGAGCAAATACCATGAGCTAAAACCACTGGTATACAACCAACCTTTTGGCTTGCCCTGATTGCATTGAGTGAGGAAGAATTGTCTTAGGCAGCGTAAGAAATATATATTACTGTTAATGTATTCAAGTAATAAAACTAGTGGGATGTTTGACCTTGTGTTTGTGAAGATAAGGCATCCGTTTGATTTGATGGAAGTGACTGCCTTTCATAGTGCTTGTCAGAGATTTCTGATGAAATTTTATTCTTTCTGGACTTCATCTTTGGAAGTGTTTGTTCACAAGTACTGCCAAAAGTGATGACATGAATAAGGTGTGACTGAAGTGAAGGACATTCTTCTCTGGTAAGATAGGTCTTACAGAAGTCTAATAAAGAGTCAAGATAAAATTTGTCTTTGAGTTGAATATCTGATTGTGACTCTACATTCCATATGACTCACAGGTGTGAATTCACATATGTCAACTGAAAATGAAGTCGCAAATATACCAAGCTATTCATGAATTTTTCAGCAATCTTGACACATACTCTCAAACTCCTGTATCAAAATGGAAAGCATGGCTGCATGTTTTCTGCTGTTCACAAGACTGTGTTTAGCCAGTGTATCAAAATGCATTACGTTATTTGCCACAGCTTGAGCTCACCATAATTTAAGTTTCATTTAAAATACTGTTATGATTTGAAACAGAGCACAAGTGAGTTCATTTTCACCTTAAAGATGCACGTTTAAGTCATTTAATTGAGCTATCAAATTCACAGAAAAATGCCATATCTTAGGGCCTTCAATTCTTAGATTAAAAATGTTTTATTTTGATGTTCTGATGCAAATTTCCCTTTTGATTCCACAGATTATTTTATTTACGAATCATAAATCTTTTAAACCATTTCTAAAACAATTAACTTATCCTTTTACTTCAGAAAAGTAAATGATGTTCCAATAATCAGCATCCAGGAACTCTTGGAATTCATGATTCAATCCAATAGACTTAATGAAATTCACAACACCGCTGACAATTTGCACAACATTATTCATTTTTAAAACTTCTGTGTGTGTATTTGTATAATCAAGATGTTATACAATATAACAATATTATATACAATATTATTGTATATAACATATATAACATATATGTTGTATATATATAAAACACATATTTTGTATATAACATATATCACAATAATGTTATACAATATACACAATATAATCAAGAAAATTAGGCAAAGTAAACAACGATCACAAAAGAGAATAAGTGGAAGAGCTTACCCTTCAGCTAAGCCCACCAGAAGACACCAAAAGAGATGATCTCCAGAAGAGATCCTTCCCCCCTGGTAGCCAGCTCTTAAATAGGTCTAGAAGGCAGCACAGCTGAATTGCCTTCACCTGTGCTCCTCTGACTGACTCATGGCTCGCCTCAGGTGATCAATCAGAGGTTCAGGCCGTGACTCAGCAGTTCCCATACAGTATTCTATTGATATAAAATGCAGTGATAATTTGTCAAATGTGAATTACTGGTGGCAATTGTCTTGTCTTCTATTAATTTTAAAAGTCATTTAAGTATGAGCCTTTACAGAATGGGTTGTTGAGCACTGGAATGGGCTGCCCGGGGAGGTAGTTGAGTCCCCATCCCTGGATGTGTTTAAGAACCGTTTGGATGTGGTGCTCAGGGACTTGATTTAGCAGAGGCCTGTTAGAGTTAGGGCAGCATGGTCAGGTTGTGGTTGGACTCAATGATCTTTAAGGTCTCTTCCAACCTGAGCGATTCTATGATCTTTTGTTACCTTCGTTTGTTTGATCTCAGCATGTTATGTGAATGTATTTCTATCACCGTGGTAATTTTATAATATTAATAGTTTCCAATCATTACAGAAGGAACTCTTTGTCAGAATTTGCATATCATCGTAAACCCAGGGGGAAAAATGTATAAAAGAAAACAAAACAAGTTTGTATTGTGATTGTGCTCAAAAAAGATGAGGGATTGTATCTGTGGTCTTTTTGTAAAAGCACTGCTGTGCTCTTCAAGTTCAAACACTGCTGTGCAAACTGTACCTCTTAAAAGCAGTTATGAACATATTTAATCTCCTGCTGGTCAGGCACAAATGGCATAAATGAGAAAGGTTGTTAGGCCTCAGCAGGCTGTTTACATGGTGTTCATGGTCTGCCACCCAATGGTTGTTAGACAAACTGATCAAAGTGTGCTATTTAGTGATTTCAGTGTTTCTGAAAGCAAAGAAGAAAGTTGCAGTTTGTTGACATCTTCCAAGAGAATAAGGAAGAAATAGAAAACTACAAAGACAGTAAAGAAAAGATACAGTGGGTAAGCAAAAGATACTGGGTAAGCAAGGAAAATGAAAATAGTTTTAATTCAAATGAGTCTTTCTTTATTAAAATAAAGTTCCTTTTTTTTTTTTTTTTTAATTTAATACAGGCATATAAATTTAGGCACTTGGCTTTGTATTTAGAATCACATGGCATGTTTGTTTTCATGTTTACATGTAGTACCCAAGGTTACCCCTGGAATAAATGGGTGTATGGGAACTGCTGAGTCACGGCCTGAACCTCTGATTGATCACCTGAGGTGAGCCATGAGTCAGCCAGAGGAGCTCAGCTGAAGGCAATTCACCTGTGCTGCAGGAAGGGGTGGAGCCTGGCTGCCCCCCTCCTGGACCTATTTAAGAGCTGGCTACCAGAGGGGAAGGTTCTCTTCTGGAGATCCCCTCTTTTGTTGTCTTTTTGGTGAGTGCAACCAAAGGGTAAGCTCTTCCACTTATTTTTTTTTTGTTATCGTTATCTGCTTTGCCTTACTCTCTTGATTATATTGTGTTTGTAACATCTTGATATCTATTGATTGTGCACAATTATATTGTGATTATAACATCTTGGTTATACAATGGGAATGTGACCATTTTTGCAAATGCAGAGCTTTTTGAAGAGCACCATCAGAGGCCCTGAGTCAAGTACTGGAAAAGTTTGCTAGGGTAAATGAAGCCCAATGACCGTAGTTTTGTTTCAGCCTTCTCCTCCTTCTTTCTTCTCTCCTGTTCCAGCCACATAGCCCTACCCTTTCTGATGCTGACTCTGACACATAACCGGCACCACAGTAAGTAAATTTATGAAGACACTGCACAAGAGAACTAAAGCAATAAATAAGTGTATAGTTTTCTGGCTACTTACTGAACTGAATCAGCTCAATAAGGAGTAAAATGAGTGAGTGACAGAAACCAGAAAAGAGATGAGGCTGTGTGGCTGAGAGTAAATGATGGGTGGAAAAGAAGTGGAAGGGGGGTATCTGTAAGGGCATCACATAATATGAATGAGAATAACAGCCCTAACTAATTTCTTTCTTCATCGTTTTTTATTTTCATTTTCTTAAAAAGCTGTTATTCAAAAGCTGCTAGGTAATATTCAGTAGCAAAATGGCCATGTTCTTGCTTCAGTGAAGGAATACCTAAAATTAACTATAATACTCATGGCTAAATTCCATGACACAGAACTTCACTAAAATCAGAGAAGTCTGTGATTGAAATGTATGGCTGGGAGCTGGATTCTCTCTCAGTCTGGGTATTTTATTTGACATTGTTTTTGGTTTTTTTTTGTGGAATATGTTACAGTAAATCTATTGTTTAAGTTATTATTTTAGACTTTGGAGAAGTCAATTGATTATTGAGTGAAGTCAATGAAAGAAAACAAATCACTTACAACACTTGTGTGAGTAAGAACTCGGTATCATCATGCTGTTACATACCACAGAGGAAGACAGTTGGTAGAGATGCTGTTCAGAAAAGGATTTATACTGGTCTTTCTTTTTAAAGATTTAATGCATATGGAAGCCATTAGGGTAAGTTCTCTTATATCCTCTTTTTTCTGAGTGCTGATTGATACAGACCCATAGAATCACAAGGTTGGAAACGACCTTCAAGATCATCAACTGTTCTCCCATCACCACTGCTACCACAGCTACTAAACCAGATCTTGCAGCTCCTCATCCAGATGCCTCTTGAACGCTGCCAGGGACGGTGAGGTGTTATGGTAACTTTTACTAACATGAAACAAGCGCATCTCAGCTGCTTAAAAATCTTCAGCTAATGCTGGAAAAAATGCCGCTGTTAACTCTGTCACTCAAGGCTGGAGTGTTTGCTCTGTTGCCCTCAAACTAAATTTATGTAAATGTTTATCCTGCCACGTTAGCTGATAAAGATGATTGCACTACTGGAAAGTAGAACAAAGAGCAGATGTAGATTAGAATGGTTATTTTTATGGTATTTCATGGTCTGCTTATTTTCTAGTGTGATGTTAGGATCTCAATTAATTCACATGTTCTCTCCACTGTTAGAACTGGCTACTTCTTTGACCTTAGAGCACAGTCCCTTATAAAAATAACATTAAATACATTAAATGTGCAAATGGAATGTACAGAAGTACTTCAATATAAATCCATATATTAAGTGATGTAACTGCACACTTTGACAAATCAGTGTTTCATAATGGCTAAGTATTCCATTATATATTAATCTCTACTCAATTTCCATAATCCCTTTCCCACCTGACAGGCATTTGCATATAAAATTAATTTTCATACTTGATTATCTTGTGACTTTTTGCCCTATTACTCTTTACACTAAAGAGGAATGTTTACTTGAAGAAGTGTGGCAAACCCCTTTGGCTACCTTTCTTGATGCATTCACATCACTAATTAATATCGTTTAGGAAATGCATTTTTTTTTTTCACACAATGTTAAGCAAATTCAAGTATCACTGAATGTAACAGGAATCTTAATATTAAAGCACAGATATTCAGTTTGAGTATTTTCATCTGAATCATGTTCTTTGTAGATTAAGATATAGTGGATAGAGCTTTTGGGCAGTTATTAGAAAGATGGCTTTGCTGCGAATAGCAAAAAACAATTACTTCGGACTAAAAGTAAATAAATAACTTTAAATATATAATTATAGTAAAATACTTTATCTGATTTTAATACAGTAGTTCAAGCTTAAATTTATTCATGTAATAAGCATGTTCCTGGCCAAGGATTGTGTTTGTTTTCTAAAACTGTGACTGACTAAATGTCTAATTGTGGACAGTGACTCTCAGTCTTAAAGCCCTACAGTAGAAGGCTCAGAGGAGATGGAAAAGGGCAATGTGCCCACAAAGCTCACCAACTAGTGCAGATGTGACTGACCACAGCTGTTGAAAAGCATCAGACTCCCTTAACACAAACAGAATGGGAGGGTAGACTTTGTTTTAGGCAAAGAGATCAACAGTTGAGTGGTTTAAATGTTTCTGCTCAATTTCATGGAAAAACAAGTCTCAAGTTAGCCAGATGAGAAACGGGGTAAGGGAGAGGGAGTAAATATGTGGCTCAGTCCAGCATAGAGCACAAATACTAAACAAGAAAAATAACTCTGAAAAGAAAAATGGCCTCGAGCTGGTTTCAACACAGATTACTTCTCACTAACAGAGGATACCTAATGTCATGACTGAGTGGCTGAGTGACTGAATGACTACTAGTCTCTGCAGAGGCTGGTAATGGGAATCACACAGATATTATGGTTGCACTGCGTATCGTAATCACTACATTTTGCTAAACGTACTTGTCCTGTATTTTCTTAATAATGTTTGGATCAAAAACTTCACCATTCAGGTATGCGCTCATCTTTCCACCATACATAGTGAATTTAGAGTTAGATTGTCATTAGAGGCAAAAATTATGCAGTAATTGAATATGTGCATTTATTGTAAGGAGAGAGCTTAGCTTAAGTAGGTGGTTTGTGCCAGCTTCAAGGAAATGTTGGAGAACATATTTTGTATTCCTTGAGACAAAGTAACCATGTTTCTATTTATGAATTTAATGGGCAATATATTGGACGGAATCCTATTGTTGTAAGAAGTTTCACAGGGATTCTACAGAGATGCAGCATATTCTGATTCTTTATATGCACTTGCACCAGCAACAGGCATGTTGTGACAAGTCAGTGCTGTGGCATTTCTTATCACCAAGATTTGTGCTCCCTCACCTGGAGTTAGATCTCTGGCATTCCTGCTTAACCTGGTTCTGGATTTAGGCCTACCTGCTGCCAGCTCAAGTCATTTCTCTGTCTTAAAGCAACAAACAAACAAAAAACCCAAAAACCCACAAACAAAAAAAACCAACAACCAACACGCTGAGGAAGGGGAGCAGGAGGCCATCTTTGTCAGCTAAGCAGCTCAAATATGGAGCACAACTGAAGCACCGTGCTACTGTATTGTAAAAGATATCTTTCTGTTGAGCTGCTGCAATCTTTGGACTAGTGTCAAAGGAAAGGAGGGGTGTGGAAAAGACGTCTATCCTGCTTATGAGGCAAGCGCTACTTGCCAGCTGTCCTCCAGGTAGACTGCTCCAAAGTTCCCTGGATCCATAAGGAGACAAATTATGCATGTGTAACCCTAGAGGACTGTCTTGCTGTATCTTGTACAAGTATCTGATCTGAAGACAGTCTAGGCTTTTTGCCTCTCACCTGGACATTCTGATAAACTCTAATTTCCTAAACGATATCTTGTACAGTGTTTAGGTACCCAAGTTCCCTCACGAATTGAGGCTTCAACATTTTAAACATGGGGTTATGGATCCAGTGCTGTTCTTGCTAAAGGAGTTGTTGGAAATGCAAAAATATGTAAAATTGATCTGTTTGTTTATGCTATATGGAATTTCTTACAGCTGGTAGAAGTGCACTGCAGTAACTAAAGGGGCAGATATAGTAATTACCATGTTCTGCACTGTGCACTGCAATGTACCATAGCAATATTCTTAAGTAAGGCAGTAATGGATTTTCACAGAATCACAGAATGACCAGGGTTGGCCAGGACCTCAAGGATCATGAATCTCCAACCCCCTGCCACACACAGGGCCACCAACCTCTCCATTTCATACCAGCCCAGGCTGCCCAGGGCCCCATCCAACCTGGCCTTGAACACCTCCGCGGATGGACGGGGCATCACAGCCTCTCTGGGCAGCTGTTCCGGCACCTCACCACTCTCTCTGTAAAGAACTTCCCCCTCACATCCAACCGAAATCTGCCTTCCCTCGACTTCAGACGGTTTCCCCTTATCCTGCTGTTATCTACCCTTTCAGAGTTGATTCCCCTCCTGTTTGTAGGCTCCCTTTAGGTACTGAAAGGCTGCAGTGAGGTCACCCCACAGCTTTCTTTTCTCCATGCTGAACAAGCCCAGCTCCCTCAGCCTGTCTTCGTAGGGGAGGTGCTCCAGTCCCCTGATCACCTTCTTTTGGACCCGTATTTGAAGCAACCAAGATCTGAAAAGTGCAAACTAACTTAAAGAAATTCTAACGATGCTTCACAGTGCTGTATTCAGTGACTCAGCCTTCAAGCACATAAGAAAAGAAACATGAAACTGACACTGGGAATAGAAACCGAAAGCAGTTGGAATGGGCGGTGACGGCTCTTTAAAAGCAGCAGCTGGCTGGCGGTGCAGTGAGCAGTGAGTGGCAGCAGGTACAGTGCCGGTGGGGGCTTTGTTGGAGGCTGTGGATGGGCTTGCACTTAGGGTTGGGGATAAGGTTACAGGTTTGAGGTTTGGCTTATGGCTAGTTTGGGGGCTGAGAATGGTGCTGAGGCTAGGACTGGAGTTTAACTTTGGGGCAGGGAGTGAGAGCTTGAGCTGGCACTGAGTTTGCATTGGAGTGTGGTTGGAGTTGGATTTAGGGCTGGATGAAATTTTTCAACAGCTTGCCCAAGAGCACCATGGAGGTGGTAGAGGCAGGGTCTGAGCCAGCTAGTTTTGTTTGCCCACACCATGGCTCTGGACACTTCAGATGTAATCATGTGTGCTATAGAAAAATGCTAGTGCAGTGAAGTGTTGGAATCTTTTTCTTTTCTCTCTTTTTTTTTTTTCTTTTTTTGAAAGGAAATGTGGCAGTCCATAATGTTTATATATTTGATATGGTTCTGCTTTCTTTGAAAACATTCGACTTTATATTTCAGATACAGAAAGGAAACTCATGAAGTAATGATTGACAATTTCTAGGTAAGTAACTATTTCAGCTATCAAAAATGTGATTATACTGACAACAATGTTCTCAGGCCTTTGATAAGGCCTTTTCATTGTAAATAAGAAAGCAATGAAAAGTATCAGGCTTATTGCTACCTTGACAAAAAGTATGTATGCAGATGCAGAAAAGGGAACTGCGTAGCTGTATGCAGATGAACAGCTTACATTTAATGAAAATTGGTGTTAAAGTTCAAATTCAAGTTGCATTAAGCAGATCACTATAATATAGCACCATGCTAATGTTATTTTATAAGTAGATACCACTAAAATGCAGAAAAAATGGATATGATTGTTTCATACATTGATATAGACATGTTTATACATGTATATACACACACGTACTAACATATAGCTTATCTTAGTGCATATATACACTGATATATAACATATAGATATGTTTGTATAGATATGTGTTCATATTTACATGTATATGTGTACATACACACATTCATGTATATCATATGTATGCACATATATACATATGCATACATGTATATATTTATTTGTTTTGTAGGAATTCAAACTAAAGCAAGGTAGAAATCAAGAAAAGAATTTCAGCCTAGTTTTGGTCTGAGTTAATGACATCTGAAAAATGGAGCTTGTGATTTAATTTTTCTTTTTTTTTTTTTTTTTACAAAAAGCTCTGAAGCTAGAAATGAGATAAAATATTTTTTTAATGGTTCTAGAAAACTGAATGACAAATATACCTATAAGTAATGCATTGTTGAGTAGAGCAACAAGAATTATTGCTTAAGTCTATTAACTGGATGGGAACTGGAGAAAGAAAAGTTAGAAAGAACAAAAGTGATGTGGCAGGAAACATGCAAAGTTATCTCAAGCTGTTCTTTGTTCTGTTGTTCTTTAGCTCAGAGGAACAGAATACCTTGACCTTGTAATGGGAAGAGTTATCCTAACTCGTACAGTTGTATGATCATGTGAGGTTTAATAATCTTACCACTGGAAAAAAGAAGACAAAAAAAGTTAAAAGAAATGGGTTTGATAACAAACCATGATCAATGCTTCATGCAATGGAAACATTGTTGGTCTATTTGAGAGTGGAGTAGCAAGTGCAAAGTGTATACAAGTCACTCAGACATGGGGATCATTCCTCGGAGCATGCCATATCTGTACACAGCAATATAGCCATAGCACAATATGGCCATTTATGATTAACCCCCACCAAGGATCCTCAGATGGACAGCAAAAAACAAATGTGTAATCGTCTTGCTCTTCTTTGGCAGACTTCAGCAGTGACAAAAGCTGATATTTTCCATATCCTTCCTAAAAACATTTGAGTTTAAAAACAAAAACATGTCTCATAGGGATGATCATAAAGTGCTTTCTGATTTTTCTTCAGATGTTCTTCCAGTCTGATTATGAAATAGACAACTTAGTAGCACAAGCCACAGATTTTACCATATTTCCTGAATGTTCTCTCTTGATTCTTTAGAATTTTCTTTTGTGGATACTAGAATCAAGATCAGCGATGAATTCTGCAGAAGATAATTTGAAGAAGGCTGCTCCTTATTATTCAAATGAGAGTGCTGATAGTGATGATAACGACAGCGAGTGTGTTGATAGTGAGAAAATAAACTTCACTGCAACTGAGGAAGACAAAGAGAGTGAGAGTACGAGTGACAGTGGTGAGGAGGATGCCGCTGATCACGATAAAGAAGCAGCTGTTGTGCGGATGCTTAAAGAAAAGGAAGAAAGGGAAAAAGAAGTTGAAGACCCGGATCATGCTGAAACTTATTGTATCTCGACCACTGATGAAGTGATATGGCATGAATCAGAAAATGAAAGCAGAGATTTCACAGTTCCCCAGAATAAACTGGATTTCCAAAACCCTGGTAAGGAGCTGCTGCCATTTTAAACTTGGATCCAATTTTTTTCTTGCTGTATCCTACCTTTTGGCTCTTTCGCAATTAATTGGTGGGTTATGGTTCTATCAATAACCGTATCTGTTTCTTTTAGAAATAAGAAAACATCATGAAATTCTGATGAAATTGAAGCAAAACATTTGGCCATCTCTATCAAAAGCATCGTAAGTACAGTGGAGTTCACTGAAAGAAAGAGTTAAATGTAATGGAAACAGTTTCTTTGAACTTTTTAGACATCACGGTGTATTATCCCCTAGTGTTATTGTCACCTAGGTTTGCAAAAAACCTGCAGATCTAGGGCATGTTTAGGAATTAATACTCCTAGCAACATGAAGGAAGATCCTTAATGTAATAGAAATCTTTCTCAAAGATTAGAGATTGTCTGCACGCTTTGTGAGCTGACCCACAATTACAACTATAGCCATTTTTTCACATTCTCCATCCTGCTTTTTTGAGCATATCTCATCATATGTTTTTTTATTTAATACATTTTTCTTTACAAATTTTTCTGCATCATATATATCTGCTGAGCCTCTTACGCCTCATGCAACTCCAGATTCCTTTCCCCGTTCAATGCTGAAACAAATCAAGTGTAGCGCAGTCCATGTAGAAAATGAAATGCCTTCTCTGCTTCTGGAGCTGACATGTCAATGAGATTAGCATTAACTAAAGGCAGACCATTTAAATGTATGAGATAGGTTTACATAGCTTTGTTCTTGCTCGATCTATCTCACATCAGTCAGGGTGTACAAACAGAGCCTTTCCATCCCACTCAAAAAGACAAGCTGTGTCTTAAGAGTGGATCAGAGGTGAGGTGTATCAGACAATTGTGTATCTGACAGTTTTAACAACCTTGAAGAAAATAAGCAGAATCTTAACATTAGGGTATGGTTGTTCCCATAATATGTAGTAGCATTGCAGTCTTACATATTACACTGCATATTATATAGTAATATGTAGCAGACAAACATCAAAAAGGAGAACCTTTACTGGAAGGACTTGCTTGTTCATCTGGACCTGTGAAAGTTCTTTTGCCTATTTGGTCTGTCCCGGTGTAAAATAAAACTAAACAACAAAAAATATAATATCCCTGGCCTTTCACAGGTACTGAGAGAGCAGGAGAATGCAATCAGTTCTAGGGTGTATTCAAAACTACTTAGTGCCCGTTTGTACTACCAGTGTCACAGTGAAGAGGATTTGTCCGGCTTAAGACTTATTAAGACAAATGTTATCAAATGTTAGCAATACAACGACCATCTTTATCCCACATCTCCCCCTTTTCTGTTAGTAGGAAAAGCAGCACAGTTCAGAAACAGTTCTAAAAGTAGCAAACCAAAATTAACGCGCTGAACAAACGACGGGCTCTTTAGAATACGAACAATAAGTCCATGTTAACCAATTCCCAACGATTCCAGTTCTTATGATTCCTTGGTGAGGCAGCTTGACAAACCTAGTGTGACTTGAGCGTCCAAACCACTGCTGGAAGCGCAGTGATCACATTACAGCTGGTGCTGAGATTTTGGCCAAAGCTCCTGTAAACTGGGGGGCCCTCTGTTGTCCACCAATTTAGAAAATTAAGAACGTAACATGCTTTAGCTATTCTTTCATGAGGGCTCATACCCACACTTCCCCTTTTTTGTTTATTAGCAATCTATTACCACACTATAAAACAATAGCACTAATTATATTAATAACATAATTACCATAACTCAATCAGAGCCTCAGCTGACAACGCACTAAACGTAAGATTTAAATAGAAGGTATGATTTTTTGAGTCGATATATATGCACTCACACAGGCATTTTATTGTTGACAATTCCATAAGTGGGAAATGGAAACTTCCCAAGCTAATGTAGTATTATTTATGGACCCCTGAGAGACAGCAAACCGAAAGCAGAGAGAAGAAACACCGACGTGGATGCAATAGGCAGTGCCAGCAGGGCATCCCCTACTTCCTAGTGCATTTTTCCTTACTCACCCATTGCAGGCTCTGTCCTGCTTTTATTCTTCTTAGGGTCTGCAGGGTTTTTTCCACTTGTGCTCCACACGTGCATGGCCAGTGCACCGTACTGAGCCCAGATGGAACACCTGCCCGCAAAATAGAACAAACCACTGAATTAGATCTCTCTACAAAACGAAATACAGGAAGGTTTTTACAGCTATAGCCTTATCCTGGGTCCTGCCAGGTTCTGAATTGTTCTTGATGTGCCATCAAGAGTAAGAGGCAGCAGGAAATAAACTTCTTTACCCCGCTTCCCCAGCTGCTTTCAGTCCAGTGGGAGCGAAACTCTCCCCGAGCCCTTCCAAGCTCCCTTACCTCTTCCCTGAGGGAACCTCTGGGTCCTCAGGCCCTGTTCTAGTGCAGCGACAGTAACAGATGCTGTTGTCCTTCCCAATTTCCTTACTTCCCTGCTATCTCTGTTTCCCAATCCATTTTTCCACATCCCTCACCTCTCTTCTCGGTAAGGACGTCCCCGTTACTCGTCGCTCCACTTTGCCTTCCTCAGCCTGTGTTTTTTCCAGCCCCTTTTCACTCTCACAAAGGACTTTTGTTGCAGGTGCTCAGAGCCTTTTATTCCCGCGCCTCACCCCAGTTTTCCCGCGCAAACGGGTCTGGTAACGTGTAAAGGCTTGGCGCCTTGTGGGTGTTTCCGTCCGCCGCCGTTTATTGTTGAGTTGTGCCGCTCGTTAGCACTGCAAGGACCATCTGTATCCCACGCTGGGTGATATTTCTTTACAGAGCAAACTTCTGGAGAAGCAAACGTGGGCAAGAGGTGCTGCGTAAGTCGCGGAAGCTTCAGATGCTACAAAGGAATTTAGAGTTGTAGAGGAGAGAGTTGCTTTCACAATTACTGAAAGGAGCTCAAGCTCCCTGGAACTAGGCTGAGATCCAAGAAAAAATGGTTTTCCGCTGGTTTATTTCATGCATTTAATACTTAGTGGATTTAATTAATGAAGATCTTTATTTTAGAAGCTATTATTAAGCAAGTTTCTTCCGTCCTGTAACCACAACTTGGGGTAACAGCACGTACACGCTATTTCCTTGTCTTTCAGGTTTGTCAGTCTGTTAAAAGACTTTGTTGAGTCTGAATTCTTTGTGATAGATGGGGATTCCTTATTTCTTATGTTCCTAAATGAGGAAGTACAACATCTAACGCTATTTTACCTGATTGAATGCTTTCTGCATGATTTCACTCAAAAAGGAGCAAAATACATCATTGTTTTCTTCAAGGTAACAAATGAGTCACATTATTTGTTTGCTATTTATACCACTGCAGTCTTTCAAAAGCAACTGTTTGAGTATAATCAGTTTGTGGAAACATGAGTGTGTCAGCAAATAAAAAGATAAATGATATTCACCAGAAATAACATCAAGCTTTTTTTTTTTTTCCTCCATCTCTTGCTTTTGTATGGAATTTGGTTTTTTTTTTTTTTTTCACCAACATTTTAGAAATTAGTACTATAAGTCATACCATTTTTTCACTATGCCGTCTACCATTAAATCATTATGGACTGCCCAGGGAGGTGGTAGAGTCACCGACCCTGGGGATGTCCAAAGAAAGGTTGGATGTTGTGTTGAGGGACATGGTTTAGTGGGAGCTATTGGGAATAGGTGAACAGTTGGACTGGGTGAGCTTTTAGGTCTGTTCCAACCTTGGTGATTCTATGATTCTATGATCATCCAAGAATGGCTGGTGTGCTATACTAATTGCCTTGTGGATGATTTTCAGCATGATTTTCTAGCATCATGCGAAGTTGGAAATCCTTAAAGATTTATATGTCTGAAAATTAATTTTGGTTGAAATTGCTAGACAGGAGTAGAGCAAAATGACTAGCAGTGTACAGAAGAACCTTAATGATGTGTTATACGAAAGAACATTCTAACACTTCAGAAACTGAAAATAAAATTTGAATATATGCTTGCATAGTATTTATATGATCAGAATTTGAATATGATTTACTGGAATGTAGCTGAATAATTTCATCGTTTTTGTTTTCCCCAGGATGTAGAACAGATGTACTTCCAGAATCCTCAGTTTCTTTTCTTACGTACTGCATTAATAGAACATCTGAAGCACAACACGTGCATCTCCGTTCACACAGAATTTTCCAATTGTTTTTCACCACAATGGGAGATTTTTCTGCAGAAATCCTATCCATATTTCATCATCATATCTGACATAGGACTGACCTCTCTCCAAACCAACTATCTGACTATTTTTATTGCTCATTCACTGTCAAAGAAAATCAATGTTGTACATGCTTTTGGACAGGAATACGATACTCTTAGAGTTTATGGATATCATCTTCAGAGTAGGTGGAAACACAGAAACTTTTTTCAAAAGGTAAGTTAAAAGCAACTTCCTTATTGGTTTGAAATAAGGATGCTAGGTGTACCTAAGAGATTTAATTAAAATTATACATATTATATTTTATATATTAAAATCATAATGCGCTGATGGCTCATCTAATTATCTTGAAAGTCTTAACAGAAATATATTGTATTGGCACAAATTCTTAAGTCTTAACTGACTTTTAATATATCCGAGAAGACTAGGGTTTAATTGAGAATTGTAATGTTTAGAGGTTTTATTTAGAGTAAGTATTTCTTGGATGGTGAGGTTTGTTGTCTGTCTGATTGTCTTCTGTTAATGTGGCTGGAAGTCCCTGATGCACTGTATCAACTGACTTCTGCACGATTTGCCTTCTGCACTTCTTAGTATGAAAAAGATCTGCGGTGTGCCTGTGAAGCCATAGTCAGGTACAAAGAACCGTCCATGTACCTGTATGGACCTCTCAAGCTGAACCTGAAAAGCATAAAAAATGAGGTAATTTGACCTCTTTCACCCTTCTAGTGGTGGTGTTTTTGTTTTTTCTTCCTCCCTCAGTCTGAGTGCCTTGCTCCATTCCTTTAACTAAAATTTTCTCTTATCTGACTGGGGGGCTCTCTTACTTATTCTGAATTGATACCCTGAGGATGGGAAGGTTCTCTCTGTGCCCACCCTTCTTTACAGTGGACTGAAGTTATTTCTTCTTTTATGGTTCACTAAAGTAGGATACTTCAGCTGGAGTTTGATCGGGAGGATCCTGCTCGTGGGGTGTTTCTGCTGTGGCAACTACTTTTGTCTTGTAGAAGATGGGAACAGGCTCATTCTTTAATCTAATCTTAGAATATTTTAACTTTAAAAAAAAAAAAAAGGAAAAAAAATTCTTGTAGAATGATTATTGCTTTTGGTGCATAATATACTTTTGCCTTTTCCCTGACCATTTTATGACTCTGCTTCTGCTCCTGTTGACAGCAACAGCAGGGCTTCCTTGGGCTTGAAAGGGAGTGGAACTGAGTTAAGCAAGCTGAATTTTCAGTTTAGAAAAACAATGTTGTTGCTTGCAGGCATCTTAAAGTCAGTAAGAGGAACACAGTTGCCTGCCTGCTGTGGCCATTTCATTTTATTGTAACTATTTTTCCTGAGGCCAGCTCCTGATACTTGAGGAAAAAGGAAGCACTGGTGCACAGGGAGGACAGGCAGCTGCTCTCTGTGTGCAGGAGGCCGCAGGAGATTCCCTAAGGGCCTCAAGGTAGGGCCCTATAGCCAGGGCCTGTCCTTCCATCCCAGCTAGGAGCTGAGCAGCTGGAGACACTGGGGCAGATCTAGCCCTGTGTCTGCCTCTGGCCCTGGGGTCTGAAATGCAGTCCAAGGCCATAGGTGGTGTTGGGGGAGATCTAGGGGCAGCAGGGAGTTCCTGAGCTGTTGATGCCCTCATGGAGATGACAAAAGTGGCAGTTCTGTGCGATTCTGTGCACTTTTCCTCTATAGTTCTGATATCATTTTTCATGTCGTTTTTCGTCTGTGATGGAACTCTGTAAAAGATAAGAGTTGTCCACTTTGTTTTGGTAATTTGTGACTGCAGGTTTACCAGACTGTCCTTCTGTTGAAAAAACTGTGGCCTGAAGGATCTGATATTCGTCGTGTGATCTGCGTTCTTACTTGTGCAGTGGGATTAAAACTGTACAGTGATGTGCTGGAAAGTACACGTGCTTCCTTGGGAGCAAAACTGGAGCAATCAGAAAGAGTAAGAAGTTTTGAAACGTCTTATCAGGGCTTAACATGGCCATCTGCTTCCTTTTGCTTGCAACTAGGAGTCTGGTTCCGACAATTAATAGGGCTACAGCTTCTCCGAAGGAGCGTCATCTGTCTGTGCGTATTACTGTGCCCCATGCAACAGTGGCTATTCCAGGGTACAGTTATACCTTAAGAGTGATTACTTCCATGGCATGTTTTATTGTAGAATGTTGTTGAGCTCACTGTTTACGTTTTATCCAGTAGACTTCACAGGAGAATATGCTTTTCCTCATATAAGCAAGGCATTTCAGGAGGAATGTGTCTTTCTACATCCAAACAGTCATGGTATCACTTTTGTGCCCATACTAGAAGCCTTGTTTTTTAACGCAGAAGCAGTATGTCAGTAATATTGTGTGAGAGTCATTTTCAGTGGACTGAAGGATACCTACATCAATATGGCTGACCTGCTAGTGATAAGCACAGATGGATTGGTGTGTTTGACTTTATTTTCCATCATCTCTCAACAGGAAAGAAGTAAACCACTATCTCCAGAAGAAGCCTCTGACCTCTGTAGAATGCAGTGTCTTACAACAGTATTTCTTCTGCATATGCCTCTTTCTCAGAGAGCTCAGATTAGGATCATGCAATCTCGCTGGACTAAACAAGTTTTACCCTTAATAAAAATGGTACGCACACAACTGTCTTGCTTCTCCCATCATTTGATGCATTTACCATTTCGGTTTTCAGTTTTCTTGTTGTTTTAGTAGTCTGATGAGATCAAAGAATTTAATGTAACCACTAAAAAGAAATCTCATCTGGTTCAGGAGTCTGGTAAGCTACAAATCGGTGGGACTAAGAGAGTGTTTGGGGGAATATTGCAGTGTAGTGACCAATGAATAGGCATCTGCAGCTGGCCAGCCCTAATATTAGAATACTGGACTAGATGGACCCTTAGCCAGTATGGGGAGTCCTATGGCCAACCTTTGTATTATTGTGAAAGAGAGCTGTCAAGGCAGTTATCTAGAACTGTGCTACTAAATTGCTCCCTGATTCCAGAGAAGTAACGTTAAGGACACGTTGATTTGCATGCCAATAAAACCTGTAGTAATTAACTTTATTTCAGAAATCCTTTGATCCCTCCACGTGAAATGGCGTTCCACAACAGCTAACCGATGGCTCTATCTTAACAGCAACAGATGTGTGCACATTTTGTTCTGAAACAGCTACGTGATACAGATGGTTGGAAACTGGATTTAACTTATCTGCCTGACTTAAATGATGATTCGCTGCTCAGAAATCTTGCACATTACTATGAGATTGAATACTCTGAAGGTATTTATCTTTGTTAAGCAGTTTTCTTTTGCACATTTCCAACGTTATTAAGCTGCAGAATGTAAATGAAAATGCTTCTACAAGCATAGATCATAATTTTTTAATTATCTGTATGATAATGGATACGTTTTATGGAACAATAGGGAAACATTTTTCATAGCCAAGTCTAAAAAATCACATGCAATTTTCTCACCAGAAGTCATTCAGAATGCCTTCCCCTGTCCTATCTTCAGTGTACTTAGTGAAAGGAAGCACAAGGATTCTGGGCCACTGTTACTGAGTATTCTCCACTATTGTTTAAAAGCCAGTTTCTATTCTGAAATTGTAGTGCACCATACTCAGAATGGAGACTGGATTATATCCATACTGCCACAGTGATATCTGAAGTACTTTTTATCTCGTGATGAGATTGGTTCAGGCAGAGATTGGTTCATTGGTATCAGACAAAATCTGATATTGTCTTGTACATACATGTATTTGGGAGCTGAAACTTTAAGAACATTATTGTATGTGTTGAAAATAAAAAAAATGTTCAAGACAACTGACAGAGCAAGAGGCTGTGAAAAATGTTTTGTATCAAAATTACTTTCACAGTAATTCTGTTTACCTGTTATCTTCTGTAACGTGCACTGGCAGTCAGTTTGTCCGACAGTAAAAGAGAGCTTTATGTATCAACTCATAAGATGTTCTGCATGCACCTCAATAAAGCAAAGGCAGAGGATTTTTTAAAGGAAACAGGAATTAGGAATATATGATTTGTAATGTTTATTGAGCACTAAAAATAAAATTCTGAATTCAAGATCCTGCCCTGCAGGAGGTGAAAGAAAGGTGTATGGCAAATGTTGAGTTATGGCCTGAACCACTGATTGATCACCTGGGAAAGGACTGAGTCAGCCCTGGGAGCACAGGTGAAGGTAATTCAGCTGTGTGACCAGAAGGGGTGAAGCCTGGCTGCACCTCTCCTAGACCCCATTTAAGGCTGACTGTGAGTAAGAAGAGTCTCTTTCAGGAGATCCCTCCTTTGTGGAATCCTTCCCATGAACCTCAATCTTTGGATACAGGGGAGCATTCTTTCCCTGTTTATTTCTTTTCCTGTTTTTTACATTCAATCTTTTTCAGCTGTAACATAGGTTTAACTTTTCTTTCACTGTGGGATTCCATGAACAGCCTAAACCTGGATTTCTGTTCAAAGTGCATTTTCTTACACCTAATGGCAACTGATGATGTATAATATCCTGTTCTCATTTATTCCAATTTCCAAAGACTTGGATGGAGTTGAACTCTGTGCCTGATGCTGCACAAGTAAATCAGGAGGAGGAGTAGTTTCTGTTTAAGGAAACTACAGTTGTGATGCTCCTGATTTCTTTCCTCTTCCCTTCTTTCTTTTTTAATCTTTCTCTTTTTTTTTTTTTTTTTTTTTTTTTTTTTTTTTTTTTTTTCCCCCTTTTTTTCTCTTCCTATTTAGGATTGGAGTTCCAAAAGGAATTGGGGGAAGAAATGGATAAAGAATACAGGTTTTTATGGAACGCCGTAACCAAACTGACTGTGAACTATGATTTTGGAGATGCTTTCCCAATACGCAACACTTCTCAAGTATTTATTGATCACCAGCAGACATCATTTAGAGGTACTGAAAAGTCCGCCAATTAAATGGTTATAAATACAGCTGTCATTGCTGTCACTGCAAGTTTTGGAAGTAGTGATCTTATTTTATCCTGATCACAAATCTAACCTGTTACTGATGGATCCTCTTTCCTTTCATCCCACTAGTAAATCTGGCAGATTTCACCTTTATGGCTGAAATTCTGACTCCGCTGTAGACAGAACAAGTATTGTTACTGACTTCACAACTACTTACTTTTAGCTCCAGTGTTTGCTAGTCTAAATCTGTTGCATGCCTTGTAAAACACATTGTGGCTAGTGTGAGACATACAATAGTAAAGGCATAGTGAATGATCATAATTAAGTGGCATGCACTCATTATTCTGCATTAAAACTGACTTTCTTGTACGTGTTAGCATATGGTTCCACAGGTATTTGGCAGATGTGAGAGGAGAAAACGCAGTGAAATGAAGATTTGTCTCCCTAAGGTAGTGGAATGTCTAGCCATCGGTGTATGTTACATTGTTATCCTTGAATGTTTCAGAAACTTACCGTTGTCTTAAGTTATTCTATGACACTTTTCAGTAGCCTGTAGTTGGGAAAGGGCATACTCAACTCACAGACGACTTGTTTTTATGGAACTATGTGTATTCTGAATATCTGGAAGAAGTAGGCAGGTTATTTTTGACTGCTTTCTCACATTTCTGAAGAAATGTTTTTGTTACCCTTGGAAATGTTTGTGTACAATGTGAAACTGTATAGATCTTAAAAAGGGACAGTTTGTAAGAACTTGATCAGATGGGAGCGTAAATCCACAGAGGTTTGTGGATGTTTTTCAGCTAGCTGTGGCTGTCACGTGGGCACTTTAGTGACCCACAACAACAATTTTCATTGTTAACTTTACACATGAAGGCTTCTTCTTGGACAGCATTTCTACTGCCTGCTTCTGTAACGGCGCAGGAAAGTGGATGCTTGTGAGATGGGGTGGGTTGTAGCATTCAGGAAAGAAACAGGGGAACTGGTGAATTGCTGCTTACTTCTATGTTTTGCTTTTTTGAATTTCATTTTTATTTGCATTCTGGCAGAAATTTGAAGACTCGGTATGAAATCGTACATATGTTTAATCAGACACTGTTCATTCTCTTTATTTTGTAAAGTCTGTGGTGAAAAAATTCCTGATATAGGACTAATCCCATTGAAATCTGATCTTGTCGAAGAATATGCTGGTGATGTTTTGAAAGACCTACCTGTTTTGAAAAGGTACGTATATGAATTCTGTTTGTAATGCAGTAAGATCTTAGGGGCTCGTTTCCCACTCCCCTGCACTGTACATCAGTACTATGCTCAATTTCTGCAAGTTCAGAAATGCTTTTGCTGCGACAATTAATATAAATAATAACAGGAGCTTCAAAACAAGAATGAGTAAGAACCTGTCGTCTTATTTTCTGATCAGTTATGTTTTTGTGTTAGCCTTTAAGATTCTTATTCTAGTATCTAAAAGGTCTCTTCCTAAATTGCAAAGCTCAGATGATTTCCAGGAACAAAGTGGAATAACAATACGACATAGAAGTAAAGGATAATCTCTCTTAGCATTTGCCCCGCTGTGCTATTTATGAAGGTGGGTTGTGTACGCAAATTATTTTTAGCCAGTTAGGGAAAACGAATGTGTTTCTGTGAGTTATGTAGTTACACTGCATTGTGATTTAACTGCAAGAAAGTAAGTGGGGAAAAATGCAGTTTTAATTTGTTGCCAGATCTTTCTGAGAAATTGAGGCTACCTTGGCAAGCTGGAGTAGGATGAAGCCCTATATTGGTTATCTGACACTGTAAAAGTCTTCGGGTAAATATTGGGGTTTTCTTACCTGTTGTGAACATTTTACTAGAGATGCCAAAAACCATTTTATTTTCTCTACTGTTTCATGTTTTAGCGATGATCCTGTAGTTACTTCACTTGCTAAGTACAAAGAATTTGATGAGCTTCACCACTGGCATTCTGGCAGACTGCTGACTGAGGAATATGAACGAGTGCCATGCAATGCAGATGGTAAGAAATGCTAATGAAACCCATTCATTTGCCTGAGCTAGGAAACTACTTAAAGGAAAATACTTAGAGGAGTGTTGGTTACATAATGTAATGGAAAAGGAAGAGATGAAGAAAAAGAAGAAAGAGCTGGAAGAACTTAGGAGTTACTCATGGTTAATAAAGGCTGAGAATATGTCTTCAAATCAGGATGGAAAGGATTCTGATGACTTTATTGAAATAAAGTTGCTTTCCATTCTCAATCCAAGGTGGATTGGGATTTCGTAATGTCACCAAAGCTAAGAATGCCAAAAAATAAAACCAATTAAGCGAACACTGACTCCATTTCCTCAGCAGCTGGTAGATTCTCCTGGTATCTCGACCAACCCTGAGCCATGGACAACTTCCGGATGGAGATGATCTCTATGTCTGCATATACATGTCTTTTTTTTTCAGGGACGTAGGGGTAAAGAAGTAAAATTGAATTTCAGTTCTCTGAAGACGATGCTATTTATCCTAGGAAAGGAGGTGCTGTAGCTTTAAATCAAATAAGATTGAAAAACTAATGTCTATGTATCGCAACGCACGAGTTCGCAGTCATTTAGGTGTGTGCCAAAGCAGCTGTATTATGCTGATGTTTTGCAGTATTTATATGCATTGTATGTTATGTATTTTTTAAAGCTCTATGGGGTATAATGGAGCATTCTTCAGGTGTTTGTGGTACGTTTCCTTGTGCTTGCAAACTGCTTCTCAACTACTAATTAGCAAACTTATTGTGCATCTGCAGTTTAGTGGATAAATCTCTTGTTTGCATAATGGTTATTAAGTGAAATCATATATGGGCAAAATCAACTTCAGCGTTGGCAGTGCACATGCATAGCCAATCTATATCATTTGCGAACATACGTAAAAGAAGTTATTTGTCTCTTAATTATTAGTGTTACATATTACAGTTTCTTTTAAGTTTTTGCACCTTCTGATAGGGTAGTTTTTTCATTCTTATTTGCACTGTGGTTCCAACAAGAAATTTGGAGAGCAGTCACTTTGAGCATAACCTGCAGAAGAGTAGCTAGTGCATCCTCCATGATGTCGGAGTTGAAAGTTTATGTCCCCTGCTAACGTCCTTCCTCTTCCACATTTTGTATGAGTTCTCTGAACACTGGCCTGTATCATCTCCATCTTGCGCAAAACAGCAAAACCTTCCAAGATGGATTGTCACATTCAGAACTTAACTTTTTTTTTTTAAGTACAGAGAAATATCTTGTACAGTACTACAGGATTGGGAGTGGCTGGAGAGCTGTGCAGAGGAAAACAATGTAAGGGTGTTTGTTAACAGCTGGTTGAACACAAACCAGCAGTGTGGCCAAGAAGGATAATAGCATCCTGGCTTGTATCAGAAATAGTGTAGTTAATAGGAGCAGGGAGATGATCATCCCTCTGTACTTGGTATTGGTGAGTCTGCAGCTTCCATGCTCTGTCCAGTTTGGGTCCTTCACTAGAAAAAAGACATTGAGGCCATGGAGCATTTTCAGAGAAGTGCAGCTGAAGGAGTGGGGATTGTTTAGTGTTAAGAAGAGGAGGCTCAGGGGAGATCTTATCACTCCCTGCAACTTCCTGAAGGGAGGTTGTGGCAAGGTGGGGGTTGGCCTCTTCTCCCAAGTAACTAGCAATAGTACAGGAGGTAATGGCCTTCATGTGTTGGAAGAGGTTCAGGTTGGATGATCTTGGAGGTCTAGTGCAACCTCGGTGTTCCTATGAGATACTTTAGGGGTGCCTACAGAAAAGCTGGGGAGGGGCTTTTCATAAGAGCAGGTAGCAGCAGGATGAGGGGAATCCTCTTTGAACAGGAAGAGGGGAGCTTGAGACTGGATGTTAGGAAGAAATTCTCTACTGTGAAGGCAGTGAGATGCTGGTACAGGTTTCCCAGGGAGGCCGTGGATGCCCAGTTACTCAAAGTATTCAAGGCCAGGCTGGATGGGGCTGTGAGCCATCTGGTCTAGTGGGAGGTGTCCTTGCCTATAGTAAGGGTTGAAACTAGAAGATCTTAAAGGTCCCTTCCAACCCAAACCATTCTGTGATTCAATGACTTGAGTGCAGAAATATCTATGTGCTCAACATTGAGTAGCAAAAGTTTTCTTCCAGCAGCATTATTTATGTTCTGATGAGAGAGCCTGGCTTTCACAGAGGTCTTTGATTATTTAATTGTCTTTTGAAGGCACCTTCTCATTTTCCTTGACTGTGTGCTCTAACAGTCATTTTGTTTCCTGTTTATTAAGTTTTCCAGTAACTTTTGATGTTTGCCTGAAGTTGTCTGAATTTGAGTCTGTGACTTACTTCTCAGATAATTCAAAGTACTGTTCTGTGAGTCTTAGTAGCAAGCCTCTTTTGATAGGTGATTTTGTCTTTTAGTCAGTGAAGAATTTTTGCTATGTGTACATGTATGGGAACTGCTGAGTCAGGGTCCGAACCTCTGATTGATCACCTGAGGTGAGCCATGAGTCAGCCAGAGAAGCACAGGTGAAGGCAGTTCTCCTGTGTTGCAGGAAGGGGTGGAGCCTGGCTGCCCCCCTCCTAGACCCATTGAAGAGCTGGCTACCAGTGGGGAAGGTTCTCTTTTGGAGATCGCCTCTGCTGGAGTTTTGTGAGTGAGCCCCGGATAGGGGTAAGCCTTCTATTTATTCTCTTTTTGTTATCTTAATCTACTTTGCCAAACTCTCTTGTTTATTTTGTAATTGTAACATCTTAATATTCATTAATTATGCAGTACATTTGCAAGCTCGTTGCTCAGTTAACTTTTCTTGGAAATAGTGTATACTAAAATTGTGTTTGTGTAGTTTTGAATCAGTTGTGCTTATTTGCAGCCAGGTCCAAAGATGCATATGAAAGAAAACAAATTCAAAAGCTTCAGACTTTTCATCGTTTGTACGGAAGCACTTTGGAAGGTAGCACTGCAAAGTTTATCGTATGCCAAAAGGATGCTGCAGGGAAGGCTGCTGGTGCTGTGAAGAAGACTAAAATACGCGTGAGTATATGCAAACTGTTCTTTCCAAATCTTTTTTACATTATCAAAAAAAAAAAAAAAAAAAGCATTTCTACTATTTGAATGCCAGAAATGAATTATTATACTTTAAATGCGTCACATTGTCAGCTGGGGAAACTTAATTATTTTGTACTATAAATTGTCTAATTGGAAAGAGAAAATTTGTTTCTCTTTGGGAATAGTGGCAATGAATTTTTAAGAGGCATAAATAAAGAAAAGTAATAAATACCAAGTTTGTGAAGGCTGGTGGGTTTTGGCTCTTGGCTAGTACTGGAATGTGGAATGGAGGAAACTGCGGTTGATAAATTTTATTTTACTGTAAGAAAGTACTGAGCAGTACTGTGAAATCCATTGTTTGGTTGTTTATTTTCCTCCATCGTTTGGAAATAGTCCCCATGAAAGGTTCTGTAAATATTGCTGTTAGGTCTATTTAAGAACTTTTCCAGACATCACAGGGTATGTACTTGCACACTAATGAACAGGAGTGAGTAATAGGAATTTAAATAATACTTCACTATTAAGTATTGTACTGTAAGGTTTAGATTATCATCTATAAACCCTACATAGAATAATTTTGTTGAAGTAAGATGGAACTCTGAATTTTATTTAATGCATTAAAAAAAACCCTTGTTACTACAATTACTGTTACTTGTAAGTAAAAAAAAAAAAACCACAAAAAAAAAAACCACAAAAAAAACCAAACCATAACAAAACAAACAAAAAAAATCCACCCAAATCCTCAGGTATCTGCTATTTATTTTTTCCATGTCTGTGTGCTTTTAGCCTACTTGTGATGATAGTCTTTATTGATATCTGAAGTAAAGAATAGGTAAGCTGTTGAGCAGCATGCTGTGATTCAGATATAGTCTCCTTCAGAATTGCATAATAATTTCAAGAGCTGCCAAATGACGATGTACCACAAAGGTGAATTGCAAACTATAATATATCCTGCGTTTATGAATTAGTTTTTTCAGATGATATTTAGACATAATTGTGATTAATTCTGAGATTTCTTTGGATAGAAAAGCAAAGCAGAAATAATTATGGAGGAAAACAACAGGCGACTGAAAGCTAAAGAAGAAAAGAAAGAACAGGAGCAATGGAAAACCTTGCAGATACCAATGGAGAAGGAAATACAAGAAAATCTGACAGTTGGAATTAATAAATTGGAAAAGTTTCTCAAGACAGTTAAAAGTAAATCTGTGAAATTCAGCATAGAAATATCAGCACTGTCGGCCTGTGTAGAAGCATGGAAAAAACACTGCAGAAAACAAGGTATGATAACCAAGTGCACGCTCAATGTTCAGCTTGTGCTCACCTCAACCTATTAAGTGAGTGCATCTGTACTTTCTCAGTAGGAATAAAGGCGTGTAAATATGCTCTTGTCCTGGGAGCAGTAATGGTGCTTTTAAGTGTTCGCAGGCATTAATCCCCATCTGCAATTTCAAAATCCCTCAAAGGAGACACAAACAATCTGCTGAAAATAGATTTCAGCTATTTTTTTGTTTTTCCTTTAAACATGACATACATGATTTATTGTATTTATCTTTAATGAGTATGAGCTATGCACACTACAGTATGACTATATTGAGATGAATTGTTAAGTAGCTGACTGAGTAAACTCACAATCTGAATAATGCTGATTATCACCGAAATCTATGCTACTGTCTTTCGATGTCTTCAGTCTCACTAGAAGCAACTTAACCAGTCTATGCTTTTGGTTGAGAGATTCCAGTCTCGCTGCTGGAAATATACTGGGGTGACCTGTAAACATTAGAGGGAAATATGCAGCTAATAGGATTGAGTAATAAACCTGAGTCAATGAAGAAAATGGGGAGCTTCTGTTACCAAACAGATGTAAGAAGTACAACTTGCTTTAATAGCGAGTTAGATTTGTTTGGATGCTTGCTGTTCGACAGCGGTTGCCGCATGTGAGTTATGTTGTGGTAGTCTCTAACTGTATTTTTAAGTTGCCATAAATGTGGCTGGTTGGATAAGATCTGCTCTAAAATTACCTAATATAAGAAGACTCCCGATGATACAGTTAGCTGTCAAATAACTACTGAAGTTTTTTTTTTTTTTTTGTTTTTTTTTTTTTTTTTTTTTTTTTGAAAGGAAGCAAACCTGAAGACTTAAGCAGTGCTGTCCAAGTTATGAGGAGAATTCATATACTCCTTGAAAAATATCAAGATCTTTTGGAGAAATCACACTTGCAGAAGCTGAGTCAGTATCTACAACTTCTTGGATTTGAGAATTTGGCATGTACTCTGACTGGCCAGGTAACTTTCTAGTCTTCGTATAGCTTCATGTGACTTTCTAGCCTTCTGGAATAGGTCTGAAGATGAGTAACAAGGCTGCTACAGGGCTTGGAGAATGTGTCCTTTGAGGAGCAGCGACAGGAACTGGGTCTATTTGATCTAAGGGAGAAGAGGCGGAGGGGAGACCTTATTGCTCTCTTCCAATATCTGAAAGGTGCTTACAGTGAGAGCAGGGTTGGTCTCATCTCAAGGTAGCAGGTGACAGGACGAGGGGAAATGGCCTCAAGTTGTGGCAGAGGAGGTTTAGGTTGGATGTCAGGAAAAACTCCTTTACAGAAAGAGTTGTTAAGCCTGGAATAGGCTGCCCAGGGATGTGGTTGAGTCTCCATCCCTGGATGTGTTTAAGAACCGTTTGGATGTGGTGCTCAGGGACATGATTCAGCAGAGGGCTGTTAGAGTTAGGGCAGCATGGTCAGGTTGTGGTTGGACTCGATGATCTTTAAGGTCTTTTCCAACCTGAGCAATTCTATGATTCTATGTTGTAATGTGTTAGGCTTTGGTAGTCAGCTTTCAGGATTGGTTATGTAATCACACACATTTATGAATAGTAAAATTTTTATTCCTTAAGTAGAATGTGCATACCATACATTAGAACTGAAAGCTTTATAAAACTTAGAATAACAGTTAGTCTTTATAATAGGTTTCTTTCCTTAGCTTGGATTCTTTGCACAGTCACAGCAGGCTCAAGAAGAGAAAAAGAAGTATAGTGTGAGAAGTATGTACCTCACAGTAGCTCAAGGAAGCCAAGCTCTGTCTGCTAGATCATTTTGTTAGCTTATCTCACAACAAAAGCAACCACAACAGCGGCTGCTGGAAGACATGAATTACAAAAATGCAGCTTCCAGATATGACTCTGACACTAGGCTACAACGGACAAAGTTGTTTAAAAATTACCTACAATTTCATACATTTTCAAAGCTGAATTCCACAGAGGGGGGGGAAAAACATAACATTTTCAGAATCTTTTTGAAATTTAATATGACCTTACAGATGAGAGAAGGAGGAGATGATCGGAGTAGAAGCAACTATGATATTGAGGTGGGACCAGCTCGCTTTCAGCTGCAATACATGGACTATTACTTGCTCAGAGAAGAGAGGAATGATCCAGATCCCCGAGTGGAACACTTCATACCAGACACGTGGCAGGTATTGAGGCAAATCCATTTGTACATAGAGTTATTGGAAGTGACCTTGTTTCATTTCAAAATAGTCATTATTATCCTACTTGTGAAAAGTAGTGTTTCTCTAAGCTTAACGAAGACAGCAGGTGACTTTGTAAGTGTTCTGTTTGTACTGAGGGCTTTGCAACGAAGAGCTTAGCTGAAGGCATTCAACATACGTAATGCCAGGTCCATGAGCTTCTGCTGAATATCTGATGATTAGTTCAAGCTACTGTTCTCCTTACTTGTCTGTAAGGAACGGCTTACAGTGTCAGATGAGAAAAAAACTTTTTCTTCAAAGAGCAGCAAATCTAACTGAAGTCTTTTTATTGTTAGGTTGGGGAGGTCAGCTAAATTTGCCACTTTGCTGATATCTACAAACAAGTCACTTGGTTGAGGAGCAACTTGAAAGATGGTGTATATATATTGTTAGTGTTACCACTAATTTTTCCTTTTAATATTCTTCTTTCCATCCTTTAACACACCTGTTGAGAAAGCATGGACGAATACAATAGTAGAGAAGAAAACCAATTAATAAACAATGTACGTGAAGATGATAAGAGAGAATTTAACAGTACTGAATAAATAGTACAATGCAATAAAAAGTAGTGCTTTGTAAAACAACAATGAAGTTTTTGAATCTAAATTACACACTGAGTTAACTGGCTTTATTTTTTGTTTTAAAATTCCCAGTTTTGGAATGCAAGTGTTGTGGTATCAGTATCTGTTGGAGTAAATAATGGAAACAAGCAAGTCAGAATTGTTAGTTCTGCTTTTTCTGCTAACTGTCTGAAGGGGGGAAATAAATACAGCCATAAAACAACTAGGTTAACTTTGACCTCCAGTAGTCCCAAATTGCTATTAGAAGTCTGTATGTGAAAAAAAAAAACAAACCTTTCTCACAGAACTGTTTTACTCTGTGAGAACATATTAACAAGACACTTGTATATAAATTACTACTCTTCCCTTAGCGAGAGCTTCTTGATGCTGTGGATAATAACGAGTCTGCAGTGATAGTTGCTCCCACGTCATCAGGGAAAACATATGCTTCCTATTATTGCATGGAGAAAGTTCTGAAAACCAGTGATGAAGGAGTAGTTGTCTATGTTGCTCCTACAAAGGTAAGGCTACGTCCTACTACGTATTCTATACGTTGACTCCATCTTTCAGTATAGTTCTAAAACCACTGGGAGTAACTTAATACACTTATTTAGTTGATGTATGTCTTTTTTAATCATAAATGTGTAATTAAGCACATTAACAGAGAATCTTGAAAACGATTGTTTATGTAGGATTTATATTTGTCTGTTGCTGTATATATAGCTATTTTAAGGTCAGGAACACTAATATGTACTCAAGTCCTTAGAAGCAGAGTGTTTGGAAAATGGTGAGAGTAGTGAAAGCATATAAACTGTATGTGAAAGTGATATTGGAATAGAACAATGATCAAGCAAGTAATTTCATTCCAAATGAGAGAACTCTTAGGGAACGTCAACAAAAATCTTGTGAAACTCTTGCCTGTTGTGGTACTTCTTTTTTTTTTTCTTTTCTTTTTTTTTTTTTTTTGATGCAAATTCTATTCTGCTACTTAGAAATTGACTTAAAAGCTGAGACACAGTCTTAACTTCTTCCAAAACTTACTTCAGTGTTAACTTACACCTTGTAGACACAGCAGAATGTCTTTTTTTTTTTTTTTTTTTTTTTTTTTTTTTTTTTTAGCAGCTCTAAAAATCATGATACAGAAGTAATACTACATAACTCACTTCATGGAACATTAAAGTGCTTTGCAAACATGAGTATAACTGAACCTAAAGAATTATATCTGCTCAAAGTTGATAATACTTAACACAGTACATTATAATTTCACATATTAACATTAGTGCCCAAACTAGATACTTGTATATAATATCAAATGCATACACTGTATGTATGTACATAACAGTGTATCAAAGGCATACAATGTTCAGTTTTATTAATGACTTGCTTCACTTAAGGCACTTGTAAACCAAGTGGTGGGGTCTGTATACAGTCGATTCACCAAGAAACTTCTGGATGGATTGGTGGTGTGTGGAGTCTTCACAAGAGATTATCGCCATGATGTCATGAATTCTCAGGTATGTTTTTATGGATGTTTTAACATAGGATATTAATGACTTGTGCACTTCATCTGGCTCCTGAAAATATTAATTTTGATTGTAACAGTTGTCCCATCACTAAATACAAAGCTCAGGAAAAATCTAAAGATGCTTGTACTGCTCACCAGGAACTTTCTCTTTGGTGCACTCAAACGTACCTGTTCATCCTTAAGGAATATGCCATTGAACACCCTCTGAATCCCTTGGTCACAGGCATGCATCTGATGTAAATGCAGACAAATGAAGAAGGTGCTTTTTTCATTATTTTCATGATGGTGTGACTTTTCCTATTATTTATAAAATTTGGTCATAGGCTGATTTTTTTCTTTTTTTTTAAGTGGGAGCATGCCTCTCTTTTTTTCATTAAGTCTCACAGTGGAAAATTTGAACAGATTGTTCAATATTGTACTTTATGCCCATTGCCTCGTGTCCTGTTGGTAGACACCACTGAAAAGAGCCCTTTTCTCTCTTCTTTACATACTCTCTTTACATTTATATACTTGGAGAAGGATCAGGTAAGATCTCACCATTAAACAATATCCTCTCTCCTCACCTTCCAGCACAGTTATATCATTGTACAATTTTATCAGATTGGTCAGGCATGATTTCCTCTTGAAGGATGGTGAAGGCATGCTGACTACTCCTAATGACTTTGTTGTCTTTCATGTGCCTGGAAATGGTTTCAAGGGTTAATGGTTCCCCAGGGATCAAGCTGAAGTTGACAGGCCTGGAGTCCTCTGCATCCTCTTTCTTACTTTTCTAGAAGGCAGGAGTGAAAAATTACTTGTTTTTTGCCTACCTTAAAAATAATTAGGTATTTCATTGGAATTTCTTCCAGCATGCAGTCTATCCTATTACGTTTGATTAGCCAATTTAGTTGAAAATAACACTTCACAAACTTCTATTTCTAGATACTAGTGACTGTGCCTCAGTGTTTAGAAATTCTGATGCTGTCTCCTCATCGCCAGAGTTGGACCAAACGAATACAATATGTTATATTTGATGAGGTGTGTATATTCAATAGTCATCAACTGTGAAATGAAAAAGCAGAGGAAAGAAGTCAACGTTTCAATTCATTACATACAGGATAGCTGGCAAAAACTTTTGAACTATTATTTTTGACTCACTTGCATTTATTGTTACCTGACAGACTTCATGTATTACAATGCAACATCTTAATCCTCTCGTAGTCCTTAAGGGGACTTCAGTTCAATGGAAGTTAACAGGAATTCCCCTTACATTTCTCTTACTCCAGTAATTTGAAAAACTAAAGGCCATCACTGTAGCTTTAGAGTTGAATTTGGAGTCTGGAGGTACTGCAGACTTAAATCATTCATTTTTCTTGTCACATATTTGCCAATTTTCTGATTAATGATGATTAATCTTGCTGCAATTAAAATTTGTGCTGGATTCTTTCTTGTGTATCAGATTAATTGCTAAAGATGTGAGTAAATATCTAGACTACGTACTGTGAAAACAGTGTTGAAATATAGGCTGTTTAACTGTCCAGTGAGGTCTGGAGAGAGATGTATCCGTTTCATTTGCATCTCACTGTTGTTAGCTAGAGTGTAAGAAGTGTTCAGTAATGTTCTTCTCGAAGTTCTGTAGGAAAACTGTAGTGAAGCAACTCTTTTTGCGTTCACTTTGAGAAGGAACACTTATTTTCTTTGTTTTAATTCTTTTTTTTTTTTTTTCCTGAAAATACAGATTCATTGTCTGGGTGGTGAAATTGGAGCAGAGGTTTGGGAGCATCTTCTGGTAACAATTCGGTGCCCATTTTTGGCTCTTTCTGCTACTATCAGCAATCCAGATCACCTGACTGAGTATGCTTGGAGATTTTAGATTCACAAGAGCTTATTTAAACTGGATTTGAGTTGTCTTAAATAGCTCTCAATTACTATTGAGAGGCAGAGTTGGAATTGTTTTTATTTATTGTACATAATTCACACTAAGTTATGTAACTCTTTACTCTCTGCAGTGAGAATAGGCATTGCTATTACCTACGGCTCTTTAAATGAGCTGGGCAGAAGAATTTAGGATGCTTTTGAATCTATTTGGTTTGCCAAAACCTATTAAGTATCCTTGTCTATCACCAGTCAAGTAAAACACTGTCACTATATGCATATGTGTGCATGTATGTGTATGATGGTGCTATGCCACATTTATGAGCAGCACCCTGGGATCAGCTGGGGAGAATACCTCTGAGATGGTGAAAGACTGGAAATTCTGTAGGAGAAAAAGAAGAAAGTTCCTCTATAGTTGAAAGTATTTTGAAGAAAAATTTTACTACTTTTATTCTTGAAGGTGGCTACAGTCTGTGAAAAGGTATTGGCAATGTGCTGATAATAAAATAGAAGGAAGCTCTACCGACTCAGAGAAGAATTCTGCAGGGAAGTATAAAGGAAGATCTACAGTAAAAGAACAGAAAAAATCATACCGTGTTAGATTAGGTGAGTATTGGAATGTTTATCTAACTAATAAATGAATGTAGTGTCCTTTTTGCAATTATTTTAATCATACTGCATGAAAGTAATAATGTAAATATATACACAGATACTTATATTTCTAAAATAAGTATTGCAGTTATAAGTAGTTATTTAAAAACAAACAATTGTATCCTTACATTTTTGTCTCTTCACAGTCCTGTATGAAGAAAGATACAATGATTTGGAGAAGCATGTGTGTTCTCTAACGGGCAGTGATTTTGTCATTGAACATTTTCACCCTTGTGCTGCATTAACAGTCAATCATGTAAGTATTGCACTGATGACAAAAATGTTTGTCAAACGTTGCACTGAATCCATGACTGCAAGCTGATTATTTTCTTTATTTTTTTTAACTCCTTGCAGATTGAGAACTATGGTATTCCTTCAGATCTTTCCCTGTCTCCAAGGGAGAGCGTTCAGCTGTATGACACAATGGTAAAAGTCTGGCAGAAGTGGCCAAGGGCACAGGTGGGTCTAAAGAGCTGCAGACAGGAAATGTAAAAGTAAAAACTAGGTCAAGTACTGCGGTGTTTTATAATGATGTTGTTTTCAAGGAGATGGATCCTGAGGAATTTGTCTCGTTCAAGAATAAGGTTGTGATAAAAAAGATGGATGTGAGGAAATATGAACAGGAACTGAAGAAAGAGTTAAGCAACTGGATTGTAGTTGGACAAAGACAGAAGGTAACTATTGTTAGAGGAGTGCATTTTTAAGCTTATGTGCAGATGTAATGTAATTATAGCATAATTGAAATTATTTCATAATAATTACGGGAGCTTCTACTTCCACAATTACTTTTTATTAGTATTAACTATTGTTGTGCTAAAAGAGAAGCACTAAGATTAGTGGAATTTGATAAGCTTTTTCAAGGTTATGTTTTCACAAGATTCTCAGGGAATCAGATGTCTGGTATTGACACAAAATTTGAAGTTCTGATTACTTCAGGTACCTACACCAGTGACAGTATTGTACCACTGTTCTGCTACTTCAGTCTACCTCTTTTGTTTCTCATTTAGCTGCTCATTTGAAACTTTTTGTGGTAACTTTCTACGTAAAAGATGAAGTAATGGGTGAAAGATCAAGTCTTTTGTAGCCGTATGTTGTTATATTATAAAAAGAAGTGTAAGGAGGTTCTGAATCAAAAATAAGTAAAAAAGAAAGAACGTGTGGGGGGGGGGGACGACAACAACAAACCAGACTTCTTGATTTGACACTGAAATGTGAAAATACAATTGATGTGTTAGAAATTTCTTCACTATTTCCACAGTGATGGTAGCCAACAATTTGCGTTTTGAGTTATTGCTGAAGTCAGTTAATGCTCTGCAGGGCTTTTAAGTCTGTAAGCCACGAGGCAGTACTGCATGATTTAATATATCTGGGCTGATAGAAACTGCCTTCCTGGCACAAGTTTCTGGTATTAAAATATCCTTAATAATAATGCTTTGGCCAGGTGAATGAGGTACTGGAGGACTTAAGGCCCAGACCTGTGGATTGTGCAGAACATCACAAGTGGAAGCAGTTTGCACGCTTTGTTGATAAATTGCATGAAATGGGTAAATTGCCTGCTATATTTTTTATGTAAGTATTTACTTTGCCTATATTATGTGTTCATTGACTAGAGAAAAATGAGAAAAATTGGAAGATGCTGTTCATTTGGTTTTCGTTTTGTTGGTTTTTAAAGTGTATGAAATAAAGACTCACAAGCTCTATCAACCCATTTATCTTTATGTGGGACTTTGTATTTTTATCTGTGTTTATGGGTCTGAAGATTTAAATGAAGTAAAACTGCGAATAAATTACTGTCTGGAAAGGTTAGAATCTGTGAGTGATATGATGGGAAATTATGAGAAGCTGAATCACACTGAAGTAGGAGTTGAATTCTCCATTAGCTTTGCTCCTGTGTGTTAAGTATAAGTTCAGCTCTTTATTTAGAGGTTAAAGAGTGTGTATAGGTGCAGGCTTGATAGGGAAAAGGATGAAATGAGCTGCTATGAATGTATCTTTTGTTATGATTTCACTGCAAAACCCCTGTCAACGTAGTGTTTTATCCAATGAAACGGATCAATTAACCCATCTTGAATACATCTGAGATGTAACTTCACAAAGCATACAATGTGCACAACCTACTGACAACATAATCAGTGCTATTCAAAGTATTACTAGTACGTTAAAACTGATCTTAATATTGAAAAGAAGCTACTTAGCATTACACAGAGTTGTCCAGTGCAAAGAAACAGTCACATCAGGTAGAATGTTTTCTTATCCCAATATGAAGCCTTGCTCTTCCTTGCAATGGACAATTGAGTAGTGGGGGGAGAATGCTAGCTGCCATTTCATTTCTTACAAGTTAGTGCTGATAAAAAAGCATTTCTGAAAGAACACTAGAAAGAAAGAAGCAAAAGGGAGTATACAGGTTGTCAGAATCTCTAAATGCTAGTAACGGTTTGTTTTTGTATTTTGAGTGACAGTCTAGTTGAAAAATAGAGTTATGTCTGCTTTCAAGTTCAAACCAATACATTTCAAAATTACCAGCAGATATTTGTAAACCCTTCGTGTAAGGAGTGATTTCACAGCTGCTTTATGAACTGCAGCATCGTTTTGGGGCGCTAGGAAGTTAGGAAGTGTTTTTCTTCACAGAGAAAGATAAGTGGCTTATTCTGATCTGCTGTGGAATGATGGGTTCTTAGAAATTTTTGGTGATGTATGGCTCTTACGGCACTGTGTGTGGAGTGTGAATCCTCTGTTAAGTAACTAATTGTAACTAAATGATCTCTGTGGAATGAAAACACATTGCAGACCAGTGAGTGTGGAGGTGTAACCTAGTGACATGAAGTTGGGATTTGAAGTAGAGAAATGTATTATCAGATCCTGTTTTAAGGAATCGGTGTAGTGTAACAGCTCTTTGTGGACCTCCTCTGTGCTGTGTTTTGACAAGGGATGAGCATCAAACAGGTTTTTTATAAACTTGTATCTTTTTATGTGTCCAAGTCCTGAGAATTTGTGAGGCAGATAAAAGGGATTTGGAGTCCTCAGAAACAGATGCTGACTTGGAATAGTAGATTGGTATTTGTTGATGGTGGTAAGCTTTTTCCAATCTAATTCATCAACAGTTAAAGCAAGTGATCACCCATTATGGTATCAAGTCAGCATGGAATTAATAGAGACTACTGAAAGAGCAAGTTCTAGCAGCCTAATTGATTTTGTGGCCTTTGGTAGGGAGAACATTACTTGGAGCCCTCTTCTCTTAAAAACACCAGGGAAAGGAATGTACTGGCACCACACTTTTACTTATGTGGCTGAATAAATTGAATTCACTCCCAAGGAATCAAGACTAAATGGGAAATGATTGTTATTGAGCTCTGTCATTCACGAAGAAAGCTTAAGCAAGAATTGTTAAGATCTGTGTTTGGCCTTTACAAGTATAGAGTCCTTCAGTTTTTGCTCTTGTTCTTGGTGACTGCTGGATTTGAATGACTTGTGAGTATTCTAACGGACTAAGGATGCAATCTCATGCCTGGTGTTTGTGAACACTTCTGAGTGTTAGTCAACATGGTCTGCTGTCAATCCTTATTGCAACAAGGATTTGATAACTGCTTACTGAGGGTGAAGCTGGTACAGTCTTTATCCTTGTTGTTAAGGATGTTAAGCTTCAAACAGCACAGTGTTGAAAAGGCTATGAGGAAGAACAGCTAAGTAGGAGACCAGAAGAAACAGGCATTGATTTTATTTTATTTTTTTTTTTTTTCAACTGGTTAGTTGAGAAGGATTAAAATTAAGGGAGGATTGAGCATGCTTTCTGCAAATACTTTAATGGCACAATCATTTTATATATGGCCACTCAGATTAGAAATAAATGCAGTTAGTAAGTGAATGGTGGGCTATGATGGGGTTCTTGATAGCCTGGTCCAGTAATTGGCGGTCCTGCCCATGACAAGGGTGTTAAAACCAGATGATTTTTGAGGTCCTTTTCAACCCAGGCCACTCTAATTCTATGATTTAACAATCAACTAGTAATGTGCTTCCAGTTAATTCTAATAACTGTGGTTGGGTAAAAAGTCTTGCAGAGTATTATTGTAACAGCATTGGTTACGTACGCTTAGAAATAAACAGCTCTATTAGAGTTGTCCTAACTGATGTGTATGGCTTTCAGATTTGGCTTAGATTTAGTGGAAAAGGCAGCCAGGAATGTCTTCCTGAATTTGCTGGAAAAACAAGGCAATGAATGTGACCCTAGAATGGAGAAGGAAAAAGAAGATATAAAGAAGAAATTAAGGAAAGTGAATAAAACACTAATGAAATCTGAGAACATGTAAGTATTAAAACTTAGTATGCTATTGTCAAGCTTACACATTAGAACAGAGTAAAATTTTGTGTTAAGCTATTTCTGGGAATGTACCTTAGGATGTGATGGGGAATGTACCCCATATCAAGCAGCCAGTTGCAGTTGCTTTAGCAACCTGCATGGTGGGTATTAAATAGCAGCACCTAGTGCATAGATGGAGAAAGGAACTACTAGTGTGGCTGATATTGGGTAAAGTGCTGGTGCTACAGCATGAGGATGAGAGAGAGACTTGAATGTATGAGGTCAGCCACTGTGGAAGAACATATTCATAGCTTGATTTCACTGGGTCTGGTTATATTAGTGGATCTTTGGAATGTGGCTACACCTGGCTGATGAAATGCTCTTCAAAAATGTGACAGCATTTTGCTTTGATTATACCTTGTGTTGGCTCTAGTTTTCCATTTCCTTGTTTCGTGATCATGGGGTGTAAAATCTGACCTTAGTAGTAATGAGTTAAAATCCAGTGTGAGTTTAGACTCAATGGCTTGAAAGCCTGCTTCTGGTTTCCTTCTCTTCAAATCCTTCCCCGGATCTCTACAGTCCATGTAATTATTTGCAGTAAATTGATAACATTTCTTTTTAATGTTAATTTTTTTTTTACTGTGCAATAGTGATAGCTTATTAATTTGCTAAGCAAGGTATTTGTAGTTGCTGTCTTAATAATTTTTCTTTTTTTTATATCACCATAATTTCTTCCTTCTCCTTTGCCCAGAATTATTCACTGTTTTGCATACCAGCCAAGTTAAAATGGAGATGTTAGCATTACAAGTAATTCTACATTAAGACATCTACCTTCATTTTTGAGCCTACAGTTCAAAAGAGAACCCATCTGAATCTTTAAGAACCCGAAGTATATATTAAAATACAAATATGTATGTTAAAGAAATACTCTTTTTAATTGCATGTTTTAAACAGCGATATCAAAAAGGTGAAACCTAGTAAAATGGAAAGCATGGTGATGCTTTTGTCTATGAAAAAACAGCTACAGGAAAGACTTAACAAGCTTACTGCGATCCCTTCTATGTGTACTTATGCTGATCCTAAAGCAGTGGATGAAGATGTAAGTAATTGATAATCATACTTCTGGCTTTCTGTGTTTTAAAATGCTTGGATTAGTGCACAAATCATAAAATGCACATAGGAAGTGATGCAATTGTTGTTCATAACAATACTCACTAACTTCGTGAAATAATCTGGATTCTGAATTTGATTCCAGGTCTCAATCTTAGATAACTTTATTTTGAAGATATATGGAGCAACTTTCATTCTACCAACTGTCAACTCATCACCACCGTGCCCACTACATCTGTCCCTATATACTATATAGTCTATATACTAGAACTACACCCTATACAGGTGGCTACCTGTATGCATTTCTTGAAAACCCTCAAGGGTGGTGACTCTACTGCTTCTCCAAGCATCTTCTTCTAATGCCCTGTCAAATGCTTGGACTTGAATGGCTAAGAGATCTATTTCATTTTCATTGTGGACATTTGGTGATGATTAAAGCTTAATGCTTCTTTTTATTTGTAGACTTTGAGGAAGATTTTTTATCGACTTAGGTTTCAGAGAAATGGCTATCTGCATCAAATGCTGGCACGGAGGGGCATTGGGTATCATCACGGATCTATGGCCATGAGGGAAAGGCAAACGGTGGAGATGCTTTTCAGGCTGGGATATATCAAGGTTGGAAAATCAAGTTTAATTATTTTTTTTTTTTTAAGCTTCATTTCTCCATACTAGTAAATAGAAAGTTTAGTTTATCACATATCAGTGGTAAAATACACTGCATTGACTGATGTAAGGTGAATATTACAGACTCTTAAGAAATCTGATATTGCCCTTTCTCATACGTAGTTGTATTTAATATTTTACAGGTGGTCACAGCTACTTCAACACTCGCTCTAGGGATCAACATGCCATGTAGGTCTGTGGTCTTTGCTGATGATTCTGTCTTCTTAGATGCACTAAATTACAGACAGGTATGTGTGCAGAACATGTGCTATTTGTATTACAAGAGAAACAGATGCATAGCTGTCATCACACAAATACAGATGATGTCTTTTCTTTTACATGTACTTCTGGATAAGTACTGAATTTTAGCTGTTTACCTTGGCAACAAAAATGATTTTACCTACTATGATTTTACTAATGTGTCAGAACTGATGGTGCACAAGTAACATGAATCCTCAAAAGACCTATTTCACGAACAAAAGCATTGTAATTGCTCTGTAAATAAGATGCATAGAGTTCTTTTTCGTTTACAGGAGTCAGCATAAACAAAAGGTGTTTTGTTCTAGCCTTTCCTTACAAATTTGTAATAAAAAACAAAAACAATGCTATAAGAACACTCAGTGGGGATACAGTGATGAAGATAAACAGCACTGACTAAATCTGGACCTCTGAGTTAATTCCATCTTGGAATGCACTCTGCAAATGCAGTAATGCATTTGCCTCCAGCTATTTGACAGTCTAGCAGATAGGCTTCAGACTCTTCATTAGCACATTTCCTGCTCTTCTGCTACTTTTCAAGCTGGTTATTGTGAAGTACTTCTAGATTGCCTCTGGCTCAGGATCAAAGCTGCCAATGCAGCTGAAAGCATCAACTGGAGGGTAGCTCTCAAAGAGAGAGTGTATCTGTGCAGTTATTGGACTCCCACGCATCTCCCTTCTGCTGTGCATAAATGAGATGATTCCAACTTTGCTACATTATCAGGTACAAGGGACAACTACTGGTGTAGTCCTGGTACAGTAGACCTGAGCAAGAAAGGATGAATGAAGCAAAAGAACTTACCCTTGTGTAGACTCCTTCTACTCCTAATTCATTTTCTCTGCTCTACATTCATACTAAATCTTCTTTTTTATAATGTTATTAAAATAACAGTACAAATATTATATTCTTAGATGTCAGGACGTGCTGGAAGACGGGGACAAGATATGATTGGAGATGTGTTCTTCTATGATATACCATTGCCCAAGGTTGAAAGACTTATCAAATCCAATGTACCTCAACTGAAAGGCCAGTTTCCTCTGACTATCTCCTTAATACTGAGACTCATGCTGTTGGCTGCAAAGGCTGATGACAAAATGGATGCCAGAGCAAAGGTTTCATATTTTTTCTTAGTATGAATTCAATCGTATCTAAGTTAATTAAGTTATAATATCTCCTTAACACGAGCAGAAAGTTATGCATTTCAAAAGTAAGCTCTCTGTCTGGATGCAGATATTAGAAGCAGCATAGCAGAGTGAGGTCTGCTTTCATGTTGTCTGTGGTATCACACGATGCGTTTTCATCCATCTTTCTTGACAATAAACTACATAGTCAAAAGGAATGCTATTATTGGGCGAGCATTTTTACTTGTTCTATACAGTATGTGCACTTCTTTGGAGAATCAGAAAATCTTCCAATATTTCCAGCTTAGTTTGAGGAAAAGAGATGAACGTATCCTCCCCTCAGAAAGACAGCTATGAAATGAGACCTCAGTTGAAACAATGAGAAAGTTGTGTGCATTACTCTTTTTGGAATCAGCATAGTAGCAGTCTGGAATCAAAAAGCTAGATCTTAAATTCGTTTGCTTATTACAATATGCATTTCTTTGCATTTCTGTTTTTTTTTGTTTGTTTTTGTTTAGGCATTGTCAGTGCTGAAGCACTCGCTGATGTCATTCAAAAGAGAAAGATATGTTGGAATATTAAAAATGTATTTTATGTTTTCTTTGCAGTTTCTTATCAAAGAGGTAGGTTTTAAATCATTCAGGATAATGCCTATGTGTAAATACAGGCTTGTTTTTCCTTCAACCTATGGATTCTCATAATTCAGTACTCTTTGCTTTAGGAGCCATGTGTTTTAATTTCTGGGCTCTCTAGTTAAAGAATGACAGGAAAGCACTGGAGGAAGTTCAGCGGAGGGCCACAGAGATGATTAGGGCCAGGAGCATCTCCCTTATCTGGAGAGGCTGAGAGACTGGGGACTGTAGTCTGGAAAGGAGAAGGCTAAAAGGGATCTTAGCTTATCAGTACTTATAAAAAAACTCAAGTGTGGGAATCGAGAAGATGGGGACTCCCCTGATACTCCCACTCAATAGGAAAATCTGAAGTCAGTTTGCAGGAGGCATAAACATTTCCAAAAAGTTACTGTTAGCATAAAAACTGGCCAAAACCAGGCTCAGGTACATGGTATATTGTCTCCCATGCTTTTCTTAAGAGTGGAAGAAACCAACCAACCAACCCCAACAACTGCAAGAATATGGTTCTCTACCTATTCCTTACTTCCTTACAGGGTGTGATGCCAGGAGGGTGTCCCAGAACTCATAGCCTTGAACTGAGTTTTATTCCACAAGCTCGCCTAGCTTTTGAAATTGTATATACTTCGAGCACCTCGACATCCTGTGATAATACACTTGACAGATCACTGCTTGTTCTGCTTTCATCCTATCAAACATCTGGATTAATGGTTTTTTGAATGCCATCAAATATCACTTTTGTGACAGCATGCACTTTTCATTTGCAACACGATCTGCACTGGTACTAAAATGATGAAGTCAACGTTTATGCTTTGCGTAGGTGATAAGGATCTTCCATAGAAATGCTCAAATATTTGTTACCTTGTTTTCCCGTGATGACACAGTTTTGGCTTTTCAAAAAAAAAAACTGATAAAAGAAACTGAGTATGTTGTTCAACATATGCATTGGTTTGAATGACTATCTATAATATGTAGTGCCACCATTCTGTGTTTTTGTCAAATGGAAGTTCACAACTAAACTTATTTTGCTGTCAAACAGGGCTACTTGGATCAAGAAGGTAACCCCGTAGGTTTTGCTGGGCTTGTGACACACTTACACTATCACGAACCTTCAAACTTCGTCTTAGTGAGTTTTCTTGTGAAAGGTTTATTCCACAAACTGTGCCGGCCAATTAAGGAAGGTAAATAATACTTCATGCATCTTAATACTTGACGCATCTTACAGAGTCTGTGGAAGGCTCTGTAACGCCAAAGGTCCGCAGACTTATGTGCCTCCTTGCTGCTCCTATCTTTTGCTTACCTAGCCTTCATCCCCACGTTGGCTTCTGCCTGTGTGCAACCCTGCATGTGCTTGTATTTCTGAGAAAAAAGAATGCTCTGCATTAGAAAAGTTCATTTATTCTAGGAAAAAAAATAGTTCTGTCTCCAGAGCAAGTTGTTAATGTTACACAGAAAATAATATAAATGATTTCTGGATATAAACTTTAAAAATAAGTTAATATTGCTGTCTTGTTGCATGAGTAAAATCTGTTTTGTGCACTAAGATGTGATGTGTGTACACACTCTATCAGTTTGTGGATACAACTGTTTAATTACCTAATGGAGTTTTCTTTGTTTATCCAGTTGCATCCAGTTTTGCAGTCAACTCTTGCCTGTTGCAACTGAGAGGGAAACTCCTGAATGGAAGTTACTTTAAGCAAACTTTGGGGGCTAAGTTTTCATAAATAACCTGTGTGCTTTCTGCTTTGATACAGGCTCAACTGATTTCTCGGAAGAAGTCCTAGAGAAGCTAGTGCTTGTTCTAGCAAATCTGTTTGGGAGAAGATATCTTCCAGCCTGCTCAATGGCATTTAAACACACGTTTTACCAGTCCAAGGTAGAGAAAGCATTGCTCTAACTTAGGTTGTGAACTGCCTCTATGAATTTGTTTCGATGTGTCAGACTAGTGCCAGTGTGGACGTTCAGTAGTTTGAGCAGCCAGCTGCCTCCCCTGCCCTCCCCAACTGCTTCCTCATTGCTCCTCTATGACAGGATGGTAAGAAAGTAAGATTGAAAACTTCACAACTGAAGAAAAAAACAGGGAGTTTGTTTACCCAGTTATAATTACACAAACAGCCTTAGCTTGTGAAAAATTACGTAATTTTATTACCGCTTAATACCCAAATCTGTTTTAAGAAAAAAACCAAAACCAAACACCAACCCACCTTTCTCGTCTTTTCTTAGCTTTCCCTTGTTCAACTTCACCCCTTCATTCCAAACTATTCTACTTCCCCTGATCTAAGACAGACATGAAATGAAGGGCTCAGGTCAATTCCTAACTATTCTGTCATTCCTTCCTCCTTACGTTTCATTTCAGCCCTAGCATGCTAGCATGGGTTACTCCTGTGAGCTGTGTTCCTCCTGTATAAATATGCTCCACCGTGGGCACTCTGCACGCCACAGTTCTTCCAAGAAATAAACAGGAGCTCTATTCTGGGCTCCTCTGCAGGCTGCAATGTGGGTATCAGCTGTGGCATGAACTTCTCCGCAAGCTGGAGGGAAATAATTACTCATCTGCTGTAGCCATGGCCTGTGTTAAAATACCCGCTTCACTGTTGTTACTTCTACAGAGTGTAGAGAATCACCAGTTACAGCATCTGGAGCGATACCTCCTCTCTACTTCTTCCCTGACCTTGGTGTTCTAACTGCAGTTTCTCAGCTTTTACTTGACTCCTCTGCCTGTGTGACACTTTCGCCTTTAGTAAATACCTTTAGCAGTAGTTGCTGGGCTCATCTTTGCCCTGCGCTGGGTCTGCTGCTGAGCTGGCTGGAACCACCTGCATCACAGGCAATCCTGGCCTCTTCACAAAGTAGCCACCTCTGCAGGCACCTACTGCTAAAACCCTGACACCTGTACCCAGTGTGAATTGCTAAAAAAACAAAGTACTTACCAGCTGAGGACAAAGAAGCCTTGTTTCTTCAAGCACAGAAGAAGCAGTTGAGTGTTCTGTTTAATTAGAAGTACTGAGTTTTTTCTTTGTCTTAAGAAACTGTAGCCTTTCCTGTCAGGTAGCAGTGACCCAGGATATTAGCACCATCTGCAGGCCTCTATAAGCTTAAGAGTGTCTTTTTCCAACAGTGGGGCAGTAGTACAGGATGAGCATTATCTTATGCACAAAGTAAACCAGACTTAAGGGTTTCACAAAGTGAAACATCCTATTGCTGCCTCTTCCATGCAAACTCAGTTTTTAGAGCAGACACCTACAGCCTGAGAACAAACAAAGCTTCTTTGCAATTCAGTGCTCCTGTGTCCAGTTTCTAAAAAAGACCAATTTCTGTCAAGTGGTTACTCTTTCAAAAGGGCTTACTGAATGGCAGCAAAGCACCAGCATTTGTCACGTTTGATGGGGAATCTGCTGAGCACTGATGTATGCAAAACTAGATCTGGGTAGGTAGTCCAGAAGTACCCTATTAGCTATCTAAACATCGTTTAATAAAGCTGAGTACTCTTGAGTAAAAATTCTAGGAATTTGTATGCGTCTTCCTTTCCATGTCTTTTCCTGTATAAAACAGATGTGCATCTTAGGGAGAAACTCTTGAATTTTAGATGGATAGTTGGTCTGACAGATCAGACAGAGTTTAGAGTGGCACTCTCTTTTCCTTTAATACGTGCTGCCTGTACCAATTGTGCCAAAGTACAAGTGACACATCTGGAGAAATTACCTGAATGAAGGCATTAAGTGCTTGCTATTTCAGGTCTTTCTAGAAGATCTGCCAGAAGACTTTGCAGATGCTGTCAATGAGTACAACACCAAGGTCGAAGAAAACTTTGCTCATTTTCTTCTGACAACAGCTAAGCTGGCAGATATGGAAGAAGAATACAAACTTCCACTGTCAAAGACAGGTAGGAAATGAAAAACAAATGCATAATCAGCATTTGTGACATTATTAGGAAAGATAAATTATCATTTTGTAAAAAAAAAAAAGTGAATTTAGACATGTTAGAGGCATACAGTTTCTGTTTTACTTCTGATGTACCAATTACATTAGTATATGGTAGCAATTTTGCACAGGAAAAAATCACTTTGGTTGCTATTGTTCTATTAACTTACAGAAATAAATATTTAAGGGAATTATTTTTAAAATGAGAACAACTATAATTTTATTGAAAGCCTTTTTATCTAATAATGAACGCTTCTGCACATCCTGAAATGCCTGCAATGCTTGAATAGCTTTCAGAGTCTTGAGAGTGTTAGACTGTAGAATATGAAAAGCCCCTATGAAAATATGAATTATAAAAATCAGAGTATTTTTGTGAGTACTACTTTTATTTAGAATGCGAGCCACAGAAACTGAATTTACTCCTCTACCAACGTGGTAAAGTTTCTTATTGAAATGAAAGGTCTAACATTCAGGTGTGGTTGCACTCTCCCTATTTTGCTGAAGCTGTTTAATTGCAAGACAAAATATTAGGAACTGCATTAGATTTATAAAAAAAGAAATGCAAGATTGAACTGTGTCCTGAAGTTCAAGCAGCAGAAGAGACTTTTGTACTTTGGAGCAATGCTGCAAAGAAAATACACTGTGAAACTGCTGCTGTTTTTTTGAATGGCACAGAGTGTAATAAAAGCATACTCAGCATCACAAATAGCAGAAAAGGCTGCAGTTCAAGAAGTGAAGTTCAATAAGTAAAATTGTTAGCTGTTTGGAAACAAAGTTTCTATTTAAGCTGTTTTTCTTCAACATAGGATGCAATAAAACCTGTAAATAGAAAAAGCACTCTCCTAGGTTTTGCTGTTAATTCACAAGTCAAGGAGAAAGGTTAAGTCATACGGAGGGGAGGAGAATTTAGATGCAGTTACCCTCATCATGAGAAAGCCTTTCCTTAGGCACTGTGATCAATTGCTTAGAACCTCATAAGAACAAACAAACACTATGAAGGATTTAAGCTTAGAAGATTAACTACAATTACTACCATTAGTGGATAAATCTCAAACCTTGCTTGTTTCAAAATTCTCTGCTGGAACTGCTTGTGTCTGTATTGTAGCTGTTGTCGTGTTTGCAACTTCCCATCTAGATTTCTCATCTGAAAAATGGCACAGCACTGAACTAGCATCTTATTTGATGGACAACACCAAACGCATATCTGCTGTCTCACCTTTTGCATGTATATCCGGAATGGTTGATGATGATCTATTTCATGGGGAGAATGTTAATAAAGTAAGTTATTGTTTCATAAAGGACAGAATTTGATTACCTTTTAATAACAATGTTTTATTACCATCTTCTTCCCTGTGTTCACCATGCAGGCCTCAAGGATTTAAGGATTTCTCTTTAGGAAAAGCAAACTACAGACTCAGAAGAACCAGCACTGATTAGCACCAAATTATAACAACGCAAGAAAGACAGAATGTATGGGTGTTTAAAAAAAGAAAAGAAAACAAAAAAAGCAGTTTGCTTTCTGAGAAAAAGATCTCTGTTCTTTTGGCTGTTAAGTGAATTATTCAAAGTTAAGGAAAGTTCAGCTTTAAAATGCACTTCCAGGCTTTTTCTGCTTTTTTTTCTTAATAAACTCAATTATGCAGTGGTTTCAAGAAACTTAGTAAGGCATGCGTTATTGCATTGAGCATTTCCTTCTTTATTCGTTTAGAGATTACGTGAGATAACATGAAGTATGCAAAGTGTAATACAAATCAGTATGTTTGCTGTTAGCTTGTGTTTTGCTGTGCCCTTCAACACGTCTTGTAGCATTAGGGAGTTATCACAGCATTTCTGATTAGAGTAAGGTAACTCAAATGACTACAATTTGGATCTTGTAATCCACTTTCACCCTTAAGATGCGCTGTGCGTAATGCTGGTATGTTGAAAATATCAGCAAGAGAGTCTGAATACATAGCATATACTTATGGAAAAGTTCCCACGTAGAACTCAAGAAATCTAGCAGCCTAGATAAATTATTCATGGATCATTGCAAAGCATTGTAAGTGAACTGAGCAAGATAGCTTCCATCTACGGCCTTTGTGTACTTGTGCAGATACTCTGACTAGCACAGGATTAGAAACACAGAGTGTGTCAGCTGTGGGGCTGTAGTTGCTTCTACGTTTGTGGCACAGAAAGTACAAAAAACCCAAGTTATTCAGCAGGCTTTTTTTTTTTTTTTTTCAGGCTGTACTACGCTCCCTTGGAATTAATGTCAGAAACTGCCCCCTGCTTCATTTGAAGAAGTATGATAAACAAGGAAGAAGCTTGCCACTCAACGCATACGCACTAGACTTCTATAAGCACGGCTCCTTGATTGCTGTGGCAACTGATAACTGGTATGCACTGCCATCTTTAATATAGTGAAACAGTATCATTGCTTTCAATGTGGTATAAGTACTCCTTTTTGTTTTTAATGCCTTCTCTTTCAGGAATTTAGGAATGCAATATATATATTAAATACAGTTAGAGCTGAATGTTACAATGAACAGAGAACACAGATAACAGTAAATTCTAATGACAACTTCTGTAAAGCGCCAGATGGATTTTCAAAACAGTACAATAAATGCAAAGTCTTTACTGGAGTGATAGGTTATTTTGAGGTGGGCCAGCTTAATCAAAGTACTACTTGATCAAAACCACAAACTCTGGCGTAGAGGAAGATCGTCATTACAGAAGCTTGTCTTACTCCAGCAAAGCAAAACTTGCTAATGATTCAAAGTTAGTATTAATATTGCTTCGACACTTCCTCCTTTCTTAATCTTCTTTGAGCATTTGGCAACTTGCCCTCAATTCAATGTTCTCTCATTTTGCCTTCATTCTTAAAGCCTATTAAGTTTTGTGAATACCTCCTCTCTTTGCTTCCTGAGACAACATAAACTCCATGAATTGCTCTCTGTACAAGTTTGGCATGAATGCTACATTATCAAAAGACAAGAAAATACATTATTGTCAATACAATACTCATGGTATTCTTAATGACTAGGAACTGAGATTTCTTAAGCTGCATTCCACCATGCAGTGATCCTTTTTGTATAGTATCTTAGACATTAGTGGAAAGCTACTCTTCTCTGTCTCCTACTCCATTTAGTCAGCAGTTTCATCTGAAGCAAACAGCCTTCCTGTTTAGCTTTGGAACACTTAGTTGTTCCAGAAACTGAAACCATGTTCCCAATATTAATAAATTTATTTTCCAACCATGAGTGATGAGTCAGGACAGCTTAGTATGGCTACAGAAGCACGCATCTGCATAGCACTATTACATGTGAAGCTTACAGTTACTCTACAGCCCCACTGAACTAGCACATCTGAATTCGAGGCTGTTCAACACATTCTTTGCACCTCAACTGACTTGGCAGGCTTTAACAAGGCAATAGGATGATAACCATTTCACATTTTGGTTTTTTTCAGGTTAAATGAAGGAGATGCCTACTACCTCCTTAAGGATTTTGTACTCCTGATTCAGTCCATACGGTATGATAACCAACATGTGCTTTGAATATTTACTACCTTAAAAAAAACAGAAAACAAACTTAAAAGTGAAATAATGCTTTTTTGTTTTTCTTTTTGTAAAAAATAGAACCTCACTGAGCGAACTGTGCGATGATCCCAATGATCATGTTCTACTGGCATTTCAAAAACTCGGAGAAGTCTACGAAAGTAAATTTAATGCAGTCTGAGTCTTTTGGTTACAATGGATGACTGTGTGTAGGGTGGGGTGTAACACACAAAAAACCACCACAAAAAACAACCAACAAAAATGAAAGAACACAAACCTAAAAACCAGTACTACATCATATTCTTACCATATAAACACTATCGGCTGTCTTTTAAATTAGAAAGTGACTGAATGTTCAGATGTATTTCATTATAAAATTTTAGTAAAGCCCACTATTAAAAATGAAAGATTAGCACAGAAAATTGATCTTGTCATATTAATGTTTTAGTAATTTTAATGTCTATTACATTGTAGCTTCAATGTATTTCAAAAGTAGGTAATTGCACATTGTGGAACAGGTTTTCTTTTAAATCAGTGTTTTAAATTAAGGCAGTTCTCAAAAATACTTTGAATGAGTGTAAGAATTCTGAGGCGCTAATCTCACTAGCTGCAAGTAGGAAAGCACTGGAAACTTTCAGCTCATTTCTTTGGCAATGCAAATAAAATCAACTGTTCTATTGATTTTTATATGGTTTTAATATGTAGTACCATCATGAATGTTTGCAGAAGCTCTTAACTCTGACTGCAGCTGCAGTCTACAAAAGTTTAAATATAAAGAAGCTTGTATCAAAATAAAGTTTAATAACATGCTCTGTACAGTAAGTTGCCTCATTTTTCACCTGTTGCACCCTTAAGAGTAAGAAAGATCAAAGGCACCATTAATGTAGCATTTGACAAAGTTCTCTGTAACAAAAATTGACTGAAGTGTTTTCTATTTCTATGCTCTGTGGTTGTTTTTATAGTGGGGAAAAAAGCCCGAACTTTTTCATGTGTTAACAGTTGTTCAGTATAACCAGATTTTTGTCTATCCGTAGTCTAAATATATAGCTGTGCATACAGCAAGTACAATGTACGCTCACTGTTTAGAGAGAGATTAAAGCTTTGACAGCATCCCTCATAGCCACTGAAAGAAGAATGGTTGGGGTTGGAAGGGTCCTTGAAGATCACCTAGCCCCAACTCCCTGCTATAGGCAGGGACACGTCCCTCTAGATCAGGCTGGTCACAGCCCCATCAAGCCTGGCCTTGAATGTCTCCAGGGTGGGGGCATCTAAAACCTCTTCAAAGACTATAAACTGATCAAAGTTATTATTGATAGAGAATAAGTAAAATGTATACACTAAGAACAATGCAGAATCCTTTTTTGAATTGACTAGTTCTGGTGTTCATAAGCTTAGCACTGATGAAGTTTTTGACTTGAAATCTCTCTAAGCAAACTGAATTCTCAAGTACAATGTGTTGCATAGGGGATATTGAGAGGAAGAAACAACATTGACAGGCTGTGCTGTTTGCTACTATTAACTGACTGAAGTTTTCCTGCATTTGTTAAAACCTGTGAAATAAAAATGAGGAGTAGAACAGAACATAGCGGCACATACATCTTCAATTCTATGTGGGAAAAAACCCACTTAATAAAACTTACTCTTTACCATCTGGCAAGTTGTGCTCCACACAGGCAAGTCTTGCACAGCCAGAGTAAAACTGCCCTTATTTATATATTGCCACGTACATGTTTCCTGATGGAGTAACCTTTATAGCTAGCATACAATTAATTCAGTGACCAAATAATAAAGTCAGAATAAACCATATTGGAGAAGGTAGCGTGAATTATGGACAAAAAAACAGATTTATGTGCATCAGAGAACACTAATTTTATGTTGAAGACTACTGTTTTATAAAGCCTTAGGCACAGCAGTCTATTTTTTACTTTCAGTAACACATCAGAAACACCTCACTTCTTTGATGACTATCACAAAGACAAGACTTTGTACAACAGCAGAAGAGAACTAAGTCTAAAAGTCATTAAGTGATTACAAGTGATGAAGTAACTAAGGAATCAACTTTTGAAAAGATTAAAAATGTGTTGTCTATTAATGTAATGCCTATCTGGGCTGTAGTGTTACCATGACCTATAGCAGAAGGTCAATACAAAAGTACTGCCCTGTTTCACCTGCAAACTGTCACTCAACCCCTCAGACCACAATTTGCCATGCCTGAAAAGTCAGTTTCAGGACTGTACTGAAACTGTGCACCAACAATTTCTCTGGTTGAAAACTGCATCACAGTCTGCTTATGCACTTGGCCATTTTACAATTATGTCCTTCCACTAAAAGGAAAAGTTTCTAATTTAATTTTAATCACACTGATGAAACACTGCAAATTCTGGAAATGAACAGAAGATACAACAAAAGTACATAATTTAAAGACACTCAGCAGGGTTTCTGAATACTCCTGTCATAGAGGATTTTTTTTTTATGTAAAAAAAATCATCAACCCCACATTTTCAGAAATATAATGTTCTAACAACAAGTTTGCTAAGGGACTGTATATCTCTACTGCTCCTGTTTTCATTATAGAGAGATCCACGAGGACTGCCACTGTCAGCATATAATGGCCTTACAAGAATTTAACTTAATACCTTTCTAAACACTTCTCTCCTGTGCATTCTGAAAAAAACATACAGATGTTTTGAGATAAAAGTAGACCAATTCTCAGAAAAAAAACAGAAAAAACATTTAAGGGGTGAACATAAAGAATGATAACACTAACAACACAGAATTATTGCCATCTTCCTTACTACAACACAGGCACCACGAGAAGATAAGGAAGTTCTAGAAACTGTTTTTCAGCCCATTCAATGGAGGAATGCAGAGAGATTTCAAGTCAAAAAACAAACAAAAAACCCAACAGAACAATTGAGATGCCACTGAAAAATTTCAAAGGGATACTAAATGTTTTGCTTCAGAATTCATGATCTAAAACTTGCCAGTTGACATATCCACATAATGGGGGATTTATGTAAGATCTGGCAGCAGTTCTTGCTGGAAAGCAAACACTAAAGGAAGGACCTTGAACTTAACACTGCAATACCAGCTACATCTCCTAATAGCTAAAGCGCACACATCTCTTAGCAAACAGGTGAATAAATCAGAACAGAATGGTGAATAAATTAGAATTAACCCAATTTTTACTCTGTGCCATGTTTCACAAAATAAAAATAAAAAAAAAATAAAATCAATGAGTTTTGGGTAATTAATACTTACAGTTAGAAGTGCAATTTCCTTTTTTCCTGATGATGCACGAAGATTGAAGGAGATTTTGTTTTAAAAGCTATATCCTCTGAATAATCTCATCAAAACAACAAGTTAGAACTTATCTACTAGTTTCCAAATTGCTGGCAAAGGGAACTGAAAATTAAATCACTTTTCGTAAATGTAGCACTGCAGAAGTGTAGCTGATATACTTCCATGACTACCAAGAAAAATGTGGTAGTATTCCAATTTCAAATGGATGAAATTATTGAAAGTAAACTAGGAGCTGTACCTTCCTTATCCATTAAACACAGCACAGAAAGAGAATACAGTCAAAGGGAGATCAAAGACGATTTTTAGTCATGTCTTCTACAACCTTTATTTCCCCATGGCTCTTCCACGCTCAACAGAATGATAGTGTGGGTGCCCTCCTATCCCATAACCCTAGTGCAAGTGCTACTGTACTGAAAGAGCAATATATTTTGTCCTGCTACTGAGTCTTCACTGAGCCTGCTCTTGGAGACCTCTGAGTTTCCCTACTACTCATAAAACCCACATAGCGCTTCCTGGAAATTGTGCTTGTGGAAGATCCAGCACACGCGGTCAATTCTTCAGTCTTTAGGAAGACATGACATTTTTCATTGTTTTTCAGTTTGGATTTTTAGAAAAAAAATTACTTCAGATATGGTACTTGCTGATAAGCAGCTATGTTTCTACCACAAACCTTAACAGGTAAGATTATCATAAGGAACAGCTATAAAAAGACAGGTATTCCCACTGTTTAATATGTTATGAGGCATTTATTTTATTCTATTTTAAGTGTAGCTGTGTTCCATTTCACCCTCTTCATGTCTCCGATTTTCTTCTAGCAGACACTTCGTCTTCTGTAACAGACAAATATTCTGATGCACTGCTGGTATCACTGGACACTGATGTCTGACTGAGCTTTTCAGTGTCAGAATCGCTGTCACTTGACATTTCTCTGGCCTCGCTTACTGCAAGCGCAGAACCTACTGAAGGCAAATCATTGCATGCTTCAGGAGCAGAACAAGCTGTGTTCTGAAATGGCACAGACCCAAATTCTTCTTCCCTCTTGGGACAGGAATTGTTGCTTTCAGCAGTAATTTTGTTTTCTTGATGTTTTACCTTTAGGTCTTGTTTTGTTGAAGTAACAGTAAGCACAGTGGCAGATGCATTCCCACTGTTACCAGGAAGGACTGCTGAACATAAAGGCTGAGTAAAGGAAGAATTAATATTAGCAAGTATGTCTGTACTTCCCATGTTCTTAGGTGAGTTCATACAAAAAGAAGAGCCTTCACATTTTCGATGACTGAGTCTAGAAGCAGGCTCTGCACACGCTGGATACGCAGAATTTCCTAGATTTAGAGGTGTTTTGCCAAGAGACTTCATTTTTTCTTTCTTGGTTTTGTCAGTACCATTTCTAGACAAAAGCACAGAGGAGGAAGTCAGGGAATCAGAGGCATTTTTGACAATATCTTCACCAGCAATTTCATTTGGAAGTAACTGAAAAGTGCTATTTTTGAAGGAAAATACACAACTGCTGGGGAGAAGGGAGGACTCAGAGATAACATTCACTCCAGCTGCAGTGGTGGTTTCTGAAGTACCACAAGGTACAGTTGTGACGGACTCTGAGGCATTAGTGTTTTGTTCCCATGAGACAGATGGTTTCAGCGTACCATCTGCAGTTTTCTTTAGAGATGTGTTTTTTCCCATGTGAGATAACACATTTAGGTCAGATGTCTTCTCAGACTGGTTAAAAAGTGAACGTAATGACAAAGTCTTAAATGAATCACTGACTTGCGATGCTGCTAAACATTGCCTTTCTGAACTGCCATTGGAAAAAGAATAAACTGCTTCCTGACTTCCTGCTGATTCTAAATGACAAGCGGTTGAAGCATCAGAAGCTCTGGTTTTGGCTACAGAGCTGCATTTTCTAAATTGGCTTTCGCACCGGTTACCTGCTTTATCTTCACGATCACATTTTCCTAGATAAAATTTAGGGAAAGCGTATTTACTGCCTTTCAAGGAACATGTAGCTGCACCTTTGTTAAGTCTAGGTAATGAGTTGCTACACGCACCACAAGCAGAAAAATCTAAATTTGAATTTGAAACAGTAACAGCTACTGATGCTGCTGGCTTTAAGCCCAATGAAACACTAGAATTTGTGTCCGTTTCGTTGGATACTGAAACTGCTGATGACTGCATTGGCAAATTTTCCTGAATTTCTTGGTCTTTAGAGTTTTCTGGTAAGGCTGGAGTGGCTGCTTCCTCTGAACTTCTCTCATGAGCTAAGCTTAAGTCACCATTTGTTTCAGACAATCTAGTACTGGTGGATGGGATGCAATGATTACTACTTCCAGGAAAGCTTGTCTTATCAATACCACCTTCTCTTGACAGGATTTCCACTTTTACTCTATCCATGTTATTTGCTTTGGTAGTTGAAGATACAACAGGAATTCCTGAGGACTTACTCTTCAAAGCCTCAGCAGCCACAAACTCATACTTTTTACTTGCAGGTAATGTTTGTATCTTGAGCTTATTAAGATTCTGATGTTCCATGTAGTATTTGTAACGCAGCTCCTGCAAGTACAGAAAAATATCCTCTTAATAAGCAAAGCAGATACTTGTGAGTGCAGAGGTTATAAAACTCGCTTGATCCAGAGGGTTTTTAAAATATATTCTGAAGTATTTATGATTTATTTTTCCATTGCTGCTAATTGAACAAGTTTTTTATGGAAAAAGAAATCCTTAAAAAAAATTCAACAAGATACGCATGAAACCACGATGACAAAGTAAGCATTAAGTTAAAAAACTATGGGAAAAGTTATTTCAGGTGCCTGCCAAACCCAGAAATAGCTAAAAACACTAGCTTAGATGTTGGCAATTATTTAAGAACTCATGAAAAACAACCTTCGACAACCAATTTAGTATTTTACTGGATATAATTAACTATGCTAAATCATGTCTGCAATGGGATTGAAAGTAGATGCTCTCCAAATTAATAAAACAAAAGAAAAAAATTCATTTGCCATTATTACTGTTCTCAGAACATCACTACCAGCAACACTTCATTCACTGTAATGAGTTTCTTCCTGTACAGAACACTAGACACTGAGCCACCCACATGTAACTCCTATTAAGTGGGAAGAAATAAAAATCTCTCTGTATAACTAGATCATTGGAAATTATGCTATAGAGTGACTGGACTCAGTTTGGTGTCCAAATGTAAGGAATTTCTACTATCTTCAGGAAACAGAGCACATGCAAATTATTTCATCTTCAAACAAGGAACAGAAAAGATGATTTGTATCGGAAAGACAAAGGTGGACATGAAAAGAGTTAGATAAAAAATGCACAGATCTAAATTAAAAACAACAATCAAAGGCAACACACTTAAGACAGATAGTATACAAGTACAGGAAGAAAGTTGTGTCACAACAAACAGTAACTTATCCATACTTACAACAGATGCTCAATCGTACCTCGTGACTCAAGTTTTGAAACACTGGCATTTCTGATATTGACATGAGGCGAGTACAGATCCTACCGCTGTCTGTCAGTGCTTCCTCGTGTCCTGCTACTGGCTGAAAAACATTTTGCAGCAGACATTGTATGTCTTTTCTGATAAGAAAAAGCAAAATACAGAGCTGCTGCCTCATAGTCAACAACTTACAAGAAATAAGTTGGGTGTATTCTTCTGGTCCTGCCACTGGTTTATGATATTTTCTGTTGAGTTGTCATTTCCTCCAGCAGGCAGGTCTATCAGAAACAAACAACAAAGAGATGGTCTGCATGCAAAGCATGGGAAATAATGCTATCATTTTCAGGAAAAAAAAAACCAGTTGCAACTGAAAACTATTTTTATAAAGCAGCGAGAATACTGGCTTAATATAAGTTTATACCTTTAAAATAAATCTGTAGATACTTAAATAGAAAAGGTAACAGACAGTGAAATATTGGCTACAGGTAACATCTGAAAGGCACTGGCACTTAATACTGGAATTGCATTAAAAAGGACACAGGCAAACAAAAAAACAGCAGTTCAAGAAACCTATGCTGCAATGGTTAAGAGTCGTACCTAAATAAATATTTGATTCCTATTTTTGTATACTGAAGGGTTCCTTTCTATCTAAACAGATGCAAAGTAAGAACAACATTATACTGACATAATCAGAATCCTAGCACCTGGCTAAACTTCTGTGATATACAGAGGCCCGCTGACAAGTATCTCTCAATGCCTGCAGACACCTGTCCTGATAGGGTAAGAGCACTTAAGCAACTTCTAAGTCAGCAGCAATGGCTGCAATGGCTGCACGGCTAAATTACAGTAATTATTCCTCCAGCTTCCAGAAATACACATTAGGGACTTTTTAGAGAAAGCCCATCTGCAAAGTGTATTTAGAAGCAAGTCCTTGATGAATTTATCTTTCATTAATTTGCTCATATGCTTTCTTAACTCTTGCATGCTCCAGGCAGACCAATTCTTTTTGAACAATCAATTCAACCAGTTCTGGATTACGAGAGGGAAGTTCTGAATCTCGTTCTTTTAAGAAGTCCCTCTATCCTACCTTTAGCTGTGTCCACATTAAGTGGCACTAACTTCAAAGCCAAGATTTCATTAACCACAGGTTTGATATCCATTTTCTTCTGAGCGTTCTCTGGCGGCTTTTTATAGCTGGATGCTATATTCATCAGGTCAAGCTGAGTTTTCATTCTGGAAAAGTAAATAACAAACACACACCTGTTTCTCACGGCTTATATGCCAACAAGAAGATTGCAGCTGCTTAATAAAAACGAAAAAGTAATTAAATCAGTAAAAAGAAATCAGAAAGCATTAAATATTCAGTAAAATGTAGTTTCCCACATTTTTTTAAACTTAAAACTTACTACTTGACAGGTCATTTGGAATATGTTTAATGCACAATGCAAACTGCAAAAAGCTGGACCTCTGGTTCAGCCAAAAGATTGGAAACTACTATTAAAGCATTATCTATTATAGCCTGAATCTAACTTGTACTCATTCTTCAGGGGGTACTGCTAGCACGTGCTACAAGACATTGTAGAGAACTCCACTTGTAATGCTCCTGTTTAAACTCTGATTAGAAAGCCATCGCATAAGCAGCAGATGTAATTAAAAAGCTTTAGAAAGAAATATTCCAGGTATGTGCATAGCAAACAGAGAATGAAGCCACTGTGGAATCTCCAGACATATTCTTTAAGAGCTATGCAGGCTATCTAAGAACTCCAGAGACGCTTCAGTGTTCTCAACACAGAAAAATAGGGTGACACTGACAAATTCCTACACTTCATTTTGGTCAGACAGCCAATTCTCTGTGATCACAAACAATTCTTCACTGAACTTGACAGATTTCCTAGAATTCTGAACACTGAGCACCCAGAAGTCTAAAAAGCATTAATGTCTTATTTAATAAACATCTTCCTCACTGTGCAATGACGTATCTGACCGTATGCAAAGTAACTGCCTTCTTACGTTTCAATCTTCAAGTTAGAGCAGAACTAACAAAGCATGAAAAGAAATTCATATACCTTGTGTTCAAGCCACAGGCCACCTATAAATAAAACAAAAATTCATAAGACACAGATGTATTTGGAGAATTTTCCTCCAATTCACAAAAGAAGATTACTGCGCTTTTAAAATAGCTCCAAGATTAAACTTCCTGCCTTCATTTCACAAGACCGTAGGAAATAAAGCTGCTGACATTATTATTAACGTGAAATAAGTAAGTAAAAGAGCAGCCAAACATACAAAAAAGATATTTCTTGGACTATGGTTTATCCTTTAATATTACATTAAGGAAAAAAAAGTTATTTCAGAGACAAATGAAAACATTGAAGTAAAAAAATATTGCTGATTAAAGAATGACAGTTCTGTAATCATTTCAGACCCTTGTAAATATTTTAACGCAAGACTGTTTTGTAGTTTTTGGTGAGAGAAACCTCTTAGGATACTATTACAGTAAGATTTAAATACTCTGTATTTTGATTTTTTAGCAGTCAAACTGTTTTGCATGTCTGACAGTAGAACTGTCAAAATAACTCCCTACTGGCATGAAGGAGGCTGACTTTCATAGCTGTCAGCATAAAACGCAAGGGTTAAATCAAAAGCTGTATAGTCAGTATTAGTTTAATCACTTCTAAATGTAAAGAAAACAGCAGCTACTGAATTCACTACGTGTCACTGATAATCTTTAAAGAAAGCTTGTCAAATGTTTCCAAAATGAAAAGTACCCTTATAAAGAAGCAGAGTGTCAAGTAATTTTTGTCACTGGCTAAATTTGCTTTTCCTGATCCAATCTTTATCCCACTATGTAACGTATCAAGCGCTACACAGGATTTGAACTCAGCTATACCACTGATATCAAGTGAGAAGAAAAAAAGAAAGAAAAAGATCATCACCTCCAGGAATTGCTGAGGATCACATTCATGAACTAGCTTCTCACAGTCGTTCAAAAGATTCTCAATGGTTTTCTTGTGAGTTTCTTTCATTTTCTTCCAAATCTGAAACTCTTTCTCCTTTTTACGCCTTTGATTTTCAAGATCTTCTGTCAACTGCTGTTTCTTCATTTCCAGAGTCTTGGAAATTTCTCCAAACGCCAGCGCAATGATCTCTGCTTCATTGTTCAGCACCGTCTAGAAGCATGAAAACATAACAGATGACGATGCGACAGCAACAACTACACAGACCAATGTCTTTAAGTTCAGGATGCATCTGTGCCACATAAAGTACCAGCACGCTGTGTTGTGCTTATCCTATCACAAAAAACAGTGTTGTTGTCCAGCTATTACATGAAACCATCAACTTAGAAAACCAGCACACGTAACTCACATCAGTATCATCTGCAGGACTGGAGATCTCATTCATCAGCTTCTCATTTATTATTCTCATTTCTTTTAGACTGCTGAAGAAGTTCAACTGGAAGGCAACAGCAACACTTAGTATGACTTCAACAACCCCATAAAATAAACACGTTAAGAAGCTGTCTAGAACCACATCACGGGCTACAGCATATAAACAAAAGCAGTCACTGACAACATTTACTGCTTTTTAATAACGTTTACTGCTTTCCCGGTGCTTTTGTTACGTTCAAGTAGCGTTTTCAGGCTCACCTGCTCCTCCTGGTACACCGTGTCGATCAGGTTGATGGAGTGAAAGACGCCCTGGTGCTCCTCAGACACGCACTGCCCGCACCCCGCCTGGCGGCACATCCGGCAGTACAGCTGCAGCAGCCGGCCCGGGTGTTTCTGACAGCTTCCCCCGGCCCTGGCCGCGTTCGAGCGGTACAGCCTGACCACCTCGGCCAGCGTGGTGTTAACGGGCAGAGCGGCCGCGCCGCCGCGAGGCAGCGGGCAGAGCTTCCTGCACAGCGGGCACGACACTCGGGCCCCCGCCGCGTCGTCGCCGTCCGCTCCCTGTCCTTGTCCCCCCCGCGCCCCGCGGACCTGCCCGTGGCCCCGCTGCTGCAGCCGGGCGGCCTCCGCCGAGGCCAGACACTCTAACACGCAGCCCCGGCAGAAGTTGTGCGAGCAGAGCGGCAGCGTCACCGGCTCCTCGAAAAGGGACAGGCACACGGCGCACGTCAGACTGGCCTCCATCTGCGACGAGCAGAAGAGCGACCGGGGCCGCGGCTCCATCTCCGCTGATCCCGGCTCTCCCCGCTGCCCGCAGCTCCGCTCCGCGGGCCCCGCCGCCATCCGGCCGGCGGCAACGGTAACTCCCGCCCACTGCAATCGCCAACTTCCCCGGAAGTGGCACGGGGCGGAGAGGAGGCGGGGCACGGAGCCGATTGGGGGAGGCGGGAGATTGGCAGTCGCGCCGTCCAAACGGAACGGGGCTTGAGCCGCTCGCGAGAGGCCCTTTCACGCGACGCCTGCCGACCGTTTCCCCTGCCGCCGCCATTTTGTGAGCGTTTGCCTTCGCGAAGTTTTCGCCTTGGCCGTCGCAGTGCGGGGGTCGGTGCGTGGGGGTTTGCGCTTGAGGGAAAAAGGCTGCGGTTGAGATAATCGTTTTCCCCTGCACAGCGGTGAGGTGAGTTGGTTACCTGTAAATACGCTTGCAAGACTGTAGCTCAAGTTTAGCGTTTCGTTAATGTTAATATATTGGCAGCGAGCTTATCGCCATGTTACTTTTTGGGCAGGCGGCTTGTTTTTTAGAACCATTCAGTCTAAAGTTCTACCTCAGTGATTCTATTTTCTACCTCAAGTGTTTTGAAGTTTCTCAAACTCAAATGGCGCCCGACTAAAATCTCAAGTTTATGCCAAGTTTTATGGCGCGAGTGTTTATGAAAGCCGAGATACGCTGGGAATGTGTTGTTTTCAGAGGGGAGGTGGTGTGGCAGCACCAAGTCGAACACGTATTTGTTGTAATGGTAGTGTTTTGTTCTGTAACACTGAGCCCTGCTGGCAGAAAGTCACGGTGCCTATTTGGAACAAAGCTAAGGTCTGGGTTAGGATGGAAGATCTGTAGGAAAATGAGGCAAAGCAAAAGGCAGAAGCGATTCTGGAAAGTTCCTGAAGTGTAGTATTACCTCATTTTCCCATACTTGCAAGTCTGTTGTCAGAACCGATAGAGAGGAGACACAAATACACGTGCTAGGCAGTTTAACGGATAGACTGCAGATAATTTTATGGAGGTGCTTATCTTTGGGTTTATGGCTTTGTTCTACGCTTCCTGGGCTGTGGTGTGAGTTGTCACAAAATGTCCTCCTCAGCGTCTGTGAACCTTTAGGCAGGAAGCGTTAGCCATTGTGAGCCAGCTCGTAACTCGCACCGCGAGGGGCTTCCGATGATTTAAATTTAATGACCAAGGCGCAAAGGTTTGCTGATTTACTCCTTTAGAGTGGAAGTTCTCTGCAGAAAGCCATGAAATGCCTCATCTTCCCATGATTTTTTTTTTCCTCATCAAATCAGGTGTGAACAGAATTGAAGGATCACCACGTCCCTTGTCTTAAGGTTTTGGAGTGTTGCATGATTAAATAATAAACGTGTGCTTACATCAAGTACTTTTACCAATTCTACCGTTAATTTACAGTAATAACAGTAGCGGAAACATTATATACTCCTGAAATAGGGGTAAAACCATGTTCCTGACAACGTTTCTTTACATTTTTCTTGTCTGAAAAAAAGATTTAAAATTGTCAAATGTTTAGCACTGATTTTTCTGATCTTTTGAGTAGATTAGATACCTCCCACAATTACAATGTGTTGTGTATAACTTGAATTTCCACTTAATTTATACAGTCTTCAGAGTCCATCATCTTCTTTCTTAATAATCTTCAACATCACCAGCACAGATAGCAAGCAAAGCACTCTCATAATGCCCTGAAGCAAAATGCTGCAAGAGAGGGGGGGAAAAAAATACATAAATCTGTGACTGTATTTCTGTACTGGTTTCAGCTGGGAGAGTTGATGTTCTCGATATTTTGTGTTATGATGCCAAGTTTTCTTTTTAAAGGACAAGTGTTTTCCTTTAGCACATTGTTTTAGTTGTTTGCTTAGCAGTATTGCACAGAACTATGGATGTATCAGTTTTTCAGCTTCTTGTACTGTCCTGCCACTGTGAGGCTGACTGGTACAAGGAGCTGCAAGGGCACAGAACTGGGACAGCTCTGACCTAAACTGGGCAGAGATGAATCTTATAACAGCTTGTGGGATTGCAAAACTGAAGGGAGTTGGCAGGGGGACACAGCCCCTGCTTGGCGGCTAGCTGGGCAACCGTCAGCAGGTAGTGAACAAGTGCATCCTTTTTCTTTGTAAATATATATATGAATACAATTATCTTTGCTGTTATTTTTTCCCATGCTCTTCTGTCTTATGTTTTATCTCAAACCACAAGTACCCCTTATTTTTGTGTGTGTGTGTCCCTCATCCCGTGAGGAGGGGCAACAAGTGAAAGGCAGTGTGTGGTGCTGAGCTGCTGCTGGGTTAAACCACAACAACTTCACTGCATTTTTTCTTTTGTGTGTGGCAAGGATTGAAGTGTAGTTGAAAGATTTTGTAAAATATTGCAATGTTTTTGTAAGGTTTCTGGGGCAGGACTTTTTAATTTCACATATCTCAGGCTTTGGTTGCTTGGATGCTTACAAGTGATTTACCTTGCAAAAAATTTGGGAAGTTCTGTTTAATGCTTCTCAATGCCAATATCAAAAACTAATGAGCAGTTTCCTGCAGCTGTTGCACACCTCACAGCTGGAATATAGCAGCACAAAAAATGCTCAGAGTCTTAGCGATTGTCATTTTTATACTGTTCACCAGTATATCAAAGTTTAAGATGCAGAGCAGGAATTCTAGAGGAAGATTTATTCTGAAGGCTGGGATTTAAACATGAGGATAAGACCAAAGGTAACAGGAATCTGGTGTTAGCCTTGCAGGACAGTGCAAAAGATGGCATCAATTAGTGTAAGAAACTTCTTATGAAAAATATTTCTCAGAGTATTCTATTCTGTTCTGTTTTATGTATCACTCCTGCTACTGAGGAGAGACAAACATAAAGGCTTGAGAATTTACAGCTTATTTACCTAGGTAAGCCTGAGACATTGAAAATGTATATTGTGGATATTGTATTTTTTTTTTTTTAATCCATGAGGATTGAATGGATTTTTCTGAGATGGCTCTGCAAATAGTTTATATCCTGAATATATCTAGAAGTGATTAGAAACTTACTTTAATATCATGGAAGAGCGATTTCCCGTATCTCTCTTTGTATCGTTGTCGTATAGTCATCAAGTCAATTTCACTCCTGGCTATGAGAATCCTTATGACTGTTTTATTGTGGAACCCAAAATCCTAAAAAACAGAAGAATACATGAAAAAACTAGGTGAGCATCTATTGCTCTATTGCCCATCTGTGCATGGCTATTTTAGTTCTTTGTGATAGACAATTAATTAGGCCATCCAGGAAGGTACTTAAGGTTTTAAATGCCTAACTGTTCAGAGGCTTTATTCTACAGATATCATCATGCCTGAATAATGGAATTCACATCTGTGAGTAGGTATTCTCCATATGTGAGTGTTTTAACTGTACAATGAAGATTTCAAAAGGGAAGTTAGAAACTTTATCCAGTAGCTGTAGATAACCTGTTGTACAATTAGCTGTTGTGACATTGTGGAGTGCATTGAAACTGTATTGAAGTCAATAATCTGTTTCACAATCTGTTTCCCCCATGTGAATTCAGTGAGATTTTCTGAATCAATGACTGAATGTATGTAACTTGTATTTTGCTGTTCTTTTTTAAGAGTTTCTAAACAAATATTTGTATTGTAACAGTGTGGTGCATGAAGGCATCCAGTGGTGCTTAAAGTCATCAAAACAGCTTTGAGGTCCTGATGACTTGCTGAGGTTGTGTAATGCCAAACTGGTAATTCTATGATCTATTCCTTCATATTGAAATCTCTTTACCGAGAAGGCAAATAGTAAGTGATAATAATAAAGCTGTTTATGGAGAATTTGATGACCCTTAGATGGCTGGATTGAAACCTCTCCTGTAAACCACTGTGGTTTCAGACATGAGAATCCAGTGTGAATTTGGTTGTATTGCAGTGCATGTGCAGACAGCTTTTGTTGTAGTGTGGGCATGGCCTGGCTGCCAGAGTAGGAACAGTGAAAATCTTGTGTTTGTTCCAGGAGTTGTGCATTGGCTAAAACAGTTTGTGAAAACAGGGAGGGATGAATTAAAACAGGATGCAGATGTTTATTCTTAATCCTTCAAAACTTTTTCTAGTTCCTTCAGTGCTTCACCCACATGTTCTGTAATCGGTCTCCACAGGACCTTTGAGAAACGTCACTTTTCCTGTAGCTGGTACTTTTGGCAAGCTTTTTTCATATCATATGCCAGAATCCTCTGGGCAATTCATTTTATGCCTCTTCCCAGTATGCTCAGGATTTTCCTTTCCTTTCTCTGCTGTCACCAGTTACAGGTTTAGTTAAAACAGGTGGCAGTAGTGCTGCAAGAGGATGCTGGGGCTCTGCTGAAGTGTTGCTGAATGGTTTTGCTCTGTGGTTTGGCCTTGAATCTAATCTATTGCCTTCCCTGTTCTAAAATGATTCTTATTATTTTACCCGTGGCATCTTTTCTGGTGATCTTCTGTAGGTAACATTTAGAAGATTATACTTTAAAGATTATGCATAAGAGATTGAACTTGATTTTTTTTATGGAAGATAAAATCTTATTTTCACTAATGAATGAGAAACAAAGGAAATGTCTTCACTTGCTGCTTGTAGGAATAGGTTGTAGGTGTTTCTTTGCGTTTACCTCCATTCTTCTTGGCATTCACATGATCTAATGTGATAGTTTTTATACGCCAAGAGAACAGAACCTGCAAATGTTCATAGAGCCACACAAGAACATATGACTATTGGTTTTCAAGTCGCACTAATTTATAATGCAATTTGTAATATTTAGTAAATTGTGAGGAAGGGAAATAATGCGTGGTACAAGAAGTGCACATTTAGTTCTGAACTGCAGGTGGAACTACAATCCAAAGAAAATAAGAGCTGTTTAAAAAACAAGTATTACCAAACAGCTCTCTGAAGGAATCTAAATGTTTGAATTACTGGTGTTAAATTCTGTTACGTTCCACTATGTAGGCTCTACTGCTTTGAAATGTATTGAGGTGCCAAAAGTGTTAAAGCACGCAGTCCCACCTCAAGGATTGAACAGATTGGTTTGCAACTATTTGTTTAAGTGTAAGGGAGCAAACAAAAATAGGGAGCTATTTTTTATGTTACGTGGAGAAGAGCGGCTACTTACATGAATTGCATGATGGAGTCTGTAGGCGAAGTAGGAAGGCTTGTCACGGACACAGAGAACTAGGAAAGAGATGTTACTACAGGTAAATAGGAAAATATGGTGAAATCACTCTTGCTAGCTTTTGTAGTGCTATCCACAGCTCAACACTAAATTCAGGTCCCAGTCCATGGCTGTATGCATCGGTTATAAAACTCTGGTACTTACTTGAGTTTAGCACTCCTTACATAGAAGGGCTTACTAAAAATCAGTGGATGCTCTCTTGTGACATGTGTGTAGAAATGTTATTAATCTGTGAATGAGCACATGAAGCTTAGAACTTGTTTGCATATCAGTTAAGTCCTGAAAAATTTACAAATACAAGGCTGGTTGTGGCTCTGGGCAGCCTGGTCTGCTGGTTGGTGACACTTGAACGTAGCAGGGGGGTTGAAACTGGATGCACTGTGGTACTTTTTAACCCAGGCCTTTCTGTGATTCTTTGACTGATGTAAGGTGTGTGGAGTCAGTTGCTAATGCATCCATCATTGATGACACCGAGTTCCTTATCAAACAAAGAAAGATAGTAGTACTGCTCAGTCACAATCTCTAGATTTACATGAGCATGGAACAGAAGTTCTGTTCAAATATGTTTTCTAACGATTTCTGAACTTTGAATCAAACAACGTAGCAAAGTGGAGAAGAGTATCATAAAAAGAAAATTCTTTCTATGTCTGATACTTCATCTAGATATTGAGTGTAAAATAATGTGTTGTGTACCTATTGCAACCAGTAATTCTTGAAAATATCCATCGTAGCAGTCATTGATGGCATCTACTAGGTCTTGCCCAGAGATACTTCGGAACTCCTGGAAAACTTGGAGGAAGAGAAATCTCACTTGATTCCAGTTCATTAACAGTTCATTCCTCTCCCTCCCCGCCCTCCTGACGATAACACTTGACTGGGTTTTTTTCCTGTTGATTTGTTCCCAGTGTTTCCTTAAGTCCATATCATGCAACTAAGGCAGTCTAAATGAGTAGTCTGAAACCTGGCTTCCAGGACATTCTCTTTCTAGGTTCTCTAGTATGCGATTTAAAATAAATGCACAGCAAAGTGTGTTTTTCACAAATAATAATAATTAATAAATACTCCTGCAGTTTCTGTTTTTGGAACTTGTAAGAATTGCAGGTCAGTAAGACATGTCCCATGCTTCGCTTGGCTGAGGCTGGCCAAATGTTTATAGATCATGAGAGGCCATCACACAATATGCCTAACGTGTCTCTATGCAGACATGGGCATTGTCTGGGCTTAAATACGCACCAGTACAGTACATGCTTACTTAAGCCTTAGGAAAGCAGGAGATTTTTGGTCACTGCCAGCTGTAAAACTTTCAGGGAACTACATTACAGGCAGAGCCCTCAAAGTCTTGTGCAGTGGGGGAATAGTAGCATGGCCAGGTGTTATGTTAGTTCATCCCATGATCACCATCCTTACAGAAGTCGTGACAGAATTACGTGGTTAATTCATGACACCACAGTAGTCTTGAGCTACTGTTAGAAGCTGGCAGAAGTACAACTGCCTGCGCAATGATCAACTTTTCACCAAGCAGACTTTTCCACAGCAGAACAAAACACATCCCAAACATGTCATCAAGCAGATGAGTTTCTTAGCTGCAGTGGAAGATTTCCTTTTTTTTTTTTTTTTCTTCCAATCTGTAATTATGCCTGACCATGTAGTTTTAAATAAAAGCATCCCGTTATGTTTCTGTGTGTCTGTGCTCTTTAAGAGAGAGCAGATGTGGACTCTGGACGTCTCCCCCTTCAGAACATGTTTGAAACTTGCAGTCATCAGGCAGAGTTCAATTTAGCATTACTTCCAAAATCCCATTAATGTCAGTGAGATTCTGAGAGCTCCAAGTGTTCACAGTTATGGTTCAGGCTCATATTCTGCTGCTCACTGAGCTTGATATATAAACCGTGGCCTTATTAGCAAGTCAGATGTTTCCTTTATGCTGTATGGTCAAAGAGCACTGGGTTACCCATCCACAACTGCTGGTAACTCCTGTTGCACAGGATCATTTGCAGCATGTTTTTGTGTTCGCCTGTTCTCTGCTGACAGGCTTCCCATAGAATCTATTATACCAGGAAAAGAAAAAAATGCAGAAGATTTTAAATAATTCTGAATCACTTTCCAACATTAACATTTGCTCTTTTTTTTTAATGTGAGGCATGCCCATGTCTGCCTGTTTTTACCATTGCATCCTGAGCAGCTGTAGCAGGATCTGCATATCCTTCCATTCTTGTTCCCTGGGGGGGGGGGGGGGAAGAAAAACTAAGTTATGTTTCACTTCTTGAGATAATGTAAGAAAAACACTGAATCAGTATAATAGTTGAATTGGTAACTGTGGAAAATATCCTCAAATTTCAGTTTAGAGCTTCATGTCTTCTGAACAGAGGAAACTGAAATAGCAGACTGTGTTAAGAGAGGAAAAAATCGTGGAAGTGGATAAACTTGCCCCATAAACCCATCCCATTCTTAGTCTGATGTTAAGTGACGTTTTAGCACCTCCCGGTGCTGTGAGTGCTTTATTGTTTACTATATGAGAGAAAAGCAAGCAGAAGGGTAGCATTTACCATTGACTGCTTGTTTCCTATCAGTGTGTGTATTGCCAGGAGAATCCTTTCTCCATCATTGTCTACAATTAAGGTCTAAGTCTAAAAACTGTTTGACAACTTTTGCTATATAAGCCAAAGAAGAGCGCTTAGGACATTGCCATGTATTTAGTAGCTTTTCAGTTACGTAAATCAAGATGATATGTTTCAGTAAGCACACTATGATATGAATTACATAGCTGTTAGAAAAAGGAAAAAGCACACACGTTCAGGAATTACTTTCTTAACCTTAATTGTCTTCTAAGGATACGAATCAGCCCTGATTGCCAGTTCTTCAGTAGTCTCAAGCTATATGCTGCCATTGCCTTAATGATACGCGTTTGAAGCAACTTACTTGAGAATTTACAATTGCTTTTCTGTGCATGTGATCGTGAGGATTGAAATTATGCATCATCTGTCAACTCTTGGAATGAGTGCTTTGTAGTAATTTGGAATTTCCTGTTAAAAGTGTTCAGTTGTATTGCAGTTGAATTGTAAGAGTTTCATGTAGCTAAGAGCAGTTTTCCTGCTAAGAAGATAAATTACCTGAAGGAAATCGTGCTGGGGTGACCACGTAAAGTGACGTGGGTGCAGGGGAAAAAGACAAGTGGGCAGCAAGATGCATGGTGCTCCATGTAAGGTAAGTGCTCGCTTCCTCCAGTACTGATTGACAGTGACTCATGTTGGCACAGTTAGCTGGTGAATCCCATGCAACCCTTGATCGTTTTTTAATTACTAGAAAATGATTCTATTTCAGTTTGTGCATAGCAAACAGTGTTAAAATCTTCTCTTTATCATACGATAACATTGACTAACGTGAAGTTGTAACTTGTAGAATTTATGTAGGGATTACTGTTTCAGAATCATTTCCACTCAGAGGATTTTGCTGCTATACATTCATTGGTACCAGATTTCTGTAGATTCTGATTTGCCTCAGTGTTCATATCAAAACCACAGTTACTGTGCTAAAGCAATTGAACAGTTGGTTACCCGTGTCTGAAACACAGTGGCTGCTGTTTGCAGTTACATGTGCCTCATCAGCCCAGAGATTTACTAGAAATCAAAGCAGTGTGTTTGCAAAAAACCCCAACAATCTAAGGATACATTGGAAATGTTGCTTTAGAATAATCTTCTGTGAGTTACATAGCATTGGAACTGATGAAATATCACTGACTTATAATATAGACTCTGTCCAGACACGGATGATTCAGTTAGCAGTCTTCAAAGATACACGGTATAGGTTAGTAAAATTGGAATTTCCTACAACCATTCTTTATCAAATAGCAGTTAGACTTCCTTAGCTGTGAAATGGCTGATATCAGGTGTCTGTAGGTGTATAGAAAATAAGGAGCAATGAGTTAGTGTGGTGTTGTTTATTTTAAAGTTATTCTCTTTATATGTAAAAATTTCTCATGGGTTTGGTGAAGGCAAGAAGTTGCCTAGATTAAAGCTCTTCAGTTTTTAAGCATGTAGGAATTTTCATTATTAGGGGAAAATCACTCCAATATTAGATGAAATTTCCCATTTGTATTTTCTACCTTGGAAACATTCACCCTTAATGTGTCTGCCTCAGTGATACCTAATGTGATTTCATATCTTAGAAACACTTTCCCCAAACATGCAAGCATACATAGAAATGTAAATGCAATTCGTGTTGCTGCCATTAGTTTTGTCATCATCTGTTACTCTGGTTTGCAATACGTTCTAAAGGTAATGAGTATGTTGACTGCCATGAGAGCAGGAACTTGTGTTCCCAGGAAGATCACTACTGCAGTTTGGTAATGCTGAGTCAAAGCTGCTGTGTGATTGTAGTTCTTTTGGCTGCATTCTTGTGTACTGTGATTTTAGCATAAGGATCAGTGCAAATAACATAATGCTTAAAACAAGGAACTGCCTGATGCTGTCTTTAATAGACGTGTGGCTATGTCTGCATTTTTCATGTGCAGGCTGGATGTTGAGCTGTCAATTTTAAAAATAGGAGAAACAGACCTTTAAAAACAAAGTCTAATTTGTTCTTGGCTGCAGACTCCTTTAGAAATGCAGCTGGTGGAGTCAGCACTTGTGTATCCTGGGCCTTTCTAATAAAACGTTGATCTTTGCCTCCATCTGAAAAATGAAGTCCAAGTAGACGGAAGAATTCCAGTTCTCTTCCTCCTCTACTCTTTCCACTCTCTTGTTCAAAAGTGTACTCATGTTGAGCTGACTATAGCTGCAGTTACTTTACAGTTTAAGACTTCTTGAATTATATCACAAGTCTCTCTAAATTTTTTTATATGCGTGTCATATTATTTATTGTATTTACAGTACCTGAGCGAGGTTCATCAGAGTATCTCTGAAGTGACCAGAAGTCTCAGAATCAATATCTTGCTGAAGATCACTGTTGTATTCTGGATTGAAACAAAAATGTGTCACCTAAATACATAAAAAAACGAACGTGCTCTGAATGTTACTTAAGAAAATAAGCAAACAAGGGGTAAATAGGGGGCACATACACACTCGTTTTCTAAAGGTATTAAAAATCATTCCACAGGAGCTCATGCAGGTTCTGCAAGGACCTCACCACGGAGGGATTCCTCCCTGCCAAGGCCTCAGCCACCTCAGCAGCTTGCCCATCCTCCTGCCTGCACCTGGCAGCCCTGCGCCTGCTGCAGCTGTGTGACTGTGGGATACTGAGAAGCTCCTGCTCAAGGGAGGTGAGCTGAGTATTCAGCCCGAGGAAGCACTTTGTGAGAAAAACAGTTGATGCACTGGGAAAAATGTGTACCAGAGTTCATGAAAATCCCCAGATGTGGCTGCTGGCTATTTAGAACATACTAGGCAGCAATACATCTCCAATTACTTTGAGATACATTCAACTTGATTCATTCTGCTTCAGCTTTTTAAATATAATTATGAAGGGGGAGGAAGAGGGAGGGAACCGTGCTGAGAAGTCACTTTTGTAATTTAGTTCCTTTGCTCATGCTAATACATCCAGCCTAATGCACATACTAGAGCTGCTGTTGTACACTGGTAAAATACATTACGTGTTAAGTAGGCTTCTTTCATCTGGAATATCTCCATATTTGACCTTGAGGCTAATATGTCAATTAGACACTTCTCTTCTGTGTTTACTCCCTGTGCAGGAGGAAGTAAATTTGAAGTCATTAGGAACCACAGCTTTTAGAAGACAGAACTGCTTTATTAGACGTAACAAAGGACTTAACAGTTTCTTCTGGAGCAGTGTATGGTGTGCCTTTGCTTAGTGTGTCTGTTCAGAAAGAAATTGACTTCAAGTTAATAGTAGCAACTTATACAACAAATGCGCTCCTACTTAATATGGATTTCAGAACATCTGTTAGTAAGTGGGGAAAGAAGCAAGACTGCTGTTGACAGAAACAGAATGGGAAGAATTTTAGAGCTTGAATAAGAACTTAGGGGTTACTGAGAGAAATCAGACGCAAAGATTGAGTATACATGCCAGGAAGCGTTCAAGGCAGTCTGAATTGGATAAGAAAACCAGTTCTGGGATGTGCCTTCCCACCTTTAGGGATTTGGCAGTTTAGGAATTTCCTAAGCAAGTATTTGTAAGGAATGATTATTTTTAATAACCAAGAGCAAAGTTGTTTTGTAAGAATTTTTCAAGTCCTTTTACATTCAGTTGGTACCAATTTGTGCTTTTGGTTTTAATATTGCCATGCAGCAGTGGATTTCACCATTTAATTGCACGGTGTTTGAACAAAAAAAAACCCAAAAAACCAAACTAAACATTTAAAAAAAACTTCTTATATGTCAGTGTACTGTGAAACATCTTTCTAGCAGTTCATCAAACATTCAAATATATTAAAAATCACTTGATCGTGTATTAAGTAATATAAACAGTGACTGTGTGTCTGAGTAGCTGTTAATTGGGCCAATACCTTCAGTGCATGCCAGAGCTCATGGGCGTCATAGGATGCAGGTGGATACATGAGGCCAACCATGACTTCTTTGAAGTGATGAGAGAGATTGTCTTTCAGGTCTGTCATCAAATCCTTAACAAAAACACATAGGATTAATTCAGCAGTAACACTTTGTGAAAAGCAGCTTAAAAATATTAGCAGTTTTCTTTGTGAAGGAATGAAGATGAACTGTCTGAGATGGAGTTACCTAAGATTGGGGAACATAAGTCTTTTAAAATAGAACCTACTCCTTTTAATAGTACTTGTGAGATGGCAGTAGACAGAGAAGCAAGTAAACTGTATAGATTGGTTGGTTTTTGGTTCATTGGAATACAGGAGAAAATTTAGGGATTCAAATGCAACTGCTCCTTAAGGGCTTGGAAATCTGAATACCACAGCACAGCATTTGCAGCTTCCCATGGCAGATTCCCTGTTTGAATCTGCAAGAGCTGAGCCCTCAGAAGTTAAACCCTGTAACACACAGCAATTTCCTTCCTTTCTTCTGGGCTATTCACCATGTAATTAATATAAAAAAATCATTCTTAAAAAATCATCCCAGTACGTAAAACTACCTATTCTGGATTACTGGAAGGCTATGTGCTCCAGTTTATATATATAAAATATTCAAAATGAGTTTGCTACTTTTGACAGATGTTGGTTTAATAAAAGGGAAGCCTCCTCACTTGCCTGGGATTTGACTAACTGAAGAGAGTTTCCTTCCCACTCTCCCCTTTCCCAGCAGCATCCCTTGAAGCATTGCAAATGCCAAAAGCCTGTTGGCTGTGTCTCATTAAGAGGATACTTTGCTGGTTCTTGTACAGTTCTGGGCAGCTATCAGATAGGCTCTGACCGAAGTCTGTAATTGTAGGAATACCAGAAATGATTCCTGTGATACAAACTTCACTTATTGGAGAGGTTTTTTTCCAGCCTGTACTTTACCTTTGATGCATATCTTAATATAATTAAATCAGTTGCTAAACTGGGAATGAACGAGGACAAATACAGATTAAATATTGGATTTGTGAGGGAGAAACACAAGGTATTCACTGTATGCATTTTTTTTTTAGTTGTTTTAGGTCTGTGAGCATTAGCTTTATAGGGATGTAGGTTAATGGGCGATGGCTGAAGGAGACAAATTAATTGATAATGTGTTTTAATAAGGATTTAGGTATTTCTGTCATATTTTTAGTCTGGATTTAAAAAGAAAACCCAAGCAGATAATTAGTGAGCAAATCAATAGTTCTTTTGTGCTCAGAGAAAAATGGCAGACCTAACTCCATTTCTGACAGATGGTTGGCAGTTTCTTACTAGCGCATCATCAGTGATATCCTTGGTCATCTCTATGTATGAAAGAAAGAAATTAAAAATGAAAAAATGACTTTTTTCATGGGCTTTTGTTTCAATGGGCTTTTTTTGTTGTTGTGAAAATGCTAGGTGTAGTTAAAACATGTTAAAACATTTGAGAGAAAAGGTTAAAGGAACATTTTGTGAGAAAGACCAAGGAATGAAGTGGTGAAAAATTATTAGCAGCCTACTGGAAGTCTCTGCTCTGGTCTTTGTGCTGAAGAGGAGGAGCATCTGTTTTATTTTTTAATGCATTATTCTTTTGTTCTCTTCTGAAATTATTTTGGTCAATAAGTCTCTTGCTATGTTTTCCAAAATTTTAAAGTATTTGACAATCACTCCAAAACGGAGGAAGAAATCAGTCTTTCCAAAAATCCTTGCTGGAATGTACGTATGGAAGAGGAAACTTTGCATGTCCTTTTTTCTGCCTTGTTTTGTGGCAGACGCTCTGCTTTGTAAATGACATTTAGAAACCTTCAAATGCATGCATGGTTACATGAGCAAAGTTGCGTGCCAACCTTTTGGTGCCAGTCAGCGGTTTGCCAGGTTTCTAATTGTAGTGGTGACCTGAGAGAAAGGCTGACCAGCTGTACTGGAAGCAGAAGGGACAGAGGTAAGGAAAGAAAGCACAGCTTGGTTCTGTCATACCCTGCCATACATGTCTCTGTATGCCTCAGCAATCATGAGCCGCTGTGAATTGCAGCGCTGTGTGAGGATGTCAATCAGCACGTCTTTTTCACAACCTGCAGATAAACCAGACGCAGATTATCAGTTAACAAATTGTTACTTATTTAGGCTTCTGATTTTCCTGTTTTATTCAAGAATATTAACTCAATTTCTTGAAAGAAACAGACCAGCAAATTGATATTCTGCCAGTATTTACTGAATCAGTTGTATGTGCTTTGCATACATATCTTTCACTTGCTGGTGTACTATTAGCAATTAGTTAAATATTCTGTTATTATCAGATACATCGCTGTATGGGAACTGCTGTGTCACGGCCTGAACCTCTGATCACCTGAGGTGAGCTGTGAGTCAGCCAGAGGAGCACAGGTGAAGACAATTCCTAGACCTGTTTAAGAGCTGGCTACCAGTGGGGAAGGATCTCTGCTGGAGTTTTGTGAGTGAGCCCAGGATAGGGGTAAGCCTTCTGTTTATTGTCCTGTGTTATCACAGTCTGCTTTGCCTCACTCTCTTGTTTATTTTGTGATTATAACATTTTAATATTCTTTGATTATACACATCACCGTCTCTCTCAAGTGAAATGGATTTGAAGCCATCCGTGGAACAGATCCCAGCTTTCATCTGTTCAGAACTAGGCACGATAAAAGGATTTGTGGCCGAGCCATATTTGTATGCCTTCCTGATATTGATTAAATCGTCATTTGAGGATTAGGGATCTCTTAAATGGGAATGACAAGTTACAGTGAAGCCATTTGTTGGACAAATGAAAGCTACGTGTTTTCAGAGAAACTACAGAAATTAAATTAGGAAGTTTTAAAGAATATTTTATTTTAAAAATCAGTTTCTGAGTGCAATTATTATTACAATAACTGCTCAGGAAAAAGAAGTTGATGATTAACATGTTTTGAAAATTATTTTATCATTTTTGAATTTTTTCTATCCCAGAAGATGGCTCTTGGTTACTTCAGGTAGTTCAGTGTTTCAGTGTCATTCCAGCAGAAACATGTCTGCAAGCGTAAATCAATTTATTTTATTACACTTAGAGGTAAGTTTGGGTACAAAGCATGGAGATCAGCTAGCATCTGACTAGAGAAAGATACTTGGATGCTTCTACAAATCACTGTTCTGTATGCACTATAGATATAAGCTCTGTATTTTTCTCAGCTTAGGCTGATTTTGTCATATGATCTACGAGTGGTGGGCTCCATTTTGGCACAAATGTAATTGGATATTGGGTACGATCAAAATTTTTTTTTTAGCAAGTTTGCAGATGAAATCTGTGTCTGCTCATTATGCAGGAAGTTCAGTAGTTCTTCCTTGTAGTCCATCTAGCTGTAATTACAATGGCATCTTTTGCTGCACTGGTTTCATGTCAGTTTGATTCATTGCCATCAAACTCACAAAATGCATGTGTTACTGTATCCCTGTGCCTAAGGCTTTCTTTTACTATTCAGAGGATAATTGTCACTGACTTTCTGTATAGTTTTACTATAGAGATGGTATAAACTAAGGTGGATTCAAGAAATTTTTAAATGCCTAAATAACTTTACTTGTTTTTTTTTTTTTTTGTTTGTTTGTTTTTAACAATACCACTGGTATTAAAGTGATAATGTGTGTATGGCAACTGTTGAGTCACAGCCTGAACCACTGATTGATCACCTGATGGAAGCACTGAGTCTTCTGGAGATCCCTCCTCTGTGGAGCCCTTCCCATGAACCCAGATCTTTGGATTCAGGTGAGCATTCCTTCCCTGTTTGTTTCTTTTCCTATGTTTGCCATGATAACCTTTCTAGCTGTAACACCAACTGTAACAGTAAGTGACTGAACCTCTTCAAGAGAATGAATGTTGTGTGGAGAAAGTGGGGGTGTCGGGACTTAGGAAGACTTGAATTGCTGTAAGCTGAGCATTGTATTTTGCCAGCTCTCTTTGAGACTAGAACTTTGTTTTGTTCTTTGCCAGGCATAGTTTAAAGTAAGGCTACTGCCTGTGTGTTTACAGCAGTAAATGGAGAGAATCATCCTTATATTGTCACATTAGCAGCATTGCATTAAAAGTGCTGGTTGAAGTCTGACAAAGTAAGTACAACTTTGTAATGAACTTAAAGGTCCTTCATGTTGTTCTTAATAATACCCACTTAGTGGTGTTTTGATTGACTTAAAGACTAAAACCTCACTTTTCTGTTAAAGAAACTGAACAGGATGCTGGATTTGGTGCTGTACAGGCTTGTAAAAGTCTTAGGACATAAAAAAGAGTTCTGATACAGGCGACAGTCTTAATGTGAGTTAAGTGTTTCACAAGATAATTAAAAAGAAATCATCCTTAGAACCTTTAGCAATACGAAGTGTACAGCTGTAAACAAATAAGGAACAGAAAGAAATGGTTTGCTGAACGTACTGTGATTTGTAGGCTGAAAGCAAAACTTAACTCCAGAGGGGAAGGTGATCAGTGCTGTAAACACTTGTCCATTTGTTTTTATTTCTCGATGACTGTTACTGTAAAAGACACAACAATCTCTGCTTCTAGCTGATGTTGGGGTTACAGCTCAAAATGAATCCAGTTTTGACCTTCACTGTAGTGACAAGTTTTTTTTTTCTCACGGAAAACATTTGCTATTATCAGTGTCGGTATACATTTCAGGTTAATTTTAATTAGTTCTGAGCTCATGCAAATGCCTGACTTGCGTGGGTATCACCGGTGAATCTTACTGTGATACCTTGAAGAATCACCACCTATGTGTTGATGTTTGTATTATTATGGGTATATATACATTTAGTTAGTGTTATATTGTAATAAATGGTGTTAGAATATGCCATGATACTTACTGATTCCCTGTAGGGCTCCTCCTAGTGACTGAGCATCCATAACAGGGTTGAAATTCGGAGCTGGAAGAATGGTTCCTTGTGTCTGCTGAAGGAGAAAGAAGCCTTTAATTGCAATGCTTTATATTTTTTAACTGCATATATGATTCAAGTGAGAATCAACAACCACATAAGATTAAAACTTTGGCTTTATGGGGAAAAGTATGTTAATTTACAGGGAAGAACTTGTAGCAAACCCTAGGAAGCCAGAGCGTATTTAAGCTAGGCTTGAACAAAGAAAATAGGTTGTTAATGTGTTTTGTTCTCATTAAAATGTAGTCACAGTTTGTTTCTATTTCTCAAACCTTTCTGAAAATATTCTTCTGTCTTTTGAGGTTAGTCTTTGTTATCCCTGTCAGTCTTGAGTTTCTCTTGATATTTCTAATTTGAAAGGACTGGTGAGAAAATAATCAAGTATGTAGGTTGCTTACCAAGCCAGTAATTTTAAAAGAAATTATGTTGGGATGGAGTGTGGGCTGTCTTTCTGACCTGCTATGTGGAAGTCAACATTATTTCTCTGGTTGCTTTTTAACTGATTAAGTTATTCTCAGTTGGTTCCCAGTGATACTTTGTTTCATACAGTGTTTCATGTTTTGCCAAAGCTGTGAATACAAAATAGAATTGATTTTCTCATTTTAATAGGATCACAGATCTGCACAGGTGAAAATAACTCAGGTTCATCTGCTCTGAGCTCTGTACTCAGTTAACCCCTTCAGCTCTTCTGAGGATTACACCTGCCTTTTCAGGCTCACCCTGCATAACAGTTGTCTTTTGTAATGATTTCTGTTCTGAATAAATACGTTTGATTAAACTGAACTTGATGACTTGAAATGTTCAATAAAAAAATGAGGTAAAACTTAAAAATGAAAATGATGGATTCATACAAACACCTCTTAGAATTAGGAGGTCAACTGATGATATTAATTACTGTGTGGGAACTGCTGAGTTAAGGCCTGAACCTCTGATTGATCACCTGAGGCGAGCCATGAGTCAGCCAGAGGAGCACAGGTGAAGGCAATTCCTAGACCTATTTAAGAGCTGGCTACAGTGGGGAAGGATTTCTTCTGGAGATCTGCTCTGCTGGTGTTTTGTGAGTGAGCTTAGGATAGGGGTAAGCCTTCTATTTATTCTCTTTTGTTATTGTAGTCTGCTTTGCCTAACTCTCTTGTTTATTTTGTGATTACAACATTCTAATATACTTTGTTTATACAATTACTGTCTTTATTTTCTTGTTTTATGTTCACTTGAAATGTTTTGTCTATGTTGCCTTCATCAGTAATGACTTACACATACTGTTTTACTGTGTGGTCACTAATGGTGTGCTTCCTTGGCTTAAAGTTCTAGTCAAGGATTTAAAAAGCAACGAGCAAGAAGTGGATATGTTTGAAGAGAAGGAAAATGTAATTTCTTGATACCAAGCAGATAACTGTATGGGCAAACAAATTATTGGTGGCTTAGTAACGGAAAGAATGTAGCGTCTGAAATTTACGGTTTTGAAGGAGTTACTTTACATAAGAAAGGAAATATTTGCTGATAGATGAGCATCTTTCTGCAGTTCACTCTTCATTTTAAATACTATCTCCTACATTTACAACCAAGCATAACATTCAGTGTCATTATACTTGTTAAAAACGATCAGGGAAAATATGATAAGGAGAGCAACTCTGGCTTTAGAGATGAGACCATGTCAATTTATATGAGGTGATGCATCACATTGTACTTAAAATGAATTTCAGACTTATACTCTAGCTATTTTCCATGCTCTCTTCCCCCTTCAGTCCATGTATCCTGGGTCTCACTGCTCACATAACACATCTGTTGGTTGTGATTGGCTTCAGAAAGGATTTTTAACCTCATGGCTTTCTGTTTTCTTACAGTACATGTGCTCTTCAAATGTTGTTCACCAGAAGTCCCCTGGACACGTGCTATTGGCAGGAGTTCGAGTGCTCTTTGACCACGTGGGACATGAGGTGCAAGTTGAGGTAATTATTTTCACTTTTCCTTTGCTAGCATGTCAAGTAATGCTGAGAGTCAAAGATAGTTCTCCCAGGAGGCAGGAATGTGTGAACTCTCTGGCTGATATCTAATGTAACTTGACAAGCCACCCTGAAAGTTACTGATAAACAAAATCACTGTAGAAAGAATTGCTAGAAGACTCTGTTAGAATGCAGAATCAAGAAATGTGTGTTGATATATGGTCTGAGTTAGAAAAATAGAATTCAGCTTTCTGCCTCTCATTCGTGCTTCTCAGAATGTCTGAGCCACTAGAATAGCTCATCAATCTTGAGAAGGAGGAAATAAGTCCAAAACCAGACTGTTACCAAATATTATGCTAGAACTGCCTAAAGAGAATGGTTTTCTTTAAATGAGAATAATAATGAAGAATGATAGGTTGTGAATGGAATTTGAGTAGCAGATACAAGATTCAGAGGCTTTTAGCTTGGAGTATAAACCTGTGGTAGGAAGGATGAGCTTATCTGACATCCTGTTAAAGCACTTTGTGACCATGTCACTGTACCTGCTGGTCAGAAGGAGAGAAAATCTAGCAGGTGTATTTATCCAAATTTAATTTAAAATAGCAGTGCAGGCTCTTCATTTTGGCAACAGCTGTGTACAGGTTCAATATACAGAAAGACTGGTTATTTCAGTATTTCTTTCACCAACTCAGGTTTGTAGTGTTAAAGCAAACAATCTTTTCGGCATTTATGATGACAAATAAATGAGTGCTTTAACAGTAGATTCCCGTGCAGTTCTTGGAACTACATTTTGAAATTTGTATCTCCATGAAACCATCAAAATCAGAAAAGGCACCATATGAATATTTGCAAAATTACAGTAGAGGAATCAATGATAACAACAGTTCTTTCAGATATACAGATTTTCAGGCTGTTAAGGTTTTTACTCCCACAAAACAGCTCTTGTAGTAAGTCTTTCAGTCTTTGAGGAATTGTTTGCTTCCATTATCTATGCCTAGAGAATTTCTACTGCCCTGTTTTGAAGTAGGGCGTTTATAAGGTTGTTTTAAGTCTAAATTTATGAATGGACTCAATTCTCTGAAGGTTCAGCTGAGCTGCTGCTGCTTGTGAGCATTCATCACCACTGTTTGAGGTTTACCATTAGCAGATGAAATGCAATCTAGTGAACACCTGTGTCCTACCAAGGATTTGGTTTAAGTCATGATGCTTTTAAGTAGAATCTAATTAAATATGAAGGTTCTTCTTGAGATGAAGCACCTACTTGTTACTCACTTCTAAAGAAATAAAAATTGAATTAGCATTGTTCTGTATTGTACAGGTTGTAATTAGCTCTGTCATCTATCCCACCTGAGACAAATGTGCCAGTGTTAGTCCTGATGAGGATTTTCAGTGGACATCATCTGTGTATTTTCAGGGTTGTTTCCCACCCGATTCAGTGCTCTGCCCATGTTCTCCCAAGTAAAATTGAGGTTTTACAGTTCATACACTATCAGAATCCTCAGAGGGAATTCCTGCCTTTTGATTTCTTGCTGTTGGTGTAAGCTGCAGTTATTGTTGCGATGTACCTTGAGGAAAGTATTCTGCTATTTTGTGTTGTATATGCAGCCTGACCCTTAAGAAAATTGATTCCAGCACAGCCTATGTCAGTTTTATGGAAGTAATCGCAAGGTAACTTCAGGTTTTTGCTGAGTTTGTGGAGTCGCCCCTAGTTCATCTCCTTCAGGAGATTATTAAACTTAACTAAACTTTATTTCACCTGTTTTCATGGAGTGGGTCACAACCAAACCCTACAGAAAACTGGTGATTTTGAGTCTGAACTCAGCATGGTCATGCAGTAACAGCTCACAGGTTGCTGTGTGCTGTAACCAGTTCTTTTTCTGCTCTGTACCGAAGAATCCCAGTGAGCTGTGTGTCATTGACTGTGCACGGCAATCCAAGGTAATTTACTGGCAGTGGAGACAAAGATCGGTCTTTGAAAGGTACAGACGTGTCAGTGCCTCTCTGAATTCAGTCCTGAGCAGGGTGTCTGTACTCTTGTCAAAGAGGGCAGAGCCTTAATGCTGTACTTAACAGCCAATAGTGATGGTCCTGCTGTGGTGACAAGACACTACAGAGCAAGTGAAAAGGAGGAAAACCTGCTTCAAAAGCAACATGAAAATCCAAGGGGTTGATTTTTCTGAGCAAGTGACTCTACTCGTGTCCTTTGGCATAGTGTCGTGTGGAGGGTGAAAGGATGGAAGAGATGGTGCAGTTTTAAGTTGTTGACTAAGTTTGATTGCTGCAATCTGTAGTGAGACAGAAGCCAGAGGGCTGTGGCAGGCATTTTGCTCATTGAAGTTTTGTTGCAGTCTCCTAGTCGTTCTAAAGTGCATGTGGTTACAGTGGTAGATTGCTCGATGTTCATGAATACAGTCAGGAAATGCATGAAAACAAAGACCTTGGCAAAGCTGCCTGTCTGATTTCATAGCTTAGGGCCCTAGGGTACGAATCTGTGCTTCCTAGGTAAGTTATTAGAATGGGTTTGTATGTCCAACCATGCAGAGGGTAATGCATGTGTAACAGCGAGGATCAGCACTGTGTGTTCAGAAAGGGCAGGGCAGTAGAGGCATTTGTTTACTGGATGAAATTACAGCAGACTGAATGTTGAACAGAGAGCAGGTAACTGCAGAGGAATTGTTTGCTTCCATTATCTATGGATAGGGAATTTCTACTGCCCTATTTTGAAGTAGGGCGTTTATAAGGTTGTGTTAACACCTGATTATGGTTATCGTACTGTTGTTTCACTTCATACGTTTTCATTGGTCAGCTGGGATTGACCAATAAATCCATATAGTTGAGGAAAGCTCTAAGGAGATGAGTAAGAGGGATATGCTTATGAAGCTCAGTGTTGTAGGAATACGTTATAGGTAGGGGTAATGTGAGTCACAGGGTTGTGGAACTATAGGGACACAGGGTTGTGTTCCTGTAAGTATATTGTTGTTCTTGTAAGTTGTAAGTATAACTTTTTGTTATTTTCTATATTTTGTGTAGTTAAATCATAAATCCGGTGAGATTCACTTTTGATCAGGTATATTTTATTGAATGTTAATGTTCTCCCTTGCGGAGTGTCTGAAAAAAACATGCTTGGAAGCCTTTGATCTCTGACAACTTTGCTTATACACTGTATTTCTTTATTTCCGTGACTCCTGAGAAGCAGAGAAAAATTAACAATGCATTCTCATTTTTTTTTTCTGTTCACGTTAAAATGGTCACTACAGATTATTGAGTTATTCCTACTATATAGCAAAAGAAGCTGAGGACAGTGCCTTAGAATGGGATACAGACACTGTGAAGCAATAAGAGGCAATACAGAAAGAAAATTTGATCACCCCTTCCCACAGCAGGCGACTGACTGCTCAACAGAAGTGCAGTGCTTATCCAGATAGATACTGCTCCCTTGGCTGAGTGAGAAGAGGTGGAGCCAGGATCCACCCCTTCTGCTCACTCAGGTGCACTGCACTGCAAACCAAGCCTTAGTGCTTTCTCTGAACCTGAGTTGAATATATTGGAGTGTGTCCTATGGCTGCCAAATGAAAGTAATTCAGAGGTTCACAGATGTGAGGGAAAAAAAATACTAATTGACATAGGTGCCAAAATGCAAAATGGATGAGATTGGCGAGAGGGCAAAATGTGGGACAAAAATGAAAGACCTAAGATTCATGCTCCCATTATCTATCATGGATTTCATGCTTAAATGAGAATTACGTTGCTATTTACTGTGAGGAGAAATTGTTTTGCATGTCAGAGCTGCAGCAGTGACTTTGTGGTTTTGTCAGTGCCGTCCAAAGAGAAGCCGGAAGTGCTTTATTTTTCTTCACTGAGTTTGGTTCCTTTAAATACAGTGTTCTTAGACTTACAGAAGTAAAGCAGAACAGTGAATTCTGAAGTACCAGAAGTGTTCTTATAGGTTAAGAAGAGCTGGAATGTGTTTTTGGGTCATTTAACATTGTTTGTACTAGGACAAGGATGTAATCTATCCAGGTCCTTTCCAAGTTAGCTACTGGCTAAGGAGGAGGTGCTTTGTTCTGGCTGAATCCTAGCTTTGTGCTATATGACTAAGGGTAAGCCAATGACTTAAATGGCATTGGAGTTGTACCTGCTGTTTGTTTTTAATCAGAAGAGTAAATTGGTTCTTGCTTCCACTGAGCAGTGTTCTCACAGATCTCAGAAAGGATTGTCATTCAGCTGCCAGGTATTACAGAAATTCACAAGTTCGGTGTTACTGATAGGGACATGTAGATGGATGGTTATAAGATGGCCACGTTTTCTGAAGAAGGTAGGGGGAAGATATCTGGTACAGTTCACTGAAATAATGTGGGAAAACTGTGCAATTTAAAACATTAGTTTAATTTTGATATCTGTGTTCTAACATCCCACATAATAATATTTTATTTCTTTCTAAGAAAGAAATCTGGGAGATGTCATATCCATGAATCTGGAAGAAATCATATCCACACTCCTAATAGTAAAGCAAACAAATCTCCAGGGGTGGTTCTGTGGTTGTAACTTCAAGGATTTTAACTTGTTTGACTTCAGTATGTTGTTCTATCTTCCTGTGGCCCTGTTGGGCACTCTGTAAATCTGTTTGCTCGTGTATGTGCATTTACCTTGTGAAAGTAACTGATTCCAAAGCAGCTGTGCTGTCAGTACAGGTTCTGCAGTACTGGTGGAATTAAACCAAAATGGAGAGCAGACTGAAAAGGAACTGTAAGGTATTTATTAAGGCTGAAAAATCATACTTAAAATCTAGCTTCCTTCTATGGAAGGAAGTTACAACTTTTCGCGACCAAAGCCATAAGAGGTTCAACGAAAGTATCCATTAAAGCTGAGGCTGTTTTTATCAGTGGTATGATAAGTAAAGTTCAGGCAGTTCCATCTTGTGAAGGAAAAAGCAATCTCAAGTATGAACAGCCTTCTTATAATATTTATTCATTAGGTCATTCTGCTGATAGCAAACAATCAAAGTCAGATTCCTTCATCTGAATGTTTCCCGTGGGAACTAAGTACTAAAATAAAATGCTTACTTTAATAGCTAACTACGTGCTATGTTACAGCCATACTTCTGCATCTATGTCCTTTGTGTGCACCTTTTGTTATTTAAAAAACTGTTCATAAATAGTTTTGTTTTTTTTCCTAAGAGTTATTGTATGCATTACATGTTTTTGGAATTACGGAACAATGTATGAATTGGGAGAGATGCATTTAAATGTAGCGACCTCAGTCTTTCTCCAGAGCATCCTGTCCTGACCTGTATTTGTATTTTGGAGAGGATGCAAATGTCTTTTCTGGTTTCTGGTAGTTGGAACTCTTTGGTCTCTGGTAGTTGGTACTGGGGGAAGGGGGTGTTTCCTGTATGTTATCTTTGATAATGTAGTTGCATAGAGCTGCTGAATCAGTCAGAATTGCTGCTGTGTGTTATCTGCATCTCCTTCTTAGTCTAGGTTGACTCCATCCTGTCCAGTATTCCACATACAGTGTGTGCAGATATATTTACAACATAAAGTGTAAGATAATCTTATAGAATCAACTATACTTTAAATACCACTAATTCCTTTTTCATGGTTCTTGCATTTCCAAATCAATGGCACATTAGCATGTTGGAAGTCTTTGAAAAATACGTGAAGTGCACTATTTAGACTTAGACTCAATTAAGGTCATGCTTAATGAGCATAGATAAGAAACGAATGGACTCAGCCTCTCACTGCATCCTATGCAGATCCTGCGTTTTCTGCTTGTGATTTGCCCAAGCTCTTAGAAGAGCACTTTTCTGTTGTTTTGTTGCTGAATCTCAGGTGTTGTTCTGTAACTAACTTCATTTTGAAGAGCAAGCAAACATCAGGAGAGGGTGCTTGCTTGGACTCCATGCTACAACTCCCCGTTCTTTCTCCCCAGCTGCAGTCTGCTGTACTGGTTGGGAACCTCTGAGCTAGTTCATACTAATCCCCTTTAGTTTTTATCCCCTTTAGTTTTTCTCCCCTCCCAGCTCACAACATGTAGGGGAAGCGGGAATTAAGATTAATAACTTCTTATCCTGAGAACCCACTGAAAAAAAAAAAAAGTATTTTGAAAAAAAAATCTGACGCGTAGTCAGATTTTTTAAGCTTTATGGGATGGAGTTACATCACATTGTCTACATTTGATTAACACTTTTTTTTTCCTCTCTGAAATTGAGGGGAAACGTATTTGGAAACAGGTGAAATAGGCCTGGTATCCTCATTATTTATTTTGGGGTTTTTTGGTGGAGTTTGAAGGACCATGCTAGGAACTTAAGTTCTGTGTCTGCTGAAGTCAGTCTTATGAGCTGAACTAATGCGGAGTATGATGGTATCAAGGGAAGTCTAAAGCAGCTGGGATAGTCATCCCACACACTCAAAAATTAAAATATAATCTGTCAGATTTTCTGACAATGCTACCAGACTCTTGCAGTGTTTTTATCTTGTATGGTTTACTAATTTTAATGAAATAAAAAAGTTAAAGCTCATCCTATAAGTTATCATTTTCTACCTTTAACACCAAGCAGCACGTAATTTGAAGATGGAATGTCAGTCCTTTAAACGCAATTGGTCTTGATAAATCAGTACAGGAAATGAAACTCTAGCTGAAGAGCATCTACTACATTATTCAGGTGGAGTAATTCTACTTCTCTTGCTTTAATTGTCAGAAACAGGCTGTTATTTACAGAAGGAGTGGAAAAGAAGGAAATCCCTTTTTGGTTATTAACTGGCTTAATTAACAGTGGAGGATCTCAAATTGTGGAAGACCAAACACATCAGTAAAACCCATTCAGTATCTAGTTCTATTGAAAGACAAATATATTCAATACAGTTTCATAGGAAGCAATATTTTACTGGTGAGATTGGAATAATTAAGGCAATTATGCTTTCAAATAAAATAAGGATAAAAATTGTCTGTTCTTCAGAAAACACTGCATTGATCAATAATGTATTTAGAATGCATATGCAAAAAGCATTTGAGATGACTTTGACTCATTAATCCTATTAATTATTAATGGAAGAACATGAAATGATCAGAAGCTCAGGTACAGTTGCAGTTAACATAATTATCAATATCCCAGGTGCAAAAAACAATTTTATGCTTGGCTGTCAGAAAATAATAACTAATGGTAGCTTTCAGAATGAGGCATTAAAACTGCAGTATGAACTTTCTCGAAGAGATCATATGAAACTGTTTAATGTATTACTATGATTAATTAGTAGTTTTTCCTGTGCTTTTATCTCTTTCACAGCAATCACTTGTTAGCTTTAAAATATTTTTCATGTTGTGAACCAAACCAAATGCTTATCAGTGCTGAAGTTAGTTACTTTATGCAGTTATACAGACTGAGAATTGAGACCCACTGAAAAATACTGGTGGTTTTATACGCCTGCATTGATCTCATTGGAACAACTCATTTCGTAGAATTTGGCTGCAGTGTGTCATTTTGTGCCAGCATCTTAGTGCAAATACAGAAGACCCACAAATAGAGACTCACAGTCAGGTAACGTGAACTGGTAATTCTGTTTACTTACTCTTCATTTCAGACACATTATGGATATTGTCAGTAATGCCAGAATTGCACAGAGCACAAATAAATTAACTTAGAGATTAATCTGTATTGGTGAAGGAAAATGAGTTCAAACATATCAGCAAGTCAGAGGCAATAAAACTGTAGGAAAACTTATAATTATACTCACGTAATCTCCACAATACATTGTGATGCAAGGCTTCAAGTTCTGTTGAGATGAAAATAGTAACTTTCCTAAAATAAAGCTAATGGTTTGGTAAACTAAATTATTGCAGTGAACTCTTACTGTATTTTAGAGAAGTAAGAGAAATCATGCGATGCAACTGCTGCCAAGCTCTTTGGGCTCCAAGGTGACCATGGAGCAGGAGCAGTGCTTGGTACTGCGTATCCTCAGGTTTTGTGGGTTCCTTGTGTACTTAGTCATTAATCTTCTGTGAATAAATATGATTGTAGCGTGAGTAAATAGAGTCATTAGCACAACACCCTTTGCTCTGCTGTGTTGATTTGAAAAATCAGAATTCAGCTAGACGCAGAATGAAATGTTCTCCTACAGCAAGGGCTTGTTGTTAATTATTTACATTTCAGATGGGATCTGGTTTAGCTCTTGTCTCTTTTCTTCTACACAGTGCACTACTTAGTCAAATACGTACTTTTACCTTGCGTGCTTAGAAAAATACTGTGTTCCCTGCAACACCTAGGGCAGGTCCTCAAACCTCTCTGTAGTTGAAAATCTTGCTTGATGTTCTCCTATAAGTTAAAATTAGTAAGATCCTGCAAAAGTAAAAAGATAAAAATAAAAAAATTCTATCACCTTGCTATTAAGAATCAATCTGGGGCAGAATCTGTTTTTCATTGCTTTTTTTTTTCCATGTTAATAATAGCTATTACTATGCCTAAGTGCTGAGAAAATTAAGTTTCCTCAAAAAGTACGAATATGAAATTGATATACAAGGAAAGTTGATTTCCTTTAGTACAGCTTGAAATGAAGGTGTTAGTGGGGAATTAATTTTATTGCAGTAGTACTGGGATGGCAATAGTTGGGCAGTAATTATAGCTCAAAATCTGAGTTATGTGAATTCCACTTTTTTGGCTTTATTATTACATCCATCGAATGCTATGCAACACTAATTAAAGGCTGAATATTTTTTTCCTGCAATTGACAATTTTGTTATAGAAAGAATGACAATTGTACTTCTCAGGCCTGGTAAGATGTTACTAGCTCTCCTGATCATTCAGAGCTATACATGTGTTTTGTGCATTCTGTGGCATTGATTTTTAAGGCAGGTTTGTGCATGTCAGTGTATGTTAGATGTGAGATCAGGTCAGTCCTTACACATAGGTTGATGAGTTCCATAGAAAGTGCATGCCTGTGAAGCAATCTCCATAAAAGTATACCTTTGCTTTAGCATTAGAGCTGCCTTGGATCTTTTTCTGTAGTATAATCAAATCAACTGCTTTAATCTGTGTGTTTTGAGCCATATAAGGATGGCTGGGGGTTGAAGTCCCGTTTTGCAACTAAACTAAGATATTTGTGAAGAATCTGAGGTGGCTGATTGGGTGACTAAACATACAAAGATTGAGTCTCCTGATGATGCATATGTTCAGACTGCAATAAGAGTTTAAGAACACTTCAAGCCTTTCCACTCTCTAATTTTACACACATTTTTGTGCTGTAATTAAAGTGTAATAATGTTAATCTTCAGTACAATGCAAAATTGATTAAATTTACAGGATTACAGTGTTATAATCTGCTTGTGTGTATGACTGAAGTGGCCAGGAGCTACAAGGCATAAAAATGCACACAGAAAATGTGCTCTTGTGAAATACTGATAGCTGGCATACAATACGAGGAGGGAGTTCAGCTAATTACAGAACTAGATGTGTCCAGTTCTGGGACTCTGAGCAGAAGAAGAACATAGAGCTGTTAAACAGCTCCTGAGGAGGGCCACGATGGTGATCAGAGGGCTGGAGCACCCCTGTGAGGACCAGCTGAGTAAGCTGGGGCTGTTCAGCCTGTAGAAGAAAAGGCTCTGAGGAGACCTTATAGCAGCCTTGTAGGTCCTGAAGGGAGCTTAAGAGAAAGCTGGGGAGGTACTTAATGTAAGGGCATGTAGCAACAGGATGAGGGGAAATGCTTTTAAACTGGAAGAAGGTAGATTTAGACTAGGTGTTGAAGCAGTTTTTTACTTTGAGGGTGGTGAGACACTGAAGCAGGTTGTCTGGTGAGGGTGTGGATGCCCCTTCAAGGTCCGACTTTGAGCAGCTTGGTCAGTTGGGAGGTGTCTTTGTCTATAGCAGGGGGCTTGAACTAGATGGTTTTAAAGGTCCCTTCCAAACCATTCTGGGATTATGCATTGATGACTCAATCCAGTGGAAGCCATGACGGGGCTTCAGCAGGTGGGGAAGTGAATGTCCTTTGGCTGTCCTTACCTCCCATCTCCTCTCTAATATGAGAGGCAAGTTTGGCAACAGAGCAATGCCATATGCATTTGTATGCACACTGCTTAGCAAGAGTGATTCAGTGTTTGCACAGTAGAGTGAACATAGTGAACCTAATCTCACCTTTACATTTTATTCAAGACCAGCAGTCAGAGCTGTGAATCATTTGTAGGTGTAGCTGCCTTTTGGGGGAAAATAAAGGGGTTGTGCTGCAAGTAGTTTGGACCACCTCATTTATTTTATTTTTTTTTTTAAATATGTGGACTACTTGGAAGCGCTGCAGAAGAGAGCAAAAATAATGAATTGTATAGGAAGACAGAAAACAGTTTTAGTCTGAAGGAAGGAAAAGTGATAGAGGTGTTAACAGTTCCATAAAAATAAAAGCTGCTGCAAGGGCAAGTGGGGAAAAAATTATTTGTCATTTTATTTGTCATTGGTGGACCGGTGAAAACATCTGTATTCTTTCTCTCTTTTTTCTTCTTTACTTAACCTTTGCCAATTATAAGGTGAGAATTTTGTCAGTTCTTCTTCAGGTCTTCCCAGACAGTGTGCTGTGAGAACCTTCCTCAAGCTTCCTTTGTTCTGCTCAATGATGGGTTTAGGTATATGAATTGCAGCTGATATTTTTCACATTGTTCAAGGGGAAACCTTGAGTAAAAATAATGAGATAAATTAATTTCCAATTGGAGATCTGTATACTTGTTAGAAAAGAATGATTTAACTAAAATTCAAGTGAAAAGATTTAATGTGAAATCATCTGTTCATTTTTCCTGGAAAAAAAGGCTCTAACAGAGCAGCTTTATATTGGTTAAAAACTGAAATCACATCGTTGATACTATAAGCTTCAAGCATTACTCTGAAGTCTCTTGACATAACTGAAGTGTAGGTGATAACTAAGATATTTCTACTGCTCTTTTTGCTCTTTACTACTGCAGAGATGAGCAGTAATGTGCTGAAAGCGTGGGATTTGTAACTCTGCTGCACAGCATTTGGTTTGCATAGTGGAAGGCAAGTCAGAACTGAAGAAGTGGTGGGAAGATGATCTCTAGCACTGGTGCAGTAGTGGCAGTTAGGTGTTTGAAAATGATGGCAAGATCTGCAAGAAGAATTAAACTCGGTGTGAGAGCTTACAGGCATGTCTTGCATCTGATTTAGGATTAGATGAAGTGTACGATGGTGACTACTTTCTCTCAGTGAGTTGCTGTAGGATCTGTGAAGTCAGACTAAACTTTGGCAACTCCTAAGTCTGTATTTATATTACAAAAGAAATTTGGGGCGCTTATTTAACTGTCAATTCCTTCTAAGACTACCAGGGCCAAGCTCTGCTCTCTTTCTGAGTGCTCTGAGCAGAGTATGAATGCACTCCTGTGATGACTTCTAGGGTCTGTAATCTGTGCCTTAAAAGTGTGGCTGCCAGCTGCCACTTGCAGAACTTTGCCTTCACCCACAAGTGTGTGGAATGATGGCTTACCATCTTGCAGGTGATAACACAGCAAAGCCTGTGGCATAGATTGGGCAGCCTGTTATGTCCCTGTTTTTATTTCAAGCTGCAAATTAAAGTTCAGGTCCCCAAGCTGCCTCCTTCCGTAAGCAGAACAGGCCCAGCTCTCTCAGCCTCTCTTCAAAGGAGAGTTGCTTCAGCTTCTAAAATATTTTCATGGCCTTTGTTAAACTGCCTTTATTGTGTCCGTGTCTGTCCTGTACTGGAGATCACAGAACTGAATGCCATGCTGCAGGTATGGCCTGCTTGATTTTTGTTCCATTTTGAAGCTGACATGTAGTAAGGATGCTTATCTCTACCTAGCCACTTCAAAGGCTTTTAAATAGACATTTCTATCTGCAGTAGATCTTGTGCTGTGATAGAGATCTTTCGCACAGGTGAAAAGGAAAAGAAGTTGAAAGCCTGGAGCGGAGGGGTGGTGATGGTTTTTCCCAAGGCCAGGTAGGATGGGGCCATGGGCAGCCTGGTATGGTATTAAATGGGAAGGTTGGTGGCCCTGCATGTGGCAGGGGGTTGGAGATGGATGATCCTTGAGGTCCCTTCCAACCATTCTGGCCATTCTGTGAAAGGAAAATAAGGTCCTGAAAAGAGACTCCATTTTTTTAATGGTATGTAAAATTAGAGAGGGATCTAGGTGACTTCTGGGGCAAGTGTAGATCATCTGGAAAGAAACTCATCTAAAGCACAGATCTCTGATCTAAGAGAAAAAATTAACCAAGAAGAGGAATCTGAAGACATTTCACACCCCCAAGTATTTGTTTATGTAAAAAACAGCCAGAGGTCAAAACCTTGTTGATTGTGTTGAAAGGATTGGTGACCTCAGTCTGTGTGTAGTAGAAGAATTTGCCTTCAGCTCTACTGCCTTGCAAGAGAGAGAGCAGACTTGGACTTATGGTCATGGTGTGTGCGGTTTAAACTGTCTCTGAGTAGCAATTCTGTAGTTTAAAGTCCTTCTGTGTTTTTATCTTATGCTATAGACTCAGCCTCTGTAATTGCATATTTTAACAGCTTTTTTTTGTTTCTCATGCAACTTCTTCAGGTTATGTTTAAAATAATGGCTGACACTTGGCACTGGGTTTTCTAGGAGTCTGATCACTTGATTTGGGGAATGCGTTGCACTTCCCATCAGAAAGTCTTGGCTTCTTTCTATGGAAGAATATATAAATTTTCTGTGCTATTTGATTTATTATTTAGATATGCTTATTATTAGCACAGTTCCAGTGCTTGTGGGCATTGCTTCAAGAGCATGAAAACTGTTTCAGTAAATTGTTTGGGAATGCAAGCAGCTGATGGGATTCTGTTTTAAGGAAAGTGTTTTGCTCTTAGACCTCACTACTGCTGAAAAGCTTGTCTGCATTTCTGAGGTTCCTATAACTTTTTTCTTGAACCTTCATAAGGTTCAGGAAACCTTTTGTGCAGAATCACCTGTATGCATGTTATTTTCAGCACCTATGTTAATTACAGACTCAGCATTTATATACAGCTTGGTAGCAAAATGGAACAGAACCTGACATTGCAGCTAATAAACGCTCTTCATTAAGAACCTATGAAGTCTGCATATAATTATTTAAGCAGAACTTATGTCAGTTTTGGAATGGTTGAATTCGAATCACCGGATGGTTTGTTTTTTCCCCGTGCAGTTTATATACAGCGTTGGAATGAATAAGCATAGTTTTACAGTGTCAGTGGCTAACCTAATACTGCAGGGAAAATCACATGCTTTCAGAAATATTTATTTCTAGCTACCATGGAAGGAATTTTCAGTACAGTAACGCTTCCCAAGTATTTGGGAAGATACAGTGAAGCATAATTAATAGTTTTAACTTAAGACTTCAATGGCAATGTGAAAATGTCAGTGGACTGTATGTCTGACCTTGGTGTTGTCAAGCTACAGACATTTAACTTTGTCTTTAAGCTTTTATCTAGAAAGCAGATCGCCTATGCCTAACAAGCAAAATACATACGTCTTGAATCAATTATTGCCATGGCAGCTGATCATTGGTGTTCAGAATTATTTTGCTTACAAACTGAACTTATTTTTGTCTTTGTCCACAGAAGGTGTTTTGTGGAAGTTAGTTTAAAATGTTTAATCCTGAGTAGTGTAATAAGCTGTGTTACACAGATGGAGGGGAATGTCATTGTAATAGGTTTTTATGATTTCAGATACAATGCACATTTGTCAAACAAATGCATAGCACTTATATTTCCTTAAAGGTTGAGTATACAATAAAGTCATTCTTCTTTGCCTGATTTATTACTTAAGCATTTTGAATTGGCCTTTTATTTTGCATTTAATACTTCATGTCCAATCCTGTTTCCCTTGTTTATCTCTGAACTATTCTATTTCCCAAGATTACAGTAAAACTGAGCAGAAGATTAATGAATGAAAAGGATAGACATTCAAATGAACAAATTAAAAGGCACGGTCTTTTTACAGCCATAGTTACTTACAGCTTGTATCTCATACTGAGCTCTATTCTGTATATTATTGAACAGCTTAGTAAAATACCCTGAAATTTGAGGGAGTTCTTGTCAACTTTTTTATCAGTGCATCGTCCTGCCCTTCACATGTGTGACAGGTCTGGTGCTCTTGGTGCTCTGCATGCTCTGTTTCTAAAAAAGCATTCAGGATTTCCCTGGAGGAAGTTGTCAGCAGGTAGTGTTGCACAGTGATTGAAGGTTGCTGCCTCTTACCAGTTGGTTCGGGCAAACTAATTAAGGAAATACTTCTGTGCCATTCACTTTGGAAGCTTGGAGGATGGCAGAGGAAGTCCTACAGCTAGGGTGAGTAGCTGCTCTGGCTTAACACAACGCTTTCATGTTGTGTTAAGAGCCAAGAGGGCTCCGTCCAGCTGACATAAATTAAGTCCAGGCAGAGGTGTTTTTCAGTGAGTTTGGTCAGATGTTTTGTGCTGTCAGGAGAGTCCAAGTTCTTGTGATTCTTGGTCCTAATGTTGTGCTCCGATATTATTGTCAGGACCTCCTGTTCTTGTTTTACTCTTCATTTCTGTATGCCATCAGTAATTTTTCACAAGCTGTGAGGTGCTCTGCTTAATTACACCTGCCCCAGGTGGGCAGCCCTTGCTTTTCGTTCCCTCCTACATGTGGATGTGGAGCATCTTAGTCTGTTTTAGTTCACCTGAGCCAGGTTCGGGCATTTTGTGCTTTATTTGCTATGAGGTCAGCTTTTCTCCTTTTCCCACTTGCCAGCCAGGTTGCTTTTGGACAACTGCAGTACTCCGTGGGTGACTATGACTTTGAAGAGAACATTTGTGACTTCCAGCTGGCCAGAAAAGTTGTTAGAGCATCTTTCCTTCGTATTGACAGGCACTTCTTCATGGGTGCTTTTATACAAGTCATGGACAGGTACTGGGATGATCTGTTGTTACAGATGCTTTTTTGGCACTTCTTTTTCTTGTCATACCACTCAGTTTGGAATAATTGGTGACTAAGACAGTAACTGTGTAGAAACAGATCCCTTTAGTATCATTAGTAACCTGTCTTGTTTCTAGACATTGTGAAGTATGCTATGTTTCTTGAAAGCTGTATTGTATGATGATGTGTTGGCTGAGGTATATCCCTTTAAGGCTGCCTCAGGGGAGATGAATTGAACTTAAATAATAATTGAGAGTAAGTTCCACGTGTTCTAGTCAGCGTAATCTGGACTAGCTTTAATTTGCTTCCGATGCTTACTAATGTAGGCTGAACACATGGCGAACAACTCTGTCTTGCTGTTGAGATGTGTGGTTTCAGGTACCTTGGGCGTGTGCTGTGTTGTCAGTGTGTGCCATGCTCTGCTTCATGTTGGGCCCAGCTTTCCTGCGGCTTGCTTTCTTTCTTGTCTAGCTATGGTTCACATTGTTGTCTTTTCTCTACTTGAATGGATGTTCGTAGCTACTGTTAAGCCCTATGTTGTCATCTCTTTGAATTACACTTAATGTATACTCGAGTAAATAGAGGAATACGTGTTGTCTCAATAGCACTTGCTGTGGAAATTGAAATGGACTGCATTGTGAAGAAGCACATGGAAAAACTTCTGTAAGAGCTGAAAGAGTGGTTTAGTTAGTAGAGCGGTACTTAAAAGCTTGCGAAGCCCTTAAAAGGTTCTGTATAAAAAAAGAGGCATCACTTGAGCTTCTTTCACCATTAAAATCTATAAAAGTATTTTCTTTTAACTTAACTATGGGAGTTGTTGACTTAACAGTTTCCCTCTTGCCATTTCTTTGATAGCTCAGAAGTAAAAATAATTAGCATGTATAGGAATAAAAACAGAGCTTGAAATATGCTCAGTATGGGAAGGAAATACTTGTATGAACGAAGTCAGACCTCTGCTGACTGAAAAAAGCTGTCCAACATAGAGCAATTTCTTTACTTTGAGGGTATTTTAATAAAGGTTAGGCTGTTCAGAAGGTTCTTGGGAGAATTGGAAGGTTTTGTGCAGAGATAATTTATGCATGAAGAAAATATAAACTTGAAGAGCATAGTGGATCTATGGCATGTTAATGAAGTTATGCAGTGTGGTAGTGGAAATACTGGTAAGCAAGTAAGAGAAAATGAGTCCTCTGAGGAGCTGTGTCCTTATACTCGAGCAAGAGTGTTCTGAATTCTGCTGGTTATTTTACCAAGTATTAAAAAATGCCTTGTTTCATTAATCCCCCTGCCCTCCCACACACACACTGTATCTGGGGATCTGTTACAGAGAATAACTAAGCATTCCTTTGAGGAAAATGCACAGCAAAAGGAGTAAAAGAAAGGAAGATGACATAAACAGCACTATTACCCAAATAGCAAGGTTCCTCAAGCTGTTGCTTAAAATATTATTGTAAAAGGAAAATCCAAGTATCACTACGTTCTCAACTGCTATTATGTGTACGAAGAAGCTGTGTTAGGTAGAATTTTTGGTACTATGGCATTCCATTGTAGAAATGATATAATTCTCTATAAATACAGTTATATAAGGATAAACTCTCAGTTCTGATTAATGCAGTGTTTTATTATAACTTCATTAGTTTCACAGCAGACAAAGTGTACATAATTTATCAGATAACTGTTTCAAAATAATTCAGATAGTTACGCTTACATAATTTACTGCAAGCACTTGAAGAATGCGGTGCATTTTATGAAGAACATTCAGGGTTGCTTTATTTGTATAATGAAATGGTCATTATGCTCCTATAGACAGCACTTCATAATTTAATGAAATGTTTATAAATACAATATGAAATGCTATGAATTTAAGCAGTTTGGTAAGCCCAGCTGCGTTTCAAAGATACAACTGTAACATTCTGTACTGTGTGGTTTAAATATTCTGGGGCTTGTCATGTCTTTTGACTTAGGCTAAAGCCAGAACACGCAAATTTCATATATACAAAATACAAAGAATTTGTGATTATAGATCACGGATACACACAAGCACTTAGGGAAAATACAATGAATGTCTGATCTCTTGTATGATAGGCTGTTAGACTGGAGTGCCATTTTCAGTCTGCAGGCATGATTATCTTGGCAGGGATAGAACATATCTCTCCGGCGTGCTCCTTATCATCATCATAGAGTCCTCATAGAATGGCCTGGGTTGAAAAGGACCACAATGATCCTCCAGTTTCAACCCCTTGCTACGTGTGGTGTCACCAACCAGCAGACCAGGCTGCCCAGAGCCACATCCACTTGGGGCAATGTCTTCTGCTGATCTTACAGTCAGGCTCTCAGAAGGAAGCAAAGGGGCTGTGGTTGTGTTTGTGAGGCAGCTGTGATTTATCTGGAGAGGCTTATTTGTAAGGAATTTTCCTGTTGCAACAACTTGTATGGATCCGTTAGCACATCTTTCACCATGAAGATGGAGAAATGCAATTAGCAAGTGTTTAACAGAGCTCCTACTGCTGTGACTAAAGTGGTACTGATAGAGTGGATCAGCTTCAGTGCGAATCGTTTTCCGAAGATGAGTTTAATAACGATTTGATGTGATGTTGTAACTCGGTGTTGATTGGGTACGATGAAAGGCTCGATGTTATTGTTTCGCTGTCAAATTACTACTCATAAAAGTGACATTACATTTTGCTAACGTTTTTCCAGGCAGTTAAGCCTGTTCTCGCCACCTTTCATCTTGAGCACTTCCTCTGGTCTTAAAGCCTAGAAGCTGCTTGATGCTAAGCGCTGTTGAAATCTCATTTATTTGGATGCCTGCATCTACGGAAGGAATGGTAATAACTTCAGTGTTTAAGGTAGAATAATTGTCAGCTTGCAGTGATCTAAAAGAGACTTAAGTGGAATGTGACGGAGGTTATTGTGTGCAGCAGAAGAAAGAGTAAAATGAATGCTGCCTTTTTAATGAGTTAACTCCTCTCATGTGTTCTTGCAAATCTTTGCCAACTCTGATAGGCAAAACTTGTGCACAAACAGGAGCTGATTTAATCTGGCTTGCGGGTTTTGTTTGGGTGTTTATGTTCTTTTTGGTGCCCTGTTAACTGGAATAAGGCTGGCACTAGCGTATAAACTACTGTCTGAAGAAATATTTATCTATACTATGCTAAGGGAGGAAAGCTTAGAGGTATACTTACACTACTGGCTATAGCTTTCCAAAGTTACTCATAACAAGTAAGAGTCATCTTAAAACCCCACTGTGTTGAGAGCATGGCTTTTTTCTCTGGTAATTTGTTGCTTGGATTTCTATACTTGGGTCATAATTTTCAGTGTTGTGAGGAAGAATGGACAAAACCACAAAATGGGCTTTGAGATGCCTGTGTTGTGCTGCTAGAGGTGCTGAATGGGCTGACAAATGGGAAAATTAACAGCTCTGTACAGTTCCACCTTCGCTTTCTAGGTGGAAATAATGATGTCTTGTTAATAAAGGTACTTAAATGCAATTCATGGAAAGTGATAAGAAGTCGTACACACTGGTATACAGTGAATAATTATCTGAAAATATGTAACATGCAAAACACAGGGAAGTAAAGACAACATTAGTCTGAAAAAAGGCAGTATAAACTCATACATATACAGCGCAACACAAAAAGTGAAAGTGCAAGTGATGTGTGAAGAAGACAGTGTGGGGTGAAATTAGGGTGCTGGGAATTAAATTCCAGTTCATGCTTGAGTGATAGCTAGGAAAGAACTAGAATGAATTCAGTACATGCAGAAATGCATTCATTTTTTTGTCTTGAAAAAGTACTGAAGTATACTGAACCAGTACTTCAATCTATTAGGATAATGATTTTTCAGAATATTTTTAGATACTGCTTGAGAAATCTTGTAAATTGTTAATTCTGGCAAAGATGGATTTGAGGACATCAAAAGCATTAATAATTTCATGAGTGAAGTAATAGAAAAGTTATGGGCTTAATAGTAAGGATTCACATTTGATCTTCCTAATACGTGTTGTATTAGGCATTCTGACTAGTTCTGACTCCTCAGGTAATAAGCTGATGGCTATGCTAAAAAGAACTCAAGATATTATGACTTCAGTGAAAACAGGCTGGTATTTGAAAATCAGTTTTGTTGGCGTTGTTCTGTCACAGAGGATCCATTACTTTTCCTCCAAGTCATATTCAAAAATGACTGATCTTCTGTTGATGTTTTGATTCAGTTTAGCATCTGTTTGCATGATTCTGGCTTCTGAATATGTATTTCCTGTCTCCAAGCTCAGGCTCCTATACTACACTGCTTAGCAAATAATGATTTGTGTTTCCTTTTTTGTGAATCTGTAGACAGGAATAAGAGATGATGGTCCTGTCATCAACCTGAAGCCAGGTTATTAGAACAAAAAGGTTGTGTCTCAGCAGTCAATTGTTTTTCTGTAAGGATGCAGTTATCAAGAAATGATGTTGATGGATATCTTTATTTTTAGATTTTCAGAAGAAAAAATTGTTTAGAAAAAACTCCACTGAAGTCAGTCATTTGCGGAGTGATGCTACGTGTGCCTGGCACTCCTGAAATGACTTGTGCCTGTCCAGCACAGCTCCTAACTTTCAGTGCTTGTGGAGGTACCTGGGTTTATTAATGCTTTTGCCTATATGTGTAATAAGTTCTATGAAGGCTAATGTAGCACTGACCAGGGTTCATGTGATTTCTCTCTCTTGATGGGAAAGGGTTTTTTCAATAAACTTGAAGCAAATGTTTGCGTTCAGCCAAGACTGCTCCATTGAGGTTCCCCTTTTTGAACTAGTGTGTTTGAGCACCTCTAGCTGATGCACAAAAGTTCAGGGAGATGAGTCAAAACAGCTTAAAAGTGTTCAATGCTATCGTGGTAATACAGATGTGTTTTACAAGAGCTGGGCATTGAATTTTCCAGCTACCCAATTAAAAGGAACGTGCATTAAAAGGAGTGTGGATCAAGAGAGGTGATCCTTCCCCTTTGCTCTGCCCAGATAAGGCCTCATCTGAAGTACTGTGTCCAGTTCTGGGCTCCCCAGTACAAGAAAAACAGGGAACTCTTGGAAGGTCCAGCGGAATGCCACAAACATGATAAAAGGGCCTGGAGCACCTCTCTAAGGAGGAAAGGTTGAACAACCTGCATCAGTTCAGCCTTGAAAAAACACTTGGAGGGGATCTGGTCAGTGTCAGTAAATATCTAAGGTGTGGGACGAGGCCAGACTCTCTTCAGCAGTGCGTGGGGCTAGGACAAGGGGAAAACAGCGCAAACTGGAGCAGAGGAAGTTCTGCACAAATGTGCATAAGAACTTCTTCATGGTGAGGGCAACGGAGCACTGGAATAGGCTGCCCAGAGAGGTTGTGGAGTCTCCTTCACTGCAGGTGTTCAAGACCTGCCTGGGCGCCTACCTGTGCAACCTGCTCTAGGGAGCCTGCTTTGGCAGGGGGTTGGACTTGATGATCTCTACAGATCCCTTCCTGCCCCTATAACTCTATAGTTCTGTGAAATGTGCTGTTTAATCTAAGGTTGAAACTGCCTCTGAAATTCTCTTCTTCCTTGTTGCTTTTATTGCATCTTTTTGCTGATTCTCTTGTTCCTTTACCTGATAGGGCGTGTGAAGTACAGAGAAAACTCAGCTTTTCAATCCTGCAACTTAGTAGTCTGGAAAGCATGGGTTTTAGTTTTGTAAAGGAACTCTCCATGCTCATCCAGATAAAGGGAAAAATCACAGGAAAAGAGGAGTTTAGTATTAGGTGGTTAGTTTTTTCTCCTCCTCTTGAAATATTCTTTATTAACTCTTTTGTCTTGTCTCAGTTAGCACTCACATTTCAGCTTGCCTGGCTTCTGTCATGACTCTCTCAAGATAGAATGGTAAGACTTCATAATTATCTTACTAGACTCGCATATTTTTCTGTCAACTTCTTGAAAAGACAAATACGCTACCACAGGCGATTAAGCAGGGAAAAGTAATGTTTATGTTGTTAATTTTACTGGAGTCTGTTCTGCGGACTCCCCTGTCACAGTAACAAATGCTCATTACAGAACACTTAATGTTTTTTGCCTTCTTAGCCTGCTTGCAGACAGGATCTTTTTTCTCTCTGTCAGGGGACAAGGTCTGATTGCCATGGCACTACTTAAAAGGAAGAAGGGTTAATTCTGTTCCAGTCGGAGCAAGTTGAACAGAGCCTTTTCCAGTGGAGGACCACCGTCTGCACTGTAGTGGTTAGCAGCTGATTGCTGACGTTCAGCAGTGTTGACAGCTCATGACTTCTGACAGGATCATTCAGCTGCTGAACTGTGAGCTTCATGCACATCTCTCCTATCACTTCTCAGTTGTTCAACTGCTACCAGTTGTCCCAGGTGTGCAGTGTAATCCCAGAACACTCGACATAGTATTGCGTGTATAGAAATAGCATGGCACAGAGTGAAATGTTAGTTCTTCCCAGAAGACCAATGTCATTTTCCTTACCATGCTGTTTTTACTGCCAGGGTCTACGCTGTGCTCATAAGGAGAGACCTGATATGCAGAAACAAACTTAAAGATTTAACCCAAGGTGCAGCAGCTGTGAAACCTTACGTACATGTTTGTGTTAAATGACATTACAACTGAATATAATGTCAGCTATTCTGGCTAGAAATATGTTGAATAAGCTGAGCAGGGTTTGGAATACAAGAAGAATAATTGAGGAAATTGTGAGTTTTCTTGTACATTTTCTAATGACTTATTGTTACAGAATCACAGAATTGCAGGAGTTGGAAGGGACCTCTAGAGATCGAGTCCAACCCCCCTGCCAAAGCAGGTTCCCTACAGCAGGTCGCACAGGTAGGCATCCAGGCAGGTCTTGAACACCTCCAGAGAAGGAGACACCACGACCTCCCTGGGCAGCCTGTTCCAGTGCTCCGTCACCTTCACTGTAAAGAAGTTATTAGGCACATTTGTGCCAGCTGTTTCCCCTTGTCCTGTCTCCACTCACCACTAAAAACAGTCCGGCCTCGCCGTTCTGCCCCTCACACCTTAGATATTTATAGACCTGGATCAGGTCCCCTCTCAGTCTCCTTTTCTCAAGGCTGAACAGACCCAGTTCACTCAGCCTTTCCTCATAGGGGAGATGCTCCAGGCCCTTCACCATCTTCGTGGCCCTCCGCTGGACTCTCTCCAAGAGATCCCTGTCTTTTTTGTACTGGGGAGCCCAGAACTGGACGCAGTACTCCAGATGAGGTCTTACCAGGGCAGAGTAGAGGGGGAGGATCACCTCCTTTGACCTGCAGGCCACGCTCTTTTTAATGCATCCCAGTAAGCCATTGGCCTTTTTGGCCACAAGGGCACACTGCTGGCTCATGGCCAACCTGTTGTCCACCAGGACACCCAGGTCCCTTTCCGCAGAGCTCCCCTCCAGCAGCTCATCCCCCAACCTGGGGGATTTATTCCTCCCCAGATGCAAGACTCTACACTTGCTTTTGTTAAACCTCATCCATTTTTTTTTCTGCCCAGCTCTCCAGCCTATCCAGGTCTAATGAAGATTTTTCAAGTGCGTATTTACATCTCAGTTCCAACCACCATGAATCTGATGAAAGCAGTCTCAGCTGCTTCAGAGTGAAGATCAAGCTGAAAGATTTTGCTTCCCTGTCTCTCCCCATAAGATTAGTTATTTCCATTTCATTGATACGTCTCGAAAAGCTGTTGTAGTTCTCGCTCTTGGAAATGAAGCTGTAGTCTAAACTCTGCATTTTATTGCACAGAAACATCATCAGCAACTTTCCTTTCTTGTCTGCCCAGGAACAGCTCTGCTAAATTTCCTATCTCTCTCATTTGTAATGCTTTTTTTGCTGCCAAGTTGCTTTGTGTTGGGATTTTTTTTTTGCCCCCCCCCCCCCCCCAGTAAATTCCTTTTTTTGTTTTTTTCCCGTTCCCTTTCCACCCACCTTTAGAAAGAAGCAGTTCATCTTTGCCTTTCCATACTAGAGGGAGGCATATGCTTACTGGATCGGGACATCTGGAAAATGAACCTTTCACGTTGGCAAGGAATGGCAGGGCCTGTGTGTTTTTGAGCGCTTCTGAGAAGTGCATCCCCATGTTGCTATTGGTGTGGCGATGTGGTATGTCAAGGAATTGGTATGAACACCCCGGTGGGGGCTTTTTTGGAGCTGAACGCTTTGTGCTGAAGGGCCGTGGGTGTCACTGTGAACTTAGCAAAAGTCAGAGCTTCCAGGTCAGCTGCAAGCTTGCTCAAGAGAGTTTTTGGGACCTATTTTCCTGTGTCTTTGCTCCCAGGCAAGGTGAGACCTGAGAATAGGGAGAGGGCTGTGTGGGGGATGAGCAATAGGAGAAATGCAGCTTGTGCTGTCAGCAAATCTGTGCAGCAGAAATGGCAGCTGCTGAGAAGGATTTGAAAGGCACGAGAGGTGTTGTAGCAGTGTCCTCTGGAGAGAGGGGGAGTGTAGGTGGTGGTGAAGAGCACGAGCGCACTGGGGGTTTTTGATTGTGGTCCTAAGTAGCATTGCAAACAGTGTGGATTGCTGGGGGCTGAGCTGCTTGAGGCTGCTGCATCCATGAAGTGTGTGTTGTGTGATGTTGAGACAGTGTGAGAAACAGCCAGTGCGCAAAAGGGGATTGTTGGCCCTGATTCTCTTGATACAGTTGTGCTTAGGCTAGCGGTAATTTGCAGCTTAGGCTTGTTTCAGTTTCCTGAACAGATAGATGATGGTTGATGTGTAAGTGTGCAGCACTGCTAAGGGAGAGGAGGGAGCCAGGATTAAAAGGGAGGCGTGAGAGCGTGAGCCTGGGCGGTGGGTGCTGGGAATTGTGGTGCCCAAAGGGAATGCCTTGAAAGGCACGGTGAGCAAGTGGCAAGAGAGAGGCAGGTACGCCGCTGGGAAGCAGTTGAATTGCCCGTGCCTCTTGCTCAGAGCAGTGGCAGTGGTGGGTGCCAAGCAGCAGCCAGGCGAAGGCACAGAAGGTGTGCGTGTTTAATGATGCAAGCGTGCCTTCATGTGGCTGCAGGAAAGCCATGTTGTTTAAAGCGTAGAGGAGAAATACCTTTCAGGCTTTTTTTTCTCCCACCTGAGTGAAGTGAGTGGGGAGTATCTTGAGTTGGCTACAGGTGGAGCATAAAGTGAGGGGCAAGTCTCTTATCCTTCATCTCTTGCTGGCAGGATTGAATCTGGTCAGGAAAAGGACAGCCGTGCACCTTAACTTGGTTCAAAGCGTGAACTGAAGTTGCTTCTTATTTATTGATGGTTGTTTGTTTATCCCACGATGAGACCTACTGACACATCATCAAGTGATGGCAGATAGAATGGAATAAGCAAGCAAAGCAAAAATGAGCAGGAAGAAAACTATGAAATTACTTGAAAACAAAGTCATGTCAAAAACGGTTCCGTGTCAAGGAGAGGTAATGGAATTTGTGACTACTAGGCAAACATCCTCCAGTAAGAATAACAAGTGCCGATGTAAGTATTTCTTCTTCAAAAAAGAGATGCGAAATAAATCATCTGTCTGAAATTTCTGGCAGTGGAAATATGGTAAGGTATGTTTTGGAGGAGATTTTTGCTATAAATTAAAAAAAAAAACAACCAACGTTGGCAACTTATTTGTCTGCAGTACTGACCTAGGTTAGCTTGGTCGTATCTGGTCGCTATTGAAAAAACCAGCTAAAAATGTCAGTATTGGAAAAGAGTAAAAAAGGAAGGTAGATCCTAAAGAGTTCCGTTCTAGTGTTTGCTCTTGTATAACGGTAGAAAGGTAGCTGAATGGTTTGTATGGAAATCCAGCTGTGCAGAAGCACCATGAAGATGTTGGTGAACGTCAGGAACGCGGAGCGGAGCAGTGAAGGAGGGAGGCAGGATGGATTAGTAGAAGTGAGGGGGCAGCTGGATATCAGTCATGTTTATGTTTTGCACGGCCATAGTTCTTGTGGTTGCATGTGTTGGAATAGCAGATGAAGAGAAGTCAGTGTTGCTTAGTTCTAGCCCTTCGTATTAGAATGTTGAGAATCAGGAGCTAAGAGCTGATAGCAGAATTTGTCTGTAAGCATTTCCAGATTTTAACTTTCTATGGAGGGTTGACAGAAAGATTTTGAAGCGGATGAGCTCAGATGAGCTACATAAATCATGTCACGTATTTGGATTTCTGTTAGAGAGATGAACATAATCGTTCCATTTTCAACGATATTGCCTGTATGCGTGTCTCTGGTGCATATGGAGTCGCATTTCACTTCTACAAAGTCTCTTCAGTACAGCATGTTTCCAGGTCATTTCGAATGTGTGCCTACTTAGTGGGAAGGGAAAGGAAAGACAGGGGAGGGCTGGAGCAGTCTTGTAAGCTGCATTCCCTACCCCTGGTGGGAAATATGCAACAGGTTTCCGGACGGATGTAATAAAGGAATTCAGTCAGTTACATGACACATTTGTGTAGGGCTAAAGCATGCTATTTTGCCCAGTGTATTTGTGATATGAAGTTGATTGTGGGTGAATGCCTCACAAATCGCAACTGCCATAGATTTCGCTGTAAAAAAAAAAAAAAAAACAAAAACAGTACTTATTATGTATTTTGTTTATTCATTTGTTGGTCTACAGAACAAAATGGCCAGGCCCGAGTACCGCCTCCTCCACCTCCTCCACTTCTTTTCCCGGTTCCTGATTTTTCCCTTTACATCCTTGTCTTTTCCTTTTCGCCGCTGTTTTTTTCCTCCTGTTCCTTCTCCTCGTCCTTCTTGTCATGTCATCGTTGCTGCTTTTTTCCTCCTCCACCACCTCCACAACCTCCACCTCCTCCACCATGTTTCCAAGATGCTGCCATTTTCCTCATCGACCTCATTTAGTAGTTGCTACTTTGATCCTCCTCCTCCACCACCACCACCTCCACCATATTTTGAAGATGTTGGTTTATTCCTCTTGCTCCTAATTTTTTGTCGCTGTTTTTCCCTCCTCCTCCACCGTATTTCGAAGACATTTTTTTTTTCCGTTTGCTTCTAATTTTTTGTCTTGTTTTTTTCCGCCTCCTCCTCCATCTCCTCCTCCATTTTTTTTGTTTTTTTCCTTTTCCTACTTTTCCATTTGCTTCTAATTTTTTGTCTTGTTTTTTTCCGCCTCCTCCTCCGCCATCTCCTCCTCCATTTTTTTTGTTTTTTTCCTTTTCCTACTTTTCCATTTGCTTCTAATTTTTTGTGTTGTTTTTTTCCGCCTCCTCCTCCGCCATCTCCTCCTCCATTTTTTTTGTTTTTTTCCTTTTCCTACTTTTCCATTTGCTTGTAATTTTTTGTCTTGTTTTTTCCACCTCCTCCTCCTCCGCCACCTCCTCCTCCTCCGCCACCTCCTCCTCCTCCGCCACCTCCTCCTCCTCCGCCACCTCCTCCTCCTCCGCCACCTCCTCCTCCTCCGCCACCTCCTCCTCCTCCGCCACCTCCTCCTCCTCCGCCACCTCCTCCTCCTCCGCCACCCTCCTCCTCCTCCTCCATCTCCTCCTCCATTTTTTTTGTTTTTTTCCTTTTCCTACTTTTCCATTTGCTTCTAATTTTTTGTCTTGTTTTTTTCCGCCTCCTCCTCCGCCATCTCCTCCTCCATTTTTTTTGTTTTTTTCCTTTTCCTACTTTTCCATTTGCTTGTAATTTTTTGTCTTGTTTTTTCCACCTCCTCCTCCTCCGCCACCTCCTCCTCCTCCGCCACCTCCTCCTCCTCCGCCACCTCCTCCTCCTCCGCCACCTCCTCCTCCTCCGCCACCTCCTCCTCCTCCGCCACCTCCTCCTCCTCCGCCACCTCCTCCTTCGCATTTTTTTGTGGTTTCTTTTCCTTTTCCTACTTCATTGTTCATCGTCATCAATTTTTTCCTTGTCTTCCTCATCCTTCTCTGTCTACTGTGGTGCTTCCTGCTTTTTTCCTCCTCCTCCTCCTCCTTCTCCACCTCATTTCCTGATTCCTGATTTTTCCCTCTCCATCCATGTCTTTTCCTTTTTTGCCGCTATTTTTTTCCTCCTGTTCCTTCTCCTCGTCCTTCTTGTCTTGTCATGGTTGCTGCTTTTTTCCTCCTCCTCCACCTCCTCCACCGTATTTCCAAGATGCTGCCTTTTTCCTCATTGACCTCATTTTGTACTTGCTACTTTGATCCTCCTCCACCACCTCCACTTCCTCCTCCTTTTCCTGTGGTTTCATTTTTTTTTCCTTTTCCTACTTCACTATTCATTGTCAACAATTTTTTCCTTGTCCTCCTCATCCTTCTCTGTCGAATGTCGTGCTTCCTGATGTTTTCCTCTTCCTATTTCTCCCCATCATTTTCCGGTTCCTGATATTTCCCTCTCCATCCTTGTCTTTTCCTTTCTGTCTCTGTTTTTTTCCTCCTGCTCCTTCTCCTTGTCCTTCTTGTCAAGTCATTGCTACTGTTATTATCCTCCTCTTCCACGACCTCCACCTGCACCTTACCCTGCTTCTTTTGTTTGCGCTGCTTCTTACCTGCTCCTTGTCCTCCCCTTTTGTTCCTTCTCCAGCTCAGTTTCCTGTCGTAGCTCTTCTGCTCCTCCACCACCTCCACTTCCTCCTCCTCCACTGTATTTCAAACTTGCTGCCTTTTTCCTCATCGACCTCATTTTGTAGTAGATACTATTATCCTCTTCCATAACCATCTCCACCATATTTCGAAGACGTTGGTTTATTTTTCTTGCTCCTGACTTTTTTGTCGCTGTTTTTCCCTCCTCCTCCGCCATTTCTCGAAGACATTGGTTTTTTCCTTTTGCTTCGATTTTTTTTTTTTTTTTTTTTTTTTTGTTTCGTTTTTTTTCTCCTCAGCCCCCTCCTCCTCGGACTCTTCTACCTCATTGCATCACTGCTGCTTTTTCCGTCTCCCTCCTTGTCATTTTGTGGTCACAGCTTTTTTGCTTTCCCTCCTCCTCTACCTCCAGCTGCATCTTACCCTCCTTATTTTGTCATCGCCTCTTTTTTCCTTCTTTTCCTCCTCCTCATTTTTTGGTTGCTGCTTTTTTCCTTCTGTTTCTCCTCTGCCTCCTCCGTCTCGACCTCCTCTTCATTTCATCATCCCTTCTTTTGTTGTCCTCCTCTTCCTCCTCCCCCTTTGTGTTCCGTCATCCCTGTTCCTTTTCTTCTCCTCCTCTCCCCCGTGCTCTACCCCATCTTTTCCTTTCCCTATCGCTTCTCTGCTCCTCTTGTTTCTCCTTTTCCTCCTTTTTGTTTTTCATGGCTTTTTCCTCCTCTCCTTCCGTTACTTTTTCTTGCTTTCTCCACCTTCTACTCCTCTTTTCCTATTTTGCTCTACCTCCCAATACCCCTCCTCATCTGTCGTCTCCTTCCCTCCTTGTTGTCACTTACCTCCACCTCCGCCACCTCCTCCTCCACCTTTTTTTGTGGTTTCTTTTCCTTTTCCTACTTCACTGTTCATCATCATCAATTTTTTCCATGTTCTCCTCGTCCTTCTCTGTCTAATGTCGTGCTTCCTGATGTTTTCCTCCTCCTCCTTCACCTCATTTCCTGATTTTTCCCTCTCCATCTGTGTCATTTCCTTTTTGCCGCTATTTTTTTCCTCCTGTTCCTTCTTGTCTTGTCATGGTTGCTGCTTTTTTCCTCCTCCTCCACTTCCTCCACCGTTTTTCCAAGATGCTGTCTTTTTCCTCATTGACCTCATTTTGTACTTGCTACTTTGATCCTCCTCCACCACCTCCACCTCCACTTCCTCCTCCTTTTCTTGTGGTTTCATTTTTTTTCCTTTTCCTACTTCGCTATTTGTTGTCAACAATTTTTTTCCTTGTCCTCCTAATCCTTCTCTGTCTAATGTCGTGCTTCCTGATATTTCCCTCTCCATCCTTGTCTTTTCCTTTTTGCTGCTGTTTTTTTCCTCCTGCTCCTTCTCCTCGTCCTTCTTGTCATGTCATGGTTGCTGCTTTTTTCTTCCTCCTCCACGACCTCCACCTGCACCTTACCCTGCTTGTTTTGTTTGCGCTGCTTCTTACCTGCTCCTTGTCCTCCCCTTTTGTTCCTTCTCCAGCTCAGTTTCCTGTCGTAGCTCTTCTCCTCCACCACCACCTCCATCTCCTCCACCATATTTGAAACATGCTTCCTTTTTCCTCAACGACATTATTTTCTTGTTGCTACTTTGATCCTCCTTCTCCTCCTCCACCACGACCACCACCACTGTCACTTTCATCATATTTCGAAGCTGTTCGTTTATTCCTCTTGCTCCTAATTTTTCCTCCTTGTTTTTTTTCTCCTCCACCTCCTCCACCTCCTCCACCTCCTCCACCTCCTCCACCTCCTCCACCTCCTCCACCTCCTCCACCTCCTCCACCTCCTCCACCTCCTCCACCTCCTCCACCTCCTCCACCTCCTCCACCTCCTCCACCTCCTCCACCTCCTCCACCTCCTCCACCTCCTCCACCTCCTCCACCTCCTCCACCTCCTCCACCTCCTCCACCTCCTCCACCTCCTCCACCTCCTCCACCTCCTCCACCTCCTCCACCTCCTCCACCTCCTCCACCTCCTCCACCTCCTCCACCTCCTCCACCTCCTCCACCTCCTCCACCTCCTCCACCTCCTCCACCTCCTCCACCTCCTCCACCTCCTCCACCTCCTCCACCTCCTCCACCTCCTCCACCTCCGCCACCTCCGCCACCTCCGCCACCTCCGCCACCTCCTCCACCTCCTCCACCTCCTCCACCTCCTCCACCTCCTCCACCTCCTCCACCTCCTCCACCTCCTCCACCTCCTCCACCTCCTCCACCTCCTCCACCTCCTCCACCTCCTCCACCTCCTCCACCTCCTCCACCTCCTCCACCTCCTCCACCTCCTCCACCTCCTCCACCTCCTCCATCTCATTTCCAAGATGCTGCTTTTTTCCTCCAACCTTGTTTTGTGGTTGCTGTTTTGATCCTCCTCCACCTCCTTCTCGACCTCCTCCACCTTTTTTGTGGTTTCTTTTTTTTCCCTTTTCCTACTTCGCTATTCATTGTCAACAATTTTTTCCTTGTCCTCCTCATCCTTCTCTGTCTAATGTCCTGTCCTGCTTCCTGCTTTTTTCCTCCTCCTCCTCCACCTCATTTCCCGATTGCTGATTTTTCCCTCTCCATCCGTGTCATTTTCTTTTTTGTCTGTTTTTTTCCTCAAGCTCCTTCTCCTCGTCCTTCTTGTCATGTCATGGTTGCTGCTTTTTTCCTCCTCCTCCACGACCTCCACCTGCACCTTACCCTGCTTGTTTTGTTTGCGCTGCTTCCTACCTGCTCCTTGTCCTCCCCTTTTGTTCCTTCTCCAGCTCACTTTCCTGTCGTAGCTCTTCTGCTCCACCACCACCTCCACTTCTTCCTCATCCACTGTATTGCAAACTTGCTGCCTTTTTCCTCATCGACCTCATTTTGTAGTAGATACTATTATCCTCCTCCTCCTCCATCACCACGTCCGCCATATTTCGAAGACGTTGGTTTATTTTTCTTGCTCCTAATTTTTTGTTGCTGTTTTTCCCTCCTCCTCCGCCATTTTTTGTAGACATTGGTTTTTTCCTTTTGCTTCGTATTTTTTGCCACGGCCCCCTCCTTCTCGGCCTATTCTACCTCATTGCATCACTGCTGCTTTTTCCGTCTCCCTCCTTGTCATTTTGTGGTCACAGCTTTTTTGCTTTCCCTCCTCCTCTACCTCCAGCTGCATCTTACCCTCTTTATTTTGTCATCGCCTCTTTTTTCCTTCTCCTCCTCCTCATTTTTTGGTTGCTGGTTTTTTCCTTCTCTTCGTCCTCTGCCTCCTCCGTCTTGACCTCCTCTTCATTTCATCATCCCTTCTTTTGTTGTCCTCCTCTTCCTCCTCCCCCTTTGTGTTCCATCATCCCTGTTCCTTTCCTTGTCCTCCTCTCCCCCCTACTCCATCTTTTCCTTTCCCTATCGCTTCTCTGCCCCCCTTGTTTCTCCTTTTCCTCCTTTTTGTTTTTCATGGTTTTTTCCTCCTCTCCTTCCGTTACTTTTTCTCCCTTTCTCCTCCTTCTCCTCCTCTTATCCTAATTTCCTCTACCTCCCTATAGCCCTCCTCATCTGTCGTCTCCTTCCCTCGTTTTTGTCACTTACCTTTTCCTCCTCGTCCCCTTTCTCCTCCTTTTATCCTCATTGTTGTTCTCCTCACCATTCTCCTTCCTGGCCCGTTGTTGTCGCTCTGCTCCACCTCTTTTTATCCTGGCCACCTTGATGCTTCTCTTCCAAAAAAGCCAGCAATTGTTACCCTGAGCATAAAAGTATTGCTGAGGAAAGAAAGGTTGAGGGGAAGTGCTGTGTCTTGGCCTGGATGGATAGTGATTGTGCAGCCCTGGCAAAGGGGTGGCTCGTCCAGGATTGGGAGGTGCAAGAAATGCACCTGTGTCTGCTGCCTGAGCTGGGCTTAGTGAATGGCTGGCCTGCCCTGGGAGCATTTTTTGTGGCTGAAGGCTGTTTCCTGTGAGGGTGTTGTCTTCAGTCTGCGATCTTTTCAGCGGTTGTGTTTCTCATCGTTTTTGTCTGTGTGCTTATTGAGGTTTGTATTTTTTTCTGTGGCTGGTTTTGCTGAGAACTTTCCAGAAGCATTTTCACTGCTTCCAAGAAGTAGGAGAAGAATGTAGCAAGGTGTAATTTTTCAGGCTTAGGGTTTTGTTTTGCACTACAAGCTTTTGTCAGGTGGCAATATCCTGCGAGGCTGACATGCCCTTAAGCTAAGATGGAAGAATAAATCAAGGGGCGGGTAGGATTTGTGTCTTGTTAGCAGGAACAAGAAGGTGATACGATCTTCTACGATCTGCTCATGCCTCTTGCTAATCAGGAGGTAGAAGAGAAGAAATACAGCAGCAAGTGTGTCTTTGGGGTTCCCGTAGCTCTTCGGAAGTGGGGTGTAATAATCTATGGAGTGATGATGTGTAAATGCCAGCAGTCTTTGTTGGGAAGCTGTCAGTTGGAGTTTTCTGTATGTAGGCTGGAAGAACTGTAAAGCGATGGAAGCTTTGCAAGTGGTGAAAGTTTAGGAAGAGAATGCTTTGAGAGTTGAGTTGTTCTGTCTCCGTTTTCTTAAATCTTCAGCTGTTTTTGATCTTTGTTTCACCAAAAGGCAAAGCAGAGAGCAGTTTGGTCGACAACAGCACTTAGAGAATTGCGCATACCATTTCTTTTGGGATTAAGTAGTCAGTTTTACCTAATGGAGTGTTGTTTTCCATGTATGCCATTTCCATATGCAGCTCCCAGATCAGCACCTGGCAGGCACAAACTGCTCCTTTTTAGATTGTAGGCGGTCTGCCCCATGTCTTGGCTTAGGTGGTGCTTTCTTTGGTCTTGCATTGATGTTACCGTTGTTTCAGTACGAAAATAGTGTGAAGCCCAGGAAGAGGTCACGTATTGAGCTGCATCAATTGGTCGTGCTCAGTGTCTGGTGTTAGTAGGACTGCGGAGATGAAGGAGCTGTCTAGAGGTGATGCTCAGAAGCCTTCTGTTTGTCTTGTTTGAGAGAGCTGAAGTGAAGGTCGTCTTTTACTGCTTGGAGATTCACGAGGGGGAAAAAGAGGCAAAAGCAAAGCAGATGCTGTTTGTATGTGAAATGCTGTGATTTGGAGCAGAGAGTCTTTGTTGTGCACCAGCAAGGGAGCGTGTGACTGTCTGGTGACAAGTGGCAGCCAAACAGGGAGCCAGAAGGCCGAGCGGTCTGGAAAGGGCTGGAAGAAGCCCTCTGGAGAGGGGGCTGAAAGAAGCCCCTGTTGAGAGATGGCAGAGAGAAGCCCTATGGAGAGAGGTTTTGTGTAAAGAAGCAGGATGTTGGGTGTTAGAGACTGTCTCTTCACCTTTGTCTCCAAGCTTGCTGTTGGCCAATTTCCGCAGCTAGGCGAGTCCAAGAAATCTTTTGTGTGAAGGCTTGTTTAGGATGGAAACCTTTGATGTGTTTGATAAAGCGGAGACGTGTTCAGTGATAAATTTCTCACCCTGGCAGTGTTTCTTGTCCGCGGCTCTTTGCCCAGGCCCTGAAACTCGTCCTTCCGCAGGAGCAGGATGCAGTGCAATGGCAGCTGTTATGGCGGGGGGGTGGGGGTTGGAATGGAATGTTCACAATGGTCACAATGGTGACCGTGCTGTGTCACAGCAGCAGGGACCGTTTGCTGTCAGAATGGAGCTGCGACTGAGCCGCGTACTTAATGTGCATAATGAGGGGGTTGTGCTAAGGAAAGTCACATCAGGAAGTGTGATCCAAGACAGTGACGCTGCCTAAACCAGCGGGCAGAAAGATTGGTCCGGTTTGCCCGGGGAAGACTTGGTTCATGAATGGCTTCATTGGATGCACTGCTATAGGAAATCTTCTTTGAAAGACCTTCTCCTAGGAGCTGATGTTCCATTGTGAAAGTGCACTGCAGAGCACTGCTGTGTAGCCATGGCTGCTGGCGGAGCTTTTGGGTTAGGCATCCGTTGCCCTTTTGCTGAAGGTAACGCTGGTGCTTGGGGCCTTTGCCTCCCAGGAACTGTAGGAAGACACACAGAAGATGATGTCCTTGAAGGAACGGGGATTGTTGTGGCTAAGAGGGGTGTCAGGGGAGAGCTCATCCCTTTCTACAAGTCCCTAAATGGGAGGTTGTAGCAAGGTGGGGCTCAGCCTCTTCTCTTAGATAGCAGCTGTAGGACGAAAGGGAATGGGCTGCGGTTGCACGAGAGAAGGTTCAGTTGGATATTAGGAAAGAAAAAACCTGTCAGAAAGAGTGGTGAGGCACAGGAACAGGGAAGTGCTGGAGTCACCACCATTCCTGGAGGCGTTGAAGAAGCAGGTAGCTGTGGTACTGAGGAACGTGGCTTACTGGCCGTGCTGGTGATGAGTTGAACTAGATAATCGGAGTGTTCTTTTGCAGCCTGACTGATCCCATCCTGTCCTTTTGTCCGCGTAACAGCATGCAGCTGAATGAGTTTTGCGTGCTCTGCTTTTAGAGGAAGTTCCTGTTGCTGGTTGCACTGACTCCAGGCGATGGCAGTAAAGGACCTTTGCTCTTTGAGCAGGTAGTGTGAAGTGCAGAAAGCTGTCAGACTCGTGCTCCACCTCCAAAGGAAGTCATTCCTGTCTGTTCCTTCCTAGCAGCTCATCAAGACATGCACGGTGAGATGGAAGAGCAACATGGCTTGGATTGGAGGGTTTTTTCCCTTTGTTATTAATAAATAATAAATATGGTCTGTGTTTTTCGTTTGCCCCTGTGTGGGTCTTTCCCACTGCGTATTCTGTTATAATCTTTCCATATGCATAGACACGATGCCATTGCAGTGTTTATTTTTGGACTTGAGGTATTTCAGCCTGCCCCTGGTTGTGCAGCATAGGTGTGTGAGCAGAGCGAGGGTATGGTAACAAAGCTGGGCCTTGTCATTCAGGCAGATGGTTAACATAGCAATGTTAGGTCAGAAACAGTTTCCAAATGGAAAGCCTTGCAGCGAGCCTGGAATATCCGTGCTGGAACTGGAACAAATGAGCCATTCACAAGGAATGTTTTATCGATGGTCCGAAGGAAAGGAAGGAGAGAGAAGCCGAGCAGAAAGCCCTTACAGTTCAATGCAGTGTGGCCTTGACGCTTCCTTTGGTGAGGCTGTTTTTAAGTAGCGTGGGGCAAGATGGCAATGCTTGTGACGTAGCTGTTATCAAATGAGGCACAGTGATGCCTGTTAACAGGGACCGTGTTTCACCCGTGGTTTTTGTTAGGCTGGGCAGTGCATTCCCTGTCAGTGGGTGAATGAAGCCACCATTTTCCTGGCAAGGAATGGGAGGGTGGGGGCATCTGCTGCAATGGTTGTGGTAGAGCAGCTTCAGGGAAGGTGAGTTCTGTCCATCCCGAGCTGTATGCAGCAGAAAGGCTGGTAGTGCTGTAACGACAGCAATCTTAGCTTCAGAATGAGAGCGGTATGAAAGTATTACTTGGAGATTTCTAGCTCACACTGAGAATGAGCTTTAGAAGCCAATTTCTTGATAGTCTCCTTTTAGCGTCCTTTGATTTTCATCCTTTTGCAGAACGTGAACTGGAATGATTGTAGCTAGCTGAAGTAGACAGCGAGTTCCAGGAGTGCATGGAATGCGCTTCAGTAACAGCAGAGTGGGCGTATAGTTAGCAATAAAGGGTGGAACCCCTGGAAGGTCTTCAGTGTGAATGGCAGGTCCTCCTGAGCACCAGGTTTGTTTTGTTTTTTTTTTTCCTTCTGATGGATCTTCTGTTGAGCAGCTCTGCTTGCTCATGCAGACCTGGCTTGTATTGTGGCCATAGGAATGTTCACACAAGGCGTATGTCAGTGGCTGCCCTATGTGTGCGTCCAGCTCCGTTCAGAGGGTAAGTTTACACTGCTGTGGTAGCAATGTCTGATGTAACAGAGTGTGCAAACTAAATGCACGCTGCTGCTTTTCTTTGTTACCTTGCCTTCAGACAAGGGGTGATGAGAAGGAAGGTGAAGGTTGGTACTGGGAAGACGGTGGAACTTGTTGGGAAGACCTTTGCTGCTTCGTGATCCGTATTTATGTCCTGGTACATTATTAGTTCTCGTGAATGTGCTTTGTGAGCCTTGGCCACAAATGTGTGCCGGAGATAGAGCAACCTGAACAGCGATGCAGTCAGTGCAGCGGCTGTGAGTTGATGTCTGCAAGGTCCCTCAGGAAGTTAGGATAACCCCGACCAGGAGGGCAGTGGTCAGATTAACAGGAGCAATCGTGGATCCTTGTGCTGCATCTTTCCAGTCACTGTGAGTTTTGAAGTGGCCATGTCAGGTATTCCAGGTGTGACATTTCTGCCTGCAGTGAACAATTTGATTGTTCTCTTTCTAAAACTACAGACTTGCTGCGCTGTGTGGCAAACCTCAAAGGAGGGAAGTGCTAACCACGTGCTAGTTAATTTCCTTGGGCTGTGACGTGTGTTTTGTAAGAGTCCCCTTTGTGCATGAGGATTCACTGAGGATACAGCCCGTGTCCCTGTTTCGTGTTCATACTTATATTTAAAAAAGGAAGGAAGAAAAAAAAAAGGAAAAGGCTTGAGCCAAGATGATGGATGAAGAACCTTTCTTGGAGAAATGACTCATAATGGCTGTTAGCCATTTCCTGTTAAAATGCACAGGATCTGATTTAGTCCCTAATTGCTGTAGCCACAGTCCCTTGATCATTAGCATGTAAGTTTTACTTATTTCTGTGTCTGGCGTGACATTCTTAGCCAGGAATGATATGAAGTCCAAATGTGTCCTAACCATGACCTAGACAAAGCATAGCCCACAGCGAGGGAAAGATATTTATCCTGGCAGAAGTCTAACAGCTGAAGACTGGCAGAGTTTGGAGGAGGGGGCTAGAGGTGAAAGAGACAAGAATGAGGGGAAATGGTGACAAAGAGGGAGCGGCTTTGGAGAAGAAGAAGTGGAAGCAGCAGTACAAGGCTGGAGACGCGATGGTATCCATGGAGATAATGAGGTGGCTAAATTATCTGAGTGTCTGAATGTCCAGTGCTTGGGTGGTTCTGTTCTTTTGGTTGGCTCTCTGCTGCCTTCATCTGAGGTCAACTGGTTGGACAGGAGAAAACAGCTAGAAAAGCCTAGATGAATCCAGGTGCTGAGATGCAGCGGAAGATTGAGTAGCTGACGTGTACAAACGGTTGTACAGATGAAGGTAGAGTGAAGATCAAGCCCAGAGAGTTTTCTTCCCTGTCTCTCCCCATAAGATTAGTTATTTCCATTTCATTGATACGTCTCGAAAAGCTGTTGTAGTTCTCGCTCTTGGAAATGAAGCTGTAGTCTAAACTCTGCATTTTATTGCACAGAAACATCATCAGCAACTTTCCTTTCTTGTCTGCCCAGGTACAGCTCTGCTAAATTTCCTATCTCTCTCATTTGTAATGCTTTTTTTGCTGCCAAGTTGCTTTGTGTTGGGATTTTTTTTTTGCCCCCCCCCCCCAGCCAGTAAATTCCTTTTTTTGTTTTTTTCCCGTTCCCTTTCCACCCACCTTTAGAAAGAAGCAGTTCATCTTTGCCTTTCCATACTAGAGGTACTAGAGGGAGGCATATGCTTACTGGATCGGGACATCTGGAAAATGAACCTTTCACGTTGGCAAGGAATGGCAGGGCCTGTGTGTTTTCGAGCGCTTCTGAGAAGTGCATCCCCATGTTGCTATTGGTGTGGTGATGTGGTATGTCGAGGAATTGGTATGAACACCCCAGTGGGGGCTTTTTTGGAGCTGAACGCTTTCTGCTGAAGAGCCGTGGGTGTCACTGTGAACTTAGCAAAAGTCAGAGCTTCCAGGTCAGCTGCAGGCTTGCTCAAGAGAGTTTTTGGGACCTATTTTCCTGTGTCTTTGCTCCCAGGCAAGGTGAGACTTGAGAATAGGGAGAGGGCCGTGTGGGGGATGAGCAATAGGAGAAATGCAGCTTGTGCTGTCAGCAAATCTGTGCAGCAGAAATGGCAGCTGCTGAGAAGGATTTGAAAGGCACGAGTGGTGTTGTAGCAGTGTCCTCTGGAGAGAGGGGGAGTGTAGGTGGTGGCGAAGAGCACGAGCGCACTGGGGGTTTTTGATTGTGGTCCTAAGTAGCATTGCAAACAGTGTGGACTGCTGGGGGCTGAGCTGCTTGAGGCTGCTGCATCCATGAAGTGTGTGTTGTGTGATGTTGAGACAGTGTGAGAAACAGCCAGTGCGCAAAAGGGGATTGTTGGCCCTGATTCTCTTGATACAGTTGTGCTTAGGCTAGCGGTAATTTGCAGCTTAGGCTTGTTTCAGTTTCCTGAACAGATAGATGATGGTTGATGTGTAAGCGTGCAGCACTGCTAAGGGAGAGGAGGGAGCCAGGATTAAAAGGGAGGCGTGAGAGCGTGAGCCTGGGCGGTGGGTGCTGGGAATTGTGGTGCCCAAAGGGAATGCCTTGAAAGGCACGGTGAGCAAGTGGCAAGAGAGAGGCAGGTACGCCGCTGGGAAGCAGTTGAATTGCCCGTGCCTCTTGCTCAGAGCAGTGGCAGTGGTGGGTGCCAAGCAGCAGCCAGGCCAAGGCACAGAAGGTGTGCGTGTTTAATGATGCAAGCGTGCCTTCATGTGGCTGCAGGAAAGCCATGTTGTTTAAAGCGTAGAGGAGAAATACCTTTCAGGCTTTTTTTTCCTCCCACCTGAGTGAAGTGAGTGGGGAGTGTCTTGAGTTGGCTACAGGTGGAGCATAAAGTGAGGGGCAAGTCTCTTCCTCTTCATCTCTTGCTGGCAGGATTGAATGTGGTCAGGAAGAGGACAGCCGTGCACCTTAACTTGGTTCAAAGCGTGAACTAAAGTTGCTTCTTATTTATTGATGGTTGTTTGTTTATCCCACGATGAGACCTACTGACACATCATCAAGTGATGGCAGATAGAATGGAATAAGCAAGCAAAGCAAAATTGAGCAGGAAGAAAACTATGAAATTACTTGAAAATAAAGTCATGTCAAAAACGGTTCCGTGTCAAGGAGAGGTAATGGAATTTGTGACTACTAGGCAAACATCCTCCAGTAAGAATAACAAGCGCCGATGTAAGTATTTCTTCTTCAAAAAAGAGATGCGAAATAAATCATCTGTCTGAAATTTCTGGCAGTGGAAATATGGTAAGGTATGTTTTGGAGGAGATTTTTGCTATAAATTAAAAAAAACCAACCAACGTTGGCAACTTATTTGTCTGCAGTACTGACCTAGGTTAGCTTGGTCGTATCTGGTCGCTATTGAAAAAACCAGCTAAAAATGTCAGTATTGGAAAAGAGTAAAAAAGGAAGGTAGATGCTAAAGATTTCCGTTCCAGTGTTTGCTCTTGTATAACGGTAGAAAGGTAGCTGAATGGTTTGTATGGAAATCCAGCTGTGCAGAAGCACCATGAAGATGTTGGTGAACGTCAGGAACGCGGAGCGGAGCAGTGAAGGAGGGAGGCAGGATGGATTAGTAGAAGTGAGGGGGCAGCTGGATATCAGTCATGTTTATGTTTTGCACGGCCATAGTTCTTGTGGTTGCATGTGTTGGAATAGCAGATGAAGAGAAGTCAGTGTTGCTTAGTTCTAGCCCTTCGTATTAGAATGTTGAGAATCAGGAGCTAAGAGCTGATAGCAGAATTTGTCTGTAAGCATTTCCAGATTTTAACTTTCTATGGAGGGTTGATTGAAAGATTTTGAAGCGGATGAGCTCAGATGAGCTACATAAATCGTGTCACGTATTTGGATTTCTGTTAGAGAGATGAACATAATCGTTCCATTTTCAACGACATTGCCTGTATGCGTGTCTCTGGTGCATATGGAGTCGCATTTCACTTCTACAAAGTCTCTTCAGTACAGCATGTTTCCAGGTCATTTTGAATGTGTGCCTACTTAGTGAGCAGGGAAAGGAAAGACAGGGGAGGGCTGGAGCAGTCTTGTAAGCTGCATTCCCTACCCCTGGTGGGAAATATGCAACAGGTTTCCGGACGGATGTAATAAAGGAATTCAGTCAGTTACATGACACATTTGTGTAGGGCTAAAGCATGCTATTTTGCCCAGTGTATTTGTGATATGAAGTTGATTGTGGGTGAATGCCTCACAAATCGCAACTGCCATAGATTTCGCTGTAAAAAAAAAAAAAAACAAAATCAGTACTTATTATGTATTTTGTTTATTCATTTGTTGGTCTACAGAACAAAATGGCCAGGCTGGAGTACCGCCTTCTCCACCTCCTCCACTTCTTTTCCCGGTTCCTGATTTTTCCCTTTACATCCTTGTCTTTTCCTTTTCGCCGCTGTTTTTTTCCTCCTGTTCCTTCTCCTCGTCCTTCTTGTCATGTCATCGTTGCTGCTTTTTTCCTCCTCCACCACCTCCACAACCTCCACCTCCTCCACCATGTTTCCAAGATGCTGCCATTTTCCTCATCGACCTCATTTAATAGTTGCTACTTTGATCCTCCTCCTCCACCACCACCACCACCACCTCCACCATATTTTGAAGACGTTGGTTTATTCCTCTTGCTCCTAATTTTTTGTCGCTGTTTTTCCCTCCTCCTCCACCGTATTTCGAAGACATTTTTTTTTTCCGTTTGCTTCTAATTTTTTGTCTTGTTTTTTTCCGCCTCCTCCTCCTCCTCCTCCATCTCCTCCTCCATTTTTTTTGTTTTTTTCCTTTTCCTACTTTTCCATTTGCTTGTAATTTTTTGTCTTGTTTTTTCTACCTCCTCCTCCTCCGCCACCTCCTCCTCCTCCGCCACCTCCTCCTCCTCCGCCACCTCCTCCTCCTCCGCCGCCTCCTCCTCCTCCGCCGCCTCCTCCTCCTCCGCCGCCTCCTCCTCCTCCGCCGCCTCCTCCTCCTCCGCCGCCGCCTCCTCCTCCGCCGCCGCCTCCTCCTCCGCCGCCTCCTCCTCCTCCGCCGCCGCCTCCTCCTCCGCCGCCGCCGCCTCCTCCGCCGCCGCCTCCTCCGCCGCCGCCTCCTCCTCCGCCGCCTCCTCCTCCTCCGCCGCCTCCTCCTCCTCCGCCGCCTCCTCCTCCTCCGCCACCTCCTCCTCCTCCGCCACCTCCTCCTCCTCCGCCACCTCCTCCTCCTCCGCCACCTCCTCCTTCGCATTTTTTTGTGGTTTCTTTTCCTTTTCCTACTTCATTGTTCATCGTCATCAATTTTTTCCTTGTCCTCCTCATCCTTCTCTGTCTAATGTCGTGCTTCCTGCTTTTTTCCTCCTCCTCCTCCTCCTTCTCCACCTCATTTCCCGATTCCTGATTTTTCCCTCTCCATCCATGTCTTTTCCTTTTTTGCCGCTATTTTTTTCCTCCTGCTCCTTCTCCTCGTCCTTCTTGTCATGTCATGGTTGCTGCTTTTTTCCTCCTCCTCCACGACCTCCACCTGCACCTTACCCTGCTTGTTTTGTTTGCGCTGCTTCTTACCTGCTCCTTGTCCTCCCCTTTTGTTCATTCTCCAGTTCAGTTTCCTGTCGTAGCTCTTCTCCTCCACCACCACCTCCACCTCCTCCACCATATTTGAAACATGCTTCCTTTTTCCTCAACGACATTATTTTCTTGTTGCTACTTTGATCCTCCTTCTCCTCCTCCACCACGACCACCACCACCGTCACTTTCACCATATTTCGAAGCTGTTCATTTATTCCTCTTGCTCCTAATTTTTCCTCCTTGTTTTTTTTCTCCTCCACCTCCTCCACCTCCTCCACCTCCTCCACCTCCTCCACCTCATTTCCAAGATGCTGCTTTTTTCCTCCAACCTTATTTTGTGGTTGCTGTTTTGATCCTCCTCCACCTCCTTCTCGACCTCCTCCACCTTTTTTGTGGTTTCTTTTTTTTCCCTTTTCCTACTTCGCTATTCATTGTCAACAATTTTTTCCTTGTCCTCCTCATCCTTCTCTGTCTAATGTCCTGTCCTGCTTCCTGCTTTTTTCCTCCTCCTCCTCCACCTTATTTCCCGATTGCTGATTTTTCCCTCTCCATCCGTGTCATTTTCTTTTTTGTCTGTTTTTTTCCTCAAGGTCCTTTTCCTCGTCCTTCTTGTCATGTCATGGTTGCTGCTTTTTTCCTCCTCCTCCACGACTTCCACCTGCACCTTACCCTGCTTGTTTTGTTTGCGCTGCTTCTTACCTGCTCCTTGTCCTCCCCTTTTGTTCTTTCTCCAGCTCACTTTCCTGTCGTAGCTCTTCTGCTCCACTACCACCTCCACTTCTTCCTCATCCACTGTATTTCAAACTAGCTGCCTTTTTCCTCATCGACCTCATTTTGTAGTAGATACTATTATCCTCCTCCTCCTCCATCACCACGTCCGCCATATTTCGAAGACGTTGATTTATTCTTCTTGCTCCTAATTTTTTGTTGCTGTTTTTCCCTCCTCCTCCGCCATTTTTTGTAGACATTGGTTTTTTCCTTTTGCTTCGTATTTTTTGCCACGGCCCCCTCCTTCTCGGCCTATTCTACCTCATTGCATCACTGCTGCTTTTTCCATCTCCCTCCTTGTCATTTTGTGGTCACAGCTTTTTTGCTTTCCCTCCTCCTCTACCTCCAGCTGCATCTTACCCTCCTTATTTTGTCATCGCCTCTTTTTGCTTCTCCTCCTCCTCATTTTTTGGTTGCTGGTTTTTTCCGTCTCAACCTCCTCTTCATTTCATCATCCCTTCTTTTGTTGCCCTCCTCTTCCTCCTCCCCCTTTGTGTTCCATCATCCCTGTTCCTTTCCTTCTCCTCCTCTCCCCCCTGCTCTACCCCATCTTTTCCTTTCCCTATCGCTTCTCTGCTCCTCTTGTTTCTCCTTTTCCTCCTTTTTGTTTTTCATGGCTTTTTCCTCCTCTCCTTCCGTTACTTTTTCTTGCTTTCTCCACCTTCTACTCCTCTTTTCCTATTTTGCTCTACCTCCCAATACCCCTCCTCATCTGTCGTCTCCTTCCCTCCTTGTTGTCACTTACCTCCACCTCCGCCACCTCCTCCTCCACCTTTTTTTGTGGTTTCTTTTCCTTTTCCTACTTCACTGTTCATCATCATCAATTTTTTCCATGTTCTCCTCGTCCTTCTCTGTCTAATGTCGTGCTTCCTGATGTTTTCCTCCTCCTCCTTCACCTCATTTCCTGATTTTTCCCTCTCCATCTGTGTCATTTCCTTTTTGCCGCTATTTTTTTCCTCCTGTTCCTTCTCCTCGTCCTTCTTGTCATGTCATGGTTGCTGCTTTTTTCCTCCTCCTCCACCTCCTCCACCGTATTTCCAAGATGCTGCCTTTTTCCTCATTGACCTCATTTTGTACTTGCTACTTTGATCCTCCTCCACCACCTCCACTTCCTCCTCCTTTTCTTGTGGTTTCATTTTTTTTCCTTTTCCTACTTCACTATTCATTGTCAACAATTTTTTCCTTGTCGTCCTCATCCTTCTCTAATGTCATGCTACCTGCTTTTTTCCTCCTCCACCTCATTTCCCGATTACTGATTTTTCCCTCTCCATCCTTGTCTTTTCCTTTTTTCTGCTGTTTTTTTCCTCAAGCTCCTTCTCCTCGTCCTTCTTGTCATGTCATGGTTGCTGCTTTTTTCCTCCTCCTCCACGACCTCCACCTGCACCTTACCCTGCTTGTTTTGTTTGCGCTGCTTCTTACCTGCTCCTTGTCCTCCCCTTTTGTTCCTTCTCCAGCTCACTTTCCTGTCGTAGCTCTTCTTCTCCACCACCGCCTCCACCTCCTCCACCATATTTCAAACATGCTTCCTTTTTCCTCAACGACATTATTTTCTTGTTGCTACTTTGATCCACCTTCTCCTTCTCTACCACCAACACCACCGTCACCTCCACCATATTTCGAAGACGTTCATTTATTCCTCTTGCTCCTAATTTTTCCTCCCTGTTATTTCCTCCCTGTTTTTACCTCCACCAACCTCCACCAACCTCCACCATATTTCCAAGATGCTGCTTTTTTCTTCCAACCTTATTTTGTGGTTGCTGTTTTTATCCTCCTCCTTCTCCTTCTCCACCACCTCCACCTCGACTTCCTCCACCTTATTTGTAGTTTCTTTTTTTTCCTTTTCCTACTTCGCTATTCATTGTCAACAGTTTTTTCCTTTTCCTCCTCATCCTTCTCTGTCTTATGTCATGTCGTGCTTCCTGCTTTTTTCCTCCTCCTCCTCCACCTCATTTCCCAATTGCTGATTTTTTTCCCTTTTCATCCGTGTCATTTACTTTTTTGTCTCTGTTTTTTTCCTCCTGTTCCTTCTCCTCGTCTTTCTTATCATGTCATGGTTGCAGATACTATTATCCTTTTCCATCACCACGTCCACCATATTTCGAAGACGTTGGTTTATTTTTCTTGCTCCTAATTTTTTGTCGCTGTTTTTCTCTCCTCCTCCACCATTTTTCGAAGACATTGGTTTTTTCCTTTTGCTTCGAATTTTTTGCCTCGGCCCCCTCCTCCTCGGCCTCTTCTACCTCATTGCATCACTGCTGCTTTTTCCGTCTCCCTCCTTGTCATTTTGTGGTCACTGCTTTTTTTGCTTTCCCTCCTCCTCTACCTCCAGCTGCATCTTACCCTCCTTATTTTGTCATTGCCTCTTTTTTCCGTCTCGACCTCCTCTTCATTTCATCGTCCCTTCTTTTGTTGTCCTCCTCTTCCTCCTCCCCCTTTGTGTTCCATCATCCCTGTTCCTTTCCTTCTCCTCCTCTACCTCCTGCTCCATCTTTTCCTTTCCCTATCGCTTCTCTGCTCCCCTTGTTTCTCCTTTTCCTCCTTTTTGTTTTTCATGGCTTTTTCCTCCTCTCCTTCCGTTACTTTTTCTCCCTTTCTCCTCCTTCTCCTCCTCTTTTCCTAATTTCCTCTACCTCCCTATAACCCTCCTCATCTGTTGTCTCCTTCCCTCGTTTTTGTCACTTACCTTTTCCTCCTCGTCCCCTCTCTCCTCCTCTTACCCTCATTGCTGTTCTCCTCACCGTTCTCCTTCCTGGCCCGTTGTTGTCGCTCTGCTCCTCCTCTTTTTATCCTGGCCACCTTGATTCTTCTTCTCCAAAAAAGCCAAAAAATTTTTAAGGCTTAGGGTTTTGTTTTCCACTACAAGCTTTTGTCAGGTGGCAATATCCTGCGAGGCTGGTGACATGCCCTTAAGCTAGGATGGAAGAATAAATCAAGGGGCGGGTAGGATTTGTGTCTTGTTAGCAGGAACAAGAAGGTGATACGATCTTCTACGATCTGCTCATGCCTCTTGCTAATCAAGAGGTAGAAGAGAAGAAATACAGCAGCAAGTGTGTCTTTGGGGTTCCCGTAGCTCTTCAGAAGTGGGGTGTAATAATCTATGGAGTGATGATGTGTAAATGCCAGCAGTCTTTGTTGGGAAGCTGTCAGTTGGAGTTTTCTGTATGTAGGCTGGAAGAACTGTAAAGCGATGGAAGCTTTGCAAGTGGTGAAAGTTTAGGAAGAGAATGCTTTGAGAGTTGAGTTGTTCTGTCTCCGTTTTCTTAAATCTTCAGCTGTTTTTGATCTTTGTTTCACCAAAAGGCAAAGCAGAGAGCAGTTTGTTCCACATAAGCGCTTAGAGAATTGCGCATACCATTTCTTTTGGGATTAAGTAGTCAGTTTTACCTAATGGAGCGTTGTTTTCCATGTATGCCATCTCCATATGCAGCTCCCAGATCAGCACCTGGCAGGCACAAACTGCTCCTTTTTAGATTGTAGGCGGTCTGCCCCATGTCTTGGCTTAGGTGGTGCTTTCTTTGGTCTTGCATTAATGTTATCGTTGTTTCAGTACGAAAATAGTGTGAAGCCCAGGAAGAGGTCACGTACTGAGCTGCATCAATTGGTCGTGCTCAGTGTCTGGTGTTAGTAGGACTGCGGAGATGAAGGAGCTGTCTAGAGGTGATGCTCAGAAGCCTTCTGTTTGTCTTGTTTGAGAGAGCTGAAGTGAAGGGCTTCTTTTACTGCTTGGAAATTCACGAGGGGGAAAAAGAAGCAAAAGCAAAGCAGATGCTGTTTGTATGTGAAATGCTGTGATTTGGAGCAGAGAGTCTTTGTTGTGCACCAGCAAGGGAGCGTGTGACTGTCTGGTGACAAGTGGCAGCCAAACAGGGAGCCAGAAGGCCGAGCGGTCTGGAAAGGGCTGGAAGAAGCCCTCTGGAGAGGGGGCTGAAAGAAGCCCCTGTTGAGAGATGGCAGAGAGAAGCCCCGGGGAGAGAGGTTTTGTGTAAAGAAGCAGGATGTTGGGTGTTAGAGACTGTCTCTTCACCTTTGTCTCCAAGCTTGCTGTTGGCCAATTTCCGCAGCTAGGCGAGTCCAAGAAATCTTTTGTCTGAAGGCTTGTTTAGGATGGAAACCTTTGATGTGTTTGATAAAGCGGAGACGTGTTCAGTGATAAATTTCTCACCCTGGCAGCGTTTCTTGTCCGCGGCTCTTTGCCCAGGCCCTGAAACTCGTCCTTCCGCAGGAGCAGGATGCAGTGCAATGGCAGCTGTTATGGCGGGGGGGTGGGGGTTGGAATGGAATGTTCACAATGGTCACAATGGTGACCGTGCTGTGTCACAGCAGCAGGGACCGTTTGCTGTCAGAATGGAGCAGCGACTGAGCCGCGTACTTAATGTGCATAATGAGGGGATTGTGCTAAGGAAAGTCACATCAGGAAGTGTGATCCAAGACAGTGACGCTGCCTAAACCAGCGGGCAGAAAGATTGGTCCGGTTTGCCCGGGGAAGACTTGGTTCATGAATGGCTTCATTGGATGCACTGCTATAGGAAATCTTCTTTGAAAGACCTTCTCCTAGGAGCTGATGTTCCATTGTGAAAGTGCACTGCAGAGCACTGCTGTGTAGCCATGGCTGCTGGCGGAGCTTTTGGGTTAGGCATCCGTTGCCCTTTTGCTGAAGGTAACGCTGGTGCTTGGGGCCTTTGCCTCCCAGGAACTGTAGGAAGACACGCAGAAGATGATCTCCTTGAAGGAACGGGGATTGTTGTGGTTAAGAGGGGTGCCAGGGGAGAGCTTATCCCTTTCTACAAGTCCCTAAATGGGAGGTTGTAGCAAGGTGGGGCTCAGCCTCTTCTCTTAGATAGCAGCTGTAGGACGAAAGGGAATGGGCTGCGGTTGCACGAGAGAAGGTTCAGTTGGATATTAGGAAAGAAAAAACCTGTCAGAAAGAGTGGTGAGGCACAGGAACAGGGAAGTGCTGGAGTCACCACCATTCCTGGAGGCGTTGAAGAAGCAGGTAGCTGTGGTACTGAGGAACGTGGCTTACTGGCCGTGCTGGTGATGAGTTGAACTAGATAATCGGAGTGTTCTTTTGCAGCCTGACTGATCCCATCCTGTCCTTTTGTCCGCGTAACAGCATGCAGCTGAATGAGTTTTGCGTGCTCTGCTTTTAGAGGAAGTTCCTGTTGCTGGTTGCATTGACTCCAGGCGATGGCAGTAAAGGACCTTTGCTCTTTCAGCACGTAGTGTGAAGTGCAGAAAGCTGTCAGACTCGTGCTCCACCTCCAAAGGAAGTCATTCCTGTCTGTTCCTTCCTAGCAGCTCATCAAGACATGCACGGTGAGATGGAAGAGCAACATGGCTTGGATTGGAGGGTTTTTTCCCTTTGTTATTAATAAATAATAAATATGGTCTGTGTTTTTCGTTTGCCCCTGTGTGGGTCTTTCCCACTGCGTATTCTGTTATAATCTTTCCATATGCATAGACACGATGCCATTGCAGTGTTTATTTTTGGACTTGAGGTATTTCAGCCTGCCCCTGGTTGTGCAGCATAGGTGTGTGAGCAGAGCGAGGGTATGGTAACAAAGCTGGGCCTTGTCATTCAGGCAGATGGTTAACATAGCAATGTTAGGTCAGAAACAGTTTCCAAATGGAAAGCCTTGCAGCGAGCCTGGAATATCCGTGCTGGAACTGGAACAAATGAGCCATTCACAAGGAATGTTTTATCGATGGTCCGAAGGAAAGGAAGGAGAGAGAAGCCGAGCAGAAAGCCCTTACAGTTCAATGCAGTGTGGCCTTGACGCTTCCTTTGGTGAGGCTGTTTTTAAGTAGCGTGGGGCAAGATGGCAATGCTTGTGACGTAGCTGTTATCAAATGAGGCACAGCGATGCCTGTTAACAGGGACCGTGTTTCACCCGTGGTTTTTGTTAGGCTGGGCAGTGCATTCCCTGTCAGTGGGTGAATGAAGCCACTATTTTCCTGGCAAGGAATGGGAGGGTGGGGGCATCTGCTGCAATGGTTGTGGTAGAGCAGCTTCAGGGAAGGTGAGTTCTGTCCATCCCGAGCTGTATGCAGCAGAAAGGCTGGTAGTGCTGTAACGACAGCAATCTTAGCTTCAGAATGAGAGCGGTATGAAAGTATTACTTGGAGATTTCTAGCTCACACTGAGAATGAGCTTTAGAAGCCAATTTCTTGATAGTCTCCTTTTAGCGTCCTTTGATTTTCATCCTTTTGCAGAACGTGAACTGGAATGATTGTAGCTAGCTGAAGTAGACAGCGAGTTCCAGGAGTGCATGGAATGCGCTTCAGTAACAGCAGAGTGGGCGTATAGTTAGCAATAAAGGGTGGAACCCCTGGAAGGTCTTCAGTGTGAATGGCAGGTCCTCCTGAGCACCAGGTTTGTTTTGTTTTTTTTTTTCCTTCTGATGGATCTTCTGTTGAGCAGCTCTGCTTGCTCATGCAGACCTGGCTTGTATTGTGGCCATAGGAATGTTCACACAAGGCGTATGTCAGTGGCTGCCCTATGTGTGCGTCCAGCTCCGTTCAGAGGGTAAGTTTACACTGCTGTGGTAGCAATGTCTGATGTAACAAAGTGTGCAAACTAAATGCACGCTGCTGCTTTTCTTTGTTACTTTGCCTTCAGACAAGGGGTGATGAGAAGGAAGGTGAAGGTTGGTACTGGGAAGACGGTGGAACTTGTTGGGAAGACCTTTGCTGCTTCGTGATCCGTATTCATCTCCTGGTACCTTATTAGTTCTTGTGAATGTGCTTTGTGAGCCTTGGCCACAAATGTGTGCCGGAGATAGAGCAACCTGAGCTGCGATGCAGTCAGTGCAGCAGCTGTGAGTTGATGTCTGCAAGGTCCCTCAGGAAGTTAGGATAACCCTGACCAGGAGGGCAGCGGTCAGATTAACAGGAGCAATCGTGGATCCTTGTGCTGCATCTTTCCAGTCACTGTGAGTTTTGAAGTGGCCATGTCAGGTATTCCAGGTGTGACATTTCTGCCTGCAGTGATCAATTTGATTGTTCTCTTTCTGAAACTACAGACTTGCTGCGCTGTGTGGCAAACCTCAAAGGAGGGAAGTGCTAACCACGTGCTAGTTAATTTCTTTGGGCTGTGACGTGTTCTTTGTAAGAGTCCCCTTTTTGCATAAGGATTCACTGAGGATACAGCCCGTGTCCCTGTTTCGTGTTCATACTTACATTTAAAAAAGGAAGGAAAAAAAAAAAAGGAGAAGGCTTGAGCCAAGATGATGGATGAAGAACCTTTCTTGGAGAAATGACTCATAATGGCTGTTAGCCATTTCCTGTTAAAATGCACAGGATCTGATTTAGTCCCTAATTGTTGTAGCCACTGTCCCTTGATCATTAGCACGTGAGTTTTACTTATTTCTGTGTCTGGCGTGACATTCTTAGCCAGGAATGATATGAAGTCCTATTGTGTCCTAACCATGACCTAGACAAAGCATAGCCCACAGCGAGGGAAAGATATTTATCCTGGCAGAAGTCTAACAGCTGAAGACTGGCAGAGTTTTGGAGGAGGGGGCTAGAGGTGAAAGAGACAAGAATGAGGGGAAATGGTGACAAAGAGGGAGCGGCTTTGGAGAAGAAGAAGTGGAAGCAGCAGTACAAGGCTGGAGACGCGATGGTATCCATGGAGATAATGAGGTGGCTAAATTATCTGAGTGTCTGAATGTCCAGTGCTTGGGTGGTTCTGTTCTTTTGGTGGCTCTCTGCTGCCTTCATCTGAGGTCAACTGGTTGGACAGGAGAAAACAGCTAGAAAAGCCTAGATGAATCCAGGTGCTGAGATGCAGCGGAAGATTGAGTAGCTGACGTGTACAAACGGTTGTACAGATGAAGGTAGAGTGAAGATCAAGCCCAGAGAGTTTTCTTCCCTGTCTCTCCCCATAAGATTAGTTATTTCCATTTCATTGATATGTCTCGAAAAGCTGTTGTAGTTCTCGCTCTTGGAAATGAAGCTGTAGTCTAAACTCTGCATTTTATTGCACAGAAACATCATCAGCAACTTTCCTTTCTTGTCTGCTCAGGAGCAGCTCTGCTAAATTTCCTCTCTCTCATTTGTAATGCTTTTTTTGCTGCCAAGTTGCTTTGTGTTGGGATTTTTTTTTTGCCCCCCCCCCCAGCCAGTAAATTCCTTTTTTTGTTTTTTTCCCGTTCCCTTTCCACCCACCTTTAGAAAGAAGCAGTTCATCTTTGCCTTTCCATACTAGAGGGAGGCATATGCTTACTGGATCGGGACATCTGGAAAATGAACCTTTCACGTTGGCAAGGAATGGCAGGGCCTGTGTGTTTTTGAGCGCTTCTGAGAAGTACATCCCCATGTTGCTATTGGTGTGGTGATGTGGTATGTCGAGGAATTGGTATGAACACCCCAGTGGGGGCTTTTTTGGAGCTGAACGCTTTGTGCTGAAGGGCCGTGGGTGTCACTGTGAACTTAGCATAAGTCAGAGCTTCCAGGTCAGCTGCAAGCTTGCTCAAGAGAGTTTTTGGGACCTATTTTCCTGTGTCTTTGCTCCCAGGCAAGGTGAGACCTGAGAATAGGGAGAGGGCCGTGTGGGGGATGAGCAATAGGAGAAATGCAGCTCGTGCTGTCAGCAAATCTGTGCAGCAGAAATGGCAAGTGCTGAGAAGGATTTGAAAGGCACGAGAGGTGTTGTAGCAGTGTCCTCTGGAGAGAGAGGGGAGTGTAGGTGGTGGTGAAGAGCACGAGCGCACTGGGGGTTTTTGATTGTGGTCCTAAGTAGCATTGCAAACAGTGTGGATTGCTGGGGGCTGAGCTGCTTGAGGCTGCTGCATCCATGAAGCGTGTGTTGTGTGATGTTGAGCCAGTGTGAGAAACAGCCAGTGCGCAAAAGGGGATTGTTGGCCCTGATTCTCTTGATACAGTTGCGCTTAGGCTAGCGGTAATTTGCGGCTTAGGCTTGTTTCAGTTTCCTGAACAGATAGATGATGGTTGATGTGTAAGCGTGCAGCACTGCTAAGGGAGAGGAGGGAGCCAGGATTAAAAGGGAGGCGTGAGAGCGTGAGCCTGGGCGGTGGGTGCTGGGAATTGTGGTGCCCAAAGGGAATGCCTTGAAAGGCACGGTGAGCAAGTGGCAAGAGAGAGGCAGGTACGCCGCTGGGAAGCAGTTGAAGTGCCCGTGCCTCTTGCTCAGAGCAGTGGCAGTGGTGGGTGCCAAGCAGCAGCCAGGCGAAGGCACAGAAGGTGTGCGTGTTTAATGATGCAAGCGTGCCTTCATGTGGCTGCAGGAAAGCCATGTTGTTTAAAGCGTAGAGGAGAAATACCTTTCAGGCTTTTTTTTCTCCCACCTGAGTGAAGTGAGTGGGGAGTATCTTGAGTTGGCTACAGGTGGAGCATAAAGTGAGGGGCAAGTCTCTTCCTCTTCATCTCTTGCTGGCAGGATTGAATGTGGTCAGGAAAAGGACAGCCCTGCACCTTAACTTGGTTCAAAGCGTGAACTGAAGTTGCTTCTTATTTATTGATGGTTGTTTGTTTATCCCAAGATGAGACCTACTGACACATCATCAAGTGATGGCAGTTAGAATGGAATAAGCAAGCAAAGCAAAAATGATCAGGAAAAAAACTATGAAATGACTTGAAAATAAAGTCATGTCAAAAACGGTTCCGTGTCAAGGAGAGGTAATGGAATTTGTGACTACTAGGCAAACATCCTCCAGTAAGAATAACAAGCGCCGATGTAAGTATTTCTTCTTCAAAAAAGAGATGCGAAATAAATCATCTGTCTGAAATTTCTGGCAGTGGAAATATGGTAAGGTATGTTTTGGAGGAGATTTTTGCTATAAATTAAAAAAAAAAAAAACAAAACCAACCAACGTTGGCAACTTATTTGTCTGCAGTACTGACCAAGGTTAGCTTGGTCGTATCTGGTCGCTATTGAAAAAACCAGCTAAAAATGTCAGTATTGGAAAAGAGTAAAAAAGGAAGGTAGATCCTAAAGAGTTCCGTTCTAGTGTTTGCTCTTGTATAACGGTAGAAAGGTAGCTGAATGGTTTGTATGGAAATCCAGCTGTGCAGAAGCACCATGAAGATGTTGGTGAACGTCAGGAACGCGGAGCGGAGCAGTGAAGGAGGGAGGCAGGATGGATTAGTAGAAGTGAGGGGGCAGCTGGATATCAGTCATGTTTATGTTTTGCACGGCCATAGTTCTTGTGGTTGCATGTGTTGGAATAGCAGATGAAGAGAAGTCAGTGTTGCTTAGTTCTAGCCCTTCGTATTAGAATGTTGAGAATCAGGAGCTAAGAGCTGATAGCAGAATTTGTCTGTAAGCATTTCCAGATTTTAACTTTCTATGGAGGGTTGATAGAAAGATTTTGAAACGGATGAGCTCAGATGAGCTACATAAATCGTGTTATGTATTTGGATTTCTGTTAGAGAGATGAACATAATCGTTCCATTTTCAACGACATTGCCTGTATGCGTGTCTCTGGTGCATATGGAGTCGCATTTCACTTCTACAAAGTCTCTTCAGTACAGCATGTTTCCAGGTCATTTCGAATGTGTGCCTACTTAGTGGGAAGGGAAAGGAAAGACAGGGGAGGGCTGGAGCAGTCTTGTAAGCTGCATTCCCTACCCCTGGTGGGAAATATGCAACAGGTTTCCGGACGGATGTAATAAGGGAATTCAGTCAGTTACATGACACATTTGTGTAGGGCTAAAGCATGCTATTTTGCCCAGTGTATTTGTGATATGAAGTTGATTGTGGGTGAATGCCTCACAAATCGCAACTGCCATAGATTTAGCTGTAAAAAAAAAAAAAAAAAAAAAAAAAAAAAAAATCAGTACTTATTATGTATTTTGTTTATTCATTTGTTGTTGTACAGAACAAAATGGCCAGGCCGGAGTACCGCCTCCTCCACCTCCTCCACTTCTTTTCCCGGTTCCTGATTTTTCCCTTTACATCCTTGTCTTTTCCTTTTCGCTGCTGTTTTTTCCTCCTGTTCCTTCTCCTCGTCCTTCTTGTCATGTCATCGTTGCTGCTTTTTTCCTCCTCCACCGCCTCCACAACCTCCACCTCCTCCACCATGTTTCCAAGATGCTGCCATTTTCCTCATCGACCTCATTTAGTAGTTGCTACTTTGATCCTCCTCCTCCACCACCACCACCACCACCTCCACCATATTTTGAAGACATTGGTTTATTCCTCTTGCTCCTAATTTTTTGTCGCTGTTTTTCCCTCCTCCTCCACCGTATTTCGAAGACGTGTTTTTTTTTCCGTTTGCTTCTAATTTTTTGTCTTTTTTTCCGCCTCCTCCTCCGCCATCTCCTCCTCCATTTTTTGTTTTTTTCCTTTTTCTACTTTCCATTTGCTTGTAATTTTTTGTCTTGTTTTTTCTGCCTCCTCCTCCTCCGCCACCTCCTCCTCCTCCGCCACCTCCTCCTCCTCCGCCACCTCCTCCTCCTCCGCCACCTCCTCCTCCTCCGCCACCTCCTCCTCCTCCGCCACCTCCTCCTCCTCCGCCACCTCCTCCTCCTCCGCCACCTCCTCCTCCTCCGCCACCTCCTCCTCCTCCGCCACCTCCTCCTCCTCCGCCACCTCCTCCTCCTCCGCCACCTCCTCCTCCTCCGCCACCTCCTCCTTCGCATTTTTTTGTGGTTTCTTTTCCTTTTCCTACTTCATTGTTCATCGTCAACAATTCTTTCCATGTCCTCCTCATCCTTCTCTGTCTACTGTCGTGCTTCCTACTTTTTTCCTCCTCCTCCTCCTCCTCCTTCTCCACCTCATTTCCCGATTCCTGATTTTTCCCTCTCCATCCGTCTTTTTTCCTTTTTGCCGCTATTTTTTTCCTCCTGTTCCTTCTCCTCGTCCTTCTTGTCATGTCATGGTTGCTGCTTTTTTCCTCCTCCTCCACCTCCTCCACCGTATTTCCAAGATGCTGCCTTTTTCCTCATTGACCTCATTTTGTACTTGCTACTTTGATCCTCCTCCACCACCTCCACCTCCACTTCCTCCTCCTTTTCCTGTGGTTACATTTTTTTTTCCTTTTCCTACTTCACTATTCATTGTCAACAATTTTTTCCTTGTCCTCCTCATCCTTCTCTGTCGAATGTCGTGCTTCCTGATGTTTTCCTCTTCCTATTTCTCCACCTCATTTCCCAGTTCCTGATATTTCCTTCTCCATTCTTGTCTTTTCCGTTCTGTCTCTGTTTTTTTCCTCCTGCTCCTTCTCCTCGTCCTTCTTGTCAAGTCATTGCTACTGTTTTTTTTCCTCCTCCTCCACGACCTCCACCTGCACCTTACCCTGCTTGTTTTGTTTGCACTGCTTCTTACCTGCTCCTTGTCCTCCCCTTTTGTTCCTTCTCCAGCTCAGTTTCCTGTCGTAGCTCTTCTGCTCCACCAGCACCTCCACTTCCTCCTCCTCCACTATATTTCAAACTTGCTGCCTTTTTCCTCATCGACCTCATTTTGTAGTAGATACTATTATTCTCTTCCATCACCATCTCCACCATATTTCGAAGACGTTGATTTATTCTTCTTGCTCCTAATTTTTTGTCGCTGTTTTTCCCTCCTCCTCCGCCATTTTTCGAAGACATTGGTTTTTTCCTTTTGCTTCGAATTTTTCTCCTCGGCCCCCTCCTCCTCGGCCTCTTCTACCTCATTGCATCACTGCTGCTTTTTCCGTCTCCCTCCTTGTGATTTTGTGGTCACTGCTTTTTTGCTTTCCCTCCTCCTCTACCTCCAGCTGCATCTTACCCTCCTTATTTTGTCATCGCCTCTTTTTTCCTTCTCCTCCTCCTCATTTTTTGGTGCTGCTTTTTTCCTTCTCTTCGTCCTCTGCCTCCTCCGTCTCGACCTCCTCTTCATTTCATCGTCCCTTCTTTTGTTGTCCTCCTCTTCCTCCTCCCCCTTTGTGTTCCATCATCCCTGTTCCTTTCCTTCTACTCCTCTACCCCCTGCTCTACCCCATCTTTTCCTTTCCCTATCGCTTCTCTGCTCCTCTTGTTTCTCCTTTTCCTCCTTTTTGTTTTTCATGGCTTTTTCCTCCTCTCCTTCCGTTACTTTTACTTCCTTTCTCCTCCTCCTCCTCTTTTCCGATTTTGCTCTACCTCCCAATACCCCTCCTCATCTGTCGTCTCCTTCCCTCGTTGTTGTCACTTACCTCCACCTCTGCCATCTCCTCCTGCACCTTTTTTTGTGGTTTCTTTTCCTTTTCCTACTTCACTGTTCATCATCATCAATTTTTTCCTTGTTCTCCTCATCCTTCTCTGTCTAATGTCGTGCTTCCTGATGTTTTCCTTCTTCTTCTCCTTCTCCACCTCATTTCCTGATTCCTGATTTTTTTCCCTCTCTATCCGTGTCATTTCCTTTTTGCTGCTATTTTTTTCCTCCTGTTCGTTTTCCTTGTCCTTCTTGTCATGTCATGGTTGCTGCTTTTTTTTTTCCTCCTCCACCTCCTCCACCGTATTTCCAAGATGCTGCCTTTTTCCTCATTGACCTCATTTTGTACTTGCTTCTTTGATCCTCCTCCACCACCTCCACCTCCAGTTCCTCCTTCTTTTCTTGTGGTTTCATTTTTTTTCCTTTTCCAACTTCACTATTTGTTGTCAACAATTTTTTCCTTGTCCTCCTCATCCTTCTCTGTCTATTGTCGTGCTACCTGCTTTTTTCCTCCTCCTCCACCTCATTTCCCGATTGCTGATTTTTCCCTCTCCATCCTTGTCTTTTCCTTTTTTCCTCTGTCTTTTTCCTCAAGCTCCTTCTCCTCGTCCTTCTTGTCAAGTCATGGTTGCTGCTTTTTTCCTCCTCCTCCACAACCTCCACCTGCACCTTACCCTGCTTGTTTTGTTTGCGCTGCTTCTTACCTGCTCCTTGTCCTCCCCTTTTGTTCCTTCTCCAGCTCAGTTTCCTGTCGTAGCTCTTCTGCTCCACCAGCACCTCCACTTCCTCCTCCTCCACTATATTTCAAACTTGCTGCCTTTTTCCTCATTGACCTCATTTTGTAGCAGATACTATTCTCCTCCTCCTCCATCACCACCTCCACCATATTTCGAAGACGTTGGTTTATTCCTCTTGCTCCTAATTTTTTGTCGCTGTTTTTCCCTCCTCCTCCACCATTTTTTGAAGACATTGGTTTTTTCCTTTTGCTTCGATTTTTTTGTTTCGTTTTTTTTTTTTCTCCTCGGCCTCTTCTACCTCATTGCATCACTGCTGCTTTTTCCGTCTCCCTCCTTGTCATTTTGTGGTCACAGCTTTTTTGCTTTCCCTCCTCCTCTACCTCCAGCTGCATCTTACCCTCCTTATTTTGTCATCACCTCTTTTTTCCTTCTCCTCCTCCTCATTTTTTGGTGCTGCTTTTTTCCTTCTCTTCGTCCTCTGCCTCCTCCGTCTCAACCTCCTCTTCATTTCATCATCCCTTCTTTTGTTGTCCTCCTCTTCCTCCTCCCCCTTTGTGTTCCATCATCCCTATTCCTTTCCTTGTCCTCCTCTACCCCCTGCTCCATCTTTTCCTTTCCCTATCGCTTCTCTGCTTCTCTTGTTTCTCCTTTTCCTCCTTTTTGTTTTTCATGGCTTTTTCCTCCTCTCCTTCCGTTACTTTTTCTTCCTTTCTCCTTTTTCTCCTCCTCTTTTCCTAATTTGCTCTACCTCCCAATACCCCTCCTCATCTGTCGTCTCCTTCCCTCGTTGTTGTCACTTACCTCCACCTCCGCCACCTCCTCCTCCACCTTTTTTTGTGGTTTCTTTTCCTTTTCCTACTTTTCTGTTTGCTTGTAATTTTTTGTCTAGTTTTCTTTCCGCCTCTTCCTCCTCCGCCGTCTCATCCTCCATTTTTTTTTTTTTGTGGTTTCTTTTCCTTTTCCTACTTCACTGTTCATCGTCATCAATTTTTTCCTTGTTCTCCTCATCCTTCTCTGTCTAATGTCGTGCTTCCTGATGTTTTCCTCCTCCTCCTCCTCCTTCTTCACCTCATTCCCCGATTCCTGTTTTTTCCCTCTCCATCCGTGTCATTTCCTTTTTTGCTGCTATTTTTTTCCTCCTGTTCCTTCTCCTCGTCTTTCTTATCATGTCATGGTTGCAGATACTATTATCCTCTTCCATCACCACGTCCACCATATTTCGAAGACGTTGGTTTATTTTTCTTGCTCCTAATTTTTTGTCGCTGTTTTTCCCTCCTCCTCCGCCATTTTTCGAAGACATTGGTTTTTTCCTTTTGCTTCGATTTTTTTTGTTTGTTGTCTCGGCCCACTCCTTCTCGGCCTCTTCTACCTCATTGCATCACTGCTGCTTTTTCTGTCTCCCTCCTTGTCATTTTGTGGTCACAGCTTTTTTACTTTCCCTCCTCCTCTACCTCCAGCTGCATCTTACCCTCCTTATTTTGTCATCGCCTCTTTTTTCCTTCTTCTCCTCATCCTTATTTTTTGTTGCTGCTTTTTTCCTTCTCTTCGTCCTCTGCCTCCTCCGTCTCGACCTCCTCTTCATTTCATCATCCCTTCTTTTGTTGTCCTCCTCTTCCTCCTCCCCCTTTGTGTTCCATCATCCCTGTTCCTTTCTTTCTCCTCCTCTCCCCCCTGCTCCATCTTTTCCTTTCCCTATCGCTTCTCTGCCCCCCTTGTTTCTCCTTTTCCTCCTTTTTGTTTTTCATGGTTTTTTCCTCCTCTCCTTCCGTTACTTTTTCTCCCTTTCTCCTCCTTCTCCTCCTCTTTTCCTAATTTCCTCTACCTCCCTATAGCCCTCCTCATCTGTCGTCTCCTTCCCTCGTTTTTGTCACTTACCTTATCCTCCTCGTCCCCTTTCTCCTCCTTTTATCCTCATTGCTGTTCTCCTCACCATTCTCCTTCCTGGCCCCTTGTTGTCACTCTGCTCCTCCTCTTTTTATCCTGGCCACCTTGATGCTTCTCTTCCAAAAAAGCCAGCAATTGTTACCCTGAGCATAAAAGTATTGCTGAGGAAAGAAAGGTTGAGGGGAAGTGCTGTGTCTTGGCCTGGATGGATAGTGATTGTGCAGCCCTGGCAAAGGGTTGGCTCGTCCAGGATTGGGAGGTGCAAGAAATGCACCTGTGTCTGCTGCCTGAGCTGGGCTTAGTGAATGGCTGGCCTGCCCTGGGAGCATTTTTTGTGGCTGAAGGCTGTTTTCTGTGAGGGTGTTGTCTTCAGTCTGCGATCTTTTCAGCGGTTGTGTTTCTCATCGTTTTTGTCTGTGTGCTTATTGAGGTTTGTATTTTTTCTGTGGCTGGTTTTGCTGAGAACTTTCCAGAAGCATTTTCACTGCTTCCAAGAAGTAGGAGAAGAATGTAGCAAGGTGTAATTTTTCAGGCTTAGGGTTTTGTTTTGCACTACAAGCTTTTGTCAGGTGGCAATATCCTGCGAGGCTGATGACATGCCCTTAAGCTAAGATGGAAGAATAAATCAAGGGGCGGGTAGGATTTGTGTCTTGTTAGCAGGAACAAGAAGGTGATACGATCTTCTACGATCTGCTCATGCCTCTTGCTAATCAGGAGGTAGAAGAGAAGAAATACAGCAGCAAGTGTGTCTTTGGGGTTCCCGTAGCTCTTCAGAAGTGGGGTGTAATAATCTATGGAGTGATGATGTGTAAATGCCAGCAGTCTTTGTTGGGAAGCTGTCAGTTGGAGTTTTCTGTATGTAGGCTGGAAGAACTGTAAAGCGATGGAAGCTTTGCAAGTGGTGAAAGTTTAGGAAGAGAATGCTTTGAGAGAGTTGAGTTGTTCTGTCTCCGTTTTCTTAAATCTTCAGCTGTTTTTGATCTTTGTTTTACCAAAAGGCAAAGCAGAGAGCAGTTTGTTCCTCATAAGCGCTTAGAGAATTGCGCATACCATTTCTTTTGGGATTAAGTAGTCAGTTTTACCTAATGGAGCGTTGTTTTCCATGTATGCCATCTCCATATGCAGCTCCCAGATCTGCACCTGGCAGGCACAAACTGCTCCTTTTTAGATTGTAGGCGGTCTGCCCCGTATCTTAGCTTAGGTGGTGTTTTCTTTGGTCTTGCATTAATGTTATCGTTGTTTCATTACGAAAATAGTGTGAAGCCCAGGAAGAGGTCACGTATTGAGCTGCATCAATTGGTCGTGCTCAGTGTCTGGTGTTAGTAGGACTGCTGAGATGAAGGAGCTGTCTAGAGGTGATGCTCAGAAGCCTTCTGTTTGTCTTGTTTGAGAGAGCTGAAGTGAAGGTCTTCTTTTACTGCTTGGAAATTCCCGAGGGGAAAAAGAAGCAAAAGCAAAGCAGATGCTGTTTGTATGTGAAATGCTGTGATTTGGAGCAGAGAGTCTTTGTTGTGCACCAGCAAGGGAGCGTGTGACTGTCTGGTGACAAGTGGCAGCCAAACAGGGAGCCAGAAGGCCGAGCGGTCTGGAAAGGGCTGGAAGAAGCCCTCTGGAGTGGGGGCTGAAAGAAGCCCCTGTTGAGAGATGGCAGAGAGAAGCCCTATGGGGAGAGGTTTTGTGTAAAGAAGCAGGATGTTGGGTGTTAGAGACTGTCTCTTCCCCTTTGTCTCCAAGCTTGCTGTTGGCCAATTTCCGCAGCTAGGCGAGTCCAAGAAATCTTTTGTGTGAAGGCTTGTTTAGGATGGAAACCTTTGATGTGTTTGATAAAGCGGAGACGTGTTCAGTGTTAAATTTCTCACCCTGGCAGCGTTTCTTGTCCGCGGCTCTTTGCCCAGGCCCTGAAACTCGTCCTTCCGCAGGAGCAGGATGCAGTGCAATGGCAGCTGTTATGGCGGGGGGGTGGGGGTTGGAATGGAATGTTCACAATGGTCACAATGGTGACCGTGCTGTGTCACAGCAGCAGGGACCGTTTGCTGTCAGAATGGAGCAGTGACTGAGCCGCGTACTTAATGTGCATAATGAGGGGGTTGTGCTAAGGAAAGTCACATCAGGAAGCGTGGTCCAAGACAGTGACGCTGCCTAAACCAGCGGGCAGAAAGATTGGTCCGGTTTGCCCGGGGAAGACTTGGTTCATGAATGGCTTCATAGGTTGCACTGCTATAGGAAATCTTCTTTGAAAGACCTTCTCCTCGGAGCTGATGTTCCGTTGTGAAAGTGCACTGCAGTGCACTGTTGTGTAGCCATGGCTGCTGGCGGAGCTTTTGGGTTAGGCATCCGTTGCCCTTTTGCTGAAGGTAACGCTGGTGCTTGGGGCCTTTGCCTCCCAGGAAGTGTAGGAAGACACACAGAAGATGATGTCCTTGAAGGAACGGGGATTGTTGTGGCTAAGAGGGGTGTCAGGGGAGAGCTTATCCCTTTCTACAAGTCCCTTAAAGGGAGGTTGTAGCAAGGTGGGGCTCAGCCTCTTCTCTTAGATAGCAGCTGTAGGACGAAAGGGAATGGGCTGCGGTTGCACGAGAGAAGGTTCAGTTGGATATTAGGAAAGAAAAAACCTGTCAGAAAGAGTGGTGAGGCACAGGAACAGGGAAGTGCTGGAGTCACCACCATTCCTGGAGGCGTTGAAGAAGCAGGTAGCTGTGGTACTGAGGAACGTGGCTTACTGGCCGTGCTGGTGATGAGTTGAACTAGATAATCGGAGTGTTCTTTTGCAGCCTGACTGATCCCATCCTGTCCTTTTGTCCGCGTAACAGCATGCAGCTGAATGAGTTTTGCGTGCTCTGCTTTTAGAGGAAGTTGCTGTTGCTGGTTGCATTGACTCCAGGCGATGGCAGTAAAGGACCTTTGCTCTTTGAGCAGGTAGTGTGAAGTGCAGAAAGCTGTCAGACTCGTGCTCCACCTCCAAAGGAAGTCATTCCTGTCTGTTCTTCCTAGCAGCTCATCAAGACACGCACGGTGAGATGGAAAAGCAACATGGCTTGGATTGGAGGGTTTTTTCCCTTTGTTATCAATAAATAATAAATATGGTCTGTGTTTTTCGTTTGCCCCTGTGTGGGTCTTTCCCACTGCGTATTCTGTTATAATCTTTTCATATGCATAAACACTGCAATGGCATCGTGTCTATTTTTGGACCTGAGGTATTTGAGCCTGCCCCTGGTTGTGCAGCATAGGTGTGTGAGCAGAGCGAGGGTATGGTAACAGAGCTGGGCCTTGTCATTCAGGCAGATGGTTAACATAGCAATGTTAGGTCAGCAACAGTTTCAAAATGGAAAGCCTTGCAGCGAGCCTGGAATATCCGTGCTGGAACTGGAACAAATGAGCCATTCACAAGGAATGTTTTATCGATGGTCCGAAGGAAAGGAAGGAGAGAGAACCCGAGCAGAAAGTCCTTACAGTTCAATGCAGTGTGGCCTTGACGCTTCCTTTGGTGAGGCTGTTTTTAAGTAGCGTGGGGCAAGATGGCAATGCTTGTGACGTAGCTGTTATCAAATGAGGCACAGCGATGCCTGTTAACAGGGACCGTGTTTCACCCGTGGTTTTTGTTAGGCTGGGCAGTGCATTCCCTGTCAGTGGGTGAATGAATCCACTATTTTCCTGGCAAGGAATGGGAGGGTGGGGGCATCTGCTGCAATGGTTGTGGTAGAGCAGCTTCAGGGAAGGTGAGTTCTGTCCATCCCGAGCTGTATGCAGCAGAAAGGCTGGTAGTGCTGTAACGACAGCAATCTTAGCTTCAGAATGAGAGTGGTATGAAAGTATTACTTGGAGATTTCTAGCTCACACTGAGAATGAGTTTTGAAGCCAATTTCTTGATAGTCTCCTTTTAGCGTCCTTGGATTTTCATCCTTTTGCAGAACGTGAACTGGAATGATTGTAGCTAGCTGAAGTAGACAGCGAGTTCCAGGAGTGCATGGAATGCGCTTCAGTAACAGCAGAGTGGGCATATAGTTAGCAATAAAGGGTGGAACCCCTGGAAGGTCTTCAGTGTGAATGGCAGGTCCTCCTGAGCACCAGGTTTGTTTTGTTTTTTCCTTCTGATGGATCTTCTGTTGGGCAGCTCTGCTTGCTCATGCAGACCTGGCTTGTATTGTGGCAACAGGAATGTTCACACAAGGCGTATGTCAGTGGCTGCCCTATGTGTGCGTCCAGCTCAGTTCAGAGGGCAAGTTTACATTGCTGTGGTAGCAATGTCTGATGTAACAGAGTGTGCAAACTAAATGCACGCTGCTGCTTTTCTTTGTTACTTTGACTTCAGACAAGGGGTGATGAGAAGGAAGGTGAAGGTTGGTACTGGGAAGACGGTGGAACTTGTTGGGAAGACCTTTGCTGCTTCGTGATCCGTATTCATCTCCTGGTACCTTATTAGTTCTTGTGCATGTGCTCTGTGAGCCTTGGCCACAAATGTGTGCCGGAGATAGAGCAACCTGAGCAGCGATGCAGTCAGTGCAGCAGCTGTGAGTTGATGTCTGCAAGGTCCCTCAGGAAGTTAGGATAACCCTGACCAGGAGGGCAGCGGTCAGATTAACAGGAGCAATCGTGGATCCTTGTGCTGCATCTTTCCAGTCACTGTGAGTTTTGAAGTGGCCATGTCAGGTATTCCAGGTGTGACATTTCTGCCTGCAGTGAACAACTTGATTGTTCTCTTTCTGGAACTACAGACTTGCTGCGCTGTGTGGCAAACCTCAAAGGAGGGAAGTGCTAACCTCGTGCTAGTTAATTTCCTTGGGCTGTGACGTGTTCTTTGTAAGAGTCCCCTTTTTGCATAAGGATTCACTGAGGATACAGCCCGTGTCCCTGTTTTGCGTACATACTTACATTTAAAAAAGGAAGAAAAAAAAAAAAAAAAAAGGAGAAGGCTTGAGCCAAGATGATGGATGAAGAACCTTTCTTGGAGAAATGACTCATAATGGCTGTTAGCCATTTCCTGTTAAAATGCACAGGATCTGATTTAGTCCCTAATTGCTGTAGCCACAGTCCCTTGATCATTAGCACGTGAGTTTTACTTATTTCTGTGTCTGGCGTGACATTCTTAGCCAGGAATGATATGAAGTCCAAATGTGTCCTAACCATGACCTAGACAAAGCATAGCCCACAGCGAGGGAAAGATATTTATCCTGGCAGAAGTCTAACAGCTGAAGACTGGCAGAGTTTGGAGGAGGGGGCTAGAGGTGAAAGAGACAAGAATGAGGGGAAATGGTGACAAAGAGGGAGCAGCTTTGGAGAAAAAGAAGTGGAAGCAGCAGTACAAGGCTGGAGACGCGATGGTATCCATGGAGATAATGAGGTGGCTAAATTATCTGAGTGTCTGAATGTCCAGTGCTTGGGTGGTTCTGTTCTTTTGGCTGGCTCTCTGCTGCCTTCATCTGAGGTCAACTGGTTGGACAGGAGAAAACAGCTAGAAAAGCCTAGATGAATCCAGGTGCTGAGATGCAGCGGAAGATTGAGTAGCTGACGTGTACAAACGGTTGTACAGATTAAGGTAGAGTGAAGATCAAGCCCAGAGAGTTTGCTTCCCTGTCTCTCCCCATAAGATTAGTTATTTCCATTTCATTGATACGTCTCGAAAAGCTGTTGTAGTTCTCGCTCTTGGAAATGAAGCTGTAGTCTAAACTCTGCATTTTATTGCACAGAAACATCATCAGCAACTTTCCTTTCTTGTCTGCTCAGGAACAGCTCTGCTAAATTTCCTATCTCTCATTTGTAATGCTTCTTTTGCTGCCAAGTTGCTTTGTGTCGGGATTTTTTTTTTTTTGCCCTCCCCCCCCTCCAGTAAATTCCTTTTTTTGTTTTTTTCCCGTTCCCTTTCCACCCACCTTTAGAAAGAAGCAGTTCATCTTTGCCTTTCCATACTAGAGGGAGGCATATGCTTACTGGATCGGGACATCTGGAAAATGAACCTTTCACGTTGGCAAGGAATGGCAGGGCCTGTGTGTTTTCGAGCGCTTCTGAGAAGTACATCCCCATGTTCCTATTGGTGTGGCGGTGTGGTATGTCGAGGAATTGGTATGAACACCCCGGTGGGGGCTTTTTTGGAGCTGAACGCTTTCTGCTGAAGAGCTGTGGGTGTCACTGTGAACTTAGCAAAAGTCAGAGCTTCCAGGTCAGCTGCAAGCTTGCTCAAGAGAGTTTTTGGGACCTATTTTCCTGTGTATTTGCTCCCAGGCAAGGTGAGACCTGAGAATAGGGAGAGGGCCGTGTGGGGGATGAGCAATAGGAGAAATGCAGCTTGTGCTGTCAGCAAATCTGTGCAGCAGAAATGGCAGCTGCTGAGAAGGATTTGAAAGGCACGAGAGGTGTTGTAGCAGTGTCCTGTGGAGAGAGAGGGGAGTGTAGGTGGTGGTGAAGAGCACGAGCGCACTGGGGGTTTTTGATTGTGGTCCTAAGTAGCATTGCAAACAGTGTGGATTGCTGGGGGCTGAGCTGCTCGAGGCTGCTGCATCCATGAAGCGTGTGTTGTGTGATGTTGAGACAGTGTGAGAAACAGCCAGTGCGCAAAAGGGGATTGTTGGCCCTGATTCTCTTGATACAGTTGTGCTTAGGCTAGCGGTAATTTGCGGCTTAGGCTTGTTTCAGTTTCCTGAACAGATAGATGATGGTTGATGTGTAAGCGTGCAGCACTGCTAAGGGAGAGGAGGGAGCCAGGATTAAAAGGGAGGCGTGAGAGCGTGAGCCTGGGCGGTGGGTGCTGGGAATTGTGGTGCCCAAAGGGAATGCCTTGAAAGGCACGGTGAGCAAGTGGCAAGAGAGAGGCAGGTACGCCGCTGGGAAGCAGTTGAAGTGCCCGTGCCTCTTGCTCAGGGCAGTGGCAGTGGTGGGTGCCAAGCAGCAGCCAGGCCAAGGCACAGAAGGTGTGCGTGTTTAATGATGCAAGCGTGCCTTCATGTGGCTGCAGGAAAGCCATGTTGTTTAAAGCGTAGAGGAGAAATACCTTTCAGGCTTTTTTTTCTCCCACCTGAGTGAAGTGAGTGGGGAGTATCTTGAGTTGGCTACAGGTGGAGCATAAAGTGAGGGGCAAGTCTCTTCCTCTTCATCTCTTGCTGGCAGGATTGAATCTGGTCAGGAAAAGGACAGCCCTGCACCTTAACTTGGTTCAAAGCGTGAACTGAAGTTGCTTCTTATTTATTGATGGTTGTTTGTTTATCCCACGATGAGACCTACTGACACATCATCAAGTGATGGCAGTTAGAATGGAATAAGCAAGCAAAGCAAAATTGAGCAGGAAGAAAACTATGAAATTACTTGAAAATAAAGTCATGTCAAAAACGGTTCCGTGTCAAGGAGAGGTAATGGAATTTGTGACTACTAGGCAAACATCCTCCAGTAAGAATAACAAGCGCCGATGTAAGTATTTCTTCTTCAAAAAAGAGATGCGAAATAAATCATCTGTCTGAAATTTCTGGCAGTGGAAATATGGTAAGGTATGTTTTGGAGGAGATTTTTGCTATAAATTAAAAAGAAAACAAACCAACATTGGCAACTTATTTGTCTGCAGTACTGACCTAGGTTAGCTTGGTCGTATCTGGTCGCTATTGAAAAAACCAGCTAAAAATGTCAGTATTGGAAAAGAGTAAAAAAGGAAGGTAGATGCTAAAGATTTCCGTTCCAGTGTTTGCTCTTGTATAACGGTAGAAAGGTAGCTGAATGGTTTGTATGGAAATCCAGCTGTGCAGAAGCACCATGAAGATGTTGGTGAACGTCAGGAACGCGGAGCGGAGCAGTGAAGGAGGGAGGCAGGATGGATTAGTAGAAGTGAGGGGGCAGCTGGATATCAGTCATGTTTATGTTTTGCACGGCCATAGTTCTTGTGGTTGCATGTGTTGGAATAGCAGATGAAGAGAAGTCAGTGTTGCTTAGTTCTAGCCCTTCGTATTAGAATGTTGAGAATCAGGAGCTAAGAGCTGATAGCAGAATTTGTCTGTAAGCATTTCCAGATTTTAACTTTCTATGGAGGGTTGACAGAAAGATTTTGAAACGGATGAGCTCAGATGAGCTACATAAATCGTGTCACGTATTTGGATTTCTGTTAGAGAGATGAACATAATCGTTCCATTTTCAACGACGTTGCCTGTATGCGTGTCTCTGGTGCATATGGAGTCGCATTTCACTTCTACAAAGTCTCTTCAGTACAGCATGTTTCCAGGTCATTTCGAATGTGTGCCTACTTAGTGGGAAGGGAAAGGAAAGACGGGAGGGCTGGAGCAGTCTTGTAAGCTGCATTCCCTACCCCTGGTGGGAAATATGCAACAGGTTTCCGGACGGATGTAATAAGGGAATTCAGTCAGTTACATGACACATTTGTGTAGGGCTAAAGCATGCTATTTTGCCCAGTGTATTTGTGATATGAAGTTGATTGTGGGTGAATGCCTCACAAATCGCAACTGCCATAGATTTAGCTGTAAAAAAAAAAAAAAAAAAAAAAAAAAAAAATTAAAAAAAAAAATCAGTACTTATTATGTATTTTGTTTATTCATTTGTTGTTGTACAGAACAAAATGGCCAGGCCGGAGTACCGCCTCCTCCACCTCCTCCACTTCTTTTCCCGGTTCCTGATTTTTCCCTTTACATCCTTGTCTTTTCCTTTTCGCTGCTGTTTTTTCCTCCTGTTCCTTCTCCTCGTCCTTCTTGTCATGTCATCGTTGCTGCTTTTTTCCTCCTCCACCGCCTCCACAACCTCCACCTCCTCCACCATGTTTCCAAGATGCTGCCATTTTCCTCATCGACCTCATTTAGTAGTTGCTACTTTGATCCTCCTCCTCCACCACCACCACCTCCACCATATTTTGAAGACGTTGGTTTATTCCTCTTGCTCCAAATTTTTTGTTGCTGTTTTTCCCTCCTCCTCCACCATATTTCGAAGACATGTTTTTTTTCTGTTTGCTTCTAATATTTTGTCTTGTTTTTTTCCGCCACCTCCTCCTCCTCCGCCACCTCCTCCTCCTCCGCCACCTCCTCCTCCTCCGCCACCTCCTCCTCCTCCGCCACCTCCTCCTCCTCCGCCACCTCCTCCTCCTCCGCCACCTCCTCCTCCTCCGCCACCTCCTCCTCCTCCGCCACCTCCTCCTCCTCCGCCACCTCCTCCTCCTCCGCCACCTCCTCCTCCTCCGCCACCTCCTCCTCCTCCGCCACCTCCTCCTCCTCCGCCACCTCCTCCTCCTCCGCCACCTCCTCCTCCTCCGCCACCTCCTCCTCCTCCGCCACCTCCTCCTCCTCCGCCACCTCCTCCTCCTCCGCCACCTCCTCCTCCTCCGCCACCTCCTCCTCCTCCGCCACCTCCTCCTCCTCCGCCACCTCCTCCTCCTCCGCCACCTCCTCCTCCGCATTTTTTTGTGGTTTCTTTTCCTTTTCCTACTTCATTTTTAATCATCAACAATTTTTTCCTTGTCCTGCTCATCCTTCTCTGCTTCCTGCTTTTTTCCTCCTTCTCCACCTCATTTCCCGATTCCTGATTTTTCCCTCTCCATCCGTGTCTTTTCTTTTTTGCTGCTATTTTTTTCCTCCTGTTCCTTCTCCTCGTCCTTCTTGTCATGTCATGGTTGCTGCTTTTTTCCTCCTCCTCCATCTTCTCCACCGTATTTCCAAGATGCTGCCTTTTTCCTCACTGACCTCATTTTGTACTTGCTACTTTGATCCTCCTCCACCTCCACTTCCTCCTCCTTTTCCTGTGGCTTCATTTTTTTTCCTTTTCCTACTTCACTATTCATTGTCAACAGTTGTTTCCTTGTCCTCCTCATACTTCTCTGTCAAATGTCGTGCTTCCTGATGTTTTCCTCTTCCTATTTCTCCATGTCATTTCCCAGTTCCTGATATTTCCCTCTTCATCCTTGTCTTTTCCATTCTGTCTGTTTTTTTTCTCCTGCTCCTCCTCGTCCTTCTTGTCAAGTCATTGCTACTGTTTTTTTCCTCCTCCTCCATGACCTCCACCTGCACCTTACCCTGCTTGTTTTGTTTGCACTGCTTCTTACCTGCTCCTTGTCCTCCCCTTTTGTTCCTTCTCCAGCTCAGTTTCCTGTCGTAGCTCTTCTGCTCCACCTCCACTTCCTCCTCCTCCACCATATTTCAAACTTGCTGCCTTTTTCCTCATCGACCTCATTTTGTAGTAGATACTATTATCCTCCTCCATCTCCACGTCCACCGTATTTCGAAGATGTTGGTTTATTTTTCTTGCTCCTAATTTTTTGTCGCTGTTTTTCCCTCCTCCTCCACCATTTTTCGAAGACATTGGTTTTTTCCTTTTGCTTCGAATTTTTTGCCTCGGCCCCCTCCTCCTCAGCCTCTTCTACCTCATTGCATCACTGCTGCTTTTTCCGTCTCCCTCCTTGTCATTTTGTGGTCACAGCTTTTTTGCTTTCCCTCCTCCTCTACCTCCAGCTGCATCTTACCCTCCTTATTTTGTCATCGCCTCTTTTTTCCTTCTCCTCCTCCTCATTTTTTGGTTGCTGCTTTTTTCCTTCTCTTCGTCCTCTGCCTCCTCCGTCTCGACCTCCTCTTCATTTCATCATCCCTTCTTTTGTTGTCCTCCTCTTCCTCCTCCCCCTTTGTGTTCCATCATCCCTGTTCCTTTCCTTCTCCTCCTCTCCCCCCTGCTCTACCCCATCTTTTCCTTTCCCTATCGCTTCTCTGCTCCTCTTGTTTCTCCTTTTCCTCCTTTTTGTTTTTCATGGCTTTTTCCTCCTCTCCTTCCGTTACTTTTTCTCCCTTTCTCCTCCTTCTCCTCCTCTTTTCCTAATTTCCTCTACCTCCCCATACCCTTCCTCATCTGTCGTCTCCTTCCCTCGTTGTTGTCACTTACCTCCACCTCCGCCACCTCCTCCTCCCCCTTTTTTTTTGTGGTTTCTTTTCCTTTTCCTGCTTCAATGTTCATCATCAACAATTTTTTCCATGTCCTCCTCATCCTTCTCTGTCTAATGTCGTGCTTCCTGCTTTTTTCCTCCTCCTTCTCCACCTCGTTTCCCGATACCTGCTTTTTCCCTCTCCATCCGTGTCATTTCCTTTTTGCCAATATTTTTTTTCCTCCTATTCCTTCTCCTCGTCCTTCTTGTCATGTCATGGTTGCTGCTTTTTTCCTCCTCCTCCACCTCCTCCACCATATTTCCAAGATGCTGCTTTTTTCCTCCCAACCTTATTTTGTGTTTGCTGTTGTTATCCTTCTCCTCCTCCTTGTTCTCCACCACCTCCATCTCCACTTCCTCCTCCGTTTCTTGTGGTTTCATTTTTTTTCCTTTTCCTACTTCGCTCTTCATTGTCAACAGTTTTTTCCTTGTCCTCCTCATCCTTCTCTGTCTAATGTCATGCTACCTGCTTTTTTCCTCCTCCTCCACCTCATTTCCCGATTGCTGATTTTTCCCTCTCCATCCTTGTCTTTTCCTCTTTTCCTCTGTTTTTTTCCTCAAGCTCCTTCTCCTCGTCCTTCTTGTCATGTCATGGTTGCTGCTTTTTTCCTCCTCCTCCACGACCTCCACCTGCACCTTACCCTGTTTGTTTTGTTTGCGCTGCTTCTTACCTGCTCCTTGTCCTCCCCTTTTGTTCCTTCTCCAGCTCAGTTTCCTGTCGTAGCTCTTCTGCTCCACCAGCACCTCCACTTCCTCCTCCTCCACTATATTTCAAACTTGCTGCCTTTTTCCTCATTGACCTCATTTTGTAGCAGATACTATTATCCTCCTCCTCCATCACCACCTCCACCATATTTCGAAGACGTTGGTTTATTCCTCTTGCTCCTAATTTTTTGTTGCTGTTTTTCCCTCCTCCTCCACCATTTTTCGAAGACATTGGTTTTTTCCTTTTGCTTCGATTTTTTTGTTTCGTTTTTTTTTCTCCTCAGCCCCCTCCTCCTCGGCCTCTTCTACCTCATTGCATCACTGCTGCTTTTTCCGTCTCCCTCCTTGTCATTTTATGGTCACAGCTTTTTTGCTTTCCCTCCTCCTCTACCTCCAGCTGCATCTTACCCTCCTTATTTTGTCATCGCCTCTTTTTTCCTTCTTTTCCTCCTCCTCATTTTTTGGTTGCTGCTTTTTTCCTTCTCTTCCTCCTTTGCCTCCTCCGTCTCGACCTCCTCTTCATTTCATCATCCCTTCTTTTGTTGTCCTCCTCTTCCTCCTCCCCCTTTGTGTTCCATCATCCCTGTTCCTTTCCTTGTCCTCCTCTCCCCCCTGCTCCATCTTTTCCTTTCCCTATCGCTTCTCTGCTCCTCTTGTTTCTCCTTTTCCTCCTTTTTGTTTTTTATGGCTTTTTCCTCCTCCCTTTCTGTTACTTTTTCTTCCTTTCTCCTCCTTCTCCTCCTCTTTTCCTAATTTCTTTTACCTCCCAATACCCTTCCTCATCTGTCGTCTCCTTCCCTCGTTGTTGTCACTTACCTCCACCTCCGCCACCTCCTCCTCCACCTTTTTTTGTGGTTTCTTTTCCTTTTCCTAATTCACTCTTCATCGTCATCAATTTTTTCCTTGTCCTCCTCATCCTTCTCTGTCTAATGTCGTGCTTCCTGCTTTTTTCCTCCTCCTCCTCCTCCTCCTCCGCCTCATTTCCCGATACCTGTTTTTTCCCTCTCCATCCGTGTCATTTCCTTTTTGCCACTATTTTTTTTCCTCAAGCTCCTTCTCCTCGTCCTTCTTGTCATGTCATGGTTGCTGCTTTTTTCCTCCTCCTCCACGACCTCCACCTGCACCTTACCCTGCTTGTTTTGTTTGCGCTGCTTCTTACCTGCTCCTTGTCCTCCCCTTTTGTTCCTTCTCCAGCTCAGTTTCCTGTCGTAGCTCTTCTTCTCCACCACCACCTCCACCTCCTCCACCATATTTCAAACATGCTTCCTTTTTCCTCAACAACGTTATTTTCTAGTTGCTACTTTGATCCACCTTCTCCTTCTCCACCACCACCACCACCGTCACCTCCACCATATTTGGAAGACGTTCCTTTATTCCTCTTGCTCTTGATTTTTCCTCCCTGTTTTTTTCTCCACCAACCTCCACCTTATTTCCAAGATGCTGCTTTTTTCTTCCAACCTTATTTTGTGGTTGCTGTTTTTATCCTCCTCCTTCTCCTTCTCCACCACCTCCACCTCGACCTCCTACACCTTATTTGTAGTTTCTTTTTTTTCGTTTTCCTACTTTGCTATTCATTGTCAGCAATTTTTTCCTTGTCCTCCTCATCCTTCTCTGTCTTATGTCATGTCGTGCTTCCTGCTTTTTTCCTCCTCCTCCTCCACCTCATTTCCCAATTGCTGATTTTTTTTTCCCTCTTCATCCGTGTCATTTACTTTTTTGTCTCAGTTTTTTTCCTCCTGTTCCTTCTGCTCGTCCTTCTTATCATGTCATGGTTGCAGATACTATTATCCTCTTCCATCACCACGTCCACCATATTTCGAAGACGTTGGTTTATTCCTCTTGTTTTTCATGGCTTTTTCCTCCTCTCCTTCCGTTACTTTTTCTCCCTTTCTCCTCCTTCTCCTCCTCTTTTCCTAATTTCCTCTACCTCCCTATAGCCCTCCTCATCTGTCGTCTCCTTCCCTCGTTTTTGTCACTTACCTTTTCCTCCTCGTCCCCTTTCTCCTCCTTTTATCCTCATTGTTGTTCTCCTCACCATTCTCCTTCCTGGCCCGTTGTTGTCGCTCTGCTCCTCATCTTTTTATCCTGGCCACCTTGATGCTTCTCTTCCAAAAAAGCCAGCAATTGTTACCCTGAGCATAAAAGTATTGCTGAGGAAAGAAAGGTTGAGGGGAAGTGCTGTGTCTTGGCCTGGATGGATAGTGATTGTGCAGCCCTGGCAAAGGGGTGGCTCGTCCAGGATTGGGAGGTGCAAGAAATGCACCTGTGTCTGCTGCCTGAGCTGGGCTTAGTGAATGGCTGGCCTGCCCTGGGAGCATTTTTTGTGGCTGAAGGCTGTTTTCTGTGAGGGTGTTGTCTTCAGTCTGCGATCTTTTCAGCGGTTGTGTTTCTCATCGTTTTTGTCTGTGTGCTTATTGAGGTTTGTAGTTTTTCTGTGGCTGGTTTTGCTGAGAACTTTCCAGAAGCATTTTCACTGCTTCCAAGAAGTAGGAGAAGAATGTAGCAAGGTGTAATTTTTCAGGCGTAGGGTTTTGTTTTGCACTACAAGCTTTTGTCAGGTGGCAATATCCTGCGAGGCTGATGACATGCCCTTAAGCTAAGATGGAAGAATAAATCAAGGGGCGGGTAGGATTTGTGTCTTGTTAGCAGGAACAAGAAGGTGATACGATCTTCTACGATCTGCTCATGCCTCTTGCTAATCAGGAGGTAGAAGAGAAGAAATACAGCAGCAAGTGTGTCTTTGGGGTTCCCGTAGCTCTTCGGAAGTGGGGTGTAATAATCTATGGAGTGATGATGTGTAAATGCCAGCAGTCTTTGTTGGGAAGCTGTCAGTTGGAGTTTTCTGTATGTAGGCTGGAAGAACTGTAAAGCGATGGAAGCTTTGCAAGTGGTGAAAGTTTAGGAAGAGAATGCTTTGAGAGAGTTGAGTTGTTCTGTCTCCGTTTTCTTAAATCTTCAGCTGTTTTTGATCTTTGTTTCACCAAAAGGCAAAGCAGAGAGCAGTTTGTTCCACATAAGCGCTTAGAAAATTGCGCATACCATTTCTTTTGGGATTAAGTAGTCAGTTTTACCTAATGGAGCGTTGTTTTCCATGTTTGCCATTTCCATATGCAGCTCCCAGATCAGCACCTGGCAGGCACAAACTGCTCCTTTTTGGATTGTAGGCGGTCTGCCCCCTATCTTAGCTTAGGTGGTGCTTTCTTTGGTCTTGCATTGATGTTATCGTTTTTTCAGTACGAAAATAGTGTGAAGCCCAGGAAGAGGTCACGTATTGAGCTGCATCAATTGGTCGTGCTCAGTGTCTGGTGTTAGTAGGACTGCGGAGATGAAGCAGCTGTCTAGAGGTGATGCTCAGAAGCCTTCTGTTTGTCTTGTTTGAGAGAGCTGAAGTGAAGGTCTTCTTTTACTGCTTGGAAATTCCCGAGGGGGAAAAAGAGGCAAAAGCAAAGCAGATGCTGTTTGTATGTGAAATGCTGTGATGTCTCTTCACCTTTGTCTGCAAGCTTGCTGTTGGCCAATTTCCGCAGCTAGGCGAGTCCAAGAAATCTTTTGTGTGAAGGCTTGTTTAGGATGGAAACCTTTGATGTGTTTGATAAAGCGGAGACGTGTTCAGTGATAAATTTCTCACCCTGGCAGCGTTTCTTGTCCGCGGCTCTTTGCCCAGGCCCTGAAACTCGTCCTTCCGCAGGAGCAGGATGCAGTGCAATGGCAGCTGTTATGGCGGGGGGGTGGGGGTTGGAATGGAATGTTCACAATGGTCACAATGGTGACTGTGCTGTGTCACAGCAGCAGGGACCGTTTGCTGTCAGAATGGAGCAGCGACTGAGCCGCGTACTTAATGTGCATAATGAGGGGATTGTGCTAAGGAAAGTCACATCAGGAAGTGTGATCCAAGACAGTGACGCTGCCTAAACCAGCGGGCAGAAAGATTGGTCTGGTTTGCCCGGGGAAGACTTGGTTCATGAATGGCTTCATTGGATGCACTGCTATAGCAAATCTTCCTTGAAAGACCTTCTCCTAGGAGCTGATGTTCCATTGTGAAAGTGCACTGCAGAGCACTGCTGTGTAGCCATGGCTGCTGGCGGAGCTTTTGGGTTAGGCATCCGTTGCCCTTTTGCTGAAGGTAACGCTGGTGCTTGGGGCCTTTGCCTCCCTGGAACTGTAGGAAGACACACAGAAGATGATGTCCTTGAAGGAACGGGGATTGTTGTGGCTAAGAGGGGTGTCAGGGGAGAGCTTATCCCTTTCTACAAGTCCCTAAATGGGAGGTTGTAGCAAGGTGGGGCTCAGCCTCTTCTCTTAGATAGCAGCTGTAGGACGAAAGGGAATGGGCTCCGGTTGCACGAGAGAAGGTTCAGTTGTATATTAGGAAAGAGAAAACCTGTCAGAAAGAGTGGTGAGGCACAGGAACAGGGAAGTGCTGGAGTCACCACCATTCCTGGAGGCGTTGAAGAAGCAGGTAGCTGTGGTACTGAGGAACGTGGCTTACTGGCCGTGCTGGTGATGAGTTGAACTAGATAATCGGAGTGTTCTTTTGCAGCCTGAATGATCCCATCCTGTCCTTTTGTCCACGTAACAGCATGCAACTGAATGAGTTTTGCATGCTCTGCTTTTAGAGGAAGTTGCTGTTGCTGGTTGCATTGACTCCAGGCGATGGCAGTAAAGGACCTTTGCTCTTTCAGCAGGTAGTGTGAAGTGCAGAAAGCTGTCAGACTCGTGCTCCACCTCCAAAGGAAGTCATTCCTGTCCGTTCCTTCCTAGCAGCTCATCAAGACACGCACGGTGAGATGGAAGAGCAACATGGCTTGGAATGGAGGGTTTTTTCCCTTTGTTATCAATAAATAATAAATATGGTCTGTGTTTTTCGTTTGCCCCTGTGTGGGTCTTTCCCACAGCGTATTCTGTTATAATCTTTTCATATGCATAGACACGATGCCATTGCAGTGTTTATTTTTGGACCTGAGGTATTTCAGCCTGCCCCTGGTTGTGCAGCATAGGTGTGTGAGCAGAGCGAGGGTATGGTAACAGAGCTGGGCCTTGTCATTCAGGCAGATGGTTAACATAGCAATGTTAGGTCAGCAACAGTTTCAAAATGGAAAGCCTTGCAGCGAGCCTGGAATATCCGTGCTGGAACTGGAACGAATGAGCCATTCACAAGGAATGTTTTATCGATGGTCCGAAGGAAAGGAAGGAGAGAGAACCCGAGCAGAAAGTCCTTACAGTTCAATGCAGTGTGGCCTTGACGCTTCCTTTGGTGAGGCAGTTTTTAAGTAGCGTGGGGCAAGATGGCAATGCTTGTGACGTAGCTGTTATCAAATGAGGCACAGCGATGCCTGTTAACAGGGACCGTGTTTCACCCGTGGTTTTTGTTAGGCTGGGCAGTGCATTCCCTGTCAGTGGGTGAATGAAGCCACCATTTTCCTGGCAAGGAATGGGAGGGTGGGGGCATCTGCTGCAATGGTTGTGGTAGAGCAGCTTCAGGGAAGGTGAGTTCTGTTTTTCCTGAGCTGTATGCAGCAGAAAGGCTGGTAGTGCTGTAACGACAGCAATCTTAGCTTCAGAATGAGGGTGGTATCAAAGTATTAGTTAGAGATTTCTAGCTCACACTGAGAATGAGCTTTAGAAGCCAATTTCTTGATAGTCTCCTTTTAGCGTCCTTTGATTTTCATCCTTTTGCAGAACGTGAACTGGAATGATTGTAGCTAGCTGAAGTAGACAGCGAGTTCCAGGAGTGCATGGAATGCGCTTCAGTAACAGCAGAGTGGGCGTATAGTTAGCAATAAAGGGTGGAACCCCTGGAAGGTCTTCAGTGTGAATGGCAGGTCCTCCTGAGCACCAGGTTTGTTTTGTTTTTTCCTTCTGATGGATCTTCTGTTGGGCAGCTCTGCTTGCTCATGCAGACCTGGCTTGTATTGTGGCAACAGGAATGTTCACGCAACGCGTATGTCAGTGGCTGCCCTATGTGTGCGTCCAGCTCAGTTCAGAGGGTAAGTTTACATTGCTGTGGTAGCAATGTCTGATGTAACAGAGTGTGCAAACTAAATGCACGCTGCTGCTTTTCTTTGTTACTTTGCCTTCAGACAAGGGGTGATGAGAAGGAAGGTGAAGGTTGGTACTGGGAAGACGGTGGAACTTGTTGGGAAGACCTTTGCTGCTTCGTGATCCGTATTCATCTCCTGGTACCTTATTAGTTCTTGTGAATGTGCTTTGTGAGCCTTGGCCACAAATGTGTGCCGGAGATAGAGCAACCTGAGCAGCGATGCAGTCAGTGCAGCAGCTGTGAGTTGATGTCTGCAAGGTCCCTCAGGAAGTTAGGATAACCCTGACCAGGAGGGCAGCGGTCAGATTAACAGGAGCAATCGTGGATCCTTGTGCTGCATCTTTCCAGTCACTGTGAGTTTTGAAGTGGCCATGTCAGGTATTCCAGGTGTGACATTTCTGCCTGCAGTGAACAATTTGATTGTTCTCTTTCTAAAACTACAGACTTGCTGCGCTGTGTGGCAAACCTCAAAGGAGGGAAGTGCTAACCACGTGCTAGTTAATTTCCTTGGGCTGTGACGTGTGTTTTGTAAGAGTCCCCTTTGTGCATGAGGATTCACTGAGGATACAGCCCGTGTCCCTGTTTCGTGTTCATACTTATATTTAAAAAAGGAAGGAAGAAAAAAAAAAGGAAAAGGCTTGAGCCAAGATGATGGATGAAGAACCTTTCTTGGAGAAATGACTCATAATGGCTGTTAGCCATTTCCTGTTAAAATGCACAGGATCTGATTTAGTCCCTAATTGCTGTAGCCACTGTCCCTTGATCATTAGCACGTGAGTTTTACTTATTTCTGTGTCTGGCGTGACATTCTTAGCCAGGAATGATATGAAGTCCAAATGTGTCCTAACCATGACCTAGACAAAGCATAGCCCACAGCGAGGGAAAGATATTTATCCTGGCAGAAGTCTAACAGCTGAAGACTGGCAGAGTTTGGAGGAGGGGGCTAGAGGTGAAAGAGACAAGAATGAGGGGAAATGGTGACAAAGAGGGAGCGGCTTTGGAGAAGAAGAAGTGGAAGCAGCAGTACAAGGCTGGAGACGCGATGGTATCCATGGAGATAATGAGGTGGCTAAATTATCTGAGTGTCTGAATGTCCAGTGCTTGGGTGGTTCTGTTCTTTTGGTTGGCTCTCTGCTGCCTTCATCTGAGGTCAACTGGTTGGACAGGAGAAAACAGCTAGAAAAGCCTAGATGAATCCAGGTGCTGAGATGCAGCGGAAGATTGAGTAGCTGACGTGTACAAACGGTTGTACAGATTAAGGTAGAGTGAAGATCAAGCCCAGAGAGTTTGCTTCCCTGTCTCTCCCCATAAGATTAGTTATTTCCATTTCATTGATACGTCTCGAAAAGCTGTTGTAGTTCTCGCTCTTGGAAATGAAGCTGTAGTCTAAACTCTGCATTTTATTGCACAGAAACATCATCAGCAACTTTCCTTTCTTGTCTGCTCAGGAGCAGCTCTGCTAAATTTCCTCTCTCTCATTTGTAATGCTTTTTTTGCTGCCAAGTTGCTTTGTGTCAGGATTTTTTTTTTTTTCCCTCCCCCTCCAGTAAATTCCTTTTTTCGTTTTTTTTCCCGTTCCCTTTCCACCCACCTTTAGAAAGAAGCAGTTCATCTTTGCCTTTCCATACTAGAGGGAGGCATATGCTTACTGGATCGGGACATCTGGAAAATGAACCTTTCACGTTGGCAAGGAATGGCAGGGCCTGTGTGTTTTCGAGCGCTTCTGAGAAGTGCATCCCCATGTTGCTATTGGTGTGGCGATGTGGTATGTCGAGGAATTGGTATGAACACCCCGGTGGGGGCTTTTTTGGAGCTGAACGCTTTCTGCTGAAGAGCTGTGGGTGTCACTGTGAACTTAGCAAAAGTCAGAGCTTCCAGGTCAACTGCAAGCTTGCTCAAGAGAGTTTTTGGGACCTATTTTCCTGTGTCTTTGCTCCCAGGCAAGGTGAGACCTGAGAATAGGGAGAGGGCCGTGTGGGGGCTGAGCAATAGGAGAAATGCAGCTTGTGCTGTCAGCAAATCTGTGCAGCAGAAATGGCAGGTGCTGAGAAGGATTTGAAAGGCACGAGAGGTGTTGTAGCAGTGTCCTGTGGAGAGAGAGGGGAGTGTAGGTGGTGGTGAAGAGCACGCGCGCACTGGGGGTTTTTGATTGTGGTCCTAAGTAGCATTGCAAACAGTGTGGATTGCTGGGGGCTGAGCTGCTTGAGGCTGCTGCATCCATGAAGCGTGTGTTGTGTGATGTTGAGACAGTGTGAGAAACAGCCAGTGCGCAAAAGGGGATTGTTGGCCCTGATTCTCTTGATACAGTTGTGCTTAGGCTAGCGGTAATTTGCGGCTTAGGCTTGTTTCAGTTTCCTGAACAGATAGATGATGGTTGATGTGTAAGCGTGCAGCACTGCTAAGGGAGAGGAGGGAGCCAGGATTAAAAGGGAGGCGTGAGAGCGTGAGCCTGGGCGGTGGGTGCTGGGAATTGTGGTGCCCAAAGGGAATGCCTTGAAAGGCACGGTGAGCAAGTGGCAAGAGAGAGGCAGGTACGCCGCTGGGAAGCAGTTGAAGTGCCCGTGCCTCTTGCTCAGAGCAGTGGCAGTAGTGGGTGCCAAGCAGCAGCCAGGCCAAGGCACAGAAGGTGTGCGTGTTTAATGATGCAAGCGTGCCTTCATGTGGCTGCAGGAAAGCCATGTTGTTTAAAGCGTAGAGGAGAAATACCTTTCAGGCTTTTTTTTCTCCCACCTGAGTGAAGTGAGTGGGGAGTATCTTGAGTTGGCTACAGGTGGAGCATAAAGTGAGGGGCAAGTCTCTTCCTCTTCATCTCTTGCTGGCAGGATTGAATGTGGTCAGGAAAAGGACAGCCCTGCACCTTAACTTGGTTCAAAGCGTGAACTGAAGTTGCTTCTTATTTATTGATGGTTGTTTGTTTATCCCACGATGAGACCTACTGACACATCATCAAGTGATGGCAGTTAGAATGGAATAAGCAAGCAAAGCAAAATTGAGCAGGAAGAAAACTATGAAATTACTTGAAAATAAAGTCATGTCAAAAACGGTTCCGTGTCAAGGAGAGGTAATGGAATTTGTGACTACTAGGCAAACATCCTCCAGTAAGAATAACAAGTGCCGATGTAAGTATTTCTTCTTCAAAAAAGAGATGCGAAATGAATCATCTGTCTGAAATTTCTGGCAGTGGAAATATGGTAAGGTATGTTTTGGAAGAGATTTTTGCTATAAATTAAAAAGAAAACAAACCAACGTTGGCAACTTATTTGTCTGCAGTACTGACCTAGGTTAGCTTGGTCGTATCTGGTCGCTATTGAAAAAACCAGCTAAAAATGTCAGTATTGGAAGAGAGTAAAAAAGGAAGGTAGATGCTAAAGATTTCCGTTCCAGTGTTTGCTCTTGTATAACGGTAGAAAGGTAGCTGAATGGTTTGTATGGAAATCCAGCTGTGCAGAAGCACCATGAAGATGTTGGTGAACGTCAGGAACGCGGAGCGGAGCAGTGAAGGAGGGAGGCAGGATGGATTAGTAGAAGTGAGGGGGCAGCTGGATATCAGTCATGTTTATGTTTTGCACGGCCATAGTTCTTGTGGTTGCATGTGTTGGAATAGCAGATGAAGAGAAGTCAGTGTTGCTTAGTTCTAGCCCTTCGTTTTAGAATGTTGAGAATCAGGAGCTAAGAGCTGATAGCAGAATCTGTCTGTAAGCATTTCCAGATTTTAACTTTCTATGGAGGGTTGACAGAAAGATTTTGAAACGGATGAGCTCAGATGAGCTACATAAATCGTGTCACGTATTTGGATTTCTGTTAGAGAGATGAACATAATCGTTCCATTTTCAACGACGTTGCCTGTATGCGTGTCTCTGGTGCATATGGAGTCGCATTTCACTTCTACAAAGTCTCTTCAGTACAGCATGTTTCCAGGTCATTTCGAATGTGTGCCTACTTAGTGGGAAGGGAAAGGAAAGACAGGGGAGGGCTGGAGCAGTCTTGTAAGCTGCATTCCCTACCCCTGGTGGGAAATATGCAACAGGTTTCCGGACGGATGTAATAAAGGAATTCAGTCAGTTACATGACACATTTGTGTAGGGCTAAAGCATGCTATTTTGCCCAGTGTATTTGTGATATGAAGTTGATTGTGGGTGAATGCCTCACAAATCGCAACTGCCATAGATTTCGCTGTAAAAAAAAAAAACAAAAAACAAAAAAACCCAGTACTTATTATGTATTTTGTTTATTCATTTGTTGTTCTACAGAACAAAATGGCCAGGCCCGAGTACCGCCTCCTCCACCTCCTCCACTTCTTTTCCCGGTTCCTGATTTTTCCCTTTACATCCTTGTCTTTTCCTTTTCGCCGCTGTTTTTTCCTCCTGTTCCTTCTCCTCGTCCTTCTTGTCATGTCATCGTTGCTGCTTTTTTCCTCCTCCACCGCCTCCACAACCTCCACCTCCTCCACCATGTTTCCAAGATGCTGCCATTTTCCTCATCGACCTCATTTAGTAGTTGTTACTTTGATCCTCCTCCTCCACCACCACCACCTCCACCATATTTTGAAGACGTTGGTTTATTCCTCTTGCTCCAAATTTTTTGTCGCTGTTTTTCCCTCCTCCTTCACCATATTTCGAAGACATGGTTTTTTTCTGTTTGCTTCTAATTTTTTGCCTTGTTTTTTTCCGCCACCTCCTCCTCCTCCGCCACCTCCTCCTCCTCCGCCACCTCCTCCTCCTCCGCCACCTCCTCCTCCTCCGCCACCTCCTCCTCCTCCGCCACCTCCTCCTCCTCCGCCACCTCCTCCTCCTCCGCCACCTCCTCCTCCTCCGCCACCTCCTCCTCCTCCGCCACCTCCTCCTCCTCCGCCACCTCCTCCTCCACATTTTTTTGTGGTTTCTTTTCCTACTTCATTGTTCATCGTCATCAATTTTTTCCTTGTCCTCCTCATCCTTCTCTGTCTACTGTGGTGCTTCCTGCTTTTTTCCTCCTCCTCCTCCTCCTTCTCCACCTCATTTCCCGATTCCTGATTTTTTTCCCTCTCCATCCGTCTTTTTTCCTTTTTGCCGCTATTTTTTTCCTCCTGTTCCTTCTCCTCGTCCTTCTTGTCCTGTCATGGTTGCTGCTTTTTTCCTCCTCCTCCACCTCCTCCACCGTATTTCCAAGATGCTGCCTTTTTCCTCATTGACCTCATTTTGTACTTGCTACTTTGATCCTCCTCCACCACCTCCACCTCCATTTCCTCCTCCTTTTCTTGTGGTTTCATTTTTTTTTTCCTTTTCCTACTTCACTATTCATTGTCAACAATTTTTTCCTTGTCCTCCTCATCCTTCTCTGTCGAATGTCGTGCTTCCTGATGTTTTTCTCTTCCTATTTCTCCACCTGATTTCCCGGTTCCTGATATTTCCCTCTCCATTCTTGTCTTTTCCGTTCTGTCTCTGTTTTTTTCCTCCTGCTCCTTCTCCTCGTCATTCTTGTCAAGTCATTGCTACTGTTTTTTTTCCTCCTCCTCCACGGGCTCCACCTGCATCTTACGCTGCTTGTTTTGTTTGCACTGCTTCTTACCTGCTCCTTGTCCTCCCCTTTTGTTCCTTCTCCAGCTCAGTTTCCTGTCGTAGCTCTTCTGCTCCACCAGCACCTCCACTTCCTCCTCCTCCACTATATTTCAAACTTGCTGCCTTTTTCCTCATCGACCTCATTTTGTAGTAGATACTATTATTCTCTTCCATCACCATCTCCACCATATTTCGAAGACGTTGATTTATTCCTCTTGCTCCTAATTTTTTGTCGCTGTTTTTCCCTCCTCCTCCGCCATTTTTTGAAGACATTGTTTTTTTTCCTTTTGCTTCGAATTTTTTGCCTCGGCCCCCTCCTTCTCGGCCTCTTCTACCTCATTGCATCACTGCTGCTTTTTCCGTCTCCCTCCTTGTCATTTTGTGGTCGCAGCTTTTTTGCTTTCCCTCCTCCTCTACCTCCAGCTGCATCTTACCCTCCTTATTTTGTCATCGCCTCTTTTTTCCTTCTCCTCCTCCTCATTTTTTGGTTGCTGCTTTTTTCCTTCTCTTCGTCCTCTGCCTCCTCCGTCTCGACCTCCTCTTCATTTCATCATCCCTTCTTTTGTTGTCCTCCTCTTCCTCCTCCCCCTTTGTGTTCCATCATGCCTGTTCCTTTCCTTCTCCTCCTCTCCCCCCTGCTCTACCCCATCTTTTCCTTTCCCTATCGCTTCTCTGCTCCTCTTGTTTCTCCTTTTCCTCCTTTTTGTTTTTCATGGCTTTTTCCTCCTCTCCTTCCGTTACTTTTACTTCCTTTCTCCTCCTTCTCCTCTTCTTTTCCTATTTTGCTCTACCTCCCAATACCCCTCCTCATCTGTCGTCTCCTTCCCTCGTTGTTGTCACTTACCTCCACCTCTGCCACCTCCTCCTGCACCTTTTTTTGTTGTTTCTTTTCCTTTTCCTACTTTACTGTTCATCGTCATCAATTTTTTCCTTGTTCTCCTCATCCTTCTCTGTCTAATGTCGTGCTTCCTGATGTTTTCCTTCTTCTCCTCCTTCTCCACCTCATTTCCCGGTTCCTGATTTTTTCCCTCTCCATCCGTGTCATTTCCTTTTTGCCGCTATTTCTTTCCTCCTGTTCCTTTTCCTCGTCCTTCTTGTCCTGTCATGGTTGCTGCTTTTTTCCTCCTCCTCCACCTCTTCCACCGTATTTCCAAGATGCTGCCTTTTTCCTCATTGACCTCATTTTGTACTTGCTACTTTGATCCTCCTCCACCACCTCCACTTCCTCCTCCTTTTCTTGTGGTTTCATTTTTTTTCCTTTTCCTGCTTTGCTATTCATTGTCAACAATTTTTTCCTTGTCCTCCTCATCCTTCTCTGTCGAATGTCGTGCTTCCTGATGTTTTCGTCTTCCTCCTTCTCCACCTCTTTTCCCGGTTCCAGATATTTCCCTCTCCATCCTTGTCTGTTCCTTTCTGTCTCTGTTTTTTTCCTCAAGCTCCTTCTCCTCGTCCTTCTTGTCATGTCATGGTTGCTGCTTTTTTTCCTCCTCCTCCACGACCTTTACCTGCACCTTACCCGGCTTGTTTTGTTTGCACTGCTTCTTACCTGCTCCTTGTCCTCCCTTTTTGTTCCTTCTCCAGCTCAGTTTCCTGTGGTAGTTCTTCTTCTCCACCACCACCTCCACCTCCTCCATCATATTTCAAACATGCTTCCGTTTTCCTCAACGACATTATTTTCTAGTTGCTACTTTGATCCACCTTCTCCTTCTCCACCACCACCGTCACCTCCACCATATTTTGAAGACGTTCGCTTATTCCTCTTGCTCCTAATTTTTCCTCCCTGTTTTTTCTCTCCACCAACCTCCACCAACCTCCACCAACCTCCACCAACCTCCACCAACCTCCACCAACCTCCACCAACCTCCACCAACCTCCACCAACCTCCACCAACCTCCACCAACCTCCACCAACCTCCACCAACCTCCACCAACCTCCACCAACCTCCACCAACCTCCACCAACCTCCACCAACCTCCACCAACCTCCACCAACCTCCACCAACCTCCACCATATTTCCAAGATCCTGCTTTTTTCCTCCAACCTTATTTTGTGGTTGCTGTTTTTATCTTCCTCCTTCTCCACCACCTCCACCTCGACCTCCTCCACCTTATTTGTAGTTTCTTTTTTTTCCCTTTTCCTTCTTGGCTATTCATTGTCAACAATTTTTTCCTTTTCCTCCTCATCCTTCTCTGTCTAATTTCATGTCGTGCTTCCTGCTTTTTTCCTCCTCCTCCTCCTTCTCCACCTCATTTCCCGATTCCTGATTTTTTTCCCTCTCCATCCGTCTTTTTTCCTTTTTGCCGCTATTTTTTTCCTCCTGTTCCTTCTCCTCGTCCTTCTTGTCCTGTCATGGTTGCTGCTTTTTTCCTCCTCCTCCACCTCCTCCACCGTATTTCCAAGATGCTGCCTTTTTCCTCATTGACCTCATTTTGTACTTGCTACTTTGATCCTCCTCCACCACCTCCACCTCCATTTCCTCCTCCTTTTCCTGTGGTTTCATTTTTTTTTCCTTTTCCTACTTCACTATTCATTGTCAACAATTTTTTCCTTGTCCTCCTCATCCTTCTCTGTCGAATGTCGTGCTTCCTGTTGTTTTCCTCTTCCTATTTCTCCACCTGATTTCCCGGTTCCTGATATTTCCCTCTCCGTCCTTGTCTTTTCCTTTCTGTCTCTGTTTTTTTCCTCCTGCTCCTTCTCCTCGTCCTTCTTGTCAAGTCATTGCTACTGTTTTTTTTCCTCCTCCTCCATGACCTCCACCTGCACCTTACGCTGCTTGTTTTGTTTGCACTGCTTCTTACCTGCTCCTTGTCCTCCCTTTTTGTTCCTTCTCCAGCTCAGTTTCCTGTCGTAGCTCTTCTGCTCCACCAGCACCTCCACTTCCTCCTCCTCCACTATATTTCAAACTTGCTGCCTTTTTCCTCATCGACCTCATTTTGTAGTAGATACTATTATTCTCTTCCATCACCATCTCCACCATATTTCGAAGACGTTCGTTTATTCCTCTTGCTCCTAATTTTTCCTCCCTGTTTTTTCCTGCACCAACCTCCACCAACCTCCACCAACCTCCACCATATTTCCATGATGCTGCTTTTTTCCTCCAGCCTTATTTTGTGGTTGCTGTTTTTATCTTCCTTCTCCACCACCTCCACCTCGACCTCCTCCACCTTATTTGTAGTTTCTTTTTTTTCCCTTTTCCTACTTGGCTATTCATTGTCAACAATTTTTTCCTTTTCCTCCTCATCCTTCTCTGTCTAATTTCATGTCGTGCTTCCTGCTTTTTTCCCCCTCCTCTTCCACCTCATTTCCCAATTACTGATTTTTTTCCCTCTTCATCCGTGTCATTTAATTTTTTGTCTCAGTTTTTTTCCTCCTGTTCCTTCTGCTCGTCCTTCTTATCATGTCATGGTTGCAGATACTATTATCCTCTTCCATCAGCACGTCCACCATATTTTGAAGACGTTGGTTTATTTTTCTTGCTCCTAATTTTTTGTCGCTGTTTTTCCCTCCTCCTCCACCATTTTTTGAAGACATTGGTTTTTTCCTTTTGCTTCGATTTTTTTGCCTCGGCCCCCTCCTTCTCGGCCTCTTCTACCTCATTGCATCACTGCTGCTTTTTCCGTCTCCCTCCTTGTCATTTTGTGGTCGCAGCTTTTTTGCTTTCCCTCCTCCTCTACCTCCAGCTGCATCTTACCCTCCTTATTTTGTCATCGCCTCTTTTTTCCTTCTCCTCCTCCTCATTTTTTGGTTGCTGCTTTTTTCCTTCTCTTCGTCCTCTGCCTCCTCCGTCTCGACCTCCTCTTCATTTCATCATCCCTTCTTTTGTTGTCCTCCTCTTCCTCCTCCCCCTTTGTGTTCCATCATGCCTGTTCCTTTCCTTCTCCTCCTCTCCCCCCTGCTCTACCCCATCTTTTCCTTTCCCTATCGCTTCTCTGCTCCTCTTGTTTCTCCTTTTCCTCCTTTTTGTTTTTCATGGCTTTTTCCTCCTCTCCTTCCGTTACTTTTACTTCCTTTCTCCTCCTTCTCCTCCTCTTATCCTAATTTCCTCTACCTCCCGATACCCCTCCTCATCTGTCGTCTCCTTCCCTCGTTCTTGTCACTTACCTCCACCTCTGCCACCTCCTCCTCCACCTTTTTTTGTTGTTTCTTTTCCTTTTCCTACTTTTCTGTTTGCTTGTAATTTTTTGTCTTGTTTTTTTCCCGCCACCTCCTTCTCCTCCGCCATCTCCTCCTCCATTTTTTTTTGTGGTTTCTTTTCCTTTTCCTACTTCACTGTTCATCGTCATCAATTTTTTCCTTGTTCTCCTCATCCTTCTCTGTCTAATGTCGTGCTTCCTGATGTTTTCCTCTTCCTATTTCTCCACCTCATTTCCCGGTTCCTGATATTTCCCTCTCCATCCTTGTCTTTTCCTTTCTGTCTCTGTTTTATTCCACCTGCTCCTTCTCCTCGTCCTTCTTTTCAAGTCATTGCTACTGTTTTTTTCCTCCTCCTCCTCGACCTCCACCTGCACCTTACCCTGCTTGTTTTGTTTGCACTGCTTCTTACCTGCTCCTTGTCCTCCCTTTTTGTTCCTTCTCCAGCTCAGTTTCCTGTCGTAGCTCTTCTGCTCCACCACCACCCCCACCTCCTCCATCATATTTCAAACAGGCTTCCTTTTTCCTCAACGACGTTATTTTGTAGTTGGTACTTTGATCCACCTTCTCCTTCTCCACCACCACCACCACCGTCACGTCCACCATATATCGAAGACGTTCATTTATTCCTCTTGCTCCTAATTTTTCCTCCACCAACCTCCACCAACCTCCACCAACCTCCACCAACCTCCACCAACCTCCACCAACCTCCACCATATTTCCAAGATGCTGCTTTTTTCTTCCGACCTTATTTTGTGGTTGCTGTTTTTATCCTCCTCCTTCTCCTTCTCCACCACCTCCACCTCGACCTCCTACACCTTATTTGTTGTTTCTTTTTTTTCCCTTTTCCTACTTTGCTATTCATTGTCAACAATTTTTTCCTTTTCCTCCTCATCCTTCTCTGTCTTATGTCATGTCGTGCTTCCTGCTTTTTTCCTCCTCCTCCTCCACCTCATTTCCCGATTGCTGATTTTTTCCCTCTTCATCCGTGTCATTTACTTTTTTGTCTCAGTTTTTTTCCTCCTGTTCCTTCTCCTCGTCTTTCTTATCATGTCATGGTTGCAGATACTATTATCCTCTTCCATCACCACGTCCACCATATTTCGAAGACGTTGGTTTATTCTTCTTGCTCCTAATTTTTTGTCGCTGTTTTTCTCTCCTCCTCCACCATTTTTCGAAGACATTGGTTTTTTCCTTTTGCTTCGAATTTTTTGCCTCGGCCCCCTCCTCCTCGGCCTCTTCTACCTCATTGCATCACTGCTGCTTTTTCCGTCTCCCTCCTTGTCATTTTGTGGTCACTGCTTTTTTGCTTTCCCTCCTCCTCTACCTCCAGCTGCATCTTACTCTCCTTATTTTGTCATCGCCTCTTTTTTCCTTCTCTTCGTCCTCTGCCTCCTCCGTCTCGACCTCCTCTTCATTTCATCATCCCTTCTTTTGTTGTCCTCCTCTTCCTCCTCCCCCTTTGTGTTCCATCATCCCTGTTCCTTTCCTTCTCCTCCTCTACCTCCTGCTCCATCTTTTCCTTTCCCTATCGCTTCTCTGCTCCCCTTGTTTCTCCTTTTCCTCCTTTTTGTTTTTCATGGCTTTTTCCTCCTCTCCTTCCGTTACTTTTTCTCCCTTTCTCCTCCTTCTCCTCCTCTTTTCCTAATTTCCTCTACCTCCCTATAGCCCTCCTCATCTGTCGTCTCCTTCCCTCGTTGTTGTCACTTACCTTTTCCTCCTCGTCCCCTCTCTCCTCCTCTTACCCTCATTGCTGTTCTCCTCACCGTTCTCCTTCCTGGCCCCTTGTTGTCGCTCTGCTCCTCCTCTTTTTATCCTGGCCACCTTGATGCTTCTTCTCCAAAATAGCCAAAAAATTTTTAAGGCTTAGGGTTTTGTTTTGCACTACAAGCTTTTGTCAGGTGGCAATATCCTGCGAGGCTGATGACATGCCCTTAAGCTAAGATGGAAGAATAAATCAAGGGGCGGGTAGGATTTGTGTCTTGTTAGCAGGAACAAGAAGGTGATACGATCTTCTACGATCTGCTCATGCCTCTTGCTAATCAGGAGGTAGAAGAGAAGAAATACAGCAGCAAGTGTGTCTTTGGGGTTCCCGTAGCTCTTCAGAAGTGGGGTGTAATAATCTATGGAGTGATGATGTGTAAATGCCAGCAGTCTTTGTTGGGAAGCTGTCAGTTGGAGTTTTCTGTATGTAGGCTGGAAGAACTGTAAAGCGATGGAAGCTTTGCAAGTGGTGAAAGTTTAGGAAGAGAATGCTTTGAGAGAGTTGAGTTGTTCTGTCTCCGTTTTCTTAAATCTTCAGCTGTTTTTGATCTTTGTTTCACCAAAAGGCAAAGCAGAGAGCAGTTTGGTCGACAACAGCACTTAGAGAATTGCGCATACCATTTCTTTTGGGATTAAGTAGTCAGTTTTACCTAACGGAGCGTTGTTTTCCATGTTTGCCGTTTGCATATGCAGCTCCCAGATCAGCACCTGGCAGGCACAAACTGCTCCTTTGTAGATTGTAGGCGGTCTGCCCCATGTCTTGGCTTAGGTGGTGCTTTCTTTGGTCTTGCATTAATGTTATCGTTGTTTCAGTACGAAAATAGTGTGAAGCCCAGGAAGAGGTCATGTATTGAGCTGCATCAATTGGTCGTGCTCAGTGTCTGGTGTTAGTAGGACTGCGGAGATGAAGGAGCTGTCTAGAGGTGATGCTCAGAAGCCTTCTGTTTGTCTTGTTTGAGAGAGCTGAAGTGAAGGTCTTCTTTTACTGCTTGGAGATTCACGAGGGGGAAAAAGAGGCAAAAGCAAAGCAGATGCTGTTTGTATGTGAAATGCTGTGATTTGGAGCAGAGAGTCTTTGTTGTGCACCAGCAAGGGAGCGTGTGACTGTCTGGTGACAAGTGGCAGCCAAACAGGGAGCCAGAAGGCCGAGCGGTCTGGAAAGGGCTGGAAGAAGCCCTCTGGAGAGGGGGCTGAAAGAAGCCCCTGTTGAGAGATGGCAGAGAGAAGCCCTGCGGAGAGAGGTTTTGTGTAAAGAAGCAGGATGTTGGGTGTTAGAGACTGTCTCTTCCCCTTTGTCTCCAAGCTTGCTGTTGGCCAATTTCAGCAGCTAGGCGAGTCCAAGAAATCTTTTGTGTGAAGGCTTGTTTAGGATGGAAACCTTTGATGTGTTTGATAAAGCGGAGACGTGTTCAGTGATAAATTTCTCACCCTGGCAGCGTTTCTTGTCCGCGGCTCTTTGCCCAGGGCCTGAAACTCGTCCTTCTGCAGGAGCAGGATGCAGTGCAATGGCAGCTGTTATGGCGGGGGGGTGGGGGTTGGAATGGAATGTTCACAATGGTCACAATGGTGACCGTGCTGTGTCACAGCAGCAGGGACCGTTTGCTGTCAGAATGGAGCAGCGACTGAGCCGCGTACTTAATGTGCGTAATGAGGGGGTTGTGCTAAGGAAAGTCACATCAGGAAGTGTGATCCAAGACAGTGACGCTGCCTAAACCAGCGGGCAGAAAGATTGGTCCGGTTTGCCCGGGGAAGACTTGGTTCATGAATGGCTTCATTGGATGCACTGCTATAGGAAATCTTCTTTGAAAGACCTTCTCCTAGGAGCTGATGTTCCATTGTGAAAGTGCACTGCAGAGCACTGCTGTGTAGCCATGGCTGCTGGCGGAGCTTTTGGGTTAGGCATCCGCTGCCCTTTTGCTGAAGGTAACGCTGGTGCCTTGGGGCCTTTGCCTCCCTGGAACTGTAGGAAGACACACAGAAGATGATGTCCTTGAAGGAACGGGGATTGTTGTGGCTAAGAGGGGTGTCAGGGGAGAGCTCATCCCTTTCTACAAGTCCCTTAAAGGGAGGTTGTAGCAAGGTGGGGGTCAGCCTCTTCTCTTAGATAGCAGCTGTAGGACGAAAGGGAATGGGCTGCGGTTGCACGAGAGAAGGTTCAGTTGTATATTAGGAAAGAGAAAACCTCTCAGAAAGAGTGGTGAGGCACAGGAACAGGGAAGTGCTGGAGTCACCACCATTCCCGGAGGCGTTGAAGAAGCAGGTAGCTGTGGTACTGAGGAACGTGGCTTACTGGCCGTGCTGGTGATGAGTTGAACTAGATAATCGGAGTGTTCTTTTGCAGCCTGACTGATCCCATCCTGTCCTTTTGTCCGCGTAACAGCATGCAGCTGAATGAGTTTTGGGTGCTCTGCTTTTAGAGGAAGTTCCTGTTGCTGGTTGCATTGACTCCAGGCGATGGCAGTAAAGGACCTTTACTCTTTCAGTACGTAGTGTGAAGTGCAGAAAGCTGTCAGACTCGTGCTCCACCTCCAAAGGAAGTCATTCCTGTTCCTTCCTAGCAGCTCATCAAGACATGCACGGTGAGATGGAAGAGCAACATGGCTTGGATTGGAGGGTTTTTTCCCTTTGTTATCAATAAATAATAAATATGGTCTGTGTTTTTCGTTTGCCCCTGTGTGGGTCTTTCCCACTGCGTATTCTGTTATAATCTTTCCATATGCATAGACACGATGCCATTGCAGTGTTTATTTTTGGACTTGAGGTATTTCAGCCTGCCCCTGGTTGTGCAGCATAGGTGTGTGAGCAGAGCGAGGGTGTGGTAACAGAGCTGGGCCTTGTCATTCAGGCAGATGGTTAACATAGCAATGTTAGGTCAGAAACAGTTTCAAAATGGAAAGCCTTGCAGCGAGCCTGGAATATCCGTGCTGGAACTGGAACAAATGAGCCATTCACAAGGAATGTTTTATCGATGGTCCGAAGGAAAGGAAGGAGAGAGAACCCGAGCAGAAAGCCCTTACAGTTCAATGCAGTGTGGCCTTGACGCTTCCTTTGGTGAGGCTGTTTTTAAGTAGCGTGGGGCAAGATGGCAATGCTTGTGACGTAGCTGTTATCAAATGAGGCACAGCGATGCCTGTTAACAGGGACCGTGTTTCACCCGTGGTTTTTGTTAGGCTGGGCAGTGCATTCCCTGTCAGTGGGTGAATGAAGCCACTATTTTCCTGGCAAGGAACGGGAGGGTGGGGGCATCTGCTGCAATGGTTGTGGTAGAGCAGCTTCAGGGAAGGTGAGTTCTGTCCATCCCGAGCTGTATGCAGCAGAAAGGCTGGTAGTGCTGTAACGACAGCAATCTTAGCTTCAGAATGAGAGCGGTATGAAAGTATTACTTGGAGATTTCTAGCTCACACTGAGAATGAGCTTTAGAAGCCAATTTCTTGATAGTCTCCTTTTAGCGTCCTTGGATTTTCATCCTTTTGCAGAACGTGAACTGGAATGATTGTAGCTAGCTGAAGTAGACAGCGAGTTCCAGGAGTGCATGGAATGCGCTTCAGTAACAGCAGAGTGGGCGTATAGTTAGCAATAAAGGGTGGAACCCCTGGAAGGTCTTCAGTGTGAATGGCAGGTCCTCCTGAGCACCAGGTTTGTTTTGTTTTTTTCTTCTGATGGATCTTCTGTTGGGTAGCTCTGCTTGCTCATGCAGACCTGGCTTGTATTGTGGCAACAGGAATGTTCACACAAGGCGTATGTCAGTGGCTGCCCTATGTGTGCGTCCAGCTCAGTTCAGAGGGTAAGTTTACATTGCTGTGGTAGCAATGTCTGGTGTAACAGAATGTGCAAACTAAATGCACGCCGCTGCTTTTCTTTGTTACTTTGCCTTCAGACAAGGGGTGATGAGAAGGAAGGTGAAGGTTGGTACTGGGAAGACGGTGGAACTTGTTGGGAAGACCTTTGCTGCTTCGTGATCCGTATTCATCTCCTGGTACCTTGTTAGTTCTTGTGAATGTGCTTTGTGAGCCTTGGCCACAAATGTGTGCCGGAGATAGAGCAACCTGAGCAGCGATGCAGTCAGTGCAGCAGCTGTGAGTTGATGTCTGCAAGGTCCCTCAGGAAGTTAGGATAACCCTGACCAGGAGGGCAGCGGTCAGATTAACAGGAGCAATCGTGGATCCTTGTGCTGCATCTTTCCAGTCACTGTGAGTTTTGAAGTGGCCATGTCAGGTATTCCAGGTGTGACATTTCTGCCTGCAGTGAACAACTTGATTGTTCTCTTTCTAAAACTACAGACTTGCTGCGCTGTGTGGCAAACCTCAAAGGAGGGAAGTGCTAACCACGTGCTAGTTAATTTCTTTGAGCTGTGACGTGTTCTTTGTAAGAGTCCCCTTTGTGCATGAGGATTCACTGAGGATACAGCCCGTGTCCCTGTTTCGCGTTCATACTTACATTTAAGAAAGGAAGGGAATAAAAAAAAGGAAAAGGCTTGAGCCAAGATGATGGATGAAGAAACTTTTTTGTTTCTTGGCTGCATTTTATTGCACAGATACATCAGCTGTAACTTTCCTTTCTTGTCTACCCAGGAACATCTCTGCTAAATTTCGTATATATCATTTTCAATGCTTTTTTTTCTGCCACGTTGCTTTGTGTCCTGATTTTTTTTTTTTTTTTTTTTTTTGGTTCCCCACAGTAAGTTTCTTTTTCTTTTTTTCTTGTTTTCCTTTCCCTTTCCACCAGGCTTTGGAAAGAAGAAATTCATCTTTCCCTTTGCAAACTATTTGGAGGCATATGCTTACTGAATCGGGACATCTGTGAAAATTTTGTTTTCCATTCTCAAGGAATGGCAGGGCCTGTGTGTTTTCGAGCGCTTCTGAGAAGTGCATCCCCATGTTGCTATTGGTGTGGCGATGTGGTATGTCGAGAAATTGGTATGAACACCCCGGTGGGGGCTTTTTTGGAGCTGAACGCTTTCTGCTGAAGAGCTGTGGGTGTCACTGTGAACTTAGCAAAAGTCAGAGCTTCCAGGTCAGCTGCAAGCTTGCTCAAGAGAGTTGTCGGAGTCCGTTATATTACATAGTTTTGTAGGTCTGAATGTATGCTGTTTTGCCCTGTCTATTTAAGAAGAAGTTGATTGTGGTTGAAGGTCTTAGAAATCTCGACTGCCTTGGTTTGACTGTAAAATAATCAGTACTTCTTATTTATTTTAATTCATTTGTTGTTCTGTGTAACTAAATGGCCAGGTTGTGTATTCAGACCGTTCAGTCTCTGTCACATAGTTGCTCTTGTCTCACTAGGTGTACCGAAAGGTGAAATTCTGAAGGAGCTGGTATTTAATTGCCCAGCAAGGGGATAATGTTTTCTTTCACAGTGAGAGATTTGCAAAACAGTGGACTCCTGTCACAGAAGTTTCTATTTGTGTGGTGTTGCTGCAGCCTTCTACCTTTTTGATGCTGTAAATTTTTTCCACATTGCTATCTTTGTGATGACATCAATAATCTTTGGCAGTATCCTTTTTCTTCTGCTCTGCAAATATCTATGTAGTCTAATTCAGGCAGGAAAATTGCTTAAAGAATAATGTTCTGTAGCAAATTTGTGTCAATGAAAGTATTTTTTCTAGACAATAATTTGGTTCCATTGCCAGTATATTACTTCAGTTTTTTGAGTTTTCTGCAGTGTAGGCATCCTCCTTCCAGTCCTTCTCTTACAATCACTGACTAACATGTTAAAAACTACTTCAGATTAACCCTATCTTTTTCTGCTTCCCATCACCTTGATTTCTAAACTGACAGAGTTGATTTACTTGTATGCTAAGTATAGCTATGGCTTGAGTCTAAACTCCTTGGAGCCGTTGTGTTTCTTCCCCACTAAAGGTGGTTCATTGTTCTTTTGTTTAATAATTGTTAAATCAATAGAGGCCATAGGTCAGTAACATAAACCTTAGGAGATAAGACAGTGGAGGAGAGTCTATGGAGTGTGATTAAACTGTTTTCTAGATGATGGAGAAAAGGCAAAGAGGGTCTGATCAGTAAGCAGGCTGTAGAGCTTTGTACATGGGAGCAGAAGCAGGATCTTGTACAGTCCTCATGTGTGAGTTGGGCCCAGTAAACGTACGTTTGAAAAATGGTGTGGATCCAGTAGGGTCAGTGTTACATTTCTTTGGAAACTGCCAATGTTTAAAGGATAATCCTTTTCTTTTTCTTCCTACCCCTCACTTTTAGAGAGTAGAAGGTCAACCATGTGAAGCAAAGGCAGTTACCACATTTATGCGTTTGTTTTGGTTTTCCTTCAGCTAGTCCGGTCTCTTTGAAAACATACTAATAATGTTATCTACATGCCCTTTCTGATAACTCTCTGAGGCTTAATAGCTGGTGACTGACTAAACTACAGTTATTTTTTTCTTTGATTCTGCTTAATCTCGACTCTCAATCCTGAACTGGAAGGTATACAAAAACAAGTGATTTTGCAGAAGGTCTGTGGGAAATCTGACTGAGATCATAATTAAGCATAGAAGTTATTGGTGGATGTTATATTCTGTAGGTTCAGGAAGTGGTTGTGAAAGATTTTCTTAAAGAACTGTGAATAGGTTTCTTTTAGCAAATACAGGTTTTTCCCTTAAATAAAATCTGGCAGCCATGGTTTCCATTGACTTTGACTAAAATAACTATATAGGTGTATAAATGACTATATGGTCAAAAAATGAATTAGATTTCCTTCCCATCATTTTTTTTTCTCGAGAAGTGGGCTTCTGTTGCTCTGAGATGGGTTTTATGAGTGGAGTCCTTGAGGGAAGCAATTTAAAGAGAATGTATGGATTGGAATACCAGCTGTGAGAGGGAATGAGTACTGGAACTAACTTCCTTCCACAAACTATTACATTTTTTAGAATAAACAGCAGAAAAACTGGTCTTTAGCAGCCTAAATGGTTTTTTTTCGGTTTTTCTAATATCACATTTCATAGAAATACCCACACACCCTGGTTGGTATCAGTGTTCATTGGCTTACGGTTTCCAATGGTTAATGTTTTTAATTAGTTTTTTGGGGGTGTTCATTTTTTCTTTTGCAGCTTTATGGTCTTTATTGTTTTCAGAGCTGGAGAAAGAATGATGGTAAATTGGAATTTCGTTGACAATTACTGAAAGTATCAGTATGAGATCTGAGAAGGGTATTTGGTGTAGTTGAAGCCTCCATAAGTAGAGATTACTACTCACAATGTGTCTCTGGCTTGCTAAACAGAAATGTTTTATGCTGAGAATACATTGAAAACAAACACAGAACAAAAAATCCCTTCAAACTGTAGAAAAAATATTCTTGGGAGATGCCCAAACTCCAGAAAGTAGGGGAGATGAAACAGTAAGACTAATTGTTCTTCAAACGAGCCTTACTTAAGACTGCATTCAGCCAAATTGATTTGATTTATTTTACTTATTTTAAAATCTTGACAATAAAACAAACAATCAGCCTACGATTTCTTGTTCTTTTTTGGTCTGTGAATGTGCTGTCTGGGTTCCTTCCGGACTTCTTGAACCTGTGGGCACATACAAAAGGATACGTATGCTGTTTAGAGTGATAGTGACAGGTAACACAAGCTTTAAACATGCTTTATTCCAAAGTACAATTTTTTAGAACTTCAGTGCTTTCCTAAAGTCTGACTGATTAAACTTTGTTCAACAGTTATTTTTATTGATTCAAAGTTTGAACTACAAGCACTCTGAACAAAGAACTGAGGACTCGTCTGGTTTCATTACACAGCAGTTCATTCAAATGCAACCATATCCCTGATACGATTCAAACACTACAGATTTACCTGTGCTTTTGACTCCAGCTCTTTGAGGGCACAGTGGCTGTTAGAGAAATAAATGCTTCATCTAGGCTCAGACAGATCTATTTTAACGTAGGTAATATCACTGCAGTTCTGTGGCAGAAGAATTCTGTCTAGACTTCAAAACTCACAAATATATGACATTTGTATACTGAATAAATACTTAATAGATACTTAAGTTAATGAGGCTGTAAGAAGCTGAGCCAGTGCAGATACTTTGAAAGCTGCACCTGAACTTGTTTAGTACTCTAGATATCTCCATTCATATTTTGTTCTGAAGGCAGCGTATTTTTCTGTATTACAGTACTCTAAGCCAGATTTATTTTTATTTAATTGGGACAAAATAATTACATGTTCTAGAAATGTTGTAAACTATTTTTTTTATCCTACTTATAAAACTCAGTAGAGGGTGTTGTTGATGAATGCTGTTTGAAATACAGAATGTGTTCTGGATCAGATTCCTCCTTTGTTGCAGTGAAATGGCATTATAGTGGGGGACAGTTAAAATGGTTGAAAATAAAGCATGGAGAGGAATGCCTTATAAAACCATTATGTGAATGTGTGAATGAAAAATAAAGTGGAGATTGGGGCGCGAGTGTGTGAGAACTGTTTCATCAGGGTTAGTTTTGGAAATACTTCTTTGCTCCAAGTCAGAACACAAATGAGTCAAAGGACATCAAGTTGCTCTCAGCAATTCCTTGTTTCTGTCAGCTCGTGCAGGAGAGCTGTCTCCGTGATACGATATGGCTGTGTGATGTAGGCTACTTGTAGAACAACCTTTTCTTTACAGTATGCCCTCTTCCTTTCGTGAGCCACCTGTACTCATGTACACAGCCCAATTTGAACATCTGGCACTCAGTCTCATATGACTGAAGTCTCTTGATTCCCTCTCACAGCTTTATTAATGCTTTGCTTTGTTGTCTGCATTTGATCAATGATTTCAGCTGGATTCTGATATGGAGGGAAAACAGGTTTTGATCTTCATGTCCCATCACACATTGATCTGCCCCGAGTGCTGCTCAGGTGAGTTCATGTGTCAGTTCCTTCCTGGCACTGGTGATTCACCTCTTAGCCTAGTTCAGGTTGAATAGCTTCCGTGTTGCTGCCTCTATAGAGTCACTGGTGTGAACTCAGGCTGTTTTCCCCACTGTGTTTTTCCTTGCGTTCCTTTCCTTTGTTATCTGCCTTCAGCAACAGCAGAAGTAAAACCATTTTTTAAGAACAGCTTCTACTTCTTCGTGGTCAAACTTTTAAGTGTTGCAGGCTTTAGGGTTTTCACACTGGGAACAGTGTCTCCATAGAAGAACTTGGAGACATTCCTTTGGCCAGATACATTTCTGCAGAGCTGTGGTGCTGCTTTTCCCTGACCTTCCCAGTTTAGGATTTGTCTACGCTGTGGATTGCGATAGAATAAAAAGCACAAGGAAGATTTGTAATCAGTTATAATAGAGTTGGAAAAAGTAAATAAATTTCTCAGTAAATCCACAAGGGAAAAAACAGGTGCAAATTTCTGACAGGCTATGGAACTTGGAATCTTCCCTTGCAAATAACTGTACTTTCTGTTACACTTTCAGAATGTAACTCTTGAATCGGGATCATATGTAACATAACTCAAAAGCTTGAAGATAAGAGTTAATCTCTAGGACTCTTTCAGGTGTTCCAGGGAACATTAAAGGGAACAGGTGAGGCTGCTACAAATCATAAGGACGTGCTACTAGCAAGGTTGTCTCAGCTGTGTATAAGGTGTTTACGTTTTCTAAAAATGCATATAGGAGGTGGGGAAGAAGGAGAGAATGCTGGTGAAGGTTCTTTTTCTGTCTTTGGGTCAGCCTTAGCTGGTATGATGGTATCTCATTCAGAGGCCCTAGGTAGGTAGTGATTTTAATTTTGTTTCATTGCCTGTGTTTTATCGTGAAAGTTTCTGTACAGTATTCTGTGTTCAATAGTTACAAGCTTTTCTTTGACTTTTGTAGCTGCGTTCTGTCTAAAAGCTAGTAACTCAGACTGAGCAGCTGAATGTTGGTACTATGAATCTTTTAAGTCTTATAAGATATTCTAATTCAACAGCCTTATATTGGTTTAGGAAACCTTCTCCTGTCTGCTCTTAGGCTGTAGTTGTCTGCTTTCTCATTTGCACATGATGCCCTTTAAAAATAAACACAAAATGTGAATAGACAAGTAGTCGGCGGGTTTTTTTGTGCCTAAGAAAGTGAGTGCTAGGTAAAATGAAACACAAGGTGCTTAGGATTGTTGGTTTTGTTTGGTTTCCTTGCTTTTGTTTTAAGAGAAGATGACCTCTGAAATGACTAGCAGCACTGTTAGTGAGAACTTGCATCTGCCTCAGTAGCCTGCTGGGGGAGCTGCAGCCCCTTGGCATCTGCTGATCCAGAGATTGCAGACTGCCATCTCTTCTTGTTTTGCTGTCGTGCTGAGTGGTGAGGCTAAAAGAGCAATTGTTTGTGTGACTAAGGAATATTAGCAGTGTACTGAATAAATTTCAGCTGTCTTCCTCTGCAATTTAGCTGCTGGAAATTGTTGTGAGCTCATATCATAAGATCAGTCAGTATGAAGAACTGTCATCTAAAAACGTTATTGTTTAAATGATCAAGCAGTGCTATCATAACTACTTGATTTTTATAATATGTCCCATGGATTTGTGTGACTAGCGATAACTAGTAACAGCATGGCAGATTTCATTTACTTTTTGAAGAATTAAGGAAGCAGCCCAGATGTAGGCTTTTTCAGTGTAGGCAGTGATATGATCGTAAAAACACAGGGGGTGGTATGATGTTGGCATATCTGAAAGACTAGGAAAGTCAGCATCGTGCTTTAGTGTCTGGAAGGATTCCAGGTTTAATGAGCATTAAAGCTCTTTTCTACTGTGGAAACAGCGTAATGACACTGACAAGCCTGGGTTGCCTGTTGGCTGAAGCAGCTGTTCTCAGGATTCGTGGTCTTTCATAGTAGCTCTGCCCCCAACTTTTGGCTGTTCTTGAGTGAACCCCTACTCTCAGACTGGATAGCTTTCTTGACAATGAAGTCAAGTCAGGGGCTTGGATAACTGCCTTCTTGCTGCTTCTAGAAATGATTGAAGTCACCATGAAAACAACAAAACCTATCCTGTGTTTCAGCGTGATGTAAATAAATGTTGATCTTATTGTACATAGTATTTTGTACATGCATACTTGTGGAGGAGGGTGGATATAAATCCAGAATGCCTCTGAATAGTTGTACAGGAAGTATATTTTACTGAGTATAACAAGTGAAAGGAGCCAGTTGGGCTGTATGATCTTTAGTTACATCAGTCTTTCTACTGACTGCAAGCAGTATTGTTTTAAGACTGTATGAAATAGAAATGGTCCGGTTAGCAATCACATGAATTGTGGTGTTCTTTATCTACCTATCTGTTCACAGGTATAAAATAAATGCTAGTTCTCCTCAGATGTGCAGGGGCCATCGGAGAAGAATTCTTTATTCCACAAAGATGAAGGTATAGAGAAAACTATCAGCTGTAGCAAAAGATAGAGGAGACATTTTATTCAGTAAAGGTATGAAGGAGTAAATCTGGACTGCAGGCTTTTTTGGGGTGTTTATTTAAAGCATGCTGCTCAGAATCCCCTGTTCAACTAGAGACCAACCCTACTGATCACGGTGAAGAAGGACCTCTCAGAGCCATCTGATTTACTTGGGGGGAGCTAGTCACAGTATCAGGCAGCACAACCCTTTCTTCATTCAGTTCAGCCATAATACACTGCAGGTCTGTTATTTCCAGAGTACAGGCTGCAGGAAAGTCCTTCAAGACTGATATTAATTGATTCAGATTGTAGGCTTCAAAATGGGTTTGGAGCAGGCTCTTTGATTCTGCTTCATGTTCCCTGTTTGGCTACCTGTGCTGAAGCAGATGAAGCAGCTCACAAAACTAGTGACTTTGTATTCAAAATACCCTTCTGGAACACTGTTTTACCTTACAAGGCAGAAGAGAGTAACAATGTTTTGGAGTTAGTGCTATTGATCCTGGGAGTTTTAGAGGGAATGCACAAACTTCCTCTATAACCTTGGGACAGCAGGTGCTTTGCATAGTAAACATTATCTGGTCCTGTGATTTTCTTTAAAGCAATCAGTGCAAAAGGTTGCAGCTGGAATCAAGGCCTTAAGTGCTGAAGTTTCCCCTTTTTTGGTAGGTAATTGATACTTACAGACTTTTTCTTAGTCCTTTATGATAACTCTGCATGGTTTAGACCTGGAGGGACCCATGAGGTTGACTAGTATAAAGCCTGGCAACTTCACTATGCAGTAAAAACATGGAGTCAGAAATATGATAGATGAAATTGCTTTGAACTATTTGGATAATAGACAATACAAATCTAGTAAATAGTGTGACTGCTACATTAAGGATACTTAAATTTCATACTTACTTTCAACTTCCAGTGCTCTCTGATAAAAAAGAAGTTAGGGATGTGAAATAGGAACTTCTGGGTTTGTGCTGGCTCTTTATGTTGTCCCTGTATTCCAAAGCAGGGTATCTGCAGGTTGGTATGATCAGCTTCGACTTTCCCTTCTCTCTGGTTAGAGGTGTCCTTTCTTGTGTCAGAGTGATGATCTTTATGAGAAAAAACCCATTTATGTGTATTTTTTTTTCTCAAATGTGAAGCTTACAGAGTAACTTATGTTGAATATCCCCATGTTTCTTCTGTTCAACAGATTTAAAGCTTGTTGATCAAAAACGCCTATAAAATTGAGCTAGATTAGCGTACTATGAATTTGGGATGCTCAATTTAGCAGTACTGTGAAAAATCCATTTGGGATAATAGACTTTGCCCAGGGGCTTTAGAAGAGTCACAAAAAGAAAGAGAAAAAGAAAAAAAAAAAAAGTATTACTGAATTGTTAGAAAGTGGTGGCTTTGGGAAATGATTAATACTTCTGTCTACTTCTTGGCAAATATGGTGGTTCTTCTGGATGTTCTCAAGGATAACATGGAGAGATGCCTAGGAAGTCTATGGAGGTCTGTGTTCTGTCACGTTGTCCTTGTTTGTTGGGTTTTGATCTTGCATAACTTTACAAATGAGCTGGCCCACAAAATGGAGTAGTGTGAGAGCGTTTATTGCTAAGAGCTGTTGGTTTCCAGTTCAGCTCTTGTTTTTACAGAACACCAGAGTGTAGAAGAAGGGCAATATTAGCCCTACCAGGTGAAGTTTAACAGTACAGAGCGTGAGGCTTTTCCCTAAGGAGTGATGTGGAGTCTTTTTGCTGTGACGTTTGTCTTGTCACCATGTTAAGTTGGAAACTCGTAGGAAAAGCATATTCTACTGATGCCATAGTCACTGTAGCATGTATTAATGTTTGGCAGTAGAGGGTAAAACGCAGACACAAAAGCAAGTCTTTGCAATTACCCATAGTGTTGAAATGGCAAGGTAAAAGCTGAGGACCCAGAGATTTCAGCTTGTGCTTATCCTAGTGAAACTGAGCACGTGCAGGCATGTGTCTGCTCTTCATTTCTACACAGCAGACTGGATAAAAGGGAAAGAGAAAGTGGTCAGTCAGAACAAATTGGTGTAAGCAGACCTTGAGCTCATTTAGGCTACAAATTAGGAGACAGGTCCAATACTTACAGGAGGAAAGAGATTATTAAATGAACTTGAGCTAGTTTGGCAAGGAAAATGTCTTAACTGGTTTCTAGATGAAAGCCTTCATAAATCTGTTGCATCTTGCTAGCTAGCTCTTTGCAGGAGAAAATGTCTTAGATTTTTGTATATCCATTAATTTCTCTATGAGGTTACAACTTCTACTCTGTGGGGAACAGTACTAATTTTGAGTAGAAGAAAGGATGATATCAGTTTAATTGCCCAGAAAGTCTTGCTGTCACCAGGTTGAATGCTTGTTAAGCTGTTGCTTCCATTTTTTTTCCGTGCTGCTAGAGACTCTGCATCCTACTGAGGAAACAGGAACACTCTAGAGTCTATGTGAATCAGTATAGAAAATTGAAGATTGCTCATGGGGTAGAAGAAAGCAGTAGTGTTGAACTCAGGGCAGTCTTCTGTCTGGACTGGGTTCTGGAGGTTTTTGTGTTGGAGGTGCTGTATAAGAACTGATTGGGGAATTCAAACTACTTTGCAAAGAACCTTTCTTTTCTGGAATAAGCTGAAAAGAACTAGTTTGTCCCTGTTCAGTAGAAGGAGTTGAAAGATGTAAACATTCCTAACTTAGTATAAAGTAATGCATGGAGAGAAATATGTTTAAAAAGTCACCTTTTATTAGTTATGCTGAAGTTCCTTAACTTTGTACGAATCTCTAAGGCCTATATGTGTATTTCCTGGAAATGTGAGAGGTGTGATATGATCTGAGAAGAGTTGTACATTCAGGCTGATGTCTGACTAAACATCTTGGTGATGGAATATTGATTTTCATGGGAGTGCTGCGTTTGCTACATTTCAATTTAGATGATGTGAAAAATGGACTCCTGTTTGGATGCAGGTGCACTGAGAACAGAGTCTGTTTTCTGAAGAAGTATAGAGAGCTATAAAATCAGTGAGAGTGCATCGTTTTGGAGAATTTTGAGGTATTGTTGTGTTCTGTGGTTTCAGGATCTCCAGGGTGAACAAGTTTCAAAAATTGACTGTCACTACACTGTCTTGTTTTCAGGCTTACCTTGTTTTGGGAAACAATCTAGAATCAGAATGACCTGGGTTGAAAAGAAGCACAGTGCTTATCTAGTTGCAACCACCTGCTATGTGCAGGGTCAGCAACCAGCAGCCCAGGCTGCCCAGAGCCGCATCCAGCCTGGCCTTGAATGCCTGCAGGGATGGGGCATCCACAGCCTCCTTGGGCAACCTGTTGCTGTGCCTCACCACCCTCTGGGGGAAAATCTCCTTCCTAATATCTAATCTTTTCTATTATATTGTTATCTATTATCTATCATGTATCTAGCATAATGTTATAAACACCACTCTGGTGAATAATCAAGAGTAATCACCTAAATAATAGTGATATAGCCACTGTGAAATGGTATATTTGTTTTGGTTGGAGCTGGAGCCCTGTTACCGAGCTGCAGTGGTGAGGAGCTGATGTCCAACCGATGCAGGTTTCTAGTACTCCAAAGGAATGCTGCTTGTGTGGTGTGTATGTTTAAGTAGGTAGAAAGGAAGAGCTGTTCTTGAATGCAACCAGACTACCATACTGTGCAAATGATACTTGAATGTTCAGTGGTGTTTGGTGTCAGTCACTTAAGTGAACGTTCGTAAGACTGAGCAAGAAAAGGGCTGCTGGAGTCTAACCAGTGCCTGCTGTATTGGCAGGAAATGCAGTGAGCCTTGTCGCCTCTTGATGTAATGCTTGCTTTATGAAAAGCAAACAGGTAAGATTCTGTCCTCCCTCTCAAGCTGTGCTGAATGATGTTTCTTGTCATAATGTGAATGTCATGATATGATGAGAAGTAGATCTCTGGAGCTAGCGTTGTTATAGAGCTGTTTTTACTGATAATGTTAGCATTCAAAATCTTTGCGTAAGGTGGTCATTAAAGCTCATTTGAAAAATCTCAGAGGATTGCTTATGGCTTGAATACAGTGCAAAGAATTTAATTCTTAATTATATGCAGAGGGATATATGAAATAGAATTTGTAGTCACAATGCATTTCTTGATTGTGAATCCATAATATATTATTGTTTCTTCAGAGAGTTGAAATGATGCCATTTAGCTTAAGAGATGAAAGCACTCATTAAATCAGTGGTGCGGCACTGTGCTCTTAATTTGATGAAAAGAAGCTCTTGGAAGAAGATTGTTGCTGTGCTGCTGCTTTGCTCTAAGCCTCCACTGCTGTCTACAGTGGTGATGCTTCAGAGGCAAGTTCCATAGTCTGACAAAGTGCAAAACATAACTCTGTAAGCCATATAGGACTCCAGTATTAATCCCTGGCTAATGCCTAATTTTCACTGTCTTAAATGGTTACAATTTTTTGTTTTCTTCATGTTCAAGATAAATACAGCTTTTACAGACCAGATTTTTGTGTTCTTCTACGATGTTTATTTGGATTTCTAAAATCACTGATTTGATTCTGTTTGCTCAAGGGTGTGTATTTACACGTAAGCCATGTGCTTTTTGGCATGACTCTCCTTTAGATCTAGAGTAAAATTTCACTGTAGATATTTCAAAGAAAAAGTACATTTTCAGTAACATGAAAGTCTGCGAGTTGTATTTCTTTACCAGTATCACCTTCTTTTCAGAAATAATTTGTTTTTTACAATGCATCAATCAGTTAGTGTAGATTTTTTTCAATTTTATTATTATTTAAAGCATTTATTTTTTAGAACTTACAACCTAACAGAGCATTTAGAGTAAATTGAGCAGAAGAATACTACTGAAAGAATTATAGGAAACAGCAAAAACCTTTTCTCAGTCCTACTCTGATCTGCACAAGTTCTTCCTGTTGCTTTTCTTGGAGAGCTTGTCTTCAGTGCAGTTACCTGGTCTTTATCAGGTGAGCCTGAAACTTAAAATATAAACCACTATTTCCCTTACTAACAAGTTACTAACCTAGAGTAACTTGTTTAGTTACCTGGATTTCTGGGGAAGTTAGAAAAACACACAGCTGAATGATGTATCTGCTCGCCCTTACCCAGGGGAAAACCGTTCTGTGTGTTTTGGGGGTTATTTTAATGGAGAGGAGTTAGAATTGAAATACTTAGTAAAGAGATACAGCTAACCTAAACCTTAAATTATCTGGGAAACTTGAGGCTGAACATTCAGCTCTGTAATTACACCTCGAAATGACTAGCTGAGGCTGGACAAAGTGGTTTTCTTTGGCACTTTGCTTTATTCCTGTAGCTTGAAAGAGGAAATTAAACCTGCAAAAGCTGGAGGGTACTGTCAAAACAAGACAACTGAAACAAGAAACAATCTACTTTTTAATTTCCATGGATTTTTCCCAAATGCTTTCAGCTTACCGTTGGTAAAATAACTGCAGCATTCTATATCATTTATTGCTGGTCTTAATTGAACTCCAAGGTGTTGCGAAGGGAAATAAAAGCAGAAGATGAAATTGAACATGAGTAAAATAACTAGCATCTGTGAGTGGATGACGTTTAAGTACAAACACCAGGGGCAGGATAGTCTGAGCATGGAGTGAAAAAGCCTTGCCATCAGCTGACTGGAAGTCCCATGTGGTTTTTCTTAGCAATATCTAGACACAGACACAGAAAATGAGGCAGTCGCTTTGTCGTGGGTTGTTTATATCAAGCAGGCATGCACTGAAGGGAATACTCATCTGGCAGTGGTTCTAACTCGAAGTTATAAATGCAAATTGACCCAGTGCTAGAGAGCGATTTGTTGCCTGTGAGTGGATCCCAACAGGGAGCTCAAGTGTTTGCAGGTCAACTGGATGTCAGAATAGTTCAGAGTTTGTTTCTAGTCTTTGGTTTATGGTGGGCGCTGCTGGATGTCTAACAGCTGTTTAGATAAGATTGACGAGCAGATCATAGATGAAGGTCCTGAAACAGGTTTTCTGTACTGTTCAAGTTCTTGAAGTCATTTGTATTGACTGCTGTACATGAATACAAAAAACAAGGCCATCCAGAACTCCTGCTACCCTCTTTGCTGACACTATGCCAGAACCTCTTGATACTCACACAATTCATAGCTTCCCAATTAAGGACAGCCTGAAGTAGTATGGATTTCTAAGTATTTGTTATCAAGTAGCTTATTTGTACCATTTCCACTGTTCTTGTTCTTCTCAAAAGCCTCTTTCTCAAGTCAGTCTCAGTATGGAAGTCACTTGAACTGAGTGTGGATACCTTCCCTGCAATGTGCTTTGTAAGAGGTTTCAAGCACCCTTTCTCTTTTTTTTTTTTTTCCTGAATGGATGATTACCTGGAATGTGGTTTAGAGTATCACCCTTACACATCTATGAGTGTGCTCAGATAGCACATGAAGGTGTTTAAAATGGAAGCATGCTTTGCTTTGTAATACATTTATTGATGGGGTAGAACATTTTCTCTGCCGTTAGACTGGCCTGAACGACATCTTGAAGGAACACAAAAGTGAGGAACCGCAAATCCAATTTTCTCAAGGGAAGATGGATAATCAAACTTGAATCTAGCTCACCATTAGGGCAGTCGTTGTGTGATGGTGGTGGCTGTGCTGATCTTGCTTATGATCTGTTAAGCCTGCCTGGGTATAAAGATCTGTAGTTTCATTTTTCAGTGCAGAAACTGAACTGGGGATAAGAGATGAAAGCGTAGTGTAGAGGTTTTCTGGTGTGACTTACCTACTGAATTTTTTTCAATTTGTATTTTTTTTAGTGTATTTTTCAGAAGTCACATTTTAGTGTTTCAGTAAGTATTTGCACAGTCAGATTGAAGTTTGTTTGGTGCTGCTCCAGAAATACTTAAGAGTGAATAAGCAGGTTATGATTTGGAAGCCTGTGCAAGTATGGCTGAGAGATCCAGCCATAGTATTTTCTCTCAAAAAATGGAGAGAGAACACAATCAAAAGACTGGAGAGGGAGGGGGAAAAAAAAAGTTTCTGCTTGGGTAAGTCCTTTGGACTTGCAATAAGATATTAATTATGCTTGTATAATTTGTTGTTTAAACATGTTTTGTCTCCCAGTTTAGTAAGGTTAGGAATCTCTTACAACCTAAACCCCTCTCAGAATAAACTGATTTATATTTATGAAAGTATTAAAACATGAAATAATGGCACATCCAGAACTATTATCTTGTTCACAAATACATACTTAGTATTTTCCAAAACACTCAGGACCTTTAAGTAGACAGTACATGAAGGGTGATGTATCTTTTAAAATTTTAGGTAGAGGCTTACAGGTAAGCCTCCATGACCATAACAATGTAATAAGGATGTTTTTATTATGGAACATAAACAGCGTATAAACAAGTCAAAATGTAGAAATGCATCTTTCTGTTAATGGATAGGTGAAGTTCTGGGGGAAAAGAAAGAGTAACTGATCATATACATAAAAATAGAATGTTTTATTTTCTAAGGAGGCAAACTAGAAATAGTATGAAAAAATTGTTACAATTTTGCCTACAGAAAACTTCTGATAGTTGTACCTACAATACTTGTAACATAGTTATGACTAAAATAAAAACGTAGCTTATAGGTTTCAACAAGAAAGGTCAGGAAGGATGAATGTAACTTCAGTGTTGCTTAGGTGTATGGAAGGAGGCATCTTGTTGGAGTGGGGTACTCCAGCAACTCATTAAACTTGGCAACTTGATTCCAGCGCACTGAATATTATCAGACTGGTGCTGTAATTCTCCTCATAGATGCTCTGCATGCATCTCTGTGTCTGAATGGCTATTGTGTGTAAGTTCTGAGGGAACACATAGAGAAAATTACTTCAGAGCTTCGTTTGCCCCACCGTCATGAATCAAGTCATCCACTTCTGTGTATGCCAATCTAACAGAAGATAAGTTGCCTAGGATGTGAGCTTGGATTCTAAAAAGCCTTCAAAATAGTTGAAAGGAGATGGTTTCTTACTGTAAGGAAAACAGTAAATAATTTCTGAATGTAATTTTAAAGGTCAGTGATAAAAAGCTACTTACCAAGGCAAAATATCACAGAAAGCAGTTTCAGTTCAGCATGAGAACATTCTCAGCAGAAGACAATTACATACTTTTTAACTTGCTCTGAACTCTAGCATGTCAGGTTGGTATGTTACTAGAATGTTTCATTCCCTTTTAAGAAGCTGATCCTCCACAGCAATTGTTTTCCTGTAGCATCCTGTCTTTTTAAGGACGCTCTCCCGTCTAATTGTTTTTTCAAACAGTCTCAAAGGCAGCATGGCTCTGTGCCTTTGACCTTCCTGCTTTTGAAAGGAAGAGGAGAAAATAAAAACAGGGTAATGAAATCAAGAATTTGCCTTCTGAACAGCTTTCTTTAGGAGATCAGAAACTCAAGTCTAAAAATGAGGCTGCACAGGTACTTTCTCTGATACAGGCCAATATGGGATGCAGTGCCAGAGTAACCATGATTTTTTTCCTACTTTCATATCTGTCATCCTAGTGTGAAACAGAGAAGATGACATATCCAGCTACAGCTGTTTTTATTTATCACTGTACCCTCAGCTGCATGCTAAAAATTCCCGTGTGGCAACAAAAAGGTACTAAACTGCATGGATGGGCCAAGGTAAACTGTATAAGTTTCATTTGGGCCAAGTGTTAGATCCTGCATTTTGGTCACAACAACCCCAGGCAATCCTACAGGCCTGGGGAGGAGTGGCTGGAAGGCTGCCTGATGGAAAGGGACCTTGGTGTACTGCTGGACAGTGGGCTGAATATGAGCCAGCAGTGTGCCCAGGTGGCCAAGAAGGCCAATGGCATCCTGGCTTGGATCAGCAATGGTGTGGTGAGCAAGACCAGGGAAGTCATCCTGCCCTGTACTCAGCACTGGTGAGGCCTCACCTTGAGTGTTGTGTTCAGTTTTGGGCACCTCAGTACAGAAAGGACATGGAGGTGCTGGAGCAGGTCCAGAGAAGGGCAACAGGGCTGGTGAAGGGCTTGGAGAACATGGCCTGTGAGGAGAGAGTGAAGGAACTGGGGCTGTTCAGTCTGGGGAAGAGGAGGCTGAGGGGACACTTTATTACGCTCTTCCAATATCTGAAAGGTGATTGCAGAGAGAGCGGGGTTGGTCTCTTCTCACTGGTAACAAGAGGAGGGGAAATGGCCTTAAGTTGTGCCAGGTGAAGTTTAGGTTGGATATCAGGAAACATTTCATTACAGAAAAGGTTGTTAAGGCCTGGAATAGGCTCCCCAAGGGAGGTGGTTAAAAACCATTTGGATGTGGTGCTCAGGGACGTGATTGAGCAGAGGGCTGTTATAGTTTGGGTAGGATGGTTAGGTTGTAGTTGGATTCGATGATCAGGTATTTTCCAACCTGAGCAGTTATGTTATTCCTCTCTAATCTGCCTCAATGTGTATTATTTACTGGATGTGACTTTTTTTTTTGTATGAGTCCATATTTACTTCTGTGTGATTATCTGCCTGGGGAGTAAGTGTGTAGGGTAAGGATTTTCCTCCTACTTTGCCTGTAAGGTGTTTGCATTACTATGCTTATGCTGTTTATTCTCCTTTAGATGCTCCCACGGAAACAGGAAAAAGATGTGTAGAGAAATACCTTCAGGCTATAATTAGATTTCAACTATACCAAATGTAAAAGGTGTAGCATAACTCAGCCAATATGGAAAATAGTTTAGAAAAACTTCAGCATGTGAAACCTGCATTACAAACCTGTCCAAATTGAGAAAAAGTGAAACCAGAGCATTAAAAATACTTCTCAGGTAATGAATTAACAAGGACAAAACCAGGTAGTGCTGAAGGCTTGTTGAAAATAAATGTTTTTCTGCAAATGTTCAGCTTGCTTCAGTTGAAGTAGTGGTAATTGAGGAAGAAGATAGCACTGTTCCTCATTTGGAGAGAATGAGACAGAGGGATAGCAATATTGTTATCTAAAGCCTTAAATGAGGCTTAGAGAGGGGTGGGACCAGGTTAAACCCTTTCTGTTGGCACAGGCCAGTTCTTTTCACCTGTGCTCCCAGGGTTGGCTGTGTCCCTTCACCAGGTGCTCAGTCATTGGTTCAGGCTGTAACTTAGCAATTCCCATACAGAAATTAAGGAAAATTAAATCTTACCTTAATAGCCTTGAAACAAAATGGAGAAAGGCAGTGGAGGGTAAAAGGAGATGATTTAAGAATAACAAGTGAGAGTTAAGGTAATGGCATGAATCTATTCAAGAGAAAAGGAAAAGTGAAACACAAGTGTAGAAACTGCACTTACAGAGCTCCTGTAGCACAGAATGAAGGGCATAAGGAGAAAACAGAAGGCAGGATGGAAAACAGAACATGAAAGTTATCTGAGAATATACAGGTATTTGTAAGGCTGAACATTTTGCGCATTGAACTGCCCTATACAGAATTCACAGGTGAGCTTCCACCCTTGACTGCCTCCTTGTTAAACAAGGAGAGGTATCTCCAGGTGGTTGAGTCAGGGGGTTATGAAGATAATGTGACCATGTTTTCTTTCAATCGCTTGATGATATTCGATTGGGCTTTTTTGTTCTTAATGGAGCAATCTTCAGCTGGTTTTTATTTTCATTTTAATGCTATTTTTAGTGTGGTTTTTTTTCCCCTCACCAGTTTGTTAACCCTTATTAGGCAACACAGTAATCATGGTAATTAAGTGACAGCAGTGAGTATTATAGAATCATAGAATGGCTTGGGTTGGAAGGGACTCCAAGGATCATTAATTTCCCACCCTCCTGCCACAGGTAGGGCTGCCAACCTCCAGGTGAGGTACTACAGCAGGCTGCCCAGGGCCCCATCCAACCTGGTCTTAAATACCAATGTGGGCAGCCTGTTCTAGCACCTCACCACTCTCTCTGTAACGAACTTTCCTCTTGACACCCAAGCTAAACCTGCTGTCCTTGCACTTAAAACCATTCCCCTTTGCCCTATCACTACCTACAGGAGTAAAAAGTTCAGTGTGTTTTAGTGTGCGGAGAGGATCTGTGCCCATTTCCAGTTTGGATGCTAGCAACTAGAAGTGCAGGGAAGAAGGCAGTAATTGTTCCTTCTATTCTGTTTACTGAACAGTAAAATGCCAGCATCTCTCTTTACCTGTGTTCCAGTCAGGGGGCTCCTGCTGCCTTATTTCTGCTTGGATTTCCCTTTGATCTGCTTTCTTAGTAAAAGCACTGGTGAAGGTCCTTGTTCACGAGAGCAGCCTATAGACCTTGTCCTCCACTGACTTGCTTTGCTTGTTACTGTAACATACAGGTGGCTCCAAAAGTGTTGGGTGCTGTTTATTTTAGTGAATGCTACACTAAAAGAATACAGTAACATTATTTGATGGTTTCTCAGCTTTGAAACACTGTTTTTCACCATAGTCACAATGTTGCAAGTGAAAGCAGCTTGTGGTTCATTTTATTGCTCTTTATTGCTCTGAATTAAGACTTGGAAAGGGGTAAAAGTGTTAACTGAGTGGGAGTGTGCCTTTATTTGTGAAAAGACGAGCACAAAAGGAAAAAGGAAAAAATAAAGGTGAGCAAGTCACCACTGTGGATCCTGTGATCCTGAGGGTTTGTTCTTGTGGGGTGCTGAGGATGAGGTGGGAATTGTGCTGCCAGCTGTGGGGTTGGCAGTATCTTTTATGCCACACAATGGTCCCTGAATGGTCCTCGCCACTTGGGCCAGGAGCTGTTGCCAGCTGAGAGTGTCCAGTGTGGTGTGTTGTGTACGTGCCATACTTTGCATTGTGGTAGTGGAGGGTTGTGATTACTGCGAAGAGGAAACCAAGAGCACCTTAAGCAATATGACCAGCTCCTGACTTCTCCATTGCTTATGCACAACGCCTGTTTGTTCTGAACATTTCACCAGAGAGTTACAGTATTTTTGTTCTGAGGCCTTCACAAGAGTTGTTATTGTTTTATTTGGCTAGTCACTGGTTAGCTGCAAGTGTGTCTCTTAACCAATCAGAATGTGAATTCTTGCTTTCTGTGTTAGGGTTCTGTACAGTGTTGTCACAGTGTCTGAGATAGAAAAAAATGCGTCATTTCATTTGCACACATCTGCATAGCTAGGCATTTTTGCCAGTGATGGATAAGAGCCTACATGCCATGCTCCTAAAAATCTGTCTGGCTCTCTGGAATGCCATTTGACTTTCACATTGCTGTCACCACTGCTGAAACACAGCACCACCTCACTGCTGTGTTCACATCTGTTTGGTCCCCAGAAATGTTCAGCAAATGTTGATGAATGTTAATGGATGTATTTTTTTCTGCATGGAGGAATTCAGTTCCACGCCTTTGCTTCGTGCACACTTCTGTGTCAGGTGCCATCCAGTCAGATTGCCTCTCTGCTGCCAGCTGCCCCAGGGCAATGAAGTTTAATGGCATATTGTGGGGGGAGGTTCAATCTCTGCAGCTGTACCACCAATATTTGCTCCTGAAATCGTGGGCGAACTTAATGAAATTGGAAGCATTACTTTTGGAACAACCCTCATATTTGGAGCAAAAAACTTTCTGGGTACTTCAAGAAGCCTATAAGGATGCACAAGTAAACTCTGTGTTTGGCACGTGCACAGCTGATGATGTTCAGCACAGTACCTTCAGTTAGAGATGCATGTATTTCTGTTGGAGTGATGTACACAAATTCCTTAATGACTGAGCATGTCTTCTCTGCTTCTTTATTTTCCTACCATCTTTCCCTTGAATGCTTTCTTACGCATGGACACATCTATGTTTAGGCTAGTACTTATTCCCATTTTGGTAGCATCTTTAGAAAGGAATAAGTTTCGAAAGAAGGGGGGTAGAACAGTTGGGATGATGGTTTTTTTAATGGTTATCATCTGTGTGTTTAAAAAGTAGCTAATGAGAAATTAAAAACATACTACCGTGAGACACTGAAAGCACAAAAACCAAAGTTGATGTTGATTGCCTGAGCAGTAAAGATAGGAAAGGAGGAAAATGCATTGTGTTTTTTTTTTTCTTTTTTCTAATATCTATTAACACATTGGGCCTTCAAATGATCCTCTTTGTAGAGGGAGTGGGCTGAGCATCTGTGAATTACTTTCTACCAAGCATGGCAGGATTGAAATAATAGAGAATTTTGTAAGGACAATATGGATACTATAGGGAGAACATCGTTAATTTAGGGTTAATTTTCATTGCACAGAAATGCAGCTTGTTACTGGGGAGGAAAAAGAGAATGCTACTAGATAAATAGGAGGAATGAAGCGTGAAAAGTTTTGACATTGTGAGGCTGATCGTTTCACATGGTAAAACAGCATGTTTCTTTCTTATTTATATCAAATGAAGATAGCTGTCATCTGGAAACTGTAACAGTTTTGCGAGAGAGTAGAAGGATTAATTCTGTAGATCGTACTCTGCTCCTGTGCAAGTGGGAAGTGCCTTGAAGAAGGCTGAGAGTGTTGCAATTTAAAATAATTGAAAGATCACTGATGCAGTTACAGTTCTGCATCAAATTAACACCGTAAACTTTCTGTGCTGTTGGGTCAATTAGGATGAAACAGACCTTCCTGCTAATCATTTTCAGAGATGTGTTTTTCTTAAGCGGGAAAATTATTTGGTAGTCTTGATTATTCATGTTATCACTGCCCCTTTGGGCTGCAGCATGAGTGAGCTTTTGAAATCTTCTGTCCCTATCAGCACAAATCCAGCTTTTCTTGTGTTTCATCAAAATGCTCTTGATTTAAATTGTGATTTAAGATGAAAAGGCTGGAAGCCCTTGAAGTTTATTTACTTCATAAGATAAAGCTTATTACCCAGCTGCCATTCTACACAACTGGCATTTTAGTACCTATCACCTGTGCAAATTAAATCATATCATAGTTGAAAAATAGTGCAGGAAAGCTGTAGCAGATAACTTGTTCTCAGCAGGCAGTGCTTATGAGAGAAGGGTTATTAAGTCTCTCAGGCTGGGTGTTATGGGATAGCTCAAGTCTAGCTGATCAGTTTTATTTGAATGAGTTATCTGAGTGCTTCTTACTGTCTTATAATATATACTACCAATAATGTGCTACTTACGGAAGGGAAACACTAGTTTGCCTTTCCATAGTTGGAGAAGTAGGAGAGGACTCGCACCATGGCACTTTGGGAGCTGACGGAAGGGAAGGGACACCCAAAAAAAAAAAACTTCTCCTCTTCCCTGACATAGCAGGAATGGATAAGAAGAATGAAATGAGAAATACATGGCTTACGTGGAGGAAAGGTGACCTGGGCCTTCAGTAGGTCGCTTCTTCAGAGTAGAGCCTAGATCAGAGCTGTATTGTGCATGTGTAAAAAGCTGTCAGGTGTCTTTGTGGTCAGTCTTGACAGTGTAAAGAGTTGAGGAGAGCTCCTGGATGTATCAGACTGAAACTTTCAAACAATAAACATTTAAAAAACAACCAAACAACAAAACACCAACAAACTAGTAGTCCTATAGGAACTGAAGTAATTGCTTCTGTATTTCACCTTTGTCATCCTTCATTGATGTAAAGTGGTAAGAAATTGCAGCATGAATGTTCCCAGTAAAGCTGAATGGAAACTGACTCAGTTTCTAAGGAGGGAAATCTACTGCAGTAATAGTGCTATAAAGTAAGCACTTGGAATTACATCTGTGGAGTTTATACCTGAACCCAAACAAGCTGAATCCACTCTGTTCCCTTCAGTGTCCATATTGTAATATTTTTTTATGCTGATATTACTCTAATTTTTTATAGGCTTGAGGGAATGCATGAACAAGTTGGAGTGCTGTTGTGAGAGCTCCCTTGTGGGTGTGACAAAAGAGGTGTGGAATCCTTCCCTGGTGCAGAGTAAAGACCTTTATGGTAGGTGAAACTACCTTTTTTCCCCATGCAACTAGGACTGGTTACATGTGAGGGCCAGGTGCCATATGGGGGTTTATGTCTGGCTCGAGTTATTGTTGAGCTTTATCACTCATCAGCAATATAATGACCATTTTCATCCCACAGGGTGCCTTTGCAAAATAAGGTTTTACTTTTAGGTCAAATGAATCAGATCTAGAAAAAAATGTAGACCTGAACTTGGTAATTACCTAGCGTCAAGCAATGGATACCAGCTCTGAGAAGGGAAATGGGTTGGAATTCTTACTTTGTCTGTTAGTGGGTATGTAGTATATTTTGCTTGAACTGATGACGTCAGTATGTGAAAAATTGTTACGCAGAAAGAAAATATGCAGAATATCAGTTATTGTACACAGCAAGAATGTAATTAACTGCATATGCTTTTTAGCAACTTACAGTAAAATGTTGTTAGCAGAGAGAAAGAAAGTGAAGATTGAAAGAAAGTGAAGAGCATGTTCCTTATGGGAAGAAGAATGCTTCTTTAATCTTCATTCTGTTCAGCATCTAGCACTAACCTTTAAGTGTGGCTTGAAGGCATGTCTGTTAAAGAGTATCGTTGCCTTATACTAGTAATCTTGATTTTTTTTTTTTTCTCAGTAGACTGCAGTTGATAGTAGCAAGATGATCAAAAGATCTTTGAAATTCTCAGTCATTCTTGTATTTGAATTACTTTAAAACGTAGGTCAAGTAAAAGGGACTCCTTAGGCAGAGGATGTGGCAAGTGAGATCTGGGAGAGAGCTGTGATCTGTTCTTTTGTACCTGTCACTGTGGGAATGAGTGATCATGAGTTGAAATGAGCCAGGTGCACAAATGATCTGTTAAAATGTTTCTGGCCTTGTGATGGAGATGGGTGGGTTGAATTCTGCCCATTGCTTAAGACTCACAGAAGCGCTTTTGCAAATGGCAGCGAGGAAAAATAAGCTCTAATTTCCATAGTTAGCAGAAAGAGGAACAAACACGAGGAAGAGTTGGCACATCCTCAGCAAGAATCGGTTTTCTTGTGCAAACTGGGCCAGAGGTGAAGATCCAGAGTGAGGAAGACAAGTAACTTCATCCCCAAAGGCCACCAGTGGGGACCCTCACTGCATATGACTCATGAGCCAAGGAGAGGGACTTTATGTAAATGAATTCCTGGAAAAATAATGAATATGTAGATGGTTCCAGGAAATGTATTGAATATGTATGAGCTTGGCTTAGAAATATGTAATGCTTCTACTTCCTGGTATGCAGGGTAGGCAGAAGGATCCCCCCTTGCATCCGGCGTGTGCACTGCTGAAATAAGGGTACCTTCTCTTATAACTACTTTGTGGTTATGGACTCTGAATCTGTGAGTCTCTTGTTCCACTGTTTTTAGGTGTTACAACAGAGAATGATCACGATTGGGTAATGCTATTGGTTTATTTGCCTGGTGTTCCTAAGCAAAACACAAGCACAGTAAATAACTTCCTGCTGCTGGAATATTTTCAAGTAACAGTGAGTTGTTATCCTATTAGTTTCCTTAGTTTAAAAGGGAATAGTCATTCTTCATGAATTTATGAGCAGATTATTGCTCTTATGCACGTACGTTTCTTTGTCTGCAAGACAGAGTAATCAATAACACAACATACTAATAAATAATATTCCTTACTGAACTTCTCTAAACCTCACTGCGTGTGGTGGGCAGGGAAAATAAAAACAAAAGCAAAGCAAAATTTATCTAAAGCCTCTAAAGCCATCAGATCCTCAAGTCTCGAAGAGGAGATGGTGTTATTTAGAAGTTCATCTGAGTATCTTTTTAAATAGGTTTTGTATCTGCTGATGCTTGTTGGACAGCTTTCTTTGTGTGAAGATTGTGATTGACGTGACCTTGTCTTTTGGGCACAATTATTTCTTGTAATATTATACTGTGCTGAAGATGTGTATTATCTCCTGTGCAGATACTCAGACTGAAGGCAACATTAATACCTTCATTTTTAGCCACCGTAAATCAGAACATAATTTTCCAGCTGTTGAAAATGATCTTGAAGGAATTTGTTAGGAGAGCTCCAACAAGATAATGCTAACCTCTAAAGCATAGCATAATGCTTCCAGAGGAGAAAACGCTGCAGTTCACCCCAAGGGTGACTGTGTTTCAGTGCAGTCCATTGTTTTTCATTGTGGCATCTCATCTGTTAAGCTTTGAATCTATACTGGAGACCTTTCAAATAATGAATCTCCACGGGCATGGTTCATTGCCATTTATAGCAGTATGCCAAATGACAGGTGCTGTTTAGACATGGTCAAAAAAGAACACTTCCCATGTTTAGCAGAAAAATCAAAAGCTTTTATTAATTGTTTTGACTAATTTATTTGACTAATTTGACTAATTAGTAATTGTCTTAATGGGACCATTCTGAAACAGCAAAACAGCATTTGTGCAGCAATGGCAATGCTTGATCTTTTCCAGCACAAAGTGCCTGAACCACCTTGTGTTATCATCAGTGTAAACTGGTAAACTCACAGTGTCCTAAAATGGTTTTAACATCTTTGCCCTCAGAGTTTTGCTGTGTTGAAGATTTGATATTCATGCAAATTGAACCTTACTGAGTGTTTTGCAGATACCTGGTGTTGGCAGACTCTAGAGTTAACTGCAGCTTTAGTGAGTAGAATTCTTATGTCCTTAGAGAATGCATGAGGATGAGACATGGATGATCTTTAACCTTGAAAGTGGTAAACTGTTCTTTGAATACAAAAAACACCTCAACACTTGTCTCAATTTATTCAGTCTTTTCTAAATCTCTCTATGCATACGTGTGTATGTAAAAGTAAACTTCATTTATTTTTATCTACTGTTCTGCATAGACACAAAGGGATTTAGTTCTAGAAGTTATATAAGAGGAGTATACTTGTATCCTTGCACTGAAGTGAACTGCCTATGCATCTGTAAGAAACAAGGTGCTGTGTCAGTTGCTTTACTGAATGTGTTGGTTGAGCTAAACTAACTTCAAGTAGTAACTTTAGACCAGAAGTTATACAAGCAAGACATATCCAACTTTTTGTGACCAAATGACTGCTGTGGTTTTTCAAAATACTCATTCTCTACTGTAACCTCTGTTGTTGGATTTCTTGTTTACACCTTGGGCAGAAGCTGCGAAGCTTGGACCACTGCTAAGTACGTGTTATTAATCAACTTGTTGCATCAGTTGCTGATTCAGTTTTGAGCTGTCCTAAAAGTAGTTCAAGGTATGGCACATTTTTTTGGAGAATGTTAAAAGTAAACTGTAATATTCAGTTCTATTTGAACAGGAAAAGCACTCATAGTATCTCAAGAGAGACTGTTAATATTGGCTGTTTTCTTACATTTTCAGGACAGATGAAGGGAACTGTATTTATCTCATTCTGTCTCTTAAAACCATTCTTCCTCCACTCTAAGTATTCCTGGGAAAGCTTGTCTCAGCTGTTAAACTGCTCTTTAAAAGCCAATGTATAAATTCAATATAAATGCTGTGTATAATAGCTGATATAAACGTATAAGAACTGGCAGATATGAGTGAAGTTTTGAAATGTCTGCTTCCCAGATTTCTGAAGGAGTTCTTGCCAGTTGTCTTAGGTAGGGTTGACAAACTATGGACAGGGACCATATTTCCTTTTTCAGAAGGTTTTCCTTCCTTTGCTGAATTTGACAGTGACTTTCATTTTGTATTTGGCTATGACAGTATTGACCCCCTAGAAACAGTACTAAAAGATTTAATTATGTATGTAGAATTTGGGGTGTAGTGAGAGGTATCTGGAATCAAAGCTTTTCCAATGGCTTCCTGGCATGACAGTGTGCAAATACTGGAGATGAAGGCCTTTCCTTCAGAAGGGTTTTGTTTCCCTACGGTCTTTTTGTCTATTATGTTTGTATTTTCACACTGATTAAGGCAACACTGTAAAGCAAAAGTAGCAGCAGTCACATTTGCGTAGCTTTACAGAACAAAAAACGAGAGCAAGCAACAGAAATGGGGAGTAAGCAGTAGGATGTAAACAGATAATAGAGGTCTGCAAGAAGAACATGGAAGCTACTGTGCTGTTGGCTGGCACTTGTAGATGGAGCTGAGCTGACTTCTGGGAAATGGCTGCAGTGGAGTTAAAGGGAGCAGAGTGTTTGCAGTATAGCCTTTGCTGTTCTCAGCAACCAGCAGTGCCAGTGAATGCAAAGCTGTTCTGACAAGCCTCCTTGAAACACAGGTGCATCTTTTTATCTCTTGGGATGCATATGTTATCCCAGACTCCTTTATTCTGCCTTGGATCAGCTGAGGACATTCTGATGCTCTTTTGTTTGAAACTTGCATAAAACTCCATATTCTGGATGAGTTTAGTTCAATGAGATAATCTTTAAATGTTTCTGTGTTGTTGTGGAAATTAGGTTATTCCTAGGCTTATGCTATATCTTGCAAGTTAACCTCTTCTATTGCTTCACCTTTGTTACTAGAGGTAAAGAAGAACATTGGCTTCAATGTTAGTAAGATTCCAGTAGGATCCCAGGCTGAAGTCAGCTGGTGGGGTGGCCCTCATTTGTTGATTCAGAGTAGGGTTGAACCTTCTGCTCATTTTTGAGTTGTTTTTTTCTTTTTCAATTCAAGCATACATTGTTTTATAGAATGACTTAAAAGCGGTGACACTAAATCTTATACATATTTAGCTGACCAGCTTCCACTGTCATAAATCTAGATCTGCCCCTTGGGTTTATTGTGAGATGATTCCCTGCAGTTTTGCCATACCTGTTGTTAGAGGGTGAGTGAAGGGAAATTGTACCAAGGTCGTCCTGATGCCCTTAAGTTTTGAAACCCTGCACTAATCTGAAACAGCCTTATATATTCCTGATAGGTTGGATTTGAGGATTTAGATTTCAGTTTCAAACTGGGAATGAAAGATAGATTATGTCTCACAGTTTAAACTAGGAGTGAAAGATAAATTGTGTCTCACATCAAGTTAGTGTTGAGATGATAGTTTCACAACCCTGTTTTCTCCATGTATTTTCCTGCAAATAGCCTGTAGTTGCTATTTCCATATTGGTTGTTTCTTTTTTATTTGTTACTTGTTTGTTTCCTCTTATAGTTTAGTTTCATTTTTAGAAGTTAATTCCAAAACACGTTCTGGCATTGGTTTCAACATGAGATTGGAAAGGAGTAATAATTCTGACTCCTGGCTACTTTGTCTACTTCCATTGACTTCATAGGATAAGCACAACTAGTATGATCAAATGTTTCCTGATCTGTAAAGTTATTTGTAGCCACATATGAGGCAAGGGTGAAAAAAGCCAACGGATACCAACCTTACTTCTACCTACTGATTTTGTAGGAACTGTCTCTGAATGAAATAGGAATTAGTAGGATCATTGGAGTTAATATTTAGAAAGAAACACCAGATGTTTTGCTGTTCTAGGGCTAAATTTTGAAAGTGGGGAAATAGTTGTTTTTGTTTTTGAAACTATAAGAACAACTGTTTTTTGACTGGCGACAAAACTAACTTTTCTGTTGCTGAGGACAGTAGCTGAACTGTCTGAGAACTCAACATGTGCATAATAATCCTTTGGAGAAGACAATGTTGGAGGCCCAGAGTTTGCATGAAGTATAGAGAATATACTCATGTGCATAAGGAGAACCATTCTGTTTCCTGTAAGTGCAGACAGCTGGAATACCCCTCATTTCCCCTTTGTTCAAATATTGCTGTGCTCAAAGCTTCCTTGAACAAACCTGTAAATGATACCCTGAATAGTCATGATCATTCAGCGTTAATTCCTATTAGCTGATCAAGGTGATGTGGGCAAATACCCTGCTGAGAAAATATTCTGGATATCATGGGTGAATCTCAGTGGGACATTTGGCACTGTTCCTGTACAACTGCAGCACAGGATTCAGAGGCTTATTTGAAGAGCTGACATTGATTCAATGTGTGCTTAGGTACGTGAAGTTTGCTGTGTTGCTTTCTATGATCTATTACTCTGTGTAATGACACTCGGTATAGTGAGTGGAGTGCTGTATTATACATATGAGGCTTGCAAAAATGTACTTGTAAAGGAACAGCTGATGTTTGATTCATAAGGCTATGCATTTTAAAATAAATCTGGTGTTTAAATAGACCATTTAATCACTGTCACATATCACTAAAAGAATTCTCTGTTATGAGTGTTTGAACAGATGACCTCTAAATAGGAATATTCCTAAGTGCTGAAAAAACAGGTATTGAGACCTCCATTAGCTGAAGTGAAATTTCTTAAAAATATTCATACTGCTGTTCAAGCTGGGGCATGGCTGCAATTTTGAGCATCCTAGTCATGTTATTTTGAGGCAACTCTTTTTTGTTGTCTAGAAAGAGATTTGTGTCTCTAAGATGGTGGAGTTGTTGAGCTCTAGCTATTACCAGGCAGTGCAAAATGGAGACAATCTGTTGCACATAATAAACATCTCTCCTTATTGTCTTACTGTCTTATGCCACAGCATCTAACCGAGCCTCTAGCTTGCATTTAAAAAAAAACAGTGGATACAAGAAAATGAGCAGTCCAGTAAGAGATAAATTAGCATATACAGCGTTCATTCCCGGCCTTCTGAAATATTTTGTAGGGTATGGAAGAAACAGCTTTGGAAAAAAAAGGCATCCAAGTTACAGTAAGAAAGCGTAAGAGATAACCATCTAGAAAATTGCAGCTTTTTCTACCATGATGACTCTGTCAACACGATATCTCTAACCACAGAGAGATTAAAATACAAACTTCTCTGCGTGGGAAAAAATACACGTTTATAAAGTCTGTGTCTTAAGTAGTACATTTTTAGGAAGAGTCGAAAGTCAGATCTCTAAGTCATGTTCACGTAATTCTCTGTAGAGATTTTCTGAGTTCCTTTATATTCATGACAGGATTTTCAAGGACAGATGTTACTTTCTTCTTAACCTGGGTCTGTGTGGGATTACATATCATGTCCACAGTGCTCCATGTCCCGTACAGAAAGCTAAGGTAAGGAGTGATACTCTTAGTTCATTGATATGGTATGTTATTCTTATCTTTTCACAGGGTCTTTAAGTATGATGAATCTTGAAAGCCATGTCAAGACTACTTGTGAGAAGGTTGCTAAGGCTTTGGGCTTTCATTCTCTGCCTAAGAGTGAGTAGCTTAACATCTTTATATTTGCCACAGACTATGAATTAAGTTAGAAAGAAATCTCATCTCTGAATACATTCATAGATGTTCAATATTAGTGGCATTTGATTCGTTATTACCAAGAGATTTATTTGCAGATTCTTGTTACCTGGACAACAGGAATGGTCTTTGCAGCATGCAAAACTTGGAAGGCTGGCTGCACTTCAGCACTCTGGTTTCATGCAGTAGAAAATGAAATACATACCCATGTGGAATATGCATTATTCTAACCTTGTAGGAGCATTATATTGCACATTAAATCACCAGAGCTCTTTGGCTGTGTGATTCTTACAAGCTTAACCTTAAATTATGTGCATTCTGGTTAACTGCTTCGTAGTGGGATCAATTTCTAGGAGATCAATATTTTGCTTGTCTCAGAAGGCAGTTTAAAACCTTGCTTGTCCCATATTGTTTTTATTCTTTTAAACAGCATTTGTTGAAATGGCTTTTAATTCCTTTGATTTCAGTGGCAAGCAATCATAACAAGAGATTTGAATGGAAATGGCAGAATGAGAAGCTGCATTTCAATGGCTTTTAGTAATACTCTACAAAAGTGTCCAGCCACTGCTTCCTGTTTTATAGTAAGATTGGTTCAGTATAAACTGATATGGAGAAGTTTTGAAGGTGTGAATTGTATTTTTTCTTCTGATAAATGTGTACGTTATTCATTTTGAACTTCAATCCAGCTGCCATTGAAGTCATTGATAATGCTGCCATCGATTCGTATAGTGCAGAAGTGGACTTATAATGAGCTACTTAACGTGTCATTTATCTAAGCTGTCACTGCTTGAAAGGGGTAGGAAAAGACTGGTAGAGTGTCTGAAGGGTCTGTAAATGTAATCAAAGAAACCACATTTTGTGTGAGAAGCTGTTTCAGCTCGGTCTCTTTCATCTGTAGAAACCTGAGAGAATTTGTTTAGTAGATTCTGGCAACAAAAACGCAGTCAACTGCAGTGTTTAGAATGACCCTGCAGAAAAAAAGAGACAGCTGAGTGATTTCACAGGTAGGCAGATACATTTCAGGACTTTTAAGCTCTTCAAGTTCTGTCACAGAACTTCTGATGTAAAAGTCTTGTTTGTAAACCATTTCTAACTTGGTATTTTAATCTGTGCAGTAATGGACTCGTACCTTGGAAAAGATTTGAAAATATATTCTCTAGTATTGCACATGTATTTTGGACGAGTGATGATTGTGTAAAACAATAGCTATGTTTTGTTATGCTGTGTTTTAATATGAAGATTAATGTGGAGATTCTCTTTACATTTCCTGTTCACAATGTTCAGAATTGCAGAATTATATAACCTGATCTTAAATGAAAGAGCATATTTTCAATTGTTTCTCTCAGCTTCTAAAATTAAATCTGGTTAAATGGTGTGCACAAAGAGATACCACTTCAACAAAGGTTTTATGGAAAAGTTTCCCTATAAACTAACATTTCTTGAGTATGGGGATTCTGAAAACTGGTTCTGGAGCAAGTACAACAGCAGTAATCAAAACTTGGCCAGGTCCCATCATAACTCTTCAGTTCTGGTGAACATTAGTTGTGGAGGACTTAGCTGCATAGGCTGGCTCTGCTGCACGTTTTCATGTCCTATGTATAATAAATGAGTTGTCAGTGAATGCATCATCTGGGCTATTAGTCAGCGTCTTCAAGCTCTGCCATATCTTTTCTGTTACTCAGTATATACGTTGAGCACAACTGCCTGTGTTGGGTCAAAACGCCTGTCACGTGTTTGTAAAATAATGGATGAAATGTCCCTCTCTCCATTTTATTTATTTATGTCTTGTCCTGAAATTTTAGCTGATGTTTCTTTTGGTTTCTTTCCGTTTATTCAGACATGGTGTTTCACTACCATTGCTCTAGCTCCAGTTGTCATGATGGAGTACCTTTCTTATCACTGTGTCGTCCACTGTTAATTTAAGAATCCCATCAATTAAAATTCTAAGTTTTCCTTGGGTAAAAAGCATTTCTTAGGAAGACAGATGCATGGAACATCTAAAATTCCAGAACATCTTCAGGTTCATTTGCAAAATGTGCAATCCAGTGTAGTTAGGACTTTACATAAAGTATGTGTTTATGTCTGTAGTAATAGTAAGTACAGAACAAGACTTGCTTATTCTTTACATTAGCATGGGGTATCAGTGCTACAAGCTAAATTCCTGTATCCAAGTGAGCTGAAAAGGAGGGAGGGAAGATACTTTTCTCAAAAAACAGAATTTTCCATTTTCCACTTTCCCTGATGAAGGATAATTACAGTTTCAATGGGAAGACTGTTCTAAAAAATCCTGAGAATGTGTCTTACTGTGTTTGTGCTTTTTTCTTACGTGGAGGAATAGCCTGCGCTTCTGGAGACCGTTCTGAGTAAACCATGCTGGTGGGAAATTGGCTGATGTTAGAAATCATTTTGAAAAGCAATGACTTAAAATCTAAAGTGCTCGAAGGAAAGTAATTCACAGAAATTACATTTTAGGAATAGTGGCTAAAACATTATAAAAATGCAGGAGGATGTAAACCTAAATCTGACTAAAATCTAAGTGAGAATTGTAATATATAAAAAATAATCCTTTTCAAGTTGAAAAGTTTCCATGCCTTGTACTGATTTATTTATAAATGTTGTAGAGGGTGAACAAGAGAGAACAGGGATCTCAAATTTAGGACAGTGAGCTCAAAGAAAATTGACATTGATTCCTTAAATCTTGGTATTCTGAAGGTTGTCTTTAAGGCGATGCTTTATCCAATTTCTCATCAATGGGCAAAATAAATAACACACAAAAAAAATCCAACAGCACTTCCCCTACTGCTAAATCCCAAGAGGACACTGTTGTCGTCTGTGTATTCTGGCCTTGTGTTCCTAATCCAGGTGCCTATGGGCAGAGAAGGTTATTAACTAAGTTATAAGGTTTTTTGTTTCATTTTTGTGTGTGTGATGTGGGCTTTTTTTTCTGTACAGATGTCTGTTCATCTGTACATCATCATCTGTACAGATGTTTCTGTACTTCTGTGCTTACGTTCTTTGACAATGAATAAGCCTATAAGAGATTCCTGACAAGTACAAATATTTAAAAAGTCAAGAAAGGAAAAGCTCTATTGCAGAGGTAAAGAGGAAGGATAATTATGGAAAGGTAGGGACCAACTCCTTCAGGATGATTTTCTCTCTAATAATATTGAACTGGGGAAATGCAACAAGAAAGAAGTAAATCATACTTATTAGTTCATTGTTCATACTTTCTTACATCACTGTGTGTGTATGTATGTGTATATTTGCACCTAGATGTGTGTCTATGTATGTATTTCCTTGCCCCTGGTTATGCGATAATGCTGTGCAAAGTATTTTCTAACATACCAGAAAATGTACAGATGTAATATCTTAGTGGCTCTCATGGGCTGTTATTTAATCTGTTTTACCAAAAGAATTATCAGTTATGTGGCAGAAAAATTAAATGTGTCCTAAAACTAACATTTCCAGTTGCTAATCAGAATTGTAGCCTGTTTCAAAGCCTTTTGGTGTCAGAACACCCCAGTCTCTGCATCTGACCGTTAAGGATTCGGTTGTGTGTGCAAACAGGGAGGGGGAAGGTGCATGCCTCTGACTTATTGGGGTTTTGATCTTCAGAAAGAATAGGTAACGTTAGTCACTTGGTGCAGGAGAAAAAATATTAAAGAATGGAAATGATTTATTGTTATGCAAAGTATACGTTCATCACTGGTTTATACATCTGCACATTGTTATATTTTGTGCTGCTATCACAGCTTGATAAAAACAAGTACTATCAGCATGTCTGTACAAACAAACACATTCCTCATGGCATTTTCCAGTGTAAGATGCTCTTCCACTAGTTGAGGCTTGCGTTATCTTCAGACTTTCTGACTTGAAGCCACCCTACTGTTAAGTGATTCAGAAGGAATCACTCAGCCGCTCCCACGTGCAGGCAGATTCCCTTCCAGTCTCTATAAAACCTCGGTTTTATTGCTGAGCCTGAAATATCCCTTTGGCCAGTTTGAATCAGCTGACCTGGCTGTGCCCCTCAGCTTCTTGACCTCCCCCCAGCCTCCTTGCTGGTAAAGAGCTGTGAAACCCAGAAGCCCTGTTCAGAATCAGGCAGGCAGTGGTGTTAGCAACTTAATCACACGTTCAAAATGCATATGAGTCACACAGACTCCTACTAGTACAAACTCCGTTCCATCCAGAGCTAATGAACTATTAAAAGCTCTTTTTCTTTCTGAAAGATTTCTTTTCTTGCGAAATTCATCCTCAGATAGGCTGAACAAAATAATACTCCAATAACAAATCCACCATAGGTTTTTTTCGTTAACTGTGCATGCTACTTGTCTTTGCCTTCTTTGCTAACTTTAAACGCTTGATATCGTTCTCAGCTGTCTACACCAAAACATGAAATTTGACTTAGATGTCATACAACTTTAGCAGTGTGATTGAGTGGCTCATATTATTGCATTTATTGTGCATCGCCTCACATCTGACAATTCTACATTTCATCTCCAGCCCTTTATTTCTTGCCTGTATTTTCATACAAACTCACACTATTCATAGAAAATGATGCATGAATGATGAAGACAGATGAAATAACTTCATATTAAAACGTGAAAATATTTGCCCTGTTTAGGGCATCATTATTAAATTAACTAGGATACTTAAGTCTGCTGTGGCAGATTAATAGTGCAATGACTTCCTCTGAATTTTCATGCTAACTTCTTTTTTGTGTATCTACCTGTACTTGTGCCCTTATAAGCCTGTATCAAAATAAATAAATTTTTGTATTGAGAATCATGCTTCAAAAAAAGTACTTGCATTTTGTAAATGCAGTGGTCCTATGCTGAACTGATGGAATGAAATGAAGATATGGAAATTGGGTTGAAGCCAATTGAATTGGCTGATTTTGTTTTGTTTTGTTTTTTTTTGAAGAGGCCTTCTTTGGTAGCTGTCTGACACTGAAGAAACAGTGGCCCAATTTTTGCTATATCAGGCCAAATCATGGGCTGGACCTGAAGGAGGACAGGACTCCTCCCAGCCTCCCTAGATGGCTGGGAACTGGTATAAGGTGTGGACTTTGTACTGGAGTGTGGGACACATACACAGGATGTAGGGAAATCCTCAGTGCATTTATTCACATTGATTCTAGGTATGGATCTTTGATAAACAGTTCTTATTTTACAGATTCTAGAGTGTTGCAATTCTAGGTTTGGTGAAGCTGAAGCTGGGAAAACAATTGAAGTATCAAGAATTGGCATTTCCCCATCTTTAAATGCCTTTATTCAGGATGTGTTACTATAGCCATGCAGAACAACAGAGTAAAGGATTTCAGCTTTATCTTTGAAAGTTCTTCCTTCTGAAAACTGTTTTATGCTTAAGAGCTGTGCTCTACCTATATAATAACTTATTAATATTATTGAAAATTGGCTTTCTCCTGCAATTCTTCTTGGAGTAAACCCAAATCCATAGAAGTTTTGGTGGTATATTTTTATCATTGTATCACGTTTCTACTTGTGTTTAAAGTTTTAAGCCTGGTTTTCCATACGTTATTCATTTGCCTGGGAAGAAAAGCTCCATTTTGCTAGTAATATTCATATTCTATTCCCTAAGAATTCAACTTACCATCTTCCTTCCCCCCCCCCAGTGTTTGCTTGCTGTTGATAAATCATGCAATCTGTTTCAGAAAATACCTGTACATACAAGCTTACATTTCAGGATGAAACAAAAGCTAAAAGGTATTGAAGCATATGTTCAAAGCAAACTGAATTTCCTGACTCAGCAGGTTCCTAGACAGCAGTGTTCTTGTGTTGCTGGTCAGAGGTCACATCATTTATATACTGGTCCCCTGCCATGTTGAGTTACAAGGTTTGCTGATACAAACAGATGACTTTTAATGTTCATAGACTAAATTGGAGCTTTTGGTGTTTTTCGTGCTCTAACCTTTTTGCTGCTGTATGTTTGATGCTCCATTATAGCACGATTGCTTTACTTATTCTCTAGAGATTTATAGCATACTAACCTTAGGCGCACATCAGAGAAGTTAATGACAGAGACTAAATTTGATTTGTGTCTCAAGACTGTTTAGCAGATTAGAACTGCTTTTTTTACCCTTCAGTTGCCTAGAAAAGGTGATGTGCAGCTATGACATTTTGTATGAAGTGGGAGCATAAGCTTTCAGGACCAGAGATAATAAGTGGGCAGAGTCCCTTAAATCTTCTTTCTCATGCACTCTTCTGATCCCTGTCTTGCTGGGTAAATTCACATCTGTGATACTGCAGGGTGTGTATCAAGCATTTTATGTAGTGTAGCAGGTACATTTCACTTCCAGCCTTCCACAGGTAAAAGGTATCCCTGTTGCAAATTCAGTTGCAGATACTATGGTGGGATGCATTTCTTCTTTTATCATGCCGAGAAAAGTCATTTTTGTTATAAACTGTTTGAGCACCTAGAAACCTCTAGGGAGGGCTTGTTAGCTTGTCTGCTTGGAGTGTGTGCTCCAAACAGCCATAGAAGGAGAAATACTCTGTGTTCTTTATGCTTTATTTCGGGTGCAATTGCACTGATATGTATCAGAATCAGAGAATCTTTTGTTAGAGGGGACATCTGGACTACTCCAACTCCCTTGCTGAAAGCGGGCTCTCTACAGTAGTTTACACAGGAAAGCTTCCAGGCAGGTTTTGACTGTCTCAAATGAGCTATCTCTATGAGGTTTTTCCTCGTGTTCAGGTGAAGCTTTCCTGTGTCCCATTTTGTGCCCACTGTTCATTGTTCTGTCATTGGGTACTGTTGAAAAGACCTTGGCCCTGTTCACTTCATTCCTGCCCATTAGTTTATTTGTAAGCATTTTTAAGATTCCCCACCCCCCACCAAATCTTCTCTTCTCCAGTGTTTGTCATTGGCTTTTCCAAAAAAAAAATACAGAATCACAGAAAGGTTGGAATGGACCTCAAGGAAGATGGATTTCCAACCCCCTGCCACATGCAGGGTCGCCAACCTCCACATTTCATAGCAGCCCAGGCTGCCCAGGGCCCCATCCAACCTGGCCTTGAACACCTCCAGGGATGGATGGGGGCACCCACAGCCTCTCTGGGCAGCTGTTCCAGCACCTCACCACTCTCTCTGTAAATGGCTTAAAGTTCACACTTTGAATCAAGTTAAGGTGCAGGGAAAGTTAACTGCAAGCTAACTGCATAGTTATGCGACCATGTCTGTTGTTACTGTTTATTTTACCAAACTTGGAAATTGACTGATTTGGCATTCTCAGAAGCCATAGCAGCTCGAGCTCCTCAGGAGTGGTCATTCAATGACATCTGAACATTGCTGCAGTTTCTGGAGGGGGGAAAAAAAAAAAAGCAGAACCTTTTGAGGTCACAAGGCATTTTCAGAAAGAAAAGATTTGGAGCATGTGTTGTATTGGGCTTTTTTCACACTGCCTGTAAACAGAAGTGGGGTGCAAGTCTGTTTAATTCATGGCACTGAAATTGCCTGTTAGCATTATTCAGAAGCAGCGCAGTCTGTTAGCAGGGAGCGTTCAGAGCACACATTTTTGTGTGTACATAAATATAAGTGGTTTCCTTCATATACTAGAAAATGGAACAGCAATTTTGGCTATTATTTTGCAAATAAATTTGCTGGGAAGATGAATGCAAACCAATTACAAGTATGCCATTCTTAAGTTGTTTCTTGTTTGAAGGCTTTGCCATAGCCGTAATTGCTCGGAAACTAATCAGTCATAGAAATTGTCCTGTACAAATTTAGCTGCTAAGCTGATTTTCTGATTATTGTCCTTTCATGTTTTCATAAAGCTTTTGGATTAACTAATTCACAGATGAATATAGTTTTACAAACACTGTGGATGCGTTCTCGTAAACAGTTGTTAATCATTATAACGATTGTATATCATCATAATGTATGACCTCAGTCATGTCTGTTTTCTTGAAATAGTTATTACATTAATAATTCATTCTACTTTGCACTGTGTTTTAAGGGATTCCTTTTTGTTTGTGGAAGGCAAATAAAATATTTAAGGACTTACCGCAGTACCTTCCACCTAACGTTTTTGACTTTTGGAAGCAGATGGTGGAACGTTGAAGATGTTGTCTGTCATTCATTAGACATGTGGGAAATGGCATTTGAAGCAAAATGCTCTCCCTGTATCAGTGTCAGTACCTATGGAGCATGCTATACAGTACATTGAAATGCCAGGTTTTGGGATAGAACAGCTCTGCAGGGCTGTTTGTGCATTTGTTTCAAGTCTCGAATGAGTTCCAACTCCAGTTTGATCATCAGGCTGCAAACTCATTATCTTTGGTATCATATGGATGTGTACGCAAGTTTGCATATTGCCTTTAGGTTTTGGTCTTGGTCGGCAGGCTATTGGCAGGCTGTTTCTGACTGTATGATCTTGAGAAATCCTCTTAAGTTATCTCCCCTCAACTTGTTAAATTTTTAATAGATACTGATACCTATGTGCCTTACATTATGCATAAGTTGTATCTCCATTTGCAAGGTATTTTAAGGCTTCTGCATGAATGAGTTTAATTGGAAAGCAAAACTACTATTTACTGTCCTGATCGAAATCTTCTGGTGTTCAGATAAAGCTGAAATAGAATAGAATAATACAGAAATGAAAGCACAGAGCAGATTCACGCTTGAAAGTAGAGTGCAAGATTCATGCTGTGTTGCCACATTTGTGTAAGCTTACAAGTCAAAAATGTATCTTGCATGTCTGCCTTTGCTTGAATCAGTGAGAATCAATGGAGATTTTTTCTGGGAATTTTCTCAAACCTACAAAGGAATTCCAGTTTTTTAGCCTGTTGAACGGAAATACTTGATTCCAAAAAACTCCTAAGTTTTTTAAAACAAAAATGTAAGATTTCTGTGAAATTTCTCCTAATGACATCTTGATTTGAGTTGGAGGTGAATACATGGAGTTTTAGTCCCTTCGTTCTACAGAGCTTATGCTGTTTAGATGGTTGTAACTAGAGTGAAAATTGTTTGCTTCTCAAAACTGCATTCTTGATCGCTATGCGAAGATATTACCTACAGATAAATGCAACTCTGGATTAGGTAGAATAGGAGCAGCTTGTTTATGAAAATTTGTAGAAAGCATTTGCTGTTTGCTGATGTATTCAATTTTTAAAGCATGTTTTATATGTTGATAATTCATAAGTTTCTAGAAAAATAAAAGCCTGCTAACTGAGATGGATCTTATTTTGATATAACATCCAGATGTCTTATTTGAAGCAGTATATAACTGTGTATATGTATATGTATGTATGTATAACTGTATAACTATCAATATTCTCAGTCTGTTCAGTAAAGCAAGTGCCCTAAACAGAGCACTCATGTTCATCCGGGGTACCAACCAAATTTTGCTGTTTTTTGTTACTGTCTTAGTGTCTGCTGCGCTTCTGAAAGCAGACCTTGTTTTATAGTGTTTGAAAAATCCCTTGGGAAACTGATTTAGGTCTATTCTTTTAGAAAACATTTATTTTTTTTTTTTAGAATAGAGAATTTCCTGAGTTTAATCCAGGGGGCTTTTGCTGAACTAGACCCTCTATGTGTGCTGCAGTGGCACATGCTGAGTAATATTTGGGTTCACTGAACAGTTTCACAACTCATGAATCGTAATTCTGAACTGCACTTTATTCTTTACAGCTTTGTAAAATTACACGTGAGAGTTGTGGATGTGCTTCATGCCACAGTGGATCTGAATCATGGATTGAAACGACAAAGGTTTGTTCTTACTACTTGACCCACATTGTTTAGCACGCTTATCATAATGAAATAATTCCCATCATATTTCGTGCATTGTCTTGTAACTGTGAGGGAAAGCGAATGTAGTGAGGAAACCTCTCCAGAAAGCTGCAAGTGGTTTTGGTTGTAGTACTCTTGTTCATCTTTGCAACTGAAGATACTGGCAAAGGGTTTTGGGGAGTGAAAATTAAGTAATTACAGAAACCATGGAACTCATAAGCAACCTGTTTTTTCCTTTTCTGTCACTTTATTTTCCCTGTAGCATATGTTATTTCAGAAGGTGTGAGTGGAAACGTGAGGCATGCATTCTTTCTCCCTGTCAGCTGTGTTTCATAGTTCTTTTCCTTAATATGGTTCCTTTGGCATTTCTGCTATGTGAATACTGATTTCACCACAGTTTGCTATTTCATCTCAGACTTAGCTGTACCTCTGCAATGTAAATTCATATTAGAATTAGTTATTGGTCACGGGGATTCGTGGCAAGATGTTGTTGTACCTAGGACTGTACACTGTTGTTTTACGTGATGTAACTTTCACCTGCGTAATTTCATTGCTGAGGATGGGACTTTCATTATCTGTTCTGCCATAGATTAGCCAGGGATGAAACTTTATTGAAGCACTTAAGAGACTCATTCTTCAGTCCATTTAGGAAGTGAAAAGATTTGGTGTTACGTTCAGAAATGGAAACTGAATCTGTAAGAAAGCTGAAATAGAGGATGTGTGTGCAGCGCTAGTGGTAATGAGTGTCTGGAATTGATGATGGCTCACAGTCTACCAGGGCAGCGTCCCCTTAGACTTGCTCAGAATCCAGGTCTTTGGAGCAATTTTTTTGGCATGTCTTGAGTTAATCTCCCGGATAATTGGGGGTTACTCAGGAGGTACCCTCTGTACGTCTGTGCTGTGCCTTCCTCGTGCTTTACTAAGCATCCGCCACTAGTTGTTGAGAAGAGCTGGTTGCAGAGCTAGATGGACCTTCACCTGGCTTTTAGTAAGCTATTCTTAGGAAGACATTTGAAACTTCTAGACACTCTGCATTTTTGCAAAATGTAAGCTAGTTTTTTGGCTGTTTGTCTGGAGCCTAAACCCACAAGCCTGGTATTGAAAATTCTGGAAGTTTTGTATGAGTAATGGTTTTCAAATAACTCAGTAAGCCTTAGCATGAAATTGTTACAGAAATCGTATTAAGAACATAGAAAGGAAACCTTTTTAATTAATTAAAGTACTTTCTGAATTGACAGATAATTTTTCCCTGGAGACCTCTAAAATATGCATAAAATGCTAGGGTATACAGAATAAAATCTCACAACAAATCAGCAAGTTTTCCCTGTGCTCTTAGTGCAGCACAAAATAGAGGTCTGGAAGGAGTCAGCTTGCTCCCAAAATAATTTTCCAACACTTTCTTCTCTTCTAATTTTGTTGGCTCACTAGCTTATGAATATAATTTATTCCATGTTTTTGTGCTATGAAAAAGAACAAAAGATTGGAAGCATTGTGATAAGGGCTCTCAGAGTTCAAGAACAATTCTTAGCATTTTGGTGTAGGTCAGAAATTTTGCTCTCTGGCTGAAAACGCATCTGCCTCCCTTGACTACTGTGATAAAAGCTTTCCACTGATGTGTTACTCTCAGGAGTAACTAGGAAATCAGCTTGGGACCTGCATTTCTTGTTGAAGTCCCAGCTGTGCAGCTTACAGATTTATCATGTGCTCTACGTGAGAAATGCCTCAAAACTGCTCTTCACATAAGGCAAGCTGAGCTGAATCGGGCCTCTAATCAAACATAGCAGAGGCTTATCCACCACATCTGCTGTAGATAACCTACGAAGAGATAAGGCATTAAGAAATATAGGTAAAGAACTGCAAAAGTGAAAATGAGGTCTGTATCTCTCTTGCCCTTATGACTGTTCTCTGGCGGAGCTTCTGGTCATGCTTCTTTATGTTGCATAAGTTGTATAACATCTGTGAAATAGAATTTGTATAACCCCATGGCCTTCTATATTCTGAAAAGATGAGTATCTCAGTAGTTTCAAGGAAAATCGTGGATGCCAGTTGAACTCAGAAAGTGAGTGAGCAAATGGTACTCCATAGCATATGGCTTTCCTAGTCATCCCTCAACTAGTCACTCAAAAATGCAATGGTGTTAAACAGCCACCTAGTTGCTTCTGTTTTAGGAGTACATTTGTAGAGTTCTAAGTCTGGGTTAATGGGATATAATAGAAATCAGTAATTTAAGTGATAGTAATATTGTAACAGCATTTGTCCTGGGCTACCAGAACTGTGGAGGAACCCAGGCAGAGTGCCAGAGGGCAGACTGGTTCCACCTGCAGGATTATACTTGGTGCTGTGTAGACATTTCCTCGCAGGTTAAGCTATCGTGTGGCCAGTGTAACATAGGAGGAGCACAGAAGATTCAGACTACCAGAAGAAAAAAGCAGGGCTAACACAATGGCAGAGAAGCTAATGCATACTGAATATATGTCATGCTCTGTTATTACTGTCCTTTTACAAAAATGACTGGTTGCAAGCAAACTCCTATTCCTTTAATAGTTTATGCAGCAATCCATGGTGCTTGAGTATCCATGCTGCTCAAGCATTATTAAACTTCTAAAAGCTGTATACAAGTTAAGTCTCTCTGTTCTGTCCACTTTCATCCTACAGGACAGATAACTTGGAAACAAGTGAGTACATAATCAGACATTCCCCACTGTTCTCACTCGAATGGCTTTTGTTGGTGTTTTTTTTTTTTTGTCATATGTACGGAGTTCATATGTATAAGGCCATGTAATCAAGGTGCTGATATATGATTACTTTGCTGTTTAATTTTTTTTAAAGAGGTTTAGTTATGTAAAGTTACGAAAATATGTTGTTCATGAGTAATTTTTCAGGAGTAGATCTCCAACCAAATGTTTTGCATGCAAGAAATTTTTAGGAGAGCTTTATTAAATATTTTTAGAAGGTATTTATCGTTGTAATAAACTGGTTTGTGCTCATCAGCAGAGCTCTTCTTATTATCTATAACACCTAGTTGTGAATACATTATATGCAAACTGTAGCCTTGATGGGTGGGAAATACTGGAATTTGTTAAAAATGATATTTATTTTGGAACTTTATGATAAGGTTGCATCCATGGGATTGTTGGAAGAAAATTGTTTTTGTGTGATCAGAGTGGAGATAGAAAGCTGTGGGAAGTTCAGCAAATATTTGCTGAATGCTTTAAGCTGAGCACAGAATCAAATGACGGTTCTGAAAAATGCTTGGCAGGAGTTAAGATGCTTTCATGTGGTTGGCAGCCTTAGAGATAATGATCAGTATTACACAGAAAGGTGTACAGCCTTTGAAAACAACAGGAAAAATAACGTATTTCCCTTAGTCTGCCCCATAGACTTGTGAAGAGGAAAATGCAACATGTTTTCTGTTTTCTTATCATGCAAGTTATGACATTTTGAAACTAAATGAAAGTGAAATGAGTATCAGCATTTTTTCTGTGCATATTTTTGTTTGTTTAGCTAATCTGTGCATCTTTCTGGAAGTGCCTATCTTTTCTGTTTTGAAGAGTTATTTTGCTGCTGTGATTTACTCTAGAAGATGCATATGCAAGCAACAGGTCCTTTCAAAACATTTTGCTGAAGAAATAATTGGAAAAATATATAGAACCAAAGCAGTGTGTCTTGCCATTAACAGACCATTCTATTTCCTTTAGAAAATCTAAAGATAACGTACCTAAATGGAAGTTCTCCTAGACTGCAGCCCATTTATGTTCATTTAGTATGAGTTTTTTGAAAGCTGGTATAAAAGCAACAATTTATAACCATTTTTACCTTTCTGTTTTTTTACCATAACTTCCTGACAATCATTTTGCAGGATTAATGCACAGTTTGACACTTCTGTTTCTCTCGAGGGATATTCTCTGTCTGGACATTGTTACGTTTGCCTGCCTTCATCAAAGGCACACTACTGTGTGTGTGTGTGTCATCATACTTAATGTTCTGAATTGGAAACATACCTCCCTACTAGTAATGCACCTGCTATGAATTGCATCCTTAATGATGAGATGTTTCCTCAGAAAAGTGACTAGGAAGTTTGCAAGAGGAAGTTTGTGGGCTGGATTGCCCTCACTGTTGACTGATTGAAGATGGTGATCTTTACTCATGAAATCATCTGTGAGACCCTCCACAAAATTAACATCCCTTTAATTGAAGATTTGCATTTATGTCAGTCTTTCAATTGAGAACACTATGAACTTTTTTTGTTGCAGGTCTTGAGCACGCCATCAAAAATTACTTTCTTGCTGTTCTTATTTCTGCTGCAGGTAAGTGTGAGCGACAATTCAGATTCAGTAGATCCAATCTTATGAGTTCCAACAATTGATTAAATTTAAGAGCAAGCTATTCAATTGTACCTTGGTTGTTTAAAAAAAAAAAAAAAGGTAGAATCAGAAGCATACAGCATACTGCAACTTGTATTTTTTCCATCTTTGCCACTTGTAAGTACACTGACTGGACACCATCATTAAGAAATGCAGAATGTATCCATTGTATTGGGCTGTCAACTAAGTTTGACGGACTGAAACAGTCAGAGGAACGTGTTTTACCATATATTTGTATCATAAAATGTCCTATAATCACTGTGTTATGAAGGGCAGAAATCTATTTTCGTTACAGTCGCTCAACACGAGCGATACCTTAAAGCAGGGTGAATCTATGATCGTTATTACAACATTCTTCACATTCAAATCCTGTTTCTTTGCTTTTCTAGGTATTTATCTGGGAGAACAATTCTAGCTTAAGAAATTCTAGCCTGAGAGAACAGAGCAGCCAGGCAGCTCTTGGCTGGGCAGCTCTCGCGAGAGCGGCTGACGGCAGGGGCATTGCAAGGGCAACTGCTCTGCACCCACCCCCCCTTGCCCAGAAATAGCCTGGGGGGGGGAGTGGGGGGGAAGCAGTGACGGGTAGCTGCCCAGTATAGACGGGGTGAGAAACACTGCGTCTGATTTATCGAGGAGAAACAGTAAACCACTCCTACACGAGACTCCCCCTCAAGGAGGGCTGTTATCGCCATTGTGAGTGATAAGTGCGGGGCTCCTGTTAACGACTCGGCAATGGGGCGAGGGCTGATGAGGCACACCTCATTAAGGCTATTTTATAGCGTTTATGCCTGCTGGTCTGCGATGGCTGCACCCCGGTGGAAGGCTAATGCCACAAAAATTATGGAGAGCCAGACGGCAATCCCACGCTCAGGCAGAAAAAAGACTGCAGCCAAGAAGAATGTGGAGACCCAGATGGAGGTCCTGTGCGTGCCTGAAAGGATAGCCGGTGCAAAGACAAGTGTGGAGACTCAGACTGAGGCCCCAACACGAGATGCTAGTACGCAGGTCACTGGCTGTCACGAGTGCCAGAGCCTGGCCTTTGAAGTGCCAAATGATGGTGGTGGTAGTTGTATACGATGTGACCAACTACGAGACTTAATCCGCCTGGTGGTTGACCTAAAGGAGGAGGTATAGAGGCTGAGGACCATAAAGGAGTGTGAGAAGGAGATTGACTGGTGGTGCCAGTCCCTATGGGCTCCAAGATCTGGGAGCGTAGCTGAGGCACCGCGTGGAGCATCTCACCCCCCACAGCCTTGTAGACAAGTGAGAGAGGGGAAAAGGCAGGCTGATGGTGTTGCAGTGAGCCTCCTGTCCTCTCCTCCACCTTTGAGCAATTTGAGAAAGGGGGAGGAGTGGGAACAGGTACCGGCTCGACAAAGCAGGCGTTCCCCATCCCGACTGTCCTCAGCCCCACAGGTGCCTCTGCGTAATAGGTTTGAGGCCCTGGATCATGAGGGAGAGAAGCGTGGGGATGTGGAAGGAGCTCAACCCGTGAGGTTGCCTTGGGTACAGTGGTCGACCCTGTGCCTCAAGACTGCTTCCACCTGGAAGGACAGAAAGGTGGAGGTTGTAGGGGACTCCCTGCTGAGAGGAAGCAAAGGCCCTATATGTCACCCTGACCCTGCCCGTAGGGAGGTATGCTGCCTTCCTGGGGCACAGGTCAGCGACGTTTCTTGGAGACTTCCTGGTCTGATTCGCCCTTCTGATTATTACCTGCTGTTGATAGTCTAGGCCGGCAGTGATGAAATTGCTGGGAAAAGTCTCAGGGCTATCAGGAAAGACTTCAGGGGACTGGGGCGGGTAGTCGAGGGAGCGGGTGTGCAGGTGGTGTTTTCTTCCATACCTTCAGTGGCAGGGCAGGATGCTGAGTGCTGCCAAAAAACCCTCCTCATAAATAAATGGCTTAAAAGTTGGTGCAAATGCAGGAATTCTGTTTTTTTGTTTTTTTTTTTTTTTTACCATGGTGCAACTTACTTGGCGCCTGGTATGATGGCAGCAGATGGATGTAGCCTGTCTCTGAGAGGGAGGAGGATCTTAGCTGAGGAGCTAGCAGGACTCATTGACAGGTATTTAAACTAGGTATGAAGGGGGAAGGGGACAAAACCAGAGAAGCTGGGGTTGAGCGGGTCGTTCAAGGGCTTGTACGGAACTTGATAGGCCATGATGGTGAGGTAAAAAGTGATGGACTGGAGCAGGGGGGTGTTGGGGATGCTACTGTTGTAGGGAAGCCTAGATCCTCTATAAAAGTGGTAAGATGGAAAGCCCAGCTGAAGTGCCTTTATACCAATGCATGCAGCCTGGGAAACAAACAGGCTGAGTTGGAAACTGTGATGTGCTTGGAAAGGTATGACCTTGTTGCCATCACTGAAACATGGTGGGATGAATCCCGTAACTGGAACACCACCATTGAGGTCTATGGGCTCTTTAGAAGAAGTAGGCTAGGTTGGAAGGGTGGGGGAGTTGCCCTGTATGTCAAAGAATGGATAGACTGTGAGGAGCTCCCTCAGAGAAATGGTCAGGAACAGGTTGAGAGCCTGTGGGTTAGAATTAGGGATGGGTCTAACAAAGGTCAGCTGGTGATAGGAGTATGCTACAGGCCACCTGATCAAGGGGAAACTGTTCACGAGGCTTTCTTGCTACAGTTGTGGGAGGCTTTGTGCTCGCGGGCTCTTGTGCTGATGGTGGACTTCAACCATCCAGATATCTCCTGGAAAGAACACATGGCAAGTTGCAAGAGGTCTTGGAGGCTTCTGGAATGTGTTGATGATAACTTTCTGGTCCAGCTGTTGGACAGACCGAGCAGAGGTTAAGCATTGCTGGACCTGCTGCTCACCAATGCGGAGGAAATCATTAATGGTGTTAAGGTTGGAGGCAGCCTGGATTGTAGCTGGTCGAGTTTGTGGTCTCGAGGGATGTGGGCCTGGCAGAAAGTGGCGTCAGGACCCTGAACTTTGCAGGAGCGAACTTTAAGCTGTTCAATGGACTGCTGGCTGAGATCCCCTGGGATGCTGTCTTAAAAAACAAAGACGTTGAGGAGAGCTGGCTATTCTTCAAGGATGCCTTGCTGAGTGCTCAAGAATTCTCCGTTCCTCTGAAGAAGAGAGTGGGCAGAGGAGGTAGGAAGCTGGTGTGGCTCAGTAAGGACCTGCTGGGCGTGCTGAGGGCGAAGAAAGGTGTATACAGGCTCTGGAAACAAGGCCGTGTCACCTGGGAAGAATACAGGGATGCCGTCCGCGCTTGCAGTAATGTGATCAGGAAAGCCAAGGTGCAAGTGGAACTGAACTTGGCGAGGGACATGAAAAACAATAGGACGAAGTTCTACAGGTCCATTGGCCACAAGAGATGTGCCAAAGCCAGTGTGCCTGCTTTGGTAAATGTAAAAGGAGAAGTCGCTTCAACGGGCAATGAGAAGGCTGAGGTACTGAACGAGTTCTTTGCCTCAATCTTCACTGGTGGACAAGATTCCAGAACTTCTCACGTTCCCGAGCCCTGCATCCCTAAACCTTTAGGTGGGGACCGGGGCAACAAATCCCTCCCCGCTGTGAGGACAGAGCAGGTCCAAGACCGCCTCATGAGGCTGGATGTGTTTAAGTCTACGGGGCTGGATGGCGTGCATCCCAGGGTTCTGAAGGAGCTGCCTGAGGTAGTTGCAAGAGCAGTCTTTAATCTGTTTGTTTTGCACCAGTGAAATACACACTGACCTAGTGCTGAACTACCCTGCTTTGCTTGTGAGGTAATTCACTTGGAGGTAATCACTGCCTTTGAGATAATTCACATTCATGTGCTTTGTATGCCTAAAATGTTTTGAAAATTGAGTCCTTTTTACTGAAGTGAGGAAAAAAAAAAAGATTTAAGAAGCCAACTTCCAATTTTAAATGCCGTTATTACTAGAATTAAGAGATCTTTACCATACCTAATTTTCTCTTTAACATTTATTTATGGCTGGATACTGCATACCTAATCCTACAGTATATCTAATCTTTTTCTTCTGTGTTTTTTTTTTTCATTTCTTCTCTTTAGGTCCCTTATAAGAAGGGATGATTGAAGGTTCTCCCTTAGAACGTATTTCAGCTTCTTTCAGTAAGTTATTTGCCTGTTTATTCTTGCATTTTTTAAATAAATTATTTTGTCACAAATGTAATTGATCATAATTTCCATTTTTAATAAAAACATCATTTGGAGATATTGGAGGGTGTCCATAGGAAGGCCATGAAGATGATTGGAGAGCTAGAGCACCCCTATTATGAACAAGGGCTGTTCAGCCTATTGAAGAGAAAACTCCAGGGAGACCTCATCGTGGTTTTCCATTACTTAAAGGGATCTTATAAACAAGAGGGAGACTGATATTTTACGCAGGCAGATAATGATAGAGCAAGGGAAAATGATTTTAAGCTAAAAGAAGGGAGATGTACATTAGGTATTATGAAGAAATTTTTCATTCAGAGGGTAGTGGGGCACTGGAACAGGCTGGCCAAAGATACTGTGGATGCCCTGTCCATGGAGGGGTTTGAGGCCAGGTTGAACAGGGCTGTGGTCAGCTGGATCTAGTGGATGGTAACCCTGCCCACGTCACAGGGTTAGAACTAGGTCGTCTTTAAGGTCTCTTCCTACCTAATCCATTCTGTAGCAGTGTGTGAGCTTACTCCTTTTCCCTCCTAAGGAGAATATTCACATTCAAAGAATATTAATTGTTATTACAACCTTTCACTTTCTCCTGTCAAATAGTTTTCAATTTCTGCGTATCTGATTACTAGCTTACTATTCCTAATTTCATCCCATATTTTATTCCAGTCATAGCTTCATTGATGCTTTCTCAACTGCTGCTGTTCAGATTTTTCATTCATACTGATTGATGAGATTTAAGAAATATGCTTCTACCCACTATGGAAGAAAGAGGGAATATGTTGAGGTGAGAGAAGCACCTGTTAAATAGGGCATCACATCCATCGTGTGTCCCATACAGGTTCCTATGGAAGGAGCAGACTTTACTGATGTGGAGCTGAAGAGACAGGAAGTGTGAAACCCTCACTGTGTTCATCCATTAATGGTAAATAAGTGTGTATTATGAAAAATTTTTTATTTAGCAGTAATAGTATTGTAGGTGTTTTCCAAGCTGAAGAGAATGTAGTCTGTAAGACCTGTATGGTGGTCATGGGATATACTGGGAAGACAAAAAAGTGGGAAGTGGAACAATACAGAAATAAAATAAGCCATTTTGTTCTTTTTCTCACAATAAAATCAAACATGCTTTAGTAGAGAAGAACAAATTCAGACATGTTACATAAGAAAGTTCTTACTTTTGAGTATACACCTAATCTAGGTGACTTCAGTACTGTGGTATAGAAATGCTGTTGATTTATTCCCAGGACCTACCTGAATCACACAGAATGTTCTGTGAGCCCAGTTCCAAGGGAAACTTGTCTACATATCCTAGGGTACAAGTAAGTTATCTTGATTTAGGATTTTCTGTATATCCTTCATGTATTTTCCATATGACATCTTTATTTGTTTTTAACATTAACGAAGTATGTAAAAATTGGGTAACATCAGTGAGAAGGTTTTCATTTCTAAAATCAGAAAACAATATTACATCTTTGAGTAGAATATTAACTCGGTGCTTCAAGAATTACAGAGAGGATGTTGATTAATCTTCAGTGGTGTTGATTGTTGGTTGTTTTTTTGTTTCTTTTTCCTGTCAATGGTTGTTTGAGCTTAAAAATATGTATACCATTTTCTGCCAAATTCATTTTTCTTTCTTCCTGTTTATTGCTTCTATCTCTTATCTCTTGTTGAATGACTACATAGAGCTAGTTGTATATGTACACCAGCAAATCTCAAATCATCAGGGTAACCCAGTCACTTAAAAAATGCCTTCCAGTTATTCTGTTTCCCAAGATACATCATCTGTACTTTTTTTTCCCCCAGAAATAAGTGAATCTTTATCATTCCTTTAACAATCTGAGCATTAGCTGATTAAGTAATAAAAATATTGTTTATTATGGTGGCTGAGAACGTTAGGAGGATTGGAGTCCCAGTGTTCAATCGCTATGTGAACACAAGTTGGAACCATTCCCCCCTTACACTAGAAGCCTTAGTCCTTTGCTGTTTTATGCATATGCTTAATACTGGATTTATCTTATCCTTTGCCCAGATTTGGTTTGCACCAGGACCTTATAAATGCTTGTGTCTGCAGTGTTAGATAATCGTATGGGATGAGAGGTCACGGCTCTTTTGCAGATGCAGAGCAGTCTGACAGCTCATGCTTCTACATCCATACCAAGCCATATCCTCTGGCCTCTCTGTTGTTCTGTTCCTCAGAGCAAAAATACAGAACGCATAGCACGTCCCCTGCAGCGTGACAGTTCAGTTCTGCTGAATGCTGATAAGAGGAAATATTCTTTACCCTTTTAAGGACCTACAGCTATAACGAGCCTTCATGAAGGCAATACTAGAAACCATTGTCTCAATCTGACTTAAAGCAAAATAGTTTATTTTAATGTTGCATACTGAATATGTGTGATTGCAGTGAGAAATTCTGTTTATCTAAAGATGTGTGTATGAGTATTCAGTTTTCCTACCACATTTTTGAGTGTCTGAATTTAGAAATGATGATAACAATTTGTTTGTTTCTATTTACTTGCTGCTAATAGATAAAATAGCAAATAGAGGATGCTAAGATTGCATGAATTAGAACACATACGTTCACAAGTCAGTAGATGGAAGTTACTATGGAAACTTCCACCAAAGTATTTGTTACTGTTATTATTACATGCTTATTTTTGCATTAACCCATGAGCAGTAAAACAACTGTTTGAAACATTAGGTAACAAATCTAGAAATGTCTTCAAAACTGGCAAGTTACTAAATACCAATAATAGCAATATGTAATTACAATAAATAGAACGTCAGCTTCACTTCTGTTACGGACCATTGGCCAAAAAATTTACTCTAGATCTGTGGTCAGTCATTTATTGTTCTGGTTGCAAAGATGGGACAACACAAGCTTAGCACAGATGAAAATATCAACAAAGATGAATACTGAACGTCAAAAGAGTATTGATAGCAAATTTCCTTTTGTGTGGTTAATATTATAAGGATATGAAATGCTTCATGAAAGACAAGCCTTATTGTTTTTAAAAAATCATAGAATCATACAATGGCTTGGGTTGGAATGGACCTCAAAGACCCCCTTGTATTGGGCAAGTTTTCCAGCCACTCACTCAGACTGCTGAGGAACTCATCCAGCCTGGCCTTGAACGTCTCCAGGGATGGGGGCATCCACAGCCTCTCTGGCAGCCTATTCCAGTGCCTCACCACTTTCTGAATGAAAGCCCTGGGTGTAGTACTTCCAATGGGTCCTCGCAAGGGGAGAGTAGAGGGAGACAGTCTCCTTGCTCACTCTGCTGGTCACTCCTCTTGATGCCAACTGGCATACCGTTGGCTTTCCAGGTTGCGAGGGCACACTATTGGCTCATATCCAGCTTTTCATCCAGCAGAACCTCCAAGTCGTTTTCTACAGGGCTGCTCTAAAGGAGATCATCTCCCAGTCCGCACTCATATTTAGGATTGCACCGGCCCACGTGCAACAACTTGCTCTTGGCCTTATTGAACCTCAATAGGCTTTCATGGATCCACTTTTCAAGCCTGTCCAGGTCCCTTTGGATGGCATCCCTTCCTTCTGTAATATTGACTGCAACAGTCAGCTTAGTGTCATCTGCAAACTCACTGAGGATGTGCTCAATCTCACAGTCTTTGTTGACAAAGGGGTCGTAGAGCCCCAGTCCCAAAACATGTGTCTAGGGGACACCATTCGTGATTGGCTTCTGTCTGGATATAGAGCCACTGACAACAACTCTTTGGCTATGAATTAGGGTACCTAAGAACAAAATCCTGGGTTAGAAAGGTGGGTTACCTACTGCAGCCCTCCTCCTATTGTGCCAGGTGTGAAGGCCAGTGCATTAAGCTCAGTGCTGTGATTTTAACAGGCACGGGGAGTTACTGAGTCAGCAAAAGGCCTGGTGTGTTGCTGGAAGAGCATGCCAAACAATTTCATTATTTCCCAGAGAATGAAAATTACAATTGTTGTGGTCATACTCCTCCTCCCAAAGAATAACTTCTTCGTCTGTCCTCTGTGTCTGATTTTCTGTTAGTTCAGCTAAACAGGAACGTTTACTGTTGGGAGTCATTTTATGGGATTCTATGAGTGGTACCTCTTCATGTAAAGTAGTCCCATGCTGAGGGGAAAGTGTTGGGTGACTGAAAGTTGACTTGGATCCTTTGGCTTCTCTGCATTGGGAATAGTAAGATTTTAAACCATAGATGAGAAGTGAGATACTTCTCTTCAGCAGCGATTTGCTTTGGGAGCTCTTGAGTGTGGATTGTTTTTGTGTAGCTTAAATCAGTTACTGAAGGCCATCACGGTCTCCTCTGAGTGAGGCACAGGTGCTGGAAATAGGTGCAAGTTGCCATCTTTTATCAGAAGACAAGGTATGTGAGCAGCAGCTGAGGTCCCTTGGTTTGTTTGTTGCAGAGCAGAGGAGACTGAGGCAGGCATCAGCTCCTCACAGGGAGTGGAGGGTAGTATTGATCTCTGCTGTCTGGTGATATTGACAGGACCCAAGGAAATGGAATGGCATAGAGCTGCAATAGGGCGAGGTCGGGCTGAGTGTTAGGAAGAGGCTCTGCACCAGAGTGTAGTCGGTCACTGCCCAGGGTAGCAAGTTGCCAGAGTTCAAGGAGCATTTGGACATTGCTCACAAACATAGGGTTCAATATTCGGTAGTTCTGTGAGGAGCCAGGAGTTGGACTCAGTGGTTCCTGTGTGTCCCTTCCAACTCTAGGCATCCTGTTACTCTGTTTACGTCATACAGCCAGCATGATGTGAATATGGAGGTGCTAAAATAAAGGAATCTAGGTTCAAAATTTGCTTCTTATCCCCAGTTTTGATTTTGTTGTCTTTTATCATTTTTTTGATAGAAGTTTCATTAGCATCTGCGTTGTGAAAGTCTGCTTCTGTCTGACCACGTTTGCCAGTTGAGTTATTCAGTGGGTGCCTTGGTGCGGAGGACATGTTCTCTCTTTGCTTTGCCAGGTTGTGCAGTAAGTACAAAGGGAGAGCTTCTGGATCAGGGAGTGAGCCAGACATCTCAATCAGCTTCTGCTCACCACTCTGTAAAGCAAATTATTCAAAGCACAGGTGAGGGCACTGGTTAAAAATTCAGATTTCGATGTGTGTTTTAGGTGGTGCTTGGTGGGAATATGTAACAGGCTATGGAGAGTAACTCTCTGACCACAGATGTTTGGGTTCTTGCCCGTAAGAGGAAATGGAGAATAGCTGTTAGGTATGTTCTGATGTTCAAGTTTAAAGAAGTAATGAAAAATGAGTGGAACAAGGTGCACTTAGTAAAGAATCTCTGATATGAAAACTAATATAAAGCCATCAACAGAAACAAAAGAGTTTGCAAATAGCCTTAGTGACCAGATTAAGTGATGTACAGTTTGTCAAGTTTTTCCTAGCACTGCTGGGAATGGTGTGTTATGCATTCATCTCTCCCCTGGGAAGCAGAGCAGAAATGAATGAAAACCATCATAAGATGGTAAACGTTTTTAAGCGTACAGAATGCATACAGAATTTTGAGCTGTGTTTCCCTTCCTTCCCTTCCTCTCCCCTTCCCCCCCCCACCCACAGGAAATCTGAAAACAAAAATGGAGCAACAAGTATTTTATATTGTTTAATTAATTTATTTATTTATAAAATCAGACATTTTGTAATTGATTGCAATTACTGCCTCTTTTTGTTATTAAGCAGATTCGTAATCTCTTACCCACTGAAAGCATTTTATGTTATGTTAGTCTCTTTAATTAGCTACGTTTCAACAAAGTTCTTTAAGAAACTTGATGGAATTGTAGAGCTTACAGAAGTACGGCTGTGAGAAAATGATGAAGCTTTCTGTAGTGTGAGAATTGATGTTGTAGCTCCAAATCCTAATAAGGGCAACCACACAAAGTATTTATGGCACCCCATAATGACTCCTAAAAACAAGGTGCATACATGTATAAAAAACAAGCAAACAAAAAACTTGCAAACCAAATAAAGATTCTGAGATTAAAAGTGAATTAAGTAATATTTTCTAGTAGGTGCATGAAATTTGTTTGAAGGACTCTTCTCTTGAGAACTTTTTTTTTCAAGTTGCTTTTGTGTTATTCTCTGTTGATTCATATTTGACCGGGATCTGTGGTCGTGGCTGTTGGATCACCTCATTTCTTTCCTTAACAAGAAGAAATTCTCATTCTTGTTTTGCCATGAACTGGTGAAATGTTTTCAAACTGTTTTAAGGGAAGGGGAAAACTGAGTAACAATTGGGCAGAAACATTTATGCTGGCTATATTGTTGCCAAGTGCAAAAAGTTGAAGAAGTAATGATTATGTAGTTTTGCCTGTGTGTTTAAAAGAACAGTGGTTGAGTCATTCTTCCACTTGTACAACTTAGAAGTTAGGCTGTGTTTCATAGTGTCAGTTAGTTAGCCAAGTAACTGTTTGGGATTGTTTAAAAAGTCATTGTAATGTTAATGCCAAATTTGGAGGAACACAAAACATGGTTGTCATCAATAATTACTGTGTATTTAAATAATCAAAACATAGAAATGATCCAAGGTGGAACAACTTCATCCAGTACTATGGTAGCAATTGGATAATAATACTTTCTTCTGGACTACATCTTGGATAGTTTTGCTTAAGCTGTTTTGTTGTGGCTTTTTTTTCTTTTTTTACATAAAATATGTTTGGATATTTAGTGTTTGTAAAACGATGATGACTGTATGAGGCTCTGTTCAGAGGAACAAAGAGGTCTCCAGTGGGATTGATTCTGCTGAACAGAAATGGCAGGTGTTACTTTGCATTACAATAGGATCAGTACAGCACCTCCTCCATTATGTCCCTTCATAATGCTACTGCAATTTCCATCAGCATTGTTACTGGAGTTCTTCAAGGGATGTGATCAGTAGTTATGGAGGCTATTAAAGTAACTATCGGTTCTGTTGATAATCTTAAAAAGATTTAAACCTGAATGCAGTGTTTATAATTGCAGATTTTTTTTTATCTGGTGTCTCCTATTCCTATCATTACTTAAGCATATATTATTTTCCTTCTTATTTCTTCAGTTGTGAAGCTGTGCAAAAAAAAAAAAAGAAAAAAAATCACTGAAGAGAAACACATTCTTTAAGATGCTAGACTATTTTGTCAGAACCAACATGCTGATAGGGATCTCCCTCCTTCTCTTCAGAGCTTTGCTTCCTTCACTGCCAATGACAGCAAAATTGCTCACTTGGATACCACAGTCCTTTGAGCTACAGCCTCCTTTGCTTTACTTCAGATTCTTCCCTTTTCTTTCTTGTTAATTTTATGCACTCCTCTGGTTCATCCTCCAACTGTTTGTTAGAATGGTTTGTAAGCTTAATTTTCTGCAGAAAGACCTGCTCTACATTTATCTGTTGTTCTGCCTTCAGCATCAGCTCTGATGTGCACCAGCACAGAGACTTGTCCCTTTTCCATCTCAGTTAGGTCTCATTTGTATTGTGTATGTGTCTCATTGATGTAACACTGGGTTATACCCTCAGTCTAGTTGAAAATGTGGGCCTGTCCAATGGAGACTCATTGCTGTATGCTCACCTTCAGAAAGAACTTTTGAAAGAGACTCTGCTTTGCAGCTTCTCTAAATAGCACCACGCAATACTGAATCTAGAAAAGAATATCTAGTAAGTGGGTTCGCAGTAAACTTTATTTTTGTGCCTTCTTTTCATGCAGGAAGAGCTCAGACTATTCAATCTTCAGGTATAAGGACTGTTTCTGAAAGTTATCCTTTTTTCCTGCCACATTCTTAGCGATTGTTTCTGTACTTCTCTCTGTTGCCATATTTATGCTATAACCAAACTGCTATCTGCTTATTGATGCTTGCTTTCTTTGATAGCATTTGAAATGTAATTCTAAATCAAGGAACACACACGCCTTAAGGAGGAAGGCTTTTTGTCTTTAGCTTTCTGAGGAAAGATTTTTCCTCCTGTACACTGCAAAATGCAATATCATCACTCTAATTGTCAGTTGTTTGTATGTAAAATCCCTCATCAGACCTATGGCAGTTCGTAGGGCTGAATTTTATTTTCAGTTTTACAGCATGCACTCAACAGTGCTCTGCTTAAAACAGTGAAGTTCATATCCTTGAACTAACAACTGCCCAGCCTTTGCACATCAGTCCATCTTCCTTTCAACAGAAGCACTACTTTTCCCTGTTTGTTTCACTGAGTTCTTTGGAGCAACTGAATTTTCTGGATTTGGGATCTGTAATGCCAACATAAGGCATTTGCAAGTCTGTACTATGCTATTTAGCCTTCTTGTATTACAAATAATATACAGATATTAAGTCCTGATGGTGAAGGATGTTTTTGTTCCCTGTTCTCACCCTGTCATTAAAAGAATTTGCTCTTATACCAGTCTGAAATTTAGATTTCACATATCTAGTAGTATTGCTAAGCAGAAGAGTGTGAACATTTGGAATAGGTTATACATATATAGAAAAGAAATTGCATGAAACTTATCAACCTGGATAAAAATACAATTATGGAAGGATTTTATGAGTCTGTAAATTTATGACTTTATGGAAAAGGAGAAAAAAGAGCACCACTCACTCTCCCAAGAAAGAAGGAACTAATTATGTGATAGAGTACTGGTTAGTTATTGAGTCATACATTGACTGCTCATTTATCTTTTTGCAGTTGGGATTTTAGCTGATGTGTTTCTTATTTTTTTTTGCATAGTACAACCTTTTTGTGTATCATCAAACAGTTTCAGATATAATAGAATTGAAATGACTGAGTTCAGAATGAGACACAAGCAGGCATGAACTGACCACATCACTTCAACTGCATGCTCCTTTCCCAATACTTCCTGATTTTATGCTGTCAAGTCAGTTCCCAAATACCATCACATTTTCCTTAGCTCTGCATAACACTCAAGGTTATTACCCAGCTGCCAAAAGTGTAACTGACTGACAGTGGGAAGAAGTTAGGATAAACAATAATGTTTTATGGTTAGCACAGTGCAGAATAAAATGTCAGCTTCAATTTCTCGACTATGAGCATTCACAAGCACTGTATCCACTGTATCCATCTTGCCCTTCAAAGTACTTTTTCATCCTCAGCAAAGTAATGGGAAGAGACAAGGGAATCATATGTCTGACAGATGCAGCATTTGCCTATTTGAGGACTTCTCCTTTGACTTAATCATGCACAGGAATGCTATTGATATCCTCTGATTTCTGTGTAAAGGATAAGGTTTATTTTTATTGCATATTGCAGCTCATTATATTGTATGGAAAGGTTATTATGGCTGCAGACCTGAACCACGCAGAGGTAGAAGATGCACGAGAACACAGCTCAGATTTTGAGCTAAAAGAATTCAGAAAAGCTTCACTTATTTGGGCAATCATTCTGTTTATAAATGAAAGCTATCCTTAAAAATACAGAACAAGTAGACTTGAATACAGAGCAGAACTGTGTTGGAATGGTAGCGCTGTTTGTTGGTGAGTGACAGTTGTGGGGCTCATACAGTGTGGGGTTTGATTAAAAAATAAAGCTGCAACTCGCTTTGTTTTGCTTGAAAAAGTTCTGTAAAGAATTGCTTTGTTCTTTTAATGCCTCCAATATTCAGAAAACAGAGTTGATGCTGCATTGACACTTAGATTAAAAATTAATTGTATTATAAATGTATAAATTCTTTATAAATGTATAAATCATTATAAATTTTATATAAATTGTATAAACTTTTATGTAAATTAGTATAAACTTTGTTAATTTTTTTGAGAAAAGGATGAGTTTCTATACCAAAATACTTTAAAGATAATTCATATTATCTATAATTTAGGAAGTCTTTTCCTTTCTTGCTCATTCCTAAATTTGCTACTGGATAAAATGCATTAAATAATCTATTTCACTGACATTTGTTTCTTGCATGGTGTTAGAATTCTTATATCACCTGATGAATCAGATTGTGCTGCCCTTGCTGGCTTTGGACTGGTTCCTGGGTGAGAATGTCTTTGAAATGCAAAGGAATAAATGCATCCTCAAGGAGAGAATAAACAGTTGGGGTTTAATTGTCATAACACAAAATTTCTACTCTGAACAAACGGAGAAAACATTAAATGGGTACTGGATAGGATTGTTCTACTGAAAAGTTTCCTACAGAGAATAGGATTTATTTTTTTTTTTATCAGTGAGTTGACCTTTATTGTGAAAACAGTAAATGTTTATTGTGAACACCAAACACTTTTAATTGAATATCTATCCATAAACAGTGACTAAGAATTCCTACCATAGAATTGTCCGGAAATACTTACTCTTTTTTTCAGTTCATTCCTACACTCCATGTTGGTTTTTTTTAACAGCTTTCCTCTTGAAAACAACTTGGCAATCTGTGCAGTATCAGACATCAGAACTCCATGTACATATAATTTGTACATCTTTTGTAGTAGTCCTTTATGTTCAGCAGTGAAATATTCAAAAAACTGTTTTGTAGATTCATAATATGACTGTTTCTCTCTCTTATTGCAGCCATGGGTAAGCAGCAGAGCTTTATGGTATATTGGTGTTTGAGTTATCACTAAAACTAATGAATTTTGACCTCAGAGATATTGATTCATTGGAACTCATTGCTTCCCTTCTGTTGGGAAGGAGAAATGAAGGTGTTGGTTTCTTAGAGATTCATTTGAAATTCATTTACCAGTTCTCGTACAAGTTGACCTTGAAGATATTTTGAGAAAAAATTGTGTTCTGTGGTAACAGCGTAGGCTAGATTGGCCAGCTGCATTGATTCTTTTGATAGCATCAGGATAAAAAGGATGATTCTTTGTAACTGTTGCAGCTCATCTGAAGAGGGAAGGGGCTGAAGAAATGTGAGATCCAACGCGGAGGCAATCAGCAGAAGTAAAATTAAGGACATCAAGTTTGTCAGTCAGTGATGGACCAAGAGGTCTCTCAGCCATATTCCAGATGGGTGAGCTTTGTGTGTTGTCTGGCCTTATGTAAGACTACTCACTGCTCTGGGTGTAACACAAACTGAGTGAACTGAAAGATTTTCATTTCACCCTTCCTTAGGTTTCTTATCCTCTAAAATGGCCTTAGATTAAATTTAAGCCTGGTATTATTATAGCTCTGTGCATCTGTGCTGAAGAATATAGGTTGCCCTGCTGTCTGTCTAAGCAATTCTTGCCTGCTCTTTTGAGCAACTTTCACAATATCTGAGCTGGAAAATAAAAAGGAAACAAAAGATGTGGGACAGGTGAGCTGAAAAGAAGTTTTGATTTAGAAGTTTTGATTTCTGAATAATCTGTTCTTCCTTTCATTCTCTTAATTTCCCATCCCATTTTTATAATTGTTCTTGCTCAAGTGCGACAAAACTTGGATTTATTTATTCTTTATATACAAATTCCAGCAAAACTGTGGAGACAGCACACCATTTGTGTGTGGTTTTGTGCATCTGGACACAGTTCTCTCTCTTCAAGGACTCCTTTATTTACCGTGTTGTTCATTGTTTTTGGTAGATACTTGGCTTCTGATATTGGCTGTTGTACTGTTGGTTGCCTCTAACCAGACAATGATAGAAACACATTTTTGGCTGCTTGGTCTTTGTTCTCTGAATGCATCTGTGAGATGGACCCTCCCAGAAAGGACAAAAATAGTTATGTTGCCTGCAGGCACGAATAGCCTACATCTTAGGGTGTACAGGTGAGGTACTTACCTTTTCCTTATGTTGCCTATCAGTGATTTCCTTCTACTCTTTCACTTAGCTTAAAAAGAAAAAAAGTAAAACCAAAAAACAAAACCCAACAATGGTCAAACACTATTCCAGCAAGAAAAACATCATTCTTTTATCCTGCACTATAGGCATGATAGAAAGAAGTCAGAGGGATCTTATAAAACTTTGCTGAAAAAGCTAGGTGCAACAATGTAAAACTACAAAGATTGATAGTGTAGAGTTTATCTTTCTGAAAATGCTTATTTTTATTCTTCTCTTTATCTTTGTGACTATTACAGAATGTTGCCATCTTGGTAAATTAGTAGAAGTTTAAGCCAAAGCCTCAGTGACAGTATGCATTTCCATGGAAGGGAGCCGTGTTGCATAAAGCCAAAGCTCTCCTTGTTTCCATGTAGCTTCAAGGTAATGACGACTAACACATATCTGTAAGAACTGTGAATTTTCTTTTGCTTTTCTTGCTGGGGGAGCTGCTGTATTGCAAAACTGTGCATGTTTGCAACACTGCCAGTAATTTTTGCATTTAAGATGTACTGAAAAGCAAGTTGTTATTACTACTTACCTTCCTACATGAACGCTGAAGTAAGTCAGATGCTGGTCCTAAATAAGCAAATTAAGAGAAAATTATATTATCTCACTTCAGAGTTATGGAAACTGAACAAAGAGTTCAAAGATGAAATTAAGGTCATGGCCATTTTGAGCTAATTCAAAGATTGTGTTTTTACTCAGCAAACAGTATCTTTGCTTATGTTCACTCTCAGTTTGTTCTTCATACATTTTTTTATGGGAATTCAAACCCTTTGAAGAGCTGATGAAAGTACATACCTTCTTTTTTTTTTTCTTTTTTTTTTTAAATCAACTTGCAAGTTGATTTGAGAAGTCCTCCTGTCTGTGATAACCATATAGCAGGATTCCTGCAGCCACGCTGCTCCCTGTGCTCGGGAGTGTTGTGCCAGAGGCAGGCAACCGCAGAAACCAAGATGCCCCAGTTTCTCCTTCCTTGCATGACAAGAGGTGGCAGTGTAACCCTGTACAAATATGGGATAGGTGCTGGTTCACTCATCTAAACTCCTCAGTTATGCGTGTTTGTAGGTAGTAGTCCTTCAGAGCAAAGTGTTGGGGCAGTTGGTGACAAAAGGATTTGGACTGCTGAGTTAGTAAATGACAGTACCACTAGAAGGTTTCCTCATTTATAGGATTGGTTTGTGTTGGGCCAGGTGAGATTCAAAAACTGGGCTGAGCAGCTTTCTACATTTTTTACTTAGGTAAAGTGAAACGCGATCTTATTTCTGAGAGCTTTTTTGGGGGGGAAAGGTGGTCTTTAGATGCTGCTAGAAAACACACACCCTCAACATGGGCATTGTGACTCAAAGTGCTAGTACAACCTGCTTTAATGTAGTTCTGCATTATTTATTAAAAATGATGCATTAAAAAAATAAAAACAACAACAAAAGTTTCACAGGTGGCTGAGAAGTAATTAACATTTGGCTACTGAAGAAACAAATGTTAATTGAAATGTGCTAGAGGCATGCTCAGAAGTAAGCAGGGCAGTCATCAATGCTGGATGCGCTTCTCTGGGCTATCACAGTGTATAACAAGGCAATAAATATGTTTTGTAATGTCTTACTTGTTATTTGATATTGATGTGATTTACCTTACAGCCTGCTATTTTGCAGTACTTCAATCACATATCAACATACAGCAGCAAACTCTGAAAACGACATAGTGAAATACAAGCAGGTATGGAGTGCATTGTACACATGACAGAAAATGAAGTGAGGCAAACAATATTTTAGAATAGGATTATTCATTTTGCTAGAGACACTTAATAGAAATATTTTTGTGCATTGATTATTGATAATCCAGACACTTCATGATATAAACTATATACTATCTACTATATTTTCCAAACTATTAGGTTGTTTTTCAACCATTAGGCTGGAGTCCACCATTAAGTACTTCTGGACTGTTTCATGGCTGATTTTTATTTTAAACAAGAACAGAGAAAAAGCTTGTCATTTAACTGCTTGAAAGAATTACACTGTGGAATAGTTACGGTTCATTCAGATTTTCTCTTTTTCAGATGGGGGAAATTTTACTAAAATTCTTCCATTATTCAAATACAAAATATATCCACACTCAGTCCCTAAGAAATGAAAGTGAAAAAAAGCCAGATTAGAGAAAGGATTTTTTTTCAGAGCAGAAGTCCAACAGTCTGACAACTGTATGTGTGAAAGGGCATTGAGTGAGGCTTTGACTAGAATATAGTAGTGTGTATGAAAAATGGTCCTTCAGTTAACCTGGAGTTTTTAAAGGACTGTCAGTCCTGACAGCACTTATGAATAGACCCTATATGCTTGCATTTTTCACTAGTTATGCCCTCGTAAAACTTTCTTAATCATTGGAAATTTCACATTTGGCATTGCTGCCATAATTTTTTTAAATGGTCAGTTAAATGAAGACATTCTCTTGAAGCACGTTTAGTGTGTTTTAAATGCTTTTCAGTGAGGAGAAGAATTTATGAGATATCATAAAACATTCTCTACAGCTGGTGGCTGGTACAAAAGTCTAAATGAAAGTGTTTGAATTTCTGGGCAGAATTATGTGAAGTTTCTGAATCATTAACCACTTACTTTATATTCTCATTAAACCACCTGTTTTAAACTTTGTTTTGCAAGAAATCTGCAACTGCTTTGGCCCCCATTTGCTAAAATACTTCTCAGCGGTTAAATTTTTAGGGGGCTTTCTGAACGGAAAAGGGATGTTAGTAAGATTTTCCAGATTCAGGCTGGTTTTGTTGGTTGGTTTTTTTTTAATCACTGTAGCACTCACCAAGTTGCTTCTGTGGTGACTATTTCTATCTGAAGATGCATGGATGCATGGTTTTGTTCAGCTTGTTCTACCAGTAATCAACCTTCATATCCAGTAGCTGTGAGAAACAAAGAGGTTAAACCTCATCAAGATGAAGTAGTGGTGAGTTTTCTTCATAATGTGGATACGCTTCACTAAAAACCAGGCTTCCTACTACTTTGTCCAACAGTGAAAATAGCGTAACGCATGTACAAAGAGCAGAAGACAGTCAGCTGAAAACACAGTATCTTCTGATTTGCCTTTTGATTTCCTTCACAAGGAAAGTAAGGTAAATACTAAAGAGAGATGTTAGAAAGCAATCTAAATCTGAGATGATGGAAAACATGGCAAGTTTGTTTGCCTAAAGTCCATGTTCACACATATCTGAAGTATGTTAACGTGATTCTTCTTAGCCTTCTGGAGTTAAAAGTCTCACAAAACAGCACTGTGCTGTGACAGAGAAACACTTTCAAAGCATTATGTTATGAGAAATGTATAAAGTGCTTTCTATGGCATTATTTTATAAAGGAAATTTACCAGTTTTTCATTCCCAGTTCTTCAGGGTGTAGAACTGTTATTTTATGCAGCTGATACAACTTCATTTGTTCAATTTCCCTTAACGAAACTTTCTAAAAGAAAACAAAAGTTCTGATACAAGAAAATAAAGACCAATTGCTGAAAATAATGACTGCCAAGCTGGAGAGTTGTCCTATCCCCTCAATTAGATTGAGCTGTATTGGTGCCTGATTGCTGCTAATTAAGCATTTAAAAGGTTTCACATAGGCTGGAGCTTCAGGCTCTAAACAAAAGAAAACATCCATAGTTCGTTATGCCTTGAAGATCATATGGTCAGATAGTATTAACTCCTTAATTATAATTTCATATCAGTTATTTTTCTGAAGAGCTGGCAGACAGTTTTTGTATTTACCCCATTATATCTTTGCGAATTAAAGCACAGACACACAGAGGTAGTGCTGTATAAAGAAATAAAAGAACAATGTTGTTATTTATATCACTCTTTTTGAGTTATATACCTACGTGTTCACAGCTAATAAATTAAAAGTTCACTGGATATTCCTTATTCTTTTAAATGAGGTGAAGGATGAATTTATTTGCAAGAGTATCATTCTTCCATCCTCCCAACATTCAGTAGCAAACTACTGATTCAAAATAATTTGTGTAAGGGATAAAAATGAAGGAAAAAAAGCATGCAGTTTGCTTTAACACATCTTATGGGACAGAAGCACGCTCTGCATTGCACTAAAGCTATAATTGCATGTGAACTCAGTTCATTATCCTCTCTTGCAGCCTCATGTGAGGGTTAAGCAGAAAGACAAAAAACATGAAATGAGTTCAGAAGACATTGCACACCTCAAAAGAAGACAAGCCTGGAAAGTAAACCTCTGTTGTCTTACCTAAAATGAAGAAAACAAGCTAGCTTAAAATTACTCATGCCACCCTAAGATAAACAGAAGATGGTGGAGGCAGAGAAGACCGCGGAGGTGAGGTAAGGCATTTGTGGACAAGTACAACTGTTTCTTCTGGTGGACAATGGGAAGGTGACCAATGTCATTTACCTGGATTTGAGCAAGGCCTTTGACGTGGTCCCACATCCTTATCTTCAAATTGGAGGGATGCGGATTTGATGGGTGGACCATCTGATGGATAAGGAATTGGTTGAAAGGCCTCAAACACAGCGTGGTGATTAATGGCTCTATGTCCAGGTGGAGGCCGGTAACGAGCGGCATCCCCCAGGGGTCTGTCTTGGGACTGGTGCTCTTCAACATTTTTATCAGTGACATCAATGATGGAATTGAGTGCACCCTCAGCAAGTTTGCTGATAACACCAAGCTGGGCAGTGCAGTTGACACAGTGGAAAGAAGGGATGGCATTTGGAGGGACCTCAACAGGCTTGAAAGGTGGGCCTGGGTAAACCTGATGAGGTTCAACACAGAAAAGTGCAAGGTTTCGCACTTGGGCCGGGGGAATCCCAAGCATCCATACAGACTGGGAGGAGTGGTCCTTGAGAGCAGCCCTGCAGAGAAGAACCTTGAGGGTCCTGATAGATGAAAAACTTAACATGAGCTAGCAGTGTATTCTTGCAGCTTGGGAAACAAATGATATTCTGGGCTTTATCAAAAGAGGGGTGGCCAGAAGGGACAGGGAGGTGATTGTCCCCCTGTACTCTGCTCTTGTGAGGCCCCATCTGGAGTACTGTGTCCAGGTCTGGAGCCCGCAGTATAAAAAAGATATGGAGCTGTAGGAGAGGGTCCAGAGGAGAGCCACAAAGATGATCAGGGGACTGGAGCACCTCCCATACGAAGACAGGCTGAGGGAGCTGGGCTTGTCAGCTTGGAGAAGAGAAGGCTGTGACCTTATTGCAGCCTTTCAGTACCTAAAGGTAGCCTATAAACAGGATGGGAGCCAACGCTTTGAAAGAATAGATAGTAGCAGGACAAGGAGAAATGGTTTAAAGTTGAGGGAGGGAAGATTTAGGTTTGGATGTCAGGGGTAAGTTCTTTACAGAAGAGAGTAGTGAGGTGCTGGAACAGCTGCCCTGAGAGGCTGTGGATGCCCCGTCCATCCCTGGAGGTGTTCAAGGCCAGGTTGGATGGAGTGCTGGGCAGCCTGGTCTGGTATTAAATGGGGAGCTAGGCGACCCAGGTTTTGAGGGAGGGGTGGTGGAAGTGGAGCTGATCCTCGAGGTCCCTTCCAACCCAAACCATTCTGTGATTCTTTGGCCCTGGCAGAGTTGTCCTTGCTGTGTCCAGCACACCTGGGAAAGGCAACCAGAACAGTGATGAGCCTCTTCTACACACGTTCTTCTTAGGGACAGGGCAATCTCAGCTTTGCTGAAGGTCTCTCGTTGTTATTCTGTGTTGCTATCTTTCAGCTTGATGAAGGTGCAACAGGAAATTGTGAAGAAGATTTAGAGCACAGCTTGTAGTCAAGAATAGTTTGATGTGATAACTGTAATGATGTCAAGTATCTTGAAGTCAGAAGTAGCTTGAGATGCGTGCTGTTAAAGATATTACGAACATGTTGGTATACTGTCACAGCTTTTAATCTTACTAGGTATAATTATGTCACATGTTTGCACATATTTAAATAATTCTTCTGTTTAATGCAGGGAAAAAAACGTTAGAGGAGCATTTCTGGCTATAAGCATACCAGTATTTTATCTGATCTGTGGTCTGTAACAGGCATGGAACAGCCCTTTAAAGTGATTAATGTATTGTTGATGTATTGATATTTGTACACAGTATTGTTTTCTATCAGCCTCCAAACTGGAGCATGGCATGCCTAGTATCTTTCATCTACAAATCTTGTTTGCTCAATTAATACAGAGCCTATAATGGTTGCCTGTTGCTGCCTTGCTAAATTTTGTTGCTGAAGTAACAGTGTGTAATCAGAGAGTTTTACTCTTAGGTTTCTCTTGACAAAGCATGAGGATTACGTGGGAGATGGTGAGTGCATCTCATCTGAAAGCTAGTGGCAGTCCATTGCCCCTGACCTAGCCTTTGCACTCTGAAACACTTCAGGTCTGGTGGCACCAGTCAGGGCTGTTCCCTACAGTGACTATGGATATATTTATTGTATATTCACTGTGCTTTTCACCTCCTCTGGATGCCCATCTGAAATAATCTCTGGGCAATTGTTAGGCAGTGTACAGTTTGTCTCCTACAGATCAATATCCTAGGCTAGAGGGACTGTACTGGTAGTTCAGCACTTCTGCATGAGCACAATTAATTACATAGGTGAGCCCAGTGTTTAGACATCCTTTCATCCTTGATCTGCCTAACAACCTCTCTGCTAGGGATTATCCTCTCTCTTCACTGACTGATACAGCAGCATACTTTATCTGTGTCATTGGAGATAAAGATAAAGACAACAGCACTGTCTATTGGTGCTCTGAGTTCTGTAGCATTTTTAAAAAGTGCTTCTCTAATGTAAACTCCATTATGAAAGATATAAAGGAAGCCCCCGTTGCAAGTATTCTAATCAAAGGAGAGCTCCCCAGGTGCCATTGAGGACAGAAATTGTGATGAGCTCTTTTCTGCTCTAAATTACTAATTAACTTTTTCTAAAGAACACCTACTAGGAATCTTGAAGTTTTATGGCAAATGCTAAACAGCAGCTGTTTTTTAATTGTTGTTTGCATTCTGTATCTCTGGAATGATAAGCTGGAGACACTCCCAGTTAGAAGCACTGCAGATCAGAGAGAACATCATTAATGTAAGAGGAGAGGACTTAAGCATACAGAAGACATGACATTTATGGACGAGTTTTAATAATCCTCTCTCTAGGGTTTTTTTTGCATGTTAGCATTTCTATGGCTTGTTTTGTGGCATGGATGACTCTCATGCTGTTGTGAGAATCTCATGCTGAATATCTGCCTATCATGCCACAGAGCATTAATTACAATTTTAAATCTTTAAATTCTATACAACAATCACTGTTTAGATTTTTACCTTTAAAGAGCTGTTATCATTAGAGAATCATCGATGATCATCTTGATTATTCAAGAAAATCACTGCTTACAAGAAGAAGCCTTTTGTGTCAAGTTTTTGAGCAGCTGCCACTCTGTATGTGTATACTCCTCTGCTCACATTTGTAGTGTCCTTCATTGTACTTAGCCCATTGATGGACTTGTGTGGGCCAGTGTATAAATGTATGCACAACTCTTATTCGTGAGCACACATCTTATATATGATTGATAACCCATTGTATTAGTACAGAATACGTGTATGATTCTGTCTTTTTTTTTGTCTAGGTTTTCAACAATCACAAAGGAGGAAAAATGCTGGTGAGAGGAATACTTGGAAACAGAAGGTAGGAAAGAAGAAAGGTTAAAATTTTGAAAGTGCTTTCTTTGAATAATTTATTTAACACTTCATAATAGGTGACATAAATTTCAGCTCTGTCAAGCCAATTCAGATACATAGTATAGGTTTGGGAATGTAATTAAAACATTTTTGTACAGCTCAAAAATATTTTTGGAGAATATTGCAGGAGAAACTAACTACTCCTAATTACATTTTGATCACTATAGGAGTTAGAGACAGCTAGGATACATTGAATCAAGTTTAATCCACAAACATGCCTTATGAAAAGGCTGTTTTTAGGGCTTAACGTACAAAATCTAAAGATTTAACAAAATCCTAATGCTGCTCTTTATACATGTGATGGTTGGTTCCAGGAGTGACCAGCAGAGTATTACAGAGACCAGGTTGCATTCTCGTTGTGGGTAGCCTCAATTCACCATGCTAGTGGGTCTGATCTGTATTTCCCTCAGACAGCAGTGGGGCCTTTTGCTACAGAAACCTTTCTGTGTTGTTTTCTCAGTAGTCTGTCATGCAATTTGGCTGCAAGAGAGTGAGTGGACATGCTGGTCTTGCAGGGGGCAAATCCATGTCATATGGATATACACACCCCGCCATGCAAGGCACTTCTTGTGATGGATCAGTTGTTACATCACCCCAGATCTAGAAACTGAGAGTATGCATCAGTAGGTGTGCCTCACAGGCATCTGGCAAACTTAGCTTTGGGGCTGCTTTTACACTGCTGTCTCATTGTAACTGGGACCTGTCTCCAGTGAACCATGTCTGATTGGAGGTTCAGTGAGTGCGTGTGATAGATTGCTGCTGGGTTAGAGGTCTGGCATCTTTAACATTTATCCACCTTCGTGTGAATGACTATAAAAACTGCAAGGCAGTGAGAGCTCTGATTTCAACGAGGACTGCCTGCGTGAACAAGGTGTGCACACCTGCCTCGGTGTGAACTTTTGGGCAAGGAGGCATTTTATATTAAACTGTCCTTTCCATCAGCTAATCTTACGCTTGCCATGGAAATTCAGTTGCGAACTGACCCCAGTCCATAATGCTATACATAAATTACTAACAGAACTTTGAAGTTATTTCCCCATGGAGGAAGTTCAGAAGTATTTCCCAAGGGGATTTTAGTCAGACATGTTTTGGAAATCAAAGAAAATAACAGGCAAGAGGTTCAGTATCCGAGAGAGCCTTGTAGCAAGGAGGACAATATTAGTAATGATTCAGAGTATCAATCACGTCAGAATATTCTAATAGGCCAAGTAACCTCCCAGTATAGTTAATCAACTGTTTTTATATAGATACAAGTGTGCACTTGTATGTGTATGCAGACAGATATGTAAAGAAAACCAGAGGTATTTTTGGTTGTGGGAATATTCTTATTTGAACGTTTTCAAGATTGTGAGTTAAATAGCTGTTTTCCCTGTGTAGGTAATAGCTGTCAGTTATGCCATCCTAACAATGACTCCCTACCAGGTTTCACACATACAAGTCATCACGCGTTTTGTAACAATTTCTGAAATGTAAATTATTTACATAGAGAATTTTTACTGCCTAGTTGGGTTGCTCCAGTGGTTTATGAATCTTTAATATTTGAAATAAATAATTCATGCCCATTTCCTTTTTCATCTGGTACTAAGAAATCCTTTAATATTCAGAGTAAGTATGTTTTAGGGATTGTAGGCATTTCTTGAATGTAGGTAGGATGATTCACAAAAATTAAGGCCTTGCTGCAGTGATGTTCTTCAGTCACATTCTTAATTCTGAGGGTCGTTAAAAGGCCCAGCACAAGATTGTGCTGAATTCCCTGGGAGTTAGTATGTGCTCAAGTGCCTTCCTGAAGAAAAGCCTTAACTCTTGCTGGGCTTCTACAGCCCTTCAGAATCCTTCCTGAAGGCAGGTTTTGTGCTGCAGACAGAACAGGCTGCAAGTGCAGTGACTTTCTTAGCTTGGCTTGAAGCTGCTTGCAGCTGCTCCTGCTTTCAGAGAGTTTAGAGGAGAAGAGAGTGCATGGAGTCACACTCAGGTTTCCCTCATCCTAGCTTTTCTCATATACAAATCCTCATTGTCATAAAGAGAGAATCCATCAGGTGTCAGCAGATCACACTGAGAAGACTGAGAAGCTGGGCACTTCATCTGTGCAGATCAGGACAGACTTTCACTTTTGCACTGTTCTGAGCGTGCTTAATCAGTCAGAAATGAGCTCATGCTATGAATGACGTGTTTCTTGTATCTGTTGGCTGTGTTTTTCAGGCGCTTATAACTCATTCCAAAGGAATCCAAGCTGAATTTGCATTTCTAAGTGGGAATTCAACTTAATTTCGTATTGGAAACTCAGCTGTTATCCTTTTATTGGTGAAATTAATTTTTTTCATCCTGACTCCTTTCTGCGTGTTCTAAACATCTCTGTTCTGCTTCTTTTTTTCCTTACACTTCTTTTGTTGCCTTCGTGCCTTTTGTGTGGGTTCACCTCGAGGGACATGGCCATCTCAGAAGTGCTGTTTGGATATTGCATATGACTCTTACCAAAGTGCCCAGAAAAGCCATGCTGGCAGAAGAAGGATAGAAACAGGTACCTGGTTGGTACCAACATTTGAACTGTTGTTTCTTAATCTGAAGTCGGGTATACGTATATTAAAAGAACCTGCTCTCCTTCCTATAAATTGAAGTGAGACAAGTATTTAAAAGTTAATAATAGAACCAAGTCAACAAAGCGCAGTCCCTAACAAACAACTCCCTCCACAACCCAACAACCCGAGTTTTTCTTGCAGTATGCCTGTCCCACCTTGATTCTTTTGGGCTCGTTTGTTCTCCTACACCATTGTATTCAAACAACACTGTCTCAACATAGTTTATTTTGAAGAGGAAAAAAGGATGGATTTCTCTTTTAAAAAGTGGTTGCACTAATATCCCTCGAAAATCAAAATTAAAAATCTGAAGTATGCTGATCTGTACCCATCTCTTCAGTTTTACAATCTGGGGCATGTTGGCAAAACAGTTAATTAGGATGTTATTTTTCCAAGGGAAGGTCCTTGTGTTTTATCCAGCCTAATTACGGCTGACATTTGGATTGCCAGCGATTTAGCTAACGACACCAAAGATCTGCTTGCTAAGAGGGTTCATGATTGTTAGGAATTCAATAATAAATTTGATGAAAAGCTAGGACAGTTAGACCAGTGGTGTGCTCCTTCACAAATGTACAAAAGAGTCACTATAAAAAGGGACAATGATGGAATAATTAAGGTGACTGTAAATGGATTCATACATCTAAGACAGATTTCCCGTGCAGAATTGCCGTATGGGTCTGTTACATTGCACATTACTCATAAGTGTTCAGTAGAATTTCTTTTTGATTATAAATACATTAACCCAGCCATTCTTACACATTAGTTAAGTATAGCCGATCATTTACTTGATCGGCTTTTTAACTCATATTACTTCATGCGTATCTGAGGGAAACAACGTGAGGGTTTGAAGGCAAAGCAGGCTTTTGTTAGTTTGAGAACTGTTTTATGGTCGCTACCTGTCTGTTCTTTTAATGGCTGTGTTATAAAGCAGAGCGAAAAACAAACCAGTGGAAGTTGCAGAGATAACTCTAAATGTCTCAATTATAAATTGGAACCTTCCACAGATAATTTATTTGTGGAACATTTGAAAATTTTTAAGGTTAATTTCTGTCTTCTTTTATAGTGACATTAAAACATTCCTGAAAAATTTACCAGTGTAATCAATGGAGAATATTGCAACACTTCCAAAAGAAGAAAGTAAAATGTAATAAAACTATAACAGTATGCTTCCTTGTTAGTAGAAAAGTAAAACAACAGCTTCTGAAAAGGTCAGTTGCAGTGATTTGTTACAGGCTTTCAGTATAGGTTCCTGATGGAATAAGCCTTTTGGTTAGTCAAATTACTTAAGGACATGCATACTGAATATATTTGCTGATATTAAGATTTTCTGAGTGAAATGAGGGAGTCAAAGGGTCTATGATCTGATGAACGTTTCAAGGTATAGTGATGGTGTATGGATTGTTTATGCACAGTGATGATTGGAGTGATTGGATTCTTTTATTATCTATATTTCTGAAAGCTAAACTCTGTAGTATAGATCTAGTATTAAACCCTATTAAAGATTTTTCCCAAGAGGTGTTAAATAACTCTTGAGATGTGATAGTCTTTCTGCCATAAGAAACACCACTTGATATACAAATTACTTATCTGCCAGAAAGTACTGTCTTTTCAGTGACGTTTGAAGAGGTTTTCTACAAAGAGGTAGCTCAGATAACAAAACACCATGTTTCTGTGGTGCAGGAAAAATCGCCCTTCTGTAATTAGCTCAGACATGTCAGGGAATGTCTCCTGACTGTCATGTTTGGAGCAAAGGCAGTGCAAAGTACTGCCCTAGCCTATGACACTGAGCACTACATTGTAGAACAGGAGATGATCAATATGAATTGAATGAGGGCTCGAAACATAGCCTACGCATTTGAAAACTTTTGTCAAAAACATCTGCCTTGGTCTAGATACATGCCCACCTTTGTGACCCAGGCTATCTTTCAAATGCTACAGAATATTACCATTAAACTTAGGGACAAGAACAGTTACTGTAATAGTAACTTCTCCTAAGCTTCTTGAACTGTATCTACAGCTTTATTTTTCACATATACCTGTATTTCATTTCATGTTGCGCTTCGGAACAGTACTTGATTAAAGGTTCTTATCAAGGATGATGCTATATAGAGATACTGTGAAGAAAGCTAAGAAACTTAGCTTAGTTTCCTGTAGTCTTCCTTAAATGAGCTGTGAAAGGATATCGTTCCATTCTATACTCTAGTTTGCACTGCTGGTCTATTTATGCAGTCATAACCTTGCAGTATATTTCCTTTTCACTATGAAGACACATTGATGCAATTCCTTCTTTTAGGGCTTATTGGAGAGGTTTTTTGTGTGTTTTGGTTAATGCAAAATGCAGTTTTGCCTCAGCTTCTGAGCCAGAACAGTAGTAACCATGATACACTTGCTCTGTTTTCTGTATTATTCTACATTTTTGAGAAGTTAACTTGAATTGCATATTCAATTTGCTCCAGCTTTTCTGGATCAGCAGTGTCATATGGAATACAGTGAGAATGTTACTTTGGATATTTTGATTTATAGGCAGGCCAGAGCAGACATCAGAATGCTTTCATCTGAGGTTTCAAAAGACTGTTCTTGAATTTCAGCTTCTATATATGTGATCAGTCAGTTCCCTTTAACAGTGCTATCGTTAGATGTATGTTCTACTGCTCATGTGCACTAAGTTTCTTACTGATCTTTAGAGTGCTGTACACAAACATTGTTTTCTTTTTGATTCTCCCAGACTCTTCAGCATTGCATTTCATTATTTATGCAGTGCTGTTCTGAAAAAAGTTTTAAATTGGAATATTAAACTTACTTTAACTGCCTTAGTAAATCTAAAATGTAACCTTTGCATCATCTTCCATTTTCTGGGGGAATGTCAAGTAAAAGATTTTTCCAAGGCATAGGATTTACCTCCACATTCTTAATGTTAGCCTGTGGCATCTGTGAAAAATCAGGTTCCAAAATGGAGAGGTATCAATCTGTTAACAGGCATTAATCTCCCTCCTCCCACCACAAAAGAGACCAACCAGAGCCCAGAAATTCAGTCTATGTCTTACGTGTTTATTGGGGTCATCATCGTGACCAAGCTTCTTAGGGACTCGTCCAGTTGACCTGCCAGACAAGAATATTATTGGAAACTGAAATTGTAAGGTTATTTAACTCTGTGTCATCACTGCCAGCAATTCATAGGTTTGTTGGAGCTTGTGTCTAGTACAGGTGGTCTTGTGCCCTTGATGTTTTAACTTCTATTTCAAAAGGATAAAGTGTGCTTTTGTATGACAGCTCCCAATGGTTCTGTTGTTGCTCAACAATTGAGAAGGATTTTGTAAGAAGTAAACAATAAACAAATAAATTATGTAAAAATCGTTAATAAGAAAGTTTTCAGCACATGGGAAGGAATGAGGATGTGAAAAATATTGTGGTGTTCTCTGCTTTTTTATGCAACTCTGAGCAGCCTGATCTGAGGGACCTCAGCAGACTTGGAAGGTGAGCCCAGGTGAATCTAATAGGGTTTATATGGGAACTGCTGAATCAGGACCTGAAGCTCTGATTGATCACCTGAGGTGAGCCATGAGTCAGCCAGCGGAGCACAGCTGAAGGCAATTCACCTGTGCTGCTGGAAGGGGTGGAGCCTGGCTGCACCCCCTCCTAGACTTGTTGAAGAGCTTGCTACCAGTGGGGAAGGATCTCTTTTGGAGATCCCTTCTCTGGAGTTTTGCAGTGAGCCCAGAATGCAGATAAGCTTTCTGTTTAATCACTTTTTGTTATCATAATCTGCTCTGCTAAGCTCTCTTGTTTATTTCATAATTACAGTGTCTTTATATTCGTTGACTGTACAAGGATTAGCACAGCAAAGTGCAAGGTTTGGCACTTGGGCATCTATACTGAGAGGAGCAGTCCTTGAGAGCTTCCTTGCAGGGAAGGACCTTGAGGGTCCTGACAGATGAAAAGCTTAACATGAGCTAGCAGTGTATTCTTGCAGCTTGGGAAGCAAATGATATTCTGGGCTTTATCAAAAGAGGGGTGGCCAGAAGGGACAGGGAGGTGATTGTTTCTCTGCATTCTGCCCTTGTGATGCCCAATCTGCAATACAGTATCTAAGTCTGGAGCCCCCAGTACAAGAGAAACAGCTGTAGGAGAGGGTCCAGAGGAGAGCCACAAAGGTGATCAGGGGACTGGAGCACCTCCCCTATGAAGACAGGTTGAGGGAGCTGGGCTTGTTCAGCATGGAGAAGAGAAGGCTGCGTGGTGACTTCCTTGCAGCCTTTCAGTACCTAAAGGGAGCCTATAAACAGGAGGGGAAGCAACTCTTTACGAGGGTTGATAACAGCAGGACAAGGGGAAATGGTTTAAAGTTGAGGGAGGGCAGATCTAGGTTTGGATGTCAGGGGGAAGTTCTTTTCAGAGAGAGTGGTGAGGTGCTGGAACAGCTGCCCAGAGAGGCTGTGGATGCCCCGTCCATCCCTGGAGGTGTTCAAGGCCAGGTTGGATGGAGTGCTGGGCAGCCTGGGCTGGTACTAAATGGGGAGCTAGGCGACCCAGGCTTTGTGGTGGGGGGAATTAGAGCTTGATGATCCTTGAGGTCCCTTCCAACCCCAGCCATTCTATGGTCTAGCTGTGAATGTTCCTGTTCATTGCAGGGGAGTTGGACTTGACCTTTAAAGGTCCCTTCCAACTGTAAGGATTGTATGAATCTGTGGTTCTGAGTTGAATTAGTGAGAAGTGCCAACAGTACTATTTTAATTTTTAAAATTATGTGTTTTTACTCATGTATATGGCTTACCTAGTTTATCTGCTTTAGCCAGACAAGAAAAAAGTCTCCCAAAACTTAAAGCCAAACTGTTCTAATCAGCCATTTGTATGTGCTAAATCTCCAGTAGTTGAAATTACAGATGCTACTAAATGATTGAGATCACATTTCAGGCTGTATTTATGCTGCCTCATAAATCATGTGTATACACGTATTTACTCTTAACACATATTTAAACAGATCTCACCTTCATAAAAGAGGTTCTGCATAAGCAAGAGGATGTTGCTGTCCTAACCCTTTCTGACAGACTCCTTGCTGGCAGGAGGCTACACATGCATGCTGTGTATAGGGGTGAAGCTTACAGCTCAACTTGTTACACTGTAGCACCAAAAAGATGTGGGCCGAAAACGTTTTGAATAACCTACTTGTTCTTAGCAAGACACTGTATCAGATTGTCTTTTTTCTTCTATTTTTCTTCTATTGTTTTTATGCTGATCTTTAATGGAAGATGAGTTGTCAACGGAAACAAAAAGTTTATATTTTGTGTGATTTTTAAGTAGGTGTCACAGAAATACAAATCTGAATCATGAACACTGAAAAGCAAATAAAATCTCTTTCAGAATTGCATACAGTATGGAAAATGAGCTACGTTGTACAGCTATTAAAATGAAGTACAATGCTCAGTAAGGAAGTCTGTACTTTCAACAACTCACCAGATACATGCAGGACAGATTGTGCCGTGGTTTGTACAGCAGTATGTAATGTGGCCATTGTTCCTCTTGCTGTTGTTGTCTACGCTCCACTCAAGCACTAAAAGCCTATTTTGTGATTACTTGAACATTTGCTCTATACACAATAGAATTTGTGGGGTTTCTGTTGATGATTTCTCATTCTAATACAGATTTCCAAGAGTTTTGTAAAGGTAATATTGCTTCCATTTCATAAAGATACTTGGCAGGGAAGTGTGTTTTTGACAGCTGGAAGTATAAATCAAAGTGAATAGTTAGATATTACAGAAAAACAAAAACAAAACAAAGAACTAAACAAAAAAAATGCTTGTGTTGGTGCAGTAGGATGCTGAAAAAGCGTGGTGTAAAGTTGAGCTGAGGAATGTATGTCGTCATCTGACATTTAGCAGCGATTATTTAATTTCAAAGCATTTGCAGCGCAATTTGTCACAATTACATTAAATTACAACACATCTGCAATTCATTTTTGAATTATAAAGTATTTTGAAGTACATGAAATTAGCATTCTTTTCATTTTCATATGTGCTGTGAAAAAGTAAACAAAAAAAGGCCATAGTAAATGACTTGATACAATTAATCCTTTTGATATCAGAAGCATTTGTCTTTTTATGAAGAAGTTTTATGTGATGTAGTAGATATTCTTCTGTAAAACAGCACAGGGCCATCAGTTGTGCCTGACAGATCCATTCAGCATCTTTAGACCATTTGAAACCTCGCTGTCCTAGGAGCTGGGACCAAAACCATGGCTTGCATTGAGGAAGTCAGCAACAAGAGGTTAACAAGAAAGCACTCCTGTGAAGCAGTGGAAGGGATTTTTGAGGCAGAGTTGCCTCCTCACTTCTCTAACCTCAGAATGCAAGTGGTCTTAGGTACCGTCTTTCTCTTCTGTTGCTTTATGCTCTTTGGGTGGCATTTGGTACCCTGGGTTCAGAATTCTGTGTGTCCTGTGAGCTTGTTCTTTGCATGCAAGCCTCCACTTCAACAAGAAAAATCTGCCTCAATGGAAGGGGCTGTGGGGCCTGTTCCTTGAGTAGGACAGAACAATTTCTGCCCTCTCAGATCACACAGGATCTGTGTTCCTTTACTGTGCAGACACTACACGTCCATATCACAGAACGGTTGAGGTTGCAAGGAACATCTACGAATCATGAAATGACTTAATCTTTGCCTCAGAAAACAGTTAATTTTTGACAAGTTCTTTGCCTGTTCCACTTCCTGGGACACAGAACAGGACTCCACCAATATTGGGAATATGGCAGGGCTGCAGAAAGACGCAGGATAATCACTAAGCAAGAGTGCAGAGGTCCTAGATAGCATCCAACTGAGTCGCCCTTCCCATCTGAGCCTGCCGTTGCCATTGGATCCCCTTCCATTCGTGCAGCCTCCACAGAAGAGAGGTCTGTCTGTCCTGCTCAGGTTGTTGTGCATTCTCTTGTTTGGCAAGCTGGTCTCCTCCATCCCTATGTGGCTTTCCTCAGGAGAGAGTTGACAGTGAGTTGCTGGGATTTGGCATGCCCTGCAGACTTCAGGCTGAGCTTTGGGAGTGTGAGAGAGCAAAAGCAGGCCTTCAGAGCAAGCATGGTGCACTCCTAGCAAATGCCTGCTCTAAACTTCCACATGAATGGTATTTAGCCTCTTCAGCAAGCTCTTCTCTGAGCTTAGCTGCTTTTTACATCTACACCTCTGTCAATTAGTCCTTTATTATGTAGATTTCACTTCAGTTCACTTGGAAAATAATACTGAATAGTGTATTTACTGGTACTAATGAGTGATGACTTGAGATATTTCTTCTCCATTCATGCTAATGACTTTAATAACTTCAGCACATTTTCTAAGCTGCAGCTGGCATCTTTGCTTCTGATGCTTTTTGTTGTTTTTGGTTTTTTTTATTATTTGTTTTCTCATCTCCTTTTGCTGGAAGACAAGTGCATTATTAGTGTTCAGGTACAGCCGGGCTTCAGAATGACAAATAATACATTTTAAAAGCTTGTAGGTGGCTAAAGTAGTGCACACTTCAAAGATGAACCCTTCCTTGGAAGGCTGACTGTTCCACCTGACATACCCCTCGATCTGCTCTTAATTGCTGCTTTAGGAGGTAACATTTTTGCTGTTTCTACATTCTGTCTTTAGGGAGTAAGAAGTGGAATAACTGAGGTGGTTCTCTTTCTTTCTCTTTTCTTCCAGTCTTTCTGTCCACCTTTCCATTTGAGATGGAGAGCACCACTTCTGCTCATTTCCTCTCTCCTTTTACAAGGTCAGCTGAAAAGAAGGTGAATGTGTGAGAAGCCCGTGACAGCTTCTCCCCTAGCCCTGGAAGGAGAAAGGAAATGAAGTGTCTGGTGACAACAGAGACTGAAAATTTAAAGTTGCTTAATGGGAAGGAACTGATACGGAAACTGTACTGCTATGGGAGTTATATATTGCAGGGAATTGCTTTATTAGGTTTAGTATTGGAGTTCTACCTTTTTAAACCCTATTAAGCGCTCAATTTTGACTGTAATCACTGCAGATTTAAGGAATATGGTAGGGAAGTAGTGCTTAAGAGAACAAAAACAAGGTGAAAATGAGGAGAACATATTTTGTCCTTAAGCCAAATGTAATGCCAGAATCATTATATTGCTGATGAGGAAGAGTAACTTTTTTCTTTGATGGCACTGACTGACACACGAATTGAGAATATGTGCACTTATATGACAGCTGTTTTACCTTTGATTGATATCTTCAGTTTGTTTTTGTTTCGTGCCATATCTAATGGCAAAGCAGTTTTGATCCCATTTATTTCTGAAATTATTTATATTTAAAGAGTAAATTCGAACTGTTAAGCCCTGTTGAACAGTTCTCAGATAAAGCCTTTGCTTAACAGTGAGACTATATAATGAAGATAATGCTGTGCTTTAAGCTGAGATTTCTGACCTCTGCACATTACCTTCATGTTGTACCTCTGGTGTCAATCTATAACAAAACACTTCCTGTAGATCATCCCGCATAATGCTGCAATGCAGGTATCAGAACATCAAGCATCTCTGTTTGCCAGAGTCATTCTATGGAAGAGATCTTATGGGGTCATGTAGACATCTACTGAAAGATAGTAGCAGCAAATTAAGGCACGCTTGTACACTAAATAACATAGCTAAAAGCAATTAACAAGAGACAATCAGAGGGGATGAACATTTATTTGAATAATGTGGAAAGAGAGGAAGCGTGAAAATTAGAGCTGCTCAGACTTCTACATGAGTATTCTGCCTTTAACAGCCAGATCAGTTATCCTCTGGGCATTTTATGCCCCGATCTGGAAGTCTGGGACACTGCACAGAAAATGCCCCCAGCAATTCCGGTGGAGACAGTCAGAGAGCTCCTCCTCCGTCTGGACTGTCACAAGTCTGTGGAACTGGATGGGCTGCACCCTTGGGTGCTGAGGGAGCAGGTGGGGGTGATTGCTGAGCCCTCTCAGCCATCTATCAGCAAATGCTCCTGGTTAACTGGTGAGGTCCCAGAGGATTGGAGGCTTGCTGATGTGACTCCCATCTTCAAGAAGGGCCGTAAGGAGGATCTGGGGAACTATAGGCCTGTTAGCGTGACCTCAGTACCAGAGAAGGTTATGGAGCAAATCATCTTGGATGAAATTGCGCAGCATGTACGCAGTGTCCAGGGGATCAGGCCCAGCCAGCACGGGTTCATGAAAGGCAGATCATGCTTGACCAACCTCATCTCTTTCTATGAGTGGGTGACTAGTCTGGTAGATGAGGGAAGGGCTGTTGATGTAGTCTTCCTAGACTTAAGCAAAGCCTTTGACTTGGTCCCTCATGGGCTTCTTCTGGGGAAACTGGCTGCCCGTGGTCTGAACAGATAGGCACTTCTTTGGGTAAGGAACTGGCTACAGGGCCGTGCCCAGAGGGTCGTGGTGAATGGAGTGAAGTCCAGCTGTGACCCGTTTCAGGTGGTGTCCCCCAGGGGTCGGTACTGGGGCCCATCCTGTTTAATATCTTTATTTTAGACCTAGATGAGGGGATTGAGTGAACCCTCAGTAAGTTTGCAGATGACACCAAGCTGGAAGGTGGTGTTGACGTGCCTGAGGGTAGGGTTGCCCTTCAGAGTGATTTAGACAGGCTGAACCGCTGGGCTGAGGTGAATGGGATGAGGTTCAACAAGGCCAAGTGTGGGGTCCTGCACTTTGGCCAGTACAACCTCATGCAGCGTTATAGGCTTGGGAATGAGTGTCTGGATGAGTGTGGAGAAGGACCTGGGGGTGTTGGTTGATGCTTGGCTGAACATGAGCTGACAGTGTGCCCAGGTGGCCAAGAGGGCCAACGGCATCCTGGCCTGCATTAGAAACAGTATGGCCAGCAGGAGCAGGGAGGTGATCATCCCCCTGCACTCAGCACTGGTGAGGCCGCACCTCGAGTACTGTGTTCAGTTTTGGTCCCCTCACTACAGGAAAGATGATGAGGCCCTGGAGCGTGTCCAGAGAAGGGCAACGAAACTGGAGAGGGGTCTGGAGCACAGGGCTTATGAGGAGCGGCTGAGGGAGCTGGGATTATTTAGTCTGGAGAAGAGGAGGCTCAGGGGAGACCTCATTGCACTCTACAACTTCCTGAAGGGAGGTTGTGGTGAAGAGGGATTTGGCCTCTTCTCCCAGGCAACGAGCAGGACATGGGGTAATGGCTGCAAGTTGTATCAGAGGAGGTTTAGGTTGGACATAAGGAAGAACTTTTTTTCTCAGAGAGTGGTCAGGCACTGGAATGGCTGCCCAGGGAGGTGGTGGAGTCGCCGTCCCTGGCAGTGTTCAAGGGGCGTCTGGATGACGTGCTGCGTGCTGTGGTTTAGTGCTAGTGGTGGCAATGGTGATGAGGAGACGGTTGGACTGGATGGTGTTACAGGTCGTTTCCAACCTTGGTGATTCTATGATTAGAATCTTGTCAGGAAAAAAAGGGAGAATGGAGAAAACTGGTGAGGGCTTAAATGACGTGCACCAAATTGACTATTCTGACATTGGTGTTTGACTAATTGCACTGACAATTTCAAGTGTATATATAGGGACATTTTTAATAAATACTACAAAACTAAGACAGAAAAATCATCTCTCTTGCTTTGTCTTTGTTCAAATGAAAATTGCTAAGTCACAGCCTGAACCAATGATTGAGCACCTGGTGAAGGGACACAGGTGAAAGAATTCACCTGTGCAACCGAAAAGGGTGGAATCTGGTCCCACTCCTCCCTAAGCCTCATTTAAGGGCTGGCTGCCACAAGGAAAGTGTCTCTACCTGGAGATCCCTCTTCTTGGAGTGTTTGGTGAGCCCTGGTCTTTGGAACGGGTAAGAAAATCTTTCTTTCTTTAACTGGATTGTGACCATTGCCATTTTTGGGTAATTTAGAACTGGTTCTCTGCCACTGCCTTTCCTTAAGGTCTTTTCTTAGTAATCCACGTTGTGTGATGTATTTTGTTTCGTTTTTTTGTTCCTTTGTTTGTTTTTGAATGTGTCATACTTTGAGATGAAGAGATGCATGCAGAGTTTGTTCCAGGAGACCTGTAATTTGTTGTCTGAATTCTACATAAAGCATATTTGCATGTTAAATACGTAAGAATGTTTATATGTATTCACTGAGGCTGAGTGTTTAAAACAACAAAAAAATTCAAATAATTTAATTAGGAGTCAGAAAACATATTGCTTAACAGAATGCTTTGGAAGTGCTGCTGTAAATGAGAAGTGGCCAAATTTCTACAAATTCAGTGTTGTCTGTATTTTTGTTAATTGAAAAACTCCTTTGAAATTACTGGGAATTCTGACAAACCAGAACTATTGGGAGAAATTCTGGCTCTGTTTGCTAGTGGCAGCCACACTGAAGCATAGAATGCAAAATAAATATGATAAAACTGTTGTCACTCTCATTCATAGTTTCCGTTCTGATCACCCGTGTCGTTTCTCAAAGTACTTAAGCTTGCAGGTTGTCCTTCAGCTTTCTATTAAGTGCTCTCAAAAATAATGTTTTGAAAGAATAGGCTAAGATTTTAAAGAAGTACAGTTTTGTATTTAATGAGCTGTGCTTATTACCTGCCCTTCCACCGGAAATAAATTTCCTGATGCTAGGAGTTTTAATTAAGTTCTGATTCATTTTGCAGGTAGTAAGATCTTGCACAGCTTGATGTGAATTGTGGGGGACTACATGTATGTGAATATATATAAAATCTGAATGCATATTCTTTGTCAATCCCCTTCACAAAGGCTTGTGGGGACTGTATCTATCTCTGTATAAAATCTGAATACACATTATTTATCAGTCCCCTTTCACGAAGGCATGGTGCTTTCATAGCAAGGAAAGATTCTTTCAGTATTGATAAATATAACAGTAATAAGTGGAAAAAGCTATATACTTCAGTTGATGATAGCTATTTGTATAAAAGGACGCCTCAACATAAAGTAATGTTTTTTAATAGAAATGTGTGATCAGGAGGTCACTTGCTACTTCTAGTTACCCAAAGGACTGGTCCTTTAATGCTGGGAAGTGTGGAAAAGTACTGTTTTTCAGTAGCAGTTTAAATTATTTCAGATTCAGAATCCTCTATTGTGGATCAGCTAGTTAGAATTTTCTTGCTTATCCTGTATGTAACTTGGATCTTTGATTTGGCTGAGATATGTACAAAAAAATGGATGGAGGAAAAAAAAAAGTTAATCAGAGCGTTTCAGCAGGCAAAACAGAGAGATTCCCTTGCACTGAGTGCTTAAGATGGCTGTTCCTCCCAACGTGTTCAGTCCCAGGATCTGTCCCTACTCAGACACTGTCTCTCGCTGAACGATGCTCTTATACCTTGCCATCTGTGAAGTGTGTTCTGTTTCCATGATAAAATTGGCTCTGCTAGCATAGTCAAATTCGACAGTTATTTTCATTGAGATGTGTATTGGAGTAAGCACGGGAAATATGTTTGTTTTCTCTCATCTTCCCTTGGGTTTACAGCATCTCACTTTCGTATCTAGCCCTAGTGACTTCTGAAGGATGCAGACTGATGCGCGTAAAAGGTTATGCCTGAACTGTGTCTTTAGGTAACAGTGTAGAACAACTTTGTTTAAACTTTATTTTCTGTTGGACTTGTTAGAGTTCCTCATCTGTGTATCCATAGAAAACCATGGATGCTAATTGGATGCTGTTGTACCAGTTTTCAGAAATACAGAAAATAGCAGTGATGATAAGTAAGAGCAGGTAAGGTGGCAAGAAGTAAAGAACTCTCCAAAGACAGTGAACAGCAGAAGTGTACTGTATCTTATTCATGAGGAACAAGGAATTAGAATATTGTGAAATGCATTGTTCCACTGGGATCCGTCAGCTATGATGTGAATACCAAGCTGACAGATCACGTCCCTCTTCGCAATCAATACTAACTTGCAGATATTAATACTATATTTTTTTCCAATCCCATAGCAGTATGTTAGCACATCGGCAGTTTTAGTGGCTTCTGAAATAATTTTGAAGTGTTCTGTTATCACTGTGATGCTATTTCTGTGCTCAGTCTTCCTCTCATTTCCCAGATTATCAGTGTTTGTGTCTGAGAGCTGGATTAGCTAAATCTCTCAGCAAGTATCAGCGACAATCAGTTCGATCCCCAGTTTCACGTGTACCATCAGCAGCACATCTTCAGTGAACTGTATGGATAGAAAATCCTCAGATGTGTCAAAGATGATGCCAGGGCATAACATAGATCCTCATGATCCCAATTAGTTCCTCTAGCACTATCTGCTGATGCCTTCACCACTCCTATCAGCCTGAAAAAATGCCTATCAGGCATTTTTGTTGTTGTTGAAGGTTCCTCACAGTAAAAAAAAAAAAAAAAAAATGTCCAGAATGAATGGGCAGATTAAAAAATATGCTCTGAGTTAGTGGGTGAATAGCATAATAAGAAGTAGCCTACTGAAACAGATGTCTGAGTTGCTACAATCATACCTAGGGCATCTAAGTAAAAGCATTACAGTGCTTTCACAGAGCACCTGGGAAAGAAAGGAACTGTGCTCTGTTGGAGTTGAAACGTATCTGTTGTATGCTGGGCATGCTGCTCATATCTAGACTGCCGTCTGTATGTGACTTCAAACTCATTATTATAATTTGTGCGAAGGAACTGGCATGATGTGGAATAAAAAATAAATTCTCTGGTGATTTGAAGATGTGTGCCCAAGACTTCTTGGCTGGAGCCTTTAAGAAATATGTGGAAGTAAATATATGTCTGCAGGCTTTGTGCAGTAGTTATGGGAGAGTTTATACTTGCAGGAGCTTTACTGAAGGTTTTCATAGACTGTGTGTGCTTGTCTGCATATGGATAGGGTTGTCAGTAATGTGCCCAACCTTACTGCAAAGTCACTTTTAGCATTTGTTAGTCAGACGAGCCTAGAGAAAATCTGCTTTGTAAGTCATCAGTCAGTGACTGATTGCATTTGGTACTACTGCTATTCCTTGTGACTGTGCTGTTCTCTCAGCTGTGAGAGCTGAGCTGAATTTTCAGGAGACAGGAAGGGACACTGGGGTTGAGCAGAGTAATACAGGCCATTAGGAGTGATAATACTTTTCCTCCTGGGAAAGATATTGCAGGTCATCTCTAGTACACCTAGGAATTTACATGTAGCTCTCTTTTTAAAGGTGCTCATCTGTTTTCTTGGCTCTGTGCCTGGCATGGAAACAAAGTAAGTGTGTGAATTACAGTTTTCCAATGTGGATATTGTAGGAAATGGAGAGAATGTTGTAATGCACATCTTTTCTGTATTAAATCAGCAAAGGTTCATATCTTCCTGTTAAAGTCTTCATATTGGCTTCCCTTAGCTTGCACATTTTATCACAGGCAAAATTTCTATCAGTGTTTGCTATCATAAATGCAACAGAGAGCAAATTGTAACTTAGAAGCCAGGTACTTCATCTGCTGTATGGTGATATAACCCTGCATGAACTCTGTCAAATCTTGTTGGTTTACAGCAGCTGATGATTTTATGGTGCTAGTCACTGCAGTGTGTAGTTACATGATTGTGTCGTTTTACAGTCTTGTCAGGCAGACATTGCTAGTAGCATCACAAATTGTTCAGAGAAACCTGCCAGACTCTCAGTGCATCTAAAAGAATATCTAGAAATGTTCATGTTCATCATCTTGCATTAATTCGGCATGCAATGCTTGACTTGTTTGCATGATTAACTGTTGTTAAGACATTGTACTGTCACAGAATCAAGTGCTTAGTGTACCTTTTTGAATGAAGGAATATTGCTTCTATTAGAAGGCAGTGTGAGTAAATAGTAGGGACAAGATTGATGCATCACCGTATTCTGCAGTTATTAATAAATGGAAAAAAGCTACAGAAAACTGAAGTATGACTGATGTTGAAAGCAAAGGAAGTAAAAATTTCAGGGTTTTTTTTGGGGGGGGGGGTTAGCATCCTTTTCTTTGAAATTATGTTGTCCTTCATAATTATTTTTGTTTGTATTCCTGTCACATTGCTGCTATTTGGAAGAGCAGTCTACTGTTGTCTTGTCCTAGCACCCCTTTAGGTAGAGGAGAGAGACCTTTTCCTTCCGTGTAGCTCCTAGGCAGTCACACTGCACAAATTGTGGTGGGAGACCGGGTAGTGTTGTGGATGACTGTGTAGCTGGAACACTTCACTTGAGTTCTGTGGGCTGCTGACACATTTGTGGCAGTGGTAAGTGAAGATGCATCAATAAAATTCCAGATCTTTGTGACACAAAAGCACTGTGCAGTAATCTTTCTGTTTTTCTCTATGGCTGTGCCTTTTCCTTGCCATCTATCTGATTTGTTAACTGTTAATTTCAGAAAAAATCTGCATACAGGTTTAATACTTCATTGCTTGGGAATTTTAACTAGTTAACTCACCAGCTTTTCCAGACTCCTCCTGGGTTTTCAGTTAGCTTTTAAATAAGACTCTACTTAGGGATACATTTGGCTAGCCGTGAGAAATGGTTTTGCCTCTGAGAAATTAATTTATCTGATAAGTTACACTATGATCTGCACTAGTTTTACTGTGAAAATGAGAACTCCTTTTTCTCACTTTTTATTTCAAAGCCTTGTCATTTCTTTGAGATTTTCAGGTTAGTATTTTTATGGTCTTTGTTGTTTTGCACAATCCAGGCTAGCAGGAATAATTCTACATTTCAGGGGCTATTTGTTTGTTTTCTTTCTTTCTGTATGGCATCATTCTTCATTAGATCTTACGTCTTGGAATAGCATTTAAAAAATGCAAAATGCTATCATGTATTTAAGTGACATAAGTGGCAGTTTTGGCTGTCTGTCTTATTATCATAAAGTCAGCATCTTCAGCAGAACAGATATATCTCATCCTGCCAAGGCCCGTTGAACATAATGTGTGAAAGAGACTCAAAATGAGGAGAGTTAATCTCAGTCTTGCTTGAAATGCTATGAATTTTAGACCTTTAGGGTGTATGGCTGTATTTTATAATTTCAGCTGTAGTGATAATCAATTTCAAGTGACTAAAGTGACAGGGAAGTACATTAGTATGAGTAGTGAGTCATTCAGGGAGTAAGAATGAATGAGATCACTCAGAATGAGGTGCATGAGCGCACAGCCTGCGTTATTGGTTTGATAACACGATGGTAGAGCACAAGAGCTTCCCTTGTGATAGTTCTACAGAGATGCTGGGAAATGTCTTTGCTTTGAAATTGTTCATTCTGACTCTGGAGTGGAGAAACTTGGGTACCCTCCTTTCACTTTCTGGAGCATCAGTAGCATCTTCTAGAGACCTAGAAGCTGTAGGATCTCCAGCTAGAAGCAGCTCTGAGATACGTGGCAGCCAGCCCACCCAGCTCAGACACACCACAAGAACAATCTGCAAATGCCCAGCAGTTACATTATAGCCCGAAAGATGATCAGTAGGGCTTGGAATCTCTTGTTAGGGCTAAGAATATCAATTTGACTGGAAGGAAACAGAGACTGGAGCTTGTAGACGTCCTGTGTTTTCAGTATAAAAAGGCTTTAAAATACATACAAATAAAATTGGGTTAAAATTTGATAATGAAATTTAAATTTGAACCTTTCATTTTGCACAGCTCTTTAGAATGCTGTTTTTTACGATGACTCGAATTCTAATTTAAGAGAGTCTTAGTATCTTCTACAATGTCTGGTGAGGTCACAGAACAAGCGTGGCTGCAGGTTATTGATTTCTGGATCTAAAAAGAATTCAGAGATCACAAAATTCCTGCTGATTAATTTCCTTATCTGAAAGCCATTCCTATTCATACGGTAAATGATATCTAGTGTCCCCTGAAGGGGTCTGCAGTTTATAGGTTTTATAAATGAATGAATCCATGAATGCATTATTTTTCTTGTGATGCTGTTAAGTTATTCACAGAATGTACCATTTTAATATAATTAATGCTTTTACCAGCATTTTGCCATTTCACCATAGAAGAGAATAAGTGAGGCTCTTATCATTCATAATGAAAAAAGCTTAAGCCTTAATCCACTCAGAGTCAGTAACTGTTATTTGATCTTAAAGGATGGCACTCATAAACTATAGAAAGGCAAAGGCTAAAACATTCTTTATGGTGTAAATGTTACAGTGCACCTCATATTTATTGAAGGGACCATGATTATGCAGAGCCTTTGTAGTAGGTATTCATGGCACTGTATCAAGTAGTTTCTCTGAATATAGATTAACTCTCTGAGCCTGAATGAAGTACTTGGATCTTTTGATTATATTCCTCTTTTCCTCCTATTTAAATCAATTTCCTATGGAAAACTGTTGGTGCATAAATGCATACGGCTGCAGCAAAGGAATTAATGAAGACTGTAATCATGGAAAGAAGTCTTGGTAATTCTAGTCATGGAAAGAAGTGTTGGTTTTGGTTGGGTAATCAGTGCACATGGTTGGTTGTTTTTTTTTTTTGTATGGTATGCATTATGTAGTATCCTCAGTTCATAGATTTCATTGAAATAACCTGATATTGTTGTAAACCCTCCAGAAAGTCTGGCAAGGGGATGTCCAGTTGAGCCTTCTTCACCTGAGTCTGCACTGGGCACACTTATTTTATCAAGGTAAAACAGGATCTCATTCTTAGTACTGAATTAATTAAAACAGGCTTTTCATCTCATCACTTAATTCATTTGAAATTCTTTCTGATACGTGTATTTTCTGCATACAAGAAAAATAATACTGTATGAAATGGAAGATAAAACAAAGCTGTAACTATTGATGGAAACTCACCTTTACACAATACATAATGTTTTGTGTACATGGAGCTTCTTTTTTTTCTGAAAACAACAGGGCCAGTATCAAGCAGGTTTCAGGAGCGTTAAAGAAATGGGAAAACGTGCCTGGATACACGAAAATAGAGCATTCCATACTTCAGAACAAATCTAGTAAATATAGGGACCTTTCCTTGGTATGTCTGTGAGAATTTTCAAATAACTGCATTCCCCCAGTTCTGCCCGTAGATGAAAGCAAGCTAGCTGCCCTTTATTGCTTGAATCCATCGCATGGCTTTGAGTTTTAGCAACATGCGAATATATTGAATTGTTGGGCTCTCAGTTGTCCTTGTAGATAGTAAATAAAAAATTCTAAGAAAGTGGAAGCAAAAAATAGTGTTTTTAATTTACTGTGCCCATTTATATGTCGCGTACACTTTTAATCATACTACTAAAATACTGCATGTTGTGCTGTATCAAGTACTAATTCTTACCTGGTGTTTTAAGAAATTTGAAGTTCTAAATCCTCAGTTTCCTCATGCGTTATTTTACACTTAGTGATGTAGCAGCATTGCAGTGTAAGGGCTTAACCCAGTTAGAGCAAATTCAAGTATTTGAAACTCAGAAGAATGGACAGCAACAGTGGCTAAAACATGTATATCAGCCTTTAAAATCTTGTCAAATTGGATTTGTCAGAGGCGTAAACAGTTCCTGCTATGGGACTGGAGCCATAGTTATCTGTTCCAAGTGTCAATAGGTATCACTTGTAGTGTCTGCATATTAATTGGGGGGAAAAGTAGAGATGTAAGAAAAAGCCTCCTGCTTGCTGTCAGGAGGAACAGTCTTAATAATTGCAGAGAGTGATTAATTCGCCCTCCAAAATACAGTTGCTTCATTTGTGAAGTTACTTATTCCTGTGTTTATTCCTCATTATTGGCGTTGTGTTAGAGATGGGAGGGTGACTGGGGAATGACTGCCTTGCTTGTCCTGCCTACCTTTTCCAACTGACCAAGTGTTAATAACTCATAACATTAAGCTTATGGTACACAAGACCAGGAAAAGTAAATATTTGGTATGATTTTATGCAAAATGTCAGTGAGGAATTTGCGAGTGTTCATCTGAACATGGAACAATGCAGCCAGATCTTGGTTTTACACATCTCGGAATTGCTTGTGCTTTGGAGAAGGTATTCCCACTCCTGGATCTTATACTGAAAACAATAAATTAAACCATCATGTAGCTAAACTATCATATTCTCTATTATCTGTTTTAAGATGCTGCTTAATTTTTCTGTCACCGTATGAATTATGAACATCATGAGAGATCATCTCCTCTGTTCCTGTGGGTAGTGTGGAGGCACGCAGGCTGTGGGGTGGTCTGTTTTACTGTCCTCAGAGATGCCTTTGGAGGCACAGCAAGGCACAACTTTTTTTCTCCAGTGCACTTGCCTAGGAGCGCTTCTCAAAGCGCTGGAGGATTGCTTTGTAATGAGCTAAAAGCAAGCAGCCTCCCACAGCCCTGTTCTGTTCAGCGCTGCGGAGGATGGCAGTGTTTGTATGCGTCTCTGAATCACATACAGATGCATGCTTTAGGTTTAGGACATGCTGAGGGAAGGAGAAAAACAGCCTGCTGCTGTCATGCAAGGCGATGGGCTGAGCACTGCTGTCCACAGCACCAGGCTGCCATGGGAGCTGTGTAATGAAGTGTGACAGGTGAGGGAGGAAGGAAGTCGCAGCACTCAGCAGACAGACCGTTTGAGATGGTAATGCAGTCAGTCGTCATTTCAGCACTGATGCTCCTCAGCACTTGCCTGTGCCAGTCATTCTATGCAGATTGTCAGCTGGCTATCAAAACAAACACAGCTGACACATAAACATGAGAATCTGAGCAAATATTAACCCTGCTGCAGGAATCGGAGACATATGTGACTGACAGGGACTCGCTGATGGTCAAGATTTTATTGTGACTGCATTCTAGGTTATTCCATGTCATGCCCTCCATTTCAGGTTACTTCAGCAGGTCTCTGGTAAACTTCTGAAGTCATATAGGTACTTAAAAATATAATTTTAACACACTGTGTTACATCAGATAACTGTCTTGATTTCTCTGAAGCAATTTCGGGGATAAACCGTTGTGGCTTAATGGTGAAACTGCACTGACTAGGATTTAATAGATGAGCTGTTCATGGTTAGCCTGAATGGCTGCTTTAACAATTTTCTGCTTAAAACTTCTGTAGCTAGAATTAGATGTTAAAACAATCACATAAAGAATCTCGAATCTTTGTATTCAGAACTAGGCAAAATCTGTTATGTCTTTGTGTAGCTGTTATTAATAGAAGTGATGTTTTGGGACCTGGCCACACTCTGTCGTATATATGTGTTGTATCTATTTTCTCAGAAGTAAAGCCTGAAATATTTTTCCTTTGTTAGGAAAAAAATGTTAGTTCCATAACAGTTAGAAAGAAAACTTTTTTCCGTAAATCTAGAGCCACAGACAAAAGGATCAGTATTCTATATTTCTGTTGCAGAGCAAATTGCATAGGCAGCGTTCAACCTTGACAGCTTAACCAATTCAGGCAGGCTTTGAATCAGACCAATTGCTATTCTATTTCTTATTTAGGTTTTGAGAATATTTAATAATAGTTGTCTGCAAAGGCAAGCTATGGAAGAAAAACTATTTTATTTTAGTAATGCACTTTAAGGTTATTGCCATGAACTGTTACGTCCTACACTTAACAACTTTCCTGTGCTTGAGCAGTTACTTTTTGGCATGTGGACCCATCTGTATTTAGTGTAGCTTCCTTTATTCACGTGAACTATTTCCAGAGACAGAGTGTATAATTTCAGAACCTCTTTTTACTTCTGGCCAGGTCCATCTTGCTGGTGTTGAAATAGAGAATTCTGATAGTTTCCCTTGTTACTTGATGCCACGTGACACTGGTCGGAAATTCCAGGTGAGACACAGCTTTTCAGTTCTGTAATTGTCCATCTGACAACAGCTTTTGTCTGAGTTTTACCCTAAGAACTTCTCTTCCATTCGCCTTGCTTTAAGGAGAAGTGTGCATTGGCTTTCATATGTAATGATGTCTGGAACCCATTCCCTTGGCTGCAGAGCCTGAGTGTTCCACCTTACCTCCCAAAGCACATATGGGTGACAAGCTGACCCAAAGAAGTATTGTGCCAGTGTAAAGAAATGATGGTTTTGTCTTAGCTGATAGCTGATGAGGCCTGGAAGTACTTCGGAAACAAAATTTGCTGGTGTTTCTGTAGCTCTTTTCTTGGCTCAACTGGAAATGAGCAGTAAAAACCACACTTGATATTTTCAAAAAGCAATGTCACTGAATTTGAATTCTGAGAAAGTGTGAGGATTCCTGTAGGCTTGTATTTTGCCCAAAGCAGTTTGTTCCTACAGTTCTTTCTTCTGGAGGCAGACCAAGGAAAAGTTGAGACTTAAATCTGGATTTTTGTATATGTGTTATGAAAGTATCATATTCAGAGATCGCCAGGTCAGTGTTGATAAATTGTTTGTTGATGATCACTTAAACAGATCTGAGCAGTGTCCTTTTCTCTGCTTGAAGTTTGGTTTGGGGGATTCTTGTAGTTAATGCCACATGGGGATTATTTATATGTGAAATCTGGGAATAATGATTAGAAGCAGTACTTTTTCCAGTGCCTGTATATTTTATTCAAATGAGGCTATAAAAAAAACCTAATCAAAAACATAGCCATGATGGAACACATCGTACATATATGCTTGATGTTTTGGGAGTTAAGAGCTTACGTATTGTTACTGACACAGTCAGTGTTGCTGTTGGTATTTCAGTCTGTCTATATTTGTAGAGTCCTAAAATCACAGAATGGCTTCGTTTGGAAGTTGAATTTCTTCTTAGCATCTAACCTAAATCTCCCCCTTTCAGTTAGCCATTCCTCCTTGTCCTCCATCTCTGTTTGCTGACGGAAGAAGCAGGAAACTTGTGTTATTTCAGGCTGTTATGGCAAGATATGAATTAGCATGTGAACGGTTCTGTATGCATATTCCATTTGTGCAAGTGTTACTCAGCCCATATTTTGGAGGAAGAAAATGTGTAAATGATGATACAGCAGTTTCTGTGCTTGAAGAAATGTACCTCAGTTTGTGAAGTAAAACTCTTCTTCCTTTTAGTGGAAGTGGCATTTGTGTAGATGGGTGTCCTGCTGAATGGAAACTGAACTTCTTTTGAATACTGTGCTGTAAGACATTTTGCTCTTCCTCTACACAACCTGCATTTATCCTAGCTGCTGCCTGCTGATGCCAGAGAGCTGAACACTTCTTAGTTGTTTTGTCAACTATGTTAGTAGGGGCTTTCAGCTTTGGTTTTTCTTGCTTCACAAGTTGTTGGACCTTGTTTGATTTCTTCTTGTTCACTCAAAGGGAAGATCTTATACTCTCAGAGTTCATGAAAATACAAATTTTGTTTGATTTTTTTCACTGTAACATTTTCAATTGTGTTGCTCTTTACCTCATTTAGCTAAAATAGTCACATTCATTTTGAATTTCCATTCCCTTAATATAGCAGATAAGAATTAAGTAATTTCATTTGATAATTCCATGCAGTGAAACAAATCTTGTGATTGATTTGGGAAGTAAATCAAGTGTCAGCTTTGCTTCGTCTGCTCTGGCTAGAAAAGAGCTTACTGTTTAAAAGATGCTGTAGGTCAAGACCAGACTTTTCTGTGAGTGTTGCACTTTCTCTTGAATCTGTGGAGATTCGGTCAGGATTTTTTATTGTCCTGCTTTCCTTACTGCATCTGGAAGATAAGCCAGCCCAGTATAAATCACTTCACCTGCGCTACAGACAGCATCAGATTAAAACAAAAAATGTACAGCGGTGTTCCACAAGCAGCAGGTTCCTCTCTGAAAACTTCCACCTGTCTGTGAGAGACAACCAAGAGGCAGAGGCTCCAACCCTGCACCAGCCAAATCAGAGCAGTGGTTGAGGGAAAGGCAACAGTAGGTATGCAGTGTGATTCTGCTGATATGAGTTAAAGCAGCATCGGGCAAGTCTGAAGCTGCCAAGTGTTTCGTATGACATCTTGGTGTGGCATTTCATTGAGTGATTGCTGTAGTGAAATTGTAGCAGAGAAGCTTTTCAAAGATGTAGAAGTATATTATGAGAGTAATTGATAATAACTGTATTGGTAAGCAGTATCTTCTGGTTCGTTTACTTCCACACCTGTACAGGAGTTGGAAGGTAAAAACAGATTTAGGATGAGCTTAACAACCTCCGAATCTGTAACCCACAGACATTCACCTGCAGGCAACCTGGAAGTGTCATTTGGATTATACCAGACTCTCCCATTTCACTAAGATGCCAAAACTTGTGGTTTTGCACATGGGGAGGTATTTTATTTCCTTGTGGCTTTTTTATCTACTTCTATTACACACATTTCTGAGCACAAATCTGTCGTGCAGCGGGTGATGAATCTGACTTCTTCTGCAATTGTTCACAGTGTCACATCTTCACCTGGATTGCATCTTTAGGGTGGGGCAGCTTTGTTTCTGTGTTAATTCACTGTTGGCATGTAAAGAAGATACGAAGGGAAGGTAGATGGAACAGAAAGCTCAGTAGGTTTTCCCTTCCTGTTTTGTTAGAAAACTCTTATTAAAATATATTTTTAGATCTCACTTTGCATACAAATTAACATTAAAATGTATCAGCCATACATTTATTTTCATACTTCTGTGAAGTTCTGGATGATAATGAAATACATAAGGTCTTGCTGGTGGGGTTAAGTTCTACCACTGATTAGTTACTTCATCCTAATTAGAGATAAGGTACAATTTGATGTGCAGGAAGCATGGACTGTACTTCTATATTTGATTATTTATCCCTCTGCTTTTGAAATTAGCTCTCTGAAATTTCAAAATATATTCATAAATTCAGCATATGTTTATTGCTAAGATATATATATATATATTCCTTCATCCATTATGTATCTCAGCAGTTTAAGAGTGGCAGTAGAACCATCCAGGTAACTTTTTTAATGACACGTTTTTATTTTTTTAATATAGTAAGCATGGGAATTTCTTTAGTTTCTAATAGCTCATCAACATCAACTTGAGTTATATTTTGTTTGATATGCACCAACAACAGAAGGACAAGATCAATCAAAGTTACTGTGTCTTGTCCAGTTATTTTGTCGTCTTTTATCATTTTATCATTTGCCTTCTGTATCTTAGTGTCTCTGAGTACCTGTTTCATTACATATGCCTGAGTACATTAGGCAGTAGTAAGTAATTTTTAAGCAGAAGAGATTTTATTTTCAAAGCATGCCACTACTTTGTCTTGTTCCACACAATCAAGAATTCATTGTGAACTGATAATGGTAAATTCAGTGAGAGTTCAAATACATGCATGACTTCAAAAATATCTTTAATTTTTATGACAGTGGCTGTTATCCAAGTATGAGGCATGATAAATCACGTGGAATGGAAAGGCTGACGTCGTTGTAATTTGGGCATGCAGAGCAGAAAGTGATGACTGATGCCATCTCAGAGCTGTCAGCTGTTATCTATTTGAGGATGTTAATCTTCCAGAATAAAGTGGAAGTACCAGAATACTGGTATAGGGAAAATGTAAGGGTGAAAGAGGGAGCCACGATAAGAAACTTTAGACCAAACCACTCCACTTTAGTCTTACATATGATTACTCTGCTTGCAAGCATATGAGGGCTGCAGGGAAATCAGCACCAGGAGACACGGATTTGTCAAAAAGAAACTAATTTCCTTTTGACAGATTAACAGGATTTGCTGTGAGTTACAAAGCCATAGAAGTTATTCATCTTGAATATAGTAAGAGGCATGTGTCTCTTGTGACGTGTTCATAAGTAGGCTGGGGAAACACAGTCCTGGTTAAACTAGTAGGAAGTAAGTGTAAAACCCATTGATTAAGTATACTCAAAGGGACCAATGATTTACTGCTAATATGTGTGTAAATATGTGTATATAGTGTGATCTGAGAGAACCATAAGAAATACAGAATGATGGGATATGTCTATTAAGGTTATAAACATTAGAGGACAGTACCTGAATGTGGTATATTCTTGGAAAGCTGTAAAAAAAAATAGGAAAAACAACAGTGGTAATGGGTTAATGTAATACAGATAAATGCAGTCTTCTGTTACAGCAGTGGTCAAAAAAAAAAACAAAAAACAACTGCACAAACTCTTATGGAGGAGGGCTAGTAAAGGTCTGTGGGAAAGGATGTAAGTTTACAACCCACAAGCCTGACCGTAAACCAGTAGCATCATGCTGTTGCAATAAGCGACAGGTATAGTCAAATGGATGTCTGTGACATGAAAGAGCTTTTTCTAACAGCTCAGTTTATCGAGATATCAGTAAGAATTTGCAATTTGAGAACTAAGAATAAGCGAGTTGTGTGCAGAGAGTGAAAGAACTGGAGTAGCTTAATTGAGGAAAGAAAAAAATAAGAAATGAGGAAACACATGGTGGGAGCTTTCAGCAAGCAAAAGACAGCTGCAGAACAGAAAGAGTAATAGAATGGACTGGATAGCCAACTGAGGTCCCTGCTAGCTCTGTTGTGATTCTGGACTAGCACCTCTGCAGGAGCTCTTTGCTATGGTCAGTTGTAGTGTACAAGTTGAATTGTATGGTTTAATAGTGTGCATGTGCTTCTCCATGTGCTTTCTGGGTTACTCTTTAAAATTTTGACTTTAATTTTTAGATTAAGAACCAGTTGCAAAATGCAGTGGTCATCAAACTGTGCATGATGCTTCCAAAGCCCTCCTATTAACTTGATAGCGTGGAGAAGCTTCACTTTGAAGCATTTGAAGAACAGTGAAATACATTGCTACTTATTGCAAAAACCCATTGCAGAACTATTGTATCATGCTTCTTTCCTCCAGTTACAAATTATTTTATATGTTAATATTATTAGTATGTTATAGTGGCTCTGTTTTACAAGATACCTTATTTCAAAGGATGCTTAACTTAGTCTCAATTCTTCTTTTTTTTTTCTTCCTTTCATTGTTCAATAGCTTGGTGAATCAAAGGCTTGCTGTCAGGCTGCTGCTGATATGTCATGGGGGAAACGCCTCCTAAAACTCTCCTATTTAAGTATATAAATATCTCTTCTTGTGTGAAGTCAATTGAATTACTTTTTTTTTTCTTGAGCATAACGTGTTTCTGGAGACTTGCCTACCCTTTTATCTGGATGCTGAGTATTTGTGTTAGTGAGTTCATTGATACTTGATGTCAAGTAATTAAAAAAGACAAACATCTATACATACTAATAAGCAGTAGTAACCTTGATGTAATCCTTATTCTTGTATGGTTGCTCCAGTTGCATGGCAACTCCAGGACAAGGACAGGGAAGTTATCAATTTATATAATATATTTATATATAATATATAAACAATATAATGCTGCTGCAACCAGATTGTTTTTTAAGGACTTTTGGAAAGCTCTCTGATAAAAACCAGCAACAAGTGGTGAAAACAGACTTTAGGTACTCTAAGAGGATCTTCTGCATATAAAATTACGGCACTTTAGATTTTGCCAGTGGACGTTTTGTCCTCCATCATGTAAACCCTTAACAGGATGGTAGGAAGGGCTGTCACTAAGGACCTCTAGTTCTGACTGCTTTGTGCCATTTCATGCCACTGCTGCTGTTACTTTTGCTGGTCTGAGCACTGAGTAGTAGGATCAGTTCTAACAGGGTGGTGGGTGAAAGAGATGAACGGGGCATGGAAATTGAAGAAGTTTCTTTCATCAGTTCTCTGTGCATTTGTATTTTGCTTGGATTGTTTTCTCAAGGGATAATACGGAAAAATCTTAAAACCATTGTAGTTTTTTTTTTTTTGCAGTATAAAACAGTAAGTTCAGCTGTTTGCACACAGCCCCACTGTTTGAGGTAGCTGGGGCTTAAGGGGTTAGCAGCGTACTCTTTTCTCCTTTGACAAGATCTCGTGTACCAGCGGAAGGTTCAAATGACCTACCCAGTTCAGGAGGTTGCTTTTTTTTATTACTAGTAATCTGGAAAGTGCATTAACTGAGTGGTGACAGGTTGTTAACAGATAGCTACTAATTGCTGGATTGGGGAAGTTCCTGAAGGATTTCAGGGGGAGTGTAAGTAGAAAAATGAACAGGAGGATGGAATGATGGATTTTTACGGTGAGGTGAAAAGTGATAGAAATTCTGCTGGGTCCAAGTTTGAATGTAGCAACTAGGAAAAATGATAAGAGTATGAGTAAAGGATTCTAATACTTTTGATTTACAGTAAGAAAGATAAATATCACACTGTTTAAAATAATGCAGTAATAGGATATTATTGAACTGCTGTTAGATTCTTCTCTACAGTTTTCCCTAATCCAAGAATAAGGAGATTGCTAATTTGAAGTGTGCAGCCAAAGGAGTTATAATGCTTCATCAGTTATGTGTTGAGCTGATTGCCAGCTGTGGTGGTTGACATCCTGGTTGTGGAGCATCCTGACTGTGGAGACAGGGAGTCCCAAATGGGACTTAACCTGTAGATCTTCTTGATGCTAGCTTGCAGTCTTTGGCAGGTATCACTTTATTGCACTGTGCATGTGCATTCATATCCTACCTTGATGGCTGGATATCTGAAGTGCCAGCTCAAACCTCAAATTGATTGTCCTTCCTTTCTTCCTGTATCTCCTGCTTCCTTTTCCCTTAAGCTCAGTTCATCTATTAATTTCTTTCTCTATCACTGCCATTTGTTATTTATACTGTTCTCTTGATTAGAAGAAGACTTTGCTCTGTTGCTAGTCTATGATGTTTGTATAGGTCCCATTGTCTCCATAGGCACAAGGAGAATCACTTAGCACGGCAGCCCTGCTACTCACCGTTGCTCTTGGATCCTTGCACGTTGCATTTGCAGTACCTGTGTTTTCATCAGAATCTGGGATGCAAAAATGGTTTCTAAATTATAGGCAAGTAAGTTTTCTCCTTTGTGTTTTGTCTGCCTAGATGCATTGTTAAGGTTTTTACACTGAGAGAGACTCCATGGTTCAAAAATAAATGCTACATCATTTTCTTCAACTTCTGCTTTATTACTTTTATTGCATATTCTTGGAAAGACCTAGATCAGGCTCCAGGATGTCAGCACAAATCCAATGAAATCTAATCTATTAAGAATTATCTTCACAACATAAAACCAGCATATATTAAGTTCTCTTGTTGCTTCTTAAAGCATCATTTTCTGTCCAGCTTGTGTATTGGCTCTTGAGTGCAACATCTCAGTTAAAAAAGAGTTCTGCTTGCACAGTGGCTTCAGTGCAGCAGTTTGTTCCTGCTTGTGGTTGACAGCCATACTGCACCACGCTTGGTTTATCAGTGCTGAGTGAGTCAGCTGGCAGTGGGGCGGCAGGGGCAGGCAGCAAACCTGCCTTGTCTTCCTCCCATGTGTTACAGCGCAGTGGAAATGCAGGTTGCCATCAGCCCTGCCACAGCCTGGATCTGAGCTCATCGGTGCCTGTCAGGCAGATCTGTGCTGGAAAGTTGGCTTTTAGGCAAAGACAGTTAAGAGCACTGGATCAGACTGAGGAGGATGTGAGGAAGACTAAAACATAGCATCTTCTTAGCTGTTACATATTGCCTTGAATGGTACGTGTCCTTTACTGCAGAGATGTTTTTATGTTTTTGCTTGGAGCTGAAAGCTGAATCCAGTTCATTCTGTTACCTGCTTTAGATTGGAATTTTAAATAGCAAATGCATGAGTATCCAGCATCTAAAATACTCTATTTTGTATATCTATTAAAAATCAGATATTTAACTACATAAAAATGACTAGTAGATAATTTTCTTCTCTGTCTCCTTAGTCCTTATCCTAGTATGCACAAAAAGTTCAGTTTAGCCCACTTCTAATAGTTCAGCTGCTGTATTTCTACTAACTTCCTACTGTAGGAAGTATTAATTTTCTACCTTTTTTGTGTTACTGTTGTCGATCGTTGGCAGAGGAATTATTTAAAAACTTACTTTGCAGTCCATGCCTTTCTATTCATATTATGCCTATTTTATTCATCATTAATATTTCACTAAAAATTGTGATTGATTATATATTACACAAGCATAGACAAAACTCAAATGTTCTGATCTGATGACTTGTGTCATTTTACTGGAACCTAAGGATTTGCAGTACCCTGTTTAAAGACTTGCATTACGTGAGGAGCACTGTGATTGTGTACACAGAAAGTCACATTTCCCTGCAGCAATTGAGTAAATGTGTGCATTAGTAATTGCATTTGCAGTTCCTTAGTTTGTATGTACCTTTATTTATCAAAGGAGGGTTAACGTGCTGGCAGTCTTGGCCTGTGTGATGGTCTTGTTCTGATGAGGCAGTCTAGCACAGACCCTCACAAGGCTCAGTGTGAGTTCTAAACCAGGATGTATTTTTCTGGCTTGTTTTCCCTTTTTGCTGAAATATTGTCCAAGACTTTTAAATATTGTGCAAGATTTTTAAACTAGTAAAAATTTGAACTGAAAAAAAAAAAAACATTTTGCAGGGCTTAGTTTGAGTGTAGGACAAAAGTTTGTACTGGATCTTTTTTCATCTGAAACACTCTTACTATCTATAAAACATAACTTAGTTTTACCCAGTTTCCTTCTTTTGAGCTAGCACTCAGTAGTATAATACAATACATTCCAATACATTCTCTCTATCTGTAGCCAACATAATTATATATAAATCCTTGGTGTTGAATTCTGAATTGATTTTGTTTTTTAAAAAAAAAAGTGCCAGAGTTACGAAGGAAGAAGTTTGTGGGAAATGCAATTTCTCTTCCCTTCAAGAAAGTAATTTTAAAATAGAAGTTGCATTATTTTCCACTTTCTGCTATTCGTAGGTCTCCTGAGTATTGTTACCTTGGAAACACCGGATTTTAAAGGAGTAAGAATACATGGAATATTGTCTGGCACCCATTGACAGTTTGTAGAAAAACAATGCTTTAGGTAGCAGTAGAAAAACCTTCAGTTCAGCTGGAACGGAAGCCTAACTTCTAAGCTGGAACTTGGGAAGAAGAGAGGAATCTGGATTGGGAGTGTTTGCACTTGATAAAGCCTCACCTTCCAGGCATTTCCTTTGTAAGACCAACCTGTGCCTTAGTGGAGAGGATTGTATACCTGTGTCATCAGTATCAATTGTAGACAGATGCCCTAAATCAGAGGAGAGCTGTAATGCAGTACCTACATTAGGCTGCAACTTTCACCAGTAAGTTGCAAAGAAATACAATGCAATATTCAGTTCTAAACTCAGTGCCTTATTATTTACAAATGTCATGTAAAAATATTCAGTTCTGTGCAGCCTTGCATTATTAAATGCATTGATCCTTTTGGTTTCTGAGGTAGAACATTGCTACTTGATATGGAAAGTATGATCCTGTGGAAGTCAAACTGTGAAAGACTTCCTAGGAGACTTCCTAGAATATTTAAATGGGATTTTTTTTTAAACTGTAAAAAGATGTTCAAGCCTACTCCGAATCTGCAGATAGTCCTCTGAAAGGCAGATGAGTTCAGTATTTCTGGTTTGTTGAAATCTGACTGTATGTGAATGAGAGCCATGCAGAGGTTTTTTTCTGTTGAAATAAGGATTCCTTGCATGTCCTGAAGATGGCATGGAGCACAATTTCAGGAAATAAATAGCCTAACAGGCTGACTTCATTCACTGAGATGCTTGCCGTTATTTTACACTATGTGCTAGTTACACTTAAAGTACAAAATGGCTTATTGTCTGTATTTTTCACCCAATACTGGTTTTAATAGAACCAGTGGTGCAGAAGGTCCAGATTTCTCTCTTTGTGAATCTCAGCATACGAAACATTCAATAACTCTCCCGTACAGATGCGTGTAAAGATGTGGAATATCTGGACATGTATTATCTTTGAGGAAAAATCAATGGCTGAGCCTAGATCGTCAGGTGAAATTGTCTTCCACTTGTGCTGCTCTCTGACCAGTGACATAACAAATAAGCAGAGCAAGTAGATTCCGGTGGAATTTTATATAGAATTAATGTATACTTCCTGTACTACTTCTTTTTTAGATCTGGTTTTTCAAAGTTTTGTTTTACTCTCAGAAAATCACAGAAGTCTGAATGAGTCAGAGAAGGACATTTACAGAGCTTCCAGCTGTGTACCCACTCATTTTTTTGGACCAGTTTTAGAATAGCTTTTCTTTGAATTGATAGCTGTTAAATTGTGGAATATTGAAAACACCTGGGAACTAATAGCTCCAACTGTGTCATGTGGGAAAGAGATGTTCAAGAGGTCTGGCCTGGCCAGAATTCTGCTCAGAGCATAAAGAATCTGAGAAACTGACAGTGTAACAATGAAAAGAAGAGAAAGAAGCTTGCTTAAAATTGCATTAGCAAAAACACTGTGGAGGCTGAACTGGGAATACTCAGAGATGATTAAGATTTTAATCTGTTATTAGGGAGGGCATGAAAATGATTAGGCTGCACAGTATTGTTTATTCTTTTTTCCTCATAGATTCTTCTTGCTGATAACTTTCTCAAGGCGAAGATAGTGTCTTGCATACCAGTCAGCTAGATCTTATTTATTCCAGGGTGCAGATCTCACATTAGTCCTGTTAGTTCTAGGGAGGTGACATGCTGCTAGGAATTAAAGATTGTGGTCACGGAAGTGATAGACAGAACATCAAGAGCTTGCCAGAAGAGCACAAATCAAACAAACTTTTTATTGTCGCACCTTCAGTTGACCCATTGGAGGATGAAGCTCATACCCTTATCCTCCAGTGTTGCAGTGAGACCATGTGCATGGTTAAAACAGGTCAGTATGATGCTGTGGAAGTCAGTGTAGCTAGGCAGTTTAATGAATATCTGACTTAGTAAGTGCCAGAAGTTTACACATCACACCGTGCACAGAGGAAAGGCAGACCATCTGCTTTCTGTCTAAAGAGACTTGAAAGAAACATTGGCCAGACGGAATGGCCAATGTGTCAAGACAGCAGTGAGGAGAGGAATATTTGGCAGCCCAGTCAAAGATTTGGAGTCACTTTCAAGCTTCTTGCTAAAGGAAGAGAACAGAAGCAAAAACAAACGAAATCCTATTTGGAAATAAAAAGAAACCATGCATACTCACTCAAAAACCACCAACAAATCAAACTCCCCACCCCTCCCAAACTTCTTCCTGCACAGCTTTCCTTTGAAAAGTGTTACGTAATTTCTTCTAGAAAATACTGTATTACTCTAAATAGATGTCAACCTTTATTTATATCCGGATATGGTAGGGACTGCAACTAGAGATAAAAATTCTACATGCATGCTTCTTTATTCAGAAAATAATAGTAAAGAAAAGCAGAACACTGCTTAACAGGGACACAAGAATATTTGGTAAAGTTCATGTTTGCAACAGCCCAGGATCAGAGGAGTGAAGCCGTGTGTTCCCTGTACACACCCATCCTTTACCAGTGATGCCTTTTAGATGTTGTGTTTCTTTCCTAAAGATTATCTTTTGCCATGCAACTTTTATGCTTTTATCGTTTTTAGTTAATTTAGCCAGAAGTTAAACAGATACTCAGGCTTCTGGTTGTAGTAGCACTCTGGCAATTCAATTCATGTGAAACATCCTCAAATGCCATATAAATAGATACGCATTCTCATTGCCTAATATAGTTGACATCTTTATGTGGATCTTCACTAATTCACAGCTGGGCAAACACAGGTTGCTCATGAGTCAATTAGGCAGCACTTTATCAATCATCTCCTTAAGCACCCACCACTTAAGCTGCAACAGTTATGCTTCCTATTGTTCAGGCTAGTTTGTGACTGTATTAATATGCATTCAGAATTCTTTTTTGTGCTTTGACTCCTTCCTCTGTGAAGCCTTGTTGCTGACAGCAGAAGTGTTCAGCTGTGACCGTATGGGATTTGTGTATATGTGGTTGACTGAACCATGTTGGTGATGGGCAAGGTAAGAAGAACAAGAAAACAGGCTGATTGAGTGCAGGGTGGGACTGGTAGCTGAAGGAGAAAGCCTGCCCCCTCCACACACAAACTTCTAAACACACAGCGTTCTTCCTGTGTAACTTCTGTCCTGATGCTGGGACACAAGAAAGCGGGAATTATTTGCACCCTTGGTGGTTTTGAAGGGCTGCCTGAGTGGCTGTGCCACAGGGAGGTCAGCAGATCACACCAGGCTTTTGTTTAAGGCCTGTTGGCTGTGTGCCTTCTTAACACCAAAGCTGACAGAGAAGCGATGAAGAGGATTCCGTAGGAGCAGTGAGGTCTTCTAGACTGGAAAAAAATTCAGCTGAGCTCTCGTGTGTGTTTCTCATTACACAGCCAGTGCCAAATAATGCAGAGTATCCTTAGCTGGTAGTTCATGGAAGGGGAAAAAAAAAAAAATAGTGGGATGCTGTAACACATTGAATCACCTTTTCCTAGTGGGACCATGGTTTGAAAATGGCTGCAGACCATAGGCTAAAGCAAACTGTTGTATTTATTTCAGAAGGTGAGGAAAAGGGTAGCTTCCCATAGGCTTTTACATTCTGGAAACATAGTTTCCATTTCAGATGGTTTATTTGAATTTAATCATTGAGGTGTTGAAGTATGGAAACGTTTAGTTGTGATACTGTTGGAAAATTTCAACCTTTAATGATGCTACTTGTGCCTGCATTGAGAAGTATCCATGGAAACAGTGCAGTAATTCATAAACTGTAGGGCTGTGTAAAGTCTCTCTACCACAAATACATCTCAGCAAGAAAATCATAGATACAGTTTTCATGTCAGAATTGCATAGCTAATAAATGTGTGTCTCTCTTAAGTCAGCAATTGGGATACAGAGGATTATTCAGTGTTTTGTGACTTAATGAAGTATACCAATCTTCATCCTGAAATAGATAATGTGTCACAAAAAGCCTGAAGATTAATCTTCATGTGAACTAAATATAAGGTTGTAGTAAAATTGCTTTTATTTGTATTCTTTTCTTTTCTTTTGAATTATCAGATATCACTGAAATAAGTGGTGCCTGCCAGACTCTGGTCTGGAAACTGAGAAACCAGGGTGTTATGCTTAGATGTGTCTGACTTTGGTCCCGTCAACAGAGACTGAGTGCTCAGAGATTGTTCTTGCTTTTCATCCTCCTTTTCATTCAAAATGAGTAATCTCTGTTGTGCTCTGGATCAGAAAGCATTGAGGAGCTGCTTGTCTCCATAACAGCCAGCCCCAGTGAGTGCTGCCCTGTGCTGTGTGGTGCTGGGCTGCACACACATACAGCAAGGCCCTTGGGCAGGTGCTGATCCGAGGCCCAGTTTGCAGGAAGCTCCCACCTAGTACCAACTATTCTGCGTTTACCTGGGAGTGTAGCAACCAGTTAAATTATGACATATTTCTTGTTTAGTGGTAGAAATGCCAAATAGGTTTTTGTTTCCCGTAAAACATCTTGACACAAATTTAGTAACCTTTCCACAGATAGAATCTGCCATGCCCTGCTTGGAATCTTGCTGAGTGCTGCGCAGCTCTGGGATTTCAGCATCGGAAGAAATGTAGGGTATTTTCTTTATGCTTTAGCTTCAGTGTATTGTATTTTAAGGGATAACTTACATAGGGCCTGAGTACCTTCCACTATGGGTTCATAATGAACCAGCACTTCATTGTGCAAAACATGTATGTAATCTACTTAATCAAACAAATCGTCTTTTGGAAATGCCTGAGACATTAGATGTGGCTCACAGTGAGAGCTAAGGCATTGCTGTGCACATATTGCCTTTTTGCTTTGAATTTGCAAGTTCAAATACTGATGTGCTATGTTGGTGCCTGATAGTTTATTCTGATGTTTTTGCTTTCCTGGTAAATAACTTCTTACACAAACCTTTCTTTCTCTGAAGAATGGCCCTAATGTGCTAAAAGCTTTTTGTTTTTTTCTTTCAAATAACCTTCAGTTTCTAAGATGAGCTGCTTTTGAGACAGAACAAATTTGAGAAATTTTAGAGCAAATCTGGAACAAGATGAGCTGCACCTTTCCTTGAGGACTCTGAACCAAAGATAAATTTTCCAAATCGTGTTAAATATAGGAGGAAAAATAAATTTTGTTATCATAGAGCATGCATTATCTGAAATAAAAATGATCACTTTAATGAGAATTTTAAGAAAAAGGTACCTTTGAGTTTGTAATACAATGCAGACTTCAACGTAATTGTTTTACCTTAATTCTGTTTTTAGCAAATAGTTACACAGTAATTTCTTCCATGAAATAGCAGGTTGGATTTTTCAGTCTTGCACTACCTTCCGTGTATTATTAGAGCACCTGAAGAATAGAAGTTAAAGCCTGTCTGGTGCATCCGCATTCAGCACACTGCCCTTAAAGGCAAGTATTGTGGTACTGATAGGAATGGGAGGGTGGTTGGACTAGATGATCTTGCAGGTCGTTTCCAACCTTGTGATTCTGTGATTGTAACTGGAAATACTTGATGCCCTGCAGGCTTTCTGCCTGGAATCCTGTTGATATTCCCACATGATGTTTGAGCAAGGAGTAAGTCTTAAAAATGAAAGTTTGAAGCTGGGTAGTATACAGTAAAATGAGACAGTTCCCATGGTTATGTTTCACTCAAAGAATCACAGAATGGCCAGGGTTGGAAGGGACCTCAAGGATCATGAATCTCCAACCCCCCTGCCACATGTAGGGCCATCAACCTCCTCATTCAATACCAGCCCAGGCTGCCCAGGGCTCCATCCAACCTGGCCTTGAACACCTCCAGGGACAGGGCATCACTTTGCTCCCTTTGCTAAAAAGCAGGTACAGGGTGTAATCTTATCATGACTCTATCAAGCTCCAAATTAACAACAGTAGTTGGTAGAAACATTTTCATTATGCTTATCCCTGGTTCTCTTAATAATGAACTGAAAACTTGTCCATACCTCCTTTTCAGATCCTAGGTGTTGAGACTGTCTTTTGGATTTCTTCACAACTTTGCTGTTGATTAAAACCTTTGCACAAAAGGCATATTGTCCTTCTGCATGCTGTTCTTGTTTACTGTCCTAGAGTGAAGCAGTCATAGTCAGAATTACTGGGATTATCTTGAGTCTCTGATCCTATCTACTTGGTATTAACATCTACTACATATGTGGATCCATTTCTAAGTACTTCAGATATCTTTGTTTGCGTTTTTATTCCTCAGATATTCCATATGCTGTCTTCCTCTCCTGTGTCACAGCTGGAGTCCATATGGGCAAATGCTATGGCATAGTTCTAAGAATTTAAGTTTGGGAAAGGCCATTTTCAATTTTTGTACGAAATCTTTTTATTTCATTCTTTTTTCTCATAGCGAGCTGTGGCATCAGTATGTGTTTGTTTTCCTTTTCTTCCCTATTCTTTGATGATAATCCATTAATAGCTTTGACGCCAAAGCCTGATAGTTGAATATTTTTGCTGTTTAATGTCTGCCGTAGAATTATGCAGATATCTTAATTTGTAGAGACCCTTACACATAACTTCTTGCAAATCTATGGTGTTCTGTTTTGGTGATCACTCAAACTGTTTTAAGTTTCTGGCCTGGTTAAGCTTTGTAGCATAATGACTGTATTTACAAAGTATAAGCATAAATATGTCACTCCAAAAGTAATGCCTCCTATTTATTCCCTTGGAAACTACAACACAAAACACAACAACGCTGTTTGATAGAACAGTTTCACAGCTACAAAACACTATTTTTTCAACAGTTACCTTCATTAGCTGTACATTTTTGCCATCAATGAACAAGAGCCCAAATGCCACACCATTAAACATCTGCAAGGGTGGAGGTGCCTCACTATCACTGTCACCACTGCTGTAATGCACCACCCACCACCCCACTGTGCTCACATCCACTGTTTGGTCTCTGTAAACTTTTGACACGTGTAATAATGTTGATAGGCACCTTCCACACAGACGAATTCACTGACGCACTTTTTCTTCATAAATATTTCCACATCAGATACCATTTTGTCTGACTGCACTTCTGTTGCCATCAGTCACGTGGTGATGAAATATAGCAGATTAGTGGTGAAAAGGTTCAACCTCTTGCCATTAATAGCAGCAGCCTCCCTTGGTGTTGTGGGCCAACATAATGCAATAGGAGGCATTATTTTTGGAGCAATATTTATATTTCATGTTGGTGTGGGTTTTTTTGTGTTTTTTGTTTTGTTTTGTTTTTTAATCTTCCCACTCCCCCCCAGCCAGTGGGATTTGAGAATCTTTCGCATTTACACACCTTTTATTTTATTATGCTCTGTTCCCATTGACAGATCATTCCTTTAGTCAATTCCTTTCCTTTTCCTTTCTTAGTAATGTTCCAAAATCCTCTCTGAAATTAAGAATTTCAGCCTTCTGTCATGATAGTTTTGCACATTCTTTCTTGTTTTATCAGTGCGAATGAGAAGAAATTCAGTACTAATTTTCCATTCGCTGTCATATTGATCCAGATCACTTAATCTCTGATCTTATTCAGCCTGAACTACTGACTAGAAATAGTGATCTTGCTCTCCCACTGTCCCAATCTGTCTTTCTTTTGTTTGTTTGCTTTTTGAGCAAGGAACTCTCATAAAAATAGCCAGGCTAGAAACAAATGAGAGATTATTTCAAACAGATCTACAACCTGCTATGCACAGTAGATTAACTCTAGCAGGAATCTAAGTAAATGGTAATTTAAGTGATGTGAAAAACAAAGCTGCTCTGAACAAACAAGTATGAGTAATGCTCAGGCCATCAGTCTTAAAAATAAAAAAGTCAGTGTCCTTTGTAGTCATGCAGAATCAATTCCTGAAAATTAATCAGTCTAATTTATGAACTTTGTCACTAAGGAAAATATAAAGAAGAAATCAGAGTAATTTATCGATTGCAAGCAGCTAAATTAGTATCTCTGACAGTGAAAAACTTGCAAGCTTTATTTTCCCATTCTCAGATGTAGCAACTTATTTGGTGATTCTTCTCCCACAGTCCCCAGCAATAACTGATAAACCAGCTCATCAATATCTAGTTAACAGCTTTAATTTGGTTTGTTGCTTTGCTTTATCTCAGTAGGCTTTTCTTTCCTTTACACAAACTCACATTTCACATGGCTGCTGCTACAGCCATCTGTACTGACTATCTTATACAACCCGTGCTACTCATAAGGGTACCTTTCATCTTCCATTTCTTCATATGCTGTTTAGTTTGTGTTGCAGTGAGCTGCATAAATCAAATTGTAAGCATCAAGTAAATTAAAATATGGCAAAAGGGTAGAAGAGCCAGCCTTTTATGGAGAAGCATGAGTTTAGGTTCAGGGGCAGGTGGCACTTGAGTCTTAGAAACTTGTGACTCCGTGGGCACCAGCTCTGGTTTTCAGCAGAAGTGAGAAGATGAGATTTATATTATAGAAAATTGGTTTGCAGACACCACACACTTCAGTTTTCAACAGCATTTTTACTTTTGTGAATTATTACTGTTCGTTATTACTGTTGCAGCATTTCACATGTCCTTTTTAGCTTGGTTTCCTGATTAAGTAGCATTCGCTGTGGATGTTGCAAGAATGAGAACTAACAGTCTTTCAGGAAAAGCCTGCATTTGTCTTCTAAGGACTCTGTGCATATTGCCTGTTTCCTGAAGAAAGTAAAAACTGGATTACTCACCTTCCCAGTTGCAAATATTTACTAGGATAACATGGAGAAAAACAGGTGTTGTACTCTAGCACTTCTGCAAAAGCAAAAGTTTTCAATATTTCTGTTACAAGAGATAAATAAACTTGCTTTTTAAGTATTCCTGGCATGGAAGAGAAAATGGGGAAAAGAGGCTTTTTTAAGGTAAGATCTATTGATCTGAGTCTCTAAGCCCTTTTGCAGCAGGTGCATGGATGTGTACGTTGTCTGCAGCACAGCGCTGCTCACCAGCAGGCTGAGAAGGACTTTGAGGCCTCACAGCCAGGGCTTCTCAGAGAATATTGAATGGATATGTAGTATTTCTAGTTCTGTTACGAGAAAAACTGAAGTTGACAGTCATGGTGTGATCTTAAAAGTATGACATGTCAAATCTCTGATCTGTAATATTTTAATGTTGACAATATTAGGACTTCAGTATGGGTACCTTGTTCTTCAGGAAGCAGTAGAACTTCTTGCTATGAAAGTACTGATCAGATCTCAACGAACTTAGTCTACTAGATGTGCAAGATCACAAGTTCTGCACCCTTTCTTCCTGAGGCTCAGTGGCCTTAAATGAGCTGCCAAAAGTGAACAGTCTCCCCTCGCCTTCCTATTCTGTCTCCTCAGGTTGGAGCACTCGTTGTAGTTTCTAAGTTTTCCCTTCTGTCATTCCCCGTTCAAGGCTGATGAATAGAAATGCAGAATTTTATCTCACATAATGTTAAAAACATACAGAAATTCCAGCTATGTGCTGTTACTTAGCCACTTACAGTGTGGATCCAACTCAGGTCTGATGCTTGCTGGATGCCATCCCAGTAGGACCATCTCCACTGAACTATTTAGCCCAGAGCTTTTGTATGTGTTGTCACATGTTTGAGATGATTAACAGCAATACTTTGTGCCCCATGTGAAACAAGTTGAATAGCCATCACTGGAGGAATAGTCAGCTGAATCCTATGCCGTGTGAGGATGACTGATGATCATGCAGTGAAGCTGCAGGCTTCAGGCTGTACATGCTAGTGTGACACCACTGGTTGGTGCTGTACTCTGCTGGTAGACTCCTCAGTCCTGATGTGCACAGGAGGAAGGAGGAATTGAGTTGATATCTTTATTAGATATCATCTAATGCTGATGATTTTCTTAGAAGGCAGCATCCACATATGGCATTAACTTAAGCAGGTGTACTGGTGGAAATCTTGCAAACACTGTGTTATACAACTGAGAGTCTGACGTGATTTCTCTATAATTTGTTACCTACCTAAACTGTTTGACAAAGCTATAGTTAAGAAATGATGGCCGTAGGCTGCAATGCTATAGAAATCTGCATTTGCTGTAGCACTGTCTATGTAGGTATGTCTCCTCTTATCACAGAATCACAGAATGGCCCGGGTTGTAAAGGACCTCAAGGATCATCAAGCTCCAGGCCCCTTGCCACATGCAGGGCCACCAACCTCCACATTTAATACCAGACCTTATATAGCCATTCAACACAGTGTGTTCCATGACTAACTTGTGCTGGCTGTTCACAAGTGATCTGCAGAGGAATGGTGGTGTTCCAGCCTCTTGGCCCCACTAATGTCACTGTGCTGTGCTGGTCTATAGAGCAATTGCCCTGATTTACAATGCCATTAGGATCATTCATGAATGTACTGATGGCTTTTAAACAGTTGTTAGCGCGGTTGAGTAAGCTGGATAAGTTGAACTCAAGAATAAACTTTGAGTTTGTCCCCCTCCCATACTCTAAAAATGCTTTAACATTTGATTTTCTCAAAGCTCTGGTGTTCGTGTTTGTTTTGGCATTCTGTTATTTGATTTCTAATGGAACGTTGTAAAGTTGATGTAATTTTGGACCTAGCAGTTAATGTGTCCCCTGCAGGCAGGCTCTGTATGAATTTGAAAGAAATTCAATTACTGAACTACTGATAACTTATCTCAACAGAATGCAAATGGATTAAGATGGCTAAATGCTCACTCGTTTATAAATGTACTGTTTAATTTGAAAACATGCTCTTTAAAAAACAACAACAAAAAGCTATCCTGATGTTTTATATTTCTAGGTTTTTATGTGTTTTATATTATGCTATTTAAAAAGAGTGCTATGGTGGTCTTTGTTATAACAAATTAGAATGAAAAACACAAAACCTACTTTGCAAACATGCCAAACAATTTGTTACCTTTCCTGAACAGATAAAGTAGAAACATTTCCCCTTTAAAAAATAAAAATTAACCTTTTGATAAGAAGTGTTATACATTTTTGTCGTATGCGTTTTTAAATAGGACATTATTCAGCACATTAGCAAAATGCAGACATCTATGTATATAAAATGGTCATCTCCATTTATGACTGTTAGTTATTACACGTGGAACAATTGCATAATTAGATATTTGAAAAAAAAAATTCATTAGAGTTTTTGAGACGACCTTAAGTTTTGTAGCCATTATCTGAAATTAACATTTCTGTCTTTCATTCCCCTGCTTATTTATCATATTAAGAAATGAGTCTATGAGTAGTATACATTTCTTGTTTTCACAACTGGTTGAGGCACTGTGTTTGTTAGTTCTTAGCTTGTTAATTAGCCCTTGTACCACAATGGGCTTTGAAAACATGTGAGCTCATTTACTCACAGTGCATGTAATGTATACAGCTGTAGGCTCTTCTCTGACACATTTCCCTGAGAGAGAGAAAAAAAAAAAAGAAAGAATTATTTTATTTGTTTTGTACTTAATGTATAAGAGGCTGGCTGTCACGTAGCTTTGGCATTCTAATTTCACTGGAATTAAAACATGAAAGTTACATTTACTCTTAGTTTTTCAAGAGTATGTTTGTATGCACTTGTCTGAAGGGCTGCCCTTTTATAACAAGAAAAAAGCAGAGCCTTTAAAGAATGCTTTGTTTGCCTGATGAATGATCACACTATGAAGGCATCCTGCCAGCGCTGCCAGTTAAATGATGGCTCCTTATTAAAGTGATGTGTGGATAAAGACATCTGAAGACAGGTTGCAACTCTATTTTCTTTATACAGAATAGTTATAAATACACTTGTCGAAACCTTTGGCAGTGATCTGGATACTTGTATAGGTCTGATTCATCTCAGTGAGCTGTCGGAAGCAAAATCCTAAAGAAATATCCATGTGTATATTTATAATTATAAAACAGATATTTCTTCACAGCATAAAATACATTTTTATTTCCATTTCACATCAGTGAAGGCATTCACTCTGACGTGCAGTTGTGGGGTTAGAATGATGAGCTTTGTAAAAATGTTTTTATGAAATTAGATTGAAACAAAAATAATGAATGGTGAATAATATCTGGTGTCACCAGGGTCGTGTTGGTAATGGATTTTGCAGGATGCAGAGAATGTGGTAGGAAAACAATATTCTGGGACTGGACTTCAGTGCTTACAATGTGTAGTTCTTTATAACCCTGTTGAAAGGGCCATTCATGTGTGTATATATATATATATATATTTATATATATTTAAAAATAAGTCCATAAATGTTTCAGCTAGGGTTATGGTCTGGACCAATCCCACAGTCCATCTCCTGCTTCCAGGAGCGGCAGCCACCTGCAACTCAATTGACCAGCTTTTTTGGGTGGAATGCCAGCATGAGGCTCTGCCAGTGCAGCTGCACGGCTGGGCTCTGCCCTGGACCAAGCACTCAGCCTGGTGCAAGGTGTGCTTTCAGCACTTTGCCTATTTATCCCTACAGCCACATAGACATAGCCAGGAGTCTGCTTTTGTCAGCTGGTCAGTTGAGAAACAGCCTCCCATCTAGCTTCAGTAAGGTGTGCATCAGGTCGTGAAAGAGACAAGAATGAGACTTGAAAGTGATAGTTTACACAGTCACATTATCTTTTTTTTTTTTTTCTTTTTCCTGCTTAAGCTGTCTTGACCTGCTAGGGCTTTGAAGCAAGCAGAATCTTGCATTTCAATAGGGGTGAAATGATGTTGAAACCAGCTGTAATTTTCAGAAGCAGCCACTTTGGGGATTGTGACTTCAGCATCACACGCATTATAAGACCAGAAAACTTTTTTGCCCGTGGATAAATTCAGTTGTATGCTATAATATCAACAGCATACATATGATTATTCTTGTTCTGGCTTCAAAAGCATTTTTTATGGATGACACAATGCAGATGTTACAGCCTACTACCTACATATATCTCTGCCAGTGATGTGTTTGTGAGAAATAACACAGAGCACTTAGCAACAGAATTAAATATTGAGATGTGCTGTGGTACTTCTTGCTTAAGAAAGTCGGAAAGAGTAGAGACCTTCTTATAGAATCACAGAATTGCTCAGGTTGGAAAAGATCTTTAAGATCCTACCCTAATTGTTACAGCCCTCTGCTCAATCATGTCCCCGAGCACCACATCCAAACGGTTCTTAAACACATCCAGGGATGGGGACTCAACCACCTCCCTGGGCAGCCCATTCCAGTGCTTAACAACCTGTTCTGCAAAGAGGTGTTTCCTGATATCCAACCTAAACCTCCCCTGGCACAACTTGAGGCCATTCCCCCTTGTCCTGTCAGAAGTGAGAAGTTTTTTTCTTGTACAGAAAAAAATAAGGAAAAGAGTAGCAGATTTCTTAAATATTTAGGGCTTTATATTTTTTTGTACACTTGTTTACTTCTTTTTTTTCTACTTTATTATTTCCTCTGTAGACTAATGTGATGTAGCCAGATAGGATTGATATACTTTCTCTTTTAATAATCCCAACTGTCATTTCTCTTCATCGAGTCAGTAAAAGATATTAAAAAAAAAAAAAACAAACAAAAAAAGCTGTCTAGGGAATGTTTTTTGAAACTGTCCCAAACAGAAGTCTGTTCTGTGAGTATCAGTATTCCGTGTTACGCTGCATAAACAATAAGTGGGCTTTTACATTACTAAGGTGCTGTGGTGGCGTGCTCGTGTCTTCAAGCATCAGTGTCAGTGCTGGAACTTGGAAGTAATGTTATCAAAGCTTACTTCAGGTGATCTGTACGATTTAGTAGTGAAGATGCTCTTTAATACCTAAAGCATATACAATCTATAGTCCTGATGAGTTGTTGCTGAAGATGTTGGCCTCAGTACAAGGCCTTGCCATATAACACTGATAAGGAAGAGAATTATTTTTCTAGGCAGCCCTTGGCAGATGAGTACAGTATTGTCTTCTCATAAATTTTCATCATTTACCTAGTTTCAACAGAAGACACTTCTTAGCAAACTACTCTCACGCCCTTTCTCACCTCAGCTGTGACTTAGATGCATGTGATAAGGAAAAGAAAGTTGTAAAAGGATGTTACGTGTGCTGAAAGATGTTGCATCTGTAGTTCCAGTCATAATCCAGTCAGAGCCAAATCGCTTCAGTTTTCCTCAACAGTGCCTTCGGTAGGACTAAGCAAGGCAATGCAACAACTTCTGCTGCCAACAATGATAAAATTGGAGCCAATGAAAAAATTGATACTGTGCCAAAACAAGGTGTGCTTTTAATTACTGAAGTTGAATTATTGAAGTTTCAACTGAGAGCACACAGTTCTCATGAGATGTTCTTTACTAGAGTAAGACCACCCCATGTATACTTGTTAACCGTAAAGCTCTTTCTTTTATGGAACATCACTTGCTACTGTAACAGCAAACAAATTTCAGACTTTTCTTAAAAACATTGCTGCTTTAAAGCAAACAAGCAACAAAAGCGTGCAGTGCCTGTGGAAGTTGTAAATTTCACTAAAAAAGAACCTACCACCCAAATAACAGTTACACGCCATTTCATAGAGTGAAATGGAAGAGCAAATGTTTTTTTTTTTCTTTCTTTCTTTCTTTTTTTTTTCAATCTTCTGATATGAGTAGTAAACAGCTTTGAGGCTAGAAAGCAAAAAAAAAAAAACCCTTTGGCAGTCAGGCCTCTTTAAATGATGTGAATTGCAGTCTTCACCCATCCTGGCAACATAATTTGAAGTTTCATTGAAAGAGCTTTGTGGTATTTATAATGTGGGAAGAAAACTCAAACAACTTATGAAACCAAACAGTATACCAATGTAAAAAAGAATACAAACAACACTTTGACCTTTCTGGAGGCTCTTTCAAGCAAGCCTTCCCATGTGTCCATTGGTGTCTCCTTTAGGACGCAATAATAAGACCAAAGTTAACAGTTATCAATGAAATAAACTGTTCAATTACGTACTGTAAAATTTTCTTTTTTAGTAGAAATTGACAGCATAAATAACAGCATCTTTGCAGGGAAGAAAGAATAAGGACAATAAAACTTATTAATAATTCTGGAAATTATGCAGGATCTTCAGGGAAAAAGTGCTAAGGTAGAACAGAAAGCAGCTCAGGAATGCAGGGATGTTATAAAAAGAACAAATATAAAAAAATATTAACAATGTCAAGTTGATAATGATAAACTCAGCGTAGATAAAGAAGGAAGCGATTATTTAGTGTTTCTCGGTATAGAGCCTTTCCCAGTAGGGTATTAAAGCACAAGGTTGTAAGATAGGAGGCAGAGAGGTTTGAAGTTTTTCCTTAGCTTATCAAGGAATTAATCTTTCTGATGAAGTGAGAGCAATATCTAAATATGTCCTGTGATATCTGCCGCTGGATCAGTAGTTCATGTGTTAAACAGCAAAACTTCTGAAGAAAAAATATGCAAAAATAAGAGGTAAATGTGGAGAGAGATATATAGAAGAGCAGTTAGTAAAGACACAAAATATTGCAGGTACTATGAAATGTGAAAGTCAACAAGGAACTCATAAAAGCAGAAGAGGAATGCCTCGGTAGTTAATAAGGAAAGAATGAGAAACAAAATGCTGAAGAAACGCTGTAGTATTCAATACTTTTTTTTTTCTTTTCGTTTTTTGCATGTCTCCATACTTGAATAAAAAAGCCCAGCCGGGACCTATAGGTTATGATCATCTAAACAAGGAGGTGACAATAAGATTCAACAGGGTAAGAACATTTAGGTGGTACATCTTTAAGGTAGTAAAGCCTGGTGAAATCTGCTCTGGAGTAGTTAAGGAGTTTCCAAAGCCTCTAGGGGTTATTTTGCAGGTAGTGGAGATTAGGTTAGATGCAAGAAAACTTAAGAAATTTTAGTATAGAAGTTCTGTATAATTTCGAGGTTCAGATGGCATGAACATTAGAGATCTGGAAATTGTGAACCATACTACTTTGTTTTGTTAAAATACCTGAACAAGTTATTAAACAACCTATAAATATCTGGAATTTAAGTAAAAGCACGCATTGGTTCTTGAAAAATCCACCACGTTTTGTTTTTGCAATAATTGGTCAAATAAAAGAGAGAAAAATAGTAGATGTTATAGATTTTGGCATCTTCACAAGCAAAGGAGATTAATAAAGTCTCCAGTAAAATGACTGTGTTTTGGAGCAATTGGTCTGTAAGCCCTGTATAGCAGAAAAATAATTAACTCCAGCAGCAATTAGGAGTAAGCTCTGAAGGGACCAATGTGCAGAACGGAGTACTGGCAGGAGATGAGGAAGGGAAGAAAACTGTCAAGAAAACCCATTTTGTGTTTAGATTGGGTTCTTAGGGAGGTCACATACAGAATCACTAAGGGAAGAATTTCTCCACCTGGTAACTGCAAAAAAAAAGAAAGAAAAAAAAGAGCCTCATAAGCCAAATAAGATTTGTATGTGCTAATGGCAGCAGGAGGTAACAGGTCTGTGCTGTCTGAAATGGCACTGAAAACTGACCCCCGAGGGCCTGTGGGCTTTTCCACATAACCACATACTGGGAATAACGTGAGGCAGCCTTGCTTGCTGCTTTTCCTGAATGCGTTACCCTGATGTAGGATTACAGCATTACTGCTCAGAAGGGTTATGTCAACATCTCACACTTCCAGCCTGATGTTGCCTTGTGATGAAAGAAGAGCCAGCTCGCAGTACTCTTCTGGATGATTATGGTTTTAGCAGAGAGTTCCTTAGATATGATGGAGAACATCATATCTCAAAGGCTGTAAATCTGAATTTAACTTCTCCTTTGACACTTGCAATCTCTTGCAAATGCCAATGAATGTTCTGTTGGTAAGAACAGAATGTGTGTGGTGGAACAAGTGCTGTCTTTCTCAGCCTCTTGCTCTTACTCATCCTCATTAGCTGAGTAGGAGTAGGTAGATACATCCATTTTGATATTTTGTCTACCAATTTAATAGTAAACACCAGCAAGCTGAATTGTTCTCATCTGATGTCTTCATTTTAAAATGTCTGATACATAAACCCAGAAATCAGCCTATGTGATAAATATTCCAAGCTGAATGCTGCTGAAGACTTTTCTGCTAGCCATGCCGAGTTTATGCATTGAGAAACACCAGAGGAAAGGAAAATAATAGTTAAGAAATTGAATGAAGTATAGCCAGCACAAGAAGGAAGAAATACCAAAATGGGAGCATACATCAGAAGAGAGAAAACAGATGGTAATACCTAAATTACCACATACTGAGTCTGGGAAAAAAATTAGACTTAGTAAAAGAGTTACTATAGAGATATTATGGATGTGAATAGGTTGCATTAAAAGTTGCTATGAATACAGCAAGAGAAAAAGTCAGTACTCTGAATTATTACTGCTGGCCTGCTGGTATCTGAGCTGTGTAACATCTCTCAAACATCTGTTAACCCTCTACAGACAATTGAATTTCTACAGTGAAGTGTGATCTCATGGACATAAGATGTGTAGATTGCAAGATACTTATGAAATGGAGCATTTGAGAGGAAATATTTGCACCTAAGAAATAGCAGAGAGGCTGAGGCAAAAGCAACAGGTCCAGAGTACTGAATTCCAACTGATCTGATCTGTAATCTAGTCTTATTGCTTTGCAGTCAGTCATTGTACGATAGAAATACGATAAAATTATGTTCAGTAAATGAACAAAGATTTTGATCCTATAATGGAGTTCATCAGAACTTAATCAGAGTTACGGAATGATACCTTCATGAGGGGAGCCCAAAACAAAAAAAGCATGAGTTGTTTTTAGTGAGAAAATTCATTGGTGATTGCACTGAAATGCCAAGAAAGAATCAGAAATGTTAAACAAAAAGGTTAAGATGCAAATGTAGATGTAATTATTACAATTTGCTTGAACTTTTCAGCTACTTAGAAGTATTTCATGACCTCGGTGAAAGTAATTAAAAATGTTAATTGAATAATTTTTCAGAAAAGTATTTTAAATATTGTAGAAGGAAAGCAATAAATCTTTTTGTTCTTCTGAGAACTGAGAAACTTTTTAATTAGCTCAGAGATTTGCTTGGGACGTGAAAGCCATTTTTTTTGTCTTGCCTTATTAATGTTCACAATTGTGAGTGTAGACTGGATGAAATACTGTACATTCACTGGGACCCGGGCAGTATTCTAGATTAAAATGTTTCAAACCTGATGGAACAGTTTGTAGCAGAATGCATTCAGAAGGTAATTAGTACTGAGGTTGCATTCAATCATTATATTCTTATGCATCTCTCAAGATGCTGTGACTTCAGTCACTTCAAAAAAAAAAAAAACAAATTTAGAAAAATGTATCGTTGGTTTACAAGAAATTGTGTGTGTTCGACTTGTGTTGTGCTGTCAAGTGATGTTTTTCAAGTCTAGGTTTATGTAGGGCAGATTTTTGAGATCAAAGCTATATTTAAGTCTCACAGTTTATTTCTATGTAATGTATGCAGTATTTTGTAGAAAGCTGTGTTTTCAGTTTTGTCTGAATTAAAGGCAGTGATGACTCAGAAAATGAGTGGGCTGCAGCATGTATCTCTTTTTTTCTTCCCAGCTGCAAGACTTTGTATCTTGCCTTGTTGAAATTCATGATATTCCTGTCAGCCTACTTCTCTAGCCTGTCCAGGTCCTAATGAATGGCAGCATATTCCTCTGGTTTATCAGCCACTCCACACTGTTTTGTGTCACCGAGCAAACTTGCAGAGGCTGCATTCTGCCCTGTCATCATTAACAAAGATACTCAACAGTACTGATCTCTAGGGTACACTGTGAGCTAGTGTCCTCCAAATGGACTTGTACAGCTGATAACATTTCTTGGAGTCCTGTTGTTCATCCCATTTTCAGTCTGTCTCATTCTCCTTATCCAGCCCATCCTTCATCTTCTTTGTGCTGATGTTACGGAAGACAGTGTCAAAATTCTCACTGAAATCCAGGTGGACAATATCCACTGCTCTCCACTCTCATCTACCAGGTCAGTCATTGCGTCGTAGAAGCTTATCAGGTTGCTCAAGAGTGCCCCATGCCATGTCCATATTTACTTCTACTGATGATTTTCTTCGTGTGTCTTGAAATGGTTTCCAAGATTGCTCCATCATGTTCGTAGGGATCAAGATGAGGCCTGTAGTTCCCTGGCTTCTCCTTCTCACCTTTTTTGAAGATAGAATTCCTCCAGTCCTTTGGCAACTCTCCGAAATCTGAGTTGTTTCTGTAATTTTTTAGTTTATTCAGAACTTATGCTAAACACAGCTCAGCATTTAAAGTTTTTGAGATGCTCCTTGAATACATTAATACATTCTAGCTTTCAGATTTATTTTTTTTTTACATCAGATAGCAAAAAAAGGATGGACTCCTGTAAGTCCTTTATGGTACTATTTCTAAAAGCATAAATGCATACTGGCAATCCCTATTTGAGTGTGGCAGTTATTTGGCTTACCATGCTTCAGGTCATATTTAAATGTTGAAGAGCAGCAGGAGAGTCCTATGAGAATAGGAATACTGATAAGGTGGGATGCTCAGATTTTGCAGCAGTGATGGTCTTGATATAACTATGTCCTTTTTGTGTTCTCAGAAAATCCACCTCTGTTCCCTTCTGTAAGTAGAAAGAATGGCAAAAGCAGGCTCTGTCTACTAATGAAAAGAGTCTGTGAGGGCCCTAGGTTTGCTGAAATAAGATGCAGTTACACCAGCAAATGAATCAGTATAGCTCTTATGATGCACAAAGTACACATAAAATGCTACTTGCCAAACACTTTATTGGTACTAAACTAAGCCCTATTGTAAATGTTGTCAATGTGCATTTGTATATTTTCCTTTACTTGGTGACATTTTTTGCATTTTATAGATTGAAATTTCACATTTATAAATAAAACACTTTCAGAAGTGTACCATAACTATAAAAATATGTACTAGCTTCGTAATTATGTAAAAACTTTGAGAAACCATTTGAGTTTGCTATGAACACGAGTACGATAATGCACGCGGTTTAATCAATATACCTTTCAAGGGAGCCTCATTTGGGGTAATGCAAAAGCCATATCTTGCAGTCAGTAATAAATATTTCATTAAATTATCTCAGATTTAACTCTCACTCCCACTGGCAAACCTCTAGTGGTACATAGTTCTTTCCTCTAGATTTTATTGCCCTGGTAACATGCAATCATCTCACAACCCTTTGCTTTCTCATCTGCAGTATATTGCCTTGCTTTAGATTAATCTCACAGTCATTATCTCATTTAAGTAGGTAATATTTGACCATCTAATCAGCTTAAAGAAATTTGAGTAGAATAATACGGGCTGGCTTTTAGCATTCAGAAACATTTCTGAAACAATGAGAAAGAGATTTGTTAAAAAATACATGGTTTAAATTATTCTTTTTGTGCATGGAAACGCACACTGCATTTACTGACATAATTAAATTGCCTGTGTATCTGACTTTTTAATAATGAAAAGGGAAACCCTAGAGTGCTTAGATAATTTGCTGTTTTCATTTAAAGCATGGAATTCAGTGGTACCTATTGAGGCATTTAGTCTTCCTATGCACTGCAAACGAAATTGAAACAGTGCCATAGCTTTCTAGAGTGGCAGTTTTTTTAATTTCTCTGATTTAAGTGCTCTTTTTCAGTGCTTGCATTTGTATCTGCTAATTAAAATGAAAAGTTATGTTTACCTTGTCCTCCCACGATAAGAAGAATAGTATATTTGAATGCCAACTTGCAATTTTTGATAGACAAATAACACTTTTTCTTTTCAAGTCCATGTTATTTTTTGTTGGCAGATAGCAAAGGCTTCTAAGTGTGCTTGGAAATAAGATTTAGATCTTGAAAATTATGAGCTAATTATCTTGAGGCCAAGATAGCAATGCTGTATCGTCTGTGATCTAAAATGAATTGATACTGAGGTTAATCTGCAAGGGTTTAGCTACCTGCTAGTGTTTGCAAAAAGACCTTTGCCTTGCTTAGACTGTTGTTTAGGTAATATGCATTACTTAAGATATCTTTTCAATTCCCTATGTAAAATTCGTCCTCTAGGAACCTTAACTTCTCATTCCTTGCACATTACCCAATCTCAGCTTCTTCGATTTTTACCTCATTCACTAGATGCTATCCATCTTCTCCAAAAATATGTCAGTATCATTTCATGCTATGTTTTTGTGCTTATGAGTGGCTAAGCTTGTTGTAACTATTAGCTTATGTTAAAATTAATAAGAATCCAGGAATTCAAAAAATGTACATCTAGATATTTATTTGAATATTAAGTTCAAATTGGCGTGGAAGTTTACTCCTGTCCAAATCCTGGGTGAAAAAGATAATCCTCTAAAACCAAAAGCCTTATCTCCTTCAGCTGCAATTTCCAGCACTCACATAAAGCCCTCAGCAAACGTACGTGGCAGCAGTGCAGTAAGCCATGAATCCCACTGGCAGTCCTCCAGCTATCCAAAGAAAAGTATGACTTACTTTTATCTATTATTCAATATTGTGGTATGGTGAGTTGGTAAGTGTATGGTCTCTTCCTTTCTTTATCTCTTTTTTTTGTGGTGGGAGGTGGGGATGGAGGTGGTGGTACTGTAGCACACATTCTGGCGTTAGCACTTACTACGTACACAATCTCTAGGTTCAGAAATAGATGGGGAAGTATTGCAAGATTTTCTATTCCTCTCTAGGTCTGTACAAACACTGTTACCCTTCTTTCTTCACCAAGATTCCTTCATAACCCTCTTATTATACGTTAACTTTGCTTTAAACCCAGGGAGGACACTCCAAATCCATTATTAGTTACTGCTCTGAAGGACAGCTGTTTTAAGTTCCAGTTCATTGGTTATCCCAAGTACATAGCACTGTATTTGAACCCTTTGGTTATAAACAGACTCTAACTATTCCAAGCATGAAAAACTCATGAGTAAAACATAGATATCATTTGAATGCAAAGTTAATGCTTGGCAGTTGTTTTCACAATTCAAGCATGGAAGACAGGTCACAAATAAAGCATATGAAATCTCTCTTCATAAGGGATAGATGGATAGAAAGATCAGTATTGCTTTTTATGACTGAGTTTTTGAAAAAAGGCAAAGGACAAATCCATGCAGTAAAAAACTAAAATATGTCATGGACTTAATTTGGATACCATAACTTTTAGAATGTTACTATAGGAAATACACTACGGCTCATACATATTGTTCTGTAACATGATTTCAGAGCCCAGTACCTGTTACAAAGGCAGTTTACTGTTACAGCTCCTTCAGTTACCCAAATAAGGTGGCATGTGCAATTCAAAGATATAAATATTCCCAAAGTTGTAACCCTAGTGGAGGAATGTTTGACTATTTGGATTTAGGTCTGTTTGTGTCTGTTGTAAAGGAGATGATTTAAACGTGACATCTTCAAAGATGATGCAACCGATGCTAATTGATAGGAGAAAAATTGATCTAGCCTCGTGACTTGTCAGCAAGGTGCACTGAAAGAAGAAACTGCAAAAACATCTCAGTGCCACAGAATAAATAAACCGTTGTATGTTGAGGAAATAGCAATGCAAACCACAGGAAAGAGTGTGTGAAGAAGAACATGAAAACTTTTCTCATGTATAAATACAATAGAAGTAGAGAATTCAGAGAACAAAACTGTCTTCGTAATAACAAATCACTGGTGTGTTTTGGATTCCTTGTGTTATTTATGTTGTCACAGTATGCTGCCATTAAAGTTATGAATCTGTGTTTTCTTTGTGATGTGCTTAAGCTGAAGTGTTGGCAGTTTCTCTTGTGAGTTTTACCACTCTTACATATTCTCTGAAGAAAATGTGGTCTGAAATGGAATAGCTCCCATATGTATCTGGTGATGGTGATGTGGAGGCACTGTTTGTTCCACTAGATGAAACGCATATATTCTGTGTCAGTTTAGTTTTCAGACACTGTGGGAAAAAAAGGAACAATGGGTTTTTGATTTCTTCTTTGTAACGTGGCATCGCTCATCCTCTGGTGATCTCATTAAAGAACAATGTTTGTACTTCTCACCTGGACCTGAAATTAAATATGTCAGACCATTAGAAGTTGCTTGAGGCATTTTCAGATTCATTTATTCCTGAAAGGGAAGTCATTTTGCCAACACATAGGCATTTAAAAGATTACTCTCACTTCTTGCTTAGTCTCTGTATTTTCAAGCTTGTGTTTCTGGACCCTGTCCTGATGCTGTTATTTGGAATGAAACATTCTACCTCTGTGCTAAAAATAATTTTTATTTGATAGCTTGGATTCCGTTAATGAAGCGTAATGAGGAAGATAATTTGATGTCTCCTGATTTCTAACCTCTTCTTCCATTCATTATCCTTCTTTGATATCCACTGCATAGGAAGATGCCTCCACTTCCAGGTGTTCCTATATTAAATTCTTCCAGGCCAGAGAAGAAGCACAAGTTATCCCAAATGCTGAAAGTTCTCAACTCATTATCACATTTTACATATCGTATGGACGTACTGACAATGTTAATTAGTGAGAAAGAGTCGATTGTTCTTTAATTACTTTGCCGAGAGCTGGTACAAACTATAAAGCCACAAATTATGTGACGTATTGTAAGTGGATTGACTTTAATGGTATCTTCATGTACCGACATGCATATTTCATTACTAAGCTTTTAGCTAAGTTATTAGCATTTTAACATGACCATTAATAATAAAAGTGCTGGGTTATGTACATGAAGGAATTGTTACTGCAGAGTTTTCAAAAGCACCTGACAGGCTGCTGCACTTTCTTAGCGTGTTGCAAAATTCCAAATATCAGCATCAGCACAGGACATGCAGATTGCAGAGCTCTTCCAAACTCCAAACCCTAATTGCTGTGTCCTCATATATTTCATAAGAAGACTCCTTAGTACAAAAAATGAAAGTAGCCTGTGGAAAAGAGTAAAGTGCCCTCTTGAGAAATTGGTCAAATTTGTCTCATGGCTGCGGCCTCTGAAGATGTGACTTTCTGAAAGTTAGTATTCATCTCTGGGGAGAATTCCTCTTGGAGTGAGGAGATATTTCTGCTGGAGCTGTAGGTTTAAGGCTAAGCAGGGTGTTGCATGCTGGTCCCTGGCTTTTTGCATGTTCTTGATAGCAAGCTACTATGCATAAAATGGAAACATTAAGCCCCCCAAGCTATCTTTCTAAGAAAATTACCTGCTTACTGAAACAAATCTCATTTCCTTTTACATGGAACTTGTTTTCACAGCAGTGCCATACTGGCTTGAGTAAAATGACTGCTCTCACTGATTGATAACAAGACAAAGCTAGTTTAATTTATTATATCTGCTTGTTTATTGCCATCATATTCTAAAGATGACATTTATGTATCAGCTTTGATTTGAGCAAATAACTTTGACATTCAGCAACAAAAGGTCAATTCCTCAATTTTGATTTGAAGTTTAGAGTTCTATTAGTCAAATACAAACTTTTTCTCACTTTACCTGTGCTTTGTTGTGTTCCACAGGATAGGAGTAACATCGTGAAAGCAAAAAGAACTACACGCATCTGATGAAGACGCACTCTTTGTTTTTTTCTATTTTCTATCATCTACCCACTCTCCAAAGACCAAAAAGGAGACAAGGGATATTTCTATCTGATTTAATGAAGAGGAAAACTATCAATCCCCATTGTGTAGGTAAGAAAGCTGGGATGGCCTTTTTTTCTCTCTTTCTTTTCAGCTGTTTAATATTTTCTTTCACAGAAGATTCTTAGTTTGAATACCTCTTTCTTTATGCCTGCGTTCAAGAGTGCTTTGTATCTTGAGTAATAAGAATGCTATTGTAATTGCGTATTCATTTAATGCATTGCAAATATCATATTTCACTTTACTAAACACAGTAAAAAAAAATCTTAGGAAGAGCAGATGGTTTGGCATTCTGAGGGAGACAGACTGCAGGAGGATGCCGAGTTCATTCACAGTGTTGCCATGTTCAGTTCAAAAGATGCCTTGTTCATCCTAGTGAGGAGCGAGGATGGAGTGACAATTTCACTCTTGACAATTCATTATGCACACATAATCACTTTGAGAGCCTTGCAATAGCTGAGATTCTTGATGGAAAACTGAAGATTTCAGTAATGCCACTTAATGTGAGAATAGATCACGAGCAAAGAGAGGTTAAGATAATTGATGGGAATCAACAAACGTTCTTTGGACCAGAATGCTGTTTTAATTTTTTTGAGAGAAAATTCTGATCTGTTGTTGAAAAATCCTGATTTAAAGAATCTGGAATGCTCATTTCTAGACCAAAGGAGAACAGCTGAAAGGCTTGAGACAGAGAAGTGCCTTGCTGTATGGTTGTATTTTGAGCATATTCCTAGGGATTCTGGGCCATTTGTAAGCTGACTTTCACTTTTTGCTCACTTGTATACAGTTCTAGAAAAAGAGAAGTGTCTCTTCAGAGGAATGAATACTGTGCAAAGGAGACTTTTTGTGGAAGTTGTCATCTATATTTAATTAATTGACAGCTTATTCATGATCTATTTTTGCAGTAGGAGTTTAGGGATAGAAAGCTGCTGTTCACCTTTTGCTCTGATCGAGGTTTTCACTCTCAATATGACTCACCTCTTCTTTATAAAGGGAAAGAGTTCACTGGCTGGAGCGCCTAGTGTTGAGTATGAGTGCATTGAAAATGCTGAGGATGGATGCAAGTGTTAATGGTTTCCCTTTGTTTCTCTTTGATGGCTCAGGCTATTTATTGCCTGCCAGCTTTGCTTGCCTGTTTTCAGGTATTGCCAGCCTTCACTGAAATGCGTAGAAAATGTTTCCTTTAGGAGGAGCAAAAAAAACCCAGACTCCGTGCTAACATAGTTCTATCCTGAATTAAACATTCATATATTATCTTCCAAAGCCTCCTTGACTTACAAGGTTACAAACAGGGAGAATTAATTAAATGAACCGTTTCTCCTTTCATGGTTCTGCGAATGGCCCTTTTCCTAATTTATTAGACATTGTACAAACTACACTTTTAAGATAAAACCAGTGATTTCTTACTTTTCTGGTCACTCGTCTTTTTCACACACACACACACAAAAATATTTGTACAATTTATGTGAAGTAAGGTATATGCTCTTTTTCTATTTCACGGAAGTGAAACTTCAGTGAAAAGATACATTAAAATTATGGCTGAAATATTTAACAGAAGTACAGCTTGTTTTGTTTTGCATTGTATGAAAGGAATTAGGCCCAAAGCCCAGCTCCTATGTCATCAGGTAGAGCTGTGCATGTGCATCCTTGAAGCAGAAGCAATTTCAGTTTCAAGAAAATGTTGTGGTATTTTGATAAAACTGAAGCCTCTGGTAACAAATGGCAGCAGAAGCATTGCCATGCAAGGAAGGCACACAAAATCCAACTGTGGATGCTGCTTAGTGGTAGCCAGCTGGCTAATTAGCACACATGTATTGGCTACTCCATTGGCAGATTTACAGCTTTCAATCACAAAACTGCTGTTGCTCAGAGTGAAGTGAGGAGGTGGAGGGGGAAAAGGAAGCTGTAGGTAAGAAATAGAGGCTGAAAAGACACAATTTTATGGGAATCTGAGCTGTTATTAGAGCTTATTCTAATAATTTTGGATCAAGTCCTCAGTCATCCAGGACTTTATGGATCCAGGAGATGCTTGGCTATGATTTGGATTCAGAGGTTACCAGATGATGGGATTCTGAGGGTAGGATGCTGATATCAGAACACTGATCCCAGTGCTTTCTCTCTTGTTTGCCTGGTGTTCTGCCTATGCAGTTTTCTGACTTGTGGTTTTGATGTTGGATTTTTCAATAATCTCTTATGTGCTTTATGCCAGTGACCTGAAAAAGATCTTTGTAATAGAAGCTTGAACTGCTCTCTCTGGTTTATGAGTGTACTGTGCTCTCAGATTATGATAAAGTGATGAAATATATACATGCTATACTTCAAGTTCTTCATGAAGTGACTAGTTTCCTTAAGGTTTTGCTCAGCTTCATGCTGTGAAGCTTCTTTTGTTAAGGAGGAACAAAGCTTTTTGTATGTTTGCTGAAACATAAATAATCTCATACTTGGCTAGGAACAAAATGATTTAGATTACAGAGATTTCTAAGGAGATTTCATCCCAGGTCATCATGATGTGAAATTTAGGAGGTGCTTAAAGTATATCTGAAGGTGACCCAGAAAGCACCTCTGTTTGATTTGGAGGCCTAGCTTGTCTATTTATTACTTCTGATTTGTATGTTTATTGATCTCTTGACACACACGCTTCCCTTGACAGCAATATTGGAAATGAATGGGCATTAATACACGTGTACTTTTTGGAGGACACCACTGGCACGATTAGTTGTGGTGAAGGTAGTGAAAATGAAGCAAAAGAAAAGGAAAAAGGAAAAAAAAAATCTCATCCCCAGCAGAGGTAGGTGATATTTGGCCATTTGAGACTACTGGGAGGAGGCTGTATAGTAGATATTGAAGAGTAATACATTTGTAATGTGTCGCCATTGTGGCTGGAGGGATAAATATTCAGTACCTGTTACTACCTGATAAAGTCATACATATGTATAGGTATATTTCATGTGATAATTGGAGAATCTATTTTAGCATCTGCTTTTACCTGATAAACTAATGTGTTTTGTTTTGTTTAATTTTAAATAAGAGAAAAGCAATAATTCTGAAGCCGTGGGCAACAGGAAGATGTAAGACAAAGCTGTCCAAGAGGAGGGAGGAAAGGAGGACAACATTTTAGATGCACTTGCACTGGTATGCAGGAGGCTGAGCAAACAAGAATTACATGTGCTTTTTTTTTTTATATGGCTTGTTAGAAATATTTCTGACTGCTTTCAGAAAGTGTTTGTGAACGCTTAAACTAAGTTTCCTTTCAAGTAAAATGAACTTATGAGCAAATCTGGACATACTATGTATGTCTGTTTTGGGGACTGATTCCAAATAGGAGTGTTCACCAGGATGGATGATTTTTATTATTATTACTATTTTATTGTTTTTAGCACACATACAGCAAAGGATTTGACTAATGTGTTTTGAAAGCTGTTCATTGCAATGTTCAGATAACAGGTAATAAGTGAATTATAAGAAAAGTGAACTTAGTGTTGAACGTGTGGTGAGGGCATGGTAAATGCACTTGATGGCTGTAGGTTAAGGTCAGAATTTTAAGTTGAACAGAACCAAATATGGACTGTATATTTAAGGACAGGAAACTCAGCATTCACCTTCAGGTTTAAGAATTCCATCCAGCAGTGATCTCGAAACTGTTAAGGATTTACAGGATACCTATGCTGGTACCTTAGTTTGGATGAAGAGTGTGTTTTTTGCAACCATTTTCCCATTAATTTGTTTTCTGGAGTGGTCCTGCAGCACATGCAGTGCGTTCAGTGGAGCTGGTCTTGTTTCCAAGGAGTACAAAAAGGAATTGATGTGCTCCTTTGGATACATAAACACAGTCTGCAGGATAAGAGATCATTCTGAAAATAAGTACGGATTTATTTGCTGTTATGTGTCCAAGGTAGCACATACAGTTCAATTATCCACATTTTCAAAAGGTGACAGACAATGTAAACATACACCACAAAGCTAATTCTAAAATACATCTTAGGGCAAGATATAGAGCCATCTCTTTCTTTAGGGATGTGGTTAAGGCTTTATTATTGTGAATAAGAATCTTAAAGAGAACTATTACGTGAACCACAGGGCTGGAAGATATTTTTATGTATACAAACTGGTAATATACACTACTTTTTTTTTTTTTTTTAGTGGTGAAAATTATTGGAATAAACTTTCTTGGGAAGAAATGAATTTTCCATATATTGATGTTCTCAGTTCAAGACAGAATGCCTTCCTGGAGGATGGACTCCTGCTGATCACAAATTGTATGTCCTGCTGCAGGGAGGTATGTGATATGCAGTAGGTCAAACTAAGCAATATCACACTGATAGGGCTTTTGGACCCTGAAATCTATGAATCTGGGTTATCACATTTATGTATGCCAATCTCTTACATACTTGGAACCTCATTTTGAGCCACTTGACGACTATGAGTTACCTGACACCTACAGTATTCAGTTTCTAGTATGCTCTTATTTCTGGAAACGGTATCACTCTATCTCACGCTCTCAAGCACTTCTTCTAGTCATTACATTCAAAAAGATAAGGTATTCTCTAAACAAAAGAGAACAGTGCTCTTTTGATGGGTGCTGGTATAATATAACCTTATTCATCAGACATACTGCCTGCAACTTCTTCCAGAGAGCCTGGCAAAGGCATGAGCTGTGGAGAAAAAAAACGTGGTTGCAAGGAGAGATGATGATTCCCACAGCTGAATTTGTCATTCTGTTTTGTCTCTGACTGTTTTCAGAACCATGTAAAATTTTAATCTTCTCTGCTGGAATCTGTCATAGGAGTTTTATTTTATTTCTTTTGAGGGAATGAGAGTAGGTACAGTAGCCAGTATTTCCAATAACAGTAATAAGTAAAGTGTAGTGACTTGGGGATGCAAACCTGTAGCTGTTGGTAATCTACAGAGGAAAACGGGGAGTACAAAGAAACCTGAACAGTCCAGATTTTCAAAACAATAAATAAGAAATAATTTTACTCAAAAACAGTCCATTAAATGCGTAACTGGAAAAACTCAGTTCAAATGTGACTCAGAAATAGACATGGCATGTGAATATATGCTGTAGGTGAACGTTCAGATAAAATTAAAAAAAAAACACCAAATTTTAAATGCAGGAGTTAGGATTATTTTGAAGACTGTTAACAAGAAATTAACTCATTAGGGCTAAAAGGATATATGCTTAAAGGACATTTTAGAAAGTTTGTTGATAGAGACCCACGCATGGGGACATCCTTGGTGCTGTAGTGACATGACGTGATTTTGGGTTGAATCCTGATATCACTGCTTTTTATCATGATAAAAGAGTCTTAATCTATGTGATGTCATCAGATATACTGTGACTTTATTTTAATCCAAATGATCTACAGGGCTGCTGTCCAGACTTGCAGAGAGAGGATTAGGAAAGCCAAGGGGAAGATGGAAGTGAACTTGGCTAGGGATGTTAAAAACAACAAGAAAGAGTTCTATAGGTACATTGGGCAGAAGAGGCAGGCCAAAGAGAGCATGCCTCCTTTGGTAAATGAGAAAGGAGAACTGGCTACGACAGATATGGAGAAGGTTGAGGTACTAAATGAGTTTTTTGCCTTGGTCTTCACTAGCAGCCAGGATTCTCATATATGTCTCATGTCCCTGAAGCTCACATCCCTGAGCCTCTAGGTTGGAACTGGGGGAGTAAATCCCCCTTGCTGTAAAGGCAGAGCAAGTCTGAGACTGCCTCATGAGACTGAATGTGTACAAGTTTATGGGTCTGGATGACATGCATCATCCCAGAGTCCTAAAGCAGCTGGCTGATGTGGTGGCTGAGCAGCTCTCCATTGTATTTGAAAAGTCACAGCTGTTGGGTGAAGTTCCCTGGGACAAAACAAACAAACAAACAAAAAAAAGTAACATCACTCCCATTTACAAGAAAGGAAAGAAGGAGGATCCAGATAACTACAGGCTGGTGAGCCTCACCTCTCTGCTTGGGAAGATCATGGAACAGATCCTCCTACAAAACATGTTAAGGCACATGAGTGATGAGTGGGTGATAAGAGACAGGCAGCATGGCTTTACCAAGGGGAGGTCATGCCTGACCGGTCCGGCGGCCTTCTGTGGTGGAGTGATAACATCGGTGGGCAAAGGGAAGGCAAGTGATGTCATTTACCTGGGCTTGTGCGAGGCCTTTGACAGGATCATCCACCATATCCTTAATCTCCAAATTGGAGAGATAGAGATCTGAGGAGTGGACTATTCAGTGGGTAAGGAATTGGTTGGAAGGCAGTAGACAGAGGGTTGTGGTGAATGGCACTGTGTCCAGGTGGAGGCCAGTGATGAGTGGTGTCTCCCAGAGGTCTGTCTTGGGAGCAGTGCTCTTCAACATCAGTAACACTGGTGATGGACTCAAGCATCCTCAACAAGTTTACTGATGGCACCAAGCTGAGTGGTGCAGTTGATAAAAGTGCAAGGTTTTGCACTTGGGTCAGAGTAATCCCGAATGCATATACAGACTAGGAGAAGGAACTCTTTGAGAGCAGCCATGGGGAGATGGACCTGGGGTCCTGGTGGATGAAAAACTGAATGTGAGCCAGCAGTGTGCTCTTGCAGCTTGGAAGGTCAGTGGTATCCCAGGCTCCATCAGAAGAGGGGTGGCCAGCAGGGGCAGGGAGGCAGTTGTCCCTCTCTACTCTGCCCTCGTGAGGCCCCTTCTGGTCTATTACCGGATGTAGAGGTTGGTGGCCCTGCCTGTGGCAGAGGGATTGGAACCTGATGATCCTTGGGGTCCATCCCAAGACATTCTATGATTCTATGATCTTGTAAGCATAGCCTACATTGTGAACAATCTCATTTGCCTGATCTTTGCCTGTGGGAAGGTTTCTCTGTTCCCCACCTTCACTTGTATTGAGGATCACCCATGTTTACCTCATCTGACTTCCCGGACATCTAACTGAAAGTAGTCTGAATTAAGCTGCTTGTGCCGCAAACTGAGCCTTGTGTTATGCTAAATTGGTATCTATCTTCTGATATCTCTGGTATCTATCAAGTATTGTATGCCAAATTACTTTATACTAACTAAATACAATACTTAGTGCTGTGTAAAGCAGTTATGAGTAAGTTAGAGCTTTACACCTTTCCTGAAAACTGCAAGCATTCTTGTAATGGATGTTAAACCCAACAGTAGAAAAATCTTTCAGGGACATTAGCTTCAAGTCAGTATCGTTCCCAGAAGATTTAGGCTTGCTTTCCTCCACAGATTTATGTAAATTAAGATATGATATCTGTGTCAAGGAAGTTGTATAGGATAAAATGGGAGTTTTTGCATGTGTTGATGGAAGGCTGAAAATTAAAATTCAATGCTGAAGTGCTTTCTTAACATCTGTACCAGTGACACGGTTTGTTGTTTGTGTCCTGCAAATTAATAGCATCAAGGCCAGTTGCCTGGAGACAGCATAAGTATTTCTGTGTTTAGAAATTAAAGCAACTCTGGGAATTATATGAAAAATATGCTTGTTTGAGTAGGGACATAGGGAATTAAATGCACTTAATTTAAGGACGTTTTAATAGGCAAACCCATTTTATGTGTTTGTATCTGTTACAGAAGCCATCTCATAAAGCTGCTCATTCTTATTTTCTCAACTAAATACATTTTCAGCATAAAACCTATACAATGAGTGGGAGTAAATTTGGCCAGGAGACTGTGGCTTATGTGATATGTACATATACATGTTTTAATTCCAGTTGGCTCTCTCCAGATTTACTCACTAAGCAAATATGCTTCTCTCCTGACTCAGTTATTGTAACTCAGAGAAATGTCTGGAGTTTGGTTGGCTAAATTGAGCTGTTCCTCACTCTTCCTAGCTCCATGTGCCAAGTCTCTCTCAGGTAGTCTCTTTCCTCACCTCTCAAGTGGGTTAGAAGGAAAAGTACTGTACAAAGCAGTGTTTTGAGTGGAACAGCGATAGGAGTCTCTCCAAGCATTCTTCTGTATCAGGCTGTACACTTGAACCTGTTCTGCACAGTGATACCACCTATTTCAGCTAGACGATGCTCATCCTCACCTGGCTTGTGGACAGCTGGGAGTAGTTCCTCAGGAGACATCAAGTCAAGGATGTGTGATCTTCTGGGGATCAGCAACAGCAAAACTTTCCTGCTATTCTGTTCTTGGATGTTAGAATTTACCACTGGAAAATACAGCCCTCATCTCCCAGTGTAAATCAAAAAGCCCTCACCAATCCTTATGGCAGAAACTGAGCAGAGAAGTTCAAAGCCATGGACTTGTTTTTACTCTCAGATGCAGCTTCAGGAGCAGAAAGCTCAGCAAAGTGTCCCTCTGCCCAAAAAGTATGAAAGAGTACTGAATGCTAAGCATTGGTTTAATTGCTGTATTGTTTCTGGAGACTGATCTTCTGAAAGGTGTGGATGGAACGTGAACTTGTTAAAATGGCTCAGTGTTTGGAGAGAAGCATCACATCAGTGCCTGTGTGTGCCAGATGTGGGTTTTACCAGCTGCAGATAATTGAATTATCTACCCACAGGAATGGAAGAACAGTGAAAAAATCAAAACTTCCTGAAAGAGAAATGGGGAAGGAAAAAAAGTAATAATCTGATATTCAAATACATGTCATGTCCTATCCATTGGCATTATATATGTAATCTGATGAAGTATTTGAGTGTGCATGGAGCTTTGAGAGTATTTATTTCTTTAACTACAGTTTTCTTTACACTTCTGTTTGGATGATTCAATTTCCTGTGATCCTGAAGAGGCTGAATGAATTTTCTTTACTCACCTTAGCTCGCATGCAACTCAAAACTGACAGCAAACACAGGGTCTGCAAAAAAAAATAATAATAATAAAAAATCTCCAGATGTTATCTACAACATTTTAATTGTTCAGTGCTCATCTGGTGATCTGTATTTGGTAAGGCTGGATACAGAGATCTCTGCAGGAATGTTCTTACGGTCATGATAGACGGAGCAGAACCAGCATAACTGGAAAAAGAACTAGCAAAAAGCTCTTGGGCACCTGTGCCTTCCTTCCAGTAAGAAAGGGAAGCAAGAGACCTTAATGCTATATGCAGTCTGGAAAGATAGAAATCATCAGATACGTATCAACTAGCCTGACTGAGAGAAAAGGTCTGGTATCCAGTGAATTAGGTGGAACGCTACGTGGAGAGACATATTAAGGTGATGATCTTTCCATTGCGAGGGAGGCAATTTCATTTACAGGCTGTGAAACATTGGGAGGTTAATGCTGAGAGAGATGATGATCTGCCATAAAACCCACACCTGTGTCAGATCCCTGATATTTGAAATCCAAGAGTTATAAATCACGTTGCAAACAGTTACCTTCTGAAGTTGTGCTGTATGTCTCCCTTAAGGATTAGGACAGAGAGATCAGAGGTAAAATGACTGCTTTCTGCGTTCCCTTCTGAAAGGAAGGTGTGTGTGGAGCTGAATTGCTGCAGCTCTGATTCCAGCTGGGTTGTCTTATACGTGATTCCCTGGAAGACTGAATGCAACGGTGCTCACGTGATAGCAGACCAGTACTGGAAATGTTGAAGAAATGACATTATTTCACCCCTGGTCTGCCTCCAGGTTTTCACACAGCGGCCTCCTCCTTGGCTTCTTATCTCAGAAATGCAGTTTCATCTCTTCTTCTGTAGTTTTTAGAGGGGAGGACATAACAGAAAAAGCAGTGTTGCACCAGATAGCCCAACCTTGCTGTTTTCAAGTGTCAAAACTATCTCTGCAGTATTACTGTGAGACAGAAGGTGCCGTTTGTCTGGGAGAAGTTTTGGACTCTGGATACTACAGGACTTAAGTGTAGTGAATGTTCTCAATGCTTTAATCTAGTTAATCAACTGAAAATGTAAAATGATGACTTTACCATTTTGTGCATCCCACCTGGAAAACCGGTCTTTTCCATGCACTGTGTAGGAAACCTAGAGGCTGGCATACTTTTATTCTGTAATCTTTCTCTGCTGCAAGTTCACATTTATCAAATCACTGTAATGCTTCCTAATCTCACGGGGGGTTATGTGGTTGGATAGCCTAAATCACTGTGAGAGTCGGTAAGGCAAAGGTCTGTTAAATGTGCCATTGGGAATAACAGAGAACGACCTCCAGTTGCTGGCAGTAGTGGATTGCAGAGGAGGAAGGCAACCTTTTCTTGACAATACAAAATATGGAAAAGCTGATTTGGAAAAGAAAGGCTTTCAACTGCAGAAGGAGTTGTAAGGTGATGAGTCACCTGTGAACCAGTGGTGGGTGAAGCTTTCACACACACATTTAAACTTGACAGCTTGCCTAGTGCCACTAGATTTCCTGCTATGTGGGTATGTTCACGGACTGCAGGCCTCCAAGAAGAGTTGTACCAAGAGCCACACGACTGAATCAGCTCTGCACTGAGTGTTAAATCTGGCCAAAGCTGGAGCTGAGGCTAACAGGCCCTTTGGCCACCATAGATAAGAATGACAAAGCCCCAAGTCTCTGCTCTTCAGGACAGGTTCTTTTTTTTTTTCCAGTAGTATACAATGAAGTCAGCATCTTTCATTCCTACTCGTCTTAAGTTTAATGTACTTACCACCAGTCTCATGAGCCCTTCTCTTTGCTGCCAGTTTTTATGTGTAAGTTCTGACCTGTCTAACTAAATTGCCGTAAAAATATGATTTAAAAGTTATGGTGGCAAATGAGGAATATAGAAAATTACCAAATTTTCACAACACTTGCAGTTAGTAATAGGAATTATATTGTGTTTGATTCTCGTATTTTGAAGTAGAAAAAAAAATATAGCAAAAAAAATATTTTAAAAAAAATCCTTTATGCCAGAACTTCTGAAAACGAAAATTGGCTGATCCATTTTGCAAATATGGCAGAATAGAATCCAGTCTGAACTGTCCTCTGTGTGCTACTGTATGCAATCCGTTTTATGGATAGAGTAAGGTATTGTTATCCTGTTTTTCAATTTGTCAGAAGGTGATTTTTAAAAACTACTTATTTATTTATTAAATGCTGAGGACTGCTGTGAGAAATGCTATCTCAAAGGAACCATCCTGGTTTAAAATGTTTCATCTGTTCTTTTTCTAGATTTACAGCACTCTGCAAGCTATCTGGTATAATAACAAAGCATGAGCCTTTTTCTCTCTCCTTTTCATGTATTGCTTTTATTTCAGTGTTTGCATGGACTGCAGAAAAAAATCCACACCTAGGAGCACCTTGCCATGCTCACGGCACAGATAATAAACACTGTGGGATTTTTTCACTGAGCATCACATTTACCATCCTTACTGTGAATCTTATGAATCTTAAATAAGCCAGCTGACATCACCGAGGCAGTGCATAATGACCAAAAAAAGAAAATAAAAGAGAGAAAAATGAGACATCTCCTTGGAGTTCTGTAGAGTGCATAGGACAATGATAATAATGCAGAGTATCATGTGCACAGTGGTATTTCCAAAAGAAAACACCTAATTGTATCACTGATGTATTCAGGTGGAGATGTATGTTTTTCCATCTATTAATTTTGCATTCACTGAGATTATGACACTGAATTGCATTGCAGCTGCTCTCACCCTGTGGCATCCTGGTCTAGGAAATGCTGCAATTGCAGTGTAATTTTCGGGAAGCTCACTGCAGTTCCAGTTTCTCCTGTAGCTTCTCCTTTTCCTCTTAGCTTCCTCCCCTTATCAGAGCTGTGCAGGAGCTGCTGAAACGCTTGTGACTGAGGGGTCTGTGAGCCTGAGCTCCCCTTGAGCTGCTGGGTTGGTGAGGCTGGGTGTGTTGGTTAGGGCAGGGTGGGCTGTCATGCTTCATATATTAGGGTGCTGTTAAGAAGTTAGTGATTAAGTTAAATGATTGGTGCCATTCAGTATGGTTCATTTTATTTGTTTAGTTAATTTCAGCAACTTTTTTTTTTTTAAACTCAGCTTCTGATTAGCTGCATTATTCATTAGGTTCGTGATTAGCAGAGAGTTTCTTTCACCTAAACCCAAAAATGGAGTGCATTCACAACTGCCAAAAGAAAGCCTGTCAGATTTTTTGTTTTGTTTTTGTTGTTGAGATTCTCAAAGCAGAGATTCAGAGTGTACATTCTGGTGTCAAGCTGTAATTTATCAATACTTGCATAGTGCTGCATTTATTTTTTTCCTACTTTAGCAGGTGTACCTTATTTCTGAGTAACTTTAAGGCAGGGATTTGTTAGATGAGCATCTCTCTCAGTCAGGCTGTGTGAACAAGGTACTAAACTCACTCACATACTTTCTACAGTCTGCATTTCTCCTCACTCCTGTTTCTCCATTTTTAAAGAGGCCTGGTTCTGTGCAATTCGGTATTCTTTTTATTTCCTTTTCTCCATTTTTTTTTCCTCTGTATTAGCATTTTTATAGCTAGGTGATCATAATTGGTATTACAGTGTAGTGTTGATGTAGGAATGCCAGGCATCACATTTATGGCAGTTTCTCCCTGAAAAATCTCTAGCAGTTTGTCTGAAAATGCTGCTTGCCACCAGAATGATCATGATGGAACTACCTAAAATGTCTACTTATTCATGTATTGGTGCTTGTCTCAAGGCACTTTTTTTTTTTTTAATCCATCCCTCTCAATTCTGCGTTTCAGAATCATCACCATTTAAGCGTAAGAAATTGGGTGAAATTTAATTGCATGAAATTTCAAAGATGCAAATTTTGCAAATTCGTCAGGGAAGGGGAGACCACATTAAGTCTATTAAGTTTTCAAAAGCATTGGACACTGATTATAAAAAGGCTCCAGAGGCAATGGCAATCAGTGCAGGATGAAGTTCCTCACAATCAATTTTGTACGGTCTCCTCATAAGCTGAAAAAAGCATCTATATATCTTTATTTGCAAGCGGGACAGAGAAAGGCACTCTGTGGCAATGGCATTAAGCCTCTAATTCCTATACTCTCTAAGAAACACGTGAAACATTGTGTTTATCTGCAGCTTCAATTTAAAAGCAGGAATAAGTTTAAACTGCTCAAAAAATGTGCCGGCGTGCGGTTTGCTCACTGATAGCTTGTAAGTAACTGTAAAAGCCTCTCATTTTGGGTAAGCTGATTTGTCTGCATCCTGAATTTAATAGGGCAAAGCAGTGATTTTCCAGTACTGTGGCTGTTTTGTCTGACGTGATGGCTTGGATGGAGGGACACGCCGGTCTCAGTGAGACCATCGCTGGACAAGATGCTGGCAACAGGAGCCTGGCAGGGCTCCTCTGGGATGGGGCACAAGCCAACTTCACACCAATCCTGGCCAATTCAGCAGGCGGTGTGGGAAGGGAAGGTGCTGCTTCTCCCCAAGATAGAACAAATAATGTGATAATTCAGTCTGGGAAAGAACCTCTTTGGCCTGTGACTATAGTTACTACTATTGCTACTCTTTAAAGTTTGATGTGTGGTGTGTAATAAGATAATGAATGAAAGCAGGAAGCTCTGTGTGAACAGAAATTGCTCTCACGCGTGCAGTGCGTGCTCATTTAATAACGTGTTGTAATGGGTCTAAGATTTTTTTTTTAACAAGATAATTTAAAAATTGCAAGACCTGGCGATACTCTTCTCCTTTAAAGGGTCTGCACTTATCTGACTGGATATGGATTTCAGTGAAAGCTTTCAGTGAGTAGGTGCTGCAGGAATATGTTGTGTTTGCATGAGCTCATCCCCTTTGTACAAAAAATCCATCAAAGCAGTAAGAACACGGCCAAATTTAAGCTTGTGTTTTGTTGTAAGAATGGGAGTTGCTATCAGGCCAGTCCACATGTCTGCGTTCTAATCAACAAGATCTGCAGAAACCAAGCAGGAGTTGCTCAGTAGACATTGAGGAGGTAATGAATGTAAGGACAAAGGAAGCTACTTGTCATTCATTCCATGTAACTTTTTACTTATTTCTCAAATGTGATAGAAACTATTTCCCTGTCTTGAAGACCATTGAATTAGAATTTCAGTTAAGGAATATCCAGTGAATTTTATCTTAAACATTTTCTTCCCATCATACTCTGTATATCTCGTAATCATTTAAATCCAATGGAGAACACTGATCCACCACTGCACCGAGATTTCTTCTTAGAAGTTCTTCCATGTACCACTTCTGCACTGGGAGTACTTAGATAAACAGTAAGAGACAAGACAAACTCCTTTACTCCATCTTGCTTTCTTTGTTTATCTTGATGTTGTTTTTGTTTTTTTTTTTTTGGTTTGTTTTCTTTTTTGTGTAGGATAAGGCTATTTTTTGAAGGTTTTTAAGTAATCAAGCACAAAAGCAGTCCACTTCAGGGCAGTACCAATGTCTGTAATGCTAAGTATTGTTGAGGTGATTGTAGTGCTTTCTCCTTCCAGGATTTTTAGGAATAAAAATGCAAATGTCTTTGTCAGGGGTGACACCCACAACAGCTATGAGATATTTCTCTTTTATTTTTCTTTTCATTTGGTCTTTACGTATCATTTGTGATGTGCTGCCAGCCTTGCTTAGAGATCTGACTGAATGTAATATCAGTAGATGACAAGTCTGGCTACCAAAGTTCCTGGATAGATTAGAGATCATGGGATTCACCCCACTTCAGTTCATACTTCAGCCTATGCAGTAATGACTTACAGTAATTAGCTACCTGCTTGAATAAGGCAACTCAGAATATGCTTCTTCTATTAATCCAAGCATTGTGCCAAGGAATATTCAATCTTATTAAAAAATCGATAGTGGTAGTAGACAGTGTTGTCACAATGCTTACTTAAAATTAGGAAAATTAGTATAACAATTAATTATGCATTAATTACAGATTATTAATTATTAATCATTAATACGTTACAGGGAATTTGTCAGAGCAGAATGGAGTTGGACAGGACCTATCCTATGCACGTTATTTTTGTTTCCCTCTGTGTATTTATGTTGAAAAAATCATGGTTTTACTTCAGCAAGAGCTTGAACATGAGCTAGTGTTCCTTTACTGTGAAAATCAGAGGATGAGGTGTTGCCACAGCCTCAACTGCCCTTCCTACTAAGATGTCGCACTTACCTCTGCCTGACTCTGCTCCACATGGACAGCGTTAGCCTCTCCTCCATGGATATAAAGGCATTCGTCCTCTTGCAAAGTGGCCAGCAGTGCAGGATGTGTGCAGCTCTCTTTCCATTCCTCTTTCACATAAGCCTACTCCTCATCCCTACTGCCCATCATGGCTGCTGCTCCTCATTTCTCTCCTACCTGTTTTACTGGGCTGGAGCTGCTGTGCTGTCCTGCTCTCTCTTTTACTGCCTTCAGCTCTGGCCACCAGGTAGCTCAGGGCTGTGGAGCAGGAGGATCTGACAAGTAGCACTTCAGGTTACCAACATGCAAGGCTGCACCTCTTAACACTCCTTCAAGTCCTTTGAGTGAATATAATAATGCAAAGACCAAATAGCAATTAATCAACATATTTTTAAAGAAAAAAACAAAAAGACGTTGCTCATTCCCTTTCACTTTATTCCATTTAGCTGAGTGCCTTAACACATGGGAGATCCACCTGTATTGTATGTACAGTAAAAATACCAGCGCCCCTTACTTACAATTCAAGTCACTTTTCAACAATTTGACTGTCCCCCTGCATGTATTTCTGCAGAGCTAATTATGTTCCCCTGCAGGATCAATGCTTTATTAATTTAAATATGTTGTAACAATATTGTCACCAATGAATTTTACTGCTTCAAAAGGCAAATTGTTCTGTGCCAAAAAATAGGAAAAAAAAGTGCTTTGTTTTTCTTTTATGTAAATTCTTTGACATTAGCATTCACCTTTTCAAGGAGGCATCTGATAAGGGACAAGTAGCATATTACATAAAAGGATATAAAGCAGAGAAATAATCACATCTCTCCAAAGAGAGAAATTAAAGTAATCTCTGTGACAAGCAGGAAATTCTTGGAAATCAGATACTGACGCTGTATCTGCTCTTTAAAAACCTGATCAGCACATGCAGTACACAGCAGGTAAGGTATGTATGTTCTTCTTCCACTTGCTGGAATTACAGTAATAATCCTCCCGCCTGTAGGATTCTTTATACCTGATTTATTTTTAAAACCTATGATTTGATGTTCTTTAAATGTCAGGAAGCACAATGTGCTTGTGGAATGGAATTCTTTTTTTCTACCAACCAGCTCTTTTGGGGGCAAGAACTGCTGCCTTACATGAACTATGTCACCTCGACAGTGATAGTTTAAGAAAAGTACCTTTGCTACCTCTCCTTGTCTGTTCTTTTAATTTCATATTCACTTCAGAAGGGAAGAGGAAAGATGAGAAGTATCTCTTGCATGGAAATATTCGTGTTGTTTGATAGAAATCTGGATTGATTGGCATGTCAACTGGAATTGGGAGAGTACCATTTCCCTTTTTAGTTTTTTCCTTTAGTCCCTCTTCCTTTTTTTCTTTTGCTGCTTGGGATTGTGAAGGAGCACCAACACCACGCAGACAGACACTGAAAGTGTTTGTCAGTTCAGCCTGAGTGCTGGAGTGGTTGGAGGTGGTTAGTGCATGTGCAGGAGCTGTTTTATTCAATCTGTGTTAGACTTTTCATAATGTAGTTTATGATTAGCCTGGAGATGTCTGGGAGCTGTCTTTACTTTGGATGCTGGCTCATGCATGCGTTACGCTGCCTGCTCTTAGCAGGAAGCCATGCAGACATATTGACCCAGTCTTCTGGCAGGGTCTAGGTGAGGCAGAGGCTTTGCCCTCTCTGTTTCTGCCCTTTCAGGATGGTGCAGGTGGCACAGTGGCCCTGAGCTCTTGGCCTTGACCTCCTCTGAACAGGTTGGATAAGCAAAGCTTTTTCCAGCTCACGATGCCTAGCTTGTTGTACTCAGCAGGCAGTACCTGAGGCTGTTGACTAGCAGTGAGCTGGGAATTGTCTCTGCTACTTGTAGCTCAGCACATATCACTGATTGCATACCGCGTGTGCCTGACAGCGCCTATGAATCGGTGACCACTTTGCTGCCCTGTTAAGGACATGTGGAATTTCACAGCTTGGTTTGGGAGTGCCCTTGCTCCCTACGGAGTACAGCCATTTTTTCTGCAGCTCCTCTTATTCCTTTTCTTTGAAGCTTTGCTGGATTGCCTTTAGAAGCTCTCTAGAGACTGATGCAAATTCACTTTAAACCCTCTGCAGCTGATACTTAAATAACATTGAAATGAACTCTCTTCAGTCTGTAGGCTACTGTTGTACTAGGTCTGCCTCACAAAGCAGAGCAAATGTTCATGGCTTTCTCTGGAGAAATAGATTTGAGGCTTCCTTCACATGAAAAAAAAGTCAGTGTTATTTATTTACAGGTTATTTACAGGATGTGCCCGAGCACATCCCTATAAGTAATGCCTTGGCCTTATTTTTTCTTTTGTGAATTTTTATGTGAACTTCACAATTTTTTTGGTGCTTCTTGAGGCCTTAAGGTTATTATCACTGTGAATACTGCTACTCTTCACGTGTTGTGTTGGAAGAGACAGGTTGTTCCCCTCCATCCCATCTGCTAATATCTAAATCTAGTCTGCATAGTACTGATATTTAACATCTGTTTTCTGTTAATTTCTCTCTTGATTGTACTTCTTTTCAAAGTAGGTATTTAACTATTAGTGGCTTGTGAAATTTATTACGTATTTCAGGATGCTGCAATTAGCAGCATCAATATGATTATTCAGGTATTATCACAGGTGTATAACAGAGAGGTATACAGGAGAGTCTAGAAGAAAAAAAAAGGGTATTTATTTTACTAAATTTCTTCAAAACTAAGTTCTGCTTTTTAAATTACAACCATTAATATAATTTACTAGGAGCTTTTGACACCTTGTGCTGCTGCAAAATATTTTTGGTTGCCACCAGTAGATTATGCATTCAAGTCTTAATTATCTATTAGCTATAACAGAAGTCAATTATTTTAACTTACGGAATAGCTACAAGCCTGAAAAGCATTTTATAAAAGAATGTTAACAGAATTGCTGGTTTGCAACAGACGAGAGGAATGCCATACAAGCATGCCACTTTCTGAAGGTGTGTATCCATATAGCAATTGTCCTTTGACATTGATTTTACTGTTGTAGTCTGCTTAAATATGCCTTTAAAAGCCATTTTCCATTATTTTACTATCTGACTGTTTTTGTTGTGTGTGTGAAATAAAATGCTGTTACGCTTTTCTCATGGGGCTGCCAGCTGATCTGTTGGTAGAGTGACCCCCAGGTCAAAGATCTAACAGGCTACTTGCAGCTTTTTATGCTGTTCTTACTGGGACTATTTTTATTAGACTTAAAATGGATGCTGTTATGCCTCTAGTGAGTCAGGGCCCTGGAACGTTTCTACCACCTGTCATCCCCTCTTAACAGCTTTGATCTTGCATGCACTGGTTGGAAAAATTATTGTGCCATTTTTCAGTTTCAGCCTGCAGTGGTTTAACACAGCTACTGACACTTTTTCACAATATGAGTTGATACAGACAAGCATTTTTGAAGAGAGCCCCAAGGCTAACAATAATATTTATATCATCTGCCATTCATGGAAAAGCAGAGCCAATAAAGCAGGCAAAGGCTCTGGTATGTATTCCCTTTAGCTCATTAATATTTCAGCTTATTCTGTGGGTGTTCTGTGGAAGAGTGGTTGCTTTCATTTTCCCATGAAAAGAAAATACTATATTTCTTATTCAGATCTATTACCTATGAGATTCTGCTTTAAGCTTTTGCTTGAAGGATGTTGTTCATCTCTTTTACTTAGAGACATACATAAAACAGAAATATGTGTGAGTTGAACAATGCTGGATTGCCTTGAAAAACACATTCACTGCAAAAATAGTACCTGACAAATGCAGATGGAGAAACAAAGCCTGGTCCAATAGGAAACACCTACAACCTTCCAGATTGTGTATCTGTTTTGGAAGAGGAGAGGACTAGTTCTCAGAAATGTGTGCAGCCACAGAAAGAAGAGGTTTGCATGCGTGTCCCTGTGTTGTCTTTCTCACCCTGAAGGCTCTGCCAGTCAGTCTCTGATTCCCTTGATGTGAAGAATACCCAACTCCACTCACCTTTTCCCCAGTTATCTTGCAACACATGCTTCTGATTTGTTCCAGCCATAGCAAGGTGCTGCTTGACTGTCTTGCACCCCTACAAGCTGTAAAGAGTGCATTTTCTTCCTTAGCATCTCCTTAATTTCCTTGAATTTATTCAGTCTTTGCCCCAGGACCTGCTGGAGAAACAGGGAGGCTTGTGGTCCTTAGATGGAGTGATCCTTGCTACCACTGAAGAGTTTAGAGCAGTTAATGATTTTTGTCCAGGTGTGCAGGATCAAGTCCTCAAAACTGAAGGGAATCTGATTAATGTTATTGGGCAGCAATATTCTTAGTCAATAATTTTGTAGTTCTGGGTAAAACAAAGATTGATAGCATGAAGTCTGGGGATCCCCTGGTCCCATCTAGGTGGAATTCGAGTGTTTAAAATGTAAATAAGCGCCTACTAATAAGAGTCTAATAAGAGTCTCTCAAGAGGGCTGAAAGAGATATTTGTCCCGAAAAATGACAGATGAAGTAAATTACTGCTTTTCTGGAAGTACCTTAAGTAATTATGTTGAAATAGCTGGTATTTGTTCTGTTCTTAATAGGATCACTTTTTGATGAGCTTTTTTTCCTTGAATCTATGCAGTGAAGTCACATCAAATGAGACTTTCGAAGAGCAGTATTCAGAGTTTCAGTGTTTGGTTTCAAATGAAAAGAATGAAATCCGCTAGATAGAGAACATTACGAAGTGGAATAGATCAAAACTGTTTCATTTTTATGTTTTAAAATGCCAATCTGTGGAGCAAAGTTTGTAAGAATTTACTTGTATTATTTAGAAAGAAGTCATGAAAATTCAGAATAATTCAATTTAAGTTTGCTTACCTGGTTGTCGTAGTTAAATTATATATATATATATATATATATATATATATATATATATATATATATATCTCCAAAATTTTGAGGACTGCTCTGAAAATAGTGCCTCCTATTTTGTTACGTTGGCCCCTAATGTCAAAGGCAGATGGTGGTGGTGTGGCAGCAGAGGTCTCACGTGGACTCAGTCGCATTAAGTTGCTTCATTTGATAATCACAGTCATACAAGAAGCAATAGAAGATTACATTTAAAGGCGGAAAATGAAGTGATGGGAAATCTGAGCCCATCTGAAGTGGGCTTTTTAGAAACAGTGGCAAGTTCCAGCTTTTTCTCTATGTTTGTACTAGGGAAAACTGTTCATTTTATTCTTTTTTTCCACCAGGTTCACATATTGCATCTACATTTTTTTTCCCACTGTTTCCCAGTAGTCCACATTATCCTTAACAGTGTGAAATCATGAAGATGTTATGGGCCACAAAAACAAGCTGTAGTCATGATTCAAATATGAGATACGATGACAGTACATAAGATGATGAGAATAATGTACTGGAAGTTCAGGATGACCTTAAAACAGCGTTAATAGAAATGGAATGAAATGTTCTAGTACAATGTCAGGTACTTAAGAACTGCTAATAAGAAATCTACTGTAAATTGAAAATGGGTGATAAAGACAGAGAGGCAGTTAATCATAGAATAATTATATGATGTAGCTCTGAAAAAGAATAAAGTCTTCCTAGAATGTGAACATTCAGAGTCTGGGAAAGTATTTGTGCCATTGTAAAAAGTCTTGAGAAATACTTGCCAATCATATTCCAAAAATACCAGCAAGCTTTCATGCGTATAACTCATCTGGTTAAAAACAAAACAAAAAGACAACAAACAAAACCAATACAACCAAACAAGAACAAATGCCCTTGTCATTATCATTACAGATTACATGTTTATTTCTGAAAGACAGCACTAAATCACAGCATGGTGACTTCAGAATCTTCTTTCTTTACTGCAGGTGCTTTTCTCCCTTAACCTTTTTACACCTCGAACTTTTTATAACTTCAGGCTACTGCTCCTGCTCCAGCTTGATCTCTGTTTTTATGTCATTTACTATTTTAAACGTGCTGATACTTGGAAATAAGTGGAGGTTGTAGGTGAAAAACAGTGACCTTTTAAAATAAAGGTTTTACAAAAGAGTATGTGCGATGATCAGGGTGACAGAGAGCATATCTTCTGGTAGGAGGCTGAAAGAACTCTGCTCAGCTTGAAAGTCCTGAGTCCACAGGAAGGTAGGGTTTCTGTCTATGGAAGTCCTGATGATGACATCAGGAGCGTAAGTAGCTTGTTCCTTAAGGGAAAAGGTAAAGCAAACAAAATGTAAGAGTAGGTCCCAGTAACCTTAGCTGGAAATTCTTTTAAAAGAAGAAATACCATAGGATTTATATTTCAGTATAGTCTTGAAACTGGTGCAGTAGGGAAACAAGCACCAAAAATTAATTGCTCTTATTTGATTTCCTTACAGAAGAGAAGTTACTTACCTTGCTTGATGTCAGGAGACTAGACTTGCTGATGTGGGAGGGTCTTTTCAGTTTTCAGTGTTTTAGTTTCCTCTTTGCAAGACACGGGTTTTTTTTCCTTCTCTTTGGCTTTTTCCAATTTCAGTTTCTGTGAGCAGCGTTACTCAAGTCTAAAAACTGACTTGAATTTAAAGGTATCGTGTATTTCTATTACAGCAGAAGTCTGGTTGGCCATCTTGATTAATTTGGGGATTATGTGCTATTTGTATACCAACCCCAGGCGAATTAATCTCAAGCACTTACAATGGGATATAATCTCTTCTGTTCAGAAACTGCAAAATATTTTACCAGCAGTAATTAACCTCACAGCAACTAAGTGAGTTATTGAACTCTTGCAAAAATACCCATCAATCAATGACAGAATGGCAAAGAAGAATCCTTCGATGTTTCTGCTAGTTAAGAATTCTGTTTTCACTGGTTAGAAAGTAGCAACATAGGTATATTTTTTTCACTGGTTAGAAAGTAGCAACATAGGTGTATTTTTAATATATCGTGCTGCATGTTTTGTTATTGTAAGGTTCTGTGAAAAAGATCATTAATACAGTTTTGCTTCAGAATATTGGAGTTACATTGATTTTACAAGAATGAGATCTTTCCACAAGCTTGATTTGTAGAATGTTCAATCTGTATCTCAGTTTTAGAGTTATTTATGGTCCCTAGAACAAGGCTTGAAAAAATTAGGAAACGAAACCAGAGAATTTTAAAAGACCAACAGTAACAGAAGGGTGATGTCATGTCTGTTTCCTCTTTGCATCATTGGGTGAGCAGTGTTTATGTATCCTAGGCTGACAATTTCCAGAATTAAGCATTTGCTCACTGCAGGTACTTAATTCCCGTTCTACCTTCCAGAAACATCAGTAGTAAAGATGCCTCATATAGAGCCTCCTATCTAGATAAAGAGATATAAAAATGTGGCAAGTGAGAACTGCAGAGAGAAGTGATTTATTCAGCAGCAGTGAGTTGCCCTGAGAAGTATTTGGTGTCTGCTTTCATTGTAGATCCCCCAAACAGTTAAGTGTTAAATAATTTGTATGAGAAGTATGTAAACCTGAGTGGTACTGAAGCTCTGGAGATTTGTGAATGATAAATAAAAGATTGTTGTCTGTTTTAGCAGCATGTGTCCTTACTATTCACTGTCATGCTGAGCAGCTGAAAATGAGATAGTGGAGATGTGATGTTGTATTTCTGTAAGAAAAAAGAAGACAAATTTGAGGTCAAATACAAGACCTGCAAGAGCAGATATTTTTTTCTTCTCTGGTAGTAAATATGCTGGTTTTATGATTCCAATGCAAATGAAGGCATAATTAAACAAACCATAGAAATAGGTGCTCTTGGTAGCATAAGTAAGGATGAAGAGTTCCATTATGGACTCATACTAAAAATGTGTAAGGCACACAAGACATCTGCTACCTGGAACCACCATTCAGTTTGCAGAAATCAGATTCCTGCTGGTTTAATCACGAGTTAGGCACCAATCCTGATACCATGTGCAAGAGAGAAAACATTTCAAATGTGAAAGCAAATGCAGCCTTACTTGCAGTTGTGTTTCAGGTTGTGTCAGGTATGGCGAGAATTAGTGCGAGATGGGGAAAGGTGACACAAAATAAGAAAAGAGCTGAATTCTTTATACTGGGAAATAGAGAGCCTGGTGTCGTGAGTGACTGATCCTTGTTTTTTCTGCCTTGTCCTCCCCTGCATTGCCTGAGAGTTGTTGCAAAAAATATCTGGCAGATAGGTTGTGAGGTGCTGAGGTCTGATGTCCTTCAATCAAGGCAACTGGAGAAAGTCAGATGATGTTATCATTAGCCATTCAGGTACACCGTCTGTCTTAGAGTTCAGTCCCTAGAAGTGCATTTAGTGCCTACCAGTGTGCTCCACGCTCTGGCCCCAGGTCTCACACGTGGTTATTGCAGTCTATTACTCACACAGTTGCCAGGCACTTTTGTAGAACAAAAGAGCTTGATTATTGTCAATCACTTGAAACCTCTTAGCTCACTTACAGGAAGCAATCTAGACGCTAAGTACAGAGCGAGCTGCAAAATTCAACTGGAGAGCAGAGTAATTTAGTTTTCACTGTGCTCCACACTGGAGCTCTGCGGTTGGATGCTACTAGTTCCAGCTTTCAACTACTGACATAGGATTTTGGATGACACGTCATTGGCATTGCATCTTCAACTCACGTTTCATTCAGGATAAGGTCACGACTACTATGTTGATATAGTCCTTGTCTTGAGAAATTTGTATTCTAATTTTGAACAGGGTGAGGAGTAAGAGTAGGTAATGACAGGTATGCATCAGTGTGAAACGGCAGAGATGACTGTCGTTCCGTTATGGGCTGCATACATCTTGATGGCTCTCTGGGAAAATTGAAGACTATAACAGTAATTTCCCATGAAAGTTGCATCTGTTAGAAGGTAGCAGATTATTTATTGTGATAAAGTGATACTACAATAAAAAGCCTTTTCTCCCAGAAAAATGCTCACCCAAGGGCCTGGAGCTGTGGGTTCTGTCAAGCTCAAGTTAGCTACCCTGTAGCTACCTATAATGTTTGCAGTAGAGACTGAATTTCAAGTTACATTTCAAGTGGCATTTAAATTCTCTTGCACCTGGGTGTTAAACTCTCTCATCTTGTTTTTATTTTATTTTATTTTTTTCTGTGTGGGCTCTCTTGCCAAGAAAACTGTAGCTCAGTTTTTAATTGACTGCCTTTCCAAAATGCTGTCAGGCTAAGGCACATTTTCTTTTATATTATCCACCAACAGTTCAAGATTAATTTGTATTTCACCCATATTAAAGGTATCATCTGTATCCTGAAGGCAAAGTATGGTGTTTGGCAGCCTCTTCAATCATTTCAAATTCTCTGTGTACTGTATAAATAATCTGTGGAAAAAAGTGCTCTGTTCTCTGAGTAGCTGCAGATACAAATGGCATATTGTCTACAACTCCACAGTCTTCAGTCTTCACAGATTACCCCATTTGCACATTATGTGAAGGATAATAAATATTTTTTACATGTCCTATAATCTTACAACAAAACTGACGTCAGATTAGCGTTCATTCTGTGATTTCAGTGCTTTATGTATTTTTTTGTTTGCCTGGCTTGCAGAGTGATCACTGTGGATACAGGAAGGTTTGTTTGTACTGCTGGAAGTAAATATTTTTAAGTATACATATTAAAAATGGGAGGACAAATTAGAAGCAGTTGCAGAGATGCTGTTTAGATGCATTATGTATAGGGTGATTGGGTCTTTAGATCATTAAGTGTTATAAGCAGATGTAATAACTTCATTGTTTACTTCCTTAAGTTCCTGCTAATAGTTCTATTACGAATTAAAATAGCTGCCCAATATCCATACTAAAGTACGATGTCTACTGTTAGTGACTGTGTATGCATTCTGAAAATGCACAGAATACTTTATTGAATGACTCATTTGTTGAAGTTTTGTATAAGATACTGAGCATTCAGCTCACTGCCTTGTGAATAGGCAGCAGGACAAAGGTAACGCGGACAGACTGTTCTCTGCAATGCTCTGTGAACTGGCATCCTGCTATTGCAGTGTGCTTGGGTAGGTCCTGTTAGTGGGCTTGGCTGTTTACATTAAAGATTGGTCACCATTGCCCGAGGGTGAAATCCTCAGTAAAAGCCTTAGACATTAGAAAAGCGTAGAGAAAAGCGCTATGTTTACTCTCCTCCATCCTTGTAATGCCAAAGGGAAGATAACCGTATCTGTGTTTTTTTTAGCTCAGTGATTCTAGAGGAAACATTTCCCAAAAAGCTATAAGCTGACCTGACATGGTAAGGTTTGGATTCAGCCTGATTTCTGGCTTGGTAGAGGTTGTGTGGGCAGGATTTTGCTGCCAGGAAATGCTCTGGTCCTGGTGCCTCTGAGTCAGCTGGTTATCACTGCCTGACAGCTTTGGTAGACTCTAAGCTGTCACTTATAAATAAATAAACAGGCTTCCTGCATTGCAAAAATAGTATTCATAGCATGAACTGATGCACTTCTTCCTCAGTAAACTTCCTTTACAAAAATTCTTCAGCTGAATAGTAGAAGAGAGGTATGAAATGTATTACCTTGTGCTTCAATACATTCGCTTCAAAACTATTTAAGCAAACTAAAACTGTAACCATGAAAATTGTGGGTTTTTTTCCACATGGCTTACATGTCAGTCAAAATATCTTGGCCTGGTAAGGAGGTGGAATGCATGACCTAGTGCACGTTTTCTGTTTTTTATTTTTAATATCTCTGAAATACTTTGGTAAGACTAGGAAGAACAAAAAATCCTGCTTTGTTATTCCCCTTCCATTGTTCTGGATAAAGCATACCTACCTTCTCCTCTCAGGTCAGCATAACAACAGCCAAACTACAACGTGCTTCTGTTATTCTCTTGCACAATTTATTTCACTTGATTTCCACTATATTTGGACCATTCTTCCATTTTACTGTGCTTCAATTAATATTATTTTTGATGAAGTGAGAACATAAGACATTGACTTTGCACACTTACATGAAGTTTTGAGCCTCCCTGGCTCTTTTAGTACTCATTTTAAAGATGTGATGGTGCACTTTCCTGGAGTTTTGCTTGGTAAATTCAAAGCAGCGTTTTTCTTCACACTGATGGAACAGTTCTCAAACTGATTTAAAGTTGTGGATGAGGGAAATGGCTGAGGTCTTTTGAGAATACACACAAAGGAGACATTTATGCTATTAAGTTGCATGCGTATTAGAACACATAACTCACTATGGACTTAAAACTCATGGCTGAAAATTCACTGGCTTCCAGCAGCTATTAGAAGAAGTTCTAAATGCTGTGTATTGGCCTTGCTTGTTCCTCTCCCAATGGCAGACAGTGGTGTGCTATGAAATGGGCTGCAGAGTTTTCTAGAAAGTTATTTAGGAATAATTTTTGTTGTTGTTGTAAGTTGATTGGTTGATCTTTTTAAAGTTATATAAGAAAGTATTGGAGAAAAAAATTGAATATTTTTATTGTCTTTGGCATGCCTTCTAGCCATGCCAAACCACCACAGCAATAGGCAGTGCCTCTGGTTTCCTTCAGGCACAAAATCTTTGCCATAAATTATATATAACATTTAGGATTCCTTGGCTGCTGTGTAACAGCTGGCTCTTTTTATTATTTAACAGATTCAGTAGGTTGCAATTTTTGGAAATAGAGCTCTGAAAAATCTCAGCAGTCTTTGGCATTTCAATATTGGAAGTGATAAGCTAGGGAACTCATCCACACCTACTTTCTGTGAGTATCCAGTCTTTGTTCTGATGTTCGTTTCTGCATTTATTATGCTGTGTGATGTTTTACAGGTTAGTTTTGCTCTGAGTTTGAGAAAGTCAAAATGTGAGGGTATGGCAGGGAAAGTAAGAGGAGGTCATCTCACTGCGCTGTGCACACCTCTCATTTCAGGGAAATAGGAAAGTCAGACACTGAGTGGGTTTTGGACTTCTTCCACAGAACTGTCAGAAGAAAGTTGTGGCCTTGAATGATCACCAGTATCTGTGTTCAATTGAGTGTGACTAGATGAAGCAAGAATTCAAACCGAGTCTCCTCAGCGAACTGACTGCTGATTGAGATGTAGCACAATGAGAACAAAATGGTCCCTGGAGGACAAATTTCTATTGGAAAGGCAATTGCAAAATCCCGATCTGAGGATAGAAAGTACTTTCCAAATAGGTTATGATGTCAGATTGTGATAAAAAGGGAAGGGAGAAATACTTGGACATTTTTTCTTTGGAAATGAAACGTGCATCACGCATTCCTACAACAACAAATACTGTTAATTTCTTGCTGTTTCTTTAGGAATACATTCTATTTTATCTGAGCACAAACTGGTGGAAATTCCCATCCGTCAGATGTTGCCTGCAGTTTCATTTTTTCTTTCTGTGGGATATTTCAGATTAAAAACTGTCGCCTTGTGTTGTATTAAAGAGCAGCTTACAAGTCACCCCCTCTGCTAGCTTTTTCTAGTACCTTAATGGATTTAGAATTGGCGGGATTTTCCTTCATTTCTACCTTTCTGCTGTTCTTATTTTCCTATGTGGGATATTAAAATATTAGAAAATACAGCAGAGAATAAAAAACAAAAGGAGAGAGAGAAATACAAGGAACTCTGGAAAACTCCCAGAAGATGCAGTCTCTTTTGATGTAGAGACCAAAATGCTGTCTGCCCAAAGCAGCATAGTACATTCGAGCCTTCTCCAACCATTCTGCCTCCTCACAACTCAGGAAAGTGGCACGAAAAATGGAGACGTTTAAGAGTGAGTGACAACGTATTCTGAAGTTCCTTCAACACAAGAGAAATACATGAAGTTTCTCAGGCAATTAATAAGTGTCCCCGTGAGCATGTGGTTTGGATCCTTGTCTTATTAGTGCAGGATCCTGTTTTCATCCAAGCCAACCACTGTCTGGCAAACTGCTGAAACCTTGATGTAGGAGAGCTCTCATCTGCCTTTTAGACATTCTGCTGATGAAGCTCGTCATGTCTTGTCATCATCTTGCTTTATGGCAACTTTCTGCACAGAGCATTTCTTGTGTTTGTTTTTTTTTTAATTATTATTTTCACAGAACAATTGTCTGCATCCCCTTTTCCATGCTGCTGACCTGGCCATGCTCACTGGTGGGTGCTGGGCTCTTCCAAAGACACGTACAGCCAACTGCTGGTGATTTTGTTACAGTCAGGGAAGTCCAACCTTCCTGTAACAGTAGGTGGAGAATTCCCTGGCCATTGAAAGATTTGCTGCTAGAAATTAATAAAGTAATTTGGCGTAGTGATGAAGTTAGCAATCTGTTGAGCAAAATTTGTGTTTTCGGGTGAGAAGATCATCAGGTGTAGTCATTCCTTCAGTTTCACTCCCATCTGAGGAGCTCAGAGAAGAGCCTTTTTGCCATGAGTGATGGCTGCAGTAACATCCCTCCAACCAAAATATTATCACTGCTTCTGTAAATGAACTTATGATAATTTCTGTAAGAAGAACATTCAAATTCTTATTTGAATACAGATAAGTTTGTGTAAGTGTTTATTGGATTTTATCTACCTCTCTTGCTTTGTAATGAGCGCATTGTAACTATATGACTGTGCCCTGAAGTCTGCCACAGATAACACATAGCGTATAGGTAATGAGAACTGTTTGTCAGAGCCTTACATTCTTCAGGGATCTAATATATATCAAGGTCTAACTCCTCCCAGAGGTCTAGTCGGTTTTAAAGCATAGGCTTATGTTCCATTTGTATTCTGATAACAAGTCATGTTTATTACAGTCTTCCTAATGGTAGATCTTCACTCAGGTATTAAGGAAAATATAATTCACAGGTGACTTGTACTAAAAATAAAAAGACCCTGAAATGTACCGTTTGTACATAATGACTTAAACCACTGTTAATAGGAGGAAGAAAAAAAAAAAAGTACATTTAGATGAGACGATTATAAAGGATGCAAATTAAAAAACAAAACTGAAAATTCACCCTACATGAGCAATACTTGCATGGGGGCTACCAACTTAAAGGTGATTAAAATGTTTTCACAGATTAAACCTGTGTGAGAACTGTTGACTCACGGCCTGAACCACTGGTTGATCACCTGAGACAAGGGCTGAGTCAGCCCTGGGAGCACAGGTGAAGCTGTAGACCCCATTGAAGGGCTGACTGCCCTTAGGAAGGCTCTCTTTCTGGGGATCCCTCCTCTGTGGAGTCTTTCCTGTGAACCTGCCTCTTTGGATACAGGTGAGCATTCCTGCCCTGTTTGTTTCTTTTCCTGTTTTCACCACAATAGTCTTTCCAGCTGTAATACCAACTGTAACAAAACCATAGAAAGAAATTGCCTGGCTACTTGTTTAGTTAATTATCTGGCTATACAGCAGGTGATTTTCTTACTATACTGCATCGTTTAAAGGCTGGCTGCTGCAGAGGTGGTGTGTCTTACTTTTGGATTAAATTGAGTTTAAAACCATTGCGATACTGAACAATGGGCTCTGGTTGAAAACGTATAAAGAATTTTAATTTTGGAAGTGTGCTTCGGAAAGGGTAAATACCTAAATTGGATGGAAATAAACAATCAGATTAATTGTCGTGGCCAGAACCAAGGTTTCAGAGGAAAGTGTTAGGGCTTGATACGCAAAGCTCATTACTCTTCCATGTTGGGTTTATGATAGCTTGTGCCCTGAAGCATGGGATTCAGTACTGTCCTGCAAAGGTTAGCCTTAATATTAATAATGCTGTTATGTCCTGTGAAAGTAATTTGGAAGCCATGAGTTACAGCACTCCGGTAGCTGAAGGCCCAATTCCGCTTTTAATTGCTTACGTACACTCTGTAGTAGAGTCTGGTTTGACTTTAAGACACAAATCTGCAAATCTAATAACACTTGCTAATGAAAACTATTATTTAGCATGCTTACCGTTGTCTGCAGTACATCTCTTTTAGCATCCAAACATAGCAGTCACATTTATTCAGTTCACAAACTGATTCAGGGATATCTCACTCTCAGCAAGCGTTAGTAGTCAGCTGGGAGAAAGAAAATGGTTGTAACAGCAGCTGTATTGTCTCTTCAGGTCCTTATAATTCTGTCTATAATATCTGTTTTATTTAGAGAGGTAGCTGAGGGCAAGTAGTGCAATATGGCCTGCATCTGCAAACTGCCTTTTCACCGAAGCAGGGTGCTTTCCCCACTCTGCAGTTGTTATCTTGCTGTGGTGTTGCTGGAGAGAAATTCTCTCCAAGGAGGCTAAAGTTGTGTGATGGAACTTGTTAGCAATTAATTAGTATGGACTGTTGTATACCTTGTCTGTAAACTATACAGTAAACTGTATAGTTTACTAGATATGAATATAGATAGCTCTTTTTAAAGCCATGCTTTGCCGTTGGCTTTGGAGACTAGTGATGATGACTTGAAGCAGGGGTAGCAGGCTGTGCTAGTTTGGCTGTGCTCTGTGCAGCCTGCAGGAATTTAGCAAGAGTTAAGAGTCGTTGGTGGGCAGTGGGACAAGTGGCTGCCCAGCTGTTCATCAGCTTTGGCACATAAGCATGGATCAAGATCCTGTGGGCATCTGAGCATCTTGAAAAGTTAGTGAATTCTTAGAGTCAGCTCGCCTCTGTATGAGAAGCTGAAGCACATTACCTGCAACCTGCGTGCTTCTTAGCTTGCTTAACATTGTGCCTCACAGGCTGGAAAATCTTGTCTTCACACTAGGAGAAATTCCTATATGTGAAACAGAGGCGAACTTAGGAAGCAGAATTCACTCTCTGGCCTCTCTCTGTGTTAGTAAGTCAAGAAACGTGGTTTATCTGTCAGGAAGCTATAGGCTGTGTGAGATACTATGCCGCCCACCAACAGTTCATGTGAACCCTGAGGAGTGTGCAAAATGCTCACCAAATGAAATGTACTTAGCTTGCTTTCATACGTGATTCTCAGTTCCTGTGAAAACTGTCTCTGTATGTAAACAAATGGTGAACAAAGCTCAGAGAGCAATTGAAAGAGGAGAATGCGAATCATGTTTTTAATGAAGTACACTGAGAAAATTTGCCTTCAGATGTTTTTGTATAGAACGTAGTGAGAAGAGTTTGGAAGAAGTCTGGGTCAAGAGGTCTATTTCTTCTGGTGCAAGGTTGTTCTCCATAAAACCTTCCCAGCTTTATCCACGCAGGAGTCTCAAACAATAGGGATCAAAAGGCAGCTTTTGAAAGGCTATATGACAACTTGACTCTTGTCCAGATCAGGAAGGTTTTTCTAATATAATTCTAAATTTCTGCTGCCTCAGCAGTCTTTAGTTACAGTTCCTGCACCACACAAACTTTTCTCCATTGTGTTCTATGTGCTCTTGATGCATATCTGCTTCTAGATACTCACAGGCTCTTTCCTACTTATCAGCTATTTCCAGGTCTGCACAGCTTGGGTTTCATCAGCTATTTCCAGGTACACACAACCAAGGTTTCCATTTTCCTACTGTGGACTCAGTGCTCCATGTTCCTTAACATCATTTGGAAAAGATAATTTTTTGAAGGTGAGGGAGCAGGTCAAGTTCCTTTACTCATCCATCTTTGCTTTTGTTGCAAAAGGTGAAATTTGCTTGCCCAAAGCATTGGCATCTGGTGACAGGTTAGATGTATTAAAATATCCTGCCTGGCCTCCAGCCACTGCTGCAGGACCATGTGAGTGTCCTTGGCCTTATTCTCATCTCCTTGAGGATGATTGTTCCCTGAGAATGGATCAGAGAACACTGGGCGTCTTGATCATAATCTGAATATCTACACTAGTTATGGAAAACTGAATTTAGGTTGTCAAACAACATCATTTAAATTGAGACCTGGGGAGCTGTTAAGGAAAGGATTATGACTCAAAAGTGTCATTTCCAGCAAAAGCTGATGGTATCTAAGAGAGCGTTTGTGAATCCAGAGATTTAAGACTGCTACACAAACACAAGCAAAACAAAGCCCACAGGCCAAATTTGAGTCTCCTTTCAGGAGATGATAGGCATTTCTGTTACCCATCTGTGGAATGACCCACTTCATAATTAATGACAATTGTTAGAGCTCGGTTTGGTAAGTTCAGTTAAGGGCAGAGTATTTGGGGTTGTGTAATGGCTAATGATAATAGCATTGCATACTAAATAAAAATACTCTTGCAATAATTATTTAATCTTCTAGGAAATCATCTAAGAGATCTGGGAGTTAAGAGAAAGGTACTCTGTAGCACAAGATTGAATTAAAAGCATGAGTTTTTCAAGTAGAAGCAGGCATACTAAGTTATGTTACTATATTGATTTTACTCCATGCAGTAATTCTTTTATTATTCTGCAAATCACATTAGAAGACTAATTTGATAGAAAATAGTGCTGACATGGAGAACAAGAAAGGGAGACAGTGTACTAGAGAATAATATGATAGGATCATATTTTTCCATCTTTGTTGTCTATTTGGCAGCTGCTTCTTTGTAAGAGCCAAACTAAAAAGGTCAAGGGAAGACATCTGTAGAAAGAAAGCTGCTGGTCCAGCAATGCAGCATGTTGCTGTCACAGCTGAGGCAGCCCTTCGGCTTCCTTATTGCACGTAGTATTTTCTACTGATATATATACTGATATTATTTGTTTTATTATTTTGATATGCTCCTCCCATCTCAGCCATCTTGATGGTGCCCAACAATATTCAATATATATGTAAGATGCTTTCTGAATCTATTTCTTTTTTCCAAATCTTTGTTTTGATAAACTTTTCATTGCAGCAACTGCTTCCTACTCTTTTTTTTTTTTACTCATTTTTACTCAGTTCATATTTATATAGTAAGACCTGTTTAGCCATTGACAATCCCCAGCAACGATCAACCAATAATAAGTAATATTATTTCCTATTTATTTTGGGAGCTCTTATTACGTCCCTCTAACCATGAGGCTTAATGAGTTCTCTGTAATGAAGGAATCCACAGTGATGCTATTCAAATGACTCGTGGTAATGCCAGTTCTATAGTATGTATTGTTGCTGAGAAACCATGGAAATGGTCTCATACAATCATTTTATTGTTTAAAAAAAATATAAAAATTGCATAAATTTAAAGAACATTGTCTCCTTCCCTGAAGACTTAATTTTAATTCTTTTTTTAAACAGCAAGAATCATCCTCTTGAATTTTCTTGATGCTATATTGAGGATTTTACTCAAAAATGTTGTTCATAATGTAGTTTAATAGCTAAACAGCCCTGCTCTTGAGTTAGGCACGTGTTGTAACACATTAATTAAAGTTTGCTTGTAGTGTTTTAGTTTGAGGAAATACATTTAGACATTACATAGAATATCTTTGGACACCATCAAAGATCATGAAGTTGCTTGAAAAACCAACTCAATTACATTTATAAAAAGAAAAAAAAAGGGGGGGGGGGGGGGGAAGAAGCAGTAGGCAGTAGGAATTCCTGTTCCTTGCGTTCAAGCTGTTAGCTTTAAGGCCAGTACCTTGTGGGACAGCTCTGTTAGAGGGGATCTTGTGTCTGAAGAGCAGCACTTGTTACACCGACAGCTGAAATAGATGCATAGGTAATTGCTGCCAGTGGTGCTTTCTTTATCAGGAGCTATTAAGTGGAAACACTGGCAGAGCAACAGCAGTTGTAGGAGAGGCCGTGCATTTTAATATCCAGATTTTACTTACAGTTCAGACTCATCTCATGGGGACATGTGGATGACTTTGAGCTGGGCTCCTGAAAGCATGTTGAGCTGCAGGGCTTTGTGAAACTTGTCAGTACTTCTTTCTGTCATGGTCATGTGGCAAAGATTAAGGACAGTACTGAAAATATTGTGAAAATCAGCTGGTTTAAAAACAAAAAAAAGAGTTTTGAAGGGCCTTTTTAATTTCTCAGATCTTCAAGACCTGTTCCTCAAGGTGATGTTTTTGTTTTTGTCTGAAAGACAGAATGGGTGTATCTTAGCAGAGTCATTAGGGAATGGTGACAGCATCATTCTCTGAAATTGCAGGGGGAAAAAATAGTGAAAACTGGCGTAGCTGGGTAGGAATTGAGGAACTACTTCAGAAGGTGATCTTTCCTAATTAGTCATGGGTTCAGTTTTTGTGTTCATTGGAGTAAGGGTCTGCTCTGAGTCCCCTCTTTTAGACCTTAAACTCTGCCTCAAGGCATTTTAGCCTGGAAAATTTTAGAAGACTGCTTCATGTAGTAAATGGGATAATCAGGGATAGAGATGAACCATTTCACAAAACTCTACAGGAACTTGTTTCTGGGTTACTAAAATGTACAAGTTGCTTACAGGTTTTATAAATTAACATGAGATCTTTATTGAGTGCACAAGAATTCAAGAACTGAAAACTTCTTTTAAGCTAAAATATTCCAAGTAAATACAATACGACATCCACTCCAAATAATATTTTCTTGTATTTTAGTTAAATAAGGCAAAACTTGAAACTTTTCTCTTTGCAGTCAGTGCACCTCCTCAGGGAAGCATGATCTTCATACCAGCTGAAAATAAATTGTGCTTAAACATACCTGTCATTCCACCTCTCAAAGGAAAAGCCATGGATTATTATCTCCATTTCTGTAATCACTCTTGAGATTCTGTTTGCCATCATGCTTTAGATCAGTGAAAACCATGTAGTTTGTCGCATGGATTAAAACCTTTTAGATAACAGTACGATTATTATGTAACATGGTTAAGTGGAATTCAAAGTTCAGACTCTTAGGACCAATCTGTTGCCTGTGCAGGGTTCAGTCAGACACTGGAACGGTCTTTTTTCTGACATCAAAGGTCAAATTTCTTCCTGATGCTATTTGGAGTGAGAAAGGGCAGTGATGACAAGAGTATACAATTGAAGCTCATGGTCTTGACATTCATTCACCGAAAAATGCAACCTCAGTGAGCTCGCTATGCTTTGGGATCAGGTCTTTGCCCCAAAATTCTTATGAGAGTGCCTGTAGTTTGTCAGCTGGAGGCAGAAGGGACAAAGGCGATTATGTTGCAGTTAATAGGCTATATCTGTTATATTCTCAAACTGTCATCTTTGTCAGTTTCCTTCTATGGAACTCAAAATACACAAACTTAGGTTCCTTCTGCCTTAGACTCCCGCATCAGCAGTGATTCAAGCTAGCAGAGTAAGATAATCTCCCTTCACACTCTGTTTTGGATCCCTTGCTGCCCTTGACTGATGTGAACTGTGAAATACTGCTTTGGCAACCCTTAGAATGAGGATTCTGAAAGAATTTAGAAGTGCCCAGTATCCTACTGCATGTCTCCAAAGTGCTTTCAGCTTGAACCCTCACTATGTTGCACAGGCCACTTGCTGTGAAGCTGAGAAGGCAATGATGTAGAGACTGCTGCAAACCAGATGGATTTGTTGCTGGCAGCAAGGAGTAAGGGTTAGATAAGATGAAATTCCACTGCATGTGAATACTCTACGATCCTGATTTTAGTAGGTGTGATCCCTTTATGCACTGTTAAAATACATCTTTATAGGACTTTGCAAAAGTTTTTTAGACCTATTTTTTGCTTGGTTTTGTTTTCAATATTAAGTTTTCTTCCCGTGCAGTTTTAGATATCTTTTTGATGATTGTTTTCTGTTCATCTGATATAACATTCCCCACATTCCTGAAACATAGCAGTGACTTCATATTGATATTCACATTTTTGTTAGTATACAAGTTTAATAGCCTTTGGCCAAATTCTCCTCTTCCTTACAAGCTTCAGTCCTTAAATTTTTATGAACCAGATATGAAAGCCTGTGTATGCCCATTGGTGACTGTTTTTTTCCCTAGTAGTGGAGTGATAGCTCACTTCTTATCTGACATGTTTGTGGGAGTTATCGTGATCATTAGCATGGACCAGAAGAGCCTACAGTGATACTCAGTTCTAAACCTGTCTCGTGGAGTCGTGGGGTGGGAATGCCCCAGCTGCTCCCATTGCACAGCTCAGTGACTGTGTGGCAGCAGGGCCCAGGGCTCTGGAGATGGGCAACAACTGTCATAAGAAGGATGATGAAGGAGGGAGTTTATGTAACTTGAGCAGATATTGAGCCATTTTTCATGACCAGCACATATTGTGGCTTTTTTAAATAAAAGTGCTCAAACATGGCTATAAGAAGACAGAACTGAGTAGCTTTCACCCTGATGCACCTGAGAGGCTTGCTTAATGCAGAATTAGAATTGCATCCTGATTTTAGTTGCATGTCGATGAAAAGACCAATGGTGAGTTGGCCACTGCACTGTAAAATATGCTTTACAGTCACTCTAAATTTTATCTGATAATTCCTTTGATTTGAGGAGTCTCACAAGAGTCTGATAACTTGTAAATCATTTTGTGGTGACTTTCAGAAAAGCATATTTTATGGACATTTATATTTATCATTGCCAATATCATCTTCAGTATCTTCTGGCTGTGAGATCACTCTGAACTCATATACTTAGTGATGACACAAGGAGAGAAATGCAAAAAAATACAGTGTGAAAATGGCAGAAGTTTATATTGTTTTTTAGACTAGAAATGTTTATTCATCCTAGAAAGGAAACTGTGGCCTCTCTGAAGTGGCTGGAGTTTTCTACCATCAGCTTCAAGAAGCAAAATATTTCCATCAGAAGTAAGGAGCTAAGGGATGAAAACATCATAATTTTTTAATAGCATCACTTCCAAAGTTACTTTTGGAAGATTCCAGTCTTCTTCGTGATGCTAATTAACAGCTGTGGAATAAACAGTTTTTTCTTAGAACACTAACTATCCTGAACTCATTGATTTACCTTGTGTTCACTAAAAAGGACAGACCACTTATAGCATTGCATAAGGTCACCCTTGAATGAAAGAAGTAACAGTTTTCAAAGTAAGATGCAGCAGTCTGACCCCAGTTGCAGTACAGAATCACCTTTCACACTTGTCATGGGCACAGTTCTGGCTCTCCAGCTGCAGCAGAGCAAACCCTTGCACGAGGTATAGTACCAGCCTGTGTTAGGTCCTGGATGTGGTTCTGCTGCCTGACGAGGTCCTTACTGTCAGCTGAGCTGCAGGAGGAGACAGCGTGCATCTCCTCAGCCTGTCCCGGCTGCAGAATGAAACAAGCTGTTTGAAATTCGGATCAAGGATGTTTCAGTTACTTTATTTCCTAGCCTGGAGTTTAGGGCAGCTCAGAGCACACAGACCAATATATCCATTCAGCATGGGTGCACTCAGCATTCCTTGTGCCTGGGGAACATCTGCTTTTAACATCAATTATTTAAAAATACAGTATTGAGAGCATTCCACTGCACCAGCTCAGATCCTGCAGGACTTTGCTAGTCACATAACAGAAGTAGAAGTTCACAGAAATTTGCCAGTTATATTCAGATAATCATTTTATGCCATGATAGCAATTCAGTTGCTGTCTCGCTGAGCTCTTGGAAATGTTATGAAGTTGTTTTACCAGGCAGTTATGCAGTTTACCAGACATGCAGGCCTACCTGGGAACAAAAGGGAATTTAGAATATATACTTGCCTTTAATTTCTTGCTTTTTGTGCAAGGCTCATTTTAAAAATCATATGACTTCACCTTTGTGCATAATACATGGTCATTCTATTATGGCAGCTGATGAGCTTAGCGTTCTTTGGCAGTTATTAAAAATGATTATAAATAACATGCAAACAGGATTGCTGTGTTTCTGCGTATTTTTTCAATGGCTTATTTACTGGCACTTCTCTTCAGTACTATACAAACCATAGTGACAGATTTTCTCTCAGAAATCGTCCATCATTGCCTTGAACTTGTCAAGATGAGTAAGACTGTGCCATGCTCATCTATAATGGCATTCATATGTTAAAAGCCAAGGCTTTCATAAAGATATTAGGCTTTTTGGAGGTAGATAAATTTGATGGGCTTCTTTGAGTTCTTTGTACTTGTTTGTTAAATGCCCAAACTCTAGAAACACAATTTGTTGTAATTTCTAAAAGCTCCTAAAGTAAAAAGAGTTAAATACTTCATCCTTTACTTTCCTTTGGTATAAATAAATATCAATTTTTCCTTACTGTGAAAAGAGAAGAAGAACAATTTGCTTTTTTTAAATCTGCCTGTTTGTCTTAGAACTTCATACCATATTCATTTTAATTCATACATTAACGTAAAGACTTAATATAGTGAATCACAATGCTAAGGAAGGGAAAGAAGAGACAGTGCTATAGAAGATAAGATAATCTAAAAGTAAGGTGATTCTTTATTGAGGATGCTTGGGTATGGAGGCAGTGTGCAGTGTGTGTGATGCCTTAACAGTGCTGATGACTCAGACCTGTCTCATTACTGAATGGTCAGCAAGCCAGATGCTGCTGCTGCAGGGATTTGCTTTCCCTTCCACCCTGCTCCTTTTCCTATGGCAAATGTGTCCAAACACTGAATGTGCATAAAACCAGAGCATGGTTTGGGCTGATAGGGAGCCCTAAAGGTCTTCTAGTCCAACCCCCTGCCATCTGGTTTTCCAGGATTCCATCCACCCTGGCTTTGTATGCCTCCAGGGATAGGACAGCCATAGCTTCTCTGGGCAGCCTGTTCCAGAGCCTAACCATCCTCACTGTGGAAAGTTTCTTCCTGATGCTGACTGCACTGATAAGGTTTGCCCCACTCATGTGGGAATTCAGGTCAGACTCCCAGACTGCAGTTTCTGTCACGCTGTCTGCAGTATCTGTCTGTAGTCTGAAATAAGCTCAGCAGGCATGGAGCACATTGCTGACTCAGATTTCCACTGGATATTAGCATTCAGAAACAGCATGTATCTTGCTTTTTATATACCCTGCATGTTATGAAGGAATGCAGGCAGGAAAGCAGATAATCTTATTCAGTAAAGATGTAGCCAAGAACCCCAAATGATTGCTCTTGGGCTTCAAAAACATAAGCAGCTTCCTGGGAGCAGCAGCAGGCTGTGCCTGGTTCTTGCCAGGCAGAAGCTATTCCTGGGGAAGGAACAAGTTCCCAAGGAGGAGGTACCAGCAGACATTAGACCATTCTAGACTGTCTTTCATTTCTGTCTGTTCCAGAAAAAAGTTGTTCCACATTACTGTAAGCACACTAGATATGGCTCTCTAATCTTAATTCAATTGCATATAATTGCCATGTTGCATTCTGCTGCATAATAGTCTGCCTGTTCCACAGACAGGAATTTATTCAGCTTGAAAGGCTTTCAGAGTCTGAGACATGTAAGTTCATGAGAGGCTCTGCTCTTGATCCAGATGCAGCTATAGATTTGTAGTGTGTTTTTTTTTTTAGGAACGCTTTTTAAAGTTCTTCAGTCCTGCTTCCACACTTTGGGAACACGTGATAATAAGGAGCAATGATATTGACCATTGACCTGTTAGCCCCGCAACATTCCATTTTCTGTGATTCGTTTAAAAATGAAAGAACAGAACTGGCAAATCTGGAAGGAAGAAGATAAATGAGAGAGGTCTGTTCATCCTGTTTTGCATTCTCAAAAGTTGAGCATATGAGCGGGCAGGAGATAAATTGGAGGAAACATTCTGAGAAGATCTCCTTGAGAGCAGCCCTGCAGAGAAGGACTTGGGGGTCCTGGTAGGCAAGAAGCTGGGCATGAGCCAGCAGTGTGTGCTTGCAGCCCAGAACACAGTTGGCCTTCCAGGCTGCATTAAAAAAGGGGCAGCCAGCATGGACAGGGAGGTGATCGTCCCCCTCTACTCGGCTCTTGTGAGGCCCCATCTGCAGTGCTGTGTCCAGGCCTGGGGCTCCCAGCACAAGAAAGACATGGAGCTGTTGGAGCGGGTCCAGAGGAGGGCTGTTAAAATAATTAGAGGGCTGGAGCACCTCTCCGATGAGGAAAGGTTGACGGAACTGGGCTTGTTTAGCTCAGAGAAGAGAAGGCTCTGGGGAGACCTCACTCAGTGCTTGAAGGGAGCATATAAACAGGACGGGAGCAGCTGATTACGAGGGTGGATAGTGATAGGACAAGTGGGAATGGTTTTAAACTAAGACAGGAGAAGTTTAGGTTGGATATTAGGAGGAAGTTTTTCACTGAGAGGGCAGTGATGCACTGGAACAGGTTGCCCAAGGAGGCTGTGGATGCCCCATCCCTGGAGGCATTCAAGGCCAGGCTGGATGTGGCTCTGGGCAGCCTGGTCTGCTGGTTGGTGACCCTGCACACAGCAGGGGGTTGGAACTGGATGAGCACTGTGGTCCTTTTCAACCCAGGCCATTCTATGATTCTATGTAATACCATATTTTTTAAAGTGGACTTCAAAGATAATTGTATGATTATTCCCCTAACTGTGTTTATAAATATAAATTATAGTTTTATTTACAGGTCTGTATCTATATAATATTTGAAAGCTTCAACCTTCAGTGTATTGAAGTTGCAGCATTCCTAAGGAGTATGAAGATATGACTTTGACCATATATTGCAAATAAGAAATTGAGGCCAAAATAGAAGCAGCCCTACAGGAGAAAAATTTTGTGAAATTACATGTGCAACACTGAACTCCTGAGTGAAGTGCTGCAGGTGAGGCCTTATAAGAGCAAAGTAGATGGGGACAGTCATCTCCTCCTTCCTCTGGTCACACTGCTTTTGATGCAGTCCAGGGCACAGTTGGCTTTCCGAGCTGCAAGCACACACTACCAGTTCATGTTAAACTTCTCACCAACCAACACCTCAAATTCCTTTTCCTCAGGGCTACTCTTAATCCATTCTTTGCCATCCTGTTTTTGTGTTTGGGATTGTCCCAAACCATTTCCCTCTTTGAGCTTCATGAGGATTCTGTCAGCCTATTTCACCTGCCTGTCCTGGCTTCCGTGAGAGGCATTACATTCTGGTTTATCAGCTACACCTCCTGTTTTGTATTGTCTATGAAATTACTGAAGGTACACTATCACGTTGCCCAAGTCATTAATGAAGCCATTTAACAGTACAGAGCTCAGCAGAGAGCTCTGAAATATACCACGCATGACTTGCTTCTATCTGGACCTGCCTAGAAGGAAGTTAAGGCTTAGAACACTGTTCAGGACCTTACCAGCAGATTCTGTTCCTTCCCGGCTCTTCTAGCTAAACTCACATTTCTGGCTTTCTCTGTGAATTTTTTATCTACTGAACTGCAGAACACACAAAGGTGAGATAGTGAATAGAGCTGTTTGTTTTATGTTCTCTTTTGTTTGAGTTACTTTAATAGGGAATACGGTTAAGTGTGTAGGTTGAGAAACCTAATCGCTCAGAGGCGCCCTTTCTGCATCCTATAAATCAGTGTCTAAACCTGAGAAAGGTTAAGGTTTTGGGTATACTCTTCTTAGTAGTATCTTTCACTGGCCAGCATAGAGTAGTCCCTACCAATTGTTTGCAAGTATAGTGTTTGAAATGAATAAGAAATCCAGTCTCGAATAAAAATGGAAAATCCTAAAAAGGCCTCATATGTGGCTTTTATCTCTTCACGTTCTTTAAATCCTACTCTTCTCTCCCCCTTCCCCCACCCCTCTCTTCCTTTCTTTTTAAAATTGTTTTATTATAAAAGTAGGGGTAGGAACTCTGTTTAATCTTGCCTCGCCAATCCACTGCTTTCAATTTTTAATGATGACAGCTAAATAATAAAAGCTCCCCAAAGGTAACAAAATCACAGTAACATTCTGATGGCTCCTTTCTACTCTGCTATGGAAACAAACATCTGTGAAATATTATTTTCTTTAATGCTGCCTGATGAAGATGACCTTTAGAGTTATCACAAAAGCAAAGATTTAACCACCTGCTGATGAATAAAAGGCAGATATTTACACAGTAAATGTTTTAACTACTGCAGGGGGGAAAATAATTTTCAAAAATTCTTTAGATAAGCCTTCAAACTGTATAATAGCTGGTAATTGGACGCTAGGAACTTTTCAGTTAACTTGTTGCATATTAAATTCATGTTCAGTAAGTAATAAATATCTTAAAAAATATCCAAGTAAACAGGACTTTGAGCAGGCACAATGGGTTTCATCTGCAAATTGAGAAAAGAACATTAAAGATAATTTAAAAGTTATCTAGACTTCAGTAACAGTGCAAAGTAATGACCAGTACAGAGTAAGAAACCTGTGCTAGAAGAGCTTGAGGCAGCAGTGGGTAGTATGCTAGGTGATGGTGGGTTTGGGCTGATGCAAACTAGGAGATGCCTTCTGGAAATTATTGTGAGTTAAGTCTGAATTGCAAGCTGTGCTTACAGAAGCCTTCCATTAAAATGAGTGCAGGACAGAGTCTGGCATTCCTAACGTTTGGATTACTAATCTTGGAGTCTATATAGACTTTTTTTCAAGGGTAAAAAATGGAATCCTTTTTTTTTTTTGGAACATTATGGTATTTTCAGTTAAAATCCAGGTACCTTTAGATATAGGTAATATGCAGACATATCAACATAATTCCACACAGTATAAATATCCACAAAAATACAGCATAATTCTGTCACAATGAAACAGTTCATTTGATATGACATTTTTGTGTCTTGTTATTGTATTCCACTGTTTCCGCTCTTGATCATTTTTGCCTGACTTTGGAAATACTGGACTTCTCTGTAAAAAATCTTGGAGTTCTTGAATCAACCACAGTGAGAATTCATGTTTTCTGTGTAGATGCTGGTACCTGCAGAAATGTTTTTGTCCCAGCACTAGCTGGGGACATGGATTAGTCTTGCCCTGCAAGCAGTCAGTAGTCTCAAAAGCTACCACATGCTGGTATCTACTAGCATTCTTGGGTGACCTATCGTTTCCTGGCCTTGCTTACTTTGTTAGAGGTAATAGGATTACAGCAAGTGCTTCAGTGGGCATCTTTTCTTATTTTTCATCTCTGCATTTTCTATTCAGATGAGGCTGTCCTTTTTTTCTTTTCTTTTTTTTTTCCCCCTATTGGCATAGATATTTAGCCTTCCCAACATAATACCTAATAGTTAAAGATGAGACTGCCAGCAAAACGGAGTATGGGAAGGATATCATATGGTTCTCAAGAAAATTAAATTTAAAAATATATATATCTGAAAGCATGAATCTTTATTTTTCCCAGACGTGGATTCAGTGAATGGAAAAAAAAAGAAAAAAAAAAGAAAATGGATTTTTCAGAGAAAAGGAATTATAAGAGCTGGTTGACTTGACTCTTGATCACAGTATTTAATAAACCTTGGATGATTCAGACAGAAAGTAAATGATTGAAATCAGCCTTTGATTGTAGAGGTCGGGCATTTCTGGTGGGAGTTTATGGTGAACTATCTTCTCTATACAAAATATATGAATTAATTTCTTTAAATTTTGAGAATTTTGAGAATGGTTTACTTGGAATAAAATTAGGTACATTAATTTTAGTTGAGGAGTTATATATTCTTTTGTGAGCGTATTTTATCTCATCTTACAAGCTGAGTTTGGAAAGATATTTCCAGTGGCTTTCCTGGCATGATTGACAGTTCCTTGAGAACTGTTCTTCTGGTTGAGTTCACAGATACAGTTTTTGATATGCACAGAGTCCATTTAGGTTTTGGCTGCATGGCAGATGAGTGTTACAAGATCAACATCTTCTCATATAAGCTGTTCTGAGTAAAGTTCTCAGTTGAGAAAACGTTTCTGGATTTTCCTGGCCCACTCTTAGAAAATGAAATATTTGTTCTTTTTTTCTCAAAGAGAAGTGAATAATTGCATCATGTCCTGAATTTTAGTTTAAGCTCTCCCAAAGATATGTATGGTTAAGTTAGAGAAAATAAGTTCCTTTTCAAGCCTAAAACTGGATCATTTCAGATCACTAGTAGTACTATGAAATGTTTAGCCTTGGACTGATTGTTACTCATTGCAGATAGGAAGCTCGTGTTTGGGACAGAAATTAATCTGAGCTATCTAAGATTAAGTGTATTACAGTGATTCTCATGAGAAATGCATTGTTTCTGATAATGCCACAGAAATTTTAGAAACAATGCAAGAATACCACACGAGCAGTTCAAGTGTAGTCTCAGCAGCTATCTTACAAATATTAACTTGATCAAATTCAATTACTGGTTCTCAGAGGGAAGAATGCTCAAAAGTGAAGCATCTTTTTAGGGATCAATCTAAATTTTTAATAAAGGTTTACATCAGGGACTGAGAAAACAACATAGAGCTTTCGCTGTTGGCTTATGGTGAGAAAAATCCTGGGGACTGAAATATTGATGATTCAAGGATTTGAGGGCTTAAGCAGTTTGTGTATGGTGAGATTGTTTCATAAGATCTTCATTAAAATTTTGTTTGAGCAGTTAAGGAGAGAAATAGCATTGCTAAATCCATTTTGTTGTAGTTGGACTGTTAGATTACGACCCACTTACATTCTAAGTGCAGCTTTTAACCTGTTCCAGTGTAGGACACAGGCCCATATCCATAAAGCCATTTAAGAATCCAATTTCTGTTTGAACATCTAATTGTCACTGATTTAAGAGAACGTACTTACTAGAACTGGACTTGAGTACCTAAATACCTGTGAATAGCTGAACCATGGGGCTTTTCTTTGGAGCTGGAGTTCATACAGATACTTATATTCTGTTTTTTATTTTTTTTTTCAGAGATGCAGCAACGCCCTTCTAACTTCCCCCATTCAAACAATATATATCTGCTTATTATTTTCTGCCAATGCTAAATAGGCTTTTATCGTTTATTTGTATTTCTGGAGCAATGGACAGAAATAAGTTAGAAATTCACGTCAGCAAAGATAACATTACCTTTTCATTTCTGCAGCATACTTTGAATTAGAGGCCGTTAATGTTCTCTTCATGAAGTGTTGATGCAGCCAAATTAAGCTCTTTAAATAAGCAAGGGATTTTTCTTAACTGGAAGTATAACATGGAGTCAGCAAAACCACCTGATTATTTTGTATTTTTATATTTAGTTAGCTGTGCTCACTTGCGTGTAATTGGGCTGCTACTATTAGCAGAAACCATTCAGACTTTATTAAACGTATTTGTAAAACTCATTTTCATTAAGTATTTGACATCTGCATTTCTGTCTGCTGGGCTCTGCCTTCCTACCTCAAACAATCAAAGCTACACACATTATACATCTGCCATCTTTCATAAACTAAACTGCCTCAAGTAGGAACAATGCATTTATATTTTATAATGAAAAGGAAGACTCTGAATGCCAACTAGTAGACACCAAAGATTATCTTTGTATTTTCTGAGCATGGATTGTCAGACATAAAATTTTTTAGCAGCCACTCCTGATGAATTATTGATGCTTTCACTATTTAGAAAATGGATCGCGTCACTAGAGTAATTAGCACCCTGCCACTTCTGCCCGTCATATTTAATGTGTCATGGGAGAAGACTGCGTTGAACTGTTTATTTTAAATGAGTGACTAGCTCTGTTTTGGATCCGTAGCCGTGTTGCGTATTTACCATCTAGTACATCCAAATGGTATTCCATAGGGTATATGTTTCTTATAGCAATTTTATAGTGTAGATTTTCCCTCTGAGGATTGTTACACTGAGCAAGTTTGAAGTCATATCTATCTATCTATCTCATATATAATATTTTATTTTATATATTATCTAATATTATATGTGTGTGCATATATATATTTTAACTCACCAGCAGTCTCTGTTGATCATAGTGAAACACATTCTTCATGAAATACAGTTTTATCACGTTAAAAAAGACGCCTTGACTCTGTTGTGTGACTATTTGCATCATGTTTGTAGTGGGAAGTATTTCTAAGCAGTTGGCTTACAATGCAATTTAATACTGTTAGCACAATATTTGTTTGCGATTATCGATATAAATGGTTTTCTTTAAATTATTATGGATTCATAAAACTCCTAATGAATTTAGTAGAGATCAGCCGTTGTGTGCATTGTGCGTATTGGCTGGCTTGAGTGGTGTAGCATTTGACCTTTGCACGTAAAACATAAAATGGATGCCTTCTGAAACTGTCAAGCTGTGATAAAGGCACTACTAGAGGTATATTCAGATCAACATAACCAAGTGTGAGCTTTTATATGCAAGACATCTCACTTCAGGATGTCTAAGTGTTTAGAAGCAACATTGCTTAGCAGATTTTTCTGTTTTCAAAATGAATGAAATACAGCTCTGCTTTGAAGCTGAAGTCCAAAGAAACAACCACTTCTCAAAATACAAGATTTAGAATAGAAAGTACTTTTAAAGTTAACTAAACATTAAATACACAATATAGAAAAATGCGACAGTTCAGCCATGACATAAAACCATGACAAGATCTCATCAGAAATAAAAGTGTTTGCCTTAATTTGCTCTCCTACAATAAAATGAAGTCGCCACCATGGAAGTTACTCTTTCTTGACAATATACATCCAAGTATTTTGGAATATGTCATACCTTAGTCATTGGTTTCTTCCTAAGAGCCTACCAGGAATGACTTGAAAACACAGAGAAATGCATAGCGGTACTATAATTTTATCAGATCAGTAATTTACAAACATAAAGCCTGTTACTTAGCAATAGAGTTATTTCAAAGGTATCCAGGACTGTGTGTTTGCCTGCGTTACTGGGCACTTAGCTGAGCACTCAGTTATTCTCTGCATGTAAATGATCTCAATATTCGATATGTGGGAAAATAGAAATATTAGTAGAGGTACTTAAGAAAATAGGAAAGTGGAAAGAAAGATCACATACAATGCATGAAATCTTTTTAAGAAATCAATAATTGTGTAGCTAAATAAAAGGCACAATCCGACCTCACTCCAGACACATGTATTTAAAGGCACAAGGGCATTGATCAACATAATTAGATGCTTAACTGGGCATGATAGTCCCTGAATGTGAATGTGCATTGCAATACACCGTGTGGAAAGGTAATCTCCTCTATTTCAGAATGCTTTGTTTTCTGGCCTCAGACATTTTATGTTATTGAAGAGTATAGATTCTGTAACAAGGACAATCGTGGCAAAATTTCAGAACTAGATGCAAACAAAATTCAGTCGGCAGAATAAATAAAACAAAAGCCGAAATCTAGGTGATACAGAACAAAAAGAAGTAATGATAAACAGGATAGCCCTAAGGACCTCCAGTCACTTTTCCAGATAATTTATTCTCAGTGGTAGGCATGCATTTAAATTGCGTCCTGCAGTCGCGGAGTGAAATTGTTCCTTATTTCACCATGCCAATGTACAGAAGGCTTTGCTCAAAGCAGCAATAGAAGCTGAAGGAATGGAAGCTGCCCTCCCTTTGACATCTAGCACATTAGGAGGGAAAATTCTGTGACCACCTGGCAGCTGCAGTAAGGGCTGGAGCTCCTGTAGCATCTCTAAATGGGGAGCATTAACCCTTGGGATATACTTAACACATTAGCAGTGGACGTACCGCCCTTCACCTCCCAGCACAACCTGTCTGCTAGCTGTCATGCTGCTGGGGAACCACAGCCGTGTGACAGTCAAGTGCTCCGGAGCTGCCAGAGGGTCTTGTCTGCATGTGTCCTGCTGTTACCGACAGCAGCAGTTGTTGTGTTTCTGCCTGTCAGCACTGCAAAACACTTAAATACGTGAGGGGTCTACCAAAGTTGTCTGTACATCCAAGCCATCTTAATTTCGTATCCTGCAGACATCAGCTGTTGTCTCCTTGGTGCAGCCAAAACATTTTGATGCGCAGTTGCCTCCATCTGAAAGTATGTAAAGTTTTGATGACTTTGATGACTATAAAGGCAATGTTAGTGAGGCTCTGTGCAGCTCATTTGTTTGGTCAGAGGTTGCTCCTGGGGTGAGTATCTCAGGGATCTGCTGCTGAGCAGGCATCCTCCTTCAGCTTCCAGGAGGGAGCCTGCAGCTACTGAGGGCCTTGCAGAGGAAAAAGAGAGTATTTGTTTTCTGTGGAAAATTACGGGGTGGCAAACTGAATGGAAATTTGGTTCCAATGGAAAGACGGAGAGATTTGAATTGGGCAGGTAGTTGACCAGTTTGCTTTCTTCCCTTCCCTACTGTCTCTGTACATTTTTTCATACCTAATAAATTTTCCATAAGCAGACTTCACTTTCTGCACGGTGTTCAAAAACTACTCGTGCTGGGTCTTTTGCTTTTCCTGACTGTGCAAGCTTGTGGATACTTGCAGAGCAAAGTTTGCCTTCTGTCATACATTCAGTTGCAGGAGGAAGATCTGATATCTTTTCCTTTCTTCTAAAAGTTGTACCACTAGCCACAAATGTAGGAAATGCTTGAGACTTAACGCTTAAATGGATGTCCTACTTATTTATCTACTTCAGAGTTAACATTTCAATGCAGTAGTTTCTCTCCAACAGCAGAAGGAGTAAGAAAAGGAAACAAAAATTATACGTCTTATATTAGTCTGCACTCTCACAGTTCCACAATTAGGAGTAGCAGGGCTCTAGCACTAAAGTGGCATCACAGAACAGTGGTGAGGCTTACACAGGACTGGAGTCATGCTGTACTGCCACTTCCTAGGTGCACACCTTGGTTTATATTCCAAAGTGTGCACTACCAACATTTACATACTATTTAAGATAAAGTCTGGAGGCAGCAATGGACTGCTGTTATGTGCTCAGAATGCAGATAAGAAAGCTTCTATAAAGAAAAAAGTGTGCTTTTGTGTGTGTTTAAAAAAAAACTAAAGTATGTTATTTTCATATTTTTGCTTGTGTAATTAACACGGCTGTACTTGAAAGAACAACTGCAATTTACAAATCCTTTTTTCCTTAGTCCAACCAAATAATAATGAACAAAAGATGTTTAGAAAAAAGGAAATAACTTCTATTGCTTCTCAAAAAAGTGATTATGTATGCAGAGAAGAAGTGAGAGACACTGTAAACTAATCACTGGATTTAATACTTTTATCCAGTTTAGATGGCTGCGAGGGTCCAAAAGAATACTTAACTTCTCTTTCTGCTGGGATCATAAAACTCATGTAACATTGTATTTTTCCTCATATAATGTCAATATGATCTCTGCTATAAAAATACCTCTCAGTGGTACTTGGCAAAAATAATATCACACTGAGCAATGTAAAGAACAATAAAGAGAAAAGTACCTTGGTGACTCTAGCCTTCTGTCTCACTAGCTCTCAATAATACATAGGCATCTAAAAGTCTTCTCAAGAAGAAGGTAGAAAGACCTGAACATTAAAATGAAACTTAGAGCATTTTCTAGCCCCTGTTGCAGTTTAGAAAGCCCCCTTCAGCTGTCTCCTTCCACCCAAACTTCCCAAATCAAACAGGATCCCCTCCTTATCTGACCAAGCGCTTACCTCAGTTCTCACTTGGTACACCCACACAGCTGCCACCTGACTTCCTGAAAGCTGACAGAGATGCAGGATCTAGGTCAGGTGCTGTTACATCCTTCAGAGGTCCTTCACAGAACCTAGGTGTGCTCCTTGCAGTGCTGGTCATGGTGACTCTCCTTCCTACTCCAGACTTGCCAGGGAGCAGATGAACAGAGGCTTGTGTTCTTTGATGTTTACATCATGTTTTAGTGGACAGAGCTGTCATCCAAGCAGAACATTCCTCTGGGAATCTAGATGGGTCCCTCTGCTGTAATCCTAGGCCTAAAAACCAATTTCATTTCCTGAAGTAAAGTTTAACAGATAAAACTTTTCCTTGGGGGAAGGAGGGGGAAAAAAAGGTGGTTTTTTTTTTCTTCATCTTCCTGTGAAATAATGAGGAGGAAGCATACGTTTTCTGTGATTGATAGATTGCCAGGAGGGTAATTAAAATATCTGGATATATGGCACTGCTCAATTATTTCTAGTTATTGTGCACTTCAGCTCCCAAGTGGTTATGATTTTACATCATTTGTTTTTGCACACATGTACATACTTTCCATTTAATGTGCTCAATCTGGGGAATCCCAGTACAGCAGCACAGAAACTAATTATTTCTTCAAACAGATCTGGCATCATGCACAATTGATACTGATGGGTGATGAGGTTATAATTTTCATGTGATTAAGCTGATTGCAAAAGCAGAGTCATCTGTCAGGGAGTAAGGGAATCCTAGCATTATAATTGACTGATGGCCATAAGCTCATCCAGCTGTCTTGTCATAATCATATTGTTGTCTCTTTGTAGTAGGAATCTATTGGACTGAAAGTTTGATAGGAATTGATTTGTCTTTTTAACTTGCTCCCAAGCATAAACATGAAGCTGTGGCAGTACGACTGCTTTCTCAGGCAGTGGTGATAAAACTTCCTCAGGCCTGGTTGTGTGTGGAAGCTGGATCTTCGTCATCAGAGCCTCTTCTGTCAGAACTTTCCTAGAAGGGGAAGCTTGCGCTGATAATTTATGTATCTGGGTTATTGACCTATTTTGGACATAATAGGAAAATATTTTCCTTTTTGGAAAATACAAGGGTATAGAATGAGGAAAAGAGTATGATAGAAATGTGTAATGAAGCAGACTGGCTTTTCTGCATTTGTCAAAGCCTAACATGGAGTCTTCTTGTGAGAATTTAACATTATCACTGGGATTGCCAAGTGAAGTACTCAAAAGAAGTTGATGCCAGCATATTTTCAACACTGCTATTTTGAGGATGCAAGTTGCAGTGAAGTTAAGCTGATTACTGCTTTTTCACTGTGCAGAAAGTGCAAGACCCACATCCAGTACTTGCAACCTTTAGCCTTCAAGCACAGTATAAGGTGCTCAGTTTTATCCACTGTTCACTGTTCTAGCACTACTGCAGATTCAAAAACAGTTCCTCTGTAGGCTTATCTGTGAACTTTCATTGTCATATCCGGGTGCACGAACTGTAATTTTCACAAGTGTGAGAAAAGGGGTATTTTTTCTTTAGTTCCATTTTACAGATAGAATACCTGAGATGCTGGAAAGCATCAGGATTATTTCCCCCTGAAGCAGCTTCTGACTTTTTGTTTATTCTTCTTTCCGTGTTAGCATGGCAAATTGTATGCATTGAAAACACAGTTCTAGTGAGCTTTAGTCACAGTTGTGACTCTGCAACTCAGACACCCAGTCTCAGGATGAATGTTGATGTGTTATATATATATATTGCTAACTGATCATGGAGCTTAATTTAAAGGACTAGTCAAACATTACAGCAGAGATGCTTTACACTTCACATTAGAGCACTGCTCTACAGTTATGTCTCCAGTCGCTTAAATACCTAAGCCAGCAGATCTGCATTAGTATGTCATTCCCACTTTGGCTCACAAGGAACTGTTTTGTTTAGCTTCAGTGGAGCTTGATGTCATCCAGCTTAAGTATCTGTGCACAGTGTCGCATTGTGCTACACAGATGTGTCCTGCATCAGATGCAGCAGCAGAATCCAGCTCTGCGTGATGCCATTTAACTCCTGTGTTCATAAGAGTAGCTTCTGTCTTGTGAATGTCCTTGTCTTTGTTCATTACACATATCCTAACCCTCATAATGCAGGGCCTGATAGATGGCATGTCCACCTGTATAGTTAACAGCGTGCATAAATTAGTTCAAAACGAGGTATTGGAAGCTTTGATTTTCATGCACTTCTGCAAGCTTTTTGACTTGAAAATACTGACCTTGTTCAGTAGGGTTTCTGGAAGAAACCGTGCAGCCAGGAAGTTCTGATCCTTCTCACCCAGTTTATTCCTTGTTCAAATCCTCTTCTCACTAAAATCTACTTACTCCACTGCTTACTGTGGTAATGCCATCTTGCTCACGCCGTCATCTCTCTGCTTCTTATGTGAATCCTGTCTCTTGCCCAGCAGTTGTCCCCATTCCCTAATAGGCTAAAATAAATCCAAGAACATTTCTCTGAAAGGATGTGAAATGTAAAACCTTTCCAGTGCATTCAGTGCATTTGAAATACAACTTGTCTTACTTTGACAATCATTAATCTAAAGGTACTGAAATTTGAATATAATTATAGCACAAGCATCAAGCTGTGGGATTTCGTATTTTTCTTTTGCTTTGGTTTTTTAAATATGTATTCTCTAAGAAATTTACTTGATCTTATAAACCCATCTTTGGCAGGTGTGGTGTGGCTCTGTGCAGAGCCCTGATGATCCATCAAGCCCTGGGAGGACAGTCCCTGAAACCAGGCAGGGTTTAGACCTTGACTCAGATCCCCAGCTCACTTGTGCTTAGCATCCGAGGGGAAGTAAATCTTGTTATTCTTGTTCATTGGTCATCTGTGTCGCCCTTCTTAATTCATTTCTGCTCATCCTTCACCTCCCTGTCTGTGAGCACAAGAGGTTGTCCATTGTAGAATCCCTGTGCTTCGCAGAAAACCAGGTATTCCCTGCTCTGAGCACTCAGAGCTCCTTTGCTTCCTCAGGTAGATGCGTGGGTCGTCCCCCCGTCCAGACAGTGGCTTCTGTTCACTTCAGCTCTGCTGTTGTGCTCTCATGAGTGTGTATTTGGCCTGAGTTTCTTCATTTTGCTTGCTTCTTTCTTTAATTTTTTGTTAGATGATCCTCAGAGTAGGCTCTTAACAAATTCTTCTGAAAAAACAAAGTGTATGATGTTTTCACATGCTTGCTGCATGTAGCATCTTAAAAAGATACCCATTAAGCTAGTTAAGAGATCTTTATCACTTAGCACCGTCAAAGCATGTTTTTCAAGACCATCATTCACTGTGATGTTTTCCATACATCCTATATGCTGAGAGCTGGTATTAAATTAACTAGACAATAACCGTGTGCTGCATAATAGCAATCTGTCGTCCTTCAGCTACTTTACAGATACACCGAGCTTATTTGTGTAGTGTGAAAATGACATTATTCCTCTAAGAACACTCTCTGAAAAGGCTATCTTCTACTATTAGTGGGAGAGGCATTATTTTCTGACGGAGAAGGTCTTAACTTACATGACCTGATCTTCTACTGTTAAAATGCCCCTAACCTCCATTTACTTCACAATGAAAATAATAGGATGGCAAAATCAATACTGACAGTTCAAGGCAAAAGAAAATCTAGCTAAGAGCTTTCTTCATTTCTGCTTCCCCTTTAAGGCAGGATATGGTACGAATGTGTTTGCTCTCCAGTCGCAGGACTTTCAAAAGCAAACAGTTTTGGTATCAGAGGCTAGAGGTCAGTGCATGTACCCAAATCTGCCTCAGTAGCAAGTAAGTATACACCATGCTGACCCATGAGGTTTCTGATTTTTTGCATATCACCTACATTGCAAATACCCTCTTTACTGTGCTATTTCAGGCAGTGCTAGGAGCCTTACTCTCCAAAAAGATTGATTTTGTTTTCCTGGCTCTGATTTGAGAGATCGTCATGATAGTTTTGTCAGTCCAGATAAAGTGACCAGGGTCTTCTCTGTGGCTATTTCCATGAATAGGTCTGATACTGTAATATTTTAATCTTTTTATTTCTGTCAAAAAACTTTCTTCATTTCTCTCTTCATTTCCTTTCAGTCTCTTAGCAGTGTATAGCTAGACATTGTGCTATGTCTATTTTAATATGTGACTAATCTTTTCAGACCCATTTCCACCTCTGTCTCTGCACTACAATTGCTAGATGTATTATACCATGGAATATGGTATGCAGCAGTCCATCAATCCTCTTTAGTCATCTAAAGGCAAAATATATAGTAATTGCTTAATAAATCTGCCATTTCTTTATCTCAATCTCCAATCCTCCATTTGCATTTTTAGTAGTTTCATCTTTAGGGCTGGATGGTCATCTAACCAGGTCAGGATGATGATAGCTAGCTTTTATAGTACAGAAAGCAATAGGATTCTATGGTGAATTAATGTTTTTTATTAATAATAGGCAGTAAATCTTGATAGAATTGTTAATGCCACACATAGCTCCAGCCCTGAAGAGCTGCTCTTGGCTGTTTGCTTTGAAGGCACCTAAAACTTTTAGCCAAGGAAAAGAAAAAAGAAAAAACATAAAGGTTCTGATCTTGTTTACTACAGTCTTGTCCTACACTGTATTCTGTGCAGCATCAAGTTAAGAATATGCCATTACTTCTTTGAAATTTAATTTTCTACTTACCATTTGCCTTCTGAACTTGCTGTCCAAGTTCTGTGCTAGGGAGGTTTAGCAAGAAAACATTTATTGCTGATCCTACTTGTCTGTGTTGCTTATCATTTTTGAACAGGAATTTCTACTGGGTAGATCTTCAGATTCAATAATGAGCATTTTCAGAACCATAATTTATATTTTATCAGCTAAACTGTTTGTTTGTTTGTGTGTTTGTTTAAACACATTTGATGCATCCTGCTCATCCTGCTCCTCATGTGAAAAGGTCAAAGTAAGTTCCAAGTCCCCATCTTTATGCAGTGGGAGCTCCATGGCTTGAGCTCCCAGGTGTCTAAAAGAATTCCAAAAATTGCAGCATAAATGCTGTACTGGATAATTCATAGTTGCAGCTTCCTCCGTAGGATTGCATCTAACTTCTGATTACTGTAAATCTCATAAGGCTATGACAGTTGACAGTGGGACTTTGGACCATCACAAATCTTGTAAAATCCTCTCCTTACACTTTGCCCTTGCTGGAATAATTACACAGAAATAGAAAAGAAAAAAAAAATCCTTAAAAAGCAAATAAGACACCAATCCAAATCAAGACAATGATTGCCTGCACTCCTGAAGGACTGTTGTTAAATACTGTATATGTTTTCCTCTATTTACTTTGCTTAATAAATATCTAGAAAATATCTATATCTAATATATCTAGAAATATATATATAACTAATATATCTAGAAATCTGTGAGGGACTCCTGTTGAGCTGTTGGAAGGAATTGCTGCTCGCTACTGTTACAGTCAACAGCACAATTTAGGAAAGATATAAAATCCTTCATTTATTTTCAGCTGTGTGCCAAAGCAAGAGGAATAATCAATTTATAGAGTGCAACAACACAGATGTGACACATAGGCTCAGTCTTTTGCTGCAGGGAATCTGGGAGATTGTATTCCTAAGGCAGCAGAGGTACATATGGGAATATACAGTGGAAAAGTTACTGTTTTATCTTTTCCATTTTCAAAACAATGGGAAGCATATAAATAAGGCAAAAACTGTCTCAGTGAAACATGAACAAATGTTTCTTCATGGGATCTTACAGTACTTTTTATCTTAAACATAAAATGGACCAAATGATGAGTGTGAGACACGAATCGGGCTTCCTGGGGTGTGTGGTCTGACACATGCTGGATCCAAATAGGGAGGCGAATTCAGATCTTTAAGGAAAATATTTTGATGCTGACAAACAAGCATAGCAAGGAAAGAAAACGTATTATGTACAGAGGAAAGAGATTCGAAGACTGCAGATCTTAAAGCATATTCAAAAACACTTCTAAACTTATGACAAAGTGCTGCTTGGAAGGTGGGAAAGCCACAGCCTCTTAATGTACTGTCTCTTAGAGAACTAGGTATGCAAAATAGAATCCAAGGTCTTACTGCAACGAGATTGCTGTGTGTTTATCTCCCTTTCTTACAACACAAAAACAGTCTGCTACTTTCTTCAGATTGATTCTGATTCACATGGGGGCCTCTAATTCCTTTCCATTTTTAGACTGTCCAAGTTTTACAAAAATTTTCATTGCTTCTCCCCTTGATTATTCAATATTACTTGATAAAATTGGTCTCTGCTGCCCTATTTCTTTTTAGCTTCAGCCTGGCTGAGGTTCAGTTATCTCCAATTCCCTTTGCACTCTCCTTTAAAAGATTTCTTTTACACTGTAGAATTTTGATCACATTTCCTTATTTTACATTCTTTCAAAGGTACTTGAATTAAAAGAAATAACTTTGTTTCTTGCAATAGTGCTTGCACTTGTATTTGTGTGGAACGACAGTGCTTTATTTAAGCATTCCCTCATTTGAAATTTACCTGTTCCTATCTCTCCTCTTATGTACAAGTTTCTCATGGCTGACCTTCATCCATGTTTCCTAAGTAGCAAGCAGAAATATGAGTTCTGTGGCCTTTGAAAGCAGAAATCCTTCTGATTTATCCAGGAGCAGGATGGAAACTTTCTGTAGATGTCCCTGGATTTATCTCCATGTTCCACAGCTGCTGTTCTTCTCCCAGAAGCTCCCTCTGCGTTTTTCACAGGTCTCCTGAAACTTCTCATCTTCTCCAGACACAGAATGGTGTATACGATTCATCAAAGAGGCAAAGTGAACATGTAAGAAACTTCCTTGTATTTCTTGTTGTATATTGTCCTTTTCCATTACCTCTCACCCTCTTCCCGCATTGTCTTTTACTATGCATTTGATACGAAGTGCACTCTGGTATTTTTTGTTCCATATGACATTTCTCTTTCAGTCAATCTTTGATATGTGTATGTGTATGTGTTTTTTTTTTTTAATTTTGTTTATGTTCTTTAAAGTAGTTGTGAAATGCTTTCATGGAGGAGAAAAGGCGAGCCAGTCTTTGCTATCTGTGTAGCAAGGCTTATGTCTGTAGATAAAGCATGAATGACTTCACAATAAAAATATGAGGTCTGTTAATGGCTGTGTTTCTGCAATGATAGCCCAGTAAAAGCCTGAAACTGCTGTGAATAAAACAAAATAAAAATATATGCATTTTATTTTCTGTCCTGTACAGATATGCCATTTCTGGGAAGAGATTTAAATTGTTAGGTGTCAACTATGAGTATGAAGATGGAGTATAATACAGAAGATTCAAGAAGTATTTGGAAATCTTTCTTTTCTACACGACCTTGTCTGAGATTGGTAGGGAGTGTCTTAAATCAGCATGAGCCAATCACCTTCACTTTGGGACAACTGCATTTGAAAGCATCTCTTTGAAGTTGTTTGCCTTTGAATGGGAGCACCCAGGAGTGGTTTGTTGACTAAAGACTTGGCCTGGGAGAAAACGAAAGCAGCTTGATACAGGAGATTGGGGGATGATACCATTTTATCCTTCGAAGGCAAGATACAAGCTGAGTCTTCCTGCTTTCTCCTACCTGCTGACTTAAATTTTCAAGGCCTGGAAGACAGGAGTCTTGCTGAGATCCCAAAGCCAGAAGCTGTCACTCCAAAAGAGCAGGCCCGACTGCGTTGGACTATGAGTAATGCTCATCGTTAGTCATCGTCCACTGAACAACACAACCTCCGGGACCAAGCACTACAGAAGGTCAGCACCTAACATCATGACATGCCTATCTTTCCCCATTTTTAATATTTTCTCTTTATCTTTTTAATTTTTTTTTTACTCTTTGTAGTAGCCATTGCCTAATATTGTCCTGTAAGGCTTATTAATCGTAACTAGGAAATTAGCCAATTTTACCTCCAAGTCTTAGTTGTTAAGAATGCACTTCATAAATGGATGTGTATTATTCCTCTGAGTCTCCAACAACTCCATTGTGGTAGAGAGCCCTACTGACTGTGGAGGCACTGCTCAGGAGACAGAGAAACATTCAGCTCCCTCAAAACCTACTGAGTGGGACAAGACACATCTCTGTGAACAAACCTAATTCTAATTAGCTCTGGATCTGTGTTGATTCTATTTATTTATTTATTGGCTGGTTGGTTGCTGCCGATGTTTTATTTGCTCTCTGTGCGTGTTGTGTGTGTGTGTGTGTATGTGATTTGCATTTTGTAGTTGTTTTTTTTTTTTAAATTTACAAAAAAAAAGGAAACAACCAACTAAGTGAAGGCTTGAAAATGTCACAAGAATCGTAAACTAATTCAGAGACCAGCTACAGAAGTGCCAAATGTGCCAGGTAGTCTCAGCACAGAAAGTTAGTTCTAGTGAAATGCAAGGCTTTCTTTGGCTTCAGCAGAGCCAGGATTTCACCTGAGAAGCCAAGTACCATTCCTGATTGTTCTGGGGCACCCAGAATGGGAATGAGACATTTATCTAAGGCATTCTTACATACTGCAGCCAATTACACTATTTGATATATTAGCTTGCTCTGTAGAAAAGCAATTTGGTGGTGAATGGATATTATATGTAGGATACAGGTATCCTATGCTGGTAAATAAAGTCAAATTACAAGTTTCAAAACAACTCGTTTCCATGGTGGCCTCAGGAGTTTGATTCCTTCGTAAGAAGGATTTCCTAAGTCTCATTGCTGAAAGACTAAGTTCATTCTAAAGCTTTTGAAAAGTGAAAGCACTTTCTATGGAGGTTTTCTTAAGCCTAGGATCACCTCCAAGAAGGCAGGATCCATTTGCTGACTGCTTGCTGCTATCCCTGCTGAGATTTTTCTAGACAAGCAGCAACAGTGGGAAGCTCAGATCAGAAATCAGGCTGTGCTCAGGTCATGAGTGATTTAAAAAGGCTGCCTTGAATGTGGTGTGGAAACACAAATAAAATGTGTTAGCTGCCCAGTGTAGAGGGGATTTGAGCACAGAACACGCTGTATGCTGCCCCTATATATTTACTGAAGACACACTATAGAATAGTCATTGTCACTGTACACTCTAGACATTGTGTAGTATGGACAGAGTTGATGCAACTTGAACAATAGGGATGTGGGTTGGTCCTGTGTTACCAGGATCACGTTGTGGAGCACACAGGAGAATGTAGATGTATTACCATGCTCAGATGTATTAAATCTAATATTCCATAGGCTGGGTGAGGAAAGGAATTGGACAATTATGAAGCGTATGTTTCTTTTAAGAGAGCTTGTAAAACAGACATGAACATAGAAAACAGCATCCTTTAAGGGTACAGATTACATATAGATATTACCTTAACTATGGACCAGAATGTCTATCTGGAACATTTTCTACTTGTTTATTGCAAGTGTTTCCAGTTCAGATCATATATATTGATGTTTGAGAGTCTCCTTACACTTGTCAGTCTGTAGTGTCACTTCCTGTTGATTTTTGTTGTTGTTGTTGTTGTTGTTGTTTTTGTGCATTTCTTCTCCAGCTGTGATTTGTGGTCACCTGCATTTTTTCTGACAGGTACTAAGAGCAAGTCAAAACCTATCAAGTACTTCTGTGCTTTCCTTTTGCTGGAGACTTCACGGATCATAATGACGTGCTTCTTCAGAAAGCAGAATACAATTTGGGTGTGCATGCCACCAATAATTGTGCTTGTCAAAAGAAACAGATCATGTTATAATTTAATCACAGCAAATACGATAATTCATAAGGGAAATCATGTTGTACAATTTCTTTCATTTCATGGAATTTAGCGTAGATCAGGGAGAAAAAAATATGCTCTTCAGGCAAAGCATACAGAATAGTACAGAATGGCAGTCACTTGCAGAGTTTTTACAATGCCTTGGTGATTCCTGATGATTAAAATACTTGAGATTTCAACAATAAAAACGCTGTATGACATGTTGAAATAAAGAATGATTATAATTAATTATTGCATAACATACCTAATTTTATTCAATTAAGAACTGTTTTATCTTTTTCTGTAAAGATATGTGCTGCTGGGAGCACATATAAAGTAGCATTTCAGCTGTGGAGATTGAGACTCTGTTCTGTCTTTAGTATGACTCTGGACTAATCCATTAAATCATATTTGTTGCATGCTGATGACTGCAAGTGAAGTCTGGATCTGGGCCAGATTACACATACTAAAATGTACCGCAATTTCTAATTTTGATTTACAATAATGACATTCAAATTACTTTTTAAACAGCTAATCATCAGTCCGTTGCTCTCAAAGTAAAGTAAATAAGTGATCCCAAACACAACAAGAACAGTTAACTTACAATAAATGAAAAGGAAACAACAGTTTATCAAGGAACGAGTTATGAAAATAAGGTTTTTTTTCATTTTCATATTCTTAGCTGACATTTTTGTAGTAACGCAAGTATGTTCTTAAGGAGTTGTTTGAAGAAATGGATTAATTATGTGAAGCTTGTTCTTCATAGCCTGACTGCAGATGTGTGAGCCAGCCTGGAGGTGGGTGCACAACTCCCAGGCTCACTGAGGGTATGGGGAGCCCGGGTTGGCACAGTGGCAACTCCAAGCCCCAGCTTGTGTGCTGCTTTTGCCTGTGAGCATCCTGGTGAGCCCTTCTCCTTTGCTGGTATCCTCGTACCTAGTGGCACTCTGGGTGCTGGACGCATCTTGCTAACGATGCTGAGTGGCTCATTTAAAGCATGTATAAAAACTACCTGTAGCACTGACTTAAAGCATGGAAGAAGAGCCAGTACTTTGTTTATCATGGTGCTCCTCTTGCAGATACAAAGAAAATCAATATGTTGTTATGTCCTGGAATGATCTCCTTGAATTCAGTCACTGCATAACATGGTTATTATCTGAGACTTAGGATAGAGAAGACAGTCCCAATTTTGCTTTATGTTTACTGATTTCAGGATTTTGCCCTGCAAAAGGGAAAACTAAGAATCCAGCATCCTCCTGAGGTCTTTATAGGTAGCAGTACCTGTCTGGAAATAGAGAGCTGTAGGGTAGACGGGCAGGCTCTACAGAAGAGAAAAGGGAAGCTCAAAGCAGAGGAAATGGCCAGCAGCAGGAGACTTTACAGTGAAAGGCTGTAGCAGCAATGCTAAGTCACAGCCTGAAACAGTGATTGAGCACCTGGTGGGAAGGCAGGGCCAACCCAGGACAGCTCACATACATGCTGTGCAGCTGAGTGACTGGAAGGTTGGAGCCAGGATCCAGCCCTTCCCAGACCTCATTTAAGGGCTGGTAGTGGAGGTGAAGGTATCCCACAGCTGTAGCCTAGGGCTTTGCTACCCTGTTATTGTTGCTGTGCTTCCCAACATGTTATAGTGTTACACAGGCCAAGGCAATGACAACTGCAATGTTGAAAATGAAGATGTTAATAACCACAATTCAGAATAATGACCAAGTGCTTTTCATCGAGCTTGATAGAGATGACTTTGCTCAGCAAAGAACCTTATCAGCAGTGCTGTGTAACAGTCATGACAGGAGGTTGTTTGAACTCAAGACCCTGTGATACATAAAGTGAGAAAGCATTCTGTGGATTATCTTGCCAGATTCTGGTTTTGTTCAACACTGTCAAACGCAGAAGATGCAGAGCGGGATCTTTTTTCTAGTTTGATTTTTCATTGTTAGATATAAAATATAAGCATGCATATGTGAAACTGTTCTGTTGACTGGTGTATATAAATGCTAATGTGATCAAAATAACCCACTGTGTTTAATATTTCAAGGGCATTGTACAAAGTGTCCTCTTCAGAAACAAACCCTCCAGCAGTATACAATGACTTAAAGCTGTTATGATAATATAAGCCTAAGGAATCCAGCAAATCATGTTGAAGAAACCAGCTCTTTATACTGAAATTTCCTGCATCTAGCAGTCATCTAACAGTTGAGAGCTCTGTAAGTACTAATTATAAGAAGAGTTTGACAGCTCTGTAATTTTTGTTCTTTGTAGGTCTCTACAGTGTATTAGTAAGGTGATTCATAAAACAAGTCAGCTATAGATCTGGAGTTTGTAATATCTGGACTAAGAGAAAATATTTCAATCACTTTATACAGAGTCAGATTTGCTGTTGCATTTTAGGGGATACTCTTCTCAAGATAAATGCTCCACTACACCACAGACTATTAAATCAGATCAGTCTGATTTATCACAAATACATTTCACAATGCAATAGAATTTATACTAGGATGTTATTTTATTTTAAGGTGGAAGTTTCTTCAGCCCTGTGGAAATGTGTAGGAAGGGATTAGGAAAGTTGAAGTTATGTCATTTTACTACTTCTCACTGGATTGTTGAGAACTCTTTTTTGCTTAATGTTTAGAATATCATTTTGCAAATAGAAGTCTGTATTGCTCTATAATTTTTCCATAATTTCATTCAGCATTTGAGTACTCTAGCTTTAAGCTTGATAGGTAACATTTCTACTGTTTCTTCTTTCATCATTTCAACCAGTATTGGTGACTCATGAAATGGCTGTGAGTAATGCATCTGATGCTGCTGTACTGTTGGTGGTGCTCATCTGCTACAAAATTTGGTGTAGTTACTGGGAGTGTAAGAACTGGTTTTTGAGAGAATGGAAATTGAGAAGAGTGTATCTGTAATTTGTAAATGCACTGTGTGTTTCATGAACCATGCTCGATGCTTTTTAAATGGTGGCCTTTAATTCTAGTCAAGCACCACAGGAAACAGATCCAGTCATCAAAATGTTTTAACCAGAAATGTCTTTGTTGACTCAATGGGAGAAAGGCTGTAGTCTTGCTCTGTCCTTCTTGTTTTCCTACCTGGGTTTGGAGAGGCACTGATTGATCACCTGAGGTGAGGACTGAGTCAGCCCTGGGAGTACAGGTAAAGGCAATTCAGCTGTGTGACCAGAAAGGGTAGAGCCTTGCTCCACCTCTCCTAGACCCCATTTAAGGGCTGACTGTGATTGGAGAAAGGTTTCTTTCTAGAGATCCCTCCTTTTGGAGTTTTCTACTGTGAGCCTAGGACACAGGTGAGATTGCATTTTTTTGTCTTTGCTTTTTATTGTTATTGTTTTTTATTTTTCCATGCATTTTTCTAACTGTGAACCTGTAAAATACCATTCTAACCATTCTGCTTTTCTGACTGTACATTTGTTAACTGTGCAATTGGTTAATGCATTAAATCTTTCATCTATTACATAAAGCAACGGAGTAAAAGCAGCCCATTTAGAACTACATCTCCTCACTTCAGTAGTGAAAAGAGAAACACCCTCTTTTTTTTTTTTTTTTTCTGCTTTTTTTATTTTTAATGCCTGTAGGAAGTAGTTAAGTGAGAACTTCTCTGTCCACTCATATCTATCCTTCTATATCTTCTAACTGCTTTAATACTTCAGGAAACTGTGTTGCACTGAACAGTTTTTTCTGCTTTTCAAACTTCACAAGAGTTCTGCAGTGTTCTCCAGCCTCTTTAGTATGGGGACTGGTTTAAATGAGAAGGCATCTTTCTCTGGAGAACAACATTGCTAAATGAAAGTAAATGGTGTCTGAACTTCTTTAGAAGGAGTTGAGGAAGCTAAAGAGAAGTATAGTGTTTGAGATTAATGATCAGCCCATTAGACCCGAGAAAGTGAGATGTAGATATGGTGGTATATTAATCAGCAGATTTTCCAATTTTTCCCCCCTTTGTGATAAACATATTGAGCTCCTTCATGGGCGTTTCTGGAGAGAATCTGAAGATTGTGATGTGGTCAAGGGCCTGAAGCACCTCTGTAAAGAGGAAAAACTGAGATATTTGGGTCTGCTTTTCCTGGAGAAGAGAAAGTTCAGATAAGTCTTATCTATGTCTATAAATTCCTAAAGGGAAGGTTCAAAGAAAGTGAAGTCAGGTTCTTTTCAGTGGTGACCAGAGCACAGGAGGTTCTGTCTGAACTCCAGGAAGGACTTCTGTGCTATGCAGGCAATAGAGCTCTAGCACAGGCTGCCTTGGGAAGCTGTGGGATCTCTCTCCTCCTTGGGGATCTCTAGAAGGCACCCAGACGTGGACCTGGGCAGCTGTTCTGTGTGTCTCTGCGTGAGCAGAGTGGGTTGGACTAATGACTTCCAGCAGTCCCTGCTAATATCAGCTATCCTGCGACCATGAAAGAGAATGGGGGAGAAATGCAAGATGAGTATTTAAGCATGTAATAGACGTAGAAATAATGTTGAATGGGGTTAATGCGTGTACATGGAAAGAGATCAGTTTGTGTTCCTTTTTCCTTCAGCATTTTGGAGTTGGTGGAATGTATGGGAACAGCTGAGTCAGGGCTTCTAAACTGTGGTTCTAAACTTTTCTATTTGTTGATGGAAAACTGCAAGAAAGTTAGAGCTAGTTTTATGGTTTCATTCTCTAGAATAAATTCTTTGCAGGTAGTATTAACCTAGATGAAGAGAGCATTCCATTGTAAGCGGTAGATGGGGTAGGGATAAGCTACTTCCCTCAATGTAGTGACAGAAGCAGCTCATTCTGTAGAACAGAATTATCTGTTATGATGCTAGCTAGCTTTATACGCTTACTCTGAATGTAATATTTTGGGTAGAGCTGTGTGAAGCTTTGCTGTCAGAGCTTTTGTATTGAAACCCGTGCAACAGCTCTGCACTAAAGCAGCCTTTCTGAAGCAGATGCAAGAGAATCAGGTTGGACACGGAACAGGGAGATGTTAGCACATTGCAGGATCAGCTCCAAGACTCTCAAGGATCTTGCTGTGCTGCTTTTGCTCATCTATGTGTTATGCCTTTGAGACCTCTGGGTTTGCTTCCATACATGCTCATCATCACAGCATGTACCACTAGGCTCCAGCAACTGTCCCACATGTTGAATGACATAAGTGTTCTGTTATTTTTTTTTTTTTCCCTGCTTCTCTGTTGTTTCTATTCTGCGACGTTGTTGTAGTCAGAGCTGTGCCCTCACATGCCTGGTGGGAGATCTTCTAAACATAATTTTTAATTGAGTGATGTATTTTGGCTTTCTTAAACATTTCATGTTTCTCTTTTTCGTCATCTCAGCCTACTCCATAAATTCAAGCTTGGTTTGGTAATCCATATTGCCCCTCTATGTGCAGTGAATTCTTCTTGTATCTCCTATCAGTATTTTTTCTTTTATTGATAAGTGCTATGTCAGATTTAAAAAAAAAAAAAAATTAAATAAGTGGAGAATATATTTTTTTCTTCAAATAGACAAAGAAAGAAAATACAGAGAAGTCAAACTAAGTGATAAAAATCCTGAAAACGATGTCCCACTAAGGGGTAAAACAAACTGTGCTAGACCACTGAGTTATAGTCTTCTCTTTCAAATAGAATATTGGATTTGTTTTGCTTGCAGATTTGATTTGCTGCTATGCATGTAACACAAAATTCAGGATAAATTCATTTGTATGTAGCTATGTAAGGAATTTAGGCAATGGCTATTGGTCTTGAGATAAGATTTATGGAAACTTCAGAGATACCAATTTCTTAATTTATCCCATATTTTGAAAAGTTTTTAGATTTCACAAGTTACAGCAGTGACCTAACATTTTTATCCATGGTTGTTATGCAAAGCAGGAACATCAAATGTTTGATTGTATCTAATTGGTTATTTTGAACTAATGAATAGTCATTGAGAAGTTTAATTTCACAATGTTCAATATGGATTTTTCTTTCAGAAATTGAAGGTTACCTTTCTCTATTTGCCTTCCTACCCCACAGGGCCCCAGCATAGTTTTCCAATAACTTTTGTAAGAAAAAAAATATTTTATGGTCCTTACACATAAAAGATTAATATGCAGGTTTATATTATGATTGTAAACCTTCATCATCAGGATGTTAAATGCTCTTAGACTATGGACTAAAAGAGGAATTTGCTAGTTTCAGTCAGTTAAAGTAGCTGGACGGCTAGGACAAGAATGAGATCAAACAGATGTGATTTGTCTTTCAAACAGATCAGTCTAATGCATGTGTAGGTTCACTTATTTAGTTGGACTTAATTCTGCTTAGGTATAAAGTAGTGGAAGGCAATTAGAGTCAAATATGGTTTTTTACACTCTTAGAAAAGTTGATCTTTTTTTTTTAACTGAGGAAAATTAAAAGTCTCAAGACAAGTTAGAAAAGGAGAAATAAAAGATAAAATCATACTAAGCACTCCATGCTCTCTTATCTTATTGTCCTGTTGAGGGAGAGAGAAAATGAAGTGAAAAAAAAATAGGCTTTGATAAAGGGAGGGGAAAAAAGAAAGCAGTCAGAATAGAAAGAGATCGATAGTGTGTATAGCCAGGTAACTGTCCTTACTGAGAGGTACTATGCAATCTCTTTTCTAGAAGTGTTTACAAACCTTCTGATAAACATCCTTGCGTAGAATATCATCTCACAACTATTTATTAAACAAAACCTTTAGGATCAAATTGTTAGCTTAAATTCTGTTATGAATTGAGAAAGATGGGATTGCTTCCTCCGCAAATCATAGTTATTTCCCAAGTTGACTTCTAGTTCCCTGAAGGAAAGTAAATTGTTTTGGATCTAGCCTGCCTCTGTGTCTCGAGTGAACCAATTCAGTATGATTTACTGTCCTAATGACTCGTTTGTTCTGTTTGGCTAAACTTCATGTTTGTCTTGGTGAGAGAAATTCCACAAGCTTTTGCCTTCAGGCTTTCAGGGAATATAACCTGCTCACAAGATATACCAATAACTGTTTCAAAATCAGTATTCCAGTATTTGTTGGTTTCTCAGAGCGGAGACTATGCATTGGAAACCATTGTATATTGAGTTATTGGTCATTTGGTTGTGGAAAATAAAAGAAATACAGCATTTAACAATTCTAGAAGAGACTGGACTGTGGATATTATTATGACCTTCACAAACAAAGCAGTTAACTAGCAATGTGGAAAAATCTGTTTTGCTCACAGTCTGGTTGCGATAATTGGGAGTGTATGCTCTTAGTGTAAGACAATATGCTGAAGCTCTTTTAAGCTTTCTCAGAATTGCAGATTCACAGGATGTCTTGGGTTGAAAGGACCTTGGAGGTCAGTTAGTTCCAGCCCTGCTATCATGGGCAAGTTTGCCACCTAATAAACCAGTCTCATCCAACCTGCCCTTGAACGTCTTCAGGGATGGGGCATCCACAGCTTCTCTGGGCAACCCTCAGAGTAAAGATTTTTTCCTCATATCTTAAACTGAAGACATTAGCCCTTGTCCTATCACTGCACTCCCAGATAAGTAGTCCTTTCCTAGCTTTAGAATCATAGAATCACCAAGGTTGGAACAGACCTAAAAGCTCATCCAGTCCAACTGTTCACCTATTCCCAATAGCTCCCACTAAACCATGTCCCTCAACACAACATCCAGTCTTTCCTTGAACACCCCCAGGCTCGGTGACTCCACCACCTCCCTGGGCAGTCCATTCCAGTGCCTGACCACCCTTTCTGAACAGTAATACTTCCTAATGTATTATAGCTAATAGTTTAATACTAATAGCTTTCCTGTAGGTCTACCTTTAGGCACAGGAAGGCTGCAGTAAGGTCTCCCCGAAACCTTCTGTGCTGAACGAACCCAGCTCTTGAATTGTCCTTACAGCAGAGGTGCTCCAGCCCTCAGAATATATGTATATTTTTTTCTTAAAAATGATGTTGTATCTTCATGTATCTGTTCCGCTTCTCACCTAGAAAATTATTTTATGCAACATTTCTCATGTTTGATGTGGTTATAAGGAAAGCGATTTTCTTTGATGTTCTGCATCTTTTGAATGTTCCACGAGGTACTTGAAATACTCAACATAGAGGAAACATTTTCATGTGGACTGTGGAGGTGAGAAATTACTTGTACTTGTGGCTGGGCCCTATGGGGACCATTAGAAGACATGCCTTCTTATAAAATAGTAGTAAAATGTTAATGGGATAAATTGCCTTTTAAAGACCAATGGCAGTCCTTCTATGTATTTTTAAAGAAAAAATAGTTTGTTAAAATATTTTTACAAGAAGTAGTCTAACAAACATTGAAAAGTGTTTGGATTTTCACAAGTGCATTTTTAAAAATTACAGCGTTTACAAGATAAGTAAAATGGAGGAAGTCACTTGAACTTAAGTGGGTTTACTGAAATAATGACAAGATATTAATAAAGATACTGAATGTAACTTAAAGAATCAGATAAACTGTCTTGAAGGAGTAACTTTTGACTGACAGTTGATTTGTTTCCAAATTATGCCCACTGATGTCTTAAGAACAGTAACTTCAATGTGATCAGTGGTGCTTACATATTAAATAGAATTCGCAAGCTCTTACCTTGATTTCTCTTGGCATTCCATCCTGTTTAGACAGCCCATGTCGGCCACTGGCAGCTGCTGTGAAACCTGAAAGGAAAGAATACAGGTGGAAGTGAAATACTGTGGCAATAAGAAATATGGCATGAAAAAAAAATAAAATACAGGCTATTCAATTAGAACATACCCAGTTCTTCTAGAACCAGTAGCCCTGAGCCAGGTACAATGTACATTTGTAGATGAAGATAGTCTGTGGATGTATTTATAAGGGATGTTTTTAGATTCAACAGAAACAAAAAGCAAACAAAATTTATCATTCTTATGGTTTCTGTGCAAATTATCCATCAAGATATGCCCAGTAATGACAGAAAGACTGGATTTATTTTTCCAGTGCTGAAATAATAATCACAAACGTCCATTGCCATGAAAGCATCCTTCAGTAATAATTATCTTATTCGGTTAGAAATTTAATAGCCTTAGTAATAGGATTTAAGTTTAAATTGCTCCTACTGCTGCCTACAAAATGACTTTGAAAATATAATTATATATTAATATTGTATCACTGTAATATCACTCTATGTTCTAACTTTAAAAACAAACAAACATAAAGGGCTTTTGTATCTCCTTGTTAATTACATGTGTATGAAAATGGGTGAAGGAGAAAAAGATGTGTGACTTTTCAAACTAACTGATGTTTCCAATGGGAAGGTGATAGTAATCATGAAACTGCAAAATGAACTCGTAAGTTTTTTGGCTGCTGTATATATGAAGTAACAGCTCATCAGAGGTGGGTTCTGAAGAGCATAATTAACCTAACAATGACTTCAGTCATACAGCAGGCTTGATAAATAGCTAACCAATTTAATTACTGTTTACAGCTTTTATTACAGTTCTTGTTTACCAGTGAGTGAACAAGAAATTATATCCCTAGATCTTACTCTTAAGTTAGACTCTTTGGTTCTATCTGAAATGATAAAATTCTCTTTGAAACAGATAAGCAAATATTGAAAAACAAATAAATACCGTGGGGAAAAAAAAAAAGAAAAATGTAAGATCTTGATGACTTTACACTCAAAACTAGTGATTTTCATTTAAAATTCTGGTTTTATAGGGGGGAAAAAAGCATACAGCATAAGTTCTAGCAGTACTCTTTTATCTAGAAAACTTCAATATTACTGTGCATGTTTTATATGGATGTTATTGACTTCATAGGGAGTTACAAAACTGAAACATCTAAATTCATGCCTTGACCACCAGACCAGTTCACATACTATTAATATAGATGTGTTAAATAAGGAAATACTGGGACTGAAGGAGAAAATCAAGCCAAACTTGAAAGCTGTACTGGCCAGCGGTATTTCTACTGGCCTTAAGCTGTTTCCAAATGCTGCATGGAAAAGAAAAGCGGATAATGCTTTTCACTGGAACAGGCTGCCCAGGGAGGTGGTGGAGTCTCTTTCTCTGGAGATGTTCAAGACCTGCCTGGATGCCGGCCTGTGCGACCTGCTGTAGGGAACCTGCTTTGGTAGGGGGTTGGACTCGATGATCTCTGGAGGTCCCTTCCAACCCCTACAATTCTGTGATTCTGTGATAATGCACGTTTTCCTAAAGAGTAAACAATTGTTATTGTAGAGAGTAATGCTGTTTTGATATTTCTCACCCTTTGGCAGTAAGTATGTTTCCAGTTATGGTAAGAAAAGGAAAAAATCAGATGTCTTCTTTCTGCGCACAACTTCCCTTATTCCATCTTGTTGCCGTTGCTTCTTAAAGGAGATAAATTACTTTGTCCTTGCCTTGCACATGACTGTTATCTCAAGCAATGGCATGCATGGGACTGCCCATGAAAGTAAAGACTGCTCTGCTTGTATCAGGTAGTAGAAGTGGAATTCCTTCATCTTAAAATGAGGCTTACTCAGAAGAATGAATATATAAACAAGCCGATATGAGAGACAGAAGACGACCAAAGTTGAGACAATGAGTAGCAAACATCAGAAACTTAATGCAGCACTTCTGTAGGTTGATACTGCTTTTCAAGGTATCTTTTTTTCTGTTGTTTTTTTAATCTTGATATAGCACACCTTATGAGCTGCCTGACTGTTCAGGCAAGAAACTATTGAAAGACAAGTCTGCCCGTGATCTTATGAGGAGACTCATGGAAAGAAGGCTAAAGGCTAAACCTTTTTGCTATGCTTGAGTACTTCTGGAGATTTGTCATTTTTCAGCTCTATTAGGTCAAATCTGGGAAGATCACTTAAAGCGTCTTGATCTGAGAAATGGATTGAAGGTCTGGTGTTTTGGCACTGGCACATTTTAGAGGAGTGTGTTTAGCACAACTTCTCTGGGAGATGAAAAAGCAGCTTAGTTCTGCTAATCAAAAGTTGTTTGAGACCAATGCCTTCAGGCAGAAGTTGAACAAAAGACCGATGCTTTGGTGCCCCTCAGTTTGGGAAACCCGGAGTCACTCAATCTGCTTGCAGTACAAGTGGTTTTCTCAAGCATCCTTGAGAGTCCTTGGTCATCCTTGGTCTATGACTTTTCAACAGCCATACTACATTCTCTAGGGATGGGGCAGACACTAGACACTCTTTCTTTTCTTAAGTTTTCCTTTTGTTTTCTTGAGGGTGAATTTATGATGAGCAGTGAATGTGGTTTTTGCTTAAATTTTTTTGCACAAAATAATACCTGGAGGAAACTGGCTAAAAATGTTCTGCCATTCTGTGTGAAATTTGTCAAAACCAGAACTAACAATGTTCACTATATGGGCTGCACGAATTCTCCATTAAAGAGAAGACGTTCCCATTGCTAATAACATGGTTAGCTATGCTACAGATCTATTAATTTAGGCTTTAGAAATAGCCCTGTTTCCTTGGGATCCGTGAAACAATTGTACTTGCATTTCAAGTGGCCTACAAAGCTGATGAGTGCTCGTTGTCACTACTTGAATTCCAGCTTCTATTGTCTTCTAAGGAGCACATTTGCACAGGAGACTGCGAGACTTGCATGCTTAGCATTGTGTTGCTGCAATGTAATGGCACTACTTGCATTCTTACTGCACTGATATAGGAGGGAAATGAGGTGCTGGGAAGAGATTCAGATGCAAATACAGGCCAACGCACACAAAAAAAAACTGGTACTGAGATGAGAATGCCTGTTGCTGTTAGAACTGACTGCCACCCTTCCCTTAGCTTCTCAAAGAACAGCAGTCCTAAAACTCATGAGCATCATACTGGAGTGCTAGAAGAGCTTTAGGTAACTCTAAGGGCACAATTTCTAACATCTGCAAGGTTTCCAGGAGCAAGATTTTTACAGGTATTACAGTGCAAGAAACTAAGAGAAACACCCATTGTCAAGTGCTATCCACTGTAAGAATTAATAGCTTAAGTAGAAGCAGAATGGAAACACCAATGTTAGGACACAGTGCAAGTCTAGGAATGGAGTTTTAGAGCTGCAAGCTGAGTTATTACATCTTGACTGATCTCAAAAAAAAAAATAATAATTCAGACATCACTAGGGGGCACTGCTCTCCTAAATACATTAGGAAAAAGGAACTTGAAGTGCAATCGTATCAGGTTTTCTCAGTGTTAGGGACATGCCCGTGGGTCTGCTTGGAGTTCTCTGTTTCTTGAAGTAAATACTGAAAAGGTAAAAGACACTGGTAACTGCCTGCGTGTCACATTCCCCTGACTGTTTGATCTGAATGAGTTCTATTTAAAATTGATTTTAGAAATTCTGGTTTCTCCTTTAAAAAAAAAAAAGTTTTTCTTGAGGAAATTGGATGTTTAATATCTTCTTCTTGATTTCTTGTCAGTCCAGGAAGGTTGTTATTAAAAATCTTATTCCTGCTTAGAGTTCTGTGATGCCCTAGGCCTGCCACATTCTTACTCTTCATCGTCAGAATTAATAATTAATTTTAGTCAATCCTTGTCGAATTTATTATCCATATCTTTTTGAAGAAAATTATGTACTATTCTTTGACTTAAAGAAACAAAGTATAAAACTGTTGCAAATATTCAATGTACGTTCATTGCTAACTCTTCAGATCCTAACTCAAACATGTACTTTAATTCTCTGCAAGGACCTTGGCACTCTTTGTAGGTCAAAATATTCTTAGTTTATAGTCCATAAAGCAATTGGGAAGGCAGTTCACATAGGGTTAGGGAAAGGGAGGAGTGAAGAAGGGGGGAGTGTTGACACTACAAAGCACGAAATGATATTGTAAGTCAAAAGTAGTTGATTGCAGTATTCATGTTTCGGTTTAGTTTGCTATCACCTCTTAGCAAAACTCATCCTATAACACAACATAGGATTAGAACAACTATCACTTCAGTCAATATACTCATGCTTTTTCAGGCTGGGAAAAACACAGAGAACAAGTTATATTTCGACTACCAAGTTCTGTTACAAGAAAAGCATTAACTGTGTGTTCTATAGCTGCCTGTTTCTTTATACCTGTTCTGCACATGGCCTAGGATCAGGGATAATCAGATTCAAAAATAATTCAAGTCCTTAATGATTAGTGCAGGCTGCTAGCATATTTAACATAGCCTGGCATACATCAATCGATGTACCAGTTCCTTTAATGTTCTATGTGGAAGTTCTAATTTGATTCAGTTACTCCAATTCTATGAACTCTTTTCAGAACAATTTCTGGACAGGAAATGTCAAGATGAAAATTTTATACGCACGAGCTCTATGACACTGTCTGAAAATGTCTGCACGGTGTCCATCAAAATATTTCCTATCACCCTGGCTTCCATTTCGGTCTGAGAACCGATGTCAATTAAAAAACCGTGCAGCTAATTTTCATGCTCCTGAGATAGTTTCAGCAAAATGTCAAAAATTAGAAAGCTCTATGTCATTCCCCCTGCCAAGAGCACTTCAGATGACAGCATGGTTGTTTGAGTCTCTCACAAAAAGGAAAGGACGGGCTCATCTCAGCATCGGCACCCTGTTGACCACACACAGTGCTGGTTCATGTCAGTGTAACGTGATGGAAGTGACCAAAAGTGGGGCTGTTCCTCATTCTTGGTTAAAACGAGGTCTTGTGTCTTGTGACCAAACTGTTCCTATCCTGTAATTCTTGAAAATAACCTTGTTGTTAGGAGCAGAAGGCTCTTTGATAGAGTGCTCATAAACACAAGGCTAGATGCTATGCAGTATTTTGGAAAAACCAGGTGTTTTCTTAGAGTTTGGCAGTATTTGTATAATTTAATAAATGTAGCATAATCCCTCCTTCAAGGATGTTCATAACTCGGGGGTTGGATTCTCAAAGATGCAGACAATTATTAAACTCCTAAGTTCTTAAGTCTTCCTTCTGCTATGAGTCAGAGTTGCATGTGAATACTGAATATCCACAGAAACCAGAGCTGTGCGTGTACCAGCCAGTGAAAAAGCCTTGGAGAATCATTGTGGGTTTTTTTTCTCCCTCTCTTATAGTTCCATTTTAACTTTTGGTATTTGGAGGGACTGGGCTGCGTATCTTAAATCTCTCTGAAACACCAGCAGCCTCCTGGAGGTGCACACTGGACCTTGTGGGAGGCCCTGTATGTTACAGATTGTAATTTCTATACAGGGAAGATCTGTGGCCTGTGCCAGGTCTGAAGATAGAAGTCTGAGATCCTTGGTATTTATTTTGTGACATGAAATACAGAAACTTAAAAAACAAATGCCCACATGTAATATTGAGGGATCAGCCTTACTACATGTGAGTTATAACAACTGATTTTGGTGACGTAGATATGGGAAAATTACAATTCAAGTAATTTAAATATTTGAAAGTGCTGTGTTGTTTATTAGCTAGTATTTTACAATAATAAAATAGAAAACTATTGGGCATTAAATAAAATATCCATACAAGAACACTTCCAGCTATTAATTGCTGATTAACCTACAGTCTGCTGTATAGCCTAACTGCATATGGAGGGAGAGGTCAACAGAGGAAGGAAGGTTTGTTGACTGGGTTCTTAAATATCTGCACTTCTGTTTAGTTTTGATAGTGTTTTTTGGAGGAAATGGGATCCTGTGGGTTGGGCTGTGCCTGCTGAATCTGGTCTGTGGCTCAGTGTATTACCAGAAATGTGACACAACTTCACTGCTGTTTGGGGCAACATCTCACCGTACAAAACATGCTGTGGAGAAACTATAGCATCCCTATTCTAGACCACAGACTTTAGCAGAAACATTAAACTTGTTAGCTTATTCATCTAGTCAAATCTACTTGGATTAAAGTCTGAATAAATTACTAACTTTGAAGGACTGTGCTCATTCACATGTATATGTGAAAGGGGGAGAGCTGAGTAATGCCTGCTAGTTTTTTACTGATTTTTTTTTTTTTTTTTTTTCCATTCATGACTATGGAATTTTTTAAAGGCAGCATTTATTTTTAACAACTTTGAACACTAAAGCAGAATTGAAACAGTACAATTGATTTATAAAATCAAGCCCAGAACAAGGACTTGAGCCAATTTTAAGTCTGTAGTCTTTTTTTTTTTTTTTTTTACTGACAAACAGCTTTAATCCACCTTTTTAAAGCACACATTTCACAAACATTTATTCACGAACTACATGTGCACAGCTATTTGGTATAGTATGGGTCTATGTTAAGAAGACATGGTTTCCTAAATATGTGGATAAGTCACTGCATTAGAAATATAGATTTGAGGTTGGATTTGTGGTAATTCTCCCCATAGTGTCTTGTGCCCTTTGAGCCATGTTACCCTGAAGGAAAATCAACATTATGTAAAGGGCGTGCAAGTTTCTAACAGATTTTAAACTGCCTTCCAGTCTCCTCATTATGTGTTTAAAAAAACAAACAAACAAAAAAAGCATTTCATTTATTACTTCATGTCTAATCTACATGGAAAGTCTGTGTCCTGACAGTTTCTGTAGGAATTTCTAGGTCTCTAGGCTCTGTGGCTGAACTACAGCTTCTACAATCCATCACGATCTTCTTTGAGGTATGGACGTACACCTGGACCATAGAGACTGGAAATCTGATTAGCTTGGTCTTTGAAATATAGCAACTATATATTGCAGACAATTAATTCTGACCAACCTGGAAACTTACTGCTCAGTTACTTTTTGACAAAATGGAATCTTTCAATTCGTTTAATTAAAGTGATTAATTTTTATTATGCTATATGAAAATCCACATGACATAAGCAGAACTAGTATCCCATAGGAGAAAAAAACAAGCAGATTTTACTGACAAAAAAGCCCTAGCAACATCTAACTGGATTGTCCATAGCATGTCCTGTAGCTAGGTCACCCTTTCCTAAATTCCCTATGTTTTATTTTTTTTCTCCTTTTGACTGTCATGTTTCAGACTTGTCCATGTATTGAAGGAGCTGAAAAAGTTGAAATAGTAACAAGAATGATCATATAGCAAAATATTGCCTTAGTTCCTAAGTGTCTGATTAAAAGATTAATTGTGAAACGCTGCTGCCTATTCAAGATGAGCAAAGGACAGGCTGGATACAGAGAGATTTGGCTGAATGCTGCAGTAATTTGCAAATGGGTGCCAATATGTTCCCTTTGGTTTTACCAACCCTGGTAATCTGGAAGAAGAGATCAGTCTACAGCAGTGTTGTTTGTGTTGTATCCTTCTCATTTCACAGCCATTTTCCACTTCTGAAATAGATCAAATACACGATTGATTATTTATTATGTTAAAGATACAGCCAGAGCAGTCAGCTGGGAAAAAAAAAAAAGGGAGGAAAGAAGAAATCAAAATAAATAAAAGAATGACCAGATATACAGAGGGCAATGAATTGGAATGATTTCACTATTTCTGAAAGACAAAAAGTGGCAAAGATGAGAAAGGAGTAAGTGGTTTTAATATGTGAGATTTCTGTAAGCAGGGCCCATGAGGCAATAAGTTATTGAGAAGGTTTTTGTCCTGCAGTGACATATTTTAAAAATATTTTAAGATCAGATGCAAGTGCCCAGAAATTTTTGAGTTATATCATAAAAATCCAAACTTAATATTTGCGATGATCCATTTCATCTAAAATCATGTCGTAAGTTAAAATGGTGCAGCACATACTTGTGGAAAAAAAAATAAGACAGCTTCAAAGACCTAGACTTTGTATCACAGTAGATAGATCCACAAGACAGACTTTGTATCACAGTAAAGGAATTGCACACAATAGCCCTGTCTTGACTCTAAATGATTTAGTATCAAGCTAAGATACACAGCATGTGCAATAGTGCCTACAGGACCAAAGCATAATAATGTAATGGATTCCAATGAGTACTCTCATCAAATTATGTGTTTTATTAGAAATGGACTTGGCTCCAACTGGTTTTGAAGAAGAAAAATAGGCCAGTAAAGTACAATCATGTAATTATGAAATATGTTCTGAAAATATAGAAGCAAAGCCAAAGAATAGATGTGGTTTGTGATCTGACTGTGAAAGTGAGTAGGATTCATCTTCCTCTGTTGCAGTACAAGTTCCTTTAATGCTTACGCTCGCTCTTAAGTATAATATAAAAGAAAATGGTGATTATTATTAAAATACGGTTGTATCATTTAATCTTCATAATAGAACTCCCTAAATTCCAGTAAATTTTAGAGCAGACATCTCTTGAATACATGTAGTCCTCCATACATGCATCAAGGTAAAGATTAGTTTTAAGTGGATGATGAATAGTGGGTTCAACCAGACTGTAAACTGCATCACCGTTGCTAGCTAATTCCAAAGTTTAACTAACCAGCCTACAGTTGATTAGTTAAATGGTTAGTCAAAATAAAGCATGTCAGGTCAACCCATCATCTTTACAATGCACAAGGTACTTGTTGGGGAAGGCCTCTGTGCTGTTGTTAGCACAAGGAAATGTGCTTTTGTTTGAGCAACTAACACTTTCTTTTCTCTTTTTTCATTACCTTAAATCTTCATGTTATTTAAATTTGGGAAGATTTCCTTCTTTCACGGGCACGAAGCTAGGACAAACTAGTATCTATTTTCTGTAGCTATTTTTGTTCTCCAAGAATATTTTCCTAGTTTATTTTATTTAAATACGTGTAACTTTCAGTTCATAAATAGAATCGTGCAGAATGTTGGAGAAAGACACGCTGCAATGTTAGAATTTTATTTGGCATTTAATCATTGCGGTGTTTGTCACCTCATGTGTAGGCTAGAGCCATTGTTAAGAGAGACATTTAAGGATTTTAAGAACCCAGTCTCTCCAAAATAAGATGTAAAAGCAGACAATGGCTTGTGGTCAGGGAGAGTAAACATTAGAGAGGAGATTAATTAGCATGCCAAAAGAACTTTGCTAAAATGAGGAGACTACAATGGGGCTGAAAATCTCCAGCTGTGAGAAACTATCAGGAAGGAGGAAAAAGTAGTAAATGCGGAATCCAAAAGGACCCCCACCTGTTTAACCAACCGCGGTGATTAGAATAATTCATGGCTTTTTCGAATTGTGTGATGAGCAGGCATGTCTTAAGAGATGCCAGTGAGATCCTTAGTGAGTAAGGAAAAGCAGGAGAGGTGGTTTTGGAGCAGATCAGAGGAGAGAAAACAGAGAAAAAAAGTTTTCTGCGGGTATGTCACGTGCATTTTCCATTTTTATTTTCACTGTTATTCAAAATTGGGAAGACCCAGCTTGTGTAGTAACTACTTGGCATGGGATTTGTCAAAAAGTGTTTCATTATATACTTTATCCTCAAGGTTTGGTTGTAATAGAAACAGTCACCCAGATAAGTTACAGAAGTGGATTTTCAGTAGCATTGCTCAACTCCATGCTTCATTTCCTAGCAATTTTATATTTCAGACCCAAACATCACAATTAAAGGACTTTTTTTTTTTTTTTTTTCCTAATGAATCTGGCAACAATTAACTTTTCATGTCATAGTTTCATCCACAGTATCAAATTATCATTTCCTATGTATTATTTCCTATTATGTCCTACCTCTGATTAGGAAAGGTTTCTGTTTTTTTACAGAACTACTGGAATGGATAGGTGAGAAGACTTCTCAGTTTATAATGAATAAACATCATCAAAAGAAATTTGACGTGCAAGATCAGTCTTGCCAGTGGGACACCATCTGTTACTATGCTCTAAATTCTAAAACACAATAAATTGTTTGCAGGATATGAAGAGCATTTTACATTTTTGAATATCTGGAAATAAAAAATGTCATTACAGATTTTTCTGTAGATTTAACCTTAGCTTTCACTGACAATAACTGAAAATACTCATTAGTTGAAGTAGAAAATGGAGATCCGGAGGAGATATTATCTTGAATAGGTTCTGGTCACAACTGCTAGGTTCTGGCTAGGTTGAATAGGTTCTAAACTAAATGCTGAAGTTAGTGTAGAAATTCAAGGATAAGTTAATGCATTTTGTATTATATAGAAAGTGAGATCCTTCTGTGTTTAAAAGCCCTGGATGTTGAACTCAAACTCGAAAACTCTTCTGTTTGTGTAAGCTTGAGTTCCATTCCAGTACGCAGCTATGTGAGGCACTAATTCATCCATTGATGGGGCTGTACAGAGTTGCAGAACGATGACATAAGATATCAGGCAGGGTTGACATGTCCATGAGCAGCTATTCTCCTTTCCATTTCTAAACTTGTGAGGAATTAGCCCAGCCATTCTTGAGATGGTCTTGTGCCCCTATCCTGGATAGCCTGTCCATCAGTGCCTTATTCTGATGGGTACATAAACTGTCAATAATACTGTATGGATGTGTACTTCTTGCTAATCACCTGAGTTCTTGTGGTGCCCGGATCCTCATTTGTGCTTTCTGACAGTAGTTGTGTCAGTAGAGGTGCACAGACGGTTAGTTTTCTAATTACATTCCTGAAGAATGGGGATCAGTGAGCATCTCAGAGCATTTACTCAAAAGGGTAAATATTAAGGATTAGTTTGCAATAAAAGCAAAAGGATAGGGGAAGTCATAGAAGTCTAAATGTATTAAATTCTTGAGGTCTGCCTCGGTCTGAAATTGAAGATGTAAGTCAAAGAATATTACTGGAGATGAATATTTCACACAGTTCGAGACAAGTATCACAAGCCAAGGTGAAGCTGAGGTGTAGCTGGTAACCTTGATTTCTCATCAAGGTTGATGAGAAATCATTATGAACACTGTATTAATACAAAAAGGGCCAAAGAATGAGAAGTGCCCTTTGTGCAGAAGGAACGAAGCAAGCAGAAAACTGAAGAAACAGTTATTTAAAACCTGGATACCGAAGGTCAAAGCCATGTGGCTGGTTAGCTCAGCTGTCACAGCAATGACAAGGAAAAAGGAGGAGTTTAAGGCTTTGTAACCATTCTGTTTTACTATTTTTTATTAAAATGTGATCATCTTTATCATTTTATGAACTCTTGCACTGATTGTTTACACAACTCTTTGGAAGAGTCTCAGATTTGCTAGCGTTTGCTTTTGAGAAGCTGTGGAGAACAAGTAGGGTACTGGACAACTGTCAAAAAAGCAAATTAAAAGGGTTCTTTAAAAAGTGCCTTCAAATGAGGCTGGGTCAAAAAGGGACAAGAAAATTCAACTCCTGTTTTCCAACTCTCAGTTTCTAGAAAACACAGGACCAGATAATTCAGTGCACCTCTTCTAAGCATTTGGATGATAACAAGAAGATGCGTAGCAGACTGCATAGATTTGACACAAGCAATCATATGAAGCCAAACTATGTTTAGGAAGCAATCCTTCTGCTGTAATCAACAGTGGGTAGGTGTAAGAGAGGTATTCCAGTCTTCAGAGCACCGATGACGAAGAAACAGGAAGGACTGATTTGAAAGGTGGAACAGAACAGTAGAGAAGTGAACAGAGATCTCAGTACCATGGCGTAAAATTGAAAGAATAGGGTAAAAATATGGTTTAATAAATAAATAAATACATTACAGGGAGGAGATGCTTGATGAGAATCAAATAGCTTCTAATATGGAAAAAAAATATGGAACAAAGGAAGATAGCAATTTGTTTTTCGTGTTTACAGTGAAGAGGATTCACTGTAAGAAATTACAAGCTTGAACTGCAATAAGAAAAGCTAATTTCAAGTATCGAAAACATGTCCTAAAGTTAGACTAGTAAAGTCACTGAGATAGATTAAGTGTGCAGTTTCCATCACTGACAGACTCTGCTGACGGTCTAAGAATGGATTTAGATCGACATATGCCAGGATTGACAAGTTAAAGTTGGTTTTGCTTGTGGGCTGTGGGATGGCTAGATGTTCCCTTGAGATTTTCTCCAGCAGGAGATTTTTACATCATTTTTATTGTCTGCAAGGGCCACATCATTATGTTTGCATGAGCTTCAGGCATTAGCACCTTTCATTTGCAGGAGGGGGGTCAAGCACTTCTGAAACAGTTTTCCAGGGTGCAGGTTTCTTTGCATTTCTTAATTTCTCAGCACGTTTCATGGAGATGTACATATAAACTTTTCTTCCAGTGCAGCTCTTGGCATCCCAATTACAGATTCCAGCACCCTTTTAGGTATTGTGTGTATTCTCCCCCTTTTTCCACTCTCCATCATTTTCCACATATGTTTATGACCATCACTGAATTTTGGATGTGTTCATTGCCAGTGACAGCGTCTCCCCTGCCATCCCTCCATAGACTCTACCAAGTAGCCAGCTTTAATATTTGAAAAATCTGTCTTTCTGAACACTAGGAAAATATATGTTGAATTTTGAAATTGAGAAGGCTTTTTTTTTTTTTTTTCTGATAACAGTGATATTTCTTAACAGTACAGTGATGAAAAGAGCTGTAACTCAGAGTTTCTATGATCTTAGCTTAACATTATGTAACTGTTACCATTAGTATGATTCTCTTATCGCTGCTGCAGAACTGGATTCCCTGTCATATCTTCAAGATACCATTGTTAGGCACATCAGTATGTAACAACGCAGATATACTTTCTGTGAGAATTGTACTTACATTTGAAGTACAGGAAAGAATAACTCTCGAGATACAAAAATTAGATCTTGGAAGAGCAGTGAAATTATTAAGAAGGAAACTTCTTAGTTCTGCATCTTCAAAATGCCATTTCAATCAAGCATCATTTTTTGTGCGCTCGAAGCAATGGAATTACCAACTTGTCTTAAGTCCTTGATCAGAATGAGGCTCTTAAACCAATTATGTGAAGATCAGAGTGCTTAAAATTGTAAGGAATACGTTTAGAATTATTAAAGGCTTCAAATATCTTGGTTCAGGCAAAATTACATATAATTGATCATTTAGTATGTGTCGTCAGGAGAAGCTGCAGTCATAGGTGTGGAAGAGCGCTTTCTAGATAAATCACAACTAAACTCTTGTAAAACCCAAACTGTATCAGAGCTTCCTCTTCTTAATGAAAATAAATCCCAACCACTTTTATTCCTGTTGTTCAAAAAGATCTACAGAAAGATGCACCGTAAGTTAAAGAACTGAATAACATTGCCCTAGCTGATGAAGTGGAATGCAGATGAAGGAAAACCAAAATGGATTACCTGGATTGCTAAGTAAATGAAGGCACAAAATAAGGGGTTGGGATCTTCTTTAAAAGTTTTAATAGTTAAAAAAAAATAAAAATGAGAGAGGATAAATCATCAGTAAAGAAATCTTTGCCAAAGGGCAAAGGGACTTACAGGAAATTAACATTAAGATTGACAAACACAAACTGGATTGTCAGAAAATGATTGTATAAGGGACTGACTCTATAACCCCCCTGAGAACAACACGACTGTTTTATTGATTCTTATTTAGCCTCTGTCCAGTCCTTCCATCCCTTTGCTTTGAACTTTATGATTCATTTATTAGAAAATATAATATTATTCTGGGTAGGTTGCATTTTCAGTCAGGCACATAAATCCTAATCTTGCAGTCATCCTCTGCATCTCTCCGGTGATAAGATTCTCATTGATTTCAGTGACACAGGTTTAGGAACGGAATGGTACGTATTACGTAGTGTAAGATGCATGCTAGTGGGTTCAATTCATACTTCACTACCAGATGAGGACCAAACTAAAAACTTGGTAGGCTCAATGACAATCTCATATTCACACCTCTTCACATAAAGTGGCATTATTTCTGCTTATCAAATCTAAGAATGTCTTGATGGACGTGGAGATAGTTTCAGGTCTGAAAGTAGCTACTTTTACTGTGAAGGATACTTTCAGATGCTGTGCTAGGAGTGCTGTGTTCCAGTCATGTAGCTCTAGCAGCCTTGACTTGCACCCAGTCTCTTATGCATCCCATCAGCAGGACCAGGAGGGAACAAGGATATGCAGGGATGAGACAGTTCCTGGATTAAGGCGAAGTCAGGGAGGCTTGCCAATTGCTTTTTGCAGACAAAAAAAGGCCTGAAGAAAAACAATTTGCTGCTAGTTAAAAATGTTAATTGCTAATCTGGATAGTGAGAAACAAGAAGATAAATGTTGGTAAGGATGTTTCTTTCTTCCCTTAGCTAGGCTCTACCTCATTGGAAACAAAGCCCCAACCAGCAGAATGGGAATGGAGAAGAGCGCAGTCAGTCGTGGTTTCTCCCCGTGGTTCTCACACAGCCCTTCTGATCCAGCATGGCTTCTCCAATGGCCACTGTTCTCCAGCAAGAGGTACTCTACCATGGGTTCTCCATAGGCCACAGTTCCTCTGGATATGACCTCTGTCATCTGTGGGCTGCAGTGAGTATCACAGTGCCTCCTCCTTTCTCTGCCCTCGCATTCACTCCTTCCTCACCCTGTTTCCACCTTTTGGTTCTATCCATGTGCTCCCAGACACCCCATCAGCGGCAGCTGGCTTGGTGCTGGGATGTGGGAAGGCCCAGACAGCCAGATACTGCTGCAGAACCCATTGCTGATGTGAAGAGAGGAGCTCTGCTTGGACCTGGGAATAGAACAAATGCGGGGAAGTCGGTGAAATAGGTCAACGGGCTGCAGATTGAACTCGAAATTAAACGTGGAGTGAGCCACACTGCGGAGGGAACTGAACTAGTTATGCAGCTGGCTCATTTCTAAATTAGGTTTAACTAGTTCGGGAAGAAAAAGAGACGTCCCTGCAGTCCAAGTCCAGGCACGGCTCCAGCGCGAAGTCCACGCGGGCAGGGAAGAACGCACAGAGGATAACAACACGGATAGCACAGGCAGCGCTCAGAGTCGACCGGCGAGCCCCAACCACGGGAAGCGTTATCCCGAAATCACTTAAAGTTTATCATGACCGTAAGCCGTCCAAGGATTGTCGCAGCCTTAATTTGGGAAGCGAGGTACCGCCACAGCTGGAGAAAACTTCCAGCGGCGCAAACCCGAAGACGCCGACGGAGGACAGGGGGCCGGGCCCCCCTCAGGACCCCCCTCGGAGCCGGGAGCCGCGCGAGCCGCCCTGCTCAGCGCCCTCCCGCAGACCGTTAGCCCGGGCGCGGGGCGGGGAGGCGCGGGGCGGGGCCGGAGGCGGGCGGAGCGCGCGACGCGGCGCGGGGCTGCAGACGGCGGCGCGGGCAGGGAGCGGGGCCGCCTTTCCGGCCGCGGCGAGGAGCGCAGTTGCGGGGCTTGCGGCAAGGTGACGGGCTGGGCGGCTGCCGCGGCCTCTCCCTCCGTCTCTCCCGCTTCCCGGCGGATTCGGGCTCCCTTTCCCCGCTTCCCCTCCCGCATCTCTGCCCCTCTCGGGTGGGCGCGCCGTTCCCGTCCCCGCCGGCCGCCCGCGGGTGGCTAACCGACCGCTCCTCGTGTCTCCTCTCGCCCAGATGCTGAAGGCAGCGGCCCTGGTGTGCGTGTACGCGGCAGCCTGGTGCAGCCCGGCGCTGGCGGCGGCGGCGGCGGCCGGGGGCAGAGCGGACAACGGCAATTTTCTGGACGATAAACAATGGCTCACCACCATCTCCCAGTACGACAAGGAGGTCGGGCAGTGGAACAAATTCCGAGACGTAAGTTTAGCCTTTGCCGCGGCCCGAGGGCAGCGGCGAGGGCTGGGGACTACCGCAACTTTCTCCCCCCCAGTTCCCAGTGTTATTTTTGCGCCTTTAATTCCCGCTGATGCCCGGGCACGGGGGCGGTAGGGGGGAGCCCTGGCCGCCCAGCTCCGGGTGCGCCGCCGCCGCCGCTGCTGAGCGGGATGCGCCGTGCGGGGCGCCGCGCTCGGAACGGGGCTGCGTGCTGCGTTCGCCGCGTCCTCCGCCCCGTACCGGGGCTGCTCTCGGGCGGGGCTGACGCGAACCCCCTCCCGCCGCCGCCGTGCTCACCTTGCAGAGGAGCGCAGAGCCCCGCGGGCGACCCGGGGTGTGAGAACAGCGAAGTCCGGCGAGCGACTTGCTAGAATCGGTGTCCGGAGCGTGTGTGTGGAGCCTCTCTGACCCGCTGCTCCTCGGTTACGAAAGCCGGAGCCTGCAGGTGGCCGTCGTCCTTGAGGATGCCTCGCTGCCGTGCGTGGTTTGTGGCGAGTTTAGTAAAATGGAACGGATTTTCAAAAGTCCGTCTCTCTTTTTATGGTGAAAAACGTTTTCCCTTCCTCTTCCAGTGCTCTGTGCTCATGTCTGCTTTGGATATCCGAATTCCAAGTGGGAGAAGTAATTTTCTTCTCAGCCTCTCTGTGTTGCTTACTGGGATCCTTGGGTTTGGTTTGCAACTTCTGTGTCAACAGGTTTCTCGTGCTGCGGCTGCCGGTGGCCGCGGTTTGCTGCAGGGAACTGAAGGCAGCAGCTCTGAGAAGCAGCAGCTCTGCTCATAGGGCTGGAACACGCCTGTAGTGTTCTTGTTCGACAGCTCTGTAGGTATCCCACGTGTGGGATGCAAACTTGGCTATTTGTGTTAAGTAACAGGGGAAGAAGAGTTACTACTGGAGTTGTGGGAGAGCTATTTCCACAACAGTTCCCATTAAACAGAATAATTTCAGTGTTTGGGAACACTCGCGCTAGCTGTCTGATATTTCTGTTTACATCAAGTAGCTTAAAATCTGGAAATGCGTGTGAAAAATGGTCAGCACAGCATGCTTTGGGACCATCGTTTTTGGAAAGAAGGAAAAACTACGCAGCTACGTAAATATTTTAGGGCGAAACGGTGCTGCTGAAAAGCACCAAAATCAGTGCCTGAGTTACGTTTTATAATTGGGTGAAGTCATTGATGCAAGGACTGCCCTGCAAGGCTGAAGAGGCTAAGTGCTGTCTAATGCCTGTCTCCCGGGTGCCCGCTGAGGTACACTGTAATGCTGGATATTAGCCAGATAATTTATTCTGTGACAAGTAGGTGTCCCCAAGGGCTTTGGGAGTGACTGCTCTGAGGAAGTGCTGCATACTGATTCTTCGGAAGCCCCTTACAAATAGGCAGCCTTCTTTATTACTGCGCTGTGGAAGTTTTGTTAGGCTGGTGCTTCAGAGAGGAGTCAGCTGGTACTTAGCAGGATGCTTATATCCTATTGATTACTACTTGAGGTGGAATGTTTACAGGTGATCCTCATATTGCACGAGGTGATCCCTTTTACAGCATGGATGATTTTCAGTAATTCATAGCTGTAAAAAAATAAATGAAAATTATGAGTTAGTCTGCCTGCACAAGCATTTGCTCAAGAAAAAATGTATTTCAAGATGTGCCGATTAGTTATCATCTGTAGATATAAGATGGTGGAGACATTTTCTTAGTTCTCTGGTTTAGGCAGTTAGTAAATCTTCAAGTATGGCTGTAATTTGTTGGTTTTGAATTAGTGGGGAAGTAGCTGCCCTGCGGAGTTACAACAAATGTACGCCAGGCCCGTGTCCGTAATTTATTCTCTATTCGCTGAACAGGGTGTTTTGTGGGCTGTAAGTACCCTGCAGATGCATGGGTGAGATGGAATTCTGGTGTGAAAAGAAGTGTTTAACGGCTTAACTTCAGGCTTAGCTGACAAGACTGATTAATGTGGAAGATAATGACCCTGACTTCTGGCTCATTGGCTCAGTTTCTTAAGAGTTTTAGGTCACAATGAGAAAGAGTATAGTTATTGAGAAAGGGAATCCCTACAAAAACTAAGCCGCAGTATGATTACTTATTATGTTAAATTTAGAGCAAAACTAGAACCCAACAGCCTTAACATTCCATAAAATGTCAGACTTGCCAGCGAAGTTTGGTATTAACGTGATGCTAATATTAGCAGACATCTCTTCAGTACTTTGTTCAGGCGAAACTGTAATGACTCTTCAGCTCTTTTGAAAGATCTTGATCATTCTGACAAATCTTTTGAAAATAATAGAACAAATCTAGGCAAGGATTTTGCTTTGCTTTGCCTAAATATGGATCAGTGGGAAGCTGGGCGCTCGTTAGAGACTGTCTTTTCACATCTTGAGACTTGGTGGGATGAGCACAGGGGAAGTGTATTCATCATGTCAGAGATCGGCTCCTCCAACTTGTACCTGTGAAGTTAACGCTTTGAGTCACGAGTCCTGCTCATTTTTTGCCCATAGGTGCTCGGTAGGAAGATAATTTAACCCTATCTGCTTGTTCCTGTAGTGCAGTTGCTGAGTACCAGCAGCTCTTTAGTCTGTCACTAAGTGAGTAAGTCTCGGAGTTGATGGATTTTCTTTATGACTTTTCAGACTGCCTGGTAAGGCTGCCTCAGCTGCCAGTAGGATGTCCTGCCTACCCCCTGTGCTTACGTTCCTTGTTGGGATTTGAGGTTCTGTAATAAATGCTGTGGTGAGGGAGTCTGATTTCACATTTTGTTGTATCGGTAGTTCTTTGTGGCCTCATCTACGAAGGCTGGACTAGATACATGTTTTATATTGAAAAACTGTGGTTTTTCTAAAGTGAAGATTATTTCTCCTATTTTAATACAACTGGTTAATGGTGTCACGTGGTCCTGTTCATGTGTTCTTTAGGAAGATTGCATAATAAATGTCTTATGTACTAGACTTCACTTGCTGCTGAAGAGCACCATTCTTTTTTATTTGGCGGGCTTATTAGTGATTTATTTGCTCGTTTCAGTGGGGTGATAATTTAAACTTGTGAATCAAAGATGTGCGAGGTATTTTGAAAGGCAACGTGCTTGTCAGATACAAACTCCAAAGAAATCCACCATGGCACAGTTACACAGGGTGACTGGTACATGCTTTGTTATTTATTTGACCGGTGAAAACTGGAAGCTTATTTACGTTTATCCCTTAAAGAAATTGCTTTTCTTTCATAGTAATGAATGAAGAAAAGCTTATTAGGAAATTTGTGATTCTTGTGGCTGTGGTAAAATTCTTTTCTCTTGTGTAATCCAGAGGTCTCCAATCTGGCTGAATGCTGGCCCTCAGTTTTCTTCTATTGTGGACAGTATTTACTGTTTCTTACATATTACTTAGTGATTCTTTATATATTACTTGTGAGTATTGACCTCATTTGCTGCCTGTGCTTTTGTGCAGGTCTGTTTTTTGTCTATGTTTTTTTTTCTTTTCTTATTGATCTTTTCCAGTCTGTCTATGAGAAGGTAATGGTCTGTTAGCTTTTGATGCCAGTATGCAATTAGTGCAAAAGGGGTTATGTCATGATATAGAAATGTTAGTTTCTTTAAAGGTACAAACTGCTGAACTTAGTTGTGAAACTAGCTGCTCTACAATCTGTTCACTGATAGGCTTTTTTCTTTTTCAGTTGAAAGTAATTTCAGAAAGTAGTTTTGCTGCTTCTGTCATCTAGAACTAAAATATAGCCAGCAGCCAGTTGTAGTCTTAAAATGAGCTTTTGCTTGAAAATAAAAGGATTGCAGATAGTATGTAGGTCACTAATATGCACATGATAGAAGGGAAAGGAATGAAAAAGGGATCATGAAAGTATTTTAGAGAAGGTCAAACTTCAGGATTGGGTAGTACAGCACTCATCAGTCTTTCATTGCTAATGTTAACTTGTTCATTTGCTGTCGAAATTGGTTCATGAAGATATCTCTTCCTCGGTTAGTGGGGGGGTGAGCTCTTATGCTACATCTTATGCTGTATATTTATAGAAACATGGAAAAGAAATGAGTTGCAGAGCAGGAATGATCAACTTCTTCATTAAGTTGCCATAGAGTTAAGTTAGAGGAAGGGTAAAAGGATGAGCAGTAAAACACCTCAAATTCCTTTTTGTGTAAGGGCACTGAGTCTTAGTACCTATTTTTTTCTCCACAAGCCAGTTGGTTATTGGACAAGTGGTTATCAGCTATTCTGAAATGGTGTCCATCTTTGTGGGGTTTTGTTTTTTTATTTGCTTTCTCCTTGAATTGACTTGGTATAATCTTTTATTTTTATTAATGTGGCAAAGGATGAAAAACTTCAGCAACCTTAGCGATCTTATAGGAAGAATGAGTGTTTTATACCTTCAGCAATGATAGCTACTTTTGAAATGGAACTCATAGAGTAAGAATTGACCCTGGTTTTCTTAACGGTGAAATACAGGAACATACTAGGAATTTGCATGAAAGTTAAGGGAGTTTTAAGAAGCTTTATAATTGTTGACCACTTGTTAACCGAACGTGGAAAGTTGTATTGGAAATCTTAACTTTTGGTTCCTTAAGTATTTTGGATAAAGGCTTCTAATTTTTCTGTGTGTAGCTTTTGCTTGATTTCAAATACAGGTTGCTTTTTGTTTGTTTGTTCATTTTTTTCCTCTAGTCTTTTTTTGCTGCTTGTTTCTGGTAATGAGTGTTGTTTGTCTGTAGAGTTTGCTGGCCTCAAACTATTGCTAATACTGAGCTCTGTCTCTTGGAAGGCATTAGCTTGGAAGCTCTTTATATAGCTAACATGAGGAGTTAAGTAAACTGTAATGTGCTTTTCCTTAGACTGGCCTCATAATCTAAGGGAAAGCTGATAACATCGTTTCATCTTATCTTTATCTCCTTTCTGTGAAGAATAATCTTTATTTTATTTGCGATAGGTTGTTTAGTGGGTATGGATACCCACTGTTCTCTTGTCTTACCGTTAAATCTTATTGGGATTGACTGTATCCATCTGTGCTTATTATGGTGTAGTATAAATAGATTTGTAATACACTAATAGGTGGTAGCAGTAATAGCAACTGCCTTTGCTTTATAATCAGGATGGAAAGATGGCTGGAGCAAGAGGTATATTATTAGAGGAAGATGAATGTAGAAAACAGCAGAACCTGAGTGCAATTAGAGTATCTTTGCTTTTAGAAAACATCTATTCTTTATTTTTTTATGTTTTTCCATGTCCTGTTACTTCATAATCATGGAAGCATTTGAACCAACTAGCTGTGGAAGGGAAGAGTAATGTTTGGTTCAATTTCTTTGCAGTTCTTGGCCACTTCTCAAGTTTAACTCTTTCCTTTACTAGCTGCTTAAATTTAAACTAACACCCACCGAGAGCTGCTGGATACCTACAGTTCCCATTCATGAAATAAGGAAAGCAATCTCCTTCCAGTTAGTAGCTGGTTATTTTTTTCATAGGTAGTTTTAGAACGACTCCTGAATTTTCAAGCGTAAGGAGACTTGAATTCTAGGGAATATATATATTTTATTTTCCTTATCGGTACATGAAATACACTTTTTTGTTAAATAGTTTCAATTATGCTTTATGGATATCCTCCTATTGTAGGTATTTTTAAAAATACTGAGTTGACAAACGGGTCTGTGCCGTTGTATAGATATATGTTTTAATCTGATGTAACTACCCTCCTTGGAGATATTCAAAAGGTGCCTGGATGTGGTCCTGCTTGAGCTGGGGTTGGCTCAGGTGACTTCCATAGGGCCTTGCCTTATGAGCATGCATATCACACTTGTAACAATCTATGCCAGCGGAGGTGTTTCCACAGCTGCTATGACGCCCTCACTGCCCACCACCTCACTGTGGTAATATGGAATCCAGTTTTGGTCACCATAAATGTTCAGCAAGCATTGATGAGTGTCAGTGGGTGCAGTTTTTTCCTCGTTTCAAGTGTGCTTCCATGTCAGGCACGAATTTGTCAGACTGCCCCTTTGCTGCCATCTGTAACAGGGCAAGAAAATGGATTGGAATGCTATTGGGAAGGTTCAGCCTCTACTGCTGTACCACCAACATTCACCTCTGGCGTTGCAGGCCAGCGTAATAAATTAAGAGACATTCCTTTCAGAGCAGCCCTCATACTACATGGTATTTAAGTGTTGTTTTTGTACGTGTTTTGTATTAAATCTCTTGAAGAGAGACTTGTGCTAGTAATTTCGGTGATCAAACGCTCTACTGAACAGCCTTTAGTTACTTGTTAGATTTTTTTTTTGATGATTTTTTTGCTCTTGCTTTTTCATTTCTCTTCATTTCATACGGGTACCTTACAATAGTGAGAATTACTAGTAGAATCAATGGTTTACCTGAGAAAGGTGGTGCAGTGTGTGCTGGGAGTTAGGGACAGAACATGAAGGTCTGATGTGGAATTGCAACCTGTGACAAAACCTTTACATTTCAGTAAGAATATTTTCACTCTGTTGATAACTTCACAAGTTAAGAGAATGGGTTTAAAAGGTACCAGAAATTTTGGATGGCTTGCGTTTTCCTAAATTATGGAAAAACTTCTCTTGATACACTGTATACTGAAGGCTGTCCAGGCTTTGTTGATTTTTCTCTTGCAGAAAAAAAAGCTTTTTGTTTATTTTCTCAAGTGATGTGTAATCATTGATTCAAAGTGGACTGTTTATTTCAGTCTGTTCATCATCTCTCTAATAAAAGTCTGCAAGTCATCAAATAATTCTGTATATTGCACTTATCCTTAAGCTTGCCTGCAGCTGAAAGTAAACTCCTTTGACATTTGTTGAGTTTGCACTGATGGCGAATTTCATTCTGTTGCTAGACCTGTGTAGCAGTGATAAGGGCAGAACTTACTCCTCTGTGTATGCTTCTGAGCATGGAAAATACCCTGTGTTTTAACAGCTATTTGTTGAAATTGGGGAAATTTATCAATATGCAAAGTGTAGATGTATTTATTGATGCTTGTCTCTTTGAGGATTTGATGGTAGTGTTCATGACTATAAGATCACTGTTGCAGAAAACCCAAACAGTGGTTCTTGTAAACAGAATCAGTCCATTGGTATGCAAAGCTTCAACACCAGGAATCCACTGTATAATGTGCCCTTCCAGAAGAATACATTAGCCAATTTGGTCACCTTTAGGAAGCCAGTCTGGAACACTGAGAGCCCTTTTCATTCATAAAATGTAGGGCCGAAAGGGGCTATTGGATCTGATAACATGCTTATGTCTGAATATAGTAGCTCGTTAACTCATATCCAGACATTGTATTAAACCTGGAAATTCTAGTTGGGCGAAAGTGTTTTAGGCCTTAGGAGGCTGTGTGCCACTGGAATAGAATAAGAAAGACTTGACTTCTAAGGGAAGTAGTGATCTAAGCAGCATATCTATGATGTTTTACAGTAGGATAAGGGAGAATGACATTTAAATTCGTGCCAGTTGCATCTGAGGTGTTTCCTGCTTAGGCCCAAATATGACAGTGACTAGAAATGGTGCTTCATTTGTCGTTCTCACACTTCACTTTCCTACCACCTTCATGTCGTTATCTTGTGTATATTGTCAGTAATTGATGTGAAATGATGCTAGTGAAAAAAAATCACAAAAAATGGAGTACAAACTAGTTTAAATCCTAAGGAAGAAGGTGAAATTTCTATCAGATTGCTCAAGGTACTGCAAATGGGATGTGTTTTCTCATGTGAACTGGATTAAAGCACGCTAACTGCGTATCTGTTTTTCAAAACCTTAGTACATCTTGCATTTCCCTCCTAAGCTGTTAAACTTTTAAGTTTTTCATCTTTGTCCTTATTTCAATTTACTTTTGAAGTTGAATATATCTAACTTAACTCAGAAATTTTGGGCAGGAAGTTACAGTGTTGGTACTTGGGGAATGTGTGAACAGGATTACTTCACACTGTTAAGAAAAAGACTCAGTTTTGCTAGGAAAACAGAGTAAGGGATTCTACCTGCGGTGTGATATTCCAGGCCTGCTCAAAAGAAAACATTCTCTCAAAGAATGGCGAGATGTATGGCCTCAACTTCATTGAATTTGTCACAAGCAATGCCTCAATGAAGTTAAAACATAACATGATGGTGGGACTTTGCTCTCAGATTTACAGTTGTAGTCTCATAACAGAAGGAGAAATTACATCTGGAATTAGACTGATCTGTGTACTATGTTTTGTACTATGGACTAAAGTAATACAGATGTAGAAAACTTCAAAGCGTTTCCAAGTTGTTTGTTGGAACAGAATGTGACCTAATGTATATGATGGAACAGACTGGGATTCCATACTGCCTTAATCTCCAGGGACCTCCACATTGTGTTTAGACCAAAGCTGTGGCACCTTTCTGTCTCTTTTTTCATATTTTGAATGCTTACAGTTCTATTTTTAATGTTCCTGCATAAAGCTGATAGTTTCCTAGGGTGTGTGACGCTCTTGTTCCTTTTCCTCAGATTTCCTGGGTTAGAGTTGCAGTATGACTTCTGTAAGTTAAAGGCATGAGTAACATTTTTTCCCCAGAAGATTTCAAGTACAAACTTGAAATACGGAATATTTGGAGTTTAGCAAGTGGAGGATTGAGCTCTCATGTTTTTAAAAATAAATAGGAATGCATGCCTTGTGCTTGTTCACGTGCCCTCACATAAGCTCTCAGGCCAGATTGGTGACAATTGGTAGGAATTTTACTCTGTGTCTCATAGTTGAGGAGCAAAATACTCAATATTAGAAGTGTTTTGTAGATCAGCCTCATCGTGTCTGCTGTTCTTATCTTACTCTCAAGTTTTCTGTTGGTCATGGAGTATTTGCTGTACACTGAGAGTGATGTGTATTTAACTATGCTTGTGAAGGGCAGAATAAAATGGTAATTATTGGTTAATATCTTTGTTATGTGTCACAGTTGTCTGAAGTGACTTATTAGTTGGCGGGAAGAAATACTTGATTTCTTTACATGTCTTTATGTATCTCATAAGAACATGACAAGTATGACTGCAAATAGCTAGAGATTTACTAGAAAACGTTTGTGTCAAACTCCAGTTTTCACAGATAGGTAGTAGAAGGTATCAAATATGTCCTAAGGAAATTCATCACATTATTCTGTGAAGCAAAACTGGAGACACCAGCAGTGCTTACCTGTTGTAAAATGTGATACTGTCTTACATAGTTCCTGTGAAGCAGGTCGGCTTTTAATTTGAACGTGAGGGGATCTAAAAGTTTTAGGAAGAGTTAGACTGTGACTTTCCCTGTTCAGCTACAGTCAAACAATTCAACAGCATGAATGTCAGGAAGCATTTGTCTTAAAACATAGCAAGCTGCTATCATATGTTAATGGTAATAAAGTTCAACGTGCAAATAACACCCTTTTAAGATTTATTTTCACAACTATTTCTGCTTTAAAAATATTATTTTAGTGCAGGCAAAGGATAGTAACTCACACTCGTTTAAAGATCTGAAACGTTTCTAGTATACTTCTAGTGGCAGCTAAAATTCCTATGGATGTAAAGTTATGCACATCCTTTATACAACTGATTTGAAATATACCAGTGTTCAGCTTTTACTTATGCTGGTATAAAACATAACTGAGCTTGAAAATCAAGTAGATGTATTTTCAGTTTTGACAAGTGATTTTTTTCAGTTGCTTTAGCCAAACAGCTTGCTCATTAGACCAAAAAACCTGCCAAGAGTAATCAAGCATAGGGATGAAACAAAAGACATTGTGATTTACTGTTTTATGCTTGGCATTTATCAAGAGAAGTGCTTGAATGAAGGGAAGAAAAAAAAGGAGAAAAGCAGGAAAAAGTCTTCATAATGCAGAATTAATGACTATCATAAAATTTGAATACCTCAGCGACGTGCAGTCAGCTAACCATGTAGTTCATGAGTTGTTGTAGGAATTCTTTCAAATAGCATGTTTTTAAGGAATTTTGCAGAATGTCCTATTAAATTGGACTACAGTTTAGTTTGTGTGGAGTCTTTCCTTTTTCATTTGAGGTCACTGAGAAATCTCACCAGTGTTTGTGAGAGGTGGTGTATATCTTTCATTATGCCAGCGTGTTTGTTTAAAATCTTTGTATGCAAACTAAGGCTACAAAATAGACTTCTGAATATATTATGCCACTTTGAAAAATAGAAATTGAATCATAGAGTCGCAGAATAATCCGAGTTGGATGGGGTCCGTAAGGATCGTTGAGGCCAACTCCTGGCTCTGTCTAGGACCACCCAAAAAACAGGCCATATGGCCAAGAGCTTTGTCCAGATGCTTTTTGAGCTCCGGCAGCTTGGGGCTATGCCTGCTCCCCTGCAGAGCCTATTGCAGTGCCTGACCACCCTCTGATGAAGAACCTGTCAATCTGACCCTCCCTTGATACAGCTCTGTGCTGTTCTTCGGGCCCTGATGCTGTCACACAGAGCCGAGCTCTGTGGTGCTTTACTGTGGTGCCCTAAACTGCAAGCGGTATTGATGGTGAGGCCACACTAGTACACTGTAGATAGGAGCAATCCCTTCCTCAGCTGGCTGGCAGCGTTGTGCTTGATGCTCCTTCATGCTGTGGTTGGCCTTCCTGGCTGCCTGGGCACACTGGGAAGACTTAAATTTGTTGCTACTTCTTGGAGCACAGTGAAAACAGTCCCATTTTAATTCCTTAAGCTACTTTGTTTGACTGGGGATGCGGAGTTCTTTTTTTAAAGCAAATAACTTTCATGAATAAATTCCTCACTTGGTTGTTCATTTAATAGGAAACAATCCTTCGATTTCGCTGACCTGCATCAAAATATTTTGTTTGGGGGCAGTTTGTCTGATATGGTTTCTGCATGCGTGTTTATAGCCCGTGTCCACTGGTTTGCTGCCTTGCTTCCTGGAGGTGTAGGTATGTGCCTCTGCACTGCCTTATGCCTGGGTGCAGGCTTCTCCACTGAGATGCATATTGTATGACGCACTCTGCTTACCCCTCTAGCTGAATCATGTGCTGCAGTGTGCAAAACAGTGCCGAGATTCAATTAAATGAGAGGGTGGCAATTATTAAGGAGAAGGAAAATCAGACAAACTCCAAAAAAAAAAAAAAAAAGAAAAGAAAGCTCTGGCATGCTTTGCAAGATAATGTTACTGAGACTAGATTTTCAGGCTGGGTTAGGAAGACCATTTATATAGATAATATTATTAAAACTAAAGCTGAATAACCTATTTTGTGAGAGGTATTAAGGTATTTGCCGCATGGCTTAATTCTGTGGGAAATTAGTAGAGTTCATGGTAAAGCTAAGCAGTGGGAAGGATTTACCTACTTTTTTTTTTTTTAATCTGCAACAGATTTGTTTGAATTTTTTTTAGAGATCTGATTCTCGTTTAGATTAATCATCTAACATAGTAATTCTGAGATGCCTGAAGCAAGGCACAAAACTATGGGCAGTGCTTTATTATGGATTGAGGAGTGTATTACTTGTTGTGTCAAAAATCTCTTGTGAGCATGCTGGAATGTATCAAGAAATCAGAAGTCGAGATTCAAATTGGAACCTTGACTAAATAAGAAATATCATATTGTAATTCAGAGAGTTAAGTTCTTGGAAATCTGCAGTTTATTTGCTGTTCTTATGATGATGCGCTTAGTCCGCTTGTCTTACGAATTCTGAAGTTCTGTTATACTTGTCCTGGGTTTATTTTCATACAAAATAACTGGGTCTCTTGATGTTTCCAGTGTTTGTGGTTTAAACTTCAAGGAAGAATTCAGAACTGGAATATTTTTCTCCTTTCTGTCAGTAGAAAGTGTAAATCTTGAGGTCTTGTTTCTTGCCTCTGCAAGTTTAAGTTCCTTAAAGGACTTCAGTGAGCGTTGTGCTTAATTTAAGTCCAGCACCCATAAGAAGAAAGTGTTCTTTTCCATTGCTTGTGTGTATGTAGCCTTTTATGAAAAACAAACATTTTTGGCTTCTTTGTGTGTTTTTTCTTGTGGTTTTTTTTTGTTTGTTTGTTTGATTGTTTTTTTTAGGAGTTGAATTGTTACAAACTTCTGTTACAACATGCAGGGAAAACATCCTAAGGACAATGCAGGTTATTCAATGGGAAAAGGGTTTAAGAACTGATCCAGTTACATGGGATTAAGAAGGGGTTAAGGGCTCTGCTCCAGTGGTATAAAATTAGTTAAGGACCTAATAGTATGATTTAGCTGTGTGATGTTTAAATGATTTTGGCTTGAGCTACTTAGGAACAAGCGTTTGAAACGACTGACATCTCTGCTGCCACTAGATTTATGTGACCAGGGAGAATCCTCAGATGATCTGCAAATACTATGTCCTAGTTTTCTAAGAACAATGACGTGTTTTATTTGTTGAATATAAAATAGTTTTACCACACCTAAATAACCTTGGCTTTAAAGTTAAAAATAGATGCCACAAATATGAAGGAAGTAACCGGTGTTGCCGTTTGATGTACCGTTTCTCTACTGATCTGATACACATATTCAGTTTACTCTTTTTTTAATTTTTATTTTTTAATACAAACAGCAATTAAATCAACACACTGGGAAAAGACTTTGAGAATAGAGGTCTCTTAGAGGAAAAGGTCTGTGTGGTTTTACGATTACATGAGAAGAACAGAATACCATGTTTCAGGATTTCTTGCTGTGAGTATGCAACAGCACAGGTTTGTGAGAACAAGTTTACCCGAAGGCCTGTGGGTACCCTGAGTTCTTATCACATCTATGTCTGGTTTTCCTAACTAGACAAGCTACTGTGCGTGCTTATTTAGGGAAAGAAAATTTACTTGACAGATTTCAGGTTTGTTTCCAGGAGTCCATGAAAGCTTTTCCTTGAAAGCTTTGAGTAATCTAGTGAAAACCAGACTGAGATGTTCATAAACTCCAACTCTTAGTTTTTACAATGGTCATTAATGCATGATTGTCACATCCTTAGCCACGAAGGAAGAAGAGATCTAGATGATTGTTAATATAGCAGTTAAACATTAAGGTTCATTTGTAGTCCAGTGTCATTGATCTATGTAATTGATGTCAATCCTAGTTCTGCCACTTGGTTTTCTGAGATGAACCAAGCTATCAGTGTAATCATACTTGCTATTCTACACTACAAATTTGATTCTCTCATGTCCTGAGTAATCTGTTTTTCATCCAGCAAGAAGGCTAGGCTTGTGGTTATCGTAAGGTGTAGGGTTTGAAACCCGTTGCTGTGACTCCTTTTTGTCAAGACTTATTGTCTGGCCTGTGGTTTTGTTGTTGTTGACTTCATTTGCGTCTAGTATAGATAAAGCTGCTGTTGGTGATCTTCATATTTATGTCTTGTTACTTTCCATAAAGCCTTTAATGAAATCAACTTTTTTCAAGATAGATGATGTTTAATTAAAAAAAAAAGTATATTTTCAAGTGCCAACATATTATGAGAATACATGTGAATGTTTGCACATACTGTTGGAGAAAGATGTACTGAAGTGCTCATTAACTGAACACTTCTGTTAAGACTTGGGTAGTGAATTCTGTGCTTGGAAGCTGGAAAGAAGGTAATATTGTGTAGTCAGCAGCACTTAATTTTCCTATTGGTATTTTTAAGGGTTTGCTGGTTTTAGGTGGTATTCTCATCTCACAGCCGAAGGTTTTATTAGGTATTTTGGTGATACTACCAAGGTATGTGAAGTTTTGAAACTTGGTGTGATGACTAAAATCCAACCTTTTTAGTTTTCTGTTTTAGGTTAAAAATGTATCGTTTATTTTGGTCAGAGCATTGATTAGCAGAGCTCTGCGCAATATGTAATGACTTACTGTTTCTTATGTAAATATAATTTACTGTGAAGATTGAAACATTCTGTGACTTATGCTTATGGAAATATTTTAGAGTGATTTAGTTTGATTACTCACGTTTTGTGTTGTTGAACATAAATTTTAGAGCAGAAAGAAAACAAAAGTTGGAGGCAGTGATCATGAGGTTGTCAAGCAAGCTAAGCCATTCTATTTTGGTGGTAGCAAAGATTGGTGTATTGCTATATCTGTCCAATTATGCCACTACTTTAATGTAATCTACATGGTTTTGAAATAACTTTCCTGAGATCAGCTCTAAATTAGCATTTAGAAGAAATGGTTGCATTTCTTTGACTTCCACAGTAATTTCATTTACTGAAGAACAACTGGTTTTATCCGTAATTGTTAGTTGTGTGGGAAGTCAGATATTAAATTTAATTGAAGAAGCAGAAGTATTCAGAATTATGTTTTTGGTCTGATTTTGCAGGGCTTAAGATTATTTTTTTTTTCTGCACTGCTTGATGTGTATGTGTGCATAGTGTTATTTGTTACAAGATGACTCTGGACACTTCAGAAAGGTAAAATTTCCCTGCTTTGGAAAGATTAATTGTTGTGCCATTTTCTTTGACAACCTAGTTTATGGTTTAATATGCTACAATAAGGGAAATAAGCTACTTGAAAAGCAGTGTCTGAAATCAGTTTTTTTTTCCTTCTGGAAAATAATAGTATCACTGCTTGTGAGGATCAGTGGAACTTGCAAATTTCTTTTAGTTCAGTTATATATGTAATATAACTATCCCAAACGTGATTTGTGGAGGAATTTGCTGTGCAGGAAAAATATTGCTCCAGTGCTTGGTGATGTGTGATCAACTGTTTAGAAACTAGCAGATTAAATTATAGGTAACTATTTGTAGATATACTCTTCCTGGGCAAACAATAATTTTTCAATATTACAAACTTTATTCAAGAGGAATATACAAAAACAAACTGAAAACATATGCCTTTTCAGTAGTTGGTATGGTCGTCTTATTTGGGACAGCTTTGAGAATTTCATGTTTAAAAAGAAACCAGAAAGGAAGATGATATTCAATTTTTTTACATATGCTCCCCTCTCATATTTAACATAAAACAGCAATTTGTGGTTTAATACAGAAATCTTTAAGTTCTCTTAAAGCTTGCAGAACTGTATGGGAACAGCTGAGTCAGGGCCTGAACCTCTGATTGATCACCTGAGGCGAGCCATGAGTCAGCCAGAGGAGCACAGGTGATGGCAATTCCTAGACCTATTGAAGAGCTGGCTACCAGTGGGGAAAGATCTCTGCTGGAAATCTGCTCTGCTGGAGTTTTGTGAGTGAGCCCAGATAGGGGTAAGCTTTCTATCTAGTCTCTTTTTGTTATCCTTATCTGCTTCGTCCAACTCTCTACTTCATTTTGTAATTATGACATCTTAATATTCATGGATTATACAGTGGATGTTAGTTAATAGTTAAAAGCGATCTGATTGATCACCTGAGGCGAGCAACGAGTCAGGCAGAGGAGCACAGGTGAAGGCAATTCAGCTGTGCTGCCGGAACCTTCTAGACCTATTTAAGAGCTGGCTACCAGTGGGGAAGGTTCTCTTCTGGAGATCGCCGCTGCTTGTGTTTTGTGAGTGAGCCCAGGATAGGGGTAAGCTTTTTATTTATCCTTTTTTTGTTATTGTAGTCTGCTTTGCCTAACTTTCTTGTTTGTTTTGTGATTATAACATCCTAATATTCTTTGATTATGCAAGGAAATAAACTTTTAATAACTTCCCTTACTTATGAGCCAGCTTAAGCAGTTATTACTTTAGCAAGAGCTAGAGGTTCCTTAGACAGCATTAGCTGTCTGTTGATATATAAAGAGAGCAGGCATTCCTTGACCTTAGAAGAGTGTACTACTAATACAAAAATAATGCACAAAACCAGTCATTTGGGGAAAATCATAGTGGTTTTAAGTATGTGGGCCTCCTTGGAAAGAAGGTTCTTTCTATAGGGAGACTGGCTTGAAAGAACAGAATTAGAGACTTGTGCAATATTTGAATTAATTTTTTTTTAATCTTAAAACAGTATTTTTCTGCATAGTTTTTGGCATTTTAGAGAGAATGATGAAACGAAATGACGTCAAGGAACCATTCTTGGTGATGTGGTTGCTAACTTCTATTTGCAAGATGTGAAAGGAGAGCTGAGGTAGTTGTGGAATTGTGGTGTCAAAAACAGGTCTGCCTAGGAACGTAATGATAAGAATGAGAAACATAAGGGGGAAGTATTCCAATGAAAATTAGTTGGAAGAGACAGCTTCAGAATAATAGTGTTCCACAGACTGCAACTGTGCCCACCCAAAACCTGCACTTCCAGTGGAGGTGAGATGTTGTGGAATCTGGATGATTGACTGAGTTAGGGAGTTGTGTTCTGAATGCAGTCCTGCTGGGCATTCCCATCTGGAAGAAGAAAGAAATGGCTGAAACCCTTTTCAGTCTCTCTTTGTTTTCCTGCAAAAGGTGTTAAGGATACAAAAACGGTGCAAGTACAATGCAAACACAAATTTGACGCCTGTGTGCATTTGACGTCAGTGTGCATTTTTCAAGTCATGTATTCACCATGTGTTAAACTTTTGCTTTCCTAAAGGTAGACTTTGGTGTTTCTCATTCCTTAGGTCTATTGATGAATTCACCTGAAGATGAAAATTAACTTAAAGGCTTGTAGGAAACAGTTGGTTTTCAGAAAAGAAGCTTATCCTATAGGATTTGTTTTGTCTGGTTATTTTTATTTAAAAAAAAAAAGCCAGACGTGTGTGAAATCTGCACTGTAAAAAGGTGATCTACACAGAAATATTTGAGACTGTAAAGAGTCATTTATTTTATTGGTCATAAACAGTAGATATACTTGGTAGGAAAAGTTGCATGTTCAGAGGCTTAAGTGTGCAGCAGCATCTGGAAAAATATCATCAGATCCACTGTTTGTACCCTGAACGGTTGTCATGGGTCATGTGGTAAATTCAAGGCAGAATGGAAATGATGTGTTTGATCAACTGACTGAAAAAATAGTGAAAGATACACGATGAGAGCTGTTGAGTGAATACGACATGTGTGATATATAGCTATTTATGCTTCACTAGTGTTACGTGCTCCCAACTCTTACAGTTTTCTATTGAAGTTAAAATTTATTTGTAGTTGATGCATTTTGTAGTTGTTTCTGTCAGTGTGCTTGTTCCTCCACCCTTCCCCAAGTATCATTGATTCAGTGATAGTATATTTCTGGCTGCATTTTTGAAGTCAATATCATGTGCTAGATTTACTGAGGAGTGGAACAGGAATGCGAGCACGTGGCTGCAGCAGGAGCAGGGTGTATATGTGTGAACATGATGAATTTTTTTCAACATAGAGGTCCTGTGACTGCTAATTATAGAACTGGGTAATTATTATTCTTCTGTAAACTAGAAGAGAGAACAGATGAGACCAGCTGATTTACTTTTTCTTCAGTTCTCATTGTGGAGCTAAGTTTGAAGAAGGAATGTTCTGGATTCTCTTTATTGGATGGGAAGTATAGATGAAGCTTGTAGGAAAGTTAAAAGCATTTTTGATGTTATTTTTTCTTTTGCAGTTAAAATTCCTGTAACATGTTACTATAGATCTACTTATAAGGACTTTTGCTTATATAAATAATTCTTATTCCTTTAATTTGGGCAAGTTATTAATGCTTAAATGAGCTTGTGATAAATGGATGGTGCGTCATCTTTTCCATCTAATTTTTAGTAAGAGGAGAGAGAAGTTTGGAATGACTTGTCTCCTTAAATTAAAATGGAAGCTCTTATTACAAGTCTTTGTCATTTGCTCAGAGAAGTATTTGTCAGCAGAACATGAGTCACTCCTGTGGGTATTAATTTCTACTGAGCACTTCTGTTAGTGATGGACTTTTACTTCCAAGAGTGAAATGAGCAACTGATTGAGATAACATTTTGTTGGAATCACAAACCATCTACTGATTCAAATTGTGATGATAAAATGGCTGTCAACAGTATGTGTATGAGAACATTAGTGTAGAATAAGTAGTGATGAGGAGCGAAGTACAATGCTGTAGCAATTCCTTCTGATATCTTCCCTTTGGAAGGACTTACAGTGTATCTGTGCAGCAAATCTGTCAGGAGCTGGATTATGAATGGTGGTAAAAATGGAGATGTAGAAATGGTGTAGCTCTAGTAATGCAGAATTGTAAGCAGGCCAATTAATACTTCTGAGCAAAGCCTCCAAAAAGCACTGCATACCTACACCTTTGTGGCTGTGGTACTTGAACTTGTATGCAGAAATGAGATATCTGTGGTACTTTGCTTGAAATATGTGGTTGCATAACAGTATTTTATGTGCAATGGCATAATGTGAAGATAATGGTCAGTATCTCTTCTTGAGGTGTCCTTGCACAACAGTTAATGCACTTGCTTGTATGCAGCAGTTAGTTAATTCCACCACAGTCATTAAAGAAAAAGAACAGCTGTCTGTTATGCTGTCAGAACGTTTTTGATGTAGCTTCCTGAAACAAAAATTCCATGACAGTACTGTAAAAAATTGTTGGTGTTGAGTGACTGTGAGGCAAGACGCTGTTCTTATCTGTAAGGTGTGTAATTAGCTCATGAATTTTGAATCCCCAAACTTGAAAATTATTTCAGTTGCTCATGTACCTATTTTCTTTAGTTGGTAACTATGTTTCTTACTCAACTAAAGAAGACAGTGGTATTTTATTGAAAACAAAAAAAATACAACAAAGCAAAACAAACATGGCAAGTTTCATGAATTTCGCTTTCTCTTTCGAGAATGCTTCAGAGTGTCCGAATGCTTATGGCACCAGTGAAAGACCCCATGGAGATCAGTGTTCATAAATCAACTGTGCTGCTGTAGCATTTCTGTTGTTTCAGCTGAGACTCAATTCAGGACTCCCAAGGTTTAGAAGTGATTTTTATTCTTATTTCTCCTTTATTCCCTGAGTACATTCTTTCTTGAATTACTTTTTTTTATATATATAGACCAAGTAAATTAGATAAGAGAAAAAGGATCCATAGGACAAATTCCTTTCAGCCGTGGTTAACCTGAGTATTAACTTCAGGAGTAAGAACAATAAGAAGATTTAGATTGAGACAGGAAAATAAAAGAATATGTTAATTGAATGACAGAGCAGAGAGATGGGTTTTTTCTAATCCATTTCAGACCGCGACAAGAGACATGAGAAAACTTCAGACAAACTAAGGGGAGGCACTGTCTGAGTTGCTGCTTATGTCCTCTGCTATGTATGCATGTAGTATTTAAGTACCCATTAACAGCAAAGTGAGAGAAGCCTCTTTCCATCCATATGGTGCTTCAAGGTTTTCAAAGGAAAAAACAAACAATCTCTGGGAAATAAAGAGCTGAGTTAAAATTCCTTTCACAAGTATAATTTTTTTGTAACTACTGCGTCTTCTTTTTTCCTGTAGAGGCATTGACTCCAAAGTATTGAAACAAGATCATGCTCACTTGGAAATGCTTGTGACTGGACATACCTATCACTGCTGCATGACAGCTTTATGAAAATATTTAAGACAAGCTTCAGGTCTTTTAAGTATTTTATCATTCTTGTAATAGAATTACAGTAATAGGAATTACCCGTTAATGTTATAGTTATCTTTGTGTTTTGTTAAACATGCTTCTGGATGTTACTTTTTTCCTCCTTCTCCACTGTGGCACTGACTGGAAACTGAGAAATTAAGTAAGACATTTATCATTTGAGCCTTTCAACTTTGATTAATGTGACAATTGAAAAGGGAGAAATTTTTGCAGAAGTTTCTGTCTCCTGAAAGGTCATCCCTTTTCTACGTGATTTGCATTGTAATTAGAAGCAAGAGCTCTTTAAAAGGAGAGTGAGCTTAATGGGTACTACTCGTGATTAAAAGACTGATATCAGTACAAATTCTGCTACCCACATCTCGGCTTCCTTCTCAAGAGACCTTTTTCCTTTCTTCTTTCCTTTGTTTTTGTTTTGTTTTGTTTTTGTTTCCCTTCCCATTTGGGCCTTTTAGATCCTTGTGTAAGTTGCTTTTTCCTTCTATCCTAATTGACAATGCAATCCAGGCAGGGGTAGATTGCTAACATGATTGTCAGAGGAGTGAAAAGCCTTCAAGCTGTGTGGATGACCATGCTGGTTTTGCTGACCAGCTGTTACTCTATCTGTCTTAATTCAGAAGCTCTGGGTTTTGCAGGGTCTGTAGTAGCAGTGTTGTGTAAAAACTTTTCCCAGGCTGAATAACTGTAGGTAAGGTTTCCTACATTTTCACTGTAGGTTGTTGTTGAAATTCTAGAGTTTTCTGTTTTCATTTTAATTGTTTCAGTGGATAAATTTCTCTGTGATCTACACCTCAAGTACTTGCAAACTTCATTAGATGGCTCTGTGTTAGGAAGAAACTGTCGAGGGGTAGGGCAAGAGGAATTTTCTCTAAAGAATGTCAGGAAAGATGCCTTTTTATTCCTTGTGACATGTAAATCTATCGCCTTAAGAATCAGACAGCAGTGGAAGAAGTTTGAGGAAGGAGGAAGGATCTGTCTTGTACATTCCATGTATCTTTATATATTCATGGCTTTGACTAGACTGGGAAGACCTTTTAAGGCCAGAGCGTTTATTGTGATTCCTTTAAGCATCAGAAACTTCTTTCCCGTTATTTCCCTCACCCAATTCCTTTCATTACAATTTCAACATAGAATCACAGAATGGCCTGGGTTGGAAAGGACCACAATGACCTAGTTCCAACCCCCTGCTATGAGCAGGTCACCAGCCACCAGACCATTTTTGCTGCCCAGAGCCACATCCAGCCTGGCCTTGAATGCCTCCAGGGATGAGGCATCCACAGCCTCCTTGGGCAACCTGTTCCAGTGCCTCACCACCCTCTGGGTGAAAATTGGTTATTTCTCTTCTCTAAGGCTTCTAAGTTGAGTGACGTTTACACCAGACCAATGGAAAATAAACCTTTAATGCAGGATTTGAGACTAGATATGTAAACTGGCTTTCCTTAGGATCGGCGGGTAATTTGAATTAGCTCTTGCTGTATTGCAAGTGAATATGTTGATGTGTTTTGCCTTGATCACTCTTGTTTAAAACAAACTATTTTTGCAAAAATCTGATTCTGGTGGAGTTGGAATTACTGTGATACTGCTCACCCACCTCTGTTCTCCATGTACGTAGATTTGGAAAAGTTTGGTTCTCTTAGGGTAAATTTTGTAAGTGAAGAAAACCTTTACTGTTTTATTACTGTCATTACTTACTGTCATTACTGTCCGTCAAGAATTACTTGCTTTATGTATCTTGCGAATAATGAAGGCTGCATTTCTTAACTGAATAATTGGATGCAAAACAGAGATACCGAGAAAGTTGTAATTTTTTCTTTACCAGTAATGGTTGAGAAGTTAGAAGCTCAGCATAAACTGCTTTTCTTTATCCTTCTTCCGATATAAGTGGAGACAGATCTCTGATTTTAAAAGTTTGTTGTTCTGCTGTTGCGTTTGAGTTGCCCTTTTAAGGTGGCCCCCCCTTTTCCCATCAGGAAAGCTGTTTGCCCTAGATGCTCTGTTTAGATCAAACATGTTTAGATGACTTAAGTTATGTGTAGTTTTTCTGGGTTAGATTAGTTTATGCAAGAGACCAACATGGAGATTATAGATGTTTTATACAAGTTGAGGTAGAAATAACTTTGATTTTTTTGTGAATTAAGACTGTAATAAAGTATAGAACCTATGTGCTTATAGACTATTTTAGATATTGCAATGAGGCATGATACTTTAGGGGAAAAACTAAAAGCCTGGTATGTCATGTTATTCTGTACTTAGCTGACCTTTCTCTAAAGCCTGTTATTCCAGAGATCTACTGAGGCATGAAAGTAAAAACTGTTTGTTTGTTCCTCCACTAGGTGTAAGGTTTTTCACTAAGAATAAGGTAAACATTGAAAGTTAGACTCTGCAGGGCCATTTCAAAATTGGTATTTCTTTTCTGCTTTCTACTCTTGGTAAGATTACTGATAAACTGTACTCTTTTATGACCACATCTGTGTTGGAGAAGATGCGTTGTGTACTTCTGATTTAATGTTTTTTTCTAATTATTTAATAATTTGCAGATCTAAATGTGGAATGTTGCATCCTGTTTTCTGTTCAGTGTAGAATTGATAGAGGAAGAGTATTGCTTGAAATTCTTGGGAATCTGTGGGGTGCCTCTGCAGGCTTTAGATTGGACTTTGAAAATGAAGTGCTATTCAGCGCATGCAGTTGATAGGAAAGTCTCCTATTAAACCCCTCACTCCCCATGCTATTACAGTACTTTCTCTGAAGTATGTTTATGCATATATATGCATAGGCAAGAACTCTGTTCTTGTAGTATTGCTGCAATATCTGCTGACCTGGTGCTGCTTTCTCCAGGGAGATAAGCAGTGACATTTTCAGGGCAATATAATTTAGGGAAGTGTAGCTGTATAACCCTGAATTGTTCTCCTATTGCTCAGCTAACTACATCCATTCATCCATTCATGTACTGTAGTTTCAGGGAGTAACAGACTGCGAGATCAGATGTAAATTCTATAGAAAACAAGGCAATGAAAATAGATAATGAAGGGAAAATGACAAAAATAGTAGTAAGATGCGTGCATGTCCATGTATAGGTAAAGCTGTTCAGCAAAAACAAGAAGTTGAAGGTAAATTAAGCAAGCAAAACATTTTCTTATGACATATAAAATGCCATATTTGTTTATTTATGAATGCTGAGATATTTTTTAAAATAAAGTTGCTGCTCTGTATACAAATTAAAAATGTAAATCTCGTGACTTTGCACCAGAACTGTTTATTTTTGAGTGTGGAGGAAAAGACCCTGGCATTGTTTGTGCTCATGCCTGCATAGAGACAAGGGTTGGGAGTTCCCCAAATGCTTAAAAACACTGAGGAGATGAATGTGATGACTATTTTCAGCCTGTTTTCCAAAATGAACCATCTTTTATGCTAATAATACTTTTTTTTTTCCTTACATAACCTTTTGTGAGAGGCAGTGACAGTTGAAAAGGAAAAACGTTCTGACTGTAGGATGCTACCTAAAATGCTTTGTTGTGGAATGAAGCATTAGACTTGAAAGGGTTTTTGCTGACTCATCAACACCTGAAACTTCTGGACATTCTTTATCTGTCAGCCAGAAAGAAGAGGCAGCTCTCTCTGAGTGTAACTAAAGTTGTCATCCCAACATACATTGAATTTGTTTCTTCTAGTTGGTCAAAACGTATTTGATTACGCGCTATGAGAACCTGTCCTCACTTTCGAACACAGGATAGATTCGGGAAAATATTCTTAGAAATAAGAGTCATAGATGATTTTATATGAATGGTCTGTGTAAAACACCTTTTAAAAATCATTTAAGTACACTTAATGGAAGCTCTGTCTGATTTAATAGTTGATGAAACAGAGCAAGGAAAGAAATTTTGAGCAGTTGGGAATAACTAAGTGCTGGTGGGAATGAAAAACATTGCTGTGCTTTGTGCAGAGGAATTAAGGTAATGATTAGCACTTACTCAGAATTCCAAAGAATAACTGGTAGTGTACATTGGAAAAAAATTTTAGAGTTTAAATTGTTTTTTTCTTTAATATTCCTTCAGACAAGTCAGGCACCTTCCATTATTTTCAGTGTCCCAGCAACATTTTAGGTTCTACTGCACATTAACACCAGAAAGTGTTAAGTGTGTATGAGGTTCTATTGCAGCTGATAGTTTTAAGTTGCAACCAGCTTGCTTTTTAATGCTGTTGGAACATCACTTGTTGAGAACAAGTATAGAATAGGTTCTGAGTAGATTTATTCCCATCCTCCTATTCTTTCCAGACAAATTGAAAAACATGCTGTGTTGGTTGGCAGTGTTTCTTTCAGAACTCATGTTTATTGTTTTAAAAAACATCTGGTACATTTTCATAGTAATGTACAAATAATTGAAAGTGCAATTGTTTGATTTTTGGTATAGTTAACCCACCCTAACAAGAGGACTGTTCTTGTGTTTATCTGTTGTGTTCTAGAACTCTGCTGCAAAATAGTTCTACTCTCAAGTCTGACTACTGTGTATTGATTGCAACTTCGGGCCTTGGACTTAGACTTCACCTTTGTCAGCACAGTCTAATGTTAAGTTGGCTAACTTTTGACAAGCCTTCAGCTCTTCTTGCCGTCCATTTTGACACATAAAGCTCAGGCATTCTGTTTTTCCAGAAGTGTATTTTGTCCACTGAGGTTTTAATTATTCTCTAATGCTTTTGGAAGTGTTTAACTCTGTTCTGAAGACTTCTGGCAGTAACTTTTATCTGGAATGCTCGCATCCTCTTAACAGCAACCTGGAAAATGAAGTTTGCTTTGTTAAAATGGGAAGTTCTCCTTCCTTTCTGCATTCCGAACAGAAACTGCCTTTGTGTATTTCTGTTTTGTCTTCACTGCTTTGGATGAAAAACATATCCTGTATCCTCATTACAGCCAGAAGTCTAGTATGGTTACTTTGCTGCTCATGAAAGCTTTGTTCGAATTAAGCCACTTAGTACCAGTCTTCTTTTCTTTCTTGCTTTTCTAGGGAGCCTCTTGTAAAGACAATATAATTATGCAGAAAGTACGCTAATGACTGGGCTGGTATAAAACTATTAAAGGGCAACCTCAAATTTCTAAATGATCATAAACAGGACTAATTCCCTAATTATTCTAGACATAATTACTCCTCTGTAATGCAGAGCTAAATTATTTCTCTTCTTTGTAAATGTTTCAACTGTTGCTGCTTAGAAAGGACAAAGGGGTTCTGAAGTATCTCCAGTTTTATTGACACAGATTAGAAGTTTAATGATTAAGGACACGCAATGTGCCTGTACTGTTTACAGTTGTTTCATTATATTGAGATTTTTTGTTAGAGGATAATCTTTGTACGCATGCAGTGGCTTATCAGTTGAAGTAAGATCTTCACAGAATCCACCCGGGTTGGAAGGGACCTCAAGGATCATGTAGTTCCAACCCCCCTGCCTGGCAGGGCCACCAAACATAAACATTCAGATCAGATTGCCCAGGACCCCGTCCAACCTGGCCTTAAACACGTCCAAGGACGGGGCATCCACAACCTCCCTGGGCAGCCCGTTCCAGGGCCTAACCACTCTCCTTGTAAAGAACTTCCCCCTAACATCCAACCTAAATCTTCCCTCCTTCAACTTGGATCCATTTCCCCTAGTCCTGCTGTTGTCAGCCCTTTTGAAGAGTTTACTCCCCTCCTGGGTGTAGGTTCCCTTCAGGTATTGATAGGCTGCAATGAGGTCACCCCGCAGCCTTCTCTTCTCCAGGCTGAACAAGCCCAACTCCCTCAGCCTGTCCTCATAGGGGAGGTGCTCCAGCCCCCTGATCATCTTAGTCGCCCTCCTCTGGACCCTTTCCAAAATCTCAATGTCTTTCTTGTACTGAGGGCTCCACACCTGGACACAGTACTCCAGATGGGGCCTCACAAGAGCCGAGTAGAGAGGGACAATCACCTCCCTGTCCCTGCTGGCCACCCCTCTCCTGATGGAGCCCAGGATCCCATTTGCCTTTCGAGCTGCCAGAGCGCACTGCTGGCTCATATTCAGTCTCTCGTCCATCAGGACCCCCAGGTCCTTCTCTGCCGAGCTGCTCTCAAGGACCACTCCTCCCAGCCTGTACAGGTGCCTGGGGTTCTTCCGGCCCAAATGCACTTTGCCTTGCACTTTGCCGTGTTGAACCTCATCAGGTTCACCCGAGCCCAGCCCTCCAGCCTGTCGAGGTCCCTCTGAATGGCATCCCTTCCTTCCACCGTATCAACCGCGCCACTCGGCTTGGTGTCATCAGCAAACTTGCTGAGGGTGCACTCAATTCCCTCATCGATGTCATTAATAAAGATGTTCAAGAGCACCGGTCCCAAGACAGACCCTTGGGGGACACCACTTGTTACCAGCCTCCACCTGGACATAGAGCCATTGACCACCACCCTCTGTCTGCGGCCTTTCAACCAATTGCTTATCCATCGGGTCGTCCACCCATCAAATCCACTTCCCTCCAATTTGGAGATGAGGATGTGGTGGGGGACCATGTCAAAGGCCTTGCTCAGGTCCAGGTAAATGACATCGGTCGCCTTCCCTTCGTCCACCAGTGCCGTCACTCCATCATCTTGCTGGCATTAGTGGCTGCGTTTACTGTTAAACTGGACTTTTTACTTATGGGTAGCAGAATTGAGAGTGCTCCAACCATGTCAATATAATTTCTTCATATTTCTTTAATTACTGCAGAGAAGTTTTCTAGGGGGGAAACCTCTGAAATTTATGAAATAAATACTTGGGAAAATGCCTCTTTTGAGAAAATTTGCAGTGATGTGGGACTTAGTGCTTTGCACTCTTCTCTAAAATGTATGCAGATAATCAGTAATGCTAAGATGAACTCAGTACTACTTCTGTATCTCACATCATGGGCCTATTTACTACTCCATATTGTTGTGAATGAGTATGAATTTTAAAGAACAGATTACTTTTGGTTCTGTGTGGAGGTTTCGTTTATTTTCTTCAGAAATTTGTATCTGTTCAGGAAGAAAATTATTTTTTAAGACCATGACAAGCTCCTATGCAAAGGAAGGAAAACAGTGCTGAATTTCTCTTGAAGTCAGAGAAATGTACAGATATTTCAGCATGCAGTTTAAAAAATTCAATGCCAGAATTCATGGCACATTCAAAGAAGCCTTGAATTCAGGACTACTTGAACAGTCTGTCCACTGATCATCTGTTAGGCATTTACAGTATGGAGTTCTGTGTCTATAGATATGGGTATTTCCATACCTATAGATAATCTGTATCGATAGTATGGAATTCTGAAGAAGGAGTTGGTGATGTATTTATTTATTTATTTATTTTGGTTGTTTCCTTTTTTTGTTTGTCAGTTTTTCCTCTCGGTATCTTTTATACACATATTTTTGCTGCATGGATGCAAGATGCATTTTATGTATTAAAAAAATACTACATGGAAAAGAAAGGCACTGTCAAACTTTGGTATCCAAAATCTGTTTTTCTTATGACTAAAGACTGTTTATTTATTACAACATATACGAGGGGATCAAAACTTGTCGAAATAAAAAAGCAAAATCCACAAAGGCAATTCTCCTGTCATTTCAAAAATGAGAATAAGTCACATAAGCACAGCAGATTATATTACAGGCTTTATCAACATTGCATCAGTTCTTTCCTTTGTAAATATTTTAATCGAAATAATTGCACACTGGTAAAAGTGATATAAGTCAAAAGATGCTATTTATCTCCGATATACATGAGATGACTGCAGCTAAAGATAATTAGTTCACTGCTCTATTGACAATTCCCCAGTTCGTCTATAAAACATATTCAGGAAGACTTTTGGCAATATACTCATTGCAGGCTGTATTAAACTAAGTAATTGGCTCAGTGCAGTACTAGTCCTGTTGCACTTAAGTTGCTGCAAATCCTATTTTTTCACTTAGTTGCGTGGGAAGTCCCTTTCCTTGGCTATGTTATAAAGAATATAACAAGCAAATATTTAGAATTATGACTTCAGTTGGTAAGTGAACATTAGAGAGTTACAGACATTCTCATCTTGCTTTTAGTCTTTTTCAAAAGCTCAGGCAGCTGCCTCTGTGTATTTGCTTTGTGTGCCAGGCAGAATTGGCAGCTCGAGTGTTTGCAATCAGAATACTTTTTTTGTCAGACGTGGAAAGAATAGGGCTGTGGGATTGCTAGAATATTCGCTGGATAAACTGCTAAGGTTAATGTCATTTACTGAAAATACAAGCTTTATTTGCTGACTCTTGAAGTCTTGAGTCCTTTTCAGTTTTGCAGTACTAGGAACTCTCTGTACTGAAGAAAGCCCCTTTGAGACTGTGAAGCTAATTGGTCTCAAAAAGGGGCAGTGTGCTCATGGGTTTGAGGAGAAGTACCCAGTTGCTGCATATATTTGTTTTTTTACCTCTGGAGAAAATACATGTACATACATGCACGTCTTGTTGCATGCTGGTCAGCTTGATGTGCCATTTTTCTGTATCTGAGAACCGTATCATCAAATAATGCTTAGTAGACCGGTGAATGTCTAAAACAGAAAATGAGATTTGGTACTCTGTGTGGTGTTTCTGTGCAGCGCAGTATGACCTGATTCATTGTCGAGATACGAAAATGCTTCCTTCTTCATTTGATAATCCAGTAGCTATCGTTTTTAATCTTTGTTCTGTCCTGCTGTGTGTTTGTTCCATCAAACCCTACCAAAAAACAAAAACAAAAACAAAAAACAAACAAACAAAAAAAAAAAAACAGAAAAACCACAAACACCATACTGAATCAAGTTCTCTGCACTTAGAAATGTACAGGTGGAACAGTCTGCTTTGGAAAAGTAGCCATCAATTATTGGTACGAACAAGTACTTCTGAGAAATTCCAGGCATCTTCCTTGGAGTTGTGTTTTGCTTTGCTCTGACTTGCTGAAGTTCAGCGGTTAAAACCAGCCTGTTATGTCTTGCAAAACTGTCAGTCTTCCTTCCTCCTCCTTTTTTTTCTCTTTGTAGAATATTAAAGAAGTTACGTTCTTAGGGTTTGTAAAAGTGTCTTCCCTCTGGCCTAATTCTGGACCTGTTCCAGTGGTTTACAAAGATATTCTATGTAACTGTGGGAACAGCAACATGAGAACAGCTGTAGTTGTGTGTCACGATGTGTGTGAGGGATGAAGAACTGAAAAAATATTAGTAATGTGAACCTAATGTGTTTTAATTTTACTCATGGCCGTGTCTTCTTGTTCCGTCCTGTAAACATAGCTGAGGCTGGAGTTGACCACCAGGGGGCAAAACAAACATACTTACTCCCCTTTTTATGTTCTTGAAGATCAACTACAATTGCTCAACTTACTTCTTCCCGTTAGTAATTGAAAACAGGTTTTCAAAACAAATATTTATTTTTGCTGAGGAAGCTTAATTGTCTTTATTTATCATGTGGCCACAATAATCAGAAATACCCACTCTGAAACAGCAAATAATTGCTTTCAAGCAATAATACAAAATGTGAACAAGCTAGTTGTACATCTTAGTGCTTGCTGGGTTTCAGTGGCACTTGTAATCAAATCCATAATGTCTTACCTATTTCTTAAGGGGACAATTGGTGTAGTCACCATTTAGTAGTTTAAATTACCTCCTGTCATATTGTATTAACAGATATATTTTAATTTTTAACTTGGTTTTCCTTTAAAGAGATTATTTCCTATTTCCTAGAATCAGATGATCAAATGATGTGTGTAATATGTAATGAAACACCTTCAATGTTGGAATGGAAACTTACAGTGATATACAGTTTTCTGTATACCTATTATTTGCAGTAGGAATTTGTTAACAGTTTACATTCCTGTTTTAGAATACGTGCATCTACGTTCTTGTTCATGTTTATGTTTAACTTTGGGATTTTTGTATGTAGTCATTTTTTTTAATCAGACCTTCAGTATGGCCTGGATCAAACCACTGAGAATAGATTAGATGCTGCAGGAAATGTTTTGACAGGCTCTGTACTGAGTAACCTCTGACAAGCAGAAATCTTGGCATTGTAGTGCTTTCTGCAAAAAAATGATTAACGTAGTCAGTATTCTTGTCATACAATTTTTATGTCATTACTTGTCAACGTTTCTAAAATGATTATATCTCTTGTGTTTTCTTGGAGATTCATTTGATCTTGTAGAAAAATCTGAGCTGGGTTCATTTAGAATTACCATTTTTTAATAATGAAACCACTAAATTGAAACACTAAGTTGAAGAATGATCCTGACAGTAAACTAAGTATTAGACATCTTAAACTGGATGTATTCTATAGGCTCTTTGTTGTAACGTAACTATGTTTTCGTTCCATCTGGTGGAGGGAGACTTTGAACTTTTACATCAGAGGCTGTGAATTTTATTTTGAACGATATGTACATGTGCTTACTAATGAGGCTTATAAGACCATTTTTTGACCAATAACTTTGTATTTTAGGATTGGCAGTTGAATTAGAAGACCTTGAATGTCTGTTAATTTAAAGCAGATTGAATGCAAGCTTGAAAATTATATGCAATGCATTTATTACTGAGGTTTTTTTTGTGTGTTTTTGGGTTTTTTTGTTGTTTTTTTTGGTGGGAGTTTGATACTTTTTCATAACATCTTTACCGTATCATGTAAGTTTCACAAAGCTTTTATTTTGAAAGATTGAGCACGCTAAATGAATGTGTCATTTTGTGGAGATACAGTTCTGAGTAATTAAAAGAACATGGTGTCGTCTGCAGACTTACTGGAGAATGAGTGCACACTTAGTAAGTTAGCAGAAGGCGAAAGTTGGGAGGGAGTGTTGAGCCGTCAGAGGGGAGAAAAGCACAACAGAGGGACCTGGGTGACTGGACCAATGGGCCAAGGTAAACTGAGTGAGTTTCAGTAGAGCCAAGTGTCAGGTCCTGTATTTAGGCCATAACAACCCCAGGCAATCCTACAGGCTTGGGAAAGGGTGTCTGCAAAACTGCCTGATGGAGAGGGACCTTGGTGTACTGCTGGACAGTGGGCTGAATATGAGCCAGCAGTGTGCCCAGGTGGCTAAGAAGGCCAATGGCATCCTGGTTTGGATCAGCAATGGTGTGGTGAGCAGGACCAGGGAAGTCATCCTGCCCTGTACTCAGCACTGGTGAGGCCTCACCTCGAGTGCTGTGTTCAGTTTTGGGCACCTGAGTACAGAAAGGACATGGAGGTGCTGCAGCAGGTCCAGAGAAGGGCCAAAGGGCTGGTGAAGGGCTTGGAGAATATGGCCTGTGAGGAGAGAGTGGAGGAACTGGGGCTGTTCAGTCTGGGGAAGAGGAGGCTGAGGGGAGACATTTTGCTGTCTCCAAATACCTGAAAGGTGCCTACACTGAGAGTGGGATTGGTCTCTTCTCACTGGTGACAGGTGACAGGATGAGAGGAAATGGCCTTAAGTAGTGCCAGGGGAGGTTTAGGTTGAATGTCAGGAAACACTTTTCTTACAGAAAGAGTTGTGAAGCACTGGAATGGGCTGCCCAGGGAGGTGGTTGAGTCCCCATCCCTGGATGTGTTTAAGAACCGTTTGGATGTGGTGCTCAGGGACATGATTTAGCAGAGGGTTGTTAGAGTTAGGGTAGCATGGTTAGGTTATGGTTAGACTCGATGATCTTTAAGGTCTTTTCCAACCTGAGCGGTTCTGTAATTCTATGAAGAAATCCAGCAAAGCAAAATACTGAGATCCTTTTCAACAGGCAAAATTACAAGCTTCAAGAATTTATTTCATGAAGAAAAGATGTGTATTCTCATATGTTCAAAACTGACTCTAAGGCTATTTCAGATGCTCTTCTGCATTTCCTTTATTATGTGACTCAGGAGATTGACATGTGTTCTGGAGCAGGTCAATTTAATGCTCAGGGGAGGAACGCTGTGATAAGCCTATAAACCTTAAGCAGAGGAAAGAAAATAAAAATCTGTATTGTGTAACATTTATAGATTGGCTGCACTGCATCTTGTATGACAAATCTAATCAATAAGTGTAATTCAAGACTTAGTTACTGTTTGAAAGAAGTAGAATACTGCTCAGTCATTTGCTTTCCACTTTTTTCTTGGGAAGTCTGTCTGTTTACTGGCATGCAAGTGAGGTGAAGTTATCTTACAGATAACTACAGATACACTGTGCTTATCTAAGCACAGTGGCTTCACACTCATAAACAGCTGAAGTCTACCATACTGCTCTTCTACACTCCCTCCTCACCCCCCTTCCAACAGAGCAGAGGGAGAAAATGAGATGAGGAAAGGTTGACTGAAATAAGGACCAAAGGTCCATCACAAGTTACCATCTCAGGCCAGGCAGGCTTGGTGTGTTAAGTGTAATTAATTACCTACTGCTGTTAACAAACTAAAGCAGTGAGAAACGAGCAGCAAATTAAAAACACTTCACCCCATCCACTGGCCTTGCCAGGGCAGAGTAGAGGGGCAAGATCACCATCCTTGACTTGCTGGCCATGCTTCGTATGATATGGCCCAGGATATAGTTAGTATTCTGAGCTGTGAGGGCCCATTGCTGGCTCACATCCAACTTGTCATCCACAAGTACCCTAAGTTCTTTTCAGCAGGGTTGCGCTCAGTCCTTAGATCCCCCGGCATCCACTGACTGTGGAGGTTGCGGCACTTGGATTTGTGGAACCTCATGAGAGTCTCCTGGGCTTGGTGCTTGAGCTTGTCTAGATCTCTCTGGATGACATCCTGTCGGTCAGACATTTTGTCTGCACCACAGTTTAGTGTCATCTGCAAACTTGCTCAGGTTGCACGCAATCCCACTACCAGTGAAGATAATAAAGTAGACTGGTGCCAGTACTGACCCCTGAGGAACACCACTTGTAACTGATCTCCATCTGAACACTGAGACATTGACAACGACTCTCTGGGTATGATCTTGCAACCAATTCTTCATCCATCAAACACTGTACACATCTAAAACATATCTTTCCAATTCGGAAAGAAGAATGTTGTGGGGGACCATGTCAAAGGCCTTACTGAAGTCCAGATTGATGATGTCAATGGCTCCAATGCAGTTATACCAACGTAGAAGGCCACTAGGTTGGTCAAGCAAGACTTGCACTTGATGAAACCGTGCTGGTTGTCCCTTATCACCTCCCAGTCTTCCACATGCTTTAGCATAGCTTCCAGGAGAAGTAGGTGTCAGGATGGTTGAAGTTCCCCACCAGGATGAGAAACTGTGATCGTCTTGCCTCCCGTAGCTGGAAGAAGAAGGGTTCATCAACAGGCTTTGCTTGACCAGGCGGCCTCTAGTAGAAACCAACCGTAGTGCTCAGTTTGTTGCCTCAGTCTCTAACTCTCACCCTTAAGGTTTTGCCTTGCTTGTGGCCTTTCTTCAAAGGCAGCTCTTCACACACTGTTTCTTGATTTAGGAGGTAAGGCGTCTCCTGCACTCCTGCCTTGCTTGTCCCTTGTGAACAGCTTGCAACTTACAATAGCAACACTCCAGTCGTGGGAATCATCCCACCCAGTTTCAAATTTGGCAGCTGTATCATGGTTTTCTACTAGCATGATGTCTTTTAACTTCTCATTTGTTTTTCAACCTGTGTGTGTTGGTGTAGAGCCCCTTCAGCTGGGCAGCTGGCCTTCTTGCAGGATAACTCAATTCCTTTTAAGTTTCCCTGTTCCCTTCTCTTGCTGCCCTGTGGTAAATGGCAGATGTGGTAAATGGCAGTGGTAAATGTTCTGTTCACACACCATCAGAAGAATTGATGCAGATGGGTTTCTTATTCTATTCCAAATAAGAATTCTCACTGCAACTGGGTAAGGTAAATGGCTGCTCAAGGAGTGGGGCAGGAGGAAAAAGGCGAAAGCTTTTCAGTAATCTAATTCCTTGTGAGATTAGTCTAGTTTATAGCAAATCGAAACTGCTTTGAATATAATATTGACAACTTGACCCTGGATGACTCAGAATGTGTATTTTCTCTCTGTGGTAGAAATCTTTCAAAAACATGATATTTTCAGATAATTCTGAGCTATTTAGTCTTCTGTCATTATGAACATATGTTTATGTGACATGGCATTTCTTCTGAAGGTAGTTTGGTTTGTTTAACAAGCTGTCTTGTGTTCAGCGTTATTTTGGTAATAGGCAATTAGTGCATTATAGACTGCGCCTTAATGAATTATTATGGGGAAAAGAGTCTTCATTAAATTCACAACTGTCTTTTGCTTCTTAATGGAATTATATTTGCAGTTACACTTGTTCAGCTGTTGTCTCTACAGTCTTCAAAGTGGGTCGTTTGTCATAAAATCTGGTTGGCCTATTTGATCTCATAGATCAAACAGGGGATTTAAAGTTTCAGATCTTACAGAAGACAAAAAAAATCCCATCATTGATGGACAAACACATACATGGGGTTGCCTGTTAGTTTACAGTGCTGGCTATTGGCAGACTGTTTTGCAATTCTTCTACTCCAATCTGGACCTTTTCAAGAGTCACTTGCAACTCATCTTCTAATAAAATGCTATGGCACCCGATACTTATGCAGAATAGTAGCTAAAGTAACTGTAGTGATGTCTTTGGCAAATTTTCTCTAAAAGTAGCACAGAGTTGAGTGGAGAAGAAAGATTAATTTTGTATCCAGCCTTATTCTTGCCTGTTAAAGAAAGATATTCGATCCCAGTATTAAAGATTATGTCTATATGTAATGTTTACATTCTCATCAGATTGCTTGCAAGCTTTTGTATTTTGGTTTGTTCTTTCAGAATTATCTTCATTTTATAATCAAATTGTTAAGAGTTAGAAGAGGAGTGAGATAAAAGGCATTTAACAGATAAACTATGTGACTTACATATGTCATATTGAAGGGCTCTGGAAACATAGCAGTACAAGACATCAGTGTTGAGAAATGGCTTTACTTGATGTTCATTACATGCACCTTATAAAGCTGCTTACTGGTGTATATGTAAGAAGAAATTTATGTTAGGCAAACAGTATATGAATGCAGGTAAGATACTTAGCAATACTCAGCTAAGCACAAACATCTAGTTTCAGTTCAGTTGTGGTAAATTATTCTGTTCTATCTCACAGTGCAGGAGTAGAGAATTCCTTTAGATGCTCTGTCGTATGTGACAGTGCTGTGCAGATGTCTGGAATCTCCTAGGTAACACAGTGTTTAGGCAGCTACATCTCACCTCAAGTGCTAATGTGAACTTTTTAATAAGGAAAGCGACAGAAGTCTGAAAAGCAGTTTTTAAATAGCGGGGGGAAATCTGGGTATCGTTTGTGCTTCTGTATCTAATGCCAGATGTACAGACAGAATTAAAAATAGGTAGTCACTAGTACTTTTTCCTTGAAACGTTCTGACTGGTTAGAAATTTCTTGTATCTTAGGACACCATTAACTAACAGTCTTGTGGCTCGACTTACAGCCTTCGTTAGTCTGTTATTGAGTTTACAGAGGCATTTAATAGCCATCAGTCAGAGGTTTTTCTCCTTCCACGGTCCTCAAAATCAGCTCCTGGTATCAGTGGTGTAAAACAAATTACGAATCTTCTGTTGCTGCTTTGCTTATGGAATTTCTTCTGTTTTATCAATGTACTCCTGAATCTCAAGTCTGCTAGTTCTGTTGTTTTCTTATTACAAATGAACAAGTTATGTTGAGGCCTCTATCCTACAGTGTCATCTCCCTCTTGTTATATATTCATTGATAGCTATCCCATTTGACTAGAGGTGCACTTCTTGTTCATAGGTTCATGGCTTTGAATGTGACTTGATTGAACTAGACGCTGTCTGTTTGCACCCAGCTTACACTATTTCCATCTCTGTAGATGTGCATCACTGACTTGTCTTCTACATTAGTTCTGTCTTACTCTTGCTTCAGCTTCTTGTTTTATTGGTTTATAGATATTGAAAAGACAATAATTGTTTATGGACAGGAACATAATATCCATAACATCTTGCAAAAAAATTGGATGGCTTCCTGAACGTAATTCTATTTCTATATCATCGCTTCATTGTTTGCTGTGTCACTTCTGTTCTGTTGTAGTACCTCAATTAAAACTTTGTTTCTCATATCATGTGCGTTATAATAATTGAGATAATTGAGATTGTATGAAAAATGAGGAAATGATACATAAGTCAAGCCAAACATTTAACTATCTCAGCAACTTATTACAAAAGGCTGATAGTTACAACACCTAGAACAGTAGATATGTGCACAGAAGTAAGTAGAAATAGCTTTTCCATACTTTTGATTCATAAATTTTTAAAAAATGTATATTGTAGTAACTTTTCTATATTTGTATATCATAAATATAGATGCTTTTATGAAAACACACACACACACAAAGTAGGCTGTAGTAGATTGGACTGGATATAGTTTGCTCTTCTGCTTACAAGTCTCCTTTATGTTTTTTCTTGGTTCACTCTTGTTTGAATTGCTACTTACTATTGTAGCTATTGTAGCATTGTACTTGTACATTGTATTGTAGCATATTTCAGCTTACTGTTGTAGCTTTGTAGCTATTGCTGTTACAATGATCAGGATAGACATATGCAGTAAATCAGGTTAAAAAATGAGATGAATTCCTGTAGTACATTCTACATTGATCTTGTCCATTATACTCAAGGGTGTATTTCATTTTTTCCTTTCATGACCATAATTTGAGCTGAAATTTTAAACACTTGCATGTTTTTAAGTGTTTTACTGTAGCTAAATGCTGTTTGTTCTCTTCACAGTTTCGTGGCCTTCAAAAAAAAAACCAAAAATGAAGTGCTAGGAAACTTTCCGATAATGTTGGGAGGGAGCAGTGAACTCAGAAGGGAAAGAAAGATGAAAAAATGCCAAACGACTTAATTAAAACTGGAATTGTGATAGCTGTTCCTCCAGTTAACAGATTAACCTGCTGCTGCGTGTTTTTCACATTTAAGCGTGAAAACCAAATCTGAATTTGCCCCAATTTAGGCAGATGACGAAAGATTAAACCCCAGAGGCATACTCACAAATCAGTCATATGTCAGAGCTATCTTGGACTCTAGTCTATATTCACATACTTGGTCAGAGGTTGTTTGTGATAAATGTCAGTTTAACAACGTTGGAAAGGGAACCACCTGGTACACTGCCGGCTTTTCTCCCCTGCCTCCTCCCAGAAAGGGTACCATAGCTGGAAGTAGAGGGACAGCAAAGCAATACAGGTCACCCTCCTGCTTGTAATAATGCCACGAGAGGTAGAAGTATGACCAAAGTGGTGATACAGCATGCAAAGCGTTAATTCCACCTAATCTGGGCCACAGAACAACAAAATACCTCCTGGATGATAATTCAGTTGTTTCATAAGAACACTGAACAACAGAGGGAAACTCAAGTCCCTGAGCGGGCTACTACAATGATATTGTGCTTTGATATAGTTTAATTTTTAGCTAGTCCTGTGTGGAGCACGGAGTTGGGTTCAGTGATCCCTGTGGGTCCCTTCCAACTCTGTTTATGATTTTATGACTTTCCTCAACAACCCTGAGCTTAAGTGTGATCTTTTAAAAATGTCGTTATCCTTTTTCTGTTGCAAAATAAGCACTTGGATTTGGTAAAGTGGTGAAATGAAAATGTCTGAGTTGTGTTTTGAATTCCAGTGTGTCAAGATATGTAAAAAACCATTGTGAAGTAATGTGATTTGTAACAAGTATAGGAACTTGCTGAATTCTTGAAGATGCTGAATTGAGAACGGTTGTCTAAACTCTTCCAGAAGTTCTGAAATTATGCTGTTGGATAGGACCAGACATTTTTTCCTTCATTTTTTTGATAATTAATGTATAATTATACCACATTTACAATTAGGTTTCAATGCTCTTTACTGCACAGCAGAGTATAGGGGGAAACTTCACATTGTTTGCAGTACTTGGCAGATTCTTACTTGACATAAACTTTATCATTACAGAGCTTGAGCTATGAAACTTCCACCATGATGAATGGCGTGTTGCAGTCGTGTGTCTGACCAGGTTCAGGAATCCTTCCTTGCTGTGTATTTAGCTATTAAGGTTACTGTGCACCCGTGTTCTTTTGCCAGGAGTACAATCCTAGTAAAAATCCTGCAATTTTAGAGATGTCATTCTTTTCACTGTTAGTTGTGATTTAGGTATTTCTTTGTTTATTTCGATGCTGTGTATTCATAATTCTAGTTTCAGTTTCTGTTTGTCAGTGAACTGAAAACACTGGAGATTCAAGGCTTTTGTTTATAACTGCAATTGCAGTGTAATGCTGTTGAAATTACATCTGAGCATTCTCTTGTATTTGCACTCTTCTTTCTCTTGGTTATAACTTTGTGGGATAATTCCACTGAATGCGAAGAGAGGGCAAAATAATGGAACTGCTTATTGCTGTGAACAAAGTTTCAGTTCATTTTGTTGAATATGTTTTGTTTTTTTCCCTGCAAGTAGTCCAATTAACATGCATCCAAAATTCAGATTATGAGTTACAGAACATAGCCACTACTATCTCCTGCATCTCACGTGTTCATTGCATTGTTATGAAAGTAACTTGTCTCAAAGCTATGATGTTCTTAAAAAGTAAGCATAGGTACTGATTTCTATTTCTTCCCTTTAGAAAAAAACAAACAAGAAACTGTTTGACAAGCAAGATGTTAGTCTTTCAAGGGCACAGTGAAACTAGTTCTTTGTGAAGAGACTGTGATGCTGAAGTTGTTTATGAAGAGACTAATGTGATGCTGAAGATAAAAGTTTTACATTTTTTTTTCTCTGCTTCTTTTGTTGATTAGTGGTCCTGCTCCAAGTAAAAGAAAAGTAAAAGTTTTTCCACCAACTGTGGTTTTGGTATTGGGCAGGCATCTTCCAAAAGAAATAAATTAAGGTTGCTATAAAAATTTTATGTTAATTTACATCTTAGATGCTGGCCGACAGGAGAGAAAAAAGAAAAAAAAAAAAAAGTCAAATTATATGTTAGCAACTATTAAAAAGCAGGAAAAAAAAAGGTAGAAAATAAATTAAAACGCATAGTTTCTGTGTAATTCTATATGGTACCTTGTTCATATTGTCAGTCTTCTTTCCTCTCATCAAGATATAGTAGAAAGAGAAGAAATACTCAGAACAGAAAAATTAGTAGCCCACTATATGAAAAAGGTGGATTCTCAAAAGAAGCTGCTTAATATTTTAGGACTCTCCATCTGAAGGAAGAAACAGTGAAGAAGGGTCATTGGTCTGCCTTCTTTCACTTCTGAAAAACTGAGTGTGTATCTGTCTGTGTAGCTATCTGTTCTTGGGTCTGATTGGAGATGGAGCCAGAAAACCATGATTTTGTAAGGATGTCTTTTTGAAGTTTAATGTTACAGTCTTTATTTTATAATAATGATCATCCTCTGTAGAAACATGATCAGTTTCCAGTGCAAAGTATGCACGTTCTGCCCTTACAAGGACTGCATTGCCAGAGGAAGTTTGACCGACAGCCCTCAACTGTCAGCTATGGCAGTAAGGTGAATTCACTAAACCCACGTAGGATGGCAGAAAGGATCTCAGAGCATGGAGTGTTATGAGTTTTTATAAAGCAAGTTTTTATAAAGTGATAAGAAATAAAATGTAACCTTTCTTGTGGCTGTAAAAATTCCACAGTTGGTGGCGTATATTAAAAAATTACTATATAAATTAAGATGCGTATCAGAAAATTAATTAGGTTGGAAAAGACCCATAAGGTCGTCGAGTCCAAACATCATTGCCACTACCATGTCCACTACTGCAGCGTGTCTATAAATGCCACATCCACATCTCTTAAGTAACTCCATGGATGGGGTCTTCACCTCTTTCATGTGCAGCCTCTTTCAATGACTTAATATCTCTTTCTGTGAAGAAATTCCTCTTGACATCTAAACTAAACCTCTCCTGTTGCGACTTCAGGCCATTTCCTTGTGTGCTGTCACTTGTCACCAGAGAAAAGAGGCTGACACTCATCACTGCAACCTCCTTTAGCTTCCTTTTCTCCAAAGTTTTCTCAGCTTCTCCTATTTCTTGCTTTCTAGAAGAAATGTTATTATATACAGGTATTTTCAAGTAGCTTTATTTCTTTTGCTTTGAATAAGTTTGTGCTATATGTCACCAAAATTCCTCCTTTCTTTCTTTAATGCCCTTAGAGGATTTTGCAAAGAAATAATGAGTCTTTAATATATCTGGACTCTTGATTTGTTTCGATTTGTTGGTATATAGGAGAGCTGACACTATTCCATCATATTGGAAATGAATTGGAAAGTTTGGTGCCCGTTGGGTGACATAATTTTGTTGGTGTTTCTTACTATTTACTTTCTGAAATATTACTCTTACTATTCTGATCCTTCTCTGGTAAAACTGCAGAAAAGCATTCTGAATCAGGCCAGTAGAATTTTAAGTGTGCATTTTTTGCTCGTTTGTCTCCATAACTAAGATGACATCACAGTGTAGTGCTGCTAGGTAGACTCATGATAAAAGCATGAGGATTTGATTCGTAATTCTGTTAAGCAAGTAGTTTATTTCTGAAGTGACAGAGAAGGAAATACTGCACATTATTTCTGGAGGTTAGTTTTGTAGTAGATCAGATTTGACTAAGAAATGCCACCAGCATTGCTTCTGCTGCATTGAGCCATCATTTTCATCAAGGATATTAGTTTTTGCTACTGAAGTCCTGTTCTGTTATGTTCTTTATAATTGATAGCTATGAAAACTATGCTGTTTGTAAGATAAATTAAAATCAAATACTATGTCAACATTTCCAAAAAAGGTCCTGCAAAGAGGACTGACTGAAAAAGCCTGATTCTTTTACCTTGTATTTACTGTAGTTCTTGTAGAATCAAAGTAGAGTTAAACAAATAGAACGAGTTATCCATAGTATTTTTTATTCACTGAAAGCATTAGTATCTCTGTTAGTAACTGTGAGGCTGTAGCTGGTTTTTGCTTGAGCAGTCTTCTCAGCTCTGAGTTTTCCTTGGGCAGGGATTTTAGATTCGTACTGGCAATCAAATGTATGATATCTTATTGCCTTTGAAGTGCCATTTTAAATAACAGTTGTTTAGAAAAATGCTTCATTTCAGTAGTGAAAGCATTATAGAAAGAAAAGCTGAGAAACTGTGTTTCCAGTGACAGAAGTACAACCTAATTCTGAACTTCTTTTAATAAATTTTCTCCTCAGTGTTTCCTGAAGAATTAAGCTCTAGGTACAGATGGTCTGTGGTAAACAGTAACTGTCTTATTTCTTGCAGTAATAGATGAGTCAGTTTTTGTGTTAAAATTCAGAACAATATGAAAAATGTAACTAAACTTATGCTGAATGTGTGAAAAGCAACTTGGTATATTTAGTTGCACTTTCAAAGTCTCTTTTCCTGCATATATTGTGTGCAGTCATTAATATAAACTTTATTTGTAATATGAGTAAAGAAACTAATGGTGAAGTCTAGTCTGAAGGTCAGGATAATCTTTGGCAAACCTTTTATTGTATTTAGCATAATGCTTTAATGGTACTTAAAGTAATAGATGTGAGATAAATGTAGGCATTTGGTTTATAGGTCCTAAAAAAAGTGTGTTTAATTTGGTTTTTTTTTCCCTTTACCTTAGCTTAGACTTTAAAATAAGCTTCAGTAAAGAAAATTTTAGAACAGAAAAGACAAAACTGCTTGGAGAGGAAGAGCAGGTCAGCATAGAGCACTTATAACAGTGCTTAATTCAGAAGCTAACAGAGTGAAAGAATGACTAAGAAAAGGTCGAAGTTGACAAGTTGCCTTCTATTCGGAAAGATACCAAAATACATTGCACTGTAAGTTGTACAAATGAAATTGATCCCGTTCTCAGACAGATTTTAGTGCTCACTAATATAATTCTATTTCAAGGCAGATTGAAGGTACTCACTGTACTTGAAACATTGCAGAATCTCAAGAATACTGAATGTAATTTTCCAATTGAACATCAAAAAAGCTAATGTTCTATTTTTATATGGAAAGAGTTATTTCAGTTGTAATTATAGCTACCAAGAATTCAGTCAAACAGTCAAGTCTTTGGTATTAAGTCCCATAGAAGAAAAAAGCTTCTAGCAGCACGGTTCTTTCTAATACAGCATTTCTGCACGAGTTCAACACTGACTTTGTGTGTCACGTACTGAGGCATCAGCAGTTTCCTGCAGCAACTGGCATTATCCTTTGTCAGTCATCCTGGCAAGGACCAAATCTCCTCAGTTTGAGATTAAAGGCAATAATAACCTGCCGTAGGACCTGAGGAACTGAGATAACAGAATGCTTTTGTGGATTGGAAAGGAAATGTTAGGGTGCAATAAGGTTGTGAAAGTAGGACAACATAATTTCTTTAACTATTAGATATCCATTTATATTGTCTGGTGTTTCTAGAAAGAGTTCTAAGGTATCACCAGAAATTTCATATTCATAGAATCCTTTCTGTAAATATCTGAAGTGTGGGACTCAAAGACACATGGCCAACCTCTTTCCAGTGGTCTGTGGGGACAGGACAAGGGGAAGTGGCCATAAACTGGAGAATAGGAAGTTCCGCACCAGAACATGAAAGAATTTCTTCACAGTAAGGAGTGATGGAGCACTGGAGCAGGCTGCCCGAGGGAGGTTGTGGATTCTGTTTCTCTGGAGATATTCAAGAACTGCCTGGACGCCTTCCCTATGCAGCTTGCTGTAGGGAGCCTGCTTTGCAGAGGGGTTGGATTCAGTGATCTCTGAAGGTCCCTACCAGTCCCTAGAGTTGTGTGATTCTGTGACTTCTGAAGGCCATGCAGCCCAACTTGCCTAGCAGTGAGGAGGGACAGCGCAGCTACGTCAGGCTGCCCAGGGCTTTATCCTGCCTCACCTTGAAAGTCTCTAGGGACGGGGCATCAAGCACATCACTGGGCAACCTGTTCCAGTGCCTCAGCATCCTTGCTGTAAAAAATTGTTTCCTTATATCCAACATAAATCTACCCTCCCTGAGCTTGAAGCATTTCCCCCTTATTCTGTCCCCACAGACCCTGCTAAAGAGTCTGTCCCCTTCTTTCCTGTAGCTCCGCTTTGTATACTGATGAGCCACTCTGAGGTCACCTCTCAGCGTTTTTTTCTCCATGTTGAACAGCCCTAGCTCTCTCAGTCTGTCCTCACCTCAGAGAGGTGTTCCATTCCATGGATCATTTTTTGTGGCCCTTCTGTGGACACACTCCAACAGGTCTGCGTCCCTCCTGTGCTGAGGACTCCACATCTGGATGCAATACTCCAGGTGAGGCTTCACCAGCGCAGAGTAAAGGAGCAGGATCAGCTCCCTCACCCTGCTGGCCATGCTGCTTTTGATGCACCCCAGGATACAGTTGGCTTTCTGGGCTTGAGGGCACATTGCTGGCTCTTGTCCTGCTTTCCATCCGCCAATACCCCCAAGTCTTTTTCGGCGGGGCTGACCTCAGTCCTTTCATTGCCCAATTTGTGTTGGTAATGGGGGGCTGCCTTGACCAGGTGCAAGACTTCACACTTGTATTTGTTAATTTTTTTTTCGGTTTTACTTGATAATGATTTCGATACAGTAATAGTAAGCAGTTTTTCTTATTGATTAGACCATAGGACTTGCTGGATCCCCCGCTGTCTGGCCCTCATTTTCCTACCTCTGCTGTACACCTCTTTATTTGTAAGAGATAGGGTTGCATGTTTCTCATTTTCAGCTCCACCTGAATTAGCGTCCTTTATGAGATGTGTGTCTAGTCTTCTGCTCCTGTAAGGGCCCATGTGATTTAATTCTAAGTGTTCATACTTTAAGGAAATCAGATTTTTGGCAAAGGATCTGCAATAAAGGATACAAAATAATTTGGGCAGTACTGATTACTTGGAGTAACAGCCAAAATTGGTGTTTAAAGCTGGAAGTAGAAACTGCCGCATTTTATTGGAATAAAATTTGCTAATGGTGGTATTGTGCTTAACAGATTCGTAAGCATGTAGTTTTAGACAACCATCAAAAGGTATTAGCTTTTAAGGAAAATAAATACCAAGAAAGCAGGGAGTATGAAGAAAAGAAAAACCATAAGATTAATGGGGTAGTATGTCATAAAAATGAAATAAGCAAAATGTGCTTTTCAAATAAAAAAAATAAAAATGTCAAGGAAAATACATTAAATGAATAATAACTCAGAGACTAGGTGATTAGTACAGTAAATTCAGAGAATGTGGTAGTGTCCATTTAGTGTTAAGATGCTGCTGAAGCAGTGTTAATAGACTTCTTATCTTTCAGAAGACTGGATGTCAGTCTCAAATTTGTAATATCTTTTCCTTAGCAGTATTATGCTAACAAAAGGAAGGGGATTTTCTTTGCTCGCACCTGGTCTGCTGAGATTTCTCACTGCAGAACTTTGTCCTTTTGCACATTCAGAATGTCTGAAATGGGAGAGAATCCATTACAACTTTCAGGGAGCCATTTAGAAGTAGGCTCTTTCTTGCTCCCTCTTCCTGTTTTACAAGGGATGCATTGTGAAGCGTCTGACAGTACAAGCAGTTAAAGTTGATTGGCGTTTCCCTTACAAAGCAGGAGCTTAATATCAGACTGCATGTGCAGATGTCATATACTCTTTCAGAACAATGCAGTCACTAATGATCTAGAAGAAAGTGGCCAATTTGTTTGAGTTAAATTGCATGTAAGAGCAATTTCTTCAAGAAATTCAGCACTTGGTGACATGCTTGTGTATTACGAATTGATGAGGTACACATATTTCAAACTTGGTTTTGTGCTTGAAATTCCTCTGCTGAGCTGCCGTTGAACACATTCAGTTCTCTTTTTCTTCAGGCTTCATCGGTGAAAGTTTGTACTTAAAGGGGTTGACAGATTATATTCTCTTAGTGAGAGCTGCATGCTGGGTTGCTCTTCTTCTGAATAGCTGCTTTTCCCAGCAATGAGACTGAGGCCACAGTCTTTGCTGTTATCAGAAATGACCGTTTGCTCTTGTTTTCTTAAGAAACATTGGAAGACACAGCCTTTTTGGAGAAAATTCTTCGTTACTTTCCCTGAAGAAGGCTATTCATGTGCAGCAGCATTGACAATCAATATGCGATGATGAAAGAGATTAGTAAAAAGTACATGATACCAAAGTGTGTTTTTGCCCAGTCACCTCTACTCAATAGAGAGATGAAGAATGAAGTTAAGGGTAGGAGCTGTATTACGCATAAGAAAAAGAAACATCTGAGCAAATAGAGAGAAGAAAATAGGATGTGTATAAATAAACAGAGGAATGAAGGGGCCAAAACCGATACCTGGCTGACATACAGAAGCTGCTTTAGGGCTATTCCAAAATGCAGCTAAAATATGGGCTAGATTAGCTGCTATGGAAATGAAAGGACATAAGGGGAATCTGCATACATGGCGTAATGAAGATTGTAAGCTGTGCCTGGAAGTATTAATAGAGAAAAGAGGAAGCTGGATTTGAGCTTTTTCTGATATTAGTAAATCTACTCCTATCATTTGAAAGATCAAGTAAAGCCACTGTATCTCAGCTGTTTTATAGTTCCTGCTTATGTGTGTTAGGTGAAGGGTGTTTCCATTCCTTTATGTTTCACTGTGACATCCAGGTTTTCTTAGCTTTTTTTAGTTATTTCCTAATTAATGAAGTTAAAAATATATATATATATTTACTTAATGTGAGGTTTTATTTTCAGTGTTGTCTGTTATGTCTACATAAAAAAGAAATCCGCAAGTGTTTAGGATAGCCCGAGCACCTTAATTTTGCTTGGTGCTATAATGGTATATTAGAGAAGAAAACATCTGGATTTTCTTAAAAATTAATTTTCTTTCCCTTGGGATATCATCTGTCTTTGATCCTTTGATCTCTGGTTGTTTCGCGTGGGTTCAGTTTAAACTTCTTGTCTTGTTTATAGAAGTGGTATCATCACAATTCATTCTGTCTGAAACTATATGAATTATATTTAATTTCATTTTGAATAGTTACTGTCAATGCAAAAAGTAATTAGGCCGTACAGTGTTGTCAATGCTATTTATTTAATACCTGCAAGTAGGATGAAGGAAAGTCAGAAGACAAGTGTTCCTTAACGGATGAGTAAAAGCAATTAAATGAAAGTCATGCTACAACTAGCGTCTGAGAAACTGAAAAGCCAAAGAGATTTTTGAGATAGTATTATGATATTTTTTTCTATAGTAGTTTATTAGCTAATACAGAACTTTTATTGGGAAGAAAACTGATTAGGCAAAGTTTATTGTAGGGCAAGTAATTAGTGGTATTGTGAATTCTGTATTTCATTTTCCCTTTAAATATAAGTTGAATGAAAAAATCCAAATCTCTCTGGTACTTGTTGAAAGAGTGGCACGTTTTTAATGCTGTGGCTGTGAAGTGCATTTCCTGTGGTGATTAAAACTAAAGCCTACATTTCTTGTTTGGCACAGGGGACATAGTTAAGCTTGCAGATGTTTTCCTAAGAAATGATCTCTGGCTAAATTTTCTTTAAACAAACATACAGACAAAGGCAGGTATGAAATTCCTTTTCCAGCTGCAGGGTAACTACTTCTTTTCCATGAAGCCAGTGATCTCCAAACTTAGCTACCCAAATGATGGAACCCAATTCCAGTGGTGACGTGCAAGGTTAGAATACTGCTGTAGAATGCATGCTGCTCAAATTCAGTTTTCTTAAGCCACATCTTACATCATTCAGATTGTACTGAATAAGATACAGCTCATGCAGATCTCATGATAATATCTAAATTTGCTAATTTTTCAGCAAATTTAAAAATGGGAACAAATAAAAAAAGGGGACTTGTTAATTGTTTCATTTTTCTTGGACTCAAAAGTGATAGCAGTCTCGCTATTAAGTTGCTTATATGATGCATTTTTACTTTGTCATAAGCAGTAAGATTACTTAATGTTTTCAGATTCATCTAAATAGTGATGATCAGTTTTCTTTGGGGTGGAACACACACTCTCCGAGTCTTCTGTGGTACATCTGAACCAGAACGTAGAAGATGTAAAGTTGACTCTAGTTTCTACTCAGAGCTCTGACAGCTTCAGATATTGGAAAAGCAGTCTATAGAGTTGGTTTTCCGAGGAGCGTAGGGGTTTATTTGCAGAGAGAAGGAAGCAAAATAGTAGGGTGGTTTGTTGTTGTTGTTTTTTTTTCCCCTTCTTTTGCTGCCTGATGGTGTTTACTACTTTGCAGGAAACCAAACAAATATTAATCCAGGAGCTTTATGCTTGTATTCCAGCCGTCAAGGTCAGTTCCTAACTACATTACAGCACTGTGTACCTTGGAGGCAGCCCATCTTTCTCATCAAGAGCTCAAAAGATCTCAGGGTTTGAGCCAGTGGACTTAATAAGGGAGATCTTAATGCTGACTGCGGTTATTGATACATATACAGCCTTTAGCCCATTCTTGAACCTGTTTAGGGTGTTCTTCATTTTCTGTATCACCTGGGAACAGTGGCTGTTCCTTAATGAGCATGGTTGTTGCTCACCACATTAAATGTTATTTTATGACTCACTACAAGGGATGTATTTCTCCCTGTTCTGGCCTCTTTCTGGTAATGCCATTCTGCTACTGCGAGAAAAAAATCACTTTTCAGCCCAGAAGAAAACAGTTACTCATCAACTATACAAAATTTAGTCTCATGCTACTGAAATGAATGTACTTCGTGTAAGCAGTTCTGTCTGGGGGAATTTCTTGGTTCAACTACTGTGTATTTTCTTTTGACTTGTGGTGTTCCTCATACAAGCTTAGGCAGCCCAAAACTCCAGAAGTCTTCAGAGCAATACTTTCAGACATGTACAACAGAGGCATTTATCTGTTTATTTTGTTTCAATGCAAGCCATGTTTTCACAGTTCCTTGTGCTTTGCATTATACTTGCACATTCTACGCTCTCTCAAGTCTAAATGTTTTGATTAGGCAGAGTGATGTGATGTTTGAGTAATGCCTAATGTAATGACATACTGTCTTGATTTGAGTGCTGCAGGAGAAAAATAAATTTAAATTTCTAAATGCTAAACCATTTTAGTCCATCTTTTAAATACTCTTCTTTGAACCTGTTTCTCTGGACTGTAGTTATCAACACTGTGAGTCTCTGACAAGTTTCAGCTGACTAGCAGTTGGAGTCATTCAGATCTAACAAAACTGTCCGGCTCTTTGGATTTTCTTGCATTGTGGGATCTGTTAATCAATTAAAACAGGGCAAATGGTCTCTTTCATTCTGCAAATGGTTATTTATTGTATCAGTGTGTTCAATCTGTTTGACTGATATTTCTTAGTTCTATTGGATAATGATGCATCTTGTTTAATTCCCAGAGTAAGATGAAATAACACAGGTTCTTGTCATTGGGGATGTTTTATTTCAGATAATCCAATCCATAAGTAAACCTACAAGGTATCAAAGATTAGGTTCTATTGAGGAATATATGATCTTCCCTTGAACAGATAATGCCAAAACAGTTTTGAGGAAGCTTTTAAATTTTAGTAGTATTTTTTAAAGGTTTGGAGTAGCAGCATGCTTGACATCGTAGCTAAAGCAATTCAATTTAAAAATGCTCCAGTTCAGCGTTCTTACTCAATCTAAATATGAATTACAAACTCAAGTTTTTGGTTAAAGCTGCAGAGTGGAGGTAATCTTACAGTTGTTCTTGCCCTGTTGCCAAATTAGTATCCTGTTGTCTTTGTATGGAAATTAAGAAATCATTTCTAAAATGCACAAGCAAAATTTTATGCGCTTAGTGTTCATGCAGATATAGGTAGAGATTATTTCTAAAACCAGCAAAATATTAGAGGTAAATATTTTATTAATACTGATCTGTGGATAAAATAAGAGTGAGAAAATGTTAAATAGCATGTTTTGAATAAGCAAGTACCAACAAAGCTGTGTTTTGTTAGTTGTGGTTTCAGCAATGTACATATGTTCCACTGTTAAATAATTGAATCCTTATGTTTAACTTACAATTCTCTCTCAATGTTATGCATGTAGACATGTGTACATATCAACAATTCTGAGTTGAAGAAGAAAGAGTACACTTAGCATCCTGTTATGTCATGCAGTGTCTGTTAATCTGGGTTTGTGCCAGATTGGTGGAGCAGAAGATTTTAGGAAGTTGTGAAATGGCTGTAGAAGGGATTCACAGAAAATATACCATTAGTTTAAGCCCTTCCCAGCATGTCCTGGGATGGCAGGATGTTTTTCCAGCTACGGATGTTGTAGCTAAGTAACTCAACGTGGCGTTGAGAAATGCCATGTGTGCTAGTAGTTTAGAATGTCAGCAAGTATCTTCCCTCAATCTTAGGGTGAAATTTTGAACGATTCCATATATTAGTATTATTCCGTATTTAAACTATCTTGTGATTTCACATGAATGAATAGTATTTCCAGTATGATGCCTTGTTATCATGTTTGTGCTGTGGCTAGGAATTAGGAAAATTTGAATATCTGCCTCTATTTTTATGCAAGACTGACCAAAGGCAAAACACGGCTACCAGGTTATTCATTCACGTGTGTAAAGTATTTTGTATGCTTTATTCCTTGATTTGTAATTTCCCCAGAGCTCAGTAATAGGCTTTGTAACAAATGAGCTACAAACTGCTGCATTAGGTGTAAAATATTTGCATTATACATAAATAAATACTTCCTGTAGTGGGCAAAGATAGCAATGACATCCCAAGTTAAACTTGCTAAAGTGGGTTCCTCTTGCATTTTCATTGGCAACTATTAAGTTTGCATCTCTGTCTGAGAAAAGCAGCATTTGCAGACAGTGAAAAAATGTTTATATTCTGCTCATCTGTAAAGCAGTGCATGTATGTTACTCAGAACTAGATTCGTGCTGTGGGATCAGATCTGTTCTCTTTAGAAGTTCTCAGCCATTTGGGTAGCATGGCTTATCTGTCTTACTGATTCCTTATGTAGATGCTGTGTAAATAAGAAGAAAAAATGTAATGGTGAGGATACGATGGCTTCTTTGAGGATTGTTTCTTCACATTGAAATTTTTCTTGCTTTTCTCTACTTAATGACTACACTGAAACTGTGGTATTCAGAGTTTATTGATCGTGGGACTGTTGGTGGGAATATTAGCTCAAAGGTGCTAATGGTGCATGTATTCTAGGGCTCTATTATCTGATCCTCTTGAATTCCTTGTTTTACATATACAGCTACACCTGTCAGGAGCAGTTTCTCTTACTTAATTTAAAAATAAATTTGTTTCTTCAGTAACAAGCTAATGCACAAAAATTAATGAGGGAGGTGGTTCCAGAAAGAGAGGAACAAATACATTAATGAACAAAAACTTCTTTGTATTGTGAATTCCAAGCTCTGTTAAAGAGTGAAGAAAAAAATAGAGAAGATAATGATATTCCTTAGTTTGTCCTTAAAGTTGGAACCTTATTTCGTGTAACAGTTAGATTCTGTCTACCAGCAACTCTTAAGTATGTACGTACATCGAGAAGCTAATACTATTGTTCAGTTTCCTTTGGCATCTGTAGCTCAACTTCGGGGATGCAGAACTGGAATGTACTTACTTTGTACGTAGGGATGTGACCTCAGCCCTAGCATCTCAGGATACGCAGTGGCCTGCAGACAGGGCTGTGTGCTTTTACCTCACATTTCACAGGTCCCACACAGGATGGGGGAAGGCGGTAGCCTTTGACAGGTGAATTTTGTAAAGAAATACAAAGCAATACTAACTTTCAGTAAATGCAAACTTGTTCTTTCTTTTTTACCCACAGTAGAAACTTTGGGACCTGACTGAATATAGTGTCAAAAGTCAAAAATGATAAAGAGGTGCTCAGATACCTCGTTTTCTATTAGAGAGATTGGGTAATTTTTTACAGCTACATATTGGAAGACAAAATGATTTTCCTAAAGGCTTGGAGAAAGTATTTGTCTTTTAAAATAAGATATATCAGAATCTTATTTAGATTACCTTAGAATTACCCTTAGAATACCTATGGTAACATTTTCCAATAAGTGGAATTAGATAATTTAAGGATTACAATGGTATTTCAACCATCAAAATCGTGTTGCACTGTCAGTGATCAAAATTTATTGTTATGTATCTGATAATCTTGTGAAATGAGTTTATCTCCCTAAAATTCCCAGTGCACTTGCAGACATTGCTTTTTTTTTTCTTTTCTGTTTATTAAAAAATACCTTCTTAATGTTTTATCAAACATAAAATTCTGTTCTTATACATCTTATAAACGTATTGCCAGTAGAATCGGTGAAGCATGCTAATAGCTTCCATCAGAGAATACATCATTTCTGTATTATTAGTTTGATTGCATACAAACAAAGCCATGTAATGACTGTTGAAAAACAAGGTGTGTTTAATGTTCATACCGTTTTTCATAGTCAGTTGTGACTGCTTTTTTCTACACTTGTTTGTATGTAAATTAGCATCATATATTCATGAGACGTGCTGATTGATGGTATTTTTAAGCTTTTGTATCATTGAGGTGTCTTCACATAGCATAATTGGAAAAGGACCCGTAGAGGCAAGAGGGCACAGAAAGGCTTTGAACTTGATGGTTTTATTGATGAGTTAAAATCGTAACTCCTGAGAGTCCCTGTTTTGAATCAGAGAACAGTTTGCATATACTGTGAATAACCTTGAAGTATAAAAACAACAGCAATATATATGTGTGTGTGTGTGTGTGTGTGTGTGTGTGTGTGTGTATATATATATATATATATATATCTCTGTGTGTGTGTGTGTGTGTGTATATATATATGGGTAGGTAGGTAGGCAGGTCTATACTGAGTATTTCGTCTTGGAAGTCAAGTGCCTGGAAATGCATTCCAAGCAAATTTTTTTCATTGATCTTTACAGGGACTGAGATGAGATTGTGGCTTGTGGCTCCCTGGATCTACCTTCTTAAGTTTTATTTTTTAATAAGCTAGATTTTGTTTTCTTAAGAACACCCTGATGTAGTTCACCATAGGTGATAGCCTCACCGTAATCTTGGCCATTTCTTGCAGAACAGTGGGTCCATTGTCTTCACCCTAAAAGAAGTGATATGAGCTCTCTGTGTAGTCTGTTCTTTATTTTAATACCACTATCATTTGCCCTTCTCTTCTCCAGACTATGCCACTGCATACAGAACTCAGGAAATAAGTTTTTGCTCTTGTTACCAATGGTTTGTACGTTAATGAATAGGCATCTGTGTCATCTGTTTTCATCTATTGTCTCAACTCTGGACTTCATTCATGTAGTACAATTAACGTCCTCCTCACATATTGAATCTTGACAGCATAGCAGGACGAGTGCGACCAAAATTTGTTTATAAGGAAAAGGCAATTCTTGTTTATTTAATTTTTATGCATAGTAATCTCTAGGGTATGCACTTTTAAAGAAACAATGCTTTCTAATTTTTATAGGAATCTAGCAGATTCAGCTTTAGTATTAATTCACTCCTCTTCAAAAAGTTGTCCAATATTCTCTCAGTATTGGTGAATACAAGCTTTAGTGAGCATTTGGTATTTCCTGGCAAATGATTGCAAAGCTGTGCTGTTGAAACCTGCTGTTATTAACGCTGATAGTAGCAAATAGACAGCCTCCACAGAAATCTTTGTGAATGAGATCTGTGAAACAGAGGGGGCTGAAAAGTGGTGGCTCTTAGCCCAGCCTCATCAACAGTACGAGAAGTGTGAGGCAAAGAAAAGGGAGCGGGATGCACATTGAGCACAGGGAGGTTGGTGCCAGAGTTGCTAGAAGCAGTTTCTGATTCTAATTGTGTTGTGCCAGCCCCGTGAATGCAGGCCTTGCGGGTGGCATGGCCCTCAAGCCATGAGCAGCAAAGGAAGCTGACAGCAGCCTCTCTGGAGGCTGGCACTGAACGACTAACTAACATCCTTTCACTTGTCATTCCTGTGCTCTACTAGAGGCTAGATGCCAGAAAAATAGGAAGGGAATGTATAACAAGACTCAGTGTCACCTAATGGCATTCAGAGTTTGTTCCAAAGGAGCAGAGTCGTGGTTGATCGTTGTTTTGGAAATAGTTCTCTCATGCTGATTGTTTCATACATGGGGCTCATCCTTAGGATTACCTGATTCCAAGGTATAAATACTGGATATGAATTGCATTGCTATTATCTGTGTCTGAGGTGTTTTGTGCACTAAGCTGCTTCTTTTAGGTAAACTAACTGTATTTCTCATGGGCTACATAAGCTACAGAAAAAATGTCAAATCTGGCAATAGTCAGCTTTCTATGCCACCCTGTAAAAATCTTAAAAACTGTTGTTTTGTTAAGTCAAAGAATAATAGAATGGACTGGGTTGAAAAGGAGCACAATGCTCATTTAGTTCCAACCCCCTGCTGTGTGTAGGTCACCAACCAGCAGACCAGGCTGCCCAGAGCCACATCCAGCCTGGCCTGGAATGCCTCCAGGGATGGGGCATCCACAGCCTCCTTGGCAACCTGTTCCATTTCCTCTCCACCCTCTGTGTGGAAAAAATTCCTCCTAATATCTAATGTGTATCTCCCTCCCTCTCCTTGCTGGCCACCCCTTTTTTAATGCAGCCCAGAACACAGTTGGCTTTCGGGCTGCAAGCATGCACTGCTGGCTCATGTCTAGCTTCTCACCCACCAGGACCCCCAGTCCTTCTCAGGTCTGCTCTCAAGGGTTTTTTCTCCCAGTTTGTATGAAAACCTAGGATAAATCCAAGCAATACATATATTTTTCTTTAAACGTTGTAGCTCTGTCATTATCACCCTGACTTAGCATAATGCTTAAAAGTGCATAATTTTTAGACATGGCTATTAGCCCCATGATACATAGCTAATATTAGTGCAGTGTGTATGCTTTAGATAGAGACTTGAATTAATTTCATATAGTTTTAAGAAGAGCACTAAGGATGAATTTTCTATTTAAAATACCTAGCTATAATTACGTAGGTAACATTGGAAAAGCATTATGGATATTGTGACAAATTTGTGACTTCGTTGCATATTGCTTCAGTACCTTCAGGGCCTTGAATGTGCCCAGGACAAACCTAAGAAAGTCCCTGAAGAACATAAGAAGTTCGATTCTTTCCAGAGAGGTTTCTTTTTGCATTTATTCAAGGCTCAAGGATTGGCTAGATACTGTAATGCTATTTGTATTTCACTGCTAACTGTGTATTTGTTCATTCAGTTTTTAATACTAATCTTACCTTACAATAATGAAAAATGAGGCTTTGTAAATTCATATTATTCCTTTGATGATATCCTAAAAAGAATATTGAACATTTCTATGGTCTACGTTTTATTTACAGAAGGTCAGGAAAGGTCGGAATGTAACAGGAAACCACTTTTTTAGTGGGTTAAGTAGCACTAGGAATATTTGTAAAAGCATCAAACTGTGAAAGTTGTTGAACCTAGTGCCTTACTCAAGAATGAGAGTCAATTGACTATTCTCCCTGTTTATAGAGGTGTGTGAAGGTTTTGTTTTACTGTAGTAGACAAAGTAGTGGACTTCAAGTAATGGGTGATGTGAAAATTTTAAGTCTTCAGGAAAATCAGTGGAGGTATGTGATATTTTTGTGTAGTATATCGAAATAGATTTGTGTTGACATTTAATTCGATGTATTAAAAAAGACCTCAAATTCTCAAGTAGAAGCCATTTTTCTGAAGGCTTGAGTTCTGTCGGTTGATACAGGGCAGAGTGACACACTTGAATGACATGCTTAATTCACCTGTACAATAAAGAAGTGCTTGGATACACATATTGGATTTGTCAAGTTTTCTTCATTACACTTCACATTTTTTATTTTATTGTTGCTGAAAATCCTGTAGCAGCAGGAGTAATGGAAAAAGTCGGGGGGGAAAAAGTTGGGAAAGTGGGATAACAGGAATGGTATAGAATGCTTTTATAAACAGAAATGTGTCAGGTGGTCTCTTGGTTCTAAAACTAAAAACCTCCTACAGGTACATTGGCCAGAAGAGAGAGGCCAAAACAGGCGTACCTACTTTGGTAAATTTAAAAGGAGAACTGGCTTCAACAGATGAAGAGAAAGCTGAGGTGCTGAATGAGTTCTTCACCTCGGTCTTCACTGGTGGCCAGGATTCTAGTCTTTTTCACGTCCCTGAGCCCTGCATTCCCAAACCTCTACGTGGGGACCAAGGAGGTAAATCCCTCCCCACTGTAAGGGCAGAGCAAGTCCGAGAGTGCCTCCTTAGACTGAATGAATACAAGTCTATGGGGCCGGATGGCGTGCATCCCAGGGTCCTGAAGGAGCTGGCTGACGTGGTTGCCGAGCCGCTCTCCATCATATTTGAGAAGTCGTGGCTGTCAGGTGAGGTCCCAGATGACTGGAGGAAGGGTCACGTCACTCCCATATACAAGAAGGGGAGCAGGGAAGACCTGGGGAACTACAGGCCGGTGAGTCTCACCTCCGTGCCTGGGAAGATCATGGAACAGATCCTCCTGGACAACATGCTCGATCACATAAAGAATGAGCATGTGATCCGAGAGAGCCAGCACGGCTTCACCAAAGGAAGGTCATGCCTAACTAATCTTGTGGCCTTCTATGATGGAGTGACGGCATTGGTGGACGAAGGGAAGGCGACCGATGTCATTTACCTGGACCTGAGCAAGGCCGTTGACATGGTCCCCCACCACATCCTCATCTCCAAATTGGAGGGAAGTGGATTTGATGGGTGGACGACCCGATGGATAAGCAATTGGTTGAAAGGCCGCAGACAGAGGGTGGTAGTCAATGGCTCTATGTCCAGGTGGAGGCCGGTAACAAGTGGTGTCCCCCAAGGGTCTGTCTTGGGACCGGTGCTCTTGAACATCTTTATTAATGACATCGATGAGGGAATTGAGTGCACCCTCAGCAAGTTTGCTGATGACACCAAGCCGAGTGGCGCGGTTGATACGGTGGAAGGAAGGGATGCCATTCAGAGGGACCTCGACAGGCTGGAGGGCTGGGCTCGGGTGAACCTGATGAGGTTCAACACGGCAAAGTGCAGGGTTTTGCATTTGGGCCGGAAGAACCCCAGGCACCTGTACAGGCTGGGAGGAGCGGTCCTTGAGAGCAGCTCGGCAGAGAAGGACCTGGGGGTCCTGATGGACGAGAGACTGAACATGAGCCAGCAGTGCACTCTGGCAGCTCGAAAGGCAAATGGGATCCTGGGCTCCATCAGGAGAGGGGTGGCCAGCAGGGACAGGGAGGTGATTGTCCCTCTCTACTCGGCTCTTGTGAGGCCCCATCTGGAGTCCTGTGTCCAGGTGTGGAGCCCTCAGTACAAGAAAGACATAGAGATTTTGGAAAGGGTCCAGAGGAGGGCGACTAAGATGATCAGGGGGCTGGAGCACCTCCCCTATGAGGACAGGCTGAGGGAGTTGGGCTTGTTCAGCCTGGAGAAGAGAAGGCTGCGGGGTGACCTCATTGCAGCCTATCAATACCTGAAGGGAACCTACACCCAGGAGAGGAGTAAACTCTTCAAAAGGGCTGACAATAGCAGGACTAGGGGAAATGGATCCAAGTTGAAGGAGGGGAGATTTAGGTTGGATGTTAGGGGGAAGTTCTTTACAAGGAGAGTGGTTAGGCCCTGGAACGGGCTGCCCAGGGAGGTTGTGGATGCCCCGTCCTTGGACGTGTTTAAGGCCAGGTTGGACGGGGTCCTGGGCAACCTGATCTGAATGTGTATGTTTGGTGGCCCTGCCAGGCAGGGGGGTTGGAACTACATGATCCTTGGGGTCCCTTCCAACCCGGGTGATTCTGTGATTCTAGAAATATCTGAGATTATGTTTGGGATTTGTGAATTTGCCTGTGGTATGGAGAAGGTTAACAAGAATTGATTTATTGTCTTTTCCAATACAAAATGAAGGCTAGTAAAATGATCTGAGTGTGTTCCAAATCATGGGTGGAACCTCTGTCCTTTTAGTCTTATGTTCTACTTATAACTTTTCAGCTTTCTAATTGCAAGTAATATCTGAATAGGTTAATTTTGGGCAAACGTTACTGCTTTAGCAGAAATGGATGGAAGATCCAGCTCTTTCTGAATAAATCTTACAATAGCACTCTTTAGTCTAAATAAAGTTTATGAAGAAAAGATGATGAAAATGATGTATTTTACTGTTTCAATGGCATTTCCATCCTAACTTCTTTCTTTAAGATACACAAAAAAAAAAAAGTCTCTCTTTTTATTACTTCATTATTCGGGTAGATTGTATGTAACATAACAATTGTAGGAAGAAAACCTTTTCTTTGTAGAAAATCCCAATATGTTTGATGCAACAGAGAAGGGACTACGTGTGGCCATTTTGAGAAAAATGTGAGCTCCAGAGAATAAATGAGAAAGTGAAAATAATTATTAGATGCTTTGGAAAAATGCAGAAGGAAGGTAACAGAAAATTGAAGATTTTCTGTTCCTACCCGATATTCCTGTATAATGCAATTAAATGTAATGTATGTATTTTAAATTAAGTGAAAAAAAAAAAATAGAACAGTCCAGTAAAGACATTCACAAATTCTTTTTGCAAGGATTGGAAGCTTTACCAATACGATCTGATTCATGGAGGAGATGCCTCAATGTAGTTTACTACTAGGATGAATAAAAGTGGAAAACACTGTCATAATTGTGGTTTCTCCTCATCTCTTCCAGTGTTTTAAACTCGTTTTATTTGCAGTATTTATTTACATAGTAATTAAAAAGGCAGTTATCATTGTTCATCTGTGCAGCATTGAGTAAAAGAGTGCACAAGTATGCACTCCTATCTTAGATTCTACTCGGTACTTCCAGATGCTGCTCATTTGTCTCTTTGCGTTTCAAAGGAGGCGTTCCCATAAAAACAGTTTTTACTAATAAAACTTAATCAGTGAAAGACAGCTTAGGATGCAACCACTTTTTTTCCCTCTTTGAAGTAAAATTATTGTCCTACTAAAAACCAAAGAGCTTTTTGTTCTTGTGAATGTACTTGCTGTTTGATCATTCTTTTGGCTGTGATTATGTGGTTTTGACAACTGTGTGAGCTCACATTATCTCAGTGGTTCTAATTTTTCTAAATTGAGGTTTCTTGGTGATCTTTCAGCCAGTTGGATAAAACTCCTGGATAAAACACTTAAGCGATTCACTATAGTTAGTGAACTCAAATTTATTCATAAATTCAAATGAGTACAGTCTCACGTAATTAGAAGGATGTTTGATGTTTAGGAAAACGATTTGTAGGAAATCGAGTTAATTAGAATTATTTAATGGCAGATTTTACAGTCGAAAACTTTAAAACAATTTCTTTCTCAAATTCATTTAGGATTGTTTAGAATGTCATTGTATTGAATTAATAGTGACGTTGATGCTTTAGGTTTGAAAAATTAATCATGGAAGATGTAATTAAGATATTCAATATCTCAGAGTACAATAAAGCTACTGTAGTAATTTATAAGCAGAACTAGAAACATATATAAGTGCTTTGAGAAATACCTATTTTCAGTGTTAACAAGTAATATTGCTTGTGTAGCCTTTTCACTTGATGAGTGCAAATGACCTCTGAAAAACACTGTTTTATTCTATGTGTGTAATTTGTCCCATTATGATGACTGTAATCTTTTTCTCATTTGTTTTTCACTGCTTGCCTTTTCTAGGAAGTAGAGGTTGGTATATATCTTGTCTTCTACGATCAAATGACTTTTGGATGTACATGCTGATTTATTGTATCTTACTAAATGTAGGTTGTTTCTCCCTCTCCAGGATGATTATTTTCGCACATGGAGTCCGGGTAAACCATTTGATCAAGGTAAGATTCTGCTACTATTTTTTTGTTGTTTGGTTGAAGATTAAAATACTTACAAATGTGTTCCTGTTCTAGAATAACTCTGAAACTATGAGTTTGTTATCATCTCACTCTTCAAATGATTGTTACGAAAAGGGAGCAGAAGTTGATTTGTAGCCTAATTGTTTTACATCTATGACTTTTGCAAGCTTTTATTGATTAGAGGCTGAAAGAGGGCAGTAGCAGACATGCTTAAAGTTTTTCTTAGCTAAACAAGTTAATGGGATTTGGGTCTTGTTTTGTTTTACGAGTATACTTAAAGCCAGCCACCCCTTGTCTGATGGAGCCCAGGATACTGTTGGCCTTCTGAGATGCAAGAGCACACTGCTGGCTCACATTCAGTTTTTCATCCACCAGGACCCCCGGGTCCATCTCCCCAGGGCTGCTCTCAAAGAGTTCCTTCTCCTAGTCTGTATATGTATCTGGGATTACTCTGACCCAAGTGCAAAACCTTGCACTTTGCTATGCTGAACCTCATTAGGTTTACACAGGCCCACCATTTGAGCTTGCTGAGGTCCCTCTGGATGGCATCCCTTCCTTCTAACATGTCAGCTGCACTACTCAGCTTGGTATCACTGGCAGAATTGCTTAGGGTGCACTTGAGACCATTGTCAATGTAATTGATGGAGATGTTGAAGAGCACTGCTCCCAAGACACCCTGGGAGACACCACTCATCACCGGCTTCCATCTGGACACAGTGCCATTCACCACAACCCTCTGTCTATGGCCTTCCAACCTATTCCTTATCCACTGAATAGTCCACCCCTCAGATTTCTTATCTCTCCAATTTGGAGATAAGGATGTGGTGAGGGACCATGTAAAGTGCTTTGCACAAGTCCAGGTGGATGATATCGGTTGCCTTCCCAGTCACCAGACTGGTCAGGCACAAGTTTCCATTGGTAAAATGGAAATTGGTAAAACCATGCTGGCTGTCTCAGATCACCCGTGGTGAGGCTCCCCAGCCTGTAGTTATCTGGATCCTCCTTTCTTGCAAATGGGAATGATGTTACCTTTTTTTTTTTGGGGGGGGGGGGAGGGGGAGGGGAACTTCGCCCAACAGCTGTGACTTTTCAAATACAATGGAGAGCTGCTCAGCCTCCCACATCAGCCAGCTGCTTTAGGACTCTGGGATAATGCATGTCATCCAGACCCATAAACTTGTACACGTTCAGTTTTATGAGGCAGTCTCAGATTTGCTCTGCCCTTACAGCAAGGGGGATTTACTCCCCCAGTTCCAACCTAGAGGCTCAGGGATGTGAGCTTCAGGGACATGAGACATATATGAGAATCCTGGCTGCTAGTGAAGACCAAGGCAAAAAACTCATTTAGTACCTCAACCTTCTCCGTATCTGTCGTAGCCAGTTCTCCTTTCTCATTTACTGAAGGAGGTACCGAAGGCTCTCTGCTTCTACTGCCCAATGTACCTATAGAACTCTTTCTTGTTGTTTTTAACATCCCTAGCCAAGTTCACTTCCATCTTCCCCTTGGCTTTCCTAATCCTCTCTCTGCAAGTCTGGAAAGCATCCTGTGTTCTCCCCAGGTGGCATGCCCTTGTTCCCATAGTCAGTACAACCCCTTTTTTTCCCTCAGCCTGACCAGCAGATCTTTGCCAAGCCCTACTAGTTTTCTGCTTCCCTTGCCTGCTTTCTTATTCAGAGGGGGAGAGTGCTCTCAAAAAGGCATCTGTAAAGAGTGGCCAGCGTTCTTCGTCTCCTTTGTCTCTAAGGACAGCTTCCCAGGAGATCTCATCCAGCAATTCCTTCAGCAGCCTGAAGTTCACTCTCCCAAAGTTCAGGGTCCTGGCCCTACTCTTTGTCAGGCCCATGTTTCTTGAGATCACAAACTCAACTAGGACATAGTGGCTGTAGCCTAGGCTGCCTCCAATCTTTATTGCCTTCAATGATCTCCTCTGCATTAGTGAGTACTAGATCCAGCAGCACTTCACCTCTGGTCAGTCTATCCAGTACTTGAACCAGAAAGTTATCATCCATGGACTCCAGTAATTTCCTGAATTTATCCAGTAGATATCTGGATGATTTAAATCTCCCCATCAGGACAAGTACCTGGGAGTGGGATCCCTCCTGCCGCTGAAAGAAGGCCTTGTCAGCAGGCTCACCTTGATCAGTCCTATCCCTACGTTAGTCCTCTCCCTAATTCTGACCCACAGACTCTCAGTCTGCTCCTCACCATTTTTCACAGAGAGCTCCTCACATTCTATCCACTTGTTTAACACAGAGGGCAACTCCCCCACCTTTCTTACCTAGCCTATCCTTTCTAAAAAGGCAATACTCCCCTAAAAAGGCATACCCTCTACAGTGGTATTCCAGTTAAGGGAGTAGTCACACCATTCTTCTATGGTAGCAACTGGATTGTAATTTTCCAAGCACATCATGGTTTCCAACTCATCCTGCTTATTTCCCATGCTGCATGCATTAGTGTAAAGACACTTCAGCTGGGCTTTCTGACATGCTACCTTTCTAGAGGGCCTTCCCACAAACTTCTGGGAGGAATCTGAGATTTCCCCCAGCTGCTTCCTAGAGGAGCAAGAGAAGATTTCAGATGGGGGTTGGCAACATTACTTTTTCTGAGGAGTCTCTGCAAGATCTCACAGGACAGTTCAAAGGTTTTTCCCCATAATCTCCTGGTGTGACAGTAACGCAAGCCTTCCTGTGTCCTGCTCGGCTCTCTTCCCCTGTTGGATCTAATATAAAGCCCTGGACTACTCTCTCAACTCTAGTGAGCCTCATTGTATCCCTTTTCCTCTTCCTGCCTGCAGCCATTAGACCAGTGCCGAGTAAATTGTCCTGTGGTGGCACCAGCCTCTCTGCCACTTACTCATTACCTGGGTTTTCCTAGCCTGCTCCATATCCCTTTAAAACCAAGAAGCCAACAATAAAATCAAAACAACTGAAAAATTTGGAAGCCTTTCTAAAATGATAAGGACTACAGTTATGATATGTAATAGCAGGTATTGTAAAGAAACGGCATAGTAGCAAACTGTAAGTACTCTTCGTCCATGTTTAACTAAATCCCAGTACAAGTGATCGTAGCATTGCCCAGTAGTGAACAACCATAGTAAGGAAATGAAGCCCAAAGCTGACTTTCCACAGGGTGACTTAAAAAAGGAAGTTAAATTTTGACTGTATGAGAATAAGAGAGTGTTATTACTGCACAGACTTTGCTTGTCAGATCCTAGTTGGAGTGGCAGTACTCTTTTGTTGAGTTAGTGCCAATATGGTGAGAGAAAATAAAACCCTGAAAATGTATTGTTTGACTTGTTGAATAGTTCTCATCTTTTGTGGTTGGCATATTTCATTTATCTATTTATTTACTTATGTTACTTGTTTGGTAAATTATGACCGTGTCTCTTAGAGTAGGACTTCCCACCAGGTTTGTCACTTTTGAATTTGTCACTTTAATTGAGGTTTACCATTTGAATACAGCAGGCTTGTTTTGACAGCCTGTGTGGGAGAGGTAAGAGAGGAAGGGAGGACAAGTTTGTGTTATTTGTCACTGCTCTCTGAATTATGGTGATTTTTGTGTGGATTGGTGGAAATTTAGAAGTGTTAGTTCAGATCTATGGCAGACTGACAGTGCTGATTTCACAAACCATAGTTCTCTCTTCGTTGTATGCTAATACATTAGGAAAGTTCTTGATTTTGGTCCTCCCGACACCTCAAAGAAAGATTTGCTTTCCCTTGATCAGTGACTTCTTCTCATTGCAGGACATTCATTTCAGAAGCAGGCTTTTCATTTCACTAGAAAGTACCTTAGGGCTTTTTTCTTCTTTGGCTTTTGACAAGGAGGTGTGGTGTGTGGATTTGCTTTTTGTGTAAGAACAGTAATAAATAATACTTTGATTAATGATTTAATGGTAGCAGTGCCCTTGATCAGAAGATACTGAGTAGAATGCACTGTAAATTTTGCTAGTGATTTATTTAGTTATCACATACCTACTATTTTTTTTTTTCCCAACTGGCTGTTGGTTTTGCTGAAGATATTGAAGATAGAAGCTTCTACATGCTCAGGCTTGTTACATTACTCTGAGTTATTTGGGAATCCTGATGCTAATGTTTGTAGAATACTTGCCTGAATTGAGCAACAGACCAACCAGGTTAAGGTTACTTTCTAAGCTTTGTTAGCAAAACGCATTGTATATTGGGTGGTGAATATTTCAAAAGCGTGCCTACAGGTTTCAGATTTCTATTTTCATAGACTTGTTAACTGAAAATTAACACTGAAGAACAAAATGCAAATGCTGTTTTGTTCTTTCATCCGTGTTGTACTGCCTGATTTACAACTGAATAACAAGCAGCGCTAGCTGGGCACTGTTTTTAATAATAATAGGTATGCCACAATTCTGATATATAAGCAGTTTTGTCTTAATTTTTCAACCTTTTGCAAAAAGATTATCAGGTATTTTTACCTGCCGGCGCAGACCTTTTCAGTTTTAATAACATAATAGTTCTCCCACAGTTTTTGTCAGTGAATTAACCTCAGCGGGAAACGCTTAGCCTGAATTTAGCAATTATACTGAACTGAGCTATATGTTAAAAGATCTGCAGTTTCTCCCACTTTGCTGTACTCTGATTGACACACAGATATTCTTTATGATCAGTGGCTTGTGTGGTGGTGGTGGTTGGTTGTTGGTTATGAGAGTGACATGATGCCCTTGAGTAGAACTGGGAATAGTACTGAAAGATAGAAGGTTTCCCAGTCAGTATCTTGTTGTCTACGTTGTCAGAATTGGCTTCCCTGTACTTTCAGAAGTGTTTTTTGGAAACACAACAAAGCACAGAAAACCAAGTATGCAGTTACTATGTACATGTTTATATGTCTGAAGTTCTCTCTGTTTAGATGAGAAAAATCATAGAATCACCAAGGTTGGAAAAGACCTTCAAGCTCATCCAGTCCAACCATTCACCTATTCCCAGTAGCTCCCACTAAACCATGTCCCTCAACACAACATCCAGCCTTTCCTTGAACACCCCCAGGCTTGGTGACTCCACCACCTCCCTGGGCAGTCCAAATGACTGTGTGGTGTTTTGTGGGAAGAGCCATACGTACTTTGTAAGTGAGGGAACCTTATGAGTCAGTGGCTTAGGAGTGAATGTAATGTGATGGCTAAAGAAATCATGTCTCTCAGGATTCCCTGTGTTTGCCGATAAAGGAAATACAACAGTGATTCTCAGCACACGTCTTCTCTTTGACTTGTGTCATGAGGTAGGGAGACTGTCATAATGATAACTTTCTGTAGTCTACCAACACTCACTTCTTCCTAAGTATTATTCCAAGGCTGTGCCGTAAGCAAGACTTCACTTGTCTAAAGTTTAAAGTTGACAAAGTTTCAAGTCAAATAAGATCTAACTATAAATTCTGTTTTTCACCTCGAGAACCATGCACGTAGACTTGGGATTTTTCCATCTTTTGAATGGGGCATCGTGAGTGCCTGGCTGTGGAGTTGTGTGCTCTGCTGGGGCAGGCTGCAAGCCCTGCAGTTTATGGTACAGAATCTTCACGAGGGGTTTCCCCTTGATTCTGTTACGGCTGTGCCATTTTTTGCTCCTCTCCATCAAGTGGGAATATTCCATGGGAAAAGTATTCTCCCAAGTGAAAGCTCATGAATGCTTTTTATTTTTTCAAATGCAAACTTACAGTGAGAGAGTGGAATTGCAATAAAAAACCCCGTTGAAACAGGAGCATTAACAATTCCACTAAAAGTCTGCTGCATCACAGTGAAATAATAATGATAGAGATAGGTGATACAGGCAGTGTGTCAACGTGTTATGGGCAGACAGGTTCTCTGAGGTTAGAAATAGTTTCCTAACCTTCTCTGTTGGCTTTTGCTTCTTTTCATTGTATGGAGTCAGTATCTGGCTTTTCCGAAGCTTGCCTATAAGTCTGTGAAAGCATTGAATAAGCAGATCTTGAAATTGAAGCTCTGAACTCCAGCTCGGCTTTCTATTTTCTGTGGGGGAAAAAAAAATGGATTATAGGAACTACTGATGCTTCTACAGATTTTTTTTTTTTTTTTTTTTTTTTTGGCTGCATTAAGTTTTAGCAGTTTTACACAATGAAATTACAAGTCAAATTTAGTAATTGAAAAAGCCTGTCTGCAGAAGTATGAATACTTTCAAGCTGCATAAATCCCTGCTGCCCGTATGTAATAGGAATATTCAGCTTTGTATCTGTGTTTTCAAATTGTTACCTGTTATTTTTAAAAGTCATTTGATCTGTTATCTCTCAACCCCACCCTTGTCTTTCAGGCTTTGGTGTAAGTTCTTGGTACTCATGTGCCTCCTTGTCAGAGTCACCACTCATCATACAAGTGTCTTCTCATTAATCACTTACTGTGTTCTGTGTCTGTGTTCTTACCCAAAGCAACAGTATACTGGGACCCTTTGCAAATGGTATTCAGCCAACATTCATTAATTTGCTAGCAATATATTTTTTTAGTTTTTTTATTTTATGCACTTTTCGTGCATACACTCCTAGGTGCTCTGAAAGTAATGCCTCTGTTAGACTGCCCTTCTGCTGCAACCTGTCACACAGCAACAAAATGGGTCGGAATGTTGGTGGGAAGGTTCAGCCTCTACTGCCATAACATCATCATCTGCCTCTGGTGTCGTGCACCAGCATGATAACACAGGAGGCATCACATTTGGAAAAGCCATCCTAAGCTTTTCTAATATTCTCCTAGACTTCTGGTGTACGGAGTTTTTTGCAAAACACATCCTTAATCTGATCCCGGATTTCAGTGTTAGTGTGTTATGATGTTGAAAAGGATGCAGTTAAAGGAATCAATACAGTCCTGCATATGATAATGAAACGGCTGCCTTAACAGCACTGGGATTCATTCCTTTATAGTTTGGTATATGTTGAAAGGCGTTCTTACATTAATCTAAGATGTCAGAATTGCTCACGTAGACAAATGTGTAATTTTATGAGTATTAATAACTGGTTATTGGAAATATCCAAGTATTCCAGGACCTCTTGCTCTGAAAATGTGCACTGATACTCAACTTGTGTTGCTGCAAAGTCTAAGTTACCATAAAAGATGGGAAGAATGTTATTAGCTGTATTTCAATCCACCAATACCTTTCCTTAAAACATTATTAGACACTTACCCAAAGAGTACTTGTTCCCACTGAACTCTTGTGATTATATACGTATGCATGTAGATGTGTTTAAGTGTTTCAATTCTGAGTCTCATATTTATGTAAGTATTTGCATGAGTATAAAAATGTAACACTAGTTTAGAAAATAATATGGAACAGGTATTATCTTTGAAAACAATTGAAGTATTTTATTAATTGGGTTGCTGCTAAAAGGTGCATTTTGTCCTTACAATTATTTTAGAAACAAGCAGTTAGCAGTTATTTGGACTATTTGAAGCTGAGTAGTTTTAGTAGCTTTACGTATGTTTTATCAAAATAAATAAACCATATTTTCTTCATATTATGCCCTTACATCAGATAAAAATAGAACGTACTGTAGTACATTTCATTTTTAGACTGCAGATATAAGTAGCTTAGAGGCTGTGGTTGTTGAGCACAGTTGCATACTCATAGATGCTGGTTTGTGTGTGTGTGTGTGTGTGTGTTTGTGTATATATACTTTTTTTAAGTGCAGAGGATGTTTTCCTTTGCTCAATAGAAGTATTTGGTGGGAACAGTGGACAATTTCCATGTAATGGAGGAAACTTGAAATGACATTTCCGTGGAGGATGAACACCCTGAAGATGGTTTTATTTGCAACAACTGTAGCATTTCTTACAGACCATTTCGCTGAATAATTTTTGGCTTTTATTGTGTTAGTTTATATTGTTTACCTATTTACAGAAGTATTGTGTATACAGTAGTACAACAGAAAAGGATTTTGAAGCGATTTCAGCCAGGTATTTTTAGTTGTGTCTTTACCTTTTAGCTATTTCATCTACCTAGTTTTGTAGCAATTTGGGTAACCAAGGATATGCAAATGCATGCACACACATGTGTGTAATTCGTGAATACATTTCTGTACAGTGAATTGAAATCATTTAGAATCATGTTCAATAAAATTGTTCGATTTAGCTCATTTGCAAGCCCTGGGAAATCATAATGGATTTTAATGGAGATCCATTAGTTGAATGCTGTGACAACAATTATGTTGATCTAACTTATTTTGCTATAAAAACTGAAACATCAGCACGTGTAGCAAAGTTACTGATGTTTTAAAACTAGAAATCTACTAGTTACCTAGTATACACTAGTTAGAGCTAGATGATCTTAAAGGTCCCTTCTGACCCAAACCGTTCTATGATTGAATGGAGTCTGAATTCTTACAGCTGTTTTAAGAAAGGCTACATGATAGATTTTTAGTACCTAACTTGTGACGAGATCTTGCCTTCGATAGCAGTGCCAACTTAGTCCTGTTTTCCTGCCGACCTGCTTTATGTCCTGATGCAGAGTCCATAGTGCCACCAAATCCTGAATAATCATAAAACAAATTTTAAAAGCGTGTTATTTAGATTTCGTTTTAGCACAGCTAGATCAGGCATTCAGGTAGCCGTTCAGACCCACAAAATGCTTATATGGAGGTGAAAATGTGACAGAAGGCTGCAGTGACTTGCTAGTGGGAGAGAGCAGAACTTTCGAACTGGCAGTATATGGAGAAAAGGATATATGAAACTGGATCATTTTATTTGGCAAACCTGCATAACTTCTAGTCTGGTATGCCTCTTCTGAGGAAGATTGGTCTTTAAAGCCTTTCTTCAGAAAGAGATGCTTCAGAGCGTCCCAGTTCTCAATGCTAAACTGAGCTTAGTGGTGTAGAATGCCAGAAACAGTAGTGCACCTGAGCATATTCCTGATGAAAGGTTTTACACAGTTGAGCCTGCTTAATCAGGCTGGACTTTTCCTGAGCACTCTTATGAGAAGATGCTTCTTGAGTGGATGCAACCTTCATACATGCAGACAACTACTTATTGAATCATTTGTTCATGAGCTGAAACTTCTAAAGTGTTTGTAACCTCCAGAGGTTCTAATCCAAGCTCTTAATTACTTCACCACCAACAGAAACACCTTCTCTCTATGCTTCTTACTGAAGTTGCACGTTCATTGGATCAGATGAAAAAAATACATAGGAAGATTCTTTGCACTGAAGGTTCAGCTGTAGCTGCCCATTCTGCTTTTCATGTTACCTAGTGTATGATGCGAAATGCAATCCCAGGAAGAGGAAACAAAAATTCTAGGTTCTTCTTTTCAGACCACTCCTATCAAGTTACTGAGGAAGACTGTTTCTTATTATTTTCTTAAGTTTATTTGTGAATCTGAGACTGTTTATGTCCAGTGGTTCCTCTTCATATGGAAACATGATTACTCTCAGGTATATTGCATATCAAGATTGGGATCTCTCTTGGAGCGTGGCTGCACAGGTGGGCGTCCAGATGGGTCTTGAACACATCTGCAGAGAAGGAGAATCCACAATCTCTCTGGGCAGCCTGTTCCAGTGCTCCATCACCCTCACCACGAAGAAGTTATTTCATGTATTGGTGCAGATCTTCCTATGCTCTGATTTATGTCTGTTTCACCTTGTCCTGCCCCCACAGACCACCTCTTTTACCAGAAGTAAAAGCACTGATTAGGTTTCTTCAAGAATTAGGTAGTTTATCAAAGCAAGTAATATGAACATAAGTTCAGGTGTTCATAAGTAATATGAATAGCTCAGTTGTTTTTTTGCTTAGGGTTGTAGCTTAGACATGTGACTAATTTTTGGTATTCTAGTTGATTTTCAGTTTTCTCCCCTACCTCTTAAACTAGAGGAATTAAACCAATCAGTGGATGCTCAAAATATGTCTTAGGTTTTGGCAGATGTAGTTGATCATTTGTGCGGGTTTTTTTTCCTACCCATCAGAAATGAATCTAGAACTTTAGAGGGCGAAAGTAGAATTCAAATGTGAAAACTCTGCCCTTTAACCTTTCTTCCCTATTTGTTTTTGCTGGGTATGAAAGCTCCATCTGTCTGATTGCAAAATAATGGTCCTTTACTGTGATTTCTACCACAGAGCTTCTGTCAAGAGGATTACTGTGTTGTCTTGCTTTCACTCGATTTTCTTTTGTATTCCCAGTAAAAATGATCTGGCTAATGTCAGTTTCTGGCAGTGCTAGCTGTAAATTGACTTAAAGAAGAGATTATGAGCTTTCCTGCATTGCTGTTCCAAATCTGAAAAATAAATAGATCCATTAGTAATAATTGAATCAGTTTTTATGAGTATTAATTGCTTCCTCAGGATGTGAGGATAACAAATCCATATCCGTCTGTAAAAAGTCACCAAGCGAGCCTAATTCCATTCCAAATGTGCAAATTATTTTTAATTAATACTGCGAGTTCTTAGAGAAAGATTAGATGATACAAATCATTTTTTTATTTAATAATTCTTTTTGTAACCCCTATTTCAATTTTTCTGCTTACTGAAATTTAAGTAAGGCTGCATTTAGTGTTATGTTAGGGAAATGCATATTAAATATGTGTGTAACATCACAGAATGGTTTGGGTTGGAAGGGCACTTCAAGATCATCTAATTCCAATCCTCCTGCTATAGGCAGGGACCAGGGTGCTCACAGCCCCATCAGCCTGGCCTAAATAACACATGGCAAGCACTTTCTCTTTTTTATTATTTATTAGGAGCTAAGTGGAGTTGGGTATTATCAAATCAACAAAGCTAAGGTCAGTCAGACCTGTGTCTTTAGAAATTGGTTGAATCTGACTTCCTTGGAAGTCAGCTGATGTATTAGAGGCACTGATAAATGATGTCTTGTGGGCTGGTTTCCAGTATGAACGTAGTACTGTGTTGTAGGTGTCTGTTTTAGCAGAAAATGATAGCAGTGTGATTTGTTGCCAATGAAAGACTGCACGCTCAAAGTGGGAGTAATGCCAGCATTTTTGATCAGTGTTTACCAGAAGATACAGTGAAGAATTAGAGACTATTCTGTATCTTTCTTGAATTAGCTTGTTTGAGTTATAGACTTACATGGTATCAATAGTCAGATATGTCTCTAAGGTGTAAGGAGAGTCTAGTTCCTTCAGAGCATGAAAAGCTTTAAACTGGAATGGGGGGGGGGGGGGGGAGGGAAGAAGAGGGAGGGAGTGAAAGGCTTTCACTGTATTATTTATACGTCTAGTTGAGGTGTGTGATGGAGTTCCAAAGGTAAAAAGTCATGAAGAAACATTAGAAAAATATGAGGGCTGAAAGCAATGCCTGTGATTTTATGTTGGCCCACGACACCAGAGCTGGATGTTGATGTTATGGCCGTAGAGGCTGAATCTCCTCACCAATGTTCCGTTTGTTTTGTTGCTGTGAGATGGATGGCAGCACAGGGGCAGCCTGATAAAATGGTGTTTGATGTGGAAGCATGTATAAAGCAAAGCTGTGTCATTGAATTCTTCCACATGGGAAAAAAAAAGGAACGCGTTGACATTCATCAGCACTTGCTAAAAGTTTACAGAGACCAAACGTTACTTTGAGCAGCATTAATTTCTGAGCAATCTATGTATGCAGAAATATATTTCTGTTCAAAATGGAACGATGTATAAAAATATACAAAAGGAGAACATTAAGGAAAAAAGATTTAAACATTTTGATTATGTATTCTTCAAAATGAAGTATTCATTCTCTGATTATATGTCTGATACAGTCTGATATCTGTATGCGTACATATGTATTTCCATAGATGGTAGGAGGATGCTTGTTTCAAAGGACCTGAGGGTGAACTACTTTAATTTGAAGTTATTTACATTTTTCAAATGCAGAATATATGTAGAATGTGGTTCCATGTCCCTGCCAATTGTTGGTGGTGTTCCAGAAATGAATTTGTTTTTAGGATGTGTGTTACTAGACATTCTAGACAACTTCTTGTAATAGAAGTGCTTTCAAAAAAGTAGCTACAATGTATTTCTGTTTCTTATATTTATGTAACAACATTGGTTGATTTACCAACAAAAAAGTAGCCATTTCCCTGCAACTGTTACTGGTGTGAAAGCATGTAAGATACTTGGAAACCTATGTTTTTATTTATCAACAAAATTCTAATTACAGTGAGCTGTTAGTGGATGCGTATGCCAAGAGGAGCACAACAAAAAATTGAGGTTCCTAGGAAAAAAGAGGTTCATCAGGAAAAAGGAATTAAATGCAAAGATGCCCAAGCCTATGCGCATATAAAGACACAAATTTGCCCACAGAATGCATTTATCAGATTTACTCTCATAGTTAGCAATCTTGTAATAGATAGTAGTAAAATCATGGTCTGCAAACACAAAATAGAATTCAGGTGTAATGTTCTAGTTGGTGTGCTGTTTACTTGATACAGATTAGATTTTAAATTTTCACTGTGCTGATTTACAACTCTTCATTTGAAACTTAGAAGATGAAATTAGGATCAATGTATGAACTATCTGGATTTGAAACTGGTTTTCTGAATCATCTGGAATAGGTTGCAAATGTTGCAATAATTGATAATCGCTTTTGGTGATGATTTTTGCTTTTGTTGCCTGGATTTCTGGGATGCTCGTGTCCTGTCACAATTTAATAAAAGTCAATGACATTATCATTTGCTGACAGTGATATTTATCTGTTTTGTTACTACTTTGAAAGGTGCTAATTTAAGAAACCAGGATTATTCACTGGGAACAGCAGGTTGGAGGCCAAGAAAAATGGCTAAGATCTCACGCCCGTCCTGGTGTGATTGTTCTCTGTCTGAAACAATGTGCACTAATGTCATTTTGAGATGAGTTTCATCAAGCACACTGAACATCAAAAATGAAGAAATCTTTGTAGAAGGAGACAAATGGGAAGAGGGAACCAGCCTTCTGATGCCGTTTTTGACTGACGCCCAGTGTGGCTTTGGGCTTGCTGCTCTTTCCCCATCTGTACAATGGGAACATTGCAGATTTTATAAGCACTATGGTTGGTGTATGAGAATTATTGTCAGCTCATTGAAAGTGATGTGTGTCCATGTGTGTGGCAATTAATAAACTATCAGAATCTACTGAGGATGATAAATGCAAGAGTGTTTTACTTGCAATTGCCTTTGTTACAAATGCTGACCAGGAGAGAGTTGGATGGGGCACTCAGTGTTTTTATAAATAAGTGACAGTGGTAACATGTGAAAATATACATGAATACACGTGATTTGTGACGATCCATTTTCCTTGGTAAGGAACTTCACACAACTAACTTTCTTTGACCCTATTATTGAATATCCTGCCTTTTATGCTGATGGAAATCAGAGCCTTTCATTTCGGTGAGCTGTAAAAACAACAGGCCAACCCTCCCCCCATACTTGGTGGGTTTTGTGTGCGGTGTGTTTCTTTTCTTTAAGTGCCTGCTTCTAGGTAATCGTTAACAATTTTCTAAAATTGTTTTTAGCTTTAGATCCGGCTAAAGACCCGTGTTTAAAGATGAAATGTAGTCGTCATAAGGTCTGTGTTGCACAGGATCAACAAACTGCTGTTTGCATTAGCCACCGAAGGCTTACACACAGGTAAATACTTTAAAAGTTAATCCTATAGACTTTTTCAGTAGTATTCATGACTGACTGTAAACCATAAGTATGCTATAATTAGTTATGTAACAACATATAAGCAGTGGATTTTAGAAGTAATTATGCATGCATAATTTGATTAGACTGTTTAATATTTGATTTTTTTAATGGGCCGTTAAGCTGGAGGGTGTACATATTTAAAAAACACAAGCTGATGATCATCTGCATTTAAGCAAATACCAACCATACTAGTACCGAACCAATCTAATGATTGTGATAATGTCCTGCTGCTATTCATTCATCACTGCTTATATGAAACAAGAGGTCTTCAAAGCTGCACGTTATGTGGTGTAACTTTTTTCTTTTAGGCTACTTTGTTTTCCTTTTTTTTTTTTCTTTTTTTTCTTTTTCTTGCATTGGATTAATTAAATAGAAGGAGCAAACATATGAAAAAGTTATTCAGAATCAGAATGCAGATTTGTTTTATTGTATTGTATTTTATTTTTTTGTAGCAAACAATTCCAGGTCCTCTATTTATGTATGTCTCGGTGTGGCCAAATGTTAATGGCTTCATTTGGGGAAGACAATATGTAGGTAGGGGGCATGAAGCTTACTCTTAGTTGAATTGTGAGATTGTTGTTTGCTCAGGAGTTGGAGTCAGATTGACTTTTTGACTTGGAGTTGGTCAATTTGCTGCTCTTCATTGTGGGAAGCTTAGCATGGTAGAAAGAACAGAGCCCCACTAAACTTCAGTAACATGATTGAGCTCAGGATTTGATAAAGTTTCGTAATCATTAAACGCTGAAAAGGGTGAGGAAAAACAGTCTTGTGTAATGTAAAAAGATAATTTCAAGCTTTTTAGAAAGCCAGTACTGTGTAATGAATGATATAGAGAATGTTCTTCCTAGCATCTAGTTACATTTAAATACATCCATCTGTGTCTTTTTAAACAAGCAGAGTAGTACACAGTGAAAGGAAAAGTTTAAACTATCTAGATCTGCAGCTGCAGTTAATTAACAGAACCTTATTTGTAGAGGTTTGCTGTTCATATCAAATAATCTCAGACTACAGCTAATCATTTTGGTTTAATAAAATGTTACATATAAAAAGTTGAAAGAAATATTTTCAGACAAAGGCAGGTATGTTAGTTTCAGCTACATGTGAACATTTGGCAGTATGTCAGCATTGATAGTTCAGCATTTCTGGGGCTTTACACACGCTGTTGAAAGCAGTGGAGAAAGTGATATCTTAATTTTATGAATACTTGAAGATGTGCCTTTGTTTTAGATGAAATATTAGATGAATATTACATGAAAAATAGATTTATCTACCCTTCAGATTAGATGAAACTGGATATGATGGTTGAATTAGTAAATATATTGACATCTGCCTTCATACCCAGATTATTCCTCCCACAGTTCCTGGCATTCATTTTGAAAGGTATCTTAATATCTTAATGGGCAAAGCCTTTCTGAATATAGTACTGGATCTGTATGGGAACGGCTGAGTCATGGCCTGAACCTCTGATTGATCTCCTGAGGCGAGCCGTGAGTCAGCCAGAGGAGCACAGGTGAAGGCAATTCAGCTGTGCTGCCTCCTAGACCTATTTGAGAGCTGGCTACCAGGGGGGAAGGTTCTCTACTGGAGATCTGCTCTGCTGGTGTTTTGTGAGTGAGTCCAGGATAGGGGTAAGCTTCCTATCTGTTCTCTTCTTGTTATCATAATCTGCTTCGTCCAACTCTCTACTTCATTTTGTAATAATAACATCTTAATATTCATTGATTATACAGAGCCATAACAGGAAACATAGGCTCTGCAGATGTAGTCTTGTAAGCTAGATGAAGCAATTCACCACCTACTTGTCCTGAACCAGGACACAGATCTACAGGCATAGATGTCTGTTCCCACAGGTTATTAAGCTCAAGGAGAAATCAGTTGCTTTGTGCTTTCCTTCTAATGAGGTTTTCTTCCTGCAGTCTTTGACCTTTATGTGGTGTAGTAAGATAAGTGTCTGAGCAGCGTATTCACAGGCAGTCTTGTCTGCTGGTCTCTTAGTCTGTTAACTTCTTTAGCACAAGGTGATAATCCTTCACTAAAACCTATAACTTGCATATTGATTTTCATTGTCTGTTTTTCCAAGTTTTCCCAAAGAACTGGTCTGCACAGCTATGTGCTTTGGTAAAATATTAAATGAGAAAACAATGTATCACCAAAGCTATCAGTTTGCATTATCTACTTGTTCCCCTATATTCAGCACTCGTGAGGCCGCACCTCGAGTACTGTGTCCAGTTTTGGGCCCCTCACTGCAAGAAAGATATTGAGGCCCTGGAACGTGTTCAAAGAAGGGCAACGAAGCTGGTGAGGGGTCTGGAACACAGGCCATATGAGGAGAGGCTGAAGGAGCTGGGAATGTTCAGCCTGGAGAAGAGGAGGCTCAGGGGAGACCTTATTGCTCTCTATAACTTCCTGAAGGGAGGTTGTAGTGAGCTGGGGGTCGGCCTCTTCTCTCGTGTCATTAGGGATAGGACCAGGGGGAATGGTTTCAAGCTACGCCAGGGGAAATTCAGGCTGGACATGAGGAAGTATTACTTTTCAGAAAGGGTGGTCAGGCACTGGAATGGACTGCCCAGGGAGGTGGTGGAATCACCGAGCCTGGGGGTGTTCAAGGAAAGACTGGATGTTGCGTTGAGGGACATGGTTTAGTAGGAGCTATTGGGAATAGGTGAACGGTTGGACTGGGTGATCTTTTAGGTCTTTTCCAACCTTAGTGATTCTATGATTCTATGATACTTGTATTAATTTCTGATATATCAGCTGTTTGTGGTTGTTATGTGGTTAAACATTGACCGAACTTCATCTCAATAATTTGCCTCTTTCACTTTTTAATTAAAAAGAAAAAAAAAGGCAGCTGGAGACATCTTCTAGAAAATAATTGAAATATTTTGTATGGATTGTAGAGAACTCTTCAAAAAAAAAAGAGCCGATTGGATGTACTAAGCTATATTTGTTGTGTAGGTTGTAGATATTCCAGAGATTATTCTCAAGACATCTGCACATGAAAATTAGCTTTAAGCATGCGAGCTAATGGAGTGGCAAAGGTTATGTTCAAGAGACAGTCAGTAAAGAGGAGACTGCATACCTCCAAGACAAATGAAAGATTTATAAGCACCTTTGGGCCTGAGATGTGCTGGTATAGCAGAATAGATTACTGTGGAAAGTTATCTAGTTGAAACTTTCCGACTTGACTATTATTAGAAGCACTGCTTCCAAGCAGCAATCACAGAATCACCCGGGTTGGAAGGGACCCCAAGGATCATGTAGTTCCAACCCCCCTGCCTAGCAGGGCCGCCAAACATACACATTCAGATCAGGTTGCCCAGGACCCCGTCCAACCTGGCCTTAAACACGTCCAAGGACGGGGCATCCACAACCTCCCTGGGCAGCCTGTTCCAGGGCCTAACCACTCTCCTGGTAAAGAACTTCCCCCTAACATCCAACCTAAATCTTCCCTCCTTCAACTTAAAACCATTTCCCCTAGTCCTGCTGTTGTCAGCCCTTTTGAAGAGTTTACTCCCCTCCTGGGTGTAGGTTCCCTTCAGGTATTGATAGGCTGCAATGAGGTCGCCCCGCAGCCTTCTCTTCTCCAGGCTGAACAAGCCCAACTCCCTCAGCCTGTCCTCATAGGGGAGGTGCTCCAGCCCCCTGATCATCTTAGTCGCCCTCCTCTGGACCCTTTCCAAAATCTCAATGTCTTTCTTGTACTGAGGGCTCCACACCTGGACACAGTACTCCAGATGGGGCCTCACAAGAGCCGAGTAGAGAGGGACAATCACCTCCCTGTCCCTGCTGGTCACCCCTCTCCTGATGGAGCCCAGGATCCCATTTGCCTTTCGAGCTGCCAGAGCGCACTGCTGGCTCATGTTCAGTCTCTCGTCCATCAGGACCCCCAGGTCCTTCTCTGCCGAGCTGCTCTCAAGGACCGCTCCTCCCAGCCTGTACAGGTGCCTGGGGTTCTTCCGGCCCAAATGCAAAACCCTGCACTTTGCCGTGTTGAACCTCATCAGGTTCACCTGAGCCCAGCCCTCCAGCCTGTCGAGGTCCCTCTGAATGGCATCCCTTCCTTCCACCGTATCAACCGCACCACTCAGCTTGGTGTCGTCAGCAAACTTGCTGAGGGTGCACCCAATTCCCTCATCGATGTCATTAATAAAGATGTTCAAGAGCACCAGTCCCAAGACAGACCCTTGGGGGACACCACTTGTTACCGGCCTCCACCTGGACATAGAGCCATTGACCACCACCCTCTGTCTGCGGCCTTTCAACCAATTGCTTATCCATCGGGTCGTCCACCCATCAAATCCACTTCCCTCCAATTTGGAGATGAGGATGTGGTGGGGGACCATGTCAAAGGCCTTGCTCAGGTCCAGGTAAATGACATAGGTCGCCTTCCCAAGCAATATTACCTTGTTAACTTCATGTGTTAAAGTTTTGTCTCTCTTTGAGGTAATAACATAGGCAAAGACATCTGCTGTACCCTTGGGATCCATGAATTAATCTCATCAGATTCCGTGGACTTGGGCATTTTCCAGTTCCTTAGGTGGTCTTAAACCTGATCTTCTACAGTGGATAGTTTCTCATTTTTTTTCCCCAGTCCCTGCTTTAGCATACTACAGTGTGGCTAGAGCATTTGCTGGTGAAAACCAAGGCAAGAAGATTTGCTGAGTTCCTCAGCCTTCTCCATGTCCTGACTAGTCAGATCTCCCTTCTGAAGAGGGCTCACCTTCTCCCTGCTCTTGTGTTCATCGCACTGACATTTACTGATAAGCATTTCATGTCGCCTTCCACATCCCTGTCCAGATTTATTTCTACAGAGCTTTCACTTTCCTGGCTGCTTGGACAATTTCTCTGTATTTCCCCCCAGGCTACCTGTCTTTGCTTCTGCTCTTCACCCAAACCATCCTTTAGGACGTGCCGAAACTTAGTGTTTCCTCCCCATTCTCTTAGTTGGTGCTACGTGATTTTTTCAGTGAATATCTGTTATGGCTGAATTAGTGGTGTTAGTCCAGAACCTCTTCAAAAAGTGTCTTTTGAATTCACAAGCTTTGGTAAGATCCGGAGATTACCATGGCATTCTGAATTACATTGTTGTGCTGCAAAGTTTGTCCATTTCAGCTGTCGGTACATTTTTTTCAACGTTTTTATCAGATTTACTAAATTAATAAGGATGTGTACAGCACTGATTTCCACAAGGTGTTTTAAAAAAGAAGTTTGTTTCTTGAAGATGCCTAAGGCGAGATACTTTTCTTTCTGCAGTGCCAGAGTATTCAACTTGTGTGCTGATCCTGTTTAAACTGCCTGAGAAATTTTAGGAGTGATATATATGGGGTGTTGAAAGGCTTTTGTCTGGTAGAGAAGGTTGAACATTACCTGCTTGACATGACAGTGCTTTTATTGCTACAATACCTCTGAGGGAATGAGGCAGTCAGGAAAACACTGAGAACCTTGTGCCAGACAAATAAGGCTTACTCTTTTTCTGCTGAAGAGTTCTTTTAGATGCCTTGTTATTTGATTATTATAAAAGAAAATGTTCTTGCTGTATAGTTCTTGCTGTGATGAGTGTTTCATCACCCACTGAGTTTTGGGGAAGCTATTTTTAAATCAAGTGCCAGTGTTTTACTTCAAAAATTGCTCCTCTTTACGCTTTATGTAATCTTCACTTATATTTCATTGAAAAGAGGGAAGAATACTTAAAACATATTGTTAAATATTTAATAATCCTTTTAATGAAATGCCATAAAAATTAAGTACAAGTATTACACTTCGATATTTTAACTCATTTGTAAATGAAGTTTAATTATTCTTAATGACAAATTAAGATGTTAAATATATTATTTATAATAATCATAGAATCATAGAATCACCAAGGTTGGAACAGACCTAAAAGCTCATCCAGTCCAACCGTTCACCTATTCCCAATAGCTCCCACTAAACCATGTCCCTCAACACAACATCCAGTCTTTCCTTGAACACCCCCAGGCTCGGTGACTCCATCACTTCCCTGGGCATCCATTGCAGTGCCTGACCACCCTTTCTGAAAAGTAATACTTCCAAATGTCCAGCCTGAATCTCCCCTGCCGTAGCTTGAAGCCATTCCCCCTGGTCCTATCACTAATGACACGAGAGAAGAGGCCGACCCCCAGCTCACTACAACCTCCCTTCAGGAAGTTATAGAGAGCAATGAGGTCTCCCCTGAGCCTCCTCTTCTCCAGGCTGAACATTCCCAGCTCCTTCAGCCTCTCCTCATGCGGCCTGTGTTCCAGACCCCTCACCAGCTTTGTTGCCCTCCTTTGAACACGTTCCAGGGCCTCAATGTCATTCTTGCAGTGAGGGGGGAGAAGGCTGGGAGAAGAAATGATTTTTGCTCACAAACTTAGCAAAAGGGCAAATGTTTGAAGAGAAAATATTACAGATCAGTGAAATTTTGATAGGCAAACTGGAACTGAATAATCTTCTTCACAAAGTTCAGAAACATGCTAGCTCTGACCTTCCTGATCACAGCAGGATTTTTCTACAGGCTTTCTTCCTCTACCTTCTTGGTTATGTAATTGAAAGTGTTACTGAAAAGCCTCCGTATGGGTCTATAGAACTCACTTTCCTTAACTGTTGTGAGGGGTAGATGATGTTTGTTGAGATGTGATTGCTTTTGTAGGCTTCCAAAACTAGCCACTGCATCTCACTGTCCTTTTCATGGTGTTGTGTATTGGTCAAGCCCAGATTTACTGTTCATTCCTTGGCAGCAGAGATTGTTGTTTTCCCTCAGTTCTGAGTTACTGCATGTAGGTCTTGTTTCCATGAAAGTGGCAAATCCCCTTCTAGTGAGATTCTGCAGTACAGCATCATCTGATGCAAAAACTGTATGTACTCTACTGTGAAGACTGAACAGTTTTGGCAAAAAGGTCAAAATAAGTTTTGTATATCATTCATTATGAGAGTAGCTTGAAATATCAAAGCTTTAGAAATTGTTGAGGTGTGATTAGAGTTGTCAGGTGTTTGCTGATAGCATCTAATTCTATTTGCCTGTCAGCCAGTCAGAATTGTGTTGGAAGTGGTTTTCTATGCTCTTAGCTGTGTACTATGGGGAAAAAAAAAAAGGGGGGGAATATTTCAAAGGGGGAAACATGCAGGGTATATGTTAATATTATTCATTCAAATACTTCCATGTGAATTGCTGGGGAAAGAGAGTAGGTGCCTGCCCTAGAATGCCTGATAAGCAAGTAATTCAAAATCTGATGTGAAATCGAGTGTTTTTCATTCATTCTTTGAATTGCTGGGGATTGACATTAACTTCTGTCTTTTTGCCTAAGTGATGCTTTACCATCTCTTTTTACTTTCACACTTCTCTTTATTGGTTAAATGGTAAGCTTTGTGGGAGTGAAAAAATAAAATGTTTGCATTAATGAAATGCTCTGGAATGTACCTCATTCAGTTAGAAATCCAGCTTGTAGGATACCAGAATGCAATATTGCCAGTACTGTGAATATGATGATGAGAATTTTATGGTTACAAGCAGGATGTTCATAATGCTAGTATAAATTTGCCTGCTCATTCTGGTCTTCAATTACTTCAATTTTAGGAGATTTAATGATTTAAATCTGCTGTAGTGAGAATGGCTGGAAACTATGAGTTAAGCACTGTGACCGTAGGGGAGAAGAAACAAGTTGCTTAAACATTCAACCAGAAGAGGGTTGAGCAGGAAATAAAAAGGAACGAGTCAAAGTAGGAGGGCAGGTTATGTGGTAATGGATATTTCAGAACACCTATAGTGGAATATTGTTTTCTATTTACTCAGAGAAACAGGTGGTAAAGATAAATCCTTAAATCTTCATGTACTTGAGGTTGCCCCATTGAGCAAAAGAGTTTGCAGTGATATTGCAACATATAGGAGTGCATTAAGAAAGCTCTTACCTAACTGGCTCAGAAAAGCTGTAAAGCTAATCTAGCAGCACCTGTCATAGCTTTGCTGGTTCTGATAAATAGTCTGTGAACTTCATCTTAGATTTGAAAAAGACGTTTGTAACATCATGTAATTTTCTCAAGAAAAGGAATCCTGTGAATCATAGGCTATTGTACTAAACTAAGCAGTGTATAAGTCAAGTTCTAAGCAAACAAGTTAGTGGCAGGTAAAGACCAAGACTGCAGCACCTGTGGTCTCAAATTTTACTGAAAATCTTCTGCTGAAATTCGTTTTTGGTACTGTCTGTCAGAATGTTTAAGCCTAATGAGAGAAAGAGGAGAGGAAATACCCGTTTTCTTCAAACATTTCTCTGCTTTTTAGTCAATTTACAGGTGTGTTTAATTCACTTGAAACCTAATCATTGCACAGCCCTTCCCGAGATTTCACTGCTTAGTACAGCTCAATAATATTTAGAAATGCAATTTGTGTAGCTTTGGAAATGCAGAGAATTGCAAGACGGTTTTGGTCCAAAAATATGTTTCTAGTAATTGAGTGTCTTTGATGTGTTGGAGCCTGCTGACTGTCTTTGCACTGAGTGATCCTAATAGAATCTGATAAAACAGTATCTTTCTCTTCTTACATAAGGAATGCACTGTCTAAAATAGGCTGGATATATTTAATCTATCAGTTTTAATTCTACTTATTACACATAAGAAATCTCTAGAGAAATGCTTAGAAATAAGGGATCTTTCCTTGAGTAGCACGTTTGTTTATGATTGGCTTTCTCTCTGTTTGCATATTATGTCTTATATAATTCCTTCTTTGTCTTGTTTTTCCTTTTTTTTTTTTTCTTTTTTTCCTTTGTTTACTTCTATATGATAGCAGCTTTTGTGTATGTCATTTTACTAGAATAGGGAAGATGTGCATAAGACAACTAGGATTGCCTTATCATAAGGGAATGCAGTTATTTTTTTGTGAGTAACAGATAACCAACAAATACTAACGTAGTGATAGATTCTAGTCTTTCAATTTAGGTTGTTTTTAAAGCTTGACTGGTTTATAGTCAAGAGTTGTGGCAATTCACTAGAAATGGATAGGGAGTCATAACAAGTAAGCATTTTATAAAAGGTTAGCCAAAAAATTTTTAATTGCTCCTCTTGAATTATAGCTTTCCTCTAGGCATGTTTCAGAGAAATCTGCAGACTGGGCCTCTGTATAATTTGGATCTTGATAGGAGATGAGTGGTATGCAGGGCCTGATGATACAGAATTAATTGTTTCAAAAATTAAGGAGAAAGTGATGGGTGCTTTTGCGGTCAAACACTTCTCCTAGTGTTAAATAAGAATTCTACAAAGGAAGGTTAGCTCTAGGGAGAATTATTCCCTATTCCCAAGCTTCTGAAAGTATGCATGTAGTGATTAGCAGAAGGTTTCTAATATACCTGTCTTTCCACATGCTTTCACTATTAATGCCCATTAAAAAAACATCACTTCATTAGAGACTCACAGAAGTCAATGGTGTTTAAAAAAAAAAAAACTATCACTAAATCTAATTTACTAAATCAAAGCAGTTGGACAGTCTGATAGGTTTTGTGCTAATGCTTAATCTTATTACAACTTCCTTCAGGCTTTTGATGTAAATGACATTTCCAACTGCAGGTTCAGTTCAAGTCCATTATCTTTCCTTGGACTCCTGCCCTCTTATAGTATTTTTGAAGAATATTGGAAATGGGGATGATGAAAATTCAATCTAACTACTTCTTTATGCGAGTTCGATCACCAGAAGTTCATCTTCCCTGGCTGTGTTCACCTTAATGTTATAACATGAGGAAAATGTTCTTTCTCGACTTAGAAGTGATGAGTGTTGGGCCCTGAAGCATGAGATTGGTTAACCTTTCCCTGTGATGAATGACGTGACAGAAGCCCAGTGTAAATTTCAAGTGCTGCAGAACCGTAACACTGATTCTGTTGCAAAAGTGGAAGCGGAACTTCTGTTGCCACACTGTGGAGCTGCATGGCTGAGAAGATTCTGTCCCAGTCATAAAAAATGATCTAGTCCAAGGAGAGATACCCAGTTTGTAAGAAGAATGCACATGCCTCCAGGCATGCGTATGTGCACAGACATGCGTATGCATGTGTACGTGCATCTGCGTATTAGTAAATCTGCACTCACACGTTTTTCTCTTTTGTGCCATGTGCACATATCTCAGGTTTCCAGAGCACCATGCTTGGGATTTGTTTTACGACGAGTCTCATTTTACGGATCTGGAGATAATAGTTGTTCACAAGTGCTAATTTTTAAAGAAAAAGAATTCTTTAAAGGCTAGATTTGGCAGATGAGAATCCATCCTTTTGAAAAATACTAGGTGCTCCTGAAGATCAATACACCATATTTTATATAACACTTGCAGTATTTGAGTCGTGTGTAATGACACTGGAATTCTTGCAGTACTCTCTAGAGATGTTTTCTGTGTCCCCTCATCATAGCTGAAAGTGAATTAAATGGTGAAGAAAACATTTGTTATATTCAGAGCTACCCTGAAGAAGTAATAGTTTTTGCTGTTTGATTCATATGTGCTGATGCCTTTGTTAGCTCCAACAGTTCCTGTTAGATATGAATTCCAAAGAAAGGAGGTTTGAGTTTGGATTTAAAAAGTTTGGGATTTTAAAACAATAGCTGCAGTTCAAATCTGTAGTTGTTTCAAGCAGTTGTGAAAGAGTGTTAGGATGGGAAGGTAATGATGAGGAGGGTTTTTATTTTCATTTTTTCAAACTACGACTTAGAACAGTTCAGGTCTCTTTTAAATCAGAGAAAAATAGAAAAAAGTAAATCACAAGAAACAATACAACATAGTATAAGGAACAGTACAGCCTTATAGCTGCAGCATTTTTTTGTAACTACAAAAAAGGTCTAAAAAAAACCTGAAGCAAAGCAAAGGATTTGCTTTAGGCACATTGTGCAAAAGCTGCAACGCTTTTAGGATGTCATCATTTTACATTATAACGTTGCTGAAGAAAGCCAGCTGGTGTAGTTAAGTCTTTTAGTGGAAATTTTAGTCTGATTCATTACTGTGATTTGTGGTTGTACAAAGAAACGCTTAATCATTCTTATGCTCCAAGCTCTGTTGAATCTACTGAAGGTTTTCTGTTTCTTTGCATAATTTGAGTTGCCAGTCTGCCAGCTTGGCAGTGTTTCAAGCTTGTTGCGTTATCTGTGTTTGTTTGCTCAGGAAGTGAGGCTGTACGTAGGATGAATTTACAGTAATTCTTTTGTAATGGGTTAATGAGCAGCACTACTTCATTCACAGTGCTCATGCTCACATTATGTAGCTTTGATTGGTTCAGTAACTGTGCAGCTCTGCCATTGTGATCATACCGACACTGTGAAGTACTGAAAAGGAAATTTTCTTTGCTGTAGGTTAATTAAACTTGCTGAGAAAATAATTTGGATTTTATGTTCTTAAACAAGAGGTAAAAATATTTGTATTCTGGAGATTTTTATATGCTCCCTCATTTAATTCATTAAAGGAAGAAAGCTGCTTAGTTGCTAGCTGCTTCTTTGCTTTGGAACGGAAAAAGATGCTCTAACACTGTGTGTGATGTTTTGCATGTGTTGTGAGAGACTTCTCTTTTGTCCATTGATTTTGATGGGACACAGGGATACATAGAGAAAAACAGTACCCTCTGATGTTATTCTCCATTTATAAGTAACTTCTGTCAACAAGAACAAAAGATATGCTTGGAGATTTCAAGGATGTACGCTGCCTTACCTGTGTTTACCGCAATAGCATTACTGCTTACTAAGGTTGCTACTAAGCCATAAACTATTTATGCTTTCTTGAGCCAGACTTCTAAACTCAAAAATTGTTGTGCTTAAGAATAAACAAAGCAGCTCTCTAGAAATGTGAAATAAAACGTGCTTTGTAGGAGATCAAAGGGAACTTAAAGGAGATGTAGGCAGAACTTATTCTCTTTACTCGTAGAACTCCACCTTCTTAGAACACTTTTTCCTTTCAAAATCTGTAATACGCCTGTTTTTAAGAGAAATACAGATCTGACTCCACAATTACGCAGATGGACTTCAATTTAGTAAGTCCTGAGCCTATTCATGTTGTACCTCCTCCTTTAATCTTGTTCAGTTTCTCAGTAGCCTATGGGGGCATCGGATAACTGGTCGGAATTATGAGGTTTTCAGCGATCAGGAGTATCCCACTTCCCACTGCTGCAATGAGTTTATAACATAGGAATTTAGTTTTTTTGCTGACATCCTGGTGACAGTCATTGAAGGCACACTCAGCTGAATTACTTCCTAAATGCTGATAAATAAAGACTCTTTTCTTCAAAATACAGGAATGTGAAATCTGATCTGGAAAAGGATTACTGCTAGAAGAGCGTAGAGCTTGCTACCAGTGCAGAGTCCTATTAATCAGGAATGGTTTCTGATCTTTTGTTTTAATTTTCCTTCACAAAATTCCTGAAAATCTAAGCAGTCAAGAGATTGCCTTTTTTGATAAGAATAGTTAGGGAAAATAGTGCTTATAAAAGGTTTTTTCTTTAGAAATGAAATCATAATTTTATTTCATAGCAATAAGATTCACTGTAGACTTCCATGTAAACATGGAAATAACAGAAAGCAATAGAAGTAAAATCTTTCAACTTCATCAGAAAATACACGTAAAATGGATTGAAGAACTTGTCAGTATCCCTTCTTTTACCTAGCTAAAGAAAAGCACTTTTTCTGTGTGTGTGTAGTGGTTTATGGAGTAGTTGTCAGTATTAGTTTTGAGCTTGCTGTAGTAAAATACGTAATCAACTGTAAAATGTCTGCAGTAAATATTTTATAATCAGTTAGTACCTAATTTGGGATTTTTTTTTGTCCTTTGGTGTTAATGCAGTATCTTGCTATAATAGAAAATAATAAAATTGGGATGGTTGTGAATGGTTCTGTGAGAGGCTTAAATATTTTCTTGTGGATTTGGAACTGATTATACTTAGGTATTCTTATTATTGGCTAGCATCAGTAATAATGCATTTCATTTCATGTGAAGGTCTTTCTTCATAGGTTGTGTGTTTATAAACCTGTGGTGAAAAAGCTGCTAAATGTTTGAAATAGAGTAGGGAGAGCTGTGTTCTGATAACAGAAGTCATTCCACTAATTTCTATTTGAGTAAAACAGTGCTTCTGAGATGCCCAGTGGTTAAAAATAAATTACAGCTGGAAGTGTTTGTCATCATGGTGTGGTGTCTGTATGTATATTGAGGTTATTCATTGAAAAGTATACTGCTGCTTTTGGAAACCAAATAATTCAACATATTTTATGATAAATAAAGGCATGTCATGAGTTACTAAATGTTTATATTCAGTTTTTTATGTACTTTTTTTATTTAAAACATTAAGAACTATTTCATGTGTCCATATAATCAAAATTGGTGACAATGGTGTTGAGGAGACGGTTGGACTAGATGATCTTATAGGTCGTTTCCAACCTTGTAGTTCTATGATTCTATGAAAACTATGCTCTTTTTGTAAAAATGCTGTAGTCTTAAAGTAGAGAACAATAGTATTAAACTCACAGATGTCTCCTGGCACAAATGACAACACATTTGGTACCAGATACTTGTTGCCCGTAAATTTTGTTTGTCATTTTATAGTTTAACCAAAATGTTGGAACACTGGCACTATGACTTCTCCTATAACCACTCTGTAAAATCTCTTAATAGTAGTAGTAATAATAATAACTTCTTTGTAATCCCAGTATGTGATTATTTCAGTGGAGCTGTGAGTATACTGCACGTTTACAGACCTTCCACACAATGCATGAACCGATGCACGTCCCTGGAAATCTCAGAAAAAAATGCTGAAATTCCATATAGATGAACCTTCTGGGTGAAAGGAGAAAAAGGAAGTTACAGCTTAGGAAACCTGCACTCATAGGAGCCTTGACTCCACAGTGCTCTGTTTCAGTTCCTTTGAGGAAGGCTCTCAAAGACAGACCTTCGGTGTTACGGTTGAACATCCAAACAACATCTTCTACTGTAAGGTTAGATGGAAGGATGAGGCAAAGAACAGGAAAGATTATCTGAGAAGAGTTAATTAAGCTGGAGAAGAGAGGAATAAGCGTACCGCTCCAGGAAACATATCCTGAGGATGTGAATTGTTGATTATAAATCTTTTGGGCCTGCTAATGAAGTCTGTAAAAGGCATGAATATACAGGTAAGATGATTTGGATCAGAGCTAAGTCCCTTTTTCATAGTGGTTTTAAAACGAAGATTGGTGCTGTGAATTAGGATATAAAGGCTTGCTGTCCTGTCCCTTTATTGATTGCTCTTAAAGCTGAAGCTGTGGTCCCGTGTAGTTCTGACCCCTCAACTGGTCACGTCCTCTTTTATAGAGAAACGACATTATGAACAGTTCTGAGATGGCTCTCAAGTCTCTCCTGTCTCTCACAGACGTGAGGAAACTTGAATTGCCTTTTATATTTTAGAAATTTACTATCATCATATAACCAATTACTTCACAGTACAAATCCAGAACTTTTTTAACTACTGCAGTACTTCTGTCACACATGCTAATCTGTTTCTCCTGTCTTAAAGTTGTAAAACAAATGCATGGCACAATGAATAGTGCTTGTATGTTCTACTGAGAACCAAGCCCCAAGTAGTGTTACGAAGAACTCAGGGAAATGGTTTGGAGATGCAGTCGTTATAAAAGCAAACCAAAAAAATAGGAATGGTGAATTCAGTGGTGTGCAGATATTACAGAATCAATTTATGAGTGCAATCTTGCCATTCCTTCGTGTTAAGTTCTGGTCATTACTGGCCACATTGACAAACAGCACATAGCAGGAACAGAAACGCTGCAGAGCTGTTAAAAATATGGTCAAAGAGCTGGAGAGACTTCTGGATGAAAAGGCACTGAAAAAATTGGCATCGAGTAGAAAGGTAATTTAATAAGACTATGATGGCATTTTATTTCTGGAACTGTTGCTCGGTTGCTTTCGTTTACCCACTCAATTGCAGCAGATTCAAAACAAATTTTAGGAACCTGTTTAATTTTGACATGGCATTGCTCCCACCAGAGCTCTTGGTCAGCACTGTGGTTAAAATAAAGGTGTAGATATTAGTGTAGATAGCTGGAACAGGCCTTTAGGCCTTTAAGCTACTGCGCAGGTGAGACAACTGATTTTTCTGACATGCAGCAACCTCTTCTTGGCAGCAAAGAGCTGTTAAAATTTTCCCATGGCTTACGGTCACTTTCTGCTGTCTGAAAGGAGATGTCTGCTTCATTTCATCAGCATGCTGTGCTGTGTAATAGTTTAATTAAATACCGCAAATACTTCCTTTCTAAAGCCACCTAGGTATACAAATGAATCTGTATCTTTATATGCTTGAGGCTAGAGCAACAGCAGTGAAAATAGAAATTGAACTGGAAAGTACCACTGCTCTCAGAAGTTTTAAGAGAAAAAAAACAATTAGCATTTTTTTAATGACAACAGATGTTTTCCCAAACAAATTATGAAATCATTCCTTTCCCATACTGTTTGCATTTGTCATCTTTTAATAGATCTCTGTTTGCCTTTTGCAGTGTAACCATGGCCTCTTACTAATTCTTGCTATGCAGCAGTCTTTACACTTGAAAGTTGGATTTCTGGTTTTCCTTTTAAAGGAATATATTAGGAAATACATTTAACTTTGAAGATGAGAGTGAATTTATTGTTTTGCATAGTCATGCCTTTGAAGGTGAAATTAGGGAGATAACATAGGATACGTGTTATGCTTTGGTATGCATAATACCAGGGCCCCACAGTTGGGACACCAGCAGGGGCTCAAGGCAGAGGTAGAGTCTCTGTGAACAGCAGAGCAGAGCAAAAGTTGAGGCCTAAGGTATTTTATTTTCCTTCAAGAGCTTAAAACAATTTGCAAAATGTTTATGGAGAGTTTTCCAAATCCCAGATGATGCAGAATGAAATACGGCTTGGAACTACAGTCCAGCTTGAAAGAAAACACTAATATGTAAACTGCAGTTCTATGGTTTTGTTTCTTCCTGAGTTTGATCCCTAGACATTTTTCTTCTGGTTTTCCTTAATGTTTTTATCTCACTGAAAATTATTCTTCTTTGTTTTTTATCTATTACTGTGTCCTTTTCTTTAACAGTGCTTTCGCTTATAGCATGGATAAATTAGTTCACATTGTCACACTTTCAAATCTAAAGTAAGATCTGATATGAAATAGTTTATGGAGCCTAGTAGATTATGTATTGTCCTGCAGGTACCACTTTATTGACCCAACTTTATGACAGTAGGGAAGGAAGAAAAGAAACAAGAGTGGTGACTGAGGATGCATTCGTGCTCTAATGGAATAAAAATCAGAATAAAATAGCCTTAGCTTTCTTAACAATAGATGTGGCTACCAACATGCTTTGTGGAATTTTTCTTCCCCTAAGATATAGTGAGGAATGTAATGCCAGCATACGTAAGAGAATCTCTGTCATCTTAAACAGAATGTGAGACAACATTACAGTTTATAAAACATATTTTGGCAGTCATAGTGACAGTCAGTTTCTCTTTCATATTCTAGCACAGAAATTTTATCACAGGTCTGTTTTTCTGATTATTTCTAACGTTCATCTTTAAAACAACCTATTTTATGTATACATGTGAATTAGCAGACAAGAAAATGTCATACTCCTAATCCGTTTCATTTCCTCACCAAAAGCAGCAGCACTAATAATATTACATGTTTTAAAAATACCTTGATATATAGATACTCATAGAAGTAACAGGATTTTCTGGTGTTATCAGACACCATTTGTAAATTTTAAAATACCATACGGACATCAGGATGATAGGAAGTTGAGAAGAAAAGAGGTGTTGACATGTGACCCTCCATCTATATAGAGAGCACTTAAAGATGGCAGTGCAGTAAGCTGACAATTAGCTAGATCATCTTGGGGAATTCTGCTTTTCATGGGAATCCCATGGCTGTCAATGAGCGTCAGACTGTACAAGTTTAGTTTTTGTGAAGCTCTGTTGTGCGTTATACTTACAGAAACTTGTGAAGTGTTCATGTTTGGAGCTTGCAGCTGTTCTTTAACATCTTGTTAACGGCATCGTCTGAAAACATCATAGGCTTTGGCACAAATGAGTTCATCTAATCATGCTAGCAAAACCAGTTCAAATCGATACCATTCTGTTTTTTGTTTAAATATGATAGGGTTACTATCTGTAACCCTGAGGGCCATCACATAAGGCAGTTCTCTCTCCCAGTGTGTGCAGCTTCTTGTAATTTATAACTACAAGCATGATATTTTGGTATTTTTGAAATTATCTTACAAAGGTGAAGCATTTTGGCAGTAGAATTCAGTACAAGTAATGCTTGTGCAGGAATTACCAAGACAGCTGGTTCATTTCAAGCCCTATTGCTCCTCAGCACCAGACAGCAAATAATGTATGTATAGAGGCTTAGTTCTCTTTATTACGTGATTTTCTTGTTCAGCGGAATTACTTCTGATTTAAACTAGAATGAGAGTAGAGTAGAGTTCAAGGGTGTTTAATTAGAGCAGGTGCCCGGGGTACGTAGAATTGGTTAACAGAGTATTTGTAATATAGCAGGTTAATGTAAAAAACGTGATCGCTGTTTAAGTAAAGCAGGTATGATATTTCTTGTGGTGGGAGATCAGGTAATTAAAACTGCCAGGTGAAGTAGTAGAGCTGTCAAGTAGTGGGAGCAGCACCAGCCTGGCAATGGAACACAGCGATGAATGGACTTAAGTATCACAGAATTAGAAGCAAAGCAGGTTAGGAGCAAAAAAACAGGAAGGATTGCTTTAAAGCTGTTGTTTTGGAGTAAAGAACATCCAATAAAAGAAATGGTTGGCAATGCAGCGTGCTGTAAAGATTCTGAAGGAATCCCAATCCACTTGTGTTCAAGGGATATTCAGACCCATGAGCATGACTGTTCTGGATTTCTTCTTTAGAAAAGTTGTTTTTTTACTCCTCACAGACGTAATGGAACTGCTGAAAACAATCTAGAGTGAGTGCTCTCCTTGCATTTTGCAGTTTGCTCAAAATGGTGCTTACATACGCATCATAAGAAGATCACAGAAAAGCAGAATTGTAGGGGTTAGAAAATAAGCTACTAAGCTTGAAAGACACTGCTGTAGGTGGTGTTAGAAAAGAATTTCATGAAAAATTTGCCCTCTAAAAATGGGTTATTCTCTTTTTTCTGTTCTGTGTGGGTTGATGTGAGAAAGGACATGGCAATTGCATAAATATCATCAATATAAATGAACAAGAGAGACAGAGATACACAAACAGCTGTAGAGAATGTAGTAGAAATACATTTGAGTTCAGAACTATGAGGCTCTAATGGAGCCTGTTGATTTCTGGATTCTTCCAAAAGTCTTATTGTGCTTTCCCCGTTTTCTGTTGAAGTGCTGAAATTAAAGCTGATTCAGTTAAAACCAGTAAAAACACGTCAGAATGTATATATGCAGGAAAACATTCAAAGATAAGCTGTGCAGTGAATCAGTTTGCCAGTCGAACTATTAAAATGTGTTCTGTATTGCCTTCCTTTTTTTTTCCTTTCTACATGAAGACAACTGAAGAAATTTTTTGGTGGTTTCTGGCAACAGTATAGAAACAGAAGGCTCAAACAAACTGCATCCATTAGTATCAGACGTTCTATATTTGTTTTCATTTATTTTCCTTTAGTAGCATGATTTTGTCAGTTAAATATGGAATATGATAGAAAATAGTAAGCTTCTACTTGATCATAAATCATTGACCTGTCATTTATGCTGGGTATACAGACATAGTGTATTCAGCTCTTAATGTCAGAAATTGTCACTAGCTATGCACTAATAAATCAAGGCTACAGAACTCTGAGCGGGTTTACAGTGGATGTGTCCATGTGCTTGTATGTCAAAATGCATATTAATATAAACATTGGCATATATGATTCAAATTGTAAAGATAAGAAAGAAATGTGCCGTGTCAGAGAGGAGCAAATTGCCACATTGGGCAGTGCTTAAAAGCTACTTAAATAAGTTTGCAGCGTGACACTGGGATCTGCAATGTTAATGCCAGGTACATCATTGGACAAGTTAAGGATTTGTGAGTATTAGTAAAAATGAATGGTCATGATTTTGAGAGTTGTTGCAGTAATGTAGTCACGTTGAAGTGACCCAGTCTGTTCCTGGTTGTTTTAGAGCTCCTGTTTGGCAGAAAGCTGAATTAATGAAATCATGGGGCTGATGTAATGATCTTGTTCTATATCTAAATATTGCTTATAGTACTACAGTCAGCCTTGAGTTGGTTGTGACTGTAAAGACTGCTGGCTAGTGGGGGAATGCAGTAATCTTGAATTAAGTGTACAACAGCTGTCTTATTACAACTGTATCGCGGTACTGTGCCGTTAGAATATCCACAAATCAGGCAAAATATTGAGAGTTAGCATTCAGAAAAGAGCTACAAGAACAGTAGTATGTTTAAAAACGTATTTTCTCTTGAAAGGCAGGGGAGCATCATTTATATTTGTTTACCGTGGGAAAAAAGGCAGGTAGGCTCTGTAGTCACTGTTTGAGTGTTTATTTGGAGAGATACTTTCAACAAGCTTGCAAAGTAGCATTAAGATTTAGCATAGGAATCTAAATTGGATGGTGTAAGGGTACTTTCTTCTAGCCTTTTAATATGTGCTTCCTAGTATGTTTGGCAAAACCCTTCCTTGTTACAAAAGAAGTGATGATAGAAATGATATCAGTTCAGTCAGATATGGAAGTAGTCTTCTGTAAATAGTGTTGCACCTTTTTTCTGTACTTGCTTTGAACAAGACATAACATCAGTTGTATCGATACACTTTGATACACGATGTGCTGCATGCATACATTGATCATGAAATCTGAATTAAATATTGCCATAGGATTGTTTTTCTAGCTAGCAGTTCAGTAGGTATTCAATGTAAGTTTTCTCTCTGGCGGATGTAGTTGCATTCAGTTCAGATATCATATGAACAGTGCATCTTGATACCAGCAACAATCAGAAGAATCACAGAATCACAGAATTGTAGGGGTTGGAAGGGACCTCCAGAGATCGAGTCCAATCCCCCTGCCAAAGCAGGTTCCCTACACAAATGTTTGGTATGTAGTTGTACCCATTTACGTACATTGTGCTGAAACTAATAGGGTTGGATTTTAATTTGTTAATTTTTTTAATTTTTTTATTAGAAGTGAACACAACTGCAAAGGATCGTCTACGTTTCACATTTGTGTCTCATTCCTGTACCTAGGACTCGTAGTATTGTGGAAAAGTATGGCTAACCATGCTGACACGTAATGGCTGTTATTCCTGAATTGTCTTTGCTCTTTTAAAATAAAAACAGCAACAACAAAAACCACCATACTTATACCATATATCTATCTGTACCACAGTCCACTTCAGGCTGGAAAATATTAGTCTGAGTTTCTAGAGAGCTGTAGTACTTTACGTATCCTGGCTTGTGCCAGTATACATTTCATCCTGTTTCATCCTGTGCTAATAAATGAATTTGTATTAATAAATTTAAGAGTATTTTAAATGGCTCAGGCTGGTATTGTAAAGCCACTAATAACAAAGAGATGAATTAGTGAATCTAAAAGAAGGTTAAGATATTATTTACATTGGAGCATACTTGTGTTCTGTTTACTATTTTAATTTCTCACTGACCACTCAGAATATTGGATAGCATTCAGTATTCTGTTTTTCTTTCCTTTCAAAACTGAGTTTTATATAGATTTTGGGTAATATTATAGGTTATTTCTTATTCCAAGAGCTGAAAACAAAGCAGGCCATCCTGTCAGTAGACGCTTCTAACCTGTACCAGCTCTGACCAGCTCATGATAAAGTTGAGGTTAGCAGTGTGATTCGTGTGTTTTAACACGTAGTATATGATAAAAGCACAACAATATGTGTAGAGATAGTGGAGAGCTTTTTTAGCCTACTCACCATGGGAATATGTGGGGAAAAAGTTAATATCAATTCCATAAAAATTGGTAAAAGCTTATAGGAATATCTTAATTTTTGATATAGTTACTGTTTTTGAATATGTGATTAGAATGCAGTGTACATAAACCACTGCCAAAAGAAATCTTCAGTCATGTAGATGAGCCTTTGCAAATTTTATCACGGTTTGTCGCTATTTAAATGTAAAGCTGCCTCTTAGAACTGCATTAAGTATTCTAAGTTCTCTGAGAGCAGAAGACAAAGATTATGAAATATCTGCCATAGGATAACAAAATTCAACGGGCACAAATTCTAAGTTTTTGTTCTTTTTTTTTTTTTTTTTTTCTTTTTTGAACAAAAGTCAAGTTTTTGAGAGAGGGGAATGAAATCCCTTTATTTGACCTGCAGTGAAACCTAGGAAGTATTAGAGCTCAAAATCTGTTAAAACCTTTGAAAAAGGATGACTAGAGCATGCTACTTGATTTTTAGAGTATCATCATTTGTCCTTGCGTTTAAATGGGCTGTGCAAGAGGAGTCATTGGAAATTTGCTGAAATATCTTAAGATCACCTGGAAGTGAAATGAGATGCGTGTGGCATATCTGCATGTTGACACTGGTTAGTTTACGAAGAGGAATGAGAGCATGGAGCTTGGTCAGCAAGAGTGAAACTTGCACTTAGAAGGCAGTGAGAAAGATAGACTGCATGGCAATCTCTGTCTGTAGATTCTGAATGTTAGGAGTAAACTGTGATGGTAAAGATGAGTTTTGTAGCAGTTTTGAACCGATTTTTAGCTATTTTCTTGTTAGAAAGAAAGAAAATATCTGTTGTGCTAATTGGAACAATTCTGTAGTATGCTATGATCAAGGTCTATGTTGAATACTGCTGATTTACCACCAAATGTCTTAATAAACTTCAGAAATCTTTCCCTAGTTGCTATAGAAATGTGGCATTCTGAACTGCAGTTGTGACATGTGAAGTCTAACACAAAAATAACAAACTGTTATTTGTTGGCAGTCAACAGTTTTCATAATGAAACTGGATGAGAAAATTATTTCATCTGGTCTTTAAAACTTAACATATTCAATATGTGACGTATTTGTTCAGTGAGAAGTCTTTGATTGCTGCACTGTAGAAGTGGTGCAGTAAGAAATATTTGTGTGTGATCACAGAATGGCTTGAGTTAGAAGCAACCTCGAAGATCATTTGGTTCTAACACTTCCAGGTGTGTGATGCCCACAACTTCTCTGGGCAGTCTGTTGCAGTGCTTCACCATCCTTGCAGTGAAAAATTTGCTCCCGGTATCTAACTTCAGAATCTCTTGTTTAGTTTTAAATTATCTCCCTTTTCATATCATACAGACATGATGAGGAGTCTCTCCCCATCTTTACTGCAGGCTCTGCTTTAGAAGGCCACAGTGAGGTCTCCCCAGATGATTCTCTTTTTCAGACTGAACTACCTGAACTCTCATCTTATCTTTGTAGGAGAGGTGCTGCAGCCCTCTGGTCACCCTCACGGCCCTTCTTTGGACCCACTCTAATAGGTTGATGAACTTCTTGAGATTAGGGCACTAGGGCTGAATGCAGAGCAGAATGGAGGCCCTGCTGGCCGTGCTGCTTTTGGTGTTAGCATCTTGGAAATCAGGAAATCAGCTTATCTGCCAACATGTTTTGTATGTGTGTTTGTGTAATAGTCTTTGCTAAATAATGGTCTGGGATAAGGTTTCTTATTGTGGCCTCTAGATGGCAGAATGATTTGGACATACTGAAAATTCCTAAGGTGTCAAAGGGATGCCTGAATGGAAAACAGCTTTTAGAGAAATGAGATCCTTTCTGTAAAAAAGAAAAGGAAAATCTGATGTTTCATGCAATACTTTAGACTTACAGCAATGACTATCTCTTCTGTTCCAAAAGTTTTAATTTATTTTTTTGTTGTTGTTACCATTTTTGGAGTTCAAGGAATAGATCTGACCATTTGAGAATGGACTTGTACAGAGCTGTGTAGTTATGGTTAAGTCATGTAGTTCAGTATGTTTAAATGGTATGCTCTTTGCAAGCAGACTTTTTAGGATTGCAAGTTGCTGTAATGTAGTTGTGGTTCATGCTTTGCTCAGTTACAGAGAATTTGCAGCAGGAGGTTTTTAATAACTAGTATTTTGTACTTTTATACGTATTGCAGTGTTCTATAGATGCAAATTATTGCATTTAGGAAACAAGAACCTTTAAACCTGGGGCATTCAGAAAAATATTCTTTTTGTAGTTTAAATGTGTGTCCTGCATATTCTATCACCTGCAATGGGAAGTAAGATTATTGCTTTACATCAGCTGCGTGTGAAGTCTTTAAGTGGCATCGATACTGTTACTGCAGTGCTAACAGTACTTAAGAGGGAAGTTGGAAGAAGTGAGGGGTGTAAAAAAAAACCAACATCAAAAGAACTATAAAAAATATTCTTCAGATTAACCAATACGTAATTTAAATGTCTTCTGGGGTGATGGTGTTTTATACCATGTAGAAAAATGTGTCACACAACTATCTTAATCCTTTAACAAAGCTACATTCTACTACTGTCTCTAGGTAATATTTGAACATCTCTTTTGTGTCTTTGATCTTTAACTAAAAAAAGAAAGTTAAGCATAACTTTTAAAAGACTAGCTGCACCTGGGATGGGAGACTGGGAGATACTAAGCTCAGAAGAGTTACCATCTGTTACAGATTGGAAGGAATACTTAGAAATTTTTAAAGAGGTCAATTCTTCCTTGAGATTGCAACACAATTCTCTCACTAAGGAATGGCTTTTTTAATGCAGCATATGCATGCAGCCTACCATCTGGAAATTAAGGTCTTTATTTATTTGTAAGTCTTAGTCTCTAAGTCAGGCCTCTTTCTCTTTATTTTCCCATTATTTGCTCATTACCTTAAGTCTTGTTTTTTCTCCTCATTTTGGTATCTTGGATGTTCATTGTAATATTTGTGCATGCATATCTCCTGAAAAATCTGGCTGTGTGACAGTGGTGAACAGAAAACTAGCATAACATGTAATGATTATGATTCAAGTCTTTTAATATTATTTCTTTGTAAATCATATTGTAATGGAGAGGTAGGAAAATACACGCTCATCAGTGCTTGGATGTGTAAGTGACAAGAGGGGTATTTGGGGAGATTAAAGAGAAACATGTACAGTACTATCTGTAAATTAGGATCTTTGCGTGCTTCAACATCTGAAATCATTTTTTTTCTTAGCAAAAAAGCCATGAAAAAAAGCATCTAAGCTTTTAGTAGTTTACATAATCATGTGCAACACATTGCTTCTAGAAATGCCTGTATTGTTTGATTAAAAAAAGGAAAAAAGGTTGGTGCAAAATTCTTCATTCAGGTATTTGTATATTAAAATTCCTTTCACTTCTCATGCAACTACAGATAAGTTAAATAATGAAAACTCATTTTTGTGTTGCTGTGCATTTAGTGCTTTTCCATCTCATTAAAATGCTATACTAGCTAACTTCAGACAGTCAAAGTGGCACAGATAGAGGGCGAATTTCAGCAGTGTTACTTATAACTTTTTAAAAAATACACATGAATATTTTTAAGGTTTTAATTTTTTTTTTTATACGAGGGCTGCTCCAAAAGGAATGCCTCCTATTTTATTATACTGGCTCACAACACCAGATGTTGGTGGTATGGCAGTTCAAGTTAAGCGTTGCCGTGTGACAGATGGCATTTGATGTGCAAGCGTGTCTGAACCAAAGGTGTATCACTGAATTCCTCCATGCAGAAAAAATGGCACCCATTGACATTCATTGGTGCTTGATAGGTGTTGGTGGAAACCAAACAGTGGATGTGAGCACAGTGAGACAGTGGTGCATTTCAGCAGAGTGACAGGGGTGCCAAGCCATGTTCCAGACAGCCACGCACAGCTGTGACACCATGAGATGGAGAGGAAGTTGATCAGCTCATCCACAAAAATCAGCAGGTTGTGACCAGGGTACTGTGCACAGAGCTGCACATTGGCTTCAGTGCATTGGGAACGATGGTGGCAACGCTGGAATATCACAGAGTTTGTGCCAGGTGGGTCCCACGGATGTTGATACAGGAACAGAAGGAAGACTGTGTGCAAGTTTGTGAGTACCTATTGCAGGTAATAACCAGTAGGAGGCCGAAAGTAATAGCTTCCTGGATCACATCACTACTAGTGATGAGACGTGGTGGTGCTACTATGGGCCGGAGTCAAAATGGCAGTCCCTGAAGTGACAGCGCGTGAATTCCCCATTGAAGGGAATCTTCAAGACGCTGACCTCAGCAGATAAAGTGATGTGCACTGTCTTTTGGGATAGGAGAGGCATGATCCTTCTGGAACACAGATAAAACTTCAGCTGTGATCACTACATCATGATGCTGGCTGAGCTGAAGGCTAGAACTTACAGTCAGGCCAGAGAAGACAACAGCATTTCTCTTGAAACGCAATAGCATCTGGCTCTATATTAGTTTCAAGACCATGGAGCACACTGGCTATCCTGACCGGACTATCTGATCACACCCACCAGATAGTCTGGATTTGGCACCTTCTGACTTCTGCCTATTCAGACTAATGAAAGTTGGACTGAATAGACAACACTTCCTTAGCAGCGATGCTGGTGCAGGTTTTTTGCATTGCTCAGCATGCAGGCTCTTGTTCACTACTGGCAAAAATGCATAGCTAATCATGTTGACTGTGTTGAAAAATAGTGTTTTGTAGGTGAGAATTTGCTCTGTCAAATAGTAATATTGTCTTCTTTCTATCTGTTGTAGTTTCCAAGAAAACAAATAGAGGGCATTACTTCCGGAGTGACCTACATAGATATTTAGAATAAAATAATGACGTCTTTGCTTTGCAATAGTATACAGAATACTGCTGAAAGTAGTGAAACTATGTAACAAGGCAAGAAACTGTATTGAAGTAAGAACATAGTTTGTTATTACAAGTAGATGGAAGGCGATAGTAAGAGTTGAGACAAATTCTTCTTGAATGCATTACAAATAACGCAAAGTAATGAAAAAGTGAAAATAATGTAGAGACAAACACTCAAGAAATGGCTACGTGTTGTAATTTTAGCTGCCATTGAGTTAATTTTGTCTACTGCATTTGTTACCATGTTGTGTTTTGGACTTATGAGGAAAACAGTGTTGGTAACACACTGATGTTTTAGTTGGTGCTGAGCAGGTGCTGCACAGAGCTAAGGATATTTCAGCCAATGCAGGGTTGGAAGTAAACAGAGAGCTGGGAGGGGACAGAAAAACACCTGATCCAAACTGGACGAAGGGATATTCCATACCATGTGGCATCATGTGGTGTGATGAAACTGGGGGTGTTGGCTGGGACCACTACTGCTGCATGGGACTGTCTGGGCATCAGTTGCTGGGTGACAAGCAATTGCGTTGTGCAGCACTTACTTTCTGTGTTGTTTTATCATTGTTGTTATTTTCCCTTCCTTTTATGTCCCATGTCTTTATCTTAGCCTATGAGTTTTACTTGTTTCCCAGTTCTCTCCGTCGTCCCTCTGAGGGGAATGATTGAATATCAGTGTGGTACTGAGCTGCCTGCAGCTCATCACACCATATCATCTTGGTTGCTTTTGTCACTGGAGAGAAACACTGAGAGCTGTAGTTTTATTTTAGGATGCTTCCACACGAAAGAGGAATTTTGAAGGAAATTCAGTCAGGTCTAACAAAAACAAATTGGATTTGGCAACACAAGTGCTTTTTCTAATTATGTTAATGTGACACAGCCTGATTGTGTCTCTCAAAGGCCGCTGCAAAACGTAATCAGTCTCTAAATCAGAGTAATTCTAAGAATATCTAAGAAATTCAAATATAGCTGTCAGAGGAAAATTGCAAGCGTTCCTTGAAACATGAATTCTTTACTAACCCGAATTTGTTTCTATCAGTCTGCATTTGAAGATCTGTATCTGAGGATTCTCAAATCTAGCTTTTAGCTATCACGTTCATTCAAGTGAGTTGGACAGTAATGCATTTTATATGTCATTAAAAAAAAAGACATGTTATGAAAGAGTTAGTAGCATGCAGCAAAATATTCAGTGTTATTTTTAGCATTCTTGAAATATTTGGAGGCGTGATCAATGTATAAACGGAAAGGTAAGTTTATGTATGCAAACAGGTACATAGGCTTCAGTGATTGAGCAGATTGCCTAATTATGTTTCCTGACATGCAGTTGCATATGCAGTCTAAAAGCATATGTGCAATTTGGTTTATGCAAGTTAATGTAATCAGAAGTGTTGGTGAACTAAAACCCATAGATTGAATATAATCACTAGGTGTCAGCAGTATCAGAGGGGGCAGAGCTTCTGTATTTAGTACTTCATTGCTAGAGAGATCCCCAAGTGGTTTTTCAGGAAATCAAGAAGGACAAAATCTGTGAGTGGAAGAGATTGTCTTGTATATGGCTTCTTATTTTTGTTGTGGCAACCAACTAACAGGGGCAAGTAGTTTTTTAGTGAGTGCAGTGGAATCGCAAAATTAAATGGCAGAATTTTAGTAACTTCAAGTTGTGTTGCTCTGGATGTCCTTGCTTATCAAATGGAAAAAAAAACAACAACAAATACAAGGAGTGTTTTCTTACAGTGACATAAATGATTTGTTTACTGATCATCTTCCTCTAACATTTTAAAGTATAAAAATATATTGCTTTAAATGCATAGTTGTAACTGAAATTGTTTATGTTGTCTTTAAGCTGTTTTCCTGTATCCTTATATCACGTTCATACAACAGTGCTTTATAATTCAAGATGATTTTTATCATTATAATCATTTCTTAATTATTTGCATGTGGGCAATTTGTATGTATGGTCATTGACCAGGTTGGGGGAAAAAAAGCCCACATAAAAAAAAAAACAACCTGTGAAAGCACTAATGAATAGTCAAGGGAAACAAACTTGATAGAATTACATAAGGGAGAAATGAAATGTTAGGATATGTAAGTTTAAGTCAGTACTGATAGATTTTATGAAGTGTTTTGAACACCGTACCTGGTACTCAAAGTGTTTTGTACTGACTTGCTTATTTTCTTGCCAGGTTATCGACTGATGGTCCGATAGCTGAGCAGCTATAGTACAGAACCTTTTTTCTTACTAAGGCTTCCGAACATATGTCTGTCTAGAGCATTTACATGACTCAGAATCTCCAGACGAACATGATTTATAGTTTATTTATCTTGAAATCATTTATCTAGAGTTTGGAAAACACAGATGCTTCTGTTTTATAGGGAAGTTATACTAGTTACATGGAAGCTAAGATCTTGGGAGTGATTTGCTGAAGGTCTCAGGAGAGCTGTTTGTAGAAGAGGAAACTTTTCAGCCTTGAGTGAATGGCCTGGGATAGCTCGCATTTAAAATCTTATGTCTGAGGCTGGTTGAGAGAAGGTGATCTTTCTGGCTATGTTCTTCTCACCACTCTGCTTGTCTTCACAGACCTGTGATTTGTTTTCTCTGCTTGTTCCGGTGTCCAGCACTGTTGTGATCCTTTCTGAGACATCAAACTCTTTTCTTCCTTTAGATGATTTTACTCATCCCTTTTCCTCAGTTGGAAGTGCCTTTCTCCCACTCTATTGCCGTCTTTATTTGTTCTGTAAATTCCACTGAGGGTATTGATATGATTGTGAGGACAGATAAGCTAAAAATCTGTCATCTGTACTGGTCTTGAGAAACCATGCACAACAGCGGCCTCTGTGTAGCTCAGAAGTCCTGTTTCCAATTGCTGGCTCTTAAATAAAAATTCTTTCTGTTGATGTGTGGAATTTTTGCGATTGGTTTATGCAGTGTTTTACAGTTACCTTGGCTCAGATGAACAGAAATGACAGGGGGTTGATAGCTGGGACTCCCTAACCCTGTCAGTTATCTCAGGCTTCTGAGACGATTGTGGAAATTTGTAACTTAGAGAAGAAACAAGCAGTAAGAGGAAGATGCAGCCATCTCGTTAGGCTGGAAAAAGTCAAGTGAGAGGAGCCCCAGTAATAAGATGATTGCCACACATTATATATAACCAAAAGTGCTGCTCACCTGTACCTTACTTTAATTGAAATGAAATGGTGTGTGTTTAGCCTTTAAACAAAGCAATCCAGCAGAAAGTGTTGTTAGTTATTACTAATTAGCAATGTCTTTGAGTTTTTTCCCATTCTTGTACTTCCCATACAGATTTTTACCACTCATTATGCTACATGTAATTGAATCGGCTCGGAATATAGTCACTACAAAATCCAAATGTAAACATGTATATGTAAATCACCTGATCTTCTTAAAGACTGTGTTTGCAGACATAATTAAGGATAGCGTAAAAACATCAGCGTAACCAACAAATGGCGTTTTGTTTTTGATCATTATCAGTTTACCATCAAGCTATTTGCTTACGTTTACTCTGTGCATCATAAAAACAGAGGACAAGTTGTTTTTTTTTCTCATTCCGTTTCATTTTATTACTCTTGACATGTTCTTCTCCGGAGGTGGTTCATGACTAATTAGCAGAACAGTTGCTGATGATCTGTAGGTGAACTGAACTGAAAGAGTTCTGCTCCATTAAAGATTTGATTTTGAGTGTGAACACTTAACTGCTTTGTTGTATCCTGGTAAGTTACTGCTGAGTCCTAAGCATGATCATTTTTAGATTTTTGACTAAGATTCCAAGCAGGAAACAGAATGAAAATAATTATTGTTCTATTTTCTTATTTATATGGAAGCCATTAGTGTATAAGGTGTATTGTAGGTCAGTCTGTGAATTAGGCAGCTCTCGTAAAACAAGTGTTTCAGGGCAGAGTGGTTGTTATATGCTTTCACAGGTGCAAAAAGCATACAGAAGCATAGGGAAATATTAATTTAGAGCAACCAGAAGAAAACATTTTTCTTAGAGAGTAGCTGTATGATAGGAGCTACTGAAGGCTGGGAGAGTATTTTGATGAAGTGTCAAAACTTAGTTCGTATTTCAGTCTTTAAACTGGCCAGTATAGCTTTTTGTCTGTGTTAAAATCTGGTTTTGTATGTTTGCATATGGTTGGATGCATGCATGCAAGCACGTATGTACAAACACGTGCGGTTCAAATCTGTGTTCCAGCAAGCTGCCTCTATTTAACTTTGAACTCTACCTTTGATGGTGGAATCTGAATTTTGAGAAATGCGATCTGTGAAAGACAGTTGTCAAAGTAAGCTAAACAGTACTCTGAAGGACCACTTGTTTCTATTGAATTTCTTGTAGTAACATCTAATCGTATGTAAATGCTAACTCTTTAAACTCTAGATAAAATAATAGCTCTCTTCATACTATTCAATAAGAAAAAAATGAGCAAATACAGTACAAGTCAAGCATCATCTAAATTATCTTTTTTTACCAAGATGTCTTAGAAATTACATGCAGGTACCAAGTATAGCTACAGTGAATATGGTATGATAGCAAAAAAACATGTAGCGAAGAGTAAAGACTGCCAGCACTTTACTTAATGGCTGAAATAATATGTGGCTTATTGTTTATGAAGGCTCGTTAAAATACCCTGCTTATGTTCTATTTCTACTACTGCTTATCAGAATTACATACTTTTTGTTTACTTACAGTATGAAAGAGGCTGGTTTAGGCCATAAACAGTGGAGGGGTGGTCCCATTTCATCAAACTGCAAGCAGTGTCCAGTAGTTTATACCAATCCTGTTTGTGGATCAGATGGTCACACATATTCTTCTCAGGTAAGAATTAAATACAGAACTGAATTATACTTTCAATGTTCACTTCAATTCCAGCTCTTGGAATGTAAAATACTGTATAGTAAAACAAATCTACGTTTATTTGTTTTAAATATATTCCTCACTTCCTTCAGCAACACTAGCGCATCTTAAGACAAAAAGTCAAAATGGTGGCAAATCCCAAGCAGCACAGAACAGCAGTGCCCAAGGAAGCACAGTGCAGCAGTGCTGTGCAGCGTAGCAGAGCTCCTCTGAAATGTATTTGCTACAGACACCAAGGCATGGTTTTTGAAGAGGAAGAAAAGTCTTGTGTGTCCTCAGTCTGTGGCCAGGTAAACCTCGTAAATCAGATATTCCTGTTGGCCGCTGCCCAAAGGTATAGATGTGCAATATGCAGAGGAAAAAAAGTAGTATTTTAAATTAATTGTTGTCTGTCGTCGCTTCTTTCATCAGCACTTTGCCCATTTTAAGAGTTTTCTGTCATACCTATCTGGAGACAGAATAATTCAAAAAGGTTATGGTCAGTCTAACTTGTTTTTTGTAGAGAAAAGATTTTGGTCACACTGAAGCTCAAAAAGCCATGAGCCTGCTTTTGTACTGTGCTCAGCTCAAACTTGCAGATGTCACTAGGAAATTGGGAGACTTCAAAATGCTGGAAACAAATGGATTGTTTTAGCATCTTCCTTACAACTTTCAGTAGAAGAAAGAAAAAATCAGGATATAACTAATATTTTCTCCATCTTGACAGTTCTTGTGCTTTTATCTTGAACCTGATATTTTTATTTAACAACAACGCTTAAAGAACAGTGTACGTGAATCTTAATTTTAACTGAAAATTCTCTAAAAATTAAGGTAAATACTCTCTATACCAGGTATCTGAAGCCCACTGAATTTTGGACACCTTCTCTGGCTTAGCAGACATTCTGTCTTTTCAGAATCAATACGAGTGAGAGGTTTAATTTAAGTATTTGAAAATGGTCTTGTTTTAATTCACAGTGATTTCCTGTGTTCTGTCAAAAGCTTAAAATGTGCTTGCATCTTGTAACTAGACATCAGATTATATTTTTACCATTTTTTTTGCTGAATCATGTCATGATTCATGATCATGCCATTACACGAAGTACCAAGTCTAACCTTTACATAGCTATCAAAAAAAAAAAAGGCAGTCCCTGTGATTTTGTAGTTTAAGTACACAGGATTAGTAATATGGGATAATTAATATTGAAACTTAAGTGTTCTTTTTTTTTTAAGTGTTGTCAACTTTATCTATCACGATCTCTCCCTACAGTCTTCACAACTTAACACAAGCATCACAACTGTTTTTCCTGTTTATTGGGTAGTTTTGTATATTATCAATTTTATGTCTCACAGAGACCGTGGAGGAACTGTTGCTGTCTGAGGAGAACACAAGACAAGAATGAAAGCAGGCTTTAGTTATCATAATGTCGTGGGTTTCCTCGTCCTTGCCTTTGGGAGCTGGCATATTGTCTGAAGCAAGGAACAAAGCAGTTCTTTGTAACTTTTCTCTGACCACCATGCTGAGGCACAAGCAGTTGCTGATCACAGAAAGAAGTATTGTAAAGGAAGGAGTGTTTTCTCACAAATTAAGCTGAAACTGTAGAACTAATTTTAAAAATGTTAAGAGCAGTCATCATAAAATAAACAAAAAAAAAGGGGGGGAGGGTAAAAAAAAAAAAAAAAAAAGCAACCATGTGAGCATGAAAAGGCAAACCTGGATGTCCCCATTTCTTTTAATTGAAGAATGAGCTTCTCTAGCTGTATTTATTGTAGAGGAGGAAGAGAAGAAGCCAGCAGTTCTGTATTTGCACAGAAATTGTCTCTGTAGCTGTGAAGCAACCTGTAGTCATTTTTAGAATCAGTCTATTGCCCGTAATAAATTATTCTGAGATGTGCAGTATCTCATATTGTTAAACCATGTGTGAACAAACTCTGAAATGCTAGCAGAAGATCTCGAAATTAATTCATTCTTTTCAGGAAGTGTGGGAAAAACTAATCAGGAATAATTGATCCATTTAGAATCAGGTAACTTCATTAATGTTGCATTCTGAACAGTCCTGTGAGTGAAAAGTAACCTTTATGGCTTCTCTGTGTCTGGTCTGAAGGAGATACACAGAAGTCTATAAATAATGATGAGTTGCAGACATTTTTACTCAATTAATGTACTGAAGATAAGGTGAGGATGTGTTGCTTAAACAGAATGGTGAGAAAAGAATGGAATAAGTAGATGTACCCTGCTTCCCTTCCAGTGCATTGTCAGAGCTACAGTCATTCTAGTAGTACATATGATTCAATCTCTGTGCCCATTGAATGGATGTCAGACAAAGGTAACATGGCATCAGAGTGCGTTTGCAGGGCTCTTCCTTTCATATTTCACTACCACATAATGGTAGAGTCTAAATTTACAGCAGGAGAAAGCCTGAACAAAAAAACTGAAAAGTTAATGACAGCAGCTATGCATTATTATAAAGATTACATGGGGTTTTTTTTGGTGGTGTTATGTTCTGAAATCCAGGGGTGGAGTTGCATCTAAGTAGAGGTCTCTGCAAGGTTATTTCAAGGGCAGTCATTTTTCAAGTTGATGTTAATATGAATGTTTTACTCCAGGCAAAGTCTATTTTCATGGTGTCTGTCATCAAACTCCAGCAGGAGTTTATATATTAATTTTCTTTTGCTTATAATGCATTTGTCAGTGACCGTGTCAAAATGTGCAATATATTTTCTGAAAATAAGTCAGTAAATGGTAAGTCAGCCAGCAACTTGCATTTATCCGAGTGGGACACCATGTTCATATAATCTCCCTTTTCAGGCTGAACCCATGCAAATGATTTTATAAAATTATACAACTATGGATATTTCATGAATGTTGGGTTTTTTTGCTTTGGAATGGAAAAAAGAGACTATAGTGAGCAGGCATGAGTAAGGTCAACTTCTGAATTGAGCTTATCTGAGGTCAGGTAAGGTTGCTGTGTTTCACACTGATCTCTATCAGGCCATATTAAGGCTTTCCGTGCTCTCAGACCACAGTTATTCACCGGTAGTCAATATAGAGAAAAAAGAGCACTTAGGAAATACTAATTATTAACAGTACAGGAATGTTGAAATAAAACTTTCAGGCTAACATGTTGAGTTATCAAAGTGAACATTAATTATTACGTGTGAAGAAATTCAGCATAAAGAGACCCGACAGTTTTATTGCCAGGGTGGCATTAATACACAGCTTGTGGTTAATAGCTTTTAAAGAATACGTGTGTTTTAAGTTGCCTTAGTCTAGTTTTACATTCTGAGTTTCTCTATTCATGCACTGAATGAAGCTGGTGTATCTGTGGATAAGGTGATGGCTGAGATGCTTGAAGCAATTCACTAATGCTGTAGCATATTATAAGCAGGACTTTGGAAAATACCACAAGGAAAAAAAATAAAGATCACAGATCAGAATAATAGGCTGAAGCTATATTTCTTAGGCTAATGGTGATTTGCACGTAGCCCCGTTGTAACAAAACATATCCTTAAAAAAGATCTGTGAGCAATGATTTGAGCATTTTGAAAGGAAAATATCATGTAAGTCATTTCATTGGAATATGCTAGTTTCCCTATGATTTTATTATGGAATCATCTTGGCAGTAAGTTCTAGGTCTTCTGTCAACGACTTGCTTCAGTTGTTTTCATATTCACAATGAATTTTTTATGAAGTATTTTCTCTGCTTTATGTGAACACTTCTTAATATTGATGACAATGTTGTGGGTATAAGTAGCATAAAAAAAAATGTTATTTCACAAAAATAATGAATCTAAACTTTATTCTCAGACTAAGATAGAAAAGATACAGAAGAGCAAGCAAAAGGATACGAATCCTTAACTTGACAAAGTTGTGGATGTTTTATTCAAGTACTTCGGTCTCTCAAATTATGGTCCCTCTGTCTTTTAGAGGGGCGAAAGTGGATGAGAAATAGATTGTCTGCAAAAGAGGGAGTTTAGTACTGGTTCCTTAATGCTTGTTTGTTTGTTGTTTTTCATAAGCCTAAATTCTAAGGACATCCCATTTTTTATTTCTTTTTTTAAATTGGTGCTGTTTATATTGACTTCAGATGTGTTTAAGACTTTACTTGATCTGCACGTCGAAGCTGTGTGTTAGATACAAGAGCTTGTTTGGAGAGAACGTAAAAGTATCAACATTTCAAATCCTTGCTTTTACTTTAATCATTACCCTGTTAGGAACGTTAAATCTATTGATTTATTTGTTAGCTTTTCCTGAGTTTTCAGGACACATGCCTGCACTACTGGCAATTCCTTTCTGCTTCAGAAGCAGTTATTCTAAAACCGTAGGTACTCTTTGTCGATGACTTGTCTATGAATATTTTATTCAAATTACTCCCAGTTGTTATCTTATGTGATCAGAATGTTAGGAGTGATCAGATATTTTAGTGACTGATCTAATTTGTTATGGTAAATGGAAGTAATATTCACAAACCTGCGTGTTTGTCAGTTAGTGTACAGAGCTAATCTGATGCACTGGTTATTTCTTATGTGCATTGTTACTCAGCTGTAGACCTAAATGAAACACAGCCGAAATAAATAAGTTTTAAGGTTTACCTACTATCCTTAGAAACAAAATAACGTAATCTGAAATAAATCTCTTTATAACGTACTGGTCCACAGACTTGCAGTTGGAAAGAGAGAAAAAGACAATGTCTTGAATACGATTCACTACTAGTCAGCATGATAAAAGGTATATTGTCTGATTGATGCATCAAGTAAACTTTATGAGGTTAGACTGATTTTCACAGAAATGCTGGAAGCTCCATGTTTATTATTTAAATGTTTAAAAAGAAAGACTAATGCTAACAAACCAGATGGAGATTTGTGTGGTGTTCCAGTCTTTGTAATCAGTGCCTTTTGCCAGTAATGCTTGAAGTTTTGTTTGAAACCAGAAGTGATAGGATATGATATTTTAAGAAGTCAGTCAGTGTTAGAAGGGTTTGCTCACTTCATTTAGTCAGTTTTTCCAAATAGGTTCGTGTACTAAAAATCCCAAATTATCCATTAACTGATATCTTCTTATCAACTGCTTTCAAAATAAATAGCTGCCAAAGCTGTAGGAAATTGAGGTGACACCTTAAATGACACCTTAGATGATAAAATACTTAATAGAACGTTCAGTGTTCTGAAATTCTGAGTAGCTCAGTATTTCTTAGATGAAGATGACATGTTTATACTGCTAGTAATTGAATTTGGGCTCTTTTTTTCACTGCCAGGGTACTGTGTTAGTTTAGTATAGAACTATGTACTGCACATACATTACAGTGTACATAAACATTAATACTTCAGCTAAAAAAAAAGTTCTGCTTTATGGACTGAAAAAAAGAATTTAAGCCTTGACCTTTGTAATGCCTTGAAGTTATTTTTAAAAACAATATTGTTTTCTCTACTACAGAAACAATCTAGGCTATGAGCACAAAATAGTGAGAGTAGGATAAGTTGACAGGGAAAAGTGAAACCTCTGTGAGTGTTAAATATTTTTCATATCACAGCAGCAGTACACTGATAAAAATAATGAATCCAGAAGGAGCTCAGATTCACAAATTATTCATGAAAATCTAAATTTTTACATTTCTGTGTATACTGACAAAAAAGACCACCATTAAAACAAGAATAAGCAGATCAAGTGAAGATTAAATGATAGTTCAGTTTTCTGAATCTGCTAGATTGCATTGGAAACGTCCTGAGCAGCTTTTAACCAGCAGCAGTTCATCATTGGAAAATAGGATTCAAAATGGTGCAGTTGGAATTACAGCTGAAATAAACAGGGTAATTGTGCTCCAAGACCTAATTGGAAGAGAATCTATACATCTTACAGACATATGTGAATAGAGGCTGAATGTAGGAACTGCCCTTGGTGTTGTTACGCTGGTGTGGTATGTGATGGTGTGGAGCAGATAACAGTTTGGAAAGCAGACCAGTGGAAGGATGGATCTGGAGCATGAAGGTACAGTAAATAGTGTTTATATGGCCATTTGAAACATTCGTGCACCTGAAAAAGGAGTGGAGATGGCAGTGGTAAATTGTGTCAGTTACAAGAAGGGAATGGAAAGAGGGGGTTGTCTCCAATTTACCAAGCAACAGCTCATTAGTGGGCGTAGTTTCAGTGGAGAGAAGGGTATAGAATTGTAACTGGAGAGGGGGGATTAGAGGATTTTTGTGATCTTGGGACTGCTTTCTTCTTTTTCTTAAGGGAAAATAGGGAGCACTTCAGGGCACTGAGGATCAAGCAAGATGGTGTCAACCTAGGGCACAAATTTTGAGCATTAATGGTAGACAATTTGTGATAAGAATGGGATTAAAGTAAATGAGATGGAAAGTCGCAAATGACAAGTCAGAAAACCATCATAGGTCTCGGCCCAGTGAAATAGTTTAGGTATTACAGCAATAATTCTTTGAAAGAAGATCTCAAACAGTGTGCCCAGTGTAATAGAGGATACGTAAGTCACTCCAGAAAGGTAGCCTCCTATTTATTTACGTGGAAACGACAACAGATGCAAAAAGCACAATAACACCATTTGATAGAGCAACTTCTCAGCTACAAAAAACATCTTTCAACGTAGTCAACCAGTAACTATGCGTTTTTGCTAGTGATGAACAAGAACCTGCATGCCATGCTTGTGAATATCTGCATGGCCATCCAAAACGTGGCTTGTCTTTCACTGTTATCACTGGTGGAAATTGTCCTCTGAGATAATGCAGGTGCTGCAAATATGCAATGAAATTGAAGAGATTGTATCAACAAAGACATTTATCAGTTTGCTATGTGTTACAGAAATAAGTAAGTCTAGAGTTTAAAAGGTGTCATTTTCCAAATACTATCTTGCAGACACAGAGTAGAATCATTAAAAAAAACTGTCTTATATGAAGTCTAATAAGTGTTGATTGGCTGCAATTTATTTCGCTTTTTTGAGCGATCTTTAATTTTCTTAAGAATTAATCCTGTTTTTCCCTCAAAGAGTGGTTTTGTAGCCATGTGTGAGTAGCAGGTCCAAAAGAAGTTGTGCTAACTTAGTTGTATTGATTTTTCTCTGACAATTATCAGAACAGCAAGCATTCGAAAAGCTGCAGAACTGAAAAGTGAAAATGACTGGAGAAAGTGGAATTATTCAAATTAAAATTTACTAGGACTTCTAATTAAATTTAGTAATCAAACAGAACAAAGTGTTCAGCTTCTATCAGAAGTAATTATACACACTCTTCATGTAGGTCATTCTAACACTTAGCAAGAAACTGAAATAACTATGTGTAAAGCAATAACATCAGACAGCGTAAGTAAAATTTAGACCAGCAGTGCTGTCAACTAGTCATGCTGTGTCAGAGAAAAGACTTAGTCCTGCCAAGTTAGTGCATCTCAGTGAAGTACAGTATCAGCAATAGCCTACTTTTAAGGATCACTATTTTTGTATTTGTAATTTTGGAAAGCACGCCGTGTAATACTGCAGACACGAACCTATGTTTCTATTCCCTTGTTTGTTTTTCTACATTAATCTTGATCCAAGAGAGACCAAGTATTTCTTACTAAACAAATGCACTCTTGGGTGAAATCCCAAGTAAATCAGAAGGAAAATATGCAAGTAAAATAATTTAAAAAAATCAAAGAACGGATTTGAACACCACATGAAACTGAGAGATGGGGATCTGAAGAATGTGACTGAATATCAGTAGCGTATCCTCTGTATCAAAGGAGAGAATGGAAAATTCATAGATCACCATGGACTCATTGGGAGAGTGTGTTGGCTTAGAAAGACTTGCTGCTCTGTCTTTTCATTTGAATCATGACTTCAGGCTTTGTGTCCTAATTTTAATTTGTGTATTTGATGAAGTTAGAACATGGAAAATGTTGCGTATTTTATAAATGAAGTACTGACAGCAAGAAATAGAAAGATTTAAGTAGTTTTGTGTGGCTGTATGCAAGAAATATCTTCTTCAGTTCAAATGCAGATGCATGTCATGTAGAGCAAAGCTGCTGTGTTCTAGACAATCAGCTGCCACCTATACAACAAGGCTGTTTCTTCCTGGACTGGATGAAAAATAATAATGAACCATTATGGAATTTTATGAAGGAATTTCTTTTAATGAAAGCATTTGCAGCCTAATATTTCAGACTGAACTAAGTAGTATGAATTTTAGCGTACATTCTTAGGTGGTCAAAATGTAGAGAATGGAGATTTGAGTTGGCAGTATGACAAAAAGAAATCTGAGAATATCTAATTGAAAGCTATGATTGAAAGGGGATGATACTATAATGCACAGGATTTTGCCAGAATGTAAGTACACAGGGGTTTTTTTCTGTTGACCCAGTATAGTTTAAATGTCTTAGACTTGGACAGTATAGCCTAACATGGACTAAGTCTGTACATCTTAATTTAATTATATTTCCTGTAATTGAAGTCTAATGAGCATACTCTTCAGATGATATTTTAGCTCACATATAATTTTATAAATATTTCAACTTAGATATAATTAGATAAATTCAACTTGTTTAATTAGTAATGTAATCAGCCAGTATAGTAGGAAATATATGATATTAAAAATGAAGTGATTATGCATGCTAATGAACTATGAGCAGATTTTTTAAAATAAAAAGCAAAATCCATGCTTTCTCTGTATTCTTACTTAGTTATTGCTTTTACTCAGAAATCTGCACGTCACCTGAGGATTGCTGAAGGTCTTTCTTGGTAGGTTTTAAACCCAAATTTTCATTTGTTTCTACGATGATTTGGGAGAATTAACTTGCACTTTTATCTTTTCTTTGAATATTCATTTTCATTTGAAGTGGGAACTTGTAAATGTGAGGTTAGCTTTGTCAAAGCATTATTTTATTTTTTAGTCTCTCCAGAGATTTTTTCCAAGTCACAAAACTATGAATGCCAGCAAGAAGGTAGACCAAGAGTCTTCGGTACCTGTTGAGTGAGTTGAGTGAGACTCCATGGATCTGTAGCTTGTGTCTGTTAGAAATTATGGCGAATTTTCAAAAATGGAGCTCTTTAGATGTTGGAATTTGTACAGATAATATGGACGAAAGCAATTGAGATTAGAGATTGAAGTAAATAATAATTAGAAATAATTCAGAAAGTGAAATTTCTAATCTCAAGCGTGTTTACAGTAGGCTGTTAGTCTATTTTTAAGCTCTCAGAGTTTATATTAGAGATTAGGCCAATAACAGAAGAAGAAAATATAGGTGGGAGTAATATAGCTGTCTGATTTTGCCCCTTTTGTTAAAAATAAATAAAAACAAAACCACTACTCTAAGTATGTTCTAATACAAATTTGAAGAATCTTGTCTTTTGCAGAATTTGTCCTCAAGGGAATATTGAAATGCTAACGTGAAAATTAGGTAATATATTGTTTTAGATTGAAAATGATTGTAATGAATTGTGTGATTCTGATTCTGGGAATTATAATAAAACCTGTAAGTATATTTAGTGGAAATAGCATGTTTTAAATTGGGATATCATGTGGTTTTGCTGTTTAGCATTAAGCAAACTTTATGTTCTTTTTTTTGAAATCGTAAAATGATTGCAAAACATGTGAAACAAGGTGGTGAGGTATGTATAGGGACTGCTCCGAAAGTAATGCTTCCTATTTTATTAAGTTGGCCCACAAGATGAGAGGCAGATGTTGGTGGTATGGCAGTAAAGGCAAAACCTTCCCAACAACATCCCATTACATTTTGCTGCTGTGTGACAGATGGCAGCAGAGGGGCAGTCTGCCAAAATGATGTCTGGCATGGAACTGTGCATAAAACAAAGGTGTGTCATTTAAATAGCAAATTGATGCATAGAAGGATTTTCAAATGCTCCTGAGCAGCATATGCCTCAGAAGCATCTATGAAAGCAAAGGCAGGTAGGTATCTAATTTTAAATAATCACAGTAGGCATCTGTATGCTTCTTCCTGTGAATTAATATTTTTTAAGGAGTCCAATAAAGGATTGAGTGGTTAGTTGGCTTACTTCTACGCTTTTGTTTTTACACTGTTGCACTGGATAGTGCTGTAGAAAACAGGCAAATGCTTTAGAAATGCTATAGAAGAGTAAAGAATGAAAGCTATATACTGATTTTCATTTTGTTATCTGAATGGCTTTTTTGTAGTTCATAGCTTCAGAAGCAGTGCATCAACAGTTCTTTCAAACACAGAAGATTTCCTCTGCTCAGGGTCTTGGTTCAACAAATGTTTGTCCTTTGGTTCCCTGGCGAAAACACTAGTTGCGTGATTTCATAATTGGTGCTTCTCCTGTTAGTTTCATTTAAACAGTAATTTATTGGCTGGAAAAGTTTTTTTTTTACCCAAACTCCTATTACTTGGGTAAGTAACACACATAATTAACATCTTGTTATAGAAAGATCAGTTGCTGGCAAAACAATTTGAAAGCATTTGTAGATCTGTATGTGACACTTCACAAATAAGTTTACAGGTTAGTTTCTGGTTTCTTGAATTACTTGAAAATGTTGTATCTTAGCATTATGTCTAGCTGATTGTTTTTAGTTTAAAACTCTGTTGCAGTTATATCTTCTCAGCTGATCTTCCTAAGGAATTACAGATTTGCATAATAACAATTTCCACGTTGGACCTACCATTATAATATCAAAAAATCTGGACGTGTTGTTACTTACATCCTCAGTTCCCCTAATGTGTGATAACACAATAGAAAGAAGCGGTATCAGCTGTATTGCTTTGTATCTGCCACTTGAGTACTGAATTTCTTTACCCCTCTGCCAGATTTCATATCAAGTAACACTTCATATTGAACTGCATCTAGTACGTTACCTGACTAATATGCACTTTTTTATCCCTCTCACCCCATTTGAGATAGCAGTGACAAATCCAGTTACAGTACATTGTAGTTTCTTACCTATTTTACTTCAGGACATTGAAATCTGAGGCCATAATTCCACAATAGAGATTTGCACAAAATGCAATAAAAGCAAAATTCTGAGAAAGTGTAGTCTTCCTGAAATTGAGATAAAATCGGAAAATAGGACTCTGGGGGTGAAAAAATTGCACAAAATGAAGTTGAAATCATCAGTACTGCTTAGTGGTATGGAGTAATTATCTGCTCAACTGACAGAGACCTCATGTTCTAAAAATGGAGAGAAAACAGATCTCTGAAGGTGGAGTAATGTGGAGTTCTGTGGGATATTTCTATTAGTACGAGACATAATCATGCTGGAAGAAATATTTAACGTTTCATTCTTGAGTAGCCTTCTTTGTTGTATTCCAGCAAGAGATCTTTTCTCAGAGATCCTGTTGACTGCATCGTACCAAAAATCTCCTTCCTATCACCCATTCGTGTTCATCTAGAAAATATGGAAAGAAGAACTGTAAGCTTTTACTGTAGGAATGTGTAGATATTCTAAATTCACTCCTTTCAGCCACTCTATTTGTCTGTACTGTAACGGATACGTTTCTCTGCTTGACCCATGGATGTTCAGTTGATGGGTGTTGAGTGCTGCGGTCTACAGCTTGTAGACTACAGTATTAAGGTTCTGGAATTCTCCAGTCCCTATTGATAACCGTAGTTTCCCTTATTCTCTCCTGTTGTGCTCTACAAATCTTGGTTAGAGCTGAGGGAGAATGAGAGTGTGGAAAAGTTGAGGAGTCAGAAGTAGGGCCTCTTATGTTCTCTCAGTGGCTGGTGTCAGAGCAATAATCCCTGACCGTAATTGGTAGTAATAACAAAAAAAATCTGTCAACTGTTTTTTCCCTCTGTGAGTGTATGTACTCAGGTATTTCTAGCATATGAACTAACTAGTATCGTATGAGTTTGAATTTAATTATTCATCAGTGTATTTTTTTCTTAGATTGCACAACCTGTTTAATTTTAAACGTACAGAAGAGTCGTGGACTTCTAAAGAGCTCTTATTATTCATATAAGGTACAATTACAAGTGACAGCTGTCTTTCAAAGATGCAACATTTTTTACAGTTGTGTGAGTTAGAGGCTGTCAAAAAGGTAATTTACTAAGTGCTTGGTATTTAATGGAAGAGTATTGTAAAAAGCCTCTTTTTAAGTTATATGTGCCTCGTTGCATCAAAAAAGGCTTTATATCTTATTCTACACTGCAAATTTATGTTTGTATTCTAGAGAAGGGTGTGTTGACATATCTAACCTGACTTCAGGCTTTCAGTACTAAGGACTAATAGTGTTGCCATGGCTTGAAGCGTGTGATGGATGCAATAAGTATAGGTGACCGAGGTGAAAGCTCTGGCAGATGACATCAATGAGTTGGATCTTATGCTACCAGTGTGTCAGATCTGTCTCTAGTTGCCCAGTGTGTATAAGGTGAAGAAAAGGAGGAGTTGGTGGGAGTATCTGCAGACTGCTCAAGGGCATGAGTTGCTGTTCCTTGCTTTCCAGGGCAACTGTATGTATCTTTAATAGTTGGCATTAATTAGTTAAAAAGCTGATAGATATTCTTAAGTAAACAACGTTGTTGTGGAAAAATACATTATCTTGTCACTGAGGAAGTATTCTCAAGATGGATAGGATTAAATCTATGAGAAAAAGCTGCTTGATAGCAGACTGGGAAATGCCAAAGCTCATGTGCAAGCACTGCTTGTTTTTCTTCTCGGATAGACATACAGTGCAATCTTACCTTAAGTTGTTATTGTTTCTTTTTCAAGTCTTTCCCTCACTTAAAACAAAGAGTAGGCTTGTGTCTCATTATCTAATCAGTCATTTGTTAGCTCTGCTTTGTTCAGCACAGTCTAACATCTCTTATTACACAGTAGTTGCACAGTTAAACTACATTCCTTGTAATGTATCTCTATTCTCTGTGGTTTTTGAGAGTCTGCGAATAGCAACCAGCATACACTGTCTCATCATAGTCCCTCTATGTGATATGAGTGTTGTTTTACAGACAGAAGACTGTGTTGCAGATAAATTAAAGCCAGTTATTCATAAGATTAGGCTTCTTCACGTTTCACATCGAAAAGAATGTGTATATTCAACTATTATCTTTTCTAGTTGGATCTAAAAATATCTACTGTGTTCTCAAATCATATTTTGAGTTTCCAGAGAAAATTTTTCCATATTTTGAGTCCAGAAAAGCAAAAAATACGGGCTTAGTACTAAACAAATCAATTTTGCTGAATTAAATTATCAAACATCCTTGGACCAGAATAAATACTAATTTAATCTAATTTAATGCAGTCTCTCTGCTTCTTCTTTCTTTGCACATCATGCAAGTATGTCTCTCGATGCTGAGAGCAAACCTATCCTATGCTTTCTCATACAGCAAGCTTTGCGTTGCCTGGTTGATCCATTTTTTTCAAAGCAAGGTAAGCTACACAGGTGTCATTCGTGACAGACTTATCTAATCGTGGTTATAAAGATTCCAATGCTTAAGATTCAATAAGCTTTTCCAACAGAATATTTTAATATCTCATTACTTTATTATCAGAAAGTCTTCCTGGTATCTAATCTAAAACTCTGCTGCATCAATTTGAGGCAATTACTTCTTGTAACGTTTTTACCGTGCTACTCTTTTTGAATACCTTTCAGATACCTTTTATTTGACAGCTATTACATGGGTCCTCTTTTCTCAAGACTGAACGCCTTTATTGCTGGAGCTGGTTTCCCAGTTATGTTTTTTTCTATGCCTTTGGTTATAACTAGTTGATGTTTTTTTTGTGGGGGTTTTTTTCTGACTTTGGGGGGGAGGGGGGGGGGGGGGGGGGGGGGGAGGGGGGGGGGGAGGGGGGGTGGGGGGGGGGGGGGGGGGGGGGGGGGGGGGGGGGGGGGGGGGGGGGGGGGGGGTGGGGTGGGGGGCGGGTTGGGGGGGGGGGGGGGGGGGGGGGGGGGGGTGGGGGGGGGGGGGAGGGAGGGGGGGCTCATGACCTTTTTGAAATCTTGTCACGAAGCTGCAATAAGGTGCATTCTTTCAGTCTTTACCAGAGCTGTACAGAATTGTTTCACATTTTGTAGGCTACAGTCTTGTTGATACATTATAGTATGACATTTTTCTTAAAGACTGTGCAATTGTTGACAGTGATCACTTGATTCTTTTTTTTTCCCTTTGGAATGGAATTCTAGCCAGTTGCTCTTTAGTTTGAACGTTCAAGTTGATTACTATGTATGCTTGAAAGAGGAACAGCAATTTTCTGAATTACATTGTATTTTCAGCCTTTCTCAATATTATGAATATTTTTAATAAATTTGTGTATTCCAAAGTTACGAAAATGTATTGCATGTTTATAGGATACCTCCTAAGCCATTAAAGAAGGGACAAAATAGTTCTAGGGTTGTGATACACTCTTGTGAAAATCTGCTTCCAGTGCAGCCTTTCATGACTGCAAGTCATCGATTGCTTTATCTAAAAATCGCTTTCAACTAGTTTTGTCACCATCGTTCAGCACTATTATACAAATAGTGAGTGTGCTTTCTGGTGTGGCTTACAAGGTTGCAGTGCAAGAGAGCATGACAAGCACTGGCAAAATCAAACTACTTGAATTCTATTTTATCTTTGTTTTCTAGAAATACTTCCATAGAATGAGGCTGGATCTACTACTGTTTGTCTGACAAAACTCTGTAGCATTGTTCATCTCCTTTCATCTTCTGAGTGCTTACAAGTTATTTGAGTATTTATTTCAGTGTATTTCCCAGAAATCATATTGTAATTTCTGAAATAATCTTTCCTTATTTCTTTTTTTTCCTTCATTCATTTCTGCACTAATCGTGCATTTTCTACCCTTCACATTTTCTCAGCAACTTCAGGTTTGCTCAGTCAGTTCAAATTCTACTAAGTTTCAATGTTCTAAACTATAAAAATATCCTCAGAATATTCTTTTTTCACTGTACAGAGAGGTTTTACCTGTTCGTATTTGATATTGATTGATATAATGCTCCTTTCTGTGGAGATTTACTGCAATCGTTCAGTCAAAAAGTTTTCCCAAGTCACAGGTTTGATCACAGTCTTCCACGTATGTGTGCATGCATACTGTCATTCACATTTGAAAATTACATCATTTGGTCAGAGGAACTTGATTTGGGGGTATTTTAAGGTAAGTAAGTATGTATGGAAGTCTGTGATACCTACCTGGAACTTCTTTGACACACAAATACAAGAGAAGGTGGGATTCTTCAGTGAGCTCTCTGTAAAAAAAATAAATGTATGTCGTTCTTCTATTCATAACAATTGAATGTACACCAAAATATATGCTTCTTATTTTACTGTTTTTAAATTTCCATGTATATCCATGATTTTATAGTTTTGCCATGGAAAATACTTTTTTCCATCTTGAGGCAGAAGTAGTTTTTTAAACAGAATATACAGAGGTTGGTTTGGCAGCTGTTGACAGGTAGCTCTTTGGATTGGAAGGTAGCACAGCTTAATGAAATCTATTACTGTCATTTAATCTTTCCAACTCTATGAAAGTAGTTATAACAACAGAGCTGATGTATATCAAAATGAAGTACATAGTAATTGTTCCAGAAATATAACTGTTCTCATCTTTACTGTAATAACAGTAAAGCTGCATGAGTCGCGTCTAGAGATGACATACATTCTTTGATGTTCTTCCCACGGATCTTAATTGCTTGTCTCTAATTCACCAAACCACTACTTAAGGTAAATCTAAGAATGTTGGGTCCATTTACTACTGAGCAGGTTTTGAAACAGAATATAAGTAAACAAATTGCATCATCAAATGGGAAAGTTAAGAGTACAGATATGAGGAACTTTTCATCCTGAAATACACTGCCATGAGACCCTGACGTGGTACTTAGACTCTATCTGTTTTCAAAGCTGTATGCTGGTGTATAGTGCTTACGAGTAGGAAATAGCTAGCTATTCTTCTGTCTTGAAACAAGATATGCAAGAACTCAAACAGTTGAAACAGCCCTAAAATCAGACACACAGATGAGACATACTGAAACTCCCGTGCAGAGTATCAAGATAGAAAAATAAAAAGCTAGGTGTGTTACAATGTAAAATGGATTCTTTTCGTGCACGTGATGGATTGTGGTGAAAATAGTTCATGAAATCAAATTAAGTAATTCTACGGAAGATGAATTCCTTGAAAAATGCTCAGTGATATATTTTCCCCATATAAAAAGTCAATATTAAAGATGAATAAATTAAAATAATTTTGATTCTGTTTGTAATGTTACACTTCATGGTTTTGTTCCTGTGTTTCTCTGCTGTTTCATGTATTCAGATATTTTTCCCCAAAATCTCAAAACGATTTTGTCGTGTTCCTAATATTTCCTCTGCTGGTAGTGCACATCTATTTTTCACTGTGTGCTCATATTCTCTACGCCATAAATTTCTTCTGTGAAGTTTTTTAAGTGTGTTACCTGCTTTGCTGCCAGTTGATTGAGCTGAACATTGAGATATCTATCCTGCCTTTGGTTTCCTGAGCTGTCTTTGTGATATCCCAGTGCATTGTTGGTTTAGTGAGCAAAGACACGAATTTTGAGCTAGAATCATACTCCTGCAGTCATTAGCTGCTGCTGTTAAATTGTTGGAAAAGCCTATTGATTTATTTCTGGCTTGTGCAAGCACTTTGATTTTGCCTTGTTATTGGAGATGGAGAGTGTAACTCTGCTCACCTGTCCATAGAAAGAGTTCAGTGCATGGAAATTCTGGTATAACTGTGAATGGGAATGCTGAGTTAGAACTGGTGTGTATTGACCTTACACTCACTCAGGTATCGGTGTCCGTGACAGGTGCAAGGCACTATTTTTCCTTACATTTAAGAGGGCGATGTTATTTTCAAAATGAAATGAAGCAAGCACCTTTGAAGAAAATTAATTCAGAGGACTCAACTCATAGTTCATACCTATCATGTTGGCTGGGGTGATTTTGAAGTATTCATCAGTTTCTTCAGCAACACTTGAGTGAAACAAAGTGCAAATACTGGAGTCTTAAACAAAGGAGCATCGAAATGTATTTCTTTGTTTTATACTCCTCATGTTTGTTTGCCAGTATTTTAAATAAATAAACAGAATTTGTATGCCCAGTTTTAAATGGCCTCATTGAATTCAGTTGCTAACGGACTGAGTGCCTGATGCATTTTTTTGTAAGCATCCTGAAAGCAAAGTGTTTATAGACTTGACTCCCTAATCTACTAAGACAGGACTGTAAAATTCTCCAATCTTAAAGCAGGGAGCAGAAATATATATTGAATTCAGACTATGATCTGCTCTACTGACACTGCAGATTATTTCATGTATTAAAATATGGGTTTTGCATCATGTGCTGTCTGAAAGGAGCATCGTGGTACCTTCCAGTACTTCCAGGTACACAGTAGAGTAGCCAGTTTAGCCAGTCAGCTCCTGTAAGGAAGTACTTTCAACTGGAAGAGTTGCACATCTCAGCATCTTTTGATGCTGAGAGCAAACCTATCCTTGGCTTTCTCATACAGAGAAATCTGTATGAAAAAATACAAATCTGTTTTAGTGTTTTGTTTTGTCGAATTGAAGATTATTTTAGCCATGCTGTCTTTAGGTGTGCCTTTTTTTGAGTAAAGGTAGCAAATTCAGAACTGGGCTGCGATTATGGTTTTGTGTAGGTGCACAACATTTGAGATACTCTCAGTCTTCTAATACGTCCTCTCTTGGATACTGGGAATGGTGCAAAAAGATATTTCAGCGTGGTGAAGTTCAGATGGAGAATGGCATGGCAGTGTGACAAAATTAGAAGTGCAGCAGTGTTAAAAGTTGACAATATCTCAGGAATGAACTGTGTTCAAGTCATTCTGTCTGCATACTAGTGGAAACCTCATCAGACCTTTCAGCGATGTCTTATATATAGCTGCAGTGTGTGCCCCAACTCCTTCCTCATTTTTGTGCAGGAGAAACTTGGACTCGAGGATTTGCCAGAAATCCTGTTATTTGTATGGTATGATTGCATTAAACTGATGTTACATACCTAAACAGAACAGGGAATATAGGTCACAAGTTCTTAAATTATTTTTTTCTGGAATTTTGTGGTGCATAAAAAATAATTTCTTATTTTTATTTGTCACTTGAAATGTTTTTCTGAGTCCTCCAATTTTTTGTTATTTGTCTTCTATCTGACTAATGAGGCATCTTCAATCCTTTGTTCAAGGATGAAGTGTTCTACATAAGCACTTTGCTCTTTTCCTTTCCTTATCTATGAGCATTTTCAAATACTACATTTTTTTTGTTTGTTTTCATTTTTCTTGATAGTATGCTGGTAATCTTACAGACAGATCTGTATGTCAAGAACTTGTTTTGAAATAGAAGTGCAGTTTTTTGAGTAGACTGACAAAATATTATTTTCTATGTATGTGATCTTTACTATATTAGTTTTATTTATTTCAGACAATTCCATTTCCTCGTTAGATTTAGTTAATTTTTGCAAGGTTTGTGAATCAGAACTCTAAATCCACAGATCAGAACTGTACAGGTGAATCAGTTTCTATATTAGAAAAACTGCCACTAGAAAATCAGCCACAGTTTTCTGTTTTGCTTGTTATTTTTTTTTTTTACCATAATAATGCTGTTTTAGAAGTGCAAAATAAGTTGTAAACCCATAATAGATCTCTCTTAATTCCTTTCTATTGATAGTGAATGTTGATGCCTTGTTTATTTGCTCATGTAATATAAATAAAACCAATGCAGCCTAATTCTGTTTGGTACAGGTACTCAAATCACTCTAAAACCAGTAATGCATTAGTGCCTGGATTGAATTCGATATTGTAGGCAGCTTAAGGAGCAAAACCTGTACGTTTATCTACTCAGACTCTTTATGATATACTGCAAACATTTTTCCTTGCACTTGTGTCTACGGAAATTTAAGTGCTTTACAAAAAATCACTTCAAAATATCTAAGGAGCTGTACTTTTTACAGTAAAAGATGCTCGTATTAATGCCAGTCCTTCTCTCCTCTTGCAGTGCAAATTAGAATATCAAGCTTGTGTCTCAGGAAAACAGATCTCAGTGAAATGTGAAGGACGTTGCCCTTGCCCTTCTGACAAATCCACAAACGCAGGCAGAAGCGATAGGAGAGGTGAGTGATGACCAATTGTAATGACTCATGTCTAGAAGGAAATCAGGTTTTGTTTATAGATGAATACAAACATTGTGCATTTTTTAATAAAAAGTCTTATTTTATTCAAGGATCTTTTCTTTTGAAATTGCGCCTACTTCAGTGCGCCACTGTAATTTTCAAATGCGTTTATTTTAGTGTGAGTTATTGTTCTTTTGTTGCTTGTTAATATTCCTCATGATACCTGTGGCAGTACTTAAGACAAAGACAAAATTGTTCTCTGCTCCTTAATGTTTTCAACTGAATTTGCAAGAAAATGTGGTGTGATTGGGGAGGGAGGGGAAGAAACTTAAAAAGTCTTCATTAGAGCTCATGGGGAAAAGCAGTTGCACTTAAACTGTGGAACTTCTGGTAAAGACTGTCATGTAAAAATGAGCTCTTTGAAAAGTGTATTGAAATTTATCAACTTCTTTGGTTCGTGTGTGAGTACGGAAACGTTTGGTTGCTTTGCTCTGCTGCTGCTTAGCCACTGATGCAGCTGACGAAAAAAATTTGTGGCTAAGCATATTTGTATTTCAGTGACTCCCAGGTGACTTTGGAATGTTGTTAAACAAAACAAAAGTTGGTGATCCTGCAAGGAGAGCCATCGTAGCATGGTGTGTTAGGCAGCCATGGACCTGGATTTGCCAAGAGCAAAACTGGAGGTCAGCACTGAACTTCGCTAGGTGTATTTATTTTTTGCTCTTTATGTTTGGTCACGCTAGATTTGTGAAGCACAAGTATTCTGTATCCTAAATGGATGAATACCAGAATTAGTGTTTGAAGATGTGTTGCTTTTTTTTTTCCTATGGCAGTCTTTTGAATACAAAAGAATCCAGAACTATATTAATGACTTGTGTTAATATTGTTGGTTTTTTTTTTAAGTTTTTTTTATTAAACTTGATGCAGCATTGTAAATTTATTGAGAAATTCATTGTTATCACTTCTTTTACAAGCTCTGGCTGCTGCCAAAAATCGATTTTTTTTCTTCTTTTTTTTTTTTTTTCTCCTAGTTTAAAATAAAAAAAGGACATTCTTTGAACAGGGAATGAGGGTGTGAGCACTGTGAACACTGGGCTGTGTGCAGTCATCAAGCCAGTCAAAAAACTGCTCTGAAACATCCCTTTAGGACACTCATGGTATTCTGTAATACTACTGATTATGTAATTAAATATTACATTTTGTAAATGATTTTGTAAAGCATCTATTATAAAATTTCATGTGGCAATGGTAAAAAAAAAAAAAAAAAAAAAAAGCACATCTGTTATTTGCTCACATTGCCAGCACAAATGAAAACCATAATGGAAGAGACAGTCATACGTGGTTAATGCCATCCCATAGAGTATAGCATAAGTGAAGCTTGCACTAGCAGCGATTTCTGGCTTTCCAGCACAGATGTAAGGATATTAGCCTAACAGTGGGTAGGAAGTGAAATTCAGACAGTCGGTTGAGAAGCATCTCTCTGAGTAATAGGCCTGCCATTTTCTATGTTAGTTTTTGAATACATCACTGCCTCCATTAAAAAATAAAATAAATTAGCATTGTCTCTGTTTTAAATTGTTTCACCTGATAGTTTTGTTTTCTTTTTAAATTTATTTTAGTCTGTGTTTTCTCAAGTGAACTATTTTTTGTACTGCTCTACGTAAACGTTGAAAGCAACCTGTTTTATTTTTAATTAGAATTGTTTGTAATTAGTACTGGTAGGAATGAACTCTTCTTGAAGATCTGTGCTGCCAAGGGAACAAGATTACTTACGCTTAGTTATGTAAAAGAGAAGGCAGAAAGAGCCTATATGAGTACAGGAATTAGCACTAATCCTGTCCTGACAGATTGTCAGGGCAAGCAAAATCAGGGCTTTTCCACATGCTACATTTTACCAGAACATTGAAATTTGAATATAATTTCCTTACAAGGCCAAAGGCCAGGGGACGTGAGAAATACTGAAGTGAGTTGACTATCATTGCTGACATTTCAGCCACTATTATGACTTGAATACAAATTTTGTATTAAGTGCTGAAAAAGAATCCAATATTTTCTTTAAACTGAATTCCATTAAGTGTTAGCTGCATGTGCATCTGTGAATTGCTTAGAAATTTGACAAAGCCAGACAGAGGAAGATTAGCACTCCACTTTCAGCAATAACTTAAATGAAGACTTCCTAGAACATATTTCCTATCCGAAACATTTTTTCATTTATCATTTATTTCTATTCAAAGGTTCTGAGTATTTTCTTTATTTTTTTTTCCTCCCTTTTCGTGTATCTAGAAAGCAAGTACCTCTACGAACTTACCCGAAGTATTTTCAGTATGAAATGCCATGCTCCTTTGGGAAGCAAAACAAAATCAGTATTCGGGGGAAAAAAAATGTTTACTTTTCAGTGTGTATGCGAATCTATTCATAAAATCACACAAAACTCTTAGTTGGAAGAAAACTCTCAAGGTTATCTAGTCTCTCTCTCTGCTCTATGTATGAGGCAAGTGAGGGTGCCCTGTTCAAGCTTTTCTGAAAGCTTGCTCAACCCAGTGATGCATTCAGCTACAGCGAACCTGCCCTGTGTGCAGGGATTGTTAGCTTGAATCCAAACACAAAATGGCAGAAGATGAAGTCTTCTTGGCTTAGACTTCATCTTGGCTTAGAAGTACAAGTTGATGACAAAACAAGCAATAGAAAAGGGCAGGAAAATATCATCATGCTCATCTTTATTTTGTTGTGGTTATACTTTAGAGAAAGGAATCTGAGTATGATACAAGCTTAAAAAAAAAATAATAAAAGACTCTTAGTCTACGGCCATAAGAGTGGGGAAAGTGTGAAGTGTTGTTGGAAGGGTCACACACAGACATGTGGGTGTGAGATGTGGAATAGTGGGGTATGTTAGGGAGTCAAGAAAGAAAGGTAAACCAGAATGAAGGAGTGAAAGGATAAGACGCCATCTCTAGTGACAGAGGCGTTAATCGAGAGTAGCGAGGAACCATTTGCAGGGCTCATTCTTTTCCCGGTAGATCCATTGCCACATGTCCCACTTTCACCTTAATCCTACTGAAATACGTGCCAGGATTTGGGGCATTCAGGTCACAGTGGCTTGTGCAGATGTGCAGATAGGGATTTCACTGAGTTGGAATCTATTGGGCTTCATTTCTGCAAGCTCTTCAGGGTTTTTTCCCCAGCATTTACACAGGACTAGAAAACAGGAAGAAAGCAGACACACTCTGCTTTTTGTAATACTGAGGAGACTTATCCTCTTGGCTTTTTTTTTTTTTTTTTTTTTTTTTTCTTAAGAAAGCTACTTACTTTTGCTCTGGTGCAGTTTGAGGCCTTTCCTTTCTCATCATGGAAGACGAAGAGCTTTTTTGCTAGACCTTTAGTCTAGCAAAGAGAGAAGGAATGTAGGAGTCCATGCAAGAAAATTGTTTCGTGTTGATCTAGAAGTTGAGGTGTGGAGTGTTTACACAGAATTAAATGAAACCTCACTCATTTCATCAGTAGGAATTTTTTTATATAGTTAGATATTTCCTTCTGTTTCTCATTTATTTCTTTTGAAGATTATATGGAGGCCTACTGGTTAAATAAATTCAAAAAGAAAAAGAATACAAAAATAGTATTAAAAGCCTGCAGGAAGTCATACTTGTTACTGGTCTTCTTTTTTTGCCTGGACTAAATAGCTAAATACTAATCATGTTTTGAACGCCAAGGACAGCAGATAAGCATATGGATGACAGCTCTAACTCTGAACAAACTGCCTTTAAAGATGAAGGCAGTCCGTTGTCAGTTGGCTTGAAATTGCTGTACTGAAATTTGCTCTACAGATACTGGGGAAGGTTTAATAATCCTTAAATCCAAAAAGCTTGGAAACCAGAGACCTAGACAGAGTGCCTATCTTCCATGTCTCTGTTAGGCTACACTAACACTGATAAATGTGCCACAGAATGCTCAGGATCTTAGACTCCCAAAGAGTCTATATTAAGAATTTGACTGATGTGTGCTATAGGTTCTTCCTGGTTTCTTCTTTCTGGGAACAGGGTAGGGTTCTGTCCCAATAGACAAAGTCCAGAGATGAGGCAGATATATCCAGAAGCTCAGTATTAGTTGAAGGTCCTTCAGTTTAGACAGAAGAAGCTACAACGCTGTGGGTGATATATTCAATATCCATTTTTTACTAAAATAGATGAATTTGCTCTCAAATTTTTTTGTGAGGGATTTTCAAATAAATCCTGTAGTAAGAGATTACTTGTTATTTTCACTAAAATAAAAGAGGTAGACATAAATGTGAAAGAGTGGGCTTCTCTGTTTCTGGCCATCTAGAGAGTACAACATAGCTGATGTTGGAAGCTGCTATAAATGCCATGCTCTTCAAGTCTATACTTTTGCTGGAAGGAAGTAAAAAAGGCAGTGCTGCATGCTGAAAATATTTTTCATTTAGCATATTTCAAAGAATTTAATCTTAGAACGTAGCTGCTTTCTCAGCTGCATCCTATTTTACGCTGAATACCACGGAATTGTTCATTGCTGTGATGAGATGAGGGTAAATAGCAGTAGGATTAAAGACACTGTAGAATCTGTTAACGTTCTGTGTGCACCAATGCTTGAAAAACAAATAACAAGACTGCACCCCCCCCCAAATCCTCTTATTTTATTTACATACCACCATCTTCTCGATATATGACCTCAGCCATGCTTCATATAGTAAAGATGTAGGTGCCAAAAAGAGCTTTTGTTCTCTTTGCATTCCAGTGTTCACAAATTCAGAGATTTAGGGCCAAAAATAACATTTGTGTTAACTCCTTCACCTCTCCTTTTCACTTGCTGTCCTTGAAAGCTAAAAATATAATTTTTTTAATTGGCTTTTTTTTCTTCAACATTAACTCCAGGTTATCTATAGAGTAACATCTTTAACCAGAACACTGTATATTGGACCAGTTAGGCCTCCTATTATCGGTGCTCAGATATGGAGTAGCCAGAAGCCATTTATAAAAGACAATAAGCAAAATTGTCTCCAGAAAGGTGCAGAAGTTCATGCTGTGTGGTCAGGATTAAAATGTAACTTTCAGACTTCGAGTGTGAGAAAAACAACCTTCCTGAGAAATGGCTGACGGGTTAAAATGCACTGTAATGCTTTTTTGCTGATACGTTGCAGTGTTTGACATTTATTGAGAAATAAATTCATATGTTCTAAAATATTTCACAAAGCATCGAGTCGCAGCATCATACTTCACACCGCCTTACCTGTTTCAGAAAATAAAAACTAAATCTAATTCCTTATAAAAAGAAGTACTAAGAGAAGTGTGCTGTTCATAATGGACAAACTACTCTCAGTTGTTAACTGTCTTGGAAGCATATACACAAAAAATGGAAGGTTTTCTTACTAGTTTTGGGGTATACACTGTGGAAACATTACATACATGTTGATTAAATTTCTTTTAGGCAATGGTCAGATTTCTAGTCCACCCTTTTTAACTGCATTTTTATATAATTCAGTAAAATGCTGTGTTACGTAATTGCTACTACAATTCCCTAGAATGTGACATCAAATCAATGAAAACCTCTATACTTCTTCAGTTACTTGATTTTCATTAAACTTTGATTTTTCTCAAAGTGATTTTAAATGAATCCAGAAAGACAAGTGAACAGCTATTATTGGAGGCACTGAAAACCAGATATTTGTCTCATCTAGGCAGGCATTCACTGTTAGAGAGTGACGTGTTGCTTTGTAGTCTAACCACATATATGGAGTCCTGAGCTATTATTTCTGCTCTTGTCTTAACTACTGTCACCAGTGTGAATCTTACCACTAATTTAAATGTAAATAAGTTCTAGCACTGTATCCCAGTTTCCTTTTTACTGGAGAATATATTATTTGCGGGTGAGTATTCTTACTGTGCCAATGATCCTGAGTTCTTTGGTGATTTTAAACAGACTACGGAAGTAACGTGTTACTGCACATCCATTTTAGTCCTCTAGAAAGTACTGACTTAGCAGTAAATGTTCATTTTGCTTTTATTGCTTTTTACGGGCAGTACTCACTTTTAAATCTAAAAGCGGTTCATCTTAGACCTACGTTTGACTAGCTATGTGACCAAAAATACTATTTTTTGTTTTGCTTATTTCATCATATACATTTATAATAATTGTGAGCTGTAAGCGTATATTGTATACACAGCACAGCCATTAGAAAGTAAAGAGAAAATGGAGGTATTGTAGAGTTTTACACTGATACACTGGGTCATGCAAATTCGTTAAGAATATCCTTACTCTTACGTATATAAGCTGCATTGCAGACAATTTTCACTTGATCTGTAACAGGAGGTGTTACTGTTTAACCAGATTTTATTGCGTTAGTATCTTCGTAGTTTATAAGCGATTAGTTTTTTCTTAACAGAGTAATAATGTTAGTAGGAATTCATTTGTATCTAGAAATGGTTTACTTATTTGTGATATAAAATAGATGGAATTTCCTGGCACTGTGATACTGTATTACTTCATCTGTAAAAGACTTATTTCATATTCATTACCGTATTTGTGTAGTAACAGAAAATTATTGGTGCAGATTTTATTTCTTCAATGCTAAGATGAATATTCTGCATGAATCTTTTGGTGCTTTTTCAGTAGCATTTGTTTTTGCTTGGGTGACGTAGAACCAATTGTGAAATTGTCAGCAGTATCTTTTACTAACTCTGTATTAAGAGTTCTTAAAAAGAGGTATTTCTATCCCAATTAGTAGTAATGTAATTTAATGGGAATAGTAGCAGTGTTGTGTGGAAGGAGAGAGAATTTATTTGGAATGAAAAGGCGTTTCTCATCTGTAGGCTGACAGTCTCCTGACCACCTTACCTAGCTTGTGCCAGAGAACAGCACTTTCACAAAGTTCCTTCCCCTGTAATTCCCCTGTAACGTGTTAAAACCTGACAGTTAGAAGAAAGAAGAGAAGGATTAAGGGAAGACTGTCAGTTTGGGTTGGAAGAGACTTCTAAAGTACAACCTGCACTGGGACTTCTTAGACTATATAAGCGTTGCTCAGAGCTCTGTCCAGTCTCACTTTGAACACTATTGATGAGGCATCCACAAATTCTCTGGGTAGCACTAGTGACATGAAAAAAAATTCTTATATCCAGTCTAAATCTCTTTCAGTGTAAAACTGTTGCCTCTTGTCATGTCAATACAGTCCTGGGTAAAAAGACTTTATCCTGTCTCCTTTATAGGCCCCCTTTATATACTGGAAGTCCGCAGTGTAGTCTCCCTGCTGCTTTCTCTTTCTTCCAGCTGAAAACCCCCAGCTCTCTCGGCCTTTATAGAGAAGTATTCCATCTCTCTGATCATTTTCACTGACCTGTTCTAACATGTCCACATCTTTCTTGTGCTGGGGACCCCAAAACTAGATATAGTACTCCAGAGTATTCACCTCTTCTGACCTGCTGTCCGTGTTTCTTCTGATGTAGAGAAGGATGCAGTTTGCTTTCTGGGTTCCAAACATGCATCAGGCTGCTCGCAATCAATTCCTCACTCACTCTATACTTACATTGTGGGTTACCTCAATCCAGTTGTAGGGCCTTGCACCTGATTTTGTTATCTTCATGAGGTTCAAATGTGCACACTTCTCAAGGCTGTCAAGGTCCTTCTAGATGACATCCCTTCCCTCTGGTGTGTTGACTGCACCGCTCAGCTTGGTGTTGTCAGCAAACTTTCCGAAGATGCACTTTCCATTATCTGCATCATTGATAAAGATATTAAACAGTAATGGTCCCAATAATAGTAAAACTTGTATAAAAGAACAACAACAAAAACCCAACACCAAAAAGCAAGCCAGATTCCAAGATGTTTATTGTTGTATTTATGAAAATAACCCCCATTGCACTACAGAAAGTGAGAATGCTTTGAAAAAGAATACTTCATTGTTGCCAGGATTAAGTGAAATCCTTAGAAAAGAATGCTTGCTGCGTGCTTGTTGTCAGTATTTTAGCAAGCTAATACTAAAGGGAAAGCTGAGGTATTACATACCTACCACTGAAATAATTATTTGCTCACAGTTCGTAGCCTCTTTGCAACAGCAGCCTTCTTCAGAACATCTTCACTGTTGCTTTTCCTTAAGCTGCTTTGTTATTTGAGTCCCTCCACTCATTATGGTTGCTTTTGGCAACCCTTGATACTAGAACCTGCACAGCTTTGTCAACTCCGTATACATCAGGTTCTAAATTTACATATAGAATCACAAGGTTGGAAAGGACCTACAGGATCATCTAGTCCAACCATCCTGCCGTCAGCATTGCTACCACAAGCACTAAACCATATCCCATAGCTCCTCATCCAGACACAGCCTCACCAGTGCTGAGTACAGGCAGGTGATGACCTCCCTGCTCTGATGGCCACGCTATTTCTAATGCAGGCCAGGATGGTATTGGTCCTCAATTCAATTTAAATGGAAAGTTCCTCAGGTGTTGAAGCTGTGGAGAGCAATCCTGGGGAAAGGCTCTCTGTCTTTTGCTGCACATTGAGATACATCTTCTATTAAAAGCAAAAGGATATAACTTTGGATCTGGTGCTCTGTTAAAGGTTTTGGAATAGTATGCTTTTTTCCTTTCTGAGTGCCTCAAAGTTTTTGCGGCATCTCAGTTCACTATGTTGGTGTTTTAATTCCCAGGTGCCAACAGCTTGTGTGTGCTGTATCAATGGGGTTTTGGCAACAGATGCATGTGTTTGAGGACATAAGTATAGCTGGAGTTACTCTGTGCCTTGTCCATCCAAGGGAGCAATTTTGGACCTAAACTTTGCCTTAGTTGAAATGTTTGTCTTATTTCAAATGAGATTTAAAGTAGGTGAGAGTGAGCTAATACACTTGGAGTGGACAGTACACTTGTGGCTTAGGATTTATTGCCTTGTTTTCTTTTTGTGGACAGTTCAGACAGGACCATTTAGACACTCTGGTGCTTCTGAGGTAAAGACTTATTATGTGCAATATGAGTAATTAGTTGTTCAGAGTTGGTTTCTTCTTTACTTAAAGTAATCTATGTTCTGTTCATACACTTTTCACAAAGGAAAATATCTCTATAGTTTGCTTTAAAGTCATCTATAGAGTCTGGTTGATTATTTTTTTTTTTTAAACTTTCCTTCCTCTTTTTTCATTATATAAATTAAAAGGGGAAATCTCATGGTGAATGCCTTGAGGAAGACAAAGGTTGTAATTTCAGTGTGTTATTCTGCTGTAACCAAGTATATTGCTTGTGTGCGCTGCTGCAGTTCTAAGGAAGAGATAGGCAAGCCATCATAATGAAAGAAGATAATTAATGCTGTTTAATTTTTGTATAGGTCATTAAACATTTGATGAGTGATCTTGGTGTTAGAGGTCCCCCAAACATGCAAATTGTTAGGGAAGTTCAGGCTGTGCTGCGCAACAATCTCTATAAAACTATGTTAGGCAGTCATAAGAGCATGCTTTTTTTAGGATATGTTCCTTATCTTTTGTTCTATGCCAACCAGCATTTATGGATTATGAAGCTAGAAGCTTAAATATGGCTCAGACCATTAATATGGTGTTGCATTTAATTGTAATGGCTATAATTGCCTTAATTATGTAAATGAAGGGGCCGTGACAGTCTTATGATACATTAAAGGCTTTAGAAGTGTGTCACAATAATTCTATTGAGAATAAATAACCAAAGAGATGTAGATCATATGCTAAGCATCTGGATCAGCGTTATCTTTCTGTTCATGCAGCGCATGAATAAACTAACAACGTGCAGCTATGTTTGTCTCAATTACTGATGTGATTGTAACATTTTCTCACCGATACTATTTTTATACCATCAATATGCAGTTGCATTTAAAAGTGATTCATTGCACATCAATGAGAAATAACTGCCAGAGAAATGCTTTCTGTATAAGATAATTATTTTAAACTAGGTTATTTATCCCTCCTGCTTATTTTTGGAAGCTAAAACTTAGGCTAGCAATTGTGCAACCTTCTGCCAAGCTGTTTTGTGCTGTCATCATGTCAAAGCTTATTGGGTGATCAAGAGAGCATTAGGAAACTCAGGCATGGTGTGATGTATTGATAGTGTTCTGAGTGAAGGTTGGATCAGTGGAGTTCACTGGGTGGTCTTCAAGTCAGATGCAAACCCACTATTCACAGAATGTGTGACATCCTATTCGCAAATAGTTCTCAGGAAGGGGAATTCAGTCTTTAGTAGTTTCATTTCCTGCTTACTTCAGAACTTCAGTTGTATCATGCATGCTTTCTGTTAAGTTGCTGAAGTGATGGTTTTAGTAGCACTAATTTTGACATCGTCTAAATCTACTTTGAGATATATATATTTTTTTATATCTGCATGAGTTTCACTGTCATGAAGGCAAATTTTCTTTTTAGAAGAGGAAAAAAAACACCAAGGTGTGCTCTGATGAATCAGCACTATGAAAACATACATTAGTAAAATAATTAGGTATTTTGTGGCTCAATTATTGTAATTGCCCAACTGTGATGCTTTTTTCCTGCTTCATGAATTACAGCATTAGTTTTATTTTTCTTTCTTGCTATCTTAATTTTATATCCCAGACAGAGACTACCTCACATATCAGAAACCCAATCAATAAAACATTAAAGTCTTTGTGAAAAGTAAAAAAGCCAACTTCAGCCCCGAAGGCACAAAGATCCATGTAATTAACTGCAGTATCTGTTGTAACTGTTGCTCCTGCTGATACTGCAAGATCAAGTGCTATAGTCACCTTGTATGCAGCATCAGCAGTTGCTCAGTTGTATCAAACTGTAAGCTCTGGCTCATTAACATGGTGACACTGTTACGATGCCACTAGTATGATGAATGCTAATAAGAAGGACTCAGTGTTAAAATCATAAGGACCCCGTAAACTCAAGGGGCTTTGAAAAACGGGTTTGTATTGGGATTTATTAGTGCTTGTATGGGAACTGTTGAGTCACGACCTGAACCACTGATTGATCACTTGAGACAAGGGCTGAGTCAGCCCTGGGAGCACAGGTGAAGCTGTAGACCCCATTTAAGGGCTGACTGCCCTTAGGAAGGCTCTCTTTCTGGGGATCCCTCCTCTGTGGAGTCTTTCCTGTGAACCTGCATCTTTGGATACAGGTGAGCATTCCTGCCCTGTTTGTTTCTTTTCCTATTTTCACCACAGTAATCTTTCCAGCTGTAACACCATTAACAGTGCTGAAATATTGTTTGTAAGAAGTAATCATTAAAGAAAAAAAACCAACCCTTGTGTTTACCATTAATTAAGAAGTCAGAAGAGGTCAGGTATTTATACGTACTGGATAGTAATCTGTCAAAAATGTTAACGTTATTGTGTTTGTATCATGTTTGTAGTAGAGGTCTTTTGTAAACTCCTGTGATTTAAAAAGAGAAATGTAAACCTTGCTTTTGGTGAAACTGACTACTGAAGGGTGTTTGGTTTTTTTCTGTTTTGTCTTTTCAGTGACACTGTCCCCTTACCTGCGTCTAGATGTAGATGAAAGTTTTAAGTAGGTTTATAACCCAGTTTACTGTGTCTTAAAGGATTCTTTTTTCCTCTGCATTTTCTTTTAAGGTTAATATTTGAGGTTGTTCTCTTGCAGTACTTTGACGTGTGCTGTAAAACAATGCTAAAAGATGCTTCAGAGTCCATTAACATACTGTTATTTAGTTAACCTCTTTCAGATGAGTTAACCTCAGAAGTGAGAGGACAAAAGGCAGGTTGTTTGGCAAGTGAATAGGATATTGTGGTAGCTCAGAAAAACAAAATCAAATATACATTTCACTCTTTTATTTTAAAACAAAGAAAGCAGTGGGAAAGGGCATCAGAGTAAAGTTTCCAAACTATGGCATAAGGCCATGTAATATTTTTGTATCTGGCAATTGTAAGGATGGTATATTCTTCCTTTGACTAGAACACGAGTGAGAATGTACATTGGCCTTACTTTTTGTGGTCATGAATCGAGAAGCGTGTGACTTAGCATGTAACATAAAATGTAATCATAAAAATGTCACAGCTCTAAATGTATTTATCACAGAAAAATTGCTTGTAATCTTTTAAATGGTCGTGTGCATCTGTACCTTTCCTAGAAAGCTTGATATTTATGGCATTTAAGTCTTTCCAGGCTTTCTAGCCTACCAGGAGTGAATTTCAGAGGAGTACGTGTAGGCTTATGAGAATTAATGGAGTTAATTTTTAGCTGTAGGTATCCCTGTTCTTTGCTGGGAGTTGGACTAGATGGTCTTTAAGGTCCCTTCCAGATCAGATGATTCATGGGCAGCTCTTCCTTAGAGGATTTCTCATACAAAAATCCCAGTTACATCCATTTAAAGGGACCGGATTTGTAACTGTCTCTGAATAATGGAAGGATTTTAGATCTGTAGTGGAATAAAGCAAAGTATATTCATAAATGGGCTTTTAAAACTTGTTTTTAAGATGACGAAGAAACAATACTTGTTTACCAACTGGAGGAAAGTAACAGTATCTCCATTTTAATCACAGTTTGTTTATCAGAATCCTGTCTCAAAAATACATGCTGTTGCTAGGAAAGTCCACCCTGTAGTTGTAGCATTTGGGAGATAAGAAAAGCAAAATTATTTTCTGTGATTTAAAAATATTTTTAATCAGTCTTTAAAAGGAAACCCTATTATTGTACTATGTGAAGTTTAATGTATGTTTTATTTTTCTATTACTATACTATTTACAATTGCAAATGAAATGTTTCCAGTTCTTTATTCTTATTGTAAATTCCCATTTCAACTTGGAACTGTTATGATTCAGAACATCATACATATAATTTAAAGAAATCAGTAGTAAGTGAAGTTACTGGCTAGCTTCAAAAATTAAAGGTTGAAGTTCTATTGTGCTTTCTTACACAGGATGTTACACTAGGTCCTGGTAGTCACAGAATGGCCAGGGTTGGAAGGGACCTCAGGGATGATGAATCTCCAGTCCCCCTGCCACATGCAGGGCCACCAACCTCCCCATTTAATACCAGCCCAGGCTGCCCAGGGCCCCATCCAACCTGGCCTTGAACACCTCCAGGGATGGATGGGGCATCCACAGCCTCTGTGGGCAGCTGTTCCAGTGTTAATGGCAACTGTTGGCCATGCTTTGTTTTGTCCTGCAGCAGACTTCAGTCTTCCCTTCTCATTTTTCACGTGTTCATATGTGGTTATCAGTAGATGACACTTTCAGCTCTCTTTGATGTTTTAACAGGTCAGGGGTGGCAAAAACCTTAAAGTGCCTATAAGTGGTTTTGCCTGTAAGTGGTTCTATAGCACAGAAATAGTGGTAATGTTCTGAATATGTCTGCCTTCCATTACTGCTGCCAGGGGTGAGCCAACAGAATGAATGTTGTGCTCTTCAGCTAGGTTTTCACCTCGACTAAGAAACCAGATTACTTTTGCTAGCTATAGAAATTCATATCTGGCTTAAGAAAGGCCTTAAGCACAAGTGGTTAGAGATAAGACAAATGTTGTTACATGCTCACTATGTTGTACTTAGCTAGATGAACCTTTGTGACATACTGTTGCCACTGTCACATTCTTTCATAATTAGTCAGTTGTAAAGAAGTTGGTTCCAATATTTATAGGCCATATCCAGTTCACAAGAGGAAAATGATGGGTTCAGGTAAACAGCAGTGTCTTATAAATACTGATGTTTTATCCCTGGGTAGCGAAACACTTTCTTAATGGGATTTGCAACCTGTACACGGCAAGTTTACCCTTACGAAATAGTGAGTAAATAATGAATAGATTTCAGGAGGATCTTTATTGCACAAATACTTTTTTTTTTTCACTTACCCTTTCATGAAAATAAAGACTGTATTTGCTTAAAACATGAAACATGCTCATAGTCATAAATAGTCAGATTCTTCACTACTAACTTAAGTTAGGTGAACCCAATATGTCTATGAGCCATTGTAAGCTTTCATCCCCCTGCCTGATCCACAAAAATATTGCTCTGCTCTCTTTCCAGAGCAGTTGTGATAATTTGCTCTTGGAGATGTTAGACTTGATAGAGTTTGATCTGAAACTGATCTGAAGCCACTCGTGCTTACAGGCATAAAATTGGCATCCATAATGATGGAAAGCTGCTGTTTTACTGCAGTCAGAATTTCTCTTCTGCTTCTACAAAACTTTTTCTCCCTGCAAGCAGAGGTTAAAGAAGTATGTGCATTTGGAGCTTTGAAGTACTCTCCTTGCCATTGCAAACAATGAGCTCTTTAATGGCCTTGTGTATCAACTTCATTGTGTGCTTGCATTTTGTTAAATTTACATGGGATCTTTTGCTGCCAACACACAAGTCAATTTCTCTTTTTAGTGTCTCAGGTGACAAATTTTTACTCTCTATAAATGCTAAAGAAGCACCCTTTAAAAGAGTTGAGATTTATTCGACGCTGCAGGTCAAATGGCAAATGTCTTCTTATTTCTTCCCTTCTAGTCTTCATTCAGCTTGACTGGAAAGGCTATATAAACATCCTGTTTTGTTGCTTACAGACAGGATATGTAAGGGCAGGATATAAAGTTTCCTAAGAGCATGTGCTGTTGCTAGGTTCAACTTGACTGTAAGTACATGCATGGGCTCTGATCTGTGATGGGAAAACAGCAATGTTGTTAGAATCCAGTGTGCTCAGACAAAACCTATAGTTTCTTAGCCTACTAGGCAGAACAAATGGGGAAAAAATACGTATATATATATATTAATGAAAGAAGGAAACATTTAGTGGTGGTTTTTTTTCTTTTTTGTTAACTCCTTCTTAAAACTTCTGCTTTTGGAAAAAAGGTTTCCAGCCTCTGGAAGTCTCATTTTCTGTTCTGTAGAAAATTGTTTGCTTTGCTAAGGGAAAGCTTCTATGTATTTATTTCATAACTGGTAGATAATGAAGCAGTTGATTTTGATAGCCAGTTCAGATCAGTACCTCCCCTGAAGAATGATGTTAAATTTGTCCCTTAAAATCAGAGAGCACCCATAGGGAATATCTTTTATGAGTGCCTCGCTGTTAGCTTGTTCTGTAAGCATTTCTTACACTGAACGTGAGTGGTCTCCATTTCTGGGACACAGACTTGAGGTGAAGGAGCACTGGAGGTCACAGAAGGATGTATATGCACTGTCAGATATTGCAGCTCATTGGCTTTCTCCTCTGCTCTTCTCCTTGGTTTGCTGTGGGTTCATTGCCAGACTCCCTGTTTGCATGAACTATCTATTCCACTTTCAAGTGTGCCTCTGGGAATAGCTGTCTCCACGGTCTGCTTTCTGTACGCTGGGTGAAAAGCAATAGTTTTATAGTCCTTTATTTGGTTCCACTGTGGAATTACACTCTGCTAACGTTTTTCGTGTCTGCATGTGTGAGCCTTCTGAATATTTGTACACTAATATATTTTAAAAAATCATTGCTTTTTTCATTTCTCCTTCAACTTTTGAGTACTAAGTTTGTTTAAGTCAAAGCTGCAGATTACGTTTATTTAACTACAGTTCTGTTCTCAGTGAAGTGGTATAGTGTAGTAATTTTTGCATCTTGTGGTGCACATGATGGAAGTTGGCCCTACTGTTATATTGTCAGCATAAGGGATTCCTTTAATAGTAGGGCAGGAGCTTGTTTTATCTGCCTTTGAAGGCCTCAAACAACAAAATTGCTGCAATGGTAGCCTTAATCTGTCTGACATTAGTGAGGTGCAATGTGATATAAAATTCCTTTATGATAGAACAGAATTTAGTTAAGGTTTCTATTGTTGATAAAGTTGATTGTTTAGCCTCATGTTCACTTGTGCTGTCTTTACTTGCAAGAAGAATAGAGCAAACCAGTGGACAGTTCCATCAAAGTACACTGTCAATTTTCCATCCACTCCTTCTACCCAATGTGGTAGACATTTGAAGCCTCTTAAAGCACAGAATGCATCTGATTTCAGACAAATTCTGATTTTTCAGTGTAGGAATTTGTGTTTTCTCTATATAGTGTCGTCGTCCAGTCATTTCTTACCCTTGTCTATTGATTGGAATGACTTTATGTCAAATACAAAAATGTCATTATAAGACCCTGTCAGTCTTGCCCTTGAAAGGAAGAAAATGTCCTGACTTCTTCCCAGTGGTGTGTAATGCTTTGAGAGAGACTTGAAACTAAATTTTAAAAACCACATTACCGTTAGAGTAGTGTTGACTAGAAAGCTTTCACTACTAAGATGATTGATATTCTATCCTTTGAAACTTGTTATGCCTTAAATGATGAAAAATACTGGATTTGGGAATGAAAAGGTCTTAGAATATAGCATGTTATACTGGAGCATCTCCTGGCTGTCTGATGCTTTTTTGTTGTATAGCTACATAAACTGCAGATTAATAACATCGTCTTCGTCCTCAGAAATTACTTGTTCGAAATACCGGAGCATGATGATAACCAACACTTTAGGTTAGTGGCAGTTAGCAAAGGAGGCCACATGTAACAACTGTCTTCAGAAAGTAAATTGATAATGCAACAGAGCTATGATACTTGTGACAGATTATGAAAGTACTGTTGCCTTATTTGTGATGCTTTAGAAAGCTTGTATGTTTTAAGTGGAAAATAGTACCTTAATATGTAAATTCTGTATGTTACTACTGTTTTTCCTGCACTGTGAAGTGGTCATTATATTTCAATCTGTGGAGTCTTTAAAGCTGTGAGGAAACAGAAATGTAAGTTTTATTTTTTGAAAACGTAATTTAATTGAAATCATTTTAAATTTTACAAAACATTAATCATGAGCAGAATGTCTGTATGGAACATTAATTTGAGACAGTAGGACTAAGCAGCTGCAGTTCCCTGATACGGTATCTGCAGCATTTATATTAATTATCTCATAACACAGACTAAGTGAAGTAGAAAATTCATTATGTTTAGTTAAATAGTAAGGAAATCAGAATGCCTTTATTCGTTAATTTCAAGGTATCTTCTTAAAATCATGGGCCCTGGAGGTAACAGATGGCTAATAAACTCCATCGTCTTGTAAAAATAGAAGTATATATATATGAAGTTTTTCAATTTACATTATTTATAAAGTTCTGGTTATACATATGTGACTGTGAAGAGCTGGCCTAAATGCCTGTCCTGTTGTTCAGCCCTTGTTCGAAGGGCTTTTTGTCCTTCAGACAAATTGTTTTTAGTGAACACATCTATTTTTGCCATACGTAATGCTTCCCATTTGTGACAGGGCTAGAAATATTGCTGTTTATTGCAGGAATTGTTAGACCATTTGCATACCACTTTTAAAATGTATTCTTAGATGTTCGGTTACCTAGCCCTCAGTCTGAGCACAGTTTGAATGATCTGTTCTTTACGTTTAAATTCATAAACCTATGCAGAATGGCAGCCTCACAGAACACCAATTCCAGGTAGTTCTCCTTTATGTGATAATCCACTTTAATACATGCTGTGTTTAAAGGCAGCACTGCTCTGCAGTATTAGGGTTACTGTATTTTCTTGAGCGGCTCTCCTGAAAAGAAATACTCTTACAAGCACGTGCTGGATGTGCACTTAATTAGCGCAGCAAAGGTATTTCAGACTGACTGTGCAGCCATACAGTAGTATGACCAGGTAGTAGATAGAATATTGGACTCTCTAAGCACTGGATCCGAACTGTTCTAAATGAGCATTCTCACAATTGAATTGGAATGGCTGCTGTAGCCAGTAGCTGGATGTCCAGCGATCCTGGATGCATAGTAGCAGTCTTCCCTTGGAAAAATGGGAAGCCCTATAGCGTTATGAGATGGTCACATACTGTTGCTTTTAATGCAAGTTAGTCCTTCATAGAGTGAAGAACCTTCATGTGAATGGCACAGTGATCAGTCAGGACACTGCCCTGAGCTACCTGATGCAATCAGGCTTTTTGACTAAAGACATTTGGAGTTGCAGAAGTCTGAATGCTTCTGGAATTCACTTCCAATCTAAGTTATTCTGTAAGCATCTGTAATGATTCCAACTCACTGAAGAAGCTGAGATGGTAAGTCTTGCTTTAGTACACGGTTATTCTTAATTTAGCTATCTCAAGGAGTATTTTCTTGTTTGCTGGAGGAGGTGTTAGATGTTATCCTGCTTCTCAAGTTTTCTATAAACTGTGTATATTTACTTCTGATTATTTTTGTATGTATGTGATTCTCTAGTTACGATTCTGCTTGAATGCATAATTGATTGTATGAGCTTTTCTGCACTTCTAACTGTACCAGGAAATACGTGATGAAGTCACGTGGTGGACAGAACCACATCATGGGATATTCTAGGGCCACGTTGCATCTTGGAGGTCTGCCTTCTTGCAAGGCAGGGTCTTCGTGTCTCACTCTGAAATAAAACTTACTCTGTCTGCTACAACATAATTCCATTGACCAATAAAAACATTTGGTCAGTAAACCATAGCTTTTAAACTAACTGGCCAAATTTGGAAGTGGAAGAGAGTCGTATTATGTTGCATCATATAAAGTCTTCAGAAAAATTGTGTCTGTCGGTCTCTGAAGAAGACCGATCAGTAGATCAATTTTAAACTCAAATTGATATTAAACTATATGCTAATAATGCCTTCAATTTTGTATGGCTTCCTTCACAGCTGTCAGTTGATGTGTTCTTAGAACTGAGTTTGTAAGTAGTTATGCTATGTTGAAAATTCAGGTGAAAGTACATCTTCCTAAAGTAAATAGAGGCACAACTTCTGTCTCCAGGTTTATGGTTCCTTGTCCAATTGTGAATGATGCTAGTAGCGTGGGGTGTATGTATTCTATTTTTCTCCCAGATTGCTTTTGGACTCTTAACAGAAGTTTATCTGTAATATAACAGTATTTCAGTGTGCATTTTTCAATATGATAATGATTTACGTTTGTTGAATTCCAGGTAACTTTATATATGTATCTATTTATATGAAAAGTATGCACTGTTAAAATACCATTTTCTCTGCTGTGTCAGAAGGTCCCCTTCGACCCAAGCCATTCTATGATATTCGAGTTCAAACCAGTAAAATGCATTCAGATGTCCACACAAGTTGTAACATTTACCGTACGTGAAAATAAATGGAACAGTTGGTTCCAAGTGATGTTTAAATAATACTATAAAGATATTTCTGGACTGGGTATCTACAAGTTTTCAAATCCCTTCATGTTTTTGCTTAGCTATGTAAGTTGTTTTTAAAATTCAGTCAGTTTTTAATATTTCAGATGATAGGGAGCTCTAGTAACCCCTGAGCTGGTGGCTTCATTTTACCTCATACTAATTCTCTTAATGGCTGCTGGAATTGATTGGAATAGCAGAAGTGCCTTGCATTGACATTAGACAAAAACAGAAGTACTTCCTGGCAGGTTCCTGAGTGAATTTGTGTGATTTAATATGCATTTTCTGATTACTGTCTAACCTTCTACAACCTTTACTGTCTGTCTTTCGCCATTAAAGATTCATCTCCCAGTCTATCAGTTGAAATAATAGTCTGAATAAATCTGAGTTACCTCATCTTGACCTATTTTATATCAGTACATACCAGTGCGTATAGTAATTTCAGCAGCAGGTATCTCAGGACGCTGATCACTGGGACAGAAAGTCCCTAAGCATATTCTAGAAAGCATTAATTAATGAAACTTTTCATAGTATAGCCTAACCTTGAGCAGGCTTGTTTCATTGGCAGTGTTTCAGTGAATAAAGCATTAGGCTGATCCTCTCTTACAGAGGGAACAAGGTTTATTCACATTAATTGTTACGATTAAATTGGAGTTCTGTGGCTGGTACTGCACTGAGACAGGACACAAATAAAACCCCACACCAGTGTAGATGTTTTCAGCAACTATACCTGTTATTTTTAATTTTTATTACAAAACAACGATTTTAATTAAGCATAGCTTAGGATTACTTTGTGCAGCCCAACTTCTGTGACAAAGAATTGCAAATTTGTAATTGTGATGATGTCTCATGTTTGTTCTCCTCAGGACCTTCAGAAAGCTACTTCTTAGACTAATTTCTTTTTTCAAAGTGTGCTATTAATCTGAATGTTCTTGGGAAGCTAAAGAGAACTTCTTGATTTGATGCTGAGTGGGAATTTATTTTGCAGTTTTCAAGATGATCTTGCTGCTTTTTTTTACGTGTTAGAATCTTAGAATGGTTCTTATATGTCATACAATCATGGGATGTGGAAACAGGAACAAAATGTGATGAAGTGCTTTTAGAAATTAGTAAGAATCTTCAATTTGTCTGTCAGCCTGGGTGGCTAATATTCTTTCTCCTAAAGGGATTTATGATCTGTGCTACTCTAAGGATCTGTTTTCTCCACCTAGTACAGTGTGTTGGACCTGATGATCTTTCGTGGTTTCTCCCAACCTGTTCTGATTCTATTGATTTTATGTGTTCCTTACATACTTCTGTAAATCTGTTTTTTTTCTGCTCTGTCATTTTTTAGGAGAAAATGCCATTTTCTGATAAGGTTTTAAAAAAAATGTTATAATTCTCATGTTAGAGTAGCCTTGGCTTTTATTTTCCCCTAGTTTAGTATGATATAAGTGTATATATTTTCATAAGATTGTTTTATATTTCTGAAATGCTGAAGTAGTCTTCTGAGATGTTAGTAAATTAATGTTGGTTGATTAAAAAAGCACCTGTGATAATCAAATATTAAGATATGAGATATTTTTATAAGCTCGTGCTTGGTAAGAGCACACTTTGTCTATGTAAATTATTAATTGTCCATATCACTGTAGTTCTGCTGCATCTCTCATGTATATTTCACTTACAGAAGACATCTGGTTTTACTTGACATATTAGAAGTGTTATGAACCGAAAATTCACTGTGCATTTAAATTGATAATAGGGTAAATGTAATTACCTGCTGTGTTTGAGAGCTGATTCCAGCTCTTGAGTAGCTATGGGGTGTAAAATAATCAAATGACAGTTATAATCAGCTTGTTTTGCATTGCCTTGATTTTTGGGAATAATCTATGATCAAGATACCAAAATCTGTAAAATTAACAACAGCAACAAAAAGATTCTCATTTTCTCAGTCTTTATTTTGATCTAGAACTCGTAATTTAAAATTTCAAGCAAAGTTTGGGAAAAAGGTTGTAAGAAATTGAAGTTGAAAGAGTGCTTCCAGTCTGAGAACTGATACAGGATGTGTCTGATGCCCCAAATGTGCCATATGTACATTCCATTTTGAAAGGAAGGCAATTCACAAGAGCACAGAAAATGCCATTTTAGGTTATATTATAAACAACAGTGGCAAGTGTCAGGTGCTGAAACTGTGAGCAGTATCTTACACATAGCAGTCAAAGAAGCACTGTTGCCTTTTCCTAATGCTTCATTTTCACATCTAAATTGACTTATGAGATGGTTAGCTTAATGATGTCTATTTGACTGCTTCTAGAAAGTGGAGAAATTGTACATCTCTCCATCATGCAGTTGTCATGTGCTTCTTTCAGTTAACGTTACTGAGATAGAACTTTTTACTTAAATCCAGAGCTCCTTTATTAGACGTAGACCAAAATAGCCAGGCTCAAGTGCTGTTCCTTTGGTTCAATTCTGAAAGTTTTTCTGCTAAACCTCGGAAGGGTGGTTAGTGGAGACCATGTTATGATGTAATGGAAGGGAAAATTAAAGAAGTCAGTATTCCAAGTCAGATTCTTTATTCTGGCCTGTGAGCTGATGCGAGACTTAAAGGGGAAGATGGCATTATAGCAGTATGGAAATCCTACGAGCTTGACGTATGAGGTGGATCTTGGCTCAGGAGATCGTTTTCATCCGGATGTCACAGGATGACATCTTTGAATATATGGGCCATAGATCATTAACGATTCTTTCTCTAGTGCCCTGTTGAATTATCCAAGGGGAAAAAAAAAATACACAGGTAGGTGCTAATGCACAAGAAAAAAGCACAGCGTAAGTTTTAATAATCAATTTGCATATGTTCTGCACATATATTGCACCTAAATCTTTGGTGGAGAGAATCAAAGTCTTGAGATGTTTTAGGCAAATTAAAAATAAAGTGCAGCGGTGCCTTCTGTTGCTGGCATGGTGACTTGTTTCTATCTTAGTCAAATAAAATAGGTGTTGTTTAATTTTTTGAAGTGTGCTGAAAGTTATGTCACCAAGAACTATAGATTGCTACATAATTACAGCAGTTTAAAGAGATAATCATGCAATACTTCTCTCTTCCTCTCCTCCAGAGAAAGGAGGTGGAAGGAAGAGGAGGAAAAAAGTGAGATAGGAGAAGCTAATTTATTGACAGGAATGTGAGATAATACAGAATAAATAAGAGTTGTAAGTCGAAACACCCCAAAAATAAATTGCTCAGAATTGGAAATCATGGGGAGCCTCTTGGAAAACGCAGTACATTCCAGTGTATCTTCTCAGAGAGTCAGAACTTACATGAGGTTGCTAGAGAAACTTAGCTCTGCAGTGCACTGTGCCTTTACACCCAAACAGCCTGTTGCGTGATGTGCAATACTGACAAAACTGGGACAACAATAAAGGAAAGGCAAGCTGAACGAGAGATTTACTTTCAAGATCATTGCTGTGGAGCCTTGATGCCTCAGGTTGTAGCTTAGTCAGTTACTGGTGTTCAGTCTGAACTACCCCTTGCACGGGTTTGTGCTGATATCGCTTGGAAATTATACCTGTTGATGAGGGAAATGTATACCCAGTTATTGTCAAACAGTTGAAAATGGAAGGGCAGACTTCTGGAAGGGACATCTCCAAGCACACGTTCTCTTTGCCATCTTCTCCAGCAGCTTGATAGTGAAGGAACAGGTCTCATCCATGCAAAGCTGTGTTATCTGTTTCTTCTGCAGTCCTCAGTACTGCCATTACTGTACAGTCCTCAAGCCAGTCTGCTGCTTATCTCTTGCTCTCTGCTACGTTTGCTCTTGTTGCTGCAGATTGTCTCTTTAGTTTTGTGTGCTTTCTCTGTCTTTGCTGTTTCTCATCAAAGAAACCATCCTTTCAGTCACCAAGGTCTGTTGCCTTTTGCAGGTAAGTGTTCACGATCTTTTGCTTTTAAAACTGAATTCAATCACATAAGCTTTCAGGGCATTCTAGAAGCACCTTCTCTGTCAACACCGTTTCTTTTTCTTCATGTTTCAATGTAGAAAAGCGAGGGGAGTGTTCCTGCATTAACTGTATACATGTCCAACATCTTGTGGTAGGGCTTACTGTACCATTGCCCACTGAATGTAGAAATGGACCTCAGAAAGGCTGTCCTGGATTCATGACGCAGCCTTCTAGAGTAAGATGTGAGAATATCTTGCTAGGGCTGTTTCAGTTCTTCGCAGTAGATTGCAAATGACTTAATCAGTTTATAGATATATTTCATGCATCTTTACACACAAATATTTTTACACTTACGTAATAATTTTATTTCTCAGGCCCCTAATTGGGCTGTGAGGGCTGACCTAAGTAATGAAAGCGAGTTTTATGAAGGAAAGCAAACTCTGGAATGTATGTGTCTGTATTGTTCTACATGTTTTACTTTAAGTATAATTAATTTGAAGAGTTCTATTTAGCATGCAGGGGGAAAAAAAAAAAGTTGAACATTTCACATTTTGTTTTTCAGTTTGCAGTGACCTGGAATTTAGGGAGATCGCAAACAGGTTGAGAGACTGGTTTAAGGCACTTCATGAGAGCGGAATTCAGAACAAGAAGACTAGGATTGTTCAAAGGCCTGAAAGAACCAGTAAGAGATTTCTACTTGCCTTATTTGATGCTGTCTTTGGTGTTTGCTTGCAACACTTGCCTTATCATTGTGTTTTAAACCACGTGCATGAAGCCGTAACTTTGTGCTTTTCTAAAGTTAATTTCTTATTCCTGAAGCAGAGCTGTATGGCTTAGTTCAGATACATGTTGCTCACTTGAAACTTCAAAGCTGTTTGAGGAATGTTACTTCACTGATCCTGAGAAAAACATAACATATATTTCCAGTTGGTTCACATAACTGCTGTATGCTCTTAACTAGGAGTAAAAGCAATGGAGAAGAAAAAAAAAAGCTTCTATAAGCATTTATTGTATAGTAATACATGTACCTAATAATATAACTGGTGTAACCACATCACTCAGTTAAAGTTCAGCTCAAGCACCGCGTAGGGTTCTATGTTTTGCTGAATAATCACTTGAGTGAAGGGATAAAATGATGATGGGTAAAAAAAAGTCAAGAGGTCAAAAGTACAGCTAAACTGTTTAGGAGCCTTTCGTGGTTTTGGCTGGCATTGAGTTAATTTTCTTACTAGAGGCTTGTATAATGCTATGTTTTGGATTTTGTTTAAAATAGAGGTGACAGCACAGCAATATTTAGATGTTGCCAAGCATTGCTTGCACAGAGGCAAAAACATTTGTCTTCCTTGTGTTGCACTGCCAGCATGGGGCTGGGGAGTGCACAAGGAGCTGGGAAGGGACAAAACCAGCACAGTTGACACGGACTGACCAAAGGGATGTCCTGTATCACATGGTGTCATGCTCAGCACTAAAAGCTGCGGTGAAAAATGAGGAGGGAGAACATGGACAATGATGGCATGTGTTTCCCCAGGAAGCTCCTGACAAGTCCTGATCACCTGTATCCAGAGTGGTTGGTTTGCTTTTGAAATCAGGTGGTCACTTAATAGTTTGTAAGGAAATATTGTGCCTCTGTGTCCCTGTAGAAACACAAATAAGAAATACTGAATGATTTTTGTTCTTTTTCTGCTAATATACTTTCTGATGCTATTAAGAAATTCTTACATCTGTTCTTCAAGATGTAAGCTCTGGATAAGCTCTGATCAAGTCCCTCAGAAGTTGGTCTCGAAAGTCTTAGTAGGTTGAAAATATCAGGCATCTGAATTCCTAACGATGTCAGGATTAAAAAGTCCAGCCCTTTATTTCAGGGGTGTGTAACAGCTACGTCTAGAAACAAATCATGCAAAGAATTTGTTGATCGTATGTAGAGACGTTATACTTGTTGCCTGAGTTAAGGACCTATACATATCAACAGTAACAAAGAGAAAAAAAAAAAAGCTATTGAATGCATTCATAGTCCTAATTATTTCAGCAGAACCCTGGACTTGTTCACTGCCATTGAGGAGTTAAAAATCTGTCATGGCATGCTCTCCCTCAGGCTTTTATTCTTGTCAGTGTTCCTTCTTTGCTGAGAAACGATTCTGAATTTTAAACAGCAATTTGTGACATCCTTCCTGGATGTCTGTTTGCATTTAGGTTTTTTTTTTTTCACCTGTTTCAGTCTCTTTTCTGGCACTTGGGATAGGATTTATTTAAAGTCTTGGGCACAGTCCTTCCGACCAAGGTAGAGAGGGTGAAAGTTGATAACGCTGTTTGGAATTATTTCAGCTGTTAAAGTTCACATTGATGGTTACATTCATGGTTGCTGCTTCCTAACAGCCCTAACACTGGTGCTGAAATTACTGTTCCATTACAAGCTTCAATATTCTGATACTAAGCTAAAAACATAAAGCATCTACGATGTTGTGTTTTTACCAGGACTTACATAGTTTGTTTTTAACTGACACTTTTTTTGTTAGATTTGTATCATATTAGTTGTGCAAGCTAGAATGTTTGTAGTAATTGAATAAATTTCATTTCCAAAATCTGTTTTCTGCTCAAATGTATTCAGATAGTATGTCCCTAGAAGTATCATTATTATAAATGGTATATAAGAAGAAGATATTTTCCCTTTTCCCATTCATGGTCTGGTTAGATGATGTAAGCAGGAAAAGGGTGCTTTATCTGTACTGCACTGTCATAGTCATTATGTCCTTCCTTTGTGCATAGGGAGGTAAAGAGTTGATTTTCGATTTAAAGTTAGTCTATTTCTGTATTAATTTTGAGAGATAAAACTCTGCGGAATTAATGCAACAGATGTAAAGCATAAAAAATACCATAGTCCCATAAATATTTGCGTTAGCAGTCTGTTTCTGAGGAGTACTTGTACACCATGTAATGTTGGGAACTGAAAGACTAGAGGCCAGATGATAGAGAATATTCTTAGGAGTTGGTAATAATGTGGTTATTTGGTTAAAATACGCAAAATAAGTAACAACAACAAAAAAATCTGAAAGAGAACTGTAACTGGCTTGTCTAAAGCTGGTATGAAGAGATACTGTTACACTAAAATTGCCAAATACTCTACAAGCTCAAAGCAATATCTGACTGATTTCATATAGAATAATGCAAATAAGTAATTTCAGATATCTGTGTGGAGGTCTTTAGTTCATTTTAAGTATCTGAAGTTTCTTCTTGAAGAGACGTGATACAGTTGGCATACAGAGAAATTAAATTTCCCTGGACCTCCTTGCTGAAGTGTATTTCAGAACTTCAGTAAATAGGCAAAACTGGTAAGCAGACTGGTAAACCACTACTACTATGGTTGTCTCCCATACAGTTATTGTGTAGTTCTAAGAGATGGAGCTCTTAGTTTTAAACATTGTTTTAGATTTCTTGAAAATACTGACTTGACTGAAAGCTTGCCTGCTTTCTGATGTTATCTTTGACAGTATCCAATATCCTCTAACTGCAGAGCCGCTGAGGCTGGTGAGCTGAATCGAAGTTGCAGTTAAGTTTCCTGGAGGGAAAAGGTTCTTTCAAGGACTTTCTGCATTGTCAGATTAGCCTACTCAGAAGCTCATCTGAATTGGAATTTTAAATTAATGCATGTTCACCTAAAATCAAGACTCTAAATGAACTAAATTTGTACTGTTGGCTGGCATTTGTTTCAATCATGTACAGGCAAGATTATTCTTGTACACAGCGAAGCAGATATAGATGTTTTTTTGTAGCATTGTTCATTTTATTCCTCCCTCCTCAAGTACCTTTTCCTTAACAATCTATTTAAAATGCGGCCTTAGCAGAACTCATTTAATCTATGCCATCCACACAGGAGCATGTTTACAACTATCCATAATAGGCTTCAGCTTGAATTTTACCTTTTCCATGTAAAATTCTCTAAAACACTTTCTGGAAAAGGAGAGACTTCAGGATTTGAACTTTCACAAATGTTTAAGGGACTTTACAACAGTGCTCTATTTCTTTTCTATCCGCATTTTGTTGTAAAATGAATCAGTACCTTTGGTACCTTCCCAGTGTCTTTAATCCTGACTCTGCTCCCACCTGTGTAATTGTAGTCATCAGGAATACATTAAAATTTTAGGCTACAGGGAGCGCGTGCCTGATGCTACCACTTGGTGCCAGGTGAGTCTCAACTAGAGCAGCATTTTTTGTGAGCAGCAGACATGACAAAAAGCCTTCAAATCTGCTTAATTGTCCCCTGTAGGAGTTGGACAGATTACAATGGGAAAGGAGATAGAACAGAGGTGTGATGACAGAAGGACCGGCGTGATAAAAAGGTGCCATAAAGGAAGGGAAGATTGCTCACCTGTATCAGAAGGTTGTAGGTTTGCAGAGGGGAAAGCTCCGCTAAGAAGGCATCTCCAACCAGAGCACCTTCCACAGTTTGGCCTGTAATTACAACCTGTAATTCCAGCCTGTAATGAGGTCTAGGTTCAGCCAGGCTTCACCCCTTCTGGTCACACAGCTGAATTGCCTTTGCTTGCGCTCCCAAGGCTGACCCCATCCTTTCCCCAGGTACTCAATGAGTGGTTCAGGCCATGACTCAACAGTTCCCATACCTCTCTTAAGTTTAGTCCTTGCTCAGATCTGTTGTGGTAAAACTGACTGGGAAGGAAAAGTCATTCCCAGCTTGTGCAGTGTAGATTTCAGCTCTGAGGTACTGTTAACATAAACTTTTCTCATAGCCTGTATATGATAAAAAAAATTAAAATCACAAGTGCAGACCTTGCTATGCAGCTTGCTAGCTGAGCAAATAAAGACTGTGGTTTAGACAGTAGTTTGCTCTCAAGCATAGAGCACGTTGAGTTTATTCACTTGTGTGATTTGGCAGTGCTTTTTACTGTGCTGGACTGTGAGCTGGTAGCAGAAAGAATCACGCCTTTTGCTTCCCTTGGCATATAAGCAACTTTACATAATGCACTATGTGAGCTGTGTGTATGCTATTTTGATTTCCACATAAACAATTACAAAAGCTATCTTCCTCAACGTACACAAGGATTTATTTCTTATGAGCATAATAACCAAGCAAATAATATTTCTACATTGAAAAGCAGATTATGATTACCGTGAGTTGAAATTCTCTCCTGAAAAATAATCAGAAATGGATCATGTTTTTGTTGGTTTCTTTCAAAATAACATTTTGGATGCTGATGTTTAAGCCATGACCGAGGGGTACGTTTGTCAGTAGTGTTTCCCTTGGGATTGTTTTGGCTGGGGAAAGGAGCTTATGCTGGTACTTCCCATTTTTTTTTAAATCAAGTTCTTTTGCAGTATATGCATTAGATGAAATAAAGCTAAATCCTTAATACTTCTTTTGTTCACTTTTACTAGATTTACACAATGTTCAGAAATAGCTACATAAAAGCCCTCTTCATTATCATATCTGGAAATAGATTTCAAATAAGTGCTTAAAATGAGAGAGAGTTTTTCCACTAATTCAGGCATCTGAGCAGCAGTTTTGCTCTCTTCAACATGATATTCTGGAACATTAACAGGAAGAAATTACTATCCTTTTGCTATAGTAATTCTTCCCCTTTCTTCGGTTTGTTTTCTTCACAGCTGTGAAAAATGTGTAAGAGCAGCATTCCACTTGACTCGTGAAGTAAAAATATAGGTAGTCTGTGATTTGGAGCAATTTATTTCTCGTTCTGGGTCACTTAATGTTAATTTACCTTGCGTCAAACCACATCAGGTGTTCTTAAGTGCTTTGACTTCTTTTTTTCTGAAGTCTGTCACCTTTGAGAATAAGAGGTGTATTGATTTCTCAATATTACAGTAGAGGTAGAAAATCATTGCAGAATGAAATGATCATCCCAAGTTTTCCCAGTTGCTTACTTGACATCATAGTAATCTTTTAAGAGTAGATATTATGAACACCAAACTCGGGTAATGATCTTTGTGGGGTAGAACAGTTCTAGAGTAGGTGGACAGCTTGTTTTTAACTTGGTCATTTTTTTATCTCTGTCAACATGTGCCTACTCTACTTCTAGGTACTTCAGCCTTTTTTATTTATTTCACCTATACTAGTATTTGACATAGACTTCAAACATTTCTCTACAACACTGCAATGCAACCTGTTGCATTTAGCAAAATGAAAGCGAAGAGATATGATTTTTCTCTATTTAAAGTGCTACGTTTGTAAATACCAAAGAAAGGAAGAATTTTAAATAACAGTGTACAGCTACCTGGAGGGATTTTGTAACAAAGTAGAGGACAACTTCTCCTAGGTAATAGCGATAGGATGAGAGGTGATGGGTTCAGGTTGCACCAGGAGAGGGCACTGGAATGGGCTGCCTGGGAAGGTGGTGGAGTCACCATCCCTGGAGGTGTTGATGAAGAGGGGAGATGTGGCACTGAGTGATGTGATTCAGCAGGTGTGGTGAGTATGGGTTGATGGTTGGAAAAGATGATCTTGGAGGTCTTTTTCAACCAGATGCTAATGAATAGGTAGGTTATGACAGCTTTAATGTAAATAAACGTTATTTTTCAGGCTGTGAACTAACCTATGAAGTTTTGTTACACAGAATTATCTTGGAAAGCCAGAGGGATTTCACTACTGGACACTTTTTTAAAAAATATAAAAGCTGTATAGAAGAGAGAAAATTCTGAGGAATTGGAGTAGAGGATGAACGGAAATTGCTAGCTTATGGATAAAACCTCCCGAATACAACCTCTTGAAGTCATGTAATTTTATTCCACATCATAACTTAGTGATGCACGAAACCTTTGAAATTTTAAGTGGCCTTTCAACATACCTCAGACAAATTTATTTCCTTTTATGCTAAAAATTGAAATTGACTACTAGAAATGAAATAACCAGAGTGCTTGGTTGTTTTTGTTTTCCTTAGGAGCAAGTGTTATATAAGTAAAAGAACTCTTAGTATCCTCTAAGGCAGTATACTTAAGGATGTACTTGAGTGAATTTATTCTTCCAGCATGGACCACATATACTGCGTACTAAACTTGAGAATGATGACACTTTCACTAGACTGATGCTGGAAATTCCACATACTGATGTACTTTTCTGCACAGTTATCTAGTTTGACAACAACATTCAACCCTGAATACGCATTTGGAATGACTTCTGTCTTCTATTCTTGCCAGCATCTTATTGAATAAAAACTCTGTCTTCTCCTCATGGTTGCTCTTTTTCTGCAACTTTTCTTACAGTCTGGTGAGCTTGCAAGAATGCCAAAATAAGAAAAATTCTTGAGCACAAGAATAATTCCTCCCTACATACAGGTACACAAAAGGCAGCATAGGAAATGGTATGTTTCATATCAGGCACTTCCTTAATCCAATGTCTTGTGGAGGATCTCTAGCTGAAAGCAGGACTAGCGAAGGAAAGAGAAGTGTCTGGGAAGTGTTAAGAGGCCTTCAGGAACAGAGCCTGAGAGGTAAATAATATTATACTGAAAATTCATCCTTGGAAAAAAATGTTTTAAGGTGGAAGAACGTTCCAAAGTTCTTTTGGAACATTTGGAACACTTGTTAAATAATTTTGATGTCTTTCACAGGTGAAGGTGAATAACACATGTACTGGGATACCCTTGGACATGTGGTCTGGTCTTGTCTGTCTCTGCTCTCCATAGTCCACAGAAAAATTAAGTTGTTTTGTCAGAAGCTGGAGAGTAAGGAAGAGTGTCCTTTTCTTGGATGCTTCATAGTTGTTTTTATGTAGCGTTAAACATATCAATGTAATCAGTACCAAAAGGATTGTGATTTTTTTTTTTTTTCCTGTAAAGCAGAAATAACAGTGAATGCAACAAGCCAACAGGGAGCAAGATTAACTGAAGGAAAAAACATTTATTTAGAATTTTTAGGGAGAGGGAATTTGTGTTTGGGCGTTTTCCTTTCTGAAATGGTTGCTCTGCCACAGTCTGGATGTTCCCACATGCATGTATATCTAAAGAAATGTACATTGGTTTCTGAGTCAGGTTTCTGAATTCTCCAGTTTGACTTGTTTTAGAAGTATGCAACTATTTTTCAGATTTTATTGTTTTCAGAACAACAGCTCGATTTTTAACAATAGTAGAAGCTGGGAATTCCTGTATGCTAAGTGGAACTCTCGCATCAACTTCCCTGTAGCCACAGTCTCATCTCATCTTTTCATTGCTTGGTTTTAGCTGAAAAGCTATTCAGTAGAATCTTGTATTCAGCTAAATCTTGTTGTCTGTTAGGATGTACAGTCAAGTGCTTTACCATGTTCTCCATGGCAAGACCCGTGACACGTAAACAGGAAAAAATCTGTGTTAAATGCAGCTCACATCTAAGTGAGAGGCCTGTCAGCTCATGCATTTCCCTTCCATGTCCATATGCAAGTCTGCTTGTACTTCACAGCTGATGGAGTATGTGAAATCTGAGATCTGGCTGCAGGAGTAATTAATTCAACCTCTTCCTGGTGGCCTGGTTACCAGGGAGCAGTTTAAGCAAGATGTACAGGTAGATCTTACACTGGAAGCAGGCTGCTCTTAGTAGTCCCTTTTTGCATGCCTCCCCTGATACGTACAGTGCATCAGATAAAGTTAGTTACTGCACATACTACGCGTGCTATAGGTGTAATATTTGACAAGAAGGCTCATATTTCTAACTGTTTCGAGAATGATGACAGGATTTATTTTAAGCAGATTAACTTAATGATTTTTTAAAATGAAGATGAAGTGTAATTTACACATGGAATTTCAATGGTGCCCGCTGCTTGTGTACTGTATCCTCGTAGCACTGGAGCAATGTCTGTGATACAGCATGCTTTTGTGGTGGCTGAGCTCAGTACCTGCTTTATCTTTCCTGTTACCTGATTTATTTTTGGTTTTGGCTTCTAGGATTTGATACCAGCATTTTGCCAATTTGCAAAGACTCCCTCGGCTGGATGTTCAACAGGCTTGATACGAACTATGACCTGCTGTTGGACCAGTCAGAACTTGGAAGCATTTACCTTGACAAGAATGAGCCGTGCACAAGGGCGTTCTTCAATTCCTGTGACACATACAAGGATAGTTTGATATCTAACAATGAGTGGTGCTACTGCTTCCAAAGACAGCAAGGTAAAAGATGAGAACAGCCTGCATATTTGTATGACTGATCTTACTGTAGTGCTCCATCTTTTCTTTAACGTAGGAATATTATTATGGTGAACTACAAGCTTTTTAAATGCCTTGCTATCAATCTGTGTACAGCTTTTTGATCTATTGTGAATACCTAAAAAAAAAAGGGGGAGAAAAAGAAACTAAATGGAAGAGTTTGATGGAAATTCAAGGATAAAGTACAGAGGAGTGGCAAAAGCTTTTACAGCAGTATTGTTTTACCTGCTGATTTCTGGTATTCACACAGAGGAAGGAGACCAAAATAAAGAATAGAATCACTCACGTTAGTTCTTTCCCTATCTACTTTGCATGTGTTATAAAATAAACATTTCATTGCTAAACTAGGGCATCTTAGTGGGTTTTTTTTTGTAAGCCTATTACAATAACTACACTAACATCATGGATAAAGTTTTTTTTTCAGTCATTTGAACCTAAAACCAGTTGATTTTCACTGCCTGCAAGAATCTTTTTGTTTTTTTTTTTAAAGTCTTGATGTGATTTCTTTAAACAAATAAACATAGTGCGTAAGTATTGATTTTTAGATTTGGCTGAGTCATCACGTGAGTTATATTCAAACAAGTTGTGAGGAATTACAGAGTTCACTTAGTAAATATTGGCTGAAACTGGATAGAATTGCCCATTCCATTTTCTTGCTGATATGAGGGAGATTTTCAAAGGGATAAATAGCAACTCAGATCCAAATCTCTACAGATGTTGACTGTGCAGGAGGGAAGATTGATGATGCAGTGGAAAATTTCAGAAACTGTTCAATGCTTTTGAAATTTAATATCTCTCTTTTTTATATCTTACACTTTTAAAACTTCCATGATAAATTCGCATTAACACTCACTACGTATGGTTTGGCTCTGATTTCTGTGGAAATAAAGATCTATCAGGCAACGTTGAGCAGTTGAGTAGATTTGAGCAAAAATAAAACTACACTTCTTTAGATGTATAGTAACTTGCTTCGTTCCTTTGGTAGTCTTACCACTAAAAAGTTAACAATCTTTCAAGCACCTTGCTTTATTGTAGAATAATACTAATTTCTGTAAGTAGTCAGTGCTACCAAAATTAGTCAATCAAACATTACCCAAGCAAAGTAGTTCTTAAGTAAAGAACATAGAGTGTTTTGTTTGGTTGGCTTTTAAAATAAACAAAACCCCAAATGAGCCTAATAAATAAACGTCTTTATTCTTTGGAAGGCTACATAATTCTTCTAATTAACACTTAACAAAGTCTTTTTTTTCTAAAGGTGTAAGGAGAAAAAAGTGCTGAGTGCTTGTAGTCTTTTGTCATTTCTTGTCTCGCGCAACGTTAGAACTTGCAGTGTGCGTGACTTACTGAATTATCTAATCACTATTTGTTGTGTTGTAGCATCTTTTAATATGTTCAAGTTTAACTATCTTTTACCTCCACGAGTAGAATAGAAATAAGGCCCTTTACTAGGCCTTTGCTGCAGATAGTAAGGAAGTGGGTAGGTAGAGAAATTCAGTATTTTCTTTCTGATGTTCACTATAATAAGATGAAAGCTTCAGATCATGAAGGCAGCTGTCTTATTCATTGAACTTAATAGGTGTTTTCTGGGTACACTTAGAGTTTTACAGAAGTATTGATTAACCAAGTTTGAAGTGAATACAAAACTTAGTTAATGATACATATCATACTGGGATGGAAATTGTATTTTACTATTTTTGAATTCCATAATCTTTGCTGAAGTCATCATTTGAGAAGGCCTCTTACTGTGTCATTTAATTTATCAGTTCATGACTGTTTGGATCAGACAATTACTTGCAATTCTTTGTGCTTTCTTTTTGCTGGAGTTTTATTATGGTGAGTCAAAGTGCAGTAGCCCTATTACTGCACAGTACTCACATCTAGTCAATACAAGTTATTTTTTGCAGTACTCAAATCTCATCTGTCTTGCTCTTCCTGTAAAAGCTTTCCCACTTTGGCTGCTGCTTAATTTCCTATGTAAGGCCCAGCGATGCATATTGCTTTTTTTCTTGGCCTTGTCCCGCTGTAAATGCAGCTCAGCATTTCTGCAGTACTTCAGAATCTGGACTTCCTAGTGCTCTGCTGTCTTCCCACCTGTTTTGGTCCCTCTTGCCCTCTGGTTTCAACTAACACTGATGCAAGTGATTCAGAACTTTTTTTCTTTGGTCCTTGACATTAATTTAACACTTCTTTCTTAACTAAATGCTGAGGCACTTCACTGTTGGCCTCTTTACAGGTTGGTTATGTCTTCTAGTACTTTATCAGTATTACAAGTTTGTTTGTTTGTTTGTTTGTTTTCATTGCTCCTTGAAAATAGAGTAGGAGAGTAACCACTTTTACTGGGAGTATTAATGCTTGGAACATAGATATTTATTTACTGCAGGCCGCTGTGTGGGTCTGTTAGTCTGGCATTTATCTTGGATGTCTTTTTCCTACAGGCTCTTCTGCCTATCGGGAATAAAAAACTACTTTGTGACCTTCAAACTAGTTTGTCTTGCAGAATAGTGGTATATGTTGTGATTTTTATTTGTTGCATCAGTCTCTTGAGCCTGCAGGGTATTAAATACGAGTGTAGATGGTTAGAGAAGAAGGTATAATGTGGGCTGTATAAATGAGGTCTCCAGGAAGGTTTCTGGAAGTGCAGTATTGACCACTTCAAATCTCTATACCTAGAGCCTGAGTTGTCCATAATCAATTATATATACTTGACTGCAATTGGAGACAAGACACAACGTGACAACTTTCATGTCAAGAATTAGGGGATCTGCAAAATATTATCTACTTGATACTTGGAAAATCTGTTTTGTAATTGAATAAGATAGAGCATCTGAAAGCTGGAGGCTCACTATTTGAGCAGCAGCTCCTTGAGGCATTACTGTTAAGTATCCTAGATATTTTCTGTCACATCTATCAATTTTCCTCCCATTGCTTTGTGAACGTACCTCTTTTTGTAAACCAAAGCTTTATCATACAAGCCCTGCACCACCTTTTGACGTAGCTGAATATTGATGTCTCAAAGTCCAGCATTAACAACATGAGATACTCTGGTGTACATCAGTACTTGGATGACTGCATAAATGTGGGTGGCCAGTAAGTGGTTCATAAATCACTCAGAACAACGCAGTGATTTTGTCAGAAAATTCCTGTCACGTTGCTGGAAATAGGTTGAGGATGGAGATGGTGGGGTCTCTTGTTTGCATTCAGGCTATCAGAAAGGCTTTTCTGATGTCAGATTCATTTCAATTTCAAAGGAAGACTCAACAATAATTTTTGTACGGAATAAATCTTTTTTGGTCATGACTCCCAAGGCTGGTTTTCCACTGAATCTGTTTTGTATTGAATTAAGTTCAGAAACCTAGAAGAAAGCTTTTCCAAAAATCACGAACTAAGTGGAAGAAAATGAAGAGGGAAACATTATCGTTTGGGAAGGGTTGAAAAATTATGAGCTATGAACTGCAACAAACCAGTTGAGCTTCCAGCCTGCCGCTTTCTTGGCAGCTCTAAGCACAAGAGTGTTTTTAATATTAATTGCTAAGAATGTTTTGCCACTTTTATCCTGAGAAGCAAATCTTAAATGTGTATCTTGAAGACTTAGCTTCTATAAAGAATTTTGTGTAGGTAGCTTTGTCATGATGGCCTTGTTACCTTTTGATTAGTGGTATTTTTTTTTCTAATTCTCCCTGATCTGTAGCTGTAATTGAAGGGGTTTTGTAGGCATAGCCTGTCACTTTTATAAAATATATGAATGCATTTCTAATTTACATTTTTTTTTTTCCATAGAACACAGTAGATGTATCTTCTTGCTAGGCTAGTTGTTCATCTGCATGTTCCCATCTTCTTTCATAGATCCTTCTGATCTGTGGGACTTCTTTGTGTGAATGGCTGTAATCATTCGAGTTGAGGGCAGTCTAAAGTTGTATGTATCTTTTAGTGTATGAGATATGTAAAGAGCATTTAAAGTATAAAGCCAAGAAAAATTAACAAGTGGTTCTTAATGAGCGGTTTTTGATCTCTTGCAGTTTATATTTGTTCTGTTAGATAAGACATCATTAATAGTTTCAAAAGCCTATTGGTGTATCCAGGCTATGCTGATGATGAGACTCTGCGTTGACCATGAATTTATTTTTGATCCAGTTACTCTATGTAATTATCACTGATGTTTGAGCATTCCCGCCAGAAAGATTTCTTTGGATATTACATTTTTGTCAGTCCTTCACCCTTTTGTGAATCCTCTGCTTCTCCCAGCTGCGTTCCAAATTCTTTCTCTCTTGACTACATGATGAGAATACTTGTTTTCCTTTGGTGGAATTCAGGAAAGGCTGCTTTGGACTTGGACCACTGAAGTGGGTTTTTTTTAGCCTGCGCAGTGACTGATTTCTGCTCAGAATGTCCTTTGCTCGTGTGTCCAAAGCTAAGGTGATCTTACTGATCTTGAAGTAACTTAGATGTGTTTTCTGTATGCGTGGACAGAAGTTGTTTCACGAGGAAGCCTTGAGTAAATAACATGGAAAAGATATATTACAAATAACCAGAGTGTCTTCAAATGAAAAATGAACTTAATAGCATGTGAGATTCTAGTAGAGATGTTATCAGACTATAGTCTGGGAACACTTAGAGATGAAGACACACATGTGAGTAAACCTATGAATATTAATACTGTTTCAGAGTGAGAAATACCTTTGTGCTAGTGGTGCAATGTATGCAATATCTGGATTCAAAATTTATTCAGCAGTGATGGATGTGTGTTTGTGTCTTATTTCCTTCCCGTTCATGGAATGTACTCTGACTTTATAGAGAGCAGAAAATTAAATGATTCAGAGCTATCTCTCTGACTAATGGAAATCATATTACCTCTTCTGCCTCTTACCTGAAGTTTTGGGCACAGTTTTTAACTAGATTGCTAAACAAGGAGCTTCATGCCCATTGAATTGGTCTTTAATTGTTGCAATAGAACCCCAGTCTTGCAAATTTCAGTGAAGAACATTTTTACGTAGTTAACGCCGTATTTGAAGTTCAGAACTTGAACATGACTTGTAACAGAGATGAAAGGGTAAGATTGATTTCTGTATACTGATGAAGTAGGGTGTGGTAGATTTACTGTTTCGTTATAACATTTTGAAATGGTCAGTGCTAGTGACCAGATGTTCACTTACAGCTGGGTTAACTGGCAGTTGCTTTCTGCTCTAATTCGTGGCTGTGCTTAGTTTCCTAATTCCAGAGCTGTGGCAAGCTGGATTAATTCTTCTCTTTCAGAGCTGAGAATGTGACTGCTAAGGTAAGGGCTGTGTGTTTTTTAAGATCAGCAGTTAGAGAATGTAGCAAACTGAAAACTTAGCCATATGCTTTTCTTCCTAGATACCATGTAATATGTTCAACCTTTCTCATGTCCTTTTAGACCCACCTTGCCAGACAGAACTCAGCAACATTCAGAAGCAGCAAGGAGGAAAGAAGCTCCTAGGTGAGCCATAGATCATTCTTTTGAAGGTTTTATTGCTTACATAAATAATCCTGGTGAAACAGCAACATAAAATCAATATTAATCCAGCAAAGATAGAGAACAGTAAATTCTAGTAACAAAATTTATGACGTTTTTGAAAGCTATTAAACTTAGTTTTATTACCATACCTACTGAAAGATATAATGTCTGTTCTATTAACCTAATAGGAAGTATGTTTTTATGGTTATAGAGTGTCTCTGCTGATCCTTACTTGAATCCTTCTTTAAGCAATTGAAATCTTTCTTGTTAATCAGTATATATTGTATTAATATCGCTAAAATGCAAGATCTTCGTTTTGCTCTTAGCCTCAGTGTGAAAGCTGCAATAAAAGGCTTGACCCAAAGTAGTCAAAACTGTATTTCTGCTAAGGATGGTTTCAAGTAACTGTGTACTTCTAAGTGTTTTGTACAGTGTTGTTTGTCCATTTTTAAATTTTCTTTCAAAAAGATGTCTTTCCTTGTAAATTAAAAGCCATGACTTATACAGCCTTAGAGGATAAGTCCATGATCACGTCTCTACTTGTCACTGTTCTTGGGCTGGTTGGGCCCAATTCCTTAAGTAATGGGTTGGAGACCAACATCCTGGCAGAAGGGAAGGGAAAAAGGGAAGAAGATAGGGAGATTGGCCTAAAAAGAAAACAGCAGCAACGAGCTAAGGGAGAAAAGTAATTTACTAAATATGATAGTGGAATGTGAGATAACATAATAGAATACAGTATAATTGGAATTTAAGCTAATAAATAAAATGAGAGTGCCCAAAATGAAAGATTGTAGATGAGACTAAGCAGTTCAAAGCTGGTATCCACTGTACTCTGTTGCTTATCAGTCACTGCTGCATAACAGAATCTGGCAGAAGAAAGTGACCTTTTTTACATTGATCAAGGGGCATTTATGTCTGTATTTGATATTTATATATTCCAGGACAGTACATACCCTTATGTGATGAAGATGGATATTACAAACCAAGTCAGTGCCATGGAAGTGTAGGGCAGTGTTGGTGCGTTGACAGATATGGCAATGAAGTAACAGGATCCAGAACAAATGGTGTGGCAGAATGTGGTAAGTTAAGAAACTTCTGTGGACTTGATTTGGAGATGTTACGTGCTTTGATGGCCAACCAGGCTATAAAAAAAAATTTCTTCACAGAGAACAGGCATGGGATGCAACTACGTGGGTTTTGATGTAAATACAATTTGTGATTTTTATTTCTTTGGTCTTTGTAACTCCTATGACTGTGACATTTGTTAATAGACCTCGTGTCTGTGCTTTTCATGGTGTAGGTAAACTTAGGGAAAATTAACTACCTATAACAGTATTAGACAAATACCCTGAAATGCTTGGTGGCATCTCTTTGGGTAATCAGCATGCTGGATTTTTTGTTTTGCTGGAACGAATTCCAGAAGTTTTCAGTACATTAATTCTTCCCTTTTTCCTCTAAGAAGCCCTGCAACTTCTAGGAATTCCCATTCCACCTTTATTTCGTGTCCAAGACATCAAAAATGGCAATTAAAGCCTTGCATTTCTCCATTTCCCTTCCTTTGCAGAGGAGCGTAGCCTGAAATACTGGATAAATTAAACACATATCAGTGTTACAGCAATTGACATACCTGTTCAGGCCAATTTTCCATCTAATCCAGTTCTGGGTAGTTGTGCAGTTCCAGGTAGTTAAAGATGATATGTAAGAACTGAGAAACAAACTTTGTTTTGTCACTAGTCCTTATTTTGAACTGTAAGTAGGACTTAGATCCTTTTTTCTTTTCCTGGAGCTTATTATGTTTCTGCAAGTCCATGACATTCATCTCTATTTATTAAAATTGAGGAATTCATCCCTACTGATGTGGATTTCCTGTAAGACAAAAAAGAAAAAGATAGTGTTTATATTTTATTGTGTAATTATATTCTTTGTGAAAGTTTTTTTTTTTAAAGTAAGAGATTCTCCTGAAAGTAAGTAATTTGCATCTCTTTCGAATGCCTATGAATATTACTTGATAAATATGGTACATATTATTCTATGAATGCATGATAGAGTTTGTGTGTCTCTTGTGTAACTCTCATGCCTTTTCAGCTATTGATTTAGAGACGTCAGGGGATTTTGCTTCTGGTGATTTCCATGACTGGACAGATGATGAAGATGATGATGATGAAATAATGAATGATGAAGATGAAATTGATGACGATGATGAAGATGAAGGAGATGATGATGTGGATGACGACGATGATCACGATGGATATATTTGATGATATTAGGAGGGTGGATGAATTGTATCTTTCTAAAATTCACAGTACATTTCACAAAATCCCTTTGCTCTTCAAGATCAAAAGGATTCTAACAAATGTGTATATTTTGTATGATTATTTCGAACATTGCAGCTGGAGTCATAGACTTTTCTGTTTAAATAAGAGTAATTATATTATGTGCTTTTGAGTTTTTAAATGCCTTTGCGCTGAAGAAAACACATTGGAAGCGTAGCCTGAAGAAGAAAATGTTATGTGCTACTGAACATATAAATGATATAATGTAGAAAATACACTATTAAGACCAGTTCTTTTAAAACTTCTGTGAAAAGTTATTTCCCTTACCTGGACCCTGTGCATGTCCTCTTCAGGACACTTACTGTAACTTCAGTTCTGTCAGGCACAGCAGGCTTTGCAAGTTGCCTGCTTAACACAAGAAAAACACGGTGCAGGAGAAAAACTTTGATGCACAAGTAGCATCTTACCAGCCTTTAATTAACCAAAGGTAAGGAGAAAAATTAACAGGAGGGAAAAATGAACAAAGTCCTCATTTGTGTTTGCATTTGGAGTTGTTTTTTAATAGGACACGGCTAGGTTCTTGAAGGGATTTTTCAAAAGCAGTCTCACAGACGAGCACTAATTCTGTAAATTAAACATTTCCTTGACTTTCTTTTTCTTCATGTCGAGGTTGTCTAGGCTTTAAGGTTATTTACTCAAACATTAATTCACCCTTTGTTGTTTTTCAGTATGTCTCTCTAATCAGATTACCATAAAATAATTAACATGGGGAAAAAATTGAGTAAAATTATATTACCTTTATATATGACTGTGTTTCAGAGTATTGACAGTTGGCCCAACATAGTTTTTAAGAAGTGCATAATTATACCTTTTATTTTCTAAATTCAGGAAATAGTTTTGCATCTTTATCTTAACTCATGTTGTTTTCTGTTACTAGTGCAGAAACTTAGCGAAAGTATTGTAAAGGTGCCTTGCAAAAATAGAGATAGAGAGACTTGAGCATGCATACCAGTATAGGTTGTTAGGCAATAGCTGAGCACACCCAATTACCAAATTAATGCCAGTATAGGTACTGCTGCTGGAATGAAGAAAACGGGGTATTTTTTTTCCTACTGTTATGTAACTACCATGTGGATTAGATCATAATTATTGTGTAGAGTAGCACTTAAGATTTGACTGTAGAGAAAATTTCTTTAATCACTGTATTTATGTTAGCATGTTAATTAATTGTGTAGAAACTTTGGGACTCCACCATCTTCATATCACATCTATTGCTTTCTGCCCACAATAAAGTTGACTTGACCTGTATAATGTAATACTACAGGTTGTATGATTTCAAAACTGGATTACTGGTTTCCCGTCAGTAATTAAAAGGAAAATCAGTTTATTATTTGAATTAATTTTTACACATTAAATACAAAATTTAATGTTTATCCTATGTGATATTGAAAAGTATACTGCATTTTATTTTTTACTGTTTCTGTATAGTTTGCAAAATAAAGACTCTTGTAACCAACTTTTTTGCCAACACAGCCCATCATTTTGAATTTTTGCATAGTTTGAAATTATGAAACAGAAAAAATCATGTTTCAGATACATTTCATCTATAAAAACATGTATTTATTTATATTAATAAGCATTTTTTATTATTTTATTTCCAGTAAATAATTTTGGATTGAGGCAAAACCCATTATGGACTTCTATTTTTCTGTATTTTTTTTCTGAATTTTCTATAGATTTGTTATATACTTCTGTGGCATTGTCTTCATTATATAATTAAGAGAGACGTACTTTTGTTTAAACTCCGTCATAATTTGTGGGGCATAGGTGTATTATTTTCTTAAAATAAAAATAGCTAGGGGTTTGCCAGTCCAATACAACGGGATTTTATCAGAGAACAGTTTCTTATGGATGAAATTAACTGATATATAAATTGATTTTAAATAAAGAAGCTGAAGATAAGTTGTTGTCATTATTGGCTGATGTAGCAAATCCTGTTGTTTGTTGTTTGTTGTTTTTGTTGTCTTTTTTATTTTCCTGTTAGAACCAAACTTCATTAGATGGCAAAGCAAAAATCATTTCTTTAAATCCCGTTATGTGGGGAATTAAAGCATAAAAAGAAAATTTGTCGTTTATATAGCTAATGAAATTACGGTTTGAAGGCTTAAAATGAGCTGTTGCACAAAAGAGCGTGAAATAAGTTTGTGTCGTTTCTTCCCTGAAAATTCCACGTAGAAAAGGAAGAGATCAACCTGGATTTTAGTCCTTGAGTATCACAACTGCGTGTCATACAAATACGACTCAGTAAACTAAATTTACTAAAGAGCAGTGGAGATTGGGGAGTAATTTTTAAGAATTGTTGTGGTCCAAAACTTAGGGATTAACAACAAAAATCTGAATTTTCTCATTCACGGGGAAAGCTGTACAGTTCAAGACTTTATTTGAAGGCATCTTTCCTTGCAGGGCGGAAGGTAAATGAGTCTGTGCATTAATGTTACGACGTTGATTCTGCTCTTGTGAATTGTAAGCTGCCACATTGCATCATGAAAGGAACGCATGAAATCGAGAGCAGGTATAACAAATGAAGGCAGAGGGTTAAAATATGAAATGAAAAGCTAATCAAAAGCTGCTTCCTTCTATCGTATGCAAGTGCAGGCAGGCAGAAATAGGGAGCCCAGGATTTTTAAAACTTCATAAATGATTTTTATGGTGTCTTTTGCCGTTTCTTTTTTTCTTATGGTTGTGCACATTGTTATGTACATAGATATGCAAATATAAATATATAAATGTGGAGGATTTTCAGACGGTGATTAATCTTTCTGCTTTTCTTGGAATGTGTGAAAATATAATTCTCATCTTCATTGAAAAGGAATACTGAGTTCAATGAAATGATTACATAATCACCCAAGAGAATATTATTTTTTCAGGTCAAGCCAGAAATGTATGCTTAGTTTAGAAGCAAGGGAATTACTGTCATTAATTCACTTGTACAAAACCAGATTTCTGTGCAAGACTGAGAAGGTGAACCATGATGATAGTGTGAAATTTTTTACAAGAACTGGATTTCTTTAATAATTATTTAAGAATCAAGTGCCCTGGTGGAATAATAAAATTAGAGAGTTATTTTATGTTTCATAGGAAACTAAAAACATCTGTATTTGCAGTGTTTCTTCATTAGAATAACGCATATGTTTTCTTTTATTTCCAAATGCTGTTAAAAATTTCATTTAGAGCTGTGGTAGCTCAAGTTTACTTGAAATACAGTAATCATTTTTACTCTTTTTCTACCAACTTAAACATAGAATGGGCAAATAGTCCACAGTTTTGATTCAACTGGTTTAGTGGATGCTGCGTCATTTGTTTCCAAATTTCCATTTGAAGAAACAGATCTAAATAGAACTGAAGAACAGTCTAATGGATTGGAAGAACCTTCAGCTGAAACAGTTAACAGTTTTGTCATTTCTGATATCTGAAAAGTGAGCAAAACAACTGAGAATCCCACTCTTGAAGACAGTGACCAACCTGTGTGCTGAAGTAACAGGGTAACCTTCTGTCACGAGTAGAACTCCACTCTGATTGTACTGGTTGTACAGGAGTAGATGCGGTTTGCCAAGTTGTTAGTTGAGCTAGTAAAATGGCAGTAGAAAGAAATGACTCCTTGAGGTTATGGATCCAGAGCAAGAAGAGAAAAGGAACGTTCCCACACTAGAGGTGATCCCTCGCCTTGAAATCTTTGTTGTGTTCCAGATTGAACTGCTTCCTGAACAGACGACTTCACTACGCCATCTGTCTGATGTCTCAGAGGTGAGTTTTATGAATGAAATGCCCTATTTTTTAAAAAGTGTCCCAATTTTTAAGAAGAATCTCTATGCTTTATTAGTAGTAAAAAAACAGTTTTATATCTCTTCACCAGTTTCCCATACGGCCCCATAGAAAATGATGATTAAAACTTCAGAGAGTGGTATCCATTTTAGTTACCTGTCTGAAAGTAGGGCAAGTTAATTATTCTTTCCAAGACTGCAGAAAAGCCAACAGCACATCCTGCTATTGTATTGTTAATCAGGCAAATAACAACTTTAAAGCTCTGCCTATACCCATCAAGGCAAAGAGAGTGTGCACTGTAGGTCTTTTTATTAGCATGAGATACCCATTTTTAGGAGTACTCTCAGACACCTTTCCTATTTTGTTGTTTACCTCACCCGCTTACGTAAGGACGGGTTTTGGTGAGGTTGTGTTGTCTGCTGGGCTTAGTCTGTGTGAAGTAGAGAGGACTGGATCTCTTCCATGGGTCTGTGATTTTTGTGATGAGTTTCCAGTTGCCTGATGGGGCTGGAGGGCCAAGCTACAGTTTGCACAATTTTAAGCACTACTGAAGTAGTGTTGGACAGAACACTTAGTTGATCTTGTTTCAAAGCTAGCAGAGGTGGCTGATGTTTTCTTTCAAAACAGTCAAACAGAAATTGACAATAAAGCAGTAGCTGTAACTAAGAGCACAGTTTTACAGACGTAATGCTGAAATATTTTTCCTTCCTGGTGGAGAGTAATGTGGATATTTGGAAGTGCACTGTGAGTAAGAATCAATTGCGTTGAAGTATTATGTAAAACTTATTTGGGGCTCGCTCAGTTTTACACTTACATTTGTATTCCTTAGTGCTTCTTGGTGATAAGGAACTAAAACTGGCTTTAAGACAAAATCTGTGTTCTGCTTGTGTTGAAGTTCATCTGTTTTCTGGTGTAAATATGAGTTCTTGATGAAGACAGAATCTATAGTTAAATGTGTCACCATGATAATTTCAAGCCAAATCTCCCAAAGCAAAAAATGACTATAAAATTAATCTTGGTTCATAATCTTGGCATGCCTCTTCCTTTTTTTTTCCCCACCAAGTAAGAAGTGGTTAAAAACTAACAATCTTTAATACCTCATCTATGACAGCTGCCTGGCAAGTAGAGCTGTATGTTTAAGTTCATTTATTTGTTTTGGCTTGGGTGGCTTTCATGTTTGCTGAATGTGATGAAAAGATTTGTACAAAGCTGCAGTCACGAGTTACGATTGACTGATCAAATGGATTTTACAAGTTTGTATGTTAGTGCAAACTCAGATGAGAGGCTGGCTGCACTGTGTGAAATGGCATCTGCAGCAGCACAGGATGTTAATACCAGTTTGCTGATGTGCAAGCGAACTTGAGTGAAAAAGCACAGTAAAGCAAGCAAGGAGGTTTAAGGGTTCAAATAGTATAGTGACCAGCTTATGACTTTTAAGCTATGTACATAAATAAAACCACGTGGGCTATCTCACATAGGCAGCCAAGAGCTTGTGTGGCTTCATAGTCTGAGGAATGGAGGCCAACTAAAGGGGCATTAGCCTGGTCTGTTGAGCATACTTCACTTTGTTCTAATAAGGAGTAGAAATATCCAGAGGGGGTGTGACAGGTTTGCCTTCTCTCTGTTGGAACCTAGGTCTCTGAAGACTCCTAGTAAATGAGGGGTTTGTTGTTTTGCTAAGGGCCATTCAAATTTTGTAAGGCTTTGTAGCCCTGTAGCATGCCGTTCACGTCAGGAATAGCATGTGAGTGTTGACACCAATGCAGCTGCCACAGCAGCATCGTGGCACAAAGTACCTGTGGGCAGTTGCTGAAGATGTTACTGACACTTCAGGGAGTTCCTCAGAAGGAAAACATAGCAGACTTTTGCCCAGATGTAGCCTGGTGCATCCATTACAAATGTTTGCCCGACCGAGTGCAGGGAATGGCCCGGTGCTGTTTACATCAATGTCGATTTACTTAAATTCAGGAGGCAGAACTGAAATAATGCCGTTGAAAATCACGTATCGTGTACGTTAAGACAGATAATTACATAGTATAAATTCATCACTATTTTTTTCTTATCATAGTAATTTTCATTTCAACCAGCAGTAGCAGAAAAAAACATAGCCACATAAGTAAGTATCCTGTATTGGCTTTGTAAAGATAAAAGAAATGGTTCTGGCACATGGGATGTCTGAAAGTCAAGCAGCTGACAAATAGATCCTTCAGTTTACAGTTTTCTCTTTTGATTCATACATCTGACTTGTACCACAAGCACTGGCTGCCTGCTTAACTGTTCCCTGGTCATATTCAGATTCCAATTATAATGAAAAAGTGAGTGAAAGAAACTATTTTTACTCCCCTTTCCAAATCTGTAATATGTGTTTTTTACTGTTAATTAGAGGTCAGTTTATGTTAAATTCTCTTTCATTGTGTAGTTGGAATACCACTAAATAACAACTGGGAAAAGGCCTATAAATCTTGAGCAACAGGAATTAAAGCATGAAATTTCTATTGTTTGCTACACTACAAGGACAGGCCTTTTCCTCTGTGCTGATAGAAGCCTTGCCGTGCATCCCACATGTCCTTTGGTGTGCAGGGTGCAGCAGAGCGCAAGTCTTAGGAGGAGCAGCTGAGGGAGCTGGGATTGTTCAGTTTAGAGAAAAGGAGACTCAGGGGAGACCTCACTGCTCTCTACAGCTCCCTGAAGGGAGGTTGTGGCAAACTGGGGATCAGCTTCTTCACTCAGGTAGGATGAGAGAGATTCGCTTCAAGTTGTGCCAGGGGACACTCAGGTTGCGTATTAGGAGCAATTTCTTCTGAGGAAGTGTAGAGAGGCATTGGAACAGACTGCCCAGGGAGGTGGTGGCATCGCTGTCCCCAAAGATGTTCAAGAGCCGTGGAGATGTGGCACTGAGGGGTGTAGTTAGTGGGCACGGTGGCTATGGGTTGATGACTGGACCGGATGATCTTGGAGGTCTTTTCCAACCTTAATTTATTCTGTGTATATGGCCATTTAAGTCAGAGTTGCTCTGAATCAGAGTGAATGCCACGAAGGTGAGCAGTGTGGGCTTTCAGAACCCTGTTGAGCAGTATGTCCCATCTCTGTGCTGTGCTGCCCACTGCATCCCCACAGCCGCTTAACTGTGTTGTCACCTCTCTAAGGAGGGATCAGCTCTGTCACGGAGGAGGGATTTGCTGAGTGAGAGTTGCATGACCCCAGAGGCTTTGTGGTATTGCTGCTGCTATTACTTCCCTGGATCATGAGGAAAAAGGAATGTGCTGTAAACTGGATAGGCGTCCCACAGCTGTGGCATCTCTGTGTTCTTTATTTTCTTCAAAGACATTTACTCTGACAGGTGCACCAACTTAACATTTCTTGTGGTTGGTCAGTAGAAAAAGAATAAATTCGTTTTCCCCATCAGATTGTCTACCTCTAACAGAAACAAATGTTGTGCTTATAAGGCTGGCTTCTAATTTGACTGCTTCACTTTCAAAGTGTTCTTGGCCCAGATGTTAGAAAAAGGAAAAAAGTGACATAAAAGGGGAAAAAAAACAAGGCAGAAATCTGAAAAATAGTCCTCTAGTGAAGGTATGGAACCTGCACAGTGTTTTTCTTAAGGGCTCTGTTAGTCCTGTGATCTGTCTGCACCTGTCCATAGCCAATGCTTTATTTCTGGAATGCTGACTTTAGAGCTTGTCAACTACTCCCTCAGAAAGCTCTGATTTTCAGTAACTTCCACTGCTTGGATCCTGGAGCCAAAACGTTGATCTTGAGATGATTACTGCATCAAAACACTGCAGGAAAAACTTCCAGAGCTCTCTGAATGCCTTCATAGTTGTGTTGCTAAAATACGCACACTAACAAGGTGAATTTAAATTCAAAATTATCCCAACTGAAGCTTAAGGGATGTTTAGTAATAATATCTGCTGCGTTTATGTAGACATAAGTAAGAATCAATTCATATGAAAGAATCAGTTCTTTCATGCACTGACTTCACACTTGTGGCAAGATCTAAATTAAACATTTCTGATTCAGAACTGGATAATGAGTTAGATCTGTACACAGAATTCATTAGGAGTGTTATTTGAATGCTCAATGACAAAGAAGAACTATGAGGAATTATTTGGGAGGGAATGAAAAGACATGAGAGCAAAACCCAAAGAACAGTTTGTTACATACTGCTTCTTTGTGCTGATTTGCAACTCCTCCCTGTTACTGAAGGATAGAGTGGGTCTAAAAAAGTTACAGGTAAATTAGAGGCCATTCAAAGGTAGGAGGTGTTTGTAGAAGACAGAAACAAGCTAGCACGCTGAGTGCTGGTGTAAATGTATCCAAGTTGGAGTTGTGTTAGAGTGTGGTAAAGTCATTGGAGACTTAGAGAAAGTGGGTGTAAGATTTTCAGATCCACTTGAGTTTTGGAGTTGCAAATGCACTTGGCTCTTAGAATATTTCTGGGCATGCTGTAAGAATACCAGCATGCTTACGCTGGGACACAGCTGATCAAAGATACCAGTATTTACTGAGCTTTTTCATTACCTTATCAAAGGCTGTAAAAACAGCCATTTAATAACAGGCATAACAACTAGAGCAGTACTATCTAGCAGATACTGCCTTGCAAATAATAAAGAATGAAACAAACAAGAATGATTAATTTTTATGCAAATAGATCGTTTTTCTGTTTGTCTGGTGCAAAAGCATGTTATCCAGCATATGATCTAATTTTGGTGGTAATCTGAGCCTTTCCCTCTGAATTTTATAGACCAGATTCTGTTTTTAGAATAGACTTTGTTATTTATTCCCTAAAAGGAGTTCAGAAGGTCAATACATGGAATACAAACATGAAAAAATATGCATATTGAAAAGTAACAATCAAACAAGAGCAGAATCAGGCCGTTAGTGACAGTAACATTTCTGCCTCTTTTTGCAGAAAATGAATACTTACAGCTGTGCTGCTAGCCTCCAGTCAGGTGTCCTGCAGCAGTAAATGGCTTCCAATCTTTGAGCTATATAAGCCAATAGCAGATGCTAGCTGTTCCCCTTGAAGCTGTCTGAGAATCAAAGGAGAGCTCACGCGAATCCTTTCTATGCTAGGAGTCAACCTTTTGGTGGCATCTCCTCAGAAGTCTTGGGAAGCGATCAACACATTTTCAGAAGCAATAGTCTTGGCTACAGAGGGAGCAGGCATGATTTTCGGTTATATCTTTTCTAACTACGCCAAAATGTAACACATTTTTCCTTCTTCAGAAAGTGACTTTGCTGGTGAGGCTTATTTTTCATTGTGAGGACTACTCACCGTGCTTCTATTCTCTTATTATTCCTCATAACTTCTAGTCATCTACAGCACAAGTAAGTTTTCCACGCTTTGGGTTCTGCTCCCTCCCTTCCCCCTTGTTACATCTATTTTTCCACTGCTTATTTTCAATTTTTAAAGAATTACTACTGCTATCAGGAAACTCCTACGTTACTGTCAGTCCCATTATTTCATATGCACAACAGGTCTCTTTCTGCAATTCCCGTAAGACCCTTCACATAAGATTTGAGCAGCAACAGATGGCCAGCCACATCCTCAATGGGAACTTGCAGCTGACTTAAAAAGTAAGTGTTCTTACACTTCACACCTTATTTTTTACCTCTTACTTCATCTTTCCTTTGCTATCCTGCTTGTTCTTCTGGCTTGTTTCTTGAAAGTAGGCTTCCCTCCTGAAATTTGTCAGACATCCAAGTAATCAGGTCTTGCCACTGTTGACCCTCATTGCCAATTCTTGGAATTCAAACACAGAAGATCTCCCGGGAAGTTTCCTTGACCTTTTCTTTCTTTGGCTGAATATTAGGACTGAAAAGCCACATCTGGATTAAGAGGGAAAAAGAAAAGCATGACCTATTGGCTGGAATTTGTATTCTGTGTAAAATCTTACATAAGTGTTGCATCCATTGGTATTAAAAAACGTAGAAAATTGTAAGCTTTTCTTTCAATAAGTTATATGGCATGCGTAGCACTTGACAGACATAGAGGAATCCGTGGTAATTCATTCTATCATGCTTGTGAAGAGCAAAGCCTTTATAGTTGTTCAAATGAAATATATTCTTTTCATGAGTAATCATTCATGTCCTACTCCTTTTAAAATCTGGATTTTTATTTCAGCCTCAGTTAAATGTTACAAGTTTTGTTGAAACTTATTTACTTGACTTCTTATTACTAGTGGAAAAAATAAAAAATAAAAAAGAAGTTTCAGGCTTTTTAACCAAAGCAATCTTAAAAGATTTTATTGCTTTTTCTTTCTGCCACTTTTTTCCCCCATAAAGCAAATAGAGGCATACAAAAATGTAATACTTAATTTTGCTTTTTGGTTTTTTTTTTTTTTTTTAATTTAATTTGTGTGTAACTGGGCTTGCCACCATTTGCCTGGTCCCATAATTATATAAGTATTAATGAAGTATTATAATGCCATGGTGACTGTGCTGGCAAAGTTAGAAATATCTTTAGTTTACTGTTAGCCTTGCTAACAGTAGGAAGCGCTGCAGACCTCATCTGCAGTGAGGGAAACCTTCTTGTGCAATTTCCACACAAAACTTTTTGCCAAACTTTTTTAATTATTAGAGTCAAATCTTCACATTTCTTTCTTCGTTTGGCTCTTCAAATTCAGTGCATTTCTTTCTTTGGCATATACAGCATGTATCTATGGGCAGGGCAAGCTCAGCCAGGGTCGAATTCAGTTTGTATCTTCATGTTGGCCTTGAGGACACCTAGAACAAGTGTGAGCTTCAGTGCATGAGAGAAAAAAGAAATCAGTAGACCTTTTGCTTCTAACACAAGCAGTATGAGTTTGTTAATGTGTCTGTGCAATAGCTTGAAAAAGCCATGTTCTGTTGTATGTGAGAATGTATAGACCAGAAATCTTGTTAAAATCTTGGGCCTAGGAAACAAGTTATTAAATGCTGCGAAGACAACCAAACAACTGAAAACCTGACAGCAAAATTTGTTAAGAGATGGTTAAGGAAGTATTTGGGAAACATTTCCTTTCTAGAGCTCTTTGAGAATTAATCATTGCATGCTGTCAGCAGGGAAAGTTATTGTGGCTAAGCAGTAAAGAGAATCAGGGTGTGAGCAGCTTCACATTTCGGACACAAATATGGCTGTTAGTGATGGCTGGTGCTGCGATGCACTGGTGGTTCGTGGGATCTCTGATTGATGCTATAGGTCTATACAGTATAATGTGCCTTAAGGACAAAAGAATTCTGCAGAGTATGTCCACACACAGCTTCAAAGTTCACAACTTTTCTTGTGAAATAAGTACTGAATATTAACTTTGCTGTAAGATCTGAATCCTTCACCTGGCAGATTTTTAATGCCAGTCAAAACCTGAATCTTTTTCATGGCCACTTTATAAGTTGCTGTTGGACAGGTAATTTTTTTTCCCACTTGGGAAAAAAAAAGTCCCTTCCTAAGGAACTTGCATGTGATTTTCAGTAGAAATAATGAACATTTAAATAGATAAAGACAAATTAATGACAACACACATTAAACACCTCACAGGTTTGACGCTCCTTTGCATGTTGACTGTAATCCCCTGCACACACAAGAAATATCAAGTTCTCGCATCTTTACATCTGTATTTATGTTAAAGACAACAAACAAAAATCAGAAGGTGGCCCAGAAAGGATTTTGAAATCACTGTTCTCTACTTGTAAATGCCATCTAATTCAGTTATTAGCAAAGGAATCTAAGCTGGGCCATAATATATATATAGAGGAGCAATGTATGTCCATTCCAGGAAGATTTATATTCGTTCCTGCTGTGGCAAAGCGGCTGTGCTAGAAAATTATGTAAAAAAATGAACATTAACATATGTGATCCACATCTGTTATCACACACCACTTCTGGAGCCCATGGGCACACTGTGACCCTTGAGCAATAAATCAGTGCTGTGTCCTCAGCTGTGGTTAGCTAACAGGACTCACTTGTCTTTGTATCCCCCATGCTGCTCTGCTGCTGGATGATAGAGCTGCATGACATGGGGAGGTTGATCCTACTCCCCTTTGATGCTAACAGGAGGCTCAGGAAACTTTTCAGGCTTCCAAATTCTTCCTGTGAAACTGTGGACTGCATGGGGACGGTGGAGCAGCACATCTGGGACCGGGCAGTGATGTGGAAGGAAAGAAATTCAAGACAAAGAGGGTAATGGTGTGTTTGTTGTTGATATAGTAAAAAGTTTCAGATATACTGATGTAATTATAGTTAAATACCTAATGTGAGCAGGAAATCATTTAAATTCCCAAAGCCAGATGGTCGACTTCATCTCATTTAAAGCGCTTTGGTTTGAAAATTTTGACAGGGTCTAATGCTCCATTTTATAGAAAGGTGGGAGGGCAATGTATTTCACACTCAGGACTTCATGGTCTAGTTCTGTGAAGTGGAGACTGAACCACAAGGACAATGCCAGCATCTTGCTGTTCAAGCAGTAAGCTGGGCAAACTTGTGTTTGGGTATTTTTAGTGCTGGAGAAGCAGCAGATGAAAATCAGTAGGAAAGACAAATAGCTTTGCTATTTGCTAAGGAGGGCAGATGAGTAGCTGTCCTCTTTCTATGATGTATGGATCTGCTGCAGTGGTCCTGAGCGGTTTGGTTTTCTCTTTTTAAAACACGTGAAGTAAGAAGCCTCACTAAGACAAACTTGATGCATAGCTGAACTCTGGTGACTGGTTAACTGGCCTTCTCCAATGGCCAGGAGAGGTCTGGGACGGGTCACGTTTGAACACCCACCAGGCCTGTCCCCATTGGAGAGCTAAAAGCCTTCTACTTAGCACTGACCAGCCTTTTCTCTGATCGTTTTGTAGCGAGCAAAGTTTAAAGTCCATGGAGATTAAGGCTTTAATCTCAAGGCTGAGGCTTTTATGTTTTGGGTTTTTTTTCCCCAAGTGTGCTGTCGTTCACATATGCATTTGTTTGGAAAAAGAGCAAAAGAATTTTGTATTTTCTAGTTTACGAGGAAGTTTTACCAAGGACACCGGCAAAGGGGTTGCTTGAAACTGTTGAAATGAGTTTTCTATTGTCATTTATTTGCATCAATTTTATACGTATTATAAGCCCACAATGAAGAACTATCATTAGTTAATCAGATCTCTTCCACTTCCAATCAGAGGTAATGTATTATCTGAAAGAGATGGTGTATTCAGTTTTACACATTCTGAAGGAAGGAAAATCACGTCTGGTTCATGCATCTTTATTTTTCAGTTACTCAGACCCAGACTTTGGTACTGAGTATTTGTGCAGACCTGAGTTCCTTGCTTCTCAGTTGCTTTTCAATATGGTCGACTGTGCAGCTTTAAATTTTGTGCTATTATGACAAATTTATAAAGAGATGGGGACAATTTCACTGGATTTTTTTTTAAGAGTTACCTGACCTTGGTTTTTGGGCTTAACGCCTAATAATTTCTTTGATGGTCTCACTAAAAAGTTTCTAAACTTTTTTCTAGTGGACAGTCAGTGCTCCTCACTCAGATTTACTGTGGAGTTCAATAGGAGTGCTGCTTTCTGCTTAGCTTCCTCCTGTGACTGATTTGCTGGGGAGCTGCATTCATAATACCCTGCTGTCTCAGCTTGACAGGCTTAGCACCTTTTTCTCTTCCTCTGAACTTCCTTAACTGCCGTTCTGGCATATTTCAGGCTTAGATACTTATAACTCATTTTAAAGGCAAACTTATAATGACGTCCTGGGAAAAATAGTTCTCAGCAGAATTGTCAGAGCCGGTGGCTGGAAGAATATATGGATCCTTTTAGTAACAGGAAAGATGGCATCAATCTGAATGGGGCTGACAGGGGTAAAAATGAGTTTCGCACAGAGAGCTCTGCCCTCGTATTCACAAGTACTTTTCTCTGGATCTGTGCTTTGTCACTGATTTGTTACTGATCAGAATTATTTACTGTCGACGGCCCCTATCCTCAAGGGCATCAGCTTGGCTCAAACTACACTTCTTCCTGGTGTGTCTGTGAGAAATACTTACCTGGGCAGTGTAATGGAGAGCACAGGGAAGTGCATGGGGACGTCAAAATGAACCTTCAACTTACTGTGGTCCCTTACATTGGGGATTACTGTGCTGCTGATGCAAATACTTGAAAATTGTTTTAGAGAGAAGTAACAGAGCAACTGCTAGCCTGATTCTGTGGGCTGTTGTGAATGCCAGCTGAGAGGGCAATAATGAAAGTGGAGCCTTTAGCAAACAATTTTTTCACCAGCTTTAGTGTTCCATGTAAGAAGCAAAAAGCATTTAGACATTGTCCACCTGTGATATTACTGTCATGTGATTTCTACTTCTTTTCTAGTCTAGACATACTATCTGAAAGCAGAATAGACATTTGTAATCAAGATATCTATCCATAACATTAGCAGTGAACATATCCTTCAAGGCTGATTTGTAATGGTGTGTCTGGCCAGTGGTGAAATTACCTGGTGCCCTTCTCAGCAATCTTCTGCTAAAAGATCAGGATGATCTTCCAGTAAACACCCCAAGCCAGCATGCTGGGGGGGGCAAATTTGCTCCTCTTCTAAAACTAGAACTACATATATTGGACTATATGGCCTTAGGGTGCCCTTAGAAGAAAGGAGGCAGAAGGAAAGAGAGGTCTTTCTAGTATGTAGTTTTACAAAATATTTACCTTGTGGCTTTCAAAACAGTACTTGCAATACATTGGTAGTGACTCTTGAAAATGTCACTTTCTACAAAGACAATGAACACTGAGAGGCTGAAGTGGATTTGAAAGACAGCTAGACCATTTTCTTTAGAAGCACACCATTAACACAGTCTGGTAACAAACAGAAGAAGAGCAATCAGTTTTAGCCAGATGGTTTTTTTTTTCCTCCTAAAATAATTTACAATCTGCAATATAGTACAAGCTTTGGGTAAGAGACAGTGGGTAGAGAGGCAAAAAATCATTTGCAAATATCTTCCATTTGTTTTGCTATTTATGATGCGCCTCCTGTCGTACTTTAAATGTAGAATCAATTGTCCCTGCAGGCTGAGGTCAGCTGCTGTACTTCTCCAGAGAAGTCAGCCTACCTTTCCTCAACTAGATGAGGCATGTAATTGGTGATGGGTTTTATCACAAACCATGGAGCCTGAATTTTATTTTTATTGCTGGCTCAAGGCAGGATAGTGTCTGAATGTCAAAACAAGGAGTTTCCTACATTTGCAGGCACCTTTTTTTTTTTTTTTTTCTTTTTCCCCAGTTTTCCATATGCAGGCATAAAAAGAAAGGGGAGCTTTGTAAGCTTGAGGTCTCCTTGAGTATTTACTACTTAAACGTACAATATCTCTGACTCAAGAAGAGACTGGAGGAAGTTATGTTTTCTGTTTCTGGATTGCAAACAATCTGCTTTAGGAGATGCTCATTGAAAATAAATCCATCTGCATGGTAAACTCAGCTCCCTTCACAGGGTTTTGTTAATTCCACTTGATCTGCACTCCTTTGGGATTTACAGGTTCCCAATATTTACAGTGTCACAATATGCATCCTGGAGAGCATTGTGAAGTCCTAACTTGGTCTCTTGAGTGCCAGCTCTTTCCATGTTGTTCCTCTCTCTTTTTTAGCAATCAACCATACAGGCTACTCTTCTCTAACTACCTTTCACTTAGTAAATAATTTTTATAGCTTTTTTGTATTTGCATGCCCAGAAAGGAAACATGATATTCTGCTACCATCAGATCTTTTTCTTGTTGGCTGATGTGAGCATCTTGCATCTTCAAACAAAAATTCTTTCAGCTACTCTTTCATTCAACATTTGTGTTCTGTGACACTTGTGTTACTTTCATGGACTATGTTTTCCTGATTTATCTAAAAATTAAGTAGCTTGAATTTTTAAATATTCAATTTACTGGTTTGGTTTGTTTGTTTGTTTTCATATCACTGACCATAGTTCAGTTGTATTGTTTTGATTTTCTTTTGTTACATTTTGTCTCGCTTCCACTTGAGCTTAATCCTTGTATATCATTCCGTGCTGTTCATTACCTCACTGTAGTGATTAATGAAGATGGAGACCTACACAATATCCTTTATTGATTTCTGTGAACTATCCTGTCCTATCTAGATTAACTAGCTCATGATGCAGCCTTTCTTTGTAAGTATCAATCTGGAAGACTTTTGTTAAAGTTTAAACCTTTTATTAACAAATCAATCAGTTAATGCCAGTCTGCTTACAATGGTAGTAGAATATTTGGAGGTAGTAAAAGAGAAAAAGGTGAAAGCTTTAGTTGTATAACACTCACTCTGTAGGTAGGCTGGATGGCTTTTCTCTTTTTCAGTTCATTTCTCTTGTTACTGTTCAATTTCTGTAATACTTCTTAATAAGTCTCATAAGATGACCCAAGTGCTGACGCCCCATTCATTATCTTCCAGGAAGAGAAACTGGCTTCTGAGGGTGATGCAGAAACTTCTCCTTTCACAGAGTCATATACTAAATTACAACAGCCTCTTGCTAACGTTATTTCCTCACCCCTACGTAAATTATTTATTTCCTCAGCAGTTGTGGAAGGTTTGTTGGATGGCCAATGAAATCTGTTTTTCTTATGAATTGCCACCAACCTTAAATAGCCCTGTCAAACCACTGCTTACAGTACTGGAAAATGCCCACACGACTCGAAGAAAATGGCTGCAGAGAAAATAGTCTATAAAAGGTTAAAAAAATGACTACAGTAAAATAAAAGCAAACCTTCCCTGTTCAGCCTCAGTGGAAGGTAATCCTTGTTTCTCTCATAAAATATGTCATAATTTCTGTGAAATAAGAAATTATTTGCTGTAAGCTACAACAAGTATTCTGACACACAATTATCAGCTTTCACTAGCCCTCAGTCTTCCCTCCTGTTTGTCTATCTAGACTGGTAAGAATACAGTTTCTTCCCCTATAAGGAGTTTGGTGTTTGTGCAATGGTACCCACTCCTTGCTATGCTTCTCACCAGAATGCTTCTGTACTGCAAGAAATATGCTTTCATTGTAACACCAGAAAGCTCGTTTCTTTGTTAAACATAATGCTCCTTGGATCAGGACAATGATCCTGTTAATGCTTATGATCTTTGTTAAACACTGCTACATCCTTGGATAAGGATTGTAGCTTTGGTAGAACAAATACAACTGTTAAGACACATTTACTAAAATGACCTATCTGAAAAATGAGATGTTCTGTTGTAAAAGTGAGACTTGCTTAATCTCAAGGTGTTTCTTGTATTTTCTGTATTTTCTAGTTATAATTTGTTCTAAAAGAAACTTAGGAAAGTTGCTCATCTGTACACAAATACAGATGTTGGTTTGTGTGCATGGCCTGAAACTCAGGTCTTACTGACCACAGGATCTTTGTCTTATCACCCAGAAAAAAGACCCAGCACCTGAAAAATCTGATGTTCTTAGTGAGCCTGTAGCATATCACAGCAACCCATCAAGACTGAATCTGTTAGGAAGCTGATTGGAATAATCAAATTGACTTACTGATTACATAAGCTTTGATATCTTGTTCAGTTGTGAACTCTGTGGTACATTAGAAGCTGGAAATAATTCTCAGCTATTTGCTGTTTCACTAAAGGATGGTCTATTTGCCTGTGTGATCTAACATTTCAGATATCTGTAAAAATCCTTATCTTAACTGTATATCACTGTTTTTCTCCCTATCTGTTGAACCTGCATGGCATTTTTTCTACCCATTCTACACTTGCTGTTTTTGAGTGTTTAAAGCTGGTAAGCAAGGAATGTGACTTTTCACCTATCAAGTAGCTGACATTTCTTGCAAAGCAAATGGAGGGCTTTTAACAGATTTTACACATCTGCTTTTTGAACTGTGGTGCCGTATCTCAAAATAATGTACAATGAACACAGTGTACTGCAAAGGGTAAGGTTACGTTTCAGTCCTTACTACCAATATTGATAATCACATTATCCTCCATAAATCTGAAATTCTGTTGATGTTTTGCCATTTGTAACTTTACTCATTTCCCTGTGGTGTTTTACATTTGTTTTATAAACAGCATATGTGCAAAGCTATGCCATATTCTAGAAGAAGGGGGGGAGGGGAGGAAATCTAATATTAAGCCCTAAAGGCATCTGTTCAGTAACCTGTATCTGAGAGTAAGGCAACCATGCTGCCATCTGTTATATTTTCTGTGTGATGGCTGTTGCCCTCATTGTAGGTTATTGCAGGTCTCAAAGGGCTGCACTCACTTTGCCTTTGAGCTATTTTCTAGAAAATATAAAATATCTTGCATTTTCTCCTGTCACTGCACAAGCCGTATTGTAAAGATAGCTTCAATTACTAGATCACTTATGCTATTTCTAAGCAGAATTGATTTTGTTTTCATGTTATATAGATGAAAGTGAGCTCTGTAAAAGGCTTTTTAAGTGCTATGTTCTTGTACTTGCAAGTACCTGAATGCCATGCACAACTTTGCATAATGGTAATGACACTATTTACTACTTATTTCAGTTATTTAGTGGGGGAAAAAAATTCTTCTGAGAAGCCATCTGTGTACGACAAAAAGAAGACATTCCTTAGCGTTGAATGTTACAAAACAAAAACAGAATGCAACATATATAGCTATTTTTTCTTTCCTGCTCTCTTCCAGCCACTAATCTTCGTCAGATGTAGGAAAAAGTGACTCCCTGCAGTCGGTATTGCTCATGGTTCTTCTGAGCGTGAAAGGTGCAATGCACTGCTGCGATCCTTCTCAGATAGTCACTTCATTTCTTTGCCAAAACTAATGGGCAAGAAAGGAGCCCAACACCTTTTCACCTGCCAATACGTGGATTTAAAGCTTTGGCTTTTCTCTGCAGTGGAATTTTCCTTGCTTTTGTGGATGAAAGAAAAAAAAATACAGATCTGCAAGCATGTGACTTTTATTTTTGAGGAAAAAAAAGAGCACAGTCTTTTTGGATCTTTTCCATGGCCCCTAGCTCATAAATGGCAAAAAAAAAAAAAAAAAAAAAAAAAAAAAGTCATCTTTTCTTCCCCCTCCTTTTTTAGTTTATCTTTAAGAGAATAAAATCACATTTTCCCCATCATGAAAGAATTATCAAAACTAACAGATCTTTGAGAGAAAATAAGCTAGATCAAATAATAATGTTGAAAGAAGTTGGGGTGGGAGTAGGGTTGTGAGGGCAATGTATTAATAGTATTCTCAGTGAGGATTTTTTGGGAAAATCTTATCTGTTAAAATCTGAATTGTTTGGAAAGTTAATGGTAAACTGAATACATACAGCTCATTGATGTGTTTAGTAGGAGAGATGAGGAACAACAGGCTTTTTCAAATCAGAGTGCAATGGCAATCTTGTGACTGAGATTCTCTCTTATTTACCACCAAATGAATTCCTGCATCAATGACTGCATTTTGAAATGTCATAACGTGCAAGAACTCACTGCATTTTTTAGCATCTTTTCATGTGACTTAACAGCTGAAAACAAAGGGGATGGTCAGCATGCTATGAAGTAGCATTTGGCAGACTGGATTTATGTATGCTAACACTGGAAAATGCTCTCTGAAATGGAGCTTGCTACTAAGTAATGCAGGCTATCTCCTTGCATATTTCACTTTATGATCTCCCACATGAAGAAACGAGTTGTAAATATGCTGTAATACTTGCTGTTCCTTGAGTATGATTAAACAAAAGCAAGTGCAGTAAAGCCTGGCATTTCTGTAACCAAGATATGCAGTTCCTGTGAGTTGAACAATAGATTAGATTAACCAGCGTCTCGTTTCAGGCACAACCCTTATCTCTCCTCATTTCATTTGTTGCAAATGCTTTCCTGTAATTTGAAATCATATTTCAGGATGAATCTCTGTGACGAGCAAAGGAAAGGAAGAAGACTGGAGGGAGAAAAAGAAAGTAGAAAATCCCACAGTAGGGTTTTGAAAAGAGGAATGGATCCGAGAGCAATTGATTAAGGTGAGCCAGCCACCATTGTGCTTATTCTCAGCAAAGCTACGGAAAGTGTTGCACTTGTAATTAGCTGTAGATTTGATTTAGAGTAGTTACAGGGGCTGGTCTCTTCTGAGACGGAAAGAGGCAAAACTATGCTAGTCTAGATGTACTGAACAAAAAAAAATAGTCTGAAGGGTCTCAGTCACTTGAAGGAATGAAGTACGAACTGGGTTTCTGATATATTTCCCTGTGTTTTTCTCTGAGAAAATGGTGGATTTGGGTTCCAGTTTCATCTTAGCAAGTTGTAATGGTGAATCTTAATGTATCAAGATTTCTTCTATATCAAGAAATGATCTGTTGGTTCTGAGACTCGTATTTTTATTCATGGCTGTACAACTCAGTACCCAATGTAACAAATTTCTTTCTTGCTCATCCTTTCTTCTTTCATCTTAACAGAAGCAGGAGAGCATGTCCGTAGTATTTCAGTATTAGTGTTTGGAAAAATACTCTTCACAAGGTTCCCTTTAGTTTTTTTGTCTGCATTTATTCAAGAATAGGGTGTCTAGGCAGCTGCCACATGCTATCAAACCCTGTGCGCTTTCTGTCCCATTTTATACGTAAAAAAGAAAAATGTTTTCTAAATGTTACCAGATAAGATATAGAGCCCACTGTTATTACTTTAAAATGCCAGATGAAGAAAAAGAGTTTTACTAAAATTGGCTTTAATAATGTAAACTAGCAAGCATTGTCTTCTGCATTACAAACATCTTCCCCTCTGTTTAGCAAAGTCTTTCTAAAATAAAGTTCTTGAGAAGGGCTGAGAGTAATTCTGATCTATTTGGTGAAGTCTTCCAAGTCCACGTTTGGTAATTAATTTATTATAATTGTCCATCTGTTTATCCCCAAACTCATCTTTTGATGCATTCCTTCTCTTTTAGCCTCTTATATTTTGCTTCTAGAAGCTTTTTCCTGGTTCTTTTTGCTATGCCTGCAGTACTTGGGAATTTTTCTTCTGTTAATCCACCTGTGTTTTTCTCATTTTGCAGTAGTGTCAGAGGCTGTTGCTCTGAGGAAATATTTTAGCATTGAGACTGAAGAAGATATTTGCGAGGTATGGGAGAAGAGACCCCAAAGAGTCACCAAAACTGTAGCAAGCCAGAGAGAGAAAGCTAGATGCTTTATGTCCTCAACTCTTCCTCCAAGCTTATATAAAAACCCTTTGAAATATATTACTCCTTTTTCTGCCCTGTGGTGTCAATGAAGACGAGAAAACTTCTGCCCAAAGGATTATAGAAACCATGGTCCTTTTGTGAAATGGGCTGTGGAAATTGGTTACTATGACAACTCAGAAAAAAATGAAGTCAAGGTGAATACAGGTACGTAGATGTGTATCTCTGTGTTTATTGATTCAGTGCAGTTGCATATAGTTCTCTCTGAAGTACCAGCTGCCGTAACTGTGACACCATTTGAGTTGTTGCCACATTTCTTAACCAAACCATCTGTCACTGTAAGACAAACTCGAAGATTTTGGTTTTTTTTCTTGAGACAACAGAGAGCATCCAAAAATCAGCAGACCTGAGTATTCAGTGTGAGAAACCCAATGTAAATATCCTTGGGACAGGATGCTATTTGATATTACATAACAGAGGTCGAAGCACTAAGTGAAAAAAGAAATCTTCGTTGCTGCCTTCATAATCAGTTCCGAAGTTAAAAGCGTTTCAAGCAGTTGAAGATGGGAAAACAGAACCTTTGTCAGAGGGTGCTATTGTCTCCCTCGTCACTGTCAGGATTTGGGATCAAGTAGAATCAAATCTCAGAAGCTGAAAATGCTGACAGATAGTATGTGGTACACCAGTTGCTGTGACTCATGCTGGACATCTCATGTCTTTACTGAAGGAAAATCGCTTTTCTATAAAGCTTTTCTAGGACTCTCAGCCTCTTTTAGGTGTTTTTGAAGTTAATAAGAGATCACGAGCGGGTGCAGCATTCAGGAATTCAGGAAAACAGCAAACAGTGAAAAAGCAGTGATAGAAAAGAGTAATAGTGTAGTCCTTCAAACACTACCTAATGTCTTATTGTCTCACTACCTTAAACTTCCCTGTTGCCGTGATGATGATGAAGAAAATATCTAAAAATCCCTATCAGGTCTCTTCTGGATTTTTTTAATAGCTTGTACTTAATTTAAAGCTGCTAAACGACCTGAGTGTTTAAAATTACTTTGTGAATGGAAAAGTTTCTGCGGTGTTCTCGATTGCTCTGCAAAACTGTTAATCAGAAGATCTAGACCAAGAGCAGAATTGGAAGATTTCCTGATGATCCAGTAGTCTGCTGGAATCTTCAATTAATCGTAATTATAACTCATTTGAGCTGCTTTGCTGCTCTATTCAGTGGGTAAATGAACTCCATTGTTTTCTTAATGCCGTAGAAGACTTGGAAATGGCCTTCTCCAGTTAAAAGAGGGAGCCTGCCCCTTATTTCTCCTTTCAAACTGTACTGGAAAAAAAGTTACATTTCAGTTTTCATATATAAGTCTGCAGCCAGTCACTGGCATGCATTTCTATGCAGCCATTCGCTGCTAAACATTTTTCTTGCTCCTAGCTCTGTCAATACTCTTGGTCTTTCTATTGTTTGTATCTTGCCTTTCCATCTTGAAAAATCAAGGAGTCTCTCTTCATTCCCTTTTGTCTCCTATGTTGAAATGCTGAGATGCTACACTCTCAGCACTTCTATCTTTCAGTAGAAGGCTTGTATTGGTTCTAAACAGGTACTGTGAATACGCTGTTCCTGGAATTCAATTCATCCAGTAGGATTCATTAGCTATCCAGCAGCAGAATAAGAGGACATTCATTCTTAAATCAGAAGACACCATATCATCTTTAACTTCTTCTGTGCTAGGAGAATGACACTGGAGTGCCCTTTTTATTACATAATACATATGTGAGAATAAAAGGCATGAGAAAAGAGGAGATAGACTTATGGATTTAAATGTTATCATAATAGCAGACACTGAGATACTCCATAAAATATACCATAACCAAGGCTAGAGGAAAAACAAAGAATTCCTTTTATTATATACACATATATTTATCTGTAACAGTGAAGACTTTACAATGCTGCATGCTCTTTTCAAAGTTAGGGAAAGGGTCTTTGCCATTCTTTAAGAATTAGGAACTATCAGATGTATTCTAAACTATGAAGCGTCATGTTGTTCGGGCCATTCTTTTTCTGGCTTATTGCAGACACTTAGATGCACCATCCAGAACTTCTCTACAGGTTTTCCTTTGAGTGTCTCAAAGCAGATTTAAGAAAAGACAATGCTAAACAATAAGGCTGACCTGTAGAGCTTATGCCAGATGTGTCATCATATGCATCTGTACGCATTCGCTTCTCTACTTTGTGTCCCCAGTAGTAGTTCTACCTTGCGCAGAAAGATATTTAGACATCTCATCCAATAGCTGTATTAGTCTTCAGGTGCAGATGTTATCCAATTTTGTAGGTGAAAATTTGTCACCTTTTAATTATTCTCTATAGCTTGTCTTTGTCAGCAATTGGAAGCTCAGGAGCTTGGAAATAATGGATTTCTCAGCTGAAATGACATTGGCCTATACTGAAGTTTCTGTGCCTCTTCTTGCATTATAAGCTTCACAAATGTGTATCAGGAAAACCTCTTAATTCTGTAAATGAGGCTCTAGCAACAGTCCTTGTGTTCTGGAAATAGTAACAGGAATTAGTAGGTGCTACACTGAAGGAGTCCGTAAATGTGGAATAGGTCATAGACAAAACATCTAAACAGGACTGAATGAGAACCGAGCCTCAGATACAAATACTCTGAAATGTTGAGATTGGTGGCTAGGAAGGTGCTTACTACACATATTTACAGCTTCTGCATGCAACACCTACACAGATGACATAATAAAAAATTCTCCATTAATGATTAGGAAATTAATAATGATAAGCAAAGTGTTGTGGCTATCATTAGTGATATTTTTGTGTAATGTCTTTCTAAATGCTTTCTTGCACACTGTCTTTATTTAACACTGCATATATTGCAGTGACATATCTTTCAGTAATTAGAATGGGCAAATGACCTCCTTGCTTTCCCAATTTTATTTTTTGCAAATCCTTCAATTCCTGTTGGATATTCAGTGACTATACTCTGAGGCATTATGTTGAACGAGTGTTTGTTTCTTCAGTGATAACTTTCAAGCTCCAGAAGTGTTAAGTGTCCCTAAAGCTCATAAACAGAACTCTTTCTAGAAGGAGTGAAGAAGTAATTGTTTTGGCAACCGCATCTTGGCTGTAAGATACTGGAAATTATTCCAAATCCCAATGAAGTTGGTGGAAATATTTTCACTCTGAGTTTAAGATCAAGCAAATTAAAAGCTGTCAGACTCAAATTCTCTCCACAGTATAAGTAGTGCTTAATATCTGCTCACTAGAAACTACCTCTGTTTCTCTCTTCTCTAAGCTTTCTTCCAGATGTTGCTATGAGCGCATGCTGTGTTTCTTCCCTCTGAAAACTGAAATTTCCTGAAATGTTAACCAATTTCTATGCAGTACTTGCTTTGACTCCAGGAGACTACAAGGGATGCAGGGAACCAAGAGAACTTTGCATTTTTGAATTACCTTAAGGTTAATTCTTGTTAATTAAATTAATTTTTCAAAATATTCCTTAGTCCTACTACTGTGGCTGGAAAAAAAATCAAGCGTTATTATTTTTTTGTACTAGATTTCTTTACCTGACCATGTTTTATTGTCTCATATGCAGAGGAAGAGATTATTTCCTATGGAGCTTCACTGTTGGAAAGCAGAGATTAGCTTTCATTGCAATAACATAAGCAGGGAAACACTCTAGGGATTTTTTTTTTCCCGTAATGATCGTGTATTCCTTTGTAATGTTCACAGTACTTTGTTAATAATCTGTTTAGACACAAGTAAGTTAGTTGAACTAGTTCTTAATGTAATTAATATATTAAATTATTTTGATCATCAGCTTTGCTGCTGAGATGCTCATCCTTTCTAAACTGCAGAAATGAGAGATGAGTCACAGCTGCAAAATTCTGTTATGTTTCCCCATTTCTGCAGTAATTCTTGCCTCAAATAAAATTACAAATGTCTGGATCCAATTATCTCCCTTCTGTCAGGGGTAGAATCCTTATTTTTTATGTAATATTAGGGATTCGGCTTTTTTATCTTAAAAATCTTTCAGAGGAAAGACTGACTGGTGTTGACAACTTCATTTCGCTTAAAAAAAGAAACGTATATATTGATGTGCGCCATGGTTATTGTGTTTTGTTTTGCCTTGTCAAGGAGTTTTGCTTAACTGGCAGATTTTTCTTGTCCACTGATGATCCTATAAAAACGAGCAAGCTATGCTTACATCTTGAAATCTTGAGTTTAAAAAAAAAAAAGATAAATATTTTTATTTTAATTATTTTAAAGTAAAGTAAAACTTAAAATCAAGTGCAGCGTGAAATGGGGAGTGGAAGCTCGAATTGCTCTTATAACAGAGATCTTTTCACAGGTAAGCCAAAATGATACAGATTCAGAGACGTCTTCACTAATAATGAGAGCAGCCTCATGATAAAATTTTGCTATCATTTTTCACTGTTATACTGAAGTAAGAAATGTTGTTTATTTTCTACTGACTCTACCAGCGTTTTGAATGGACCACAAGTACAAACACTATTTTTGCAGATGATCTATGTCCAGTTGTACATATCATGTTGTATCACAAAGGAGTTTTTGCTAACAATTGGGAAGATAAATTCACTCATTCTGAATGTTTCCATATTTTTAAGGTATTCTGGGTTTTTTTTTGGAGAACAATTTGGAAAACCAACTTTAAACTGTAATTCTGTGACTGGTTGCTTGATGTTTCCAACCTGTATCTAATAAATTTTTCTTAATCCACACTATGTCTCTCCTGCTCTTGTTCTTTCTCTCCTCATTCTCACTCTCTTTGTCTCTCAGTGGTCAGCACTTAGTGGTGCAGTTTTGTTCCTTGCTCTTCTTTCAGGTTATGGGCATTTGCCCAGCTTGTAGCTTAGTACAAAAATAATTAAACTTTATTACTTTGGCTACAGGTTCTTCTTGCTGTTGATGGCAACTTCACTGCATCTGCAGTGAGTGTGTTCTGCCTGATGCTGCCAGCTCCTGTCCTACCTGCTCAGTGGATGAGTACTGGAGGAAAGAGAGATGTATGGAGTTCACCAGAGGGTTTGTGGCAAGGATTTGAGTAAGGACTATAGTTTGACCTTGTCTGTTTGAGATTTCACAAAACCCTGGTGTAAGCTGGAGTCATCCTGGGCTAGGTTGAAACAGGGAGAAAATGCAGAAGATGTTTAACTGTAATTCTGAAAAGAAATTAATTTGATACTTTTGCATAGTTCTATTAAATCATCAGTGCAAAAAATGAAGCAAACCATTACTATTTCCACTTGTTTCAGCTGTATCATTAATCTTTATTCGAACATTTACTAACTCAGTGGTTCATTTACTCCTTTACTAACTTGAGCTTTTCTTACTAGACAATTGAGTAAATTTCCTCTAGCAGCATCTGAAAGGAGGCTGGGTCTTTACACAGAATTATTGACTTGTGACATTTATCATAAGGAAGCTTTACAGAAAAGTGAATAATTGCATAGGATGGCACAGGTCCTTCTAACAAGATGGCAAACTTTGGGGAAAATACTGGGAACAGTTTTAAACTGGGGCTGTGTTATGAATAGGATTTGCTCTGAGGTGCTTAGGAGATTAACAGGTAGTCAAGAGTATGACATTGCAAGAGTGAGTTTGAATAAAAGTTTATAACCCTTTGCCTCCTTTAAGTTTGGCTTCTTGGTCAGAAAATAATGCTTATGATACATGACCCTTATTGTCAGATGTTTGATGTTTTCAAATGTAACTCATCTTTTATTAACAAAACTTCATTTTAAAGGAATAAATGGTCAAACAGTAACCTGGGACCTCAATACTGCACCATCTTTTTGCAATCTTTTGAGGTCCACATATGAGCTCCCAACAAAGCCATTCAGTCTTTGACTTGTGGATGTATATCAAGCCTAGAAGAGTTGTGGAACCAGCGAGCTACTGAAATACATGCCACGTTAAGCAGAATGTTTCAAAGGAAAAGGTAAGTTTGAAAAACCTGAAAAAACAGGATCTTAAATAGTAATTCAGTAACTTGGTTTTTCGGAGTGTAGGAGACAAGGAAGTCACTGACATTTATGGAGAAAAGGAGGATTGGTATTTTGTGATATTCTGTTCTATACCTACAGCCTTTCTTTGACGTTCAGGCAGCATCTTGACAAGTGGAGGCCCGGTATGTAGCCAGAATGACCAACTTTCTGCTTCCTGTTCTGGTCATAGATAGCTCTACTTTAATGATACTTTGAAGTATTCATGGCGTCAAATTGTTTCAAGTCACTTTTTCTCTGACCCATTTAATTTTGTCTTTAGGAAATGTCAGGTCTGCCTGCTAAAAACAAAGCCACGTTCCAGCAAGTTTTATACACCATGAGATGAGGAAAAATATCCCCAAAGCCAGCATTATTTCACATCATTGTGTGGCTGTAGTTAATGTTAATGGGTGCAAGGTGGAATATAGGAGGTTCCATATAAACATGAGAAAAAAATTTCTTCACAGTAAGGGTAACAGGACTGGAACAGGCTGCCCAGAGAGGCTGTGGGGCCTCCTTCTCTGAAGACATTGAAAACCCAGCTGGACACGTTCCTGGGTGACCTAATGTAGGTGTTCCTGCTCTGGCAGAGGGATTGGACTAGGTGCTCTTTCAAGGACAATCCCTGACCTTCTGTGATTCTGTGGTTTTGGCACAGATGCATAATATTAATACCCTCAGCACTTACTGAATGGCTATGGTTATTGTTGTTATCTTCAGGTTCTTAACTTTGCTAACATTTCTTACTGCCATCAGAGGGACAATTTTAAGGTTGCTTTGAAGGAGAATGAGTAACAATCTTGGATCTTCAATGAAGTGACAGAAGGAAACAATTGCTGGAAATATTATCCTATGTGTATTGACGTGTGTTCATTGCCATAACAATTTTTGCATTTCTCCTTTTGCAATTCAATTTTAAAATTATACTAGAAACCTAAAACCTCACAATTCCTCATGTATTGAGTAAATATATATACAAAATAATAGGAAACAGCTGCATCTGTATAGGAGGCTGTGAATGCATAGATTCTGCTGGCTAGAGGAAGAGTATCAGTAATTAGAGAATGGCTTCTGCTTGTGGTTTTCTTCAGCATTTGTGGCTGTTTACCCTTAGTTTCTGTATGAAATCCCAGACTATCTTAATTCATCTCTATTGTGGTATTAAAGAATCAGATTTGCAGTGGTAGTCACAAATCATGTAGATTTTTGAAAAGGGCAAAGTTTCAATTTAATCCTGCTGCTAATGATATCAATTACCAGTAAAGAATTTTTGGAATCCCACCTAAATCTCTCATAAAATGTGAAATTCAGATTTTGAAGTCTTTTTACTTTTTTTTCTTTCTTTTCATGTCATTATAGACCTTTTGGGAGCGTGGGGAGAAAATAGTACCCATAAGAAAAATGAGCCTACAAAAATCTTGTAATTATGGTGCCAAAAAAGAATTCCGAAAACTCACTGCATAATGAGGAAAGAAATAATACAGATGTGTTTTAAAATGAAAGTTGAACATTAAAGCAAAACAATTTTACGTTTACCTTCACTGTGCAGTTCTTTGAGGCGTGGCACCATGGCCATTGGTTAGGTTTTGGCAGCAGCACAATCACTTTGGTCTGAGTTAATCAAGGCAAAGAAGCACTTCATTCCCACTAATTGGCTTTAACAGTTTCCTCCCGTGGGCACAACATAAGTCAGTAGATTTGCAACCATTACAGAGGGATAACTTAGCTTAATAAAAGCTAACAAATGTTTTCACTGAAGTGCCAGGCAGCTCAGTACTTGCTTCTCTTTACTGCAAATGTTTCGAATGAGTGAGGTCACGTTAAGCTATTTTGGCTAGTTAGGCAGGGAACCCAGGATGATACTATAAGGTAATGTCACAAAAAAATGCAAGTACCAGGAACAAATTAGAGCTTGGCACTAATTTCTATGTGAGTCCATTAATCACATCGAGGGACACTGCCACTCTTAATGGCATTGTAATGAGAAAAAGTGTAGTATTCAAGTAACTTTAGCAATTGATAATGCTTGTGAAGAATTTTTAATGCATTGCAAATGCAACATTAATTGCTGGAAATACAAACATACAGTAGTCAATTGAGATTTGATTTTTCTGGTTTCTAATTTTATTAGCTACAAAATTTTCAACTGTGATAGTAAGAAAGGCCAGAAATAGGTTCTTCAAGAGTCATTAGGAATATGTATTTTACTAGTATACCTTGACTTGCTGCTGCAAGATTTGCTGGGTAATTAAGAGATTCTGCTTTAGCATTATTCTGCTTTTGCTGCTTTGCTGACTTGGACGAAGTCTGATTTTTCAGGCAGTGGTCTCCAACTTTCATATGCTAACAGGGTGCTCTGAGCAACATCATGCTATCTTTCTAGTCAGCCTAAGGGATCACATACTTCTGGGAAGGAATGTACAAGCAATATTAGAGGATCCTGTGGGCAAAAAACTGCTTGTGAGTCATAGCTTGGGAATCACAGATGTAAACCGGGCAACCATATTATTGTGATGTTGAACCGCTACTCTGAATTAACGAAGTCCTTTGATATCACTGCGTGCATCTGTCTTTATTGCAAGAGTGAAGATGTTGAAAAAGTCTGTGACGCTCTTTTCATTTGTAAAGCTATTTAAAATACCCACGTAATTTTAATTAGAAGTGGCTTTTTACTGAAAATTCTGGGGCAGAATTGGCTTGCTGATCTGAAAAATTGCTTCATTTGGTTTAAACTATTTGACTTAGTCTGTCAACAGTTAATCATCAGCAAAGACCTAGTGCTGAATATGCTATAAAAATACTATTCTCTTGCTGCGTACTTGAGGGAAGAGTACTTTGTAGGGATTATTAATGAAGTTCAGTAAAAACATGAAAGAAAATCCTTCAGTTACCATTTGGCAAGTGACAAACTGGTTCTTTGTTTGCTTTTCTTTTGTACAACAATGTGACTTCTTATGCATTTTGGCAGGTAGAAACTTAGTACAAATAGATGTTTTGTTCTGCATCTGAGCTGAATGTGTTTGTAAACCCAACCTCATTATGCCTAGAGAGCAGAAGATTAGATATGATGCAGTATCTTTGCTCAACTCAACCCAGAGCTAATACAGAAACCCTAAGGTTGGTTTAAACAAAGACCATGAGCCAAGTGTCATAATTTCTCATTAAGACCGAAGAAGCAAATGTTTGATCATTACATGTTCTTTCTGTAATACTCATAAACATCATGGTATGAAAAACCCCAAAATGGTTAACAGATGTAAAAGGTGCCATCTTGGGAAAAATCTGCATAAAGCTCTTTCTTAAATCTGCTTGTTACAGCTCAAAGCAGCTAATGAATGAATATTTCCCAAGACATAATGCTCTATGCCCTTGATCAAATATCTTTTATAGCAACCATTGGCATTGCTATGATCCCAGTTTCCCAGTTCCTTACAAGTACTTTATGAAATTGCTCAGTATGACAAACTCCTCCTTAAGTTATTACTTTTGAATAATATCAAAACATCCTCCTTTTCCCCTCCTTTTCCCCTCCTTTTCCCCTCCTTTTCCCCTCCTTTTCCCCTCCTTTTCCCCTCCTTTTCCCCTCCTTTTCCCCTCCTTTTCCCCTCCTTTTCCCCTCTTTTTCCCCTCCTTTTCCCCTCCTTTTTCCCTTTTTTCTCTTCCTTTTTTCTCTTCCTTTTTTCTCTTCATTTTTTCTCTTCCTTTTTTCTTATTACCCATGTAACACCAAAACTGCAGGATATCTGTGGGTATGTCTTTAGACACTCTCTATTTTCATGATATTTAGAAGTGAGAAAAAATGTTTACATTAAGAATGTGCAATGTGGCTGAATTAAAAACATCCCTCACTTAGCTTGTATTTTAATGTTCTGTTGCCTGCTGGAGCTTAACTTAGGATTCTCCACATGAACAGTGCATATGAAACATTGGTTAGAGCATTTCTGTCTGGAATACAGGGACTAAATTACTTTGCATGGGAAATGCATAGGGAGGAAGATTGAGTGAGATATGCATAGTGGATATGTAATTGAAATGCATTATTGGCAACAGTGACCCAAAAAAGAATAGATACAGCTTTCTCTGCTCTTCTCTGTAGTGAAGAGAAACACATGGAACAAAGCGTTGTTTAAACAGCTTTGAAGGCACAGAAGTTGAAAACTGAAAAACTTCATGCATATTAAGTATAAAGCAAGTTTGATCTAGGCAACTCAGAGCATGTGAAGATGAGATTCTTAAGAAAATCTTACTCTTGTAAATGCTAAAAAAACTCACTGAGAGATTGTCAGATGTTTTTATTAGGGATTATTTATTAGGGATAGATGTTTTATTAGGGATTAAATAGATGAAGTTTAAAAATATTGCTTGACTTCAAAATCATTTGTTTGTATCTAATTTCCTTGGAAATATTTACTTTAGAAATAGTTAAAATTTTATTTTGCTAGAAACAATCATGAAACTGTTTTGTTCTATTTTGTTTTTACAGTTAACAGAGGTTTTTAGACGTACTGAAGATCTGAAGTTAGATGTCTCTAAAAATCAGTGTTAGCAGTATTATGAAGTAGTTCTACCTGATGTCTGACCAAGACATCTTTTAGGGGAATTGTTCTTTGCTGACAATGGAAATATTTCTTTCAATCCACAAGCCTTTGTGAATGGTTTCTTTCAACATGAAAACGGTACCATTTTTGTCATTTTTAGCGCAGGAGCATGGAGGTGGATCTACATCCTGCCTCACCACAGAGGGTTGTGCTACAGCTGAGGTTGAAGGCAGCATGGGGCAGACATGAATGAGGGCAGAATGAAAAGGATTGCTCTCTGCCTCCCCGTGACATAAGCAAACATAGATTTGTGATGTCTTTAACACAGTTGAGCATGAACATTTCTCAATTGCCAAAATCACACAAAAATGAAATGGATTTGCCACTGGCACAACACTGTGTATAACGTGCAAACTAACATTTCCCCATTGTGCAAACAGTTTTACAGTCTATCTTTCTCAGTAAGTCTTGCACGGGGGAAGCTTTCTTGAATGAGAAATCACAGCAGTGCAGCATTATTTATGGGATTGTTTATACTCTACGCATGCTACAGAAAGAAAAATGCTACTGTTCCTGTTATAATATGCAGTTATATTTTTAATAATGTGCGTAACTCCCAGGGTAAAGTCCAGAAACAGGTATTCTTCATCTCTTTTCCAATCTGAAACTTCATAGACTTTGTTTACTTTGAAACGCAGAGCTCCCCTCAAGTTTAAAAAGATTGAAGTATATTTATTGTGCAACTTAGTGTTCTTAAGAACATGCATGACATTTATTCTGACAGCTTGTATACCTGCCTTGTCTGAGTAATTCCTCATAAAAAAGAACGGATCACAAGTTTTAGTAGAATAATTATTCAAGATCAAATAATTTCTTCAGTCTGTTATGCAATTGTGCAATGGAAACATGAATCTAAGTCTCATTTTTTAAAAGCTTGGACTGTAGAAAGACCCTGAAGTGCTATAATGGAAATAGTAAAATACCTTTTAAGAGGCCAACATTTTACTTAAAGGGGAGACTAGCTTTATATTAATAATAGAGGCTGTCAGGAGAATTGAGAAACATTAGAGATTTCAACTTGTCACCAGACACTTTCCCAGCAGGGCATGTTTTAGGAGATGGAATTTTTAAGAAGATCCTATACATCACATCCTGAAGCTTGGAACTCTCCTGTGTTGCAGAACCTAGAAAGAATGAATCTTATGGTAAGATTACAAGCTGCGAAACTTGTGCATCAGGTACTGAAAGTGACTCCAGTTAACATTTGTAGCTAACAACACGGAATAGAGACACCCAAAAAAAGACATGCACTAGCTGTCTTTGGAGGCGCTGAGAGTTTTCTATAATGGACTGCCTGTTCCAGTAAATGAAGGTAAGTTCCAGGTGTCTCTTCATTATTGCACTCGCCAGACTGCAGAAAAATGCAGCAAGGTATTTGAATAGCAAATGATGTAGTGGTAGGAAGCACCTGATCATTTTTCTTCAACAAAACAGGAAGATGACAAGGGGACGTTCAGACTTAATGGCCTGTGCCGTTAGCTTTGTGGAGTGCTAGCAATTTCAAATTCCATTATTCCCAATAAACAAGAGGTATAAAAATTATTTGAAATAGATTTTGTATATATTCTTCCTACAGGTCTACATCAGTTTCAAGAGAAATCAATGAGTTATCAGATTATCAATAATTTCTAAGGTTATACAATTATAAGATTATCAATACTGTGTACACTGCTTTCTGGCTGTGACTGTTTTTATTATTGATTTTTTTATTTAAGATATTACTTTATAAAAGATTGACTTATAGAATTTATTTTTTTTTTTAATGAAGACTATAAAAATGCATATGTAACTTCTCAGCTTCATTTGCATGACTGTTCTGATAAGAAACATTTAATTGCTCTTGGCTTGTCAGGTTTTGGACCTGTATCTGTTTGATGACTTGCCTCAACAGAACAAAGAAGTTATGAGATGAAAGATAAAAAAACGAGCATTTCCTTGCATGATTTTTATTTGCTTTAATTTAATATATATATATATATGTATGTATATACTCATTTCTCATTTTCCAATAATTCTGTTTTTGAAATCTCATATCAGCCTGTATGGATAACAACTTGATGAAACTGGATGATCTGAGGTTATTTTCTAGGAAGATCTTTCAGAGATTGAAGATGGGAGTTTCATGCAATGTTGCTGAAAACTGATTGTCCAGTAAGAGCAGCCAGAGCTGAGAGCTTTGCATATGGAGAAATATTGCCAGAATAACATCTGAGAATCTTCAGCTCCTTTTTCTGCTGCATGATTGTATGTACAAGCCCCTGGCTTTTGTGTCATGACTCAGTGTGTCTGTCGTATGCAGTGCCACAAACAGCTCTCCGCTGGACTTGCTCCACAGCTCTTCACATACTCTTGCAAAGCAGTGACAAATCAGACTGGTTCATCTTTCCTTTTACTTCATAGTCTTTTTCTTTATTAACATGACAGTTTTTTTAGGACATTCCATGGAGTTCAGTACCGTGATCAGAGAGATGGCAGACATTTCCCCCAGTATGTTTATGCCTCACTTAAGTCTTTCACTCACCCACAGGCTGAAGCAAGCAATGAACTGGGGGCATAGTTCTTAACCTCCTTAGCGAGTGAAGCATTTGCATGTTTTATGCAACACCAGCATCTAACGCAGCCATTTTTCTGTGACTACAATTTACTGGAAGTTCTGTTTGGCAATGCAAATATTCACAGCTAGTTTGGAAAGGTGTTAAATATTTCCTAGACAATATCAGAAGGCAGAAAGAACTTAAGTGGATGTGTCTTTCTGAAGTATGGATAATTATCGATGTAATTCCTGATGAGGCTGAAATGGCGATAGTTTCTAATTTAAGGGGAGAGTCCACTCCATACACTGACAATTTTGAAAGCTTTAGCATTGCTGTGGAAAAACTGGTGAATGAAGATTCCTTCCATTTTATGTTGGAACAGATATACTAGCACATATTAGACAAAGCTAACTAAATCAATATTTTCTAAGAAAAAAATAGTGTCTTTGATTTTCTAAAGCCTTATTAAAATTAATTAAATATTCAGGACCTGTTTTATGAGGAAATCATGAAGATGACAGATTAAAGTTTTTATATTAGTATTCTGTATTTTAATGAAAACATGATAGTTATTCCTATAAAATATTCCCTTAGGAAACAACTGATACTGCAGTCAATATAGCTGTGACTATAGTGCCAACAGTTTGACAGCTGCCTTATTTTATCTATGCACATCATAGATATACGTACTGACTGTACTTAGGTTTGTAACAAACGCTAGACATGGACATGCTATTCCTGAGTATCAATTGCTAGAGTTTTTAAAACTTTGTTTCCTACTAGACTAAATGTTGAGACTTGTCTGCAGTTTTGGAGATGGAGACTTTTATCATGGTTTAGACAAAAGACACAAAAGCTCTTGCAGACTTGTGCCAGGTCTCTGGAAATAGATTTGTTTCTGCTTTGGGCAATTATGTGATTATTGTCTTGTCTATACAGGTGCTGGCTGGTTTTGCAAAACTTAAAATGTTTGTGTGACGTGACAGCAGGCAAATAGAATGGCTGGTTATCAAAATCCACCTTGCAAAAGAAATGAGAAAACAAATAGATTTGGGTCCTGAAACTGCTTGCTCAAGGATTTTTGTTATGTAGATGATAATCATAGAATGGTCTGGGTTGAAAAGGAGCACAGTGCTCATCCAGTTCCAACCCCCTGCTATGTGCAGGGTCACCACCCAGCAGACCAGGCTGCCCAGAGCCACATGCAGCCTGGCCTTGAATGCCTGCAGGGATGGGGCATCCACAGCCTCCTTGGGCAACCTGTTCCAGTGCCTCACCACCCTCTGAGTGAAAACTTCTTCCTAATATCCAACCTAAACCTTCTCTGTATCAGTTTAAAACCATTCCCCCTTTCCTATCACTACACACCCTCATAAACAGCCATTCCCCCTCCTACTTATGTGCTCCCTGTTACCTTCTAACTTGAGTTGAAAGTTTGAGTTATGTTATATTTGACACAACAATGTATATGTAGCAGATGCTAAAAATAATGCGAGAATGTAGTGAGTACTGAAAGGTATATATTTTTTAAGTCTGACATCAGTATGGAGAGATAGGCACAATTATTCTCTCACTGAATTTCCTGCTTACTGCTAACTTAAGCTGTAAACCTTTAGAGTGATGCAAACTGATTTAGTAATGCTGCTCCCACTTAACACTAATAAGACATTTACAGATAATTTCCTGTGCACCAGCTGGAAAATCTGCCACTTAATATAATCTAAACATTTATTTATAGCTTAATTATTCTCTGCCATTAGACAAAACGCAATATTGCATAGTTCTGTAAATTTTATATGATATTCTGTAATAATATGTAATTGCTCTTCTTGGGGAAAAAAAAAACAAAAAGCATTCAAAATGTTTTGATGTTGGATCTTTCGCATTAAGATAAACCAGGCCAGGTTGTGTTTATGTAATTCATAAAAAAGTAACAACGAAAACAAAGGAAAAATGCAAGGAAGGCATGACTCAAGTTTCAAGTCTTCCCCAGGGTGTGCTTGATCAACCAAAGTGAAAGGAAGGAAAGAGAAAATTGCAAACTCATGAAGTGGCCTTTGAGATTGAAAGAAAAATGTTCAACTATTGAGGCTGTGTTTAAGACCATAAAGGCTTGCAAATTACTTAGAGGAAAACCAGTATACAAGAATTCCCAGTATTTGTGCAATGGTTTCATTTGATGCAGTATATTGGTTTTCAAAATATTTTCACACCAGAGGAAAAAAAGGTAATGCTCAACTCGAGAAATCATTGAGAATCTGTAGGCCTGTTACATTGCATACTACTGTTGATTAGAAAAGGTAGTTGCTATGAGCTGCTAGAGGTTGCTAAAAATGAGAATATTTTAAGTAGGCTGAACTTTCAGTTGCTTAAAGAAATATGAAGATTTCTGCAAGTCAGGAAAGAAATGATCTTCCAAATGTCAAGTGGCACGACTATTAGTGTTAGGAATACCAAATGAATCTGGTATCCACCTAGTGCAAACATTAGAAGAACGTTGTATGCTGAAAGAACCAAGGAAATGACAGTGAGAAACACACATACTAAGACTGAAGGAGCCAATGTTATTCAATGAATATGATTCATAAAGGTGATTAAATTTCTTTTTCTGTACTCAAACATACTGTACTGTAAGTCCTTATTATCATAGCAAGAAAAGTGATTAATTAGATGAGTGATTGTTTTCAGTATTTTACTAAGTATAATATTGATGCAACATCTTCAGTGATCTATGTTGCTTAACACATTGCAAGCATTTCTAACACTGGATACTGAAGTCTGGTCATATAGGCTTTTATACTTTCATTTGTGTTTGTTAAGATGACTTAAATACGTTGATTTCATTTCAGGTTTGAACAAATACCTTTTATGTTTTGGATTAATTACTTCTATTTTTAATCAGAACTTTCACATTTCCTGCTTTTTTAGCCACAGAAGACCAACCCAAATCCTCCTTACCTCTTCTTGAGGCTCTCTTTGTGTTCAGTTTTCACACAGTGATGCATCAGAAGGGTAATATTCTTCTCAGTCATTTTGAATGCATTTTCTAGACATTCTTTATAATGTCTAAAAAATTGGCTAAAGATATGTATACCAAAACTTTTCTATTTCCCATTCCTGAAGAAATAGATATCTTCTGCCTCTTATAAATCAGTTCTACCTGAAATAGGGAGACTCTATATGATGACTTAAACCTAAATGTTTTTCCAGTACAACTCTTGATTCTTTATGGCTTATAACATCCTTCACTGGGGAGAACTATGGAGTTTTAATATTTATAATACATAGATCTGTATTTATTATCACTTCTGAGTTCTAACAGCAACTGTTACTGATATGAGACCTTATTTGCCTTGGTTCAGCTGTCCTATTCTGCATTTTAGTTTTCTGTATCATTTATTTTGGCAATGGAAGATTTACACGTAGAATCACACCTCAGAAAAGAAATTTATGAAGCAAAAATACAACCGTAAGAGTCCTCAATTAATGAGTTCTGGGTCTGTAAATGACCAACATGTAGAGCTGGGGTCTATTTGAAAACCTTTCCCTCAGAAGTTAATCACACTTGCCTTTCTTAAAAGTATTTACAGATGCATACAGAATTCAGGATGCTGCTGGATCCGCTGCTGTTTCCTGATACTCTTCAGTAAAATCAGCAAGCACTGAGGTATCCAAAGAAATATATTTAAAACAAGTTTTTTTAGTTTAGTGTCTGGTTATTTTCTAAAACACTTAGCCCAGTTTGGAGAGACATTCTGAATTACAACATCTTCCTCCTTGTGTGTGTGTGTGTGTGTGTGTAAATCTAATTGTATTTGAGTGTGACTGTGACTTGTGCAGCTGAATATATCTGCCTCAGTCTTAATGAAAACACAGCTGATGATATAATGAGGAAACAATACTCAATAAAAATGGACCTAGAGAGTTTCTTACAGCTTCTATAGTAGATGGGGGTGGAGGAGGCTGAGAAGTCTGCCATAGTTAGGTCACCAAACAAAGGCAGTCTTCAGATATTGCTTTGATCCCTACAATTTATCTGATTTTAGCTTTTCTTAGGAGGTTGCATGATGGCTGGAGAGAAAAAGTCTATTACAACTGTGAGTAATTAGAGTGCCATCTGCTTGAGGGACATAAACTTACAATATAGCACATACGGTTAACATACTTTACAACAGTTAAATCTGTATGCCTCCAAAAAAGTTGATCCTGTTTTTCTGGCAGAATGCTGACTTCTAGTAATCTATCTTGATATTCTATTTATATAAGAGCTGCAACCTTAAGCATACAAGGTTAATGAATGTTGATCTGACTGCCCTTTTTACTTCCTGTGCTTTGCACAGCATTGAAAAGGTGGCAGATTGCTAATCGGGAGTGCTTGACACTTTGTCCAAACCCAGAGGTGAGAAACCTCTGTTTCACAGAAATGATAATTACATGTAATTGCAGCCATGGACTATTTAACTATGAGTCACAGTTAAAGCATTCATCTTTTCTGCACATCTTCCTTGCAAAATGAGACAGCAATGTACTATGTAGCATTTCATTATTCACAGGACCTTCTTCACTGTTTTAGCTATGACACTTCTTCAGTAGATTGTCAAGCTGCAGATGGCAATAGTTCACAGTGACACTGTCTTTATGCTTATGTACTAGATAGGATACTAGTTTTTTGTATTTTTTTTTAAGCAAGATTTCTTGTCTTTTTTATTACGAGTTTTATATTCATACATTGTACTGAAGTGGTGTTTTGCACTTGGAGCTCAAGCATCCTGATTTAGATCATATCCACTGAACATATTTTCTTCTAAGTTTTTAGAAGAATCTTACGTTATTAGAAGACCATGCCTCTTAAGCAGGTGCTAGCTATTCTGAACCAGTGTAATGCTGATGTGTTGTGAATTGTGATACTTAAGCAACTGAGTAACTGGAAAAGCAGTCCAAATATCTTCTGTGTCTGAATCGCTGCAAAAAACTGATAAATTACATTACTTTTGCTGTCTCTGGTCACTGCATGGAAGATGCTGCTGGCTGTTTCAGGCACAAGAATATGGGAATCTGGACTGTGGCACATAAATGGGTGTGCTGGATCCAGATGGGATGGAGTGCATTTTTCTCCTAGCAGCCCATATTGCACTATGCTCTGGATTTGTGCCTAAAGTAGTATTGATAATTCCTCTGTGTTTTGGCTACTGCTGAGCAATATTTGCACAGCTCTGAGGTTTAATTATTTTTCTTTATTTTTCTTTTTTCCAGTCTCCTGTGCCAGTGAGTAGACTGAAATCGACAAGGCGCAGAGAGAGGACACAGCCAGGAGAGCTGACACAAACTGACCAAAGGGACGTTCCTATTGTATGACTTAGTGTTTGGCCTGAAAATCCAAGGAAAAGGAGAAGAAAAGGGAGGACAACTTGTTCTGGATACCCTCTCTAAACAATTGGTAGAGAAGAAGGTTAAGAAGGTTATGAGGAGTAGTCAGCATGAATTCTCCAAGGAAAAATCATGCTTGATTAACCTGGTAGCCTTCTACGATGTTGTCACTGGCTGAGTAGAAGGGGGGAGAGCAGTGGATGTTGTCTACCTTGACTTCAGCAAGTTTTTTAACACCATCTCCCAAGACATCCTTGTTACAAAACTTAGAAAAATGTGGGAGAGATGAGCGGATGGTGAGGTAGATTGAGAATTGGCTGGTTGGTAGAGGTGACCCTCTTCCTCTACTCTGCCTTGGTGAGAGCACATATGGACTACTGTGTCCAGTTCAGGGATCCCCAGATCACAAAAGATAGGAATCTCCTAGAAGGAGGCCACTAAGATGATTAAGGGCCTTGAGCGTCTCCCCTGTGAGGAAAGACTAAGAAACCTGGGTCTGTTCAGCCTGGGGAAAAGAAGACTGGAGGGGATCTGATAAATATCTCTAAGTATCTAAAGGGAGGTGGGAGGCAAATGGATGAGGCCAGACTCTTTGGTGGCATATAGTGGTAACAAAAAGGAGCAGTAGCCTAGAATTTGAACATTGTTCCACACTAACATGTTTGTAGTGAAAATGCTAAGTCACAGTCTGAAAACATAATTGAGCACCTGGTGGGAAAGCAGGGCTAACCCACAAGAGCTCAGGTGTATGCAGTGCATCTCTGTGAATAAAAGGGGTGAAGCCAGAATCCACCCAATCCCAGATCTTATTTAAAGATTGGCAGTAGAGGCAAAGGTATCTTGCTGGAGATTCCTGCATGCTAGAGACCTTCCAAAGGTAAGCAGATTCTTTTCTTTGTTTCTGTGTATAAATGGCTGCTGCGTTTGAGCTTAACCTTATTTGCTGTAGCCTAGGGTTTTGTTACTATGTTGTCATATTGCTGAGTTTTCCATCATGTTGCAGTGTTATACATGTGGATAGAGCTCTTTATGGTAAGGATGCCTGAGTACTGGCACAAATTGCTCGAGGGGGTTGTGGAATCTGCTATGAAGATATCCCAGATCTCCCAGATGATCATCTGTGTGACCTATTGTAGGAAACCTACTTTAGCAGGGGGTGAGACTCAACGATCTCTTGAGGTCCCTTCCAACCTCTGTTATTCTGTGATTCTGACAGTTCTAGTTGTGATACCTGTCCTTTCAAGTAACCGTTATGTGTGCTGAGGCTCTGCATTCCAGGACATCTGCCTGTAAGTGTAGAACAGTGAGTGAATTACTTAATTCACTTTGCTTATATGTTCGGCATTGCTTCACCCATTTATCTAAACCTGCAGACTTTTAGCTTCTGCTCTTCTGCTTCTCTCTCCCATCACACTGTAGGGAAATTAAATAAGGGGCAGGTTGAAGTTTTATCTGCTGATTGAGGTAAGTACATTTACTTGATCTTTTTTTATCATGGACTATTTCATAATTATTATAAATTAAGATGCTGGGTTTTTTTTTTATTATTATTTTGAAGTTCAGTTTTTCTGTTTGTTGGTTGGTTTTATAAAACCAAGTCTTCATCTCTTCAGCTATGCAAGAGATTTCTTCAACGCTCACTAGGGTACGGTTTGTTGTGATTACTAAAAGCCATGATGCTCTTTCATTTTCCATGAAAAGGAAAATGGCAAATTAGAAGTCACCCAATTATTTAGATTAGTGTAAGCCTAACAGGATTTTTTTTTTTCATAGTTGAAAGGACCTGGCAAGACTAGTCAACTTGACAGAGGAAAGTAAAAGCCATGAAGATTAGATATGCATTGGAAGTTACAATAAATAAATAAATTAGCTGTAGCTAACTAGAGAAGGATATGCTCATTAGTATTACAGTCTACACTATAATATATATAGTATATAATATATATAGTATTCTGTAGTGCCATGGAAACATTTGTTTTAACCATAACACCTCTTTATTTCAAGTTTTCAATTCATGACAATTGCTGTCATTAAAACAGGAGTATTTTAATGTTCCTCTTTTTTCTTTTTTAAAAAAAAACCTTTTTCACAAATGTAAAGTGAGAAGCAGGAAAGTATCTTGTTTGAATAGTTTTTTGTTGTTCATTTGTCACCATCTATGATGTCCTGTAATTCAGTAGAAGATCTATACTCTGAAGGGTCATTCAGAATTAAGGACAAACAGGCAAAGGTTACCGGAAGCAGATATTGGTGAAAACAGATCAATGTGTAGTAAGAAGAAGATTAAAATATAGATGTTCAAGTCACTAAAGATGGGATTGGCATACACAAAAACTTGGTATCATGGGGCTTTTTTTCTTCTTCTTAAAAGAAGGTCAGGATCTCTGTGGCGTCTCCAATGGTATTTCAGGATGTTCTCATTTGCAAATGACATTTTGCTGTTGCCAGAATACCTCTGTTTTCTTCTTGATACCTTTGCTTTCCTTACCAGCTTGCCAGCTTTATAGGCACTTAAATACTGATTACATATGTGCTATGAAAGGGCTTCTGTTTCTATCCATACTGCAGAAAAAAATCTTAAAAAGAGGAATTAAAAAATAAAAAGTGAATATTGCTGGTTAAATAATAGCTGCATAATATTTCTTACTTGAAAGTAGTTTTAAAATCAGGATGACTTACTTGAAAGTAGTTTTAAAATCAGGATGACTTAATTTGGCGTTACTTCTATCTTCTTTCTGTCCTGGCATGTGAATACTTCAGGTTGATTACTTTAATACCATGCGTTTCCAGTTCTCTTCGTTGACCTCGTTGACAATGTGTGTGGGTTGTTGCGACACTAGGTCCACCATGGAAGATAGATTTCTCAGTCTGTGCAGAATATCCTACTAAACACTGATGATTTGCTGCTATTATAAAACTAACAAGATCATTAATATGAAAACTGTGCCAAAGATTGATTGAGAAACAATAAGAATAGAAGTTCTAGTTCTAGTTCTAAAAAATGTTTAGCCTATGTAATCAATATCCTGTGCTTATATAAACATAAGGAGGGAAGTGTCAAAATATCAAAGTAATTATGGTATTTTCTCCTCCTGGGAAGGGTAATTTATTCTGGGAAGGCTGGTAGATGTATTATAACTTAAAAAAAAAAAAAATTAAAAATCTCATACACTGTCAATTTCTCTTTAAGATGCCCTTCTCCACAAAGCTTTCAGTACATCTCATTCTCCAAGGAGTAATTAACTTTCACACCTTTCTGCTGTGTGTGTGTGCCACGTGTTTGTGAAACAGGCGGCAGAATAATGGCCATGAACAGAGAAAACTCCTTCCTACAGAACATTAAATGCATTTGGTGGTAGCTCATCATGTATTCTGACAAGAACAAAGTAATACCTTGTGATGAAAATAGGACATATGGGTCATCTGAGTCCCACTATTTATATCTCTAGACTTTCTATCTAGTAATATTCCTTTTCTTCTAAGTGCTTGTGTAATTGATTTCGAATAAGTTTATGGCTACCTCTTTTGTGGCTGCTGTTGGCGGTCCATTTCACATACTAATCACCATCTGTGCCAAGATGTTTCCTGAATGCCTTTCATGCTTAGTCCTTTCCCAACTTTATTTTATGTGTTCTTACTTTACAGTCTGCAATATCTCACTGAACGCCACCAGCACCAGCCCTTCTCAGTACTGGTCTTCCAGTGCTCCAGAGCCCCACTGGAGTCTTTTTGTTTAAATTCAAATTTACCTGTTTCTGTTAAATTCAAATTTATCAGATATAAATGACCTTCTCTTAATCCATTTGATATTAACATCTAAATATTTCTCTCATTCTTGCAGTTTCTTCCACGTTGCAAAGCATGCTTCATAGAAGTCTAAGATTGGAGAAATGAAAAAGAATGATTGTTTCAATATTTGTCTTCATTTCTCTTATATACTAATTGATGTTCTTCAATCAACTTAGTAGATGTCAGAGTTTAATAACCTGATTGCTGAAGTACTACAAGAACACAGGTAATATTTTTGGACTGTCTCAGAACATCATTTAAAAATTGAATTAAATTTATTTTGAGGGTTTATGGAGTCTTTTGCATGAAGATTTTGGTATGAAATTTTAACAGGGGAGATGATAATCAAATTCCTTCTTCATATGAAGCAGGAATTAACATTCTGCTTGTACGCAAGTATCTTTTTCAAATTTAATTACTTGATCTGTCTCCAGCTTATATTCTCGTTTTGCTCTTTATTTCTCTGTGTCACCCTGGCATATAGGAACCAGTCAGTCGACTTCATCTAGTGCTTTCTATGTGTAGATCCAGCTGAATGTTATTACTTTTGGTTCCTTTCCAGATTTAGGAGTGTACAGATTATGGTCAGGAAAATCTGCAATCATAAGCAGTAGGTATTTGATCAAGAATAATAGAGACAACAACATAGGTAAAACAGAGGCTAAAAAGACACACTCAAAACACTGAAGATCTCCAGAATTGACTGAGAGCTACAAAGAGAAAACAGGAGAGGTTTGTTGCTGTTTCCCACAATCCATTCAGAAATAGGAAATACTTCATATAAATCTAAAAGCTTTTTGGTTACTGAACCATACAATGATTATAAAGGGATAACAAACCACCAGAAACATTCCACCACTGAAACAGAGCAAGAAAAAAAAAATTCAAACAAAAAAAAGACATGCAGAACAGCGATTCCTTTATATTTAAGCTGAGAAGATGTTTTTTCCTGATGGCAGAGGTATTGATCATTTTGTCACTGAGTACTAGTGTCAGCAAAACTATTGTGTGATGACAAATTTTCCAAATTTATGTAGACAATCCAGAACAAATAAGAGTATAAAACAAATTCTCCTTTCCTCTGTTAAACACGCGTGTGATTTTCAGTATACTATTCACTCTTATTTATGTTGCTATGTTGCTGCTCAGTTACTACTGAAAAATATCACTTTTGAATTTTTAAATCATGACTGGATTTTAATTTGGCATGGAGATAAAGGCAAGTTTTTCGCTTCATCTTGCATTGAGAACTTGAACTACAAATAGTAAACTTGCTTTTGCTTGCACTCTAAAGAACTTCTTTATGAAGAATAACTTGTTTTTTGCTTTCTAAATATGACGCATACAAATACGGCGTGAGCGGCACAAAAATCCTTGAGTGAAATGCATTTACATTAAATGGACTTAGTATACTGGAGTAGCTTTATTCTTATTAAGCTTGGTGCAAGACACAAGTACTATGTGTTCCTTTGCAATAAGTTTCAAGTATCTTCAAAGGTCAAGAATAACCTTAGTTTTGAAATGGAAGAAAGCAGAATGACGCTTTGATTTTTCAAACTTCAGAATGTATTTATGTAATTGTAGTTTCTATACAAGTGTTTACATAGGATTTACTCATTGAAATCACCATGAATGTTTCTTGCCCTTGATCTCGTTTTAGCAGTGGAGTATTCCTTAAAGTCTCTTTTTATTCCCATGACTGTTCTATGACTGTCATTCTAGCACTGAAAACACTTATTCAAGTGTTTGTATTTATTCAAGTATGTATATTCAAGTATGTATTTATTCAAGTCTTCAGCATTTATTCAAGTATGGTGATTTCAGGTTGAAATCTATGCTCTGTCCAAATTAAAGAAGAGATCTGAATTAAGGGATCCCATACCCATAGAATGTCACATCCACAGCATTGTTAGAGTTGGTGTCTTTGGTTGTTTTTTGTTCTGTTTTTGTTTCCATTATATCACCAAAGTTAGTATCAACTAAACAAATGGATCAGAAAGGTCATTAAAGACATCCCTTAATTATTTTCATTTTGCATTTACTTCCTAAGTAGCTCAATCTACTTTTCAGTCAGCTATTTTTGTCTCATTTTCTCTTAAGTTAACTAATTTCTAGCACCATTAAGCAAGTCAGATCACCTATCATAATGCTACTAATGCTCCTTTGAGTCCAACTTCAACTGACGTCCAGTAACTTTCTTGGGAGTCTCTGTCTGTGTTTTGTACTTCAGGTTCTTATTTCTCAGAAAGTATCTATGTCTATTATCTACGGTAATATTTTAACATCCTCCTCCTGGCACCAAAATTTTAATTGTGATTTATAGCTGGAGAAAATACACAAAAACAAAACAAAACTGGTTTTTTTCTTAAGGCAACTTTAAGTCAGACAGCATTTATTTGCCCACATTTAGTTGCAGCTGAAAGCCCTGAGCCAGATATTTGAAGGAAAATTCTGTGCATTACTGATAATTGTTTTTGTTTTTTTGCTTTTGAAATAGTTTTGTATATCGATAAGACCACTGAACTAAAACACTTTTGACTGAGATGAATCTTCCTGAAATAAATACCTCAAGTCACCAGAGAAGAGAAATGAAGGAGAATTGGCTGGAAGTTTTTAAGGATGCAGTAACCCTCAATCTTCTATATGAATCTGTGCTTCTGATTCTACCATGTAGTTTGCTGGCACTACTACATATTCCAACAGGGAAACTGTTCACCATGCTCCAAAAATGACAAAGTAATGTAACTTTTGTTTCCTTCTAAGAGAAGTCCCTAATCATGCAAGGGGTTGAATACATAATTATTTCAGAAAAGCAAAAAGTGAAGAATGAAACAGACTCCTCAGATTTGATCTTCAGTAAAGGAAGGCATTTTGTGAGGTAAAATGGCCTTCAGGAATATTAGCTGCCTGCTCATGAAACAAAATAAAGCTTTTTACTGGTCCCTAACTGCATAGTGAGCTCTAAGATGTACCCGTAAATAGTATTATGTATTTACTTTTTGTTCTATCTTTGTTGCTATCAACATATTCTGTCATTGAAACATATTTTAGAAATGTTGCAGGAAGGTTTTTGAGAGCTGTCGCTGATCAGTCTGTTCAAGTTTGAATGCTTTAGGAATTAACAGTTCTCTCTGTTGTCAGTTGTATTTTCTTTAAGCAACTTCTTAAGTTATGTGTTATTTACATCTGTGTTGCTGTTTTACATGCTCCAACAGCTACATGTTTATATATTCCTGAAGTTCATACGGTGGGCAGAGTGAGAAGAAGGATGATCAACCACTTCCTGTAGATGTGAAAAGGAGGCATTGCAGAGCATATTCTTCCCCTGAGTTTTCAGAGAACCACAGAAAGAGGTGCAAATGGGTGCAGGGAATTACAGGTATATCAGTGCCATGAGATTTGATACAGCTCAGTGAGAACGAAGATACTCCTGATAATTTAATTTCATGACTTTAAAGCATCTTCAGATGCAAAATAATTTTAGATGTGAAGTCTTTTCTAGCCAAGACAATATCTGAAAACCATCCAACCTGTTCCCTTTCTTTATGGTAAGGAAGTCCATAGTTGATAAGAAAGGTTAGAATGTTGTAATTCGTATTTCTACTGATAGTGACTAAGTTCTAAATTCTTTACATTTTTAAATTTTCTTACTGGTACATGGTCTTTTAAATACTTCCTATGAAATAAAATTGTTCGGAACTTCGAAAAGCAGAACTTGTTCTTATTTTTTTTTCATTGTATAGCGAAATTCAGAATTATGCGTAATTGTCTTGACAGTTTATTTCAGTTTATCAGCTTCTGATGATGAATGGAACTCTACAGTGGATATGAGTTTGAAAGAAAAGGAATTAAGCAATCCCAGTCTTTATCTGGATGTTACTGAACTCCTGTATTATTTTAACTGGGACAGAAAAAGTTCTCAGTGGCCATCTTTCCCTGAACCTAAACAGATGTGACATTTATGGTACAGTTAGTTTATATATGAAGCAAATAATACGGGTATTTTAAAAAATTATCATTCCTTTCTAAATTCAAGTTCCTGTCTATTTTCATTTGGTGGTTTAAAAAGAAAAAAAAAACAAAAACCAATACAAACTAATTTGATTTTCAGCAGCATAACTTTGCACTCTCCGTTTACCACAAATCTCTAAATTCTTCTAATTCTTCAAAATTATTTTATTGAATCTTATAGACGCAAATTTTTGGATCTTTCTCCAGCCGTGGAAAACTAAGCTGTTATTCACTGCGGCTTTTTCAACTTCTGTACTTCTGTAGTCTGTCAATAAACAGGTATGTTATTGAACATCCTCTGCAAACAGATTCAGCAACTCAGAACAATAGTAGGCACATTGTTATTGTTTTTGAACACTCACAGCTCACAGATTCAGCAACACTGTTGGAACATTCTTAGCATTCAAAGTGAGGTCAGCTCTTGTTTTCACTTGCAACTTGGACTCATGGGATCTAAAACAATCTGAGACTCTTCAGAAATTTTTCATCTGTGATTCTGCTGAATTTGTTTTGCTATTTCTTGGGAAGGATGAGAGCTGTTATCTATTTGTTCAATCAAAAATCATTATTTCTACCTGTGTGATATGGCTGGCTGTGATACTGAACATCATGCTTTTTATTTTCTAGCATTCAGTTTTCTTGATGAATGAGAAGCAGAACTCCAGCTTGCTTTTTGTTAACGTATAAAAGGACTCCAACAGTTACTTTGAGTCTAAAAGTAATTGGGTGAGTACATCTTTACCAATGCTGTAAAAACAGTAATTTTCTTAGCCTGGACTCCTAGGTATCTGGACCCAGTCCAACTCTACTCTGAAAGCAACGTAACATAAAATCATAGAATGGTGTAGGTTTAAAGGAACCTTAAGACTATCTAGTTCCAATCTCCCTGCCATAAGCAGGGATACTTTCCACTAGACCAGTTAGCCCAGCCTGGCTTTGATTGTCTCCAGGGTTGGAGTGCTAACAGCTTCTCTGGACAGCCTGATCCTCATCACTCATTGAGTAAAGAATTTCTTCCTAAAATCTGATCTAATCTAAATCTTCCCACTTTTAGTTCCCCTTGTGCCACTGTTCGTGTACTGCTGTTTTTGTCAGGGCTAATTAACACAAAGACAGGTCACCCGAATACCCTCTCAGAGCTTTAGTGGAAAGCAGATATGCTGGTATACGGAATGTTCATATGTCTTTCCCTGAGCAACCCAGTCACTGCTTTCCCCCACTGCAAAAGTAACTGTGGTATTAAAACACAAGCAAAAGAACATTTTCACCTGAGAGACAACATTTTTTTCCAAGACATGAGAGAGATGAAGCTCTGAATAATCAACTCTTCATCTTCCCTGTAGAGATAAGTATTCATTAGCAGTTGATTACAAAGAACACAGTCTAGATAACCAGTATCTATCCATGCAATGCATCAGTGCAACCTTTATTAGCACAGATAATAGTATTCTTTGGTGACTACTGGGACACGTGAGACAAAATTGGTCTTGTCCAAAAGGGAAGAAATTGGAAGGCAAATGGTTTATCATTCCTCTGCCTGCTGAGACTTTGTGCATAGGGAAGATGATGAAAAAATATTTGCCGTAAGACAAGAAGTTCAACAGGTAAATAAGCTATTTTTCTTGGCTGCTATTTCTTGCACATTTTCTCCTATTTATTCTTTTCCAAATGAGAGCAGAGGTAAATTCAGAGGAGTAGATTTTGTAAATAATCATTTGTGAGGGAAAGACAAGTTGGGTAGTAGCTTTCTCCATCATAAAGAACTAAGGCGTGATATGGCTACACTTGTAACAGTGTTACTTCAGAGGCACACAAGCCTAACTGCACAAGAAGACGCAAAGCTTGTAGTGTTCAACTCCTTCAGTGTCAAAGTTTTGCCTGAATATAGTACTTCATTTGGCTGTGTTCTTTAATATAAGAGGCCAATACTGAATTTTTGAGCTGTTCGATGTATGTTGAATATAATGTGTCTTTCAGTAATTAGGGACAGAGGCATTCAAGTAGAAAACTGCTTTCAAGTAAGTGCTTGAAATGCAAAGAATACTGTGGTGTGGCACTGCTCACAGGCAGCTTGTGTTCATTTTACTTCAGTTCTGTGCCAGCTCCCTTGGTGCAGTCAGGGCCTGCTCTCATCCATCCACTCGAAGATCTTTTTACCCCCCCATGATTAAACTCCTGCAGAGCTACGCAGGTTTGCTAGTGAATATGAGAACTGAGAACTTCTGTCCTACATGTGCAGCTGCTTTGGAAGCTAAAGTACAGTGCAGAAGCATCTGACGTCTGAGTCCAATTGTGCCCAGGCTGTGTGCCATCGCTTATGTCTCTGAATCCTGCTTTTCAATACTTCAATTTCACAGAACATGAGGTAAGAAGTTTACAGTGAACGTGACTAACTGGGCTCTTTTGGTCTAATTTGTTCTGGTTCTGCACAAGTGATTAACCTTATTCTGTATGTGGGGTGACCTGGACTCAGCACAGTACATTTGCTGCACTGTACCTGCCCTAAGAAGCTCAGCTGATCTGAACTGGCTCTACACTGAGCCAGCCCTGACTCTTCCTATCCAGGGCATGATTAATCCACCTGGATTTGATTACAAATGGTTAATCCGCCTTGGATAAACCACGGATGATGGGAACTGACTAAGCCCTAACTGCAAAAGAAATATCATTATTCGTTGACTTTAATAGCAGCTCGTGTGATCTAAATAGAATAGCTTGTTTTACCAGAAAAATAAACAACTGAAAAAATAAAATGCAATTGGGTTTTTATCTCAGCCAAGGATTACATTTGGAAGGATTTTAAAAAGTGGATTTTAAAAGATTAATTTAAAATAATCTCTACAGTTCAATGAGTTTTTAAATTGCATTAATTTATTTTAAAATATATTTAAAGCCCTTTCTAAAAAGTAATTTTCTTTCTTTCCCTGTTGCATAAAAAGTTACCTTTCAGTTTTTATCATGCTGCTAGCCTAGCATTGTGATAGATGATTAATTTTCACTTTAATTAGTATTGATTCATAATGCTCTAATTACCATTACAGTCAGTCTTGTAACTCAGTAAATGTGAAGTTTGAGGAAAAACCCCAAATACTAGTTTCTGATCTGAGACTTGGTGGAATTAGAAATCTATCTTCATAAAATTATTTGTATATCACTTTTTACAGTGAGAGAATTCAACATGGAATCATTTAAAATATGTAGAATACTGTGAGAAAGGCCATTTTGATTGTTTTAGCAGTCCTATTATTTGAAGAAAAGCACTGAAAATGTTTCAAACAGAAGTGTTCTTACAGTCTTATTTGTGAGGTCAGAAATGTTCGCAAAATGCACTTGAAGATGATAGCTGGAATAAAATGTTGGTAAGAATGCACTCTGGATCCTCTAAAGTCAGATATCTTGAAGTATTCCTTTTGAATGTGCTCAATAAGAGCCAAATGTGCTCCTTGTACTTGGGAATGCGTACTTTTAAAAAATTTATATCACATCAAGCTACTCACCTGTTTGATTTTGTTGTTGTTGTTGTGTTTTCTTTTGCTTTGCTTGATGTTAGAAAGACTGAAAATGTCTTTGTCAGAGATGTAATTGGGGAGTTTTTTTCTCTCATTATAAAGGCACAATCAACAGGAAGCCCTCTCAGGGACCACAAAGCAACACATTTCTTTCTGCCATGTGAATGGTTATTTTCAGCCATAGGAAGAGGACAGAAGAGGGAGGAAGCTGCAGCTGACCATGCTCAAAATCCCTTTTACATCCTTGTGTGTGCGACGTTGGGAGTCCCCTGCCCAGAAACTGGTCTGTACTTCTTATGCTACAGGTAAAGACTGTCTCAGGTGGCCGGCGTTAGAAGCGGGGCTGTCGAGAGGGGATTAAACTACTGGAGAATCAGTTACTGTGGGCAGGAACAGCAAGCAAGATAGCTGTGGACAATGGCTATGGCTTGGAGCTGGGAGCATAACCACCGTGTCAGCCCCAAATGCCTCTCAACCACGATGCTTGCACCAAGCTACTCTTGGTCTCCGAATGCTTTCTCTTGGTTACGGTATGATGTCTGATTAGATCGGCCACATACGTATCACGGGATAAATAGCTTATATTCAGCTTTGCACACATTTTTCTGTTTACACTTTTTCTTCCTTTTGATTCTCCCAAACTTCCATAGTCTTGAGGAAGTAAATGTTTTGCATGTAACTATTTGAAAATCTTGTCCTTTTTCCTGCAGTGATAATAATTATTTTGTGATTGCCAGTCTCTTGGCAAGCACTTATCCTTGGATTAAACAGTGTTTACCTTTAGCTGGGGAAGGAGATTGTTATAGAAATATCCCATACTGCGTACAACTTCATCTTTGCTGAGTTATCTATAAGTTGCATTCAGAGATGGGAAGCCTGCTCTGTGTAAATGGCCAGACTTTGCAGTGCCTGATAGAAAGTATTCAGATGTTTTTCAGTGCCTGCACTGGAACTTTTGAGGCCTCTGGGATCACAGATTATCTGACATGTAGAGTTAACAAAGTTGTTTCAACTTAAATTGAAACAATTAAAAATGAAATAACAAAATAGAAATTGGTTGTCTGAATGAAAAGTATGCAGTAAAAATTCCTTGCTTATGAGTGAATCTTTTCCATCTAACCCACCTAAAACTTTGGACTTGGCACATTTTGTCTGCACTGTGTGTTCTTGAAGCCTACAGTAATGTATACTTCAACACGCATTGAGGTTTTTAGAAATGGGACTTTAGAAGATGTTCATGGTGTATAGCTGTAATACTGATGAAATATTCCGAACAACATATAACGATTTGTTTTCCATTAGCTTTGGGCTTATGGTAGCAGATTTTTAAAGCTTTATTTCAGCTATTTCTCAATTCCTCCATTAGAAGCAATTTAGTTATGCATTTTCTCATGAAAGCACTAATTAAATCATCACACTTTTTTAATTTAAATTGAATTATTGTCATGACTGCTTAGTGGCAAAGTGAAATACTGAGGTTGTTTAATCAGTGTTTATAATTCCTGACACAGCGTGCTAAGTTGCTTGTGTTTTTTCTTAGAAATTACACAAAACAAGAAAGCCATAGCATGAAGAAAATGTCCTTAATTTTTACTTCCTTCATGCACTTACAAAGTAAGAAATAGTAAATATATATTAAATATATATTGATGAGAGTAAATTTCTGAGAAATTTGTCTGTAAATGTGAATTTTAGGTTTGCTTGAGGGATATGTAAACCATATTGTTTATTGTAAAGCAAATTTAATATCTGGACAATTTTCATTGAAACATCTTTACACCTTCAGACTGGTTTTTGAATGCATGAAGAATATTGCTGGGAAAGTAATTGACTTCTGCCTTTAAAAATTAATTTATAATACATAAAGAAGTCTGGTCATGATTATGAGTATGCAGTACTCTCTTAGACCAGATTTGCTTTTCAGTTTAAGAAAATGCTCAGAGTATGAAGCGATGAATCATTTTGCTTCTTGTAGTGACATCCTGTATGTTAATAATAACGGTGAGACCTTTGCAATGGCTAAGAAATGGGAGTCTATTTCTGGGTGTTCTGAAACTGAAATTGTAAAAATAGCAGAATTTGTGTTAGGAAGGGAACGTTATAAAGCATAAACAAGAAAAAAATAGTTATTATTGAATGCTTTGTGTGGTGGTGGGGAAGTCTAACAGCATTGAAATACAAGATTTGAAACAATGATATGTTATAAAAATGATGTAAAATAATAGAGGAAACCTGAGTATTTGATTTGTGAGAAGCCAAAGTCTAGAAGGCCTTACAGCACAAAGAAGATGAAGCAAATGTTTAAAATTAATCCACCTTTTACAGACTTTTCCTTTCTGTTGTATTCACTCTTTAGAAAGGTTTGGGGAAAAAAAACAAACAGTGATGTATGGGTGTATAGTGGTTTTTAAGAGAAGGGGACGTAGAATCAATTAAACCTTCATTATATGTGTTCTGGTTTAATTAAACACAGATCTCTTCACAGCTCTAATTAGGAACAGAATGTCTTTTAAAAGTTCAGGTTACCACTGAAGTAGTGGGTAGAAATTGTTTTCTGCCAAAATTAAGCCCCTAACTCAATTTTCTGTATTACTTTAAAACCTTAGTGAAGTGGTTTTCTTCATAACAACAAAAGCCCAAAGCTGTAGGTCACACGTAGAACTGAAATGCATGTACGTGTTATCTCCATTACCTTTAGAACATCTGGCCCATGCTAATTGTGGCGTTATATGTAGACAGCAAGGTATGTAATTGCATTTGATGAAAAGCTAGTCATTTTAATAAATGATTAAGAAATGTAATTCATTAGCAGGTGTAAATATATGAAGAGTAATGGTATAATATGCACCCCATCAAAGGGCAATGCTTTCCTAAATATGAGAGATTTGAGTTCCATAGCCTTTTTTGCAGTTTCTTTATGTTGTGTAATAGTTTCCTGATTGCCAAGCAGACGACTGAATTCACAAACTCTCTTATTAAAACTCAGTTTGATAGGTTCGAACTGCAGCAAATCATAAACTAATCTTCATTTGTTTTAAATTATTCAAGAGGAAATGAGACCCAGTAGAGTGCTTCTGTCTTGAGCCTGGAATAAAAGCAATGAAAAAGCACTGTTTAGTTCAAAATGGTCTTGAAACTGATTTACGCTATCAAATGAAGTGTGCTTCTCACTTATTGTTGATTAGATATTAACATATATCATGAACACGGCTAGGTTTATATCTGCACAGATACACTCCATTCAACAACAAAAAAAGATGGGCATTTCTGTAAAAGTGTCAGAAAAACTAACCCGTTACCAATAAAAATACATGCAGCACTGTGAATGCTTTATTTTAATGAATTTATTGCTTTGCTTATCCCAAGCTGTGAGGCAGAAGATAATGATTTATAACTCACAGAGCAAAAGCTCTGATAGGATGATGGAGGACTGTTTCTCCTCATTATGCCAGCAGAGCTTCTTTTCATCTCTTCTTTTATTCTCTGTTCATTGTTTGCCCTTGGCATCATCAGTCAACAGGCAGCACAGTTTACAAATACTGTTTTGGCTGACAGAAAATAAATTGTTTGGCCACTGATGTAAAATCTATCAAATTCCTACCAAGCAGCATCTTGAATCCCCCATTCAAGCTCTTGTCTGAGACTGATCCATAGCTTAGGTAACATTTTACTTCTAAGAGATAGATTACTTCCCTTCTTAGTTGTTACTCAGAGTAAGATGCATTTCCTTTAATCTTTCTGCAGGCAATGGCTGACCAACTTCTAAGAGCTGTAGGAACTAAGTCATTTGTCTCTGGAAAGCTGTTGTTGTTGTTGTTCTTGATAGTTCTTTACAAAACCTGCTAAGATAACTTTATGGAGAAATAGCATAGCAGTATTTGCCATTTCCAGTAAGCAAATAAGAATGACACCCAATATGATACTGAGTGGCTGGACTTTGCTGTTGAAAAGAAAATGCACACTTCAGAGATGTACTAGGAATAGGTTTGAAAAAGAAACCATGTTTTGTGTTTATCTATCTGCTTTGCAATGCTCACACAAAGTCATTTAAACTATAAAGCTGTGTTTGAATAGCTTTCTGTGATCCCCATGCAAATCAGTTGGCTACAAATGACTGAAGCTTCTAAGTGGAGAATTATGTACTGATATTTTTTGTATATTTAGTCTAAGAAAATAAGTCTGGCTTACAAATTTGAACAAAACACCCTGGTACACTCTTCTGTACGTAATCCAGCTATACAAGCGTGGTTGTTACTGCAGTATGACTACAGACAGTCTGGAATGCAGGAGTAAATAAGACAATTTGCAAAGTACGAAGACTGAAGAAGAGGCATCTTTCAGTGCCAGACAAACCCACATGTTAAACTCGTGGGTCAAAGACTTGAAAAATATCCCTTAATAGTCATTATTGAGAACAATGGACATTACATACTGAGACTGAGAAAAGAGTAATTTACTCTGTTAGCCTAGTAAATCTGTATCTTTACATTTATTCAAATAATTTGAAACGCAAGATATCTTATCTTGCCCTGTTTTTTTCTATAATAGCTCTCATAAGACTATAAACCTGAAATTAATCCTGGGAATAAGTTTGAAGTTAAATATGAAAACGAAATGTTTCTTTGATGTTCTGACCTAGTCTACATTCCTGGTAACCAGATTTACTCTATGGGCCACATGGTGGTGACAGCAAAGATAAAATCTTCTCCAGAATGAAACTGAGGAATAGAACAAGTATTTTTACAGGAGTTTTGTTCTGACCACATTTCTTGCAGGTGTCAGCAATTATTCTTCATCACAAAATGGAAGAAAAATTTGCATAAAGTAGCCAGGTGTTAAGAGTTGCAAGCCTCTGAGAGTTTTAACCCTCTCAAGTGCGTGTTCCTCGTGTTCCTTTACTTATCCACGCTAGTAGAGACTGCAGAACTTCCTGAAGGCTGAGGTGACAGGCATATCAGGGACCATTTTCATTTCGCTGTCATATGTATCACACTATTCAGTCTTGCCCTGTGTCAAACAACAGTGCTTCATCCCTGCAGAGAACTGAATGCCATTTCAGACTTGAGAAGACTAAGCTGCGAGGCGCTGAAGGGTCAGCACAAGAAACTGCAGTGCTACCTGAGGTTAGGAGAGAGATCTCAAGCAGCAAACAAATCTGAGGTGGGGAAAAATTAAAATGAACTTCCTGATACCAACTTCAGCACTAACTTGGATTCCTTTTGCGATCAATGTACAGCAGTCAAGTATCTAAGTACCAGAGTCTCAAATACCAGTGAAGAGTTTGACTGGCTGAGTTGTCTGGAAGTTTTGAACCTGCTGTTGATTTAAATGAGATGAGGCTCAGTCCAACCCACCCCAATTACTTCATCTGGTTTGCTTTTCAGAAATGCATCAGCAGCCAATGCTTGTAGTCTAGTTTTACTTTCTATTACAATGTGCATTCACAGAAGGAAAGCCTGGGCAGATTGTGGCCCCCGGTTCAGGATAAGAAGCACATTATGTGCCATAGAAAAAATCTGAGGGAGTTTGTAATGCTGTTAAGCAACAAAGGAGGGAAGTGTGTTTTAGTTCTGGTAAGTTTTATTGAGTGCCATATAAAATCTATCATTTCATTCCTTCGTGCTTCAGTCCTTGGATTGTCAATGCTGTCACAAGTCTAGCTATCAAGCTGTCTAAAGTATTTGTTTCATCAATTTGTGCCTTGGCAGCTGCCTCATACATGAAGTCAGTGGATTTTTAAATTACTGATGCTTTTGAGATTGGCTGCTGATGCCCATTCAATTTTCTTTTTATCTTTCTGAGAGCACAGTAATTTTTTAATTTTTTTTTTTTTATTATTGTTTCTGCTCATTTTGGAGAAAACTATAAACTGTCCTTCCAAAGAAGGACACGAGCGGTCGCCGAGGTAACAGAGCAGCGGCGTTGGCATCGCCTGGGCAATGGCGGGAGATTTAAACGGGCGCAAGCGCTGAAGAAGCCCTCGATCGCCATGGTTAGCCCTTGATCGCCGATGTTAGCAGATTCGGAGCTGTCCCGGCCAGAACCGCAGCGGCTGATAGCGAGGTACAGGTGTGTTTCGGTGCGCTCCTTCATCCAGGGAACCCTGAGATGAACAGAGCGGCCCGGCCGGTCTCGTGAGGGCGGTTGACGTGGCGTGGACGTTGCCTGGGCAACTGCTCTGCATCCACACAGCCCCTGCCTCGGAAAGGCAACGGTGCATCGCCGCCCGTCAGAGACGGCGAGGAGGAGTCAAGGCGTGCGAATCGCGTGGGTTTTAAAGAAGAGAAACTGTAAGGGTTCTAATTACTGTGAAAAGAGTGCTAAGTGCGGGGGCAGCCGTTAACGAGGTGAGGGCAGAGCCAGTACTACTGGCTGCAGGGCTGATCAGCCACAATGCGAATAGTGCTGGTGAGTCTGCTGGTTTGCCGTGCTTCTGCCGTCGGTGGAAAGGGGTCTTAAGACGGCGGTTGTGAAGGATCATTGGTAGAGCTTTAAACGAGGTACTGGTCTTGGTGAAGGAGGAGGACGGCTCGGCCTTTTGTAGGAAGAACACGAGGTGTGAGGCTGTGGAAACACCTAAGTGCGGTCATGAGGGTATTAGAGCTACTGCCGCTCAAAAGGAGGTCCAGCTCCAGTGCTTTTACAATCATGCACGCAGCATGGGTAACAAACAGCAGGAGCTGGAGGCCGTTGTGTGGTCGGAAAGCTATGATATAGTTGCTTTCGTGGAAAAATGGTGGAATGACTTGTGCAGTTGGAGTGCTGTGATGGATGGCTACTGAATTTTGAGAAGAGACAGGCTAGGCAGAAAAGGCAGTGGTGTATCCTTCTGTGCTAAGAAAGAATATGAATGCGTGGACATGAATGATGGCGATGAGAGGGTTGAGAGCTTATGGGTCAGAATTCAAGCAAAGGCCCATAAGACTGATGTTATCATGGGAATCTGCTACAGGCCACCCAACCAGGATGAAGAGGTGGACAAGACACTTCATAAACACTTGGGTAAGGTCTCAAGGTCCCTTCCCCTTGTTCTTCTGGGAGACTTCAACTTCCCATCTTTTTACGAAATAGATACTTGTCAAAACTTTTGTTCTGCCAAGGGAAATGGTGTTCTTCACCTCTACATATCTCAGTCTGAAAACTATGTAGCTCTTCTGCAGAGTTTCAGATTATTTAATCCGTAGTTATAATGCTGAATACACAAAAACAAACCAGGAGGGGAATGTAAACTTTGTTTTGTTACAATCACCCGCCTCTGCTAATGAGAATCTCTGCATGGTTGCTTGTATTTCTGGAAAGTTGAAGTCAACTGTTTCTCATACTAGATTCTTCAGTTTGCTATTTTGCTTTATTGTTCTGTTTTACAAATGCTGTATTCTTATCTATGCTAAGAGAATTTCCCATATGAAAACAACAATACATTCTTCCTTGGATTACTTTAATCTTTTTCCTTTGAGATGTAAAACGTTTAGCTAGGATTTTGGTTAGGCCTTGTTTCTAAAGACCCTAGGAAACAAT